>NC_083550.1:4128826-5491326 GCF_018135715.1 Danaus plexippus | reverse complement strand
TGGTAATTTGTTTTGTTACATTCCCGCTGCAAAAAAAAAACTAGGTTTTCCATAAAATGTTTCGTTTGATTTCATTTGAAAAAAATAAATAATAAAATACGAATACTATCTGTAATGGCAACACTCACAATTGTTGACGTTTGTTGGGTCAATGTCAAATATTTTTGTATTTCCCGAATATTTTTTTATTTATGAAATAAATGATCAAAAATTTATATATCGTTTCATTTATTATAAAATACCTCACAGACCTCTAGAACCTTTAAAATTATATATTCATTGTAAAATATATGTTTTTAATAAGTATTTCATGAGATATTTACATAAAACGGTCACATCTTAAGAGACGTCTGTACTCTGTAATGTAAAATGATCTGTCCATATTAAAAAAATATTTTTTTTACATTACGCCAGCCAACATCTCCCGATGAATTTAATTATTAGGACAAAATTGAAAGATTTTTAGAACGTATCAATGTTATGAGGGACTTTGATTGCATCTATGTTAACGATATCAGCTGGTACTCGTGATACTTGTGATTACTGTATAAACTTGTTCCGCCCTGCCTTACCCGCAATGATTCAACTCGCCAGCAAACATAATTGAATGTTGTATTTTGTTAACTGCAATAAAATGTCAACAATCAATATAAACAATGTTTTGTTGCAACCTGTACAACAAACGCTGCCTGGTCGCCCGATACAATGTAGATTTCATAAATTAGCGTCTTAAAAGCTATTGTCATTTAAAACAATGACCGTTCTAACAGTGAAATAATAAACAGTTGATATAAACATGCACCGGTCAATGACTTCCATTACAAACAAATGATTGCTTGCGGAATAACGTCTCACGACAGCAATGAGAGGATCATTCATTTTATTGTGCGTGATATCTCGTGCTAGTTTAGAAATGCAGGGGGTACGTCATTTTTATATGACACACGGGAAGAAACCGAATCCGTATCCGATTAAAAGTGGCTATGTTTACAAACAAGTAAATAACCAACCGCCAATGATAATGTCCTTCGGTAATAAACGCGGGCGTGAGAGACAGTTTGGAGATAAAGGAAGTAACCTGCGGGATGCGACGGCGTTGAAAAGTTTTAATAGTTTTCAAAATAATTTTACCAATCTTACGCGAAATAGACCTTTAATATACGAAGCTGTTAAGAACATTGAAAACGATATGCTAATAAAAAATCCTAAAAGAGAAGCTGTCTTCGAAGATAGGGTATCAAGTAATACACTTTTAAACTATGAGAAGAACAATGAATTCCTGAACGACCACCAAGATGTACGTACCGATTCAAGGAACTCTTATGACGGTTGGCCTTTTTTTTATCGCAGCCCATATGAATACGAACCAATGAAGTTTAATAGAGAAATTGAGAAAGCTAAGGACAAAAGGTTCTTGGTAGAGGAAGATAAAAGGGTAATCCCCGTTCATGAACACATAAAAGACGATGTTATCGATAATCGGCCTCACTCTCAACCTGGTGTTTACAATAAGAGGATTTTAACAACGGACAATCCAATGTTTGGAGAACAGCCATTTTTCTCATACGTATTGAATGATTATTTTGACAAAACGAATGATTACGACCCCCTAACATTTAAAGACTTAAGTTGGGGTAAAGAATTTGACCAAGAGATGCCATTACCTGATATAGATGATTATTCTAAAAACTTCGAACGGCTTAATGAAGTGCCGAGACGTAAAAATGTTTACGGTTCTGACGATAAACTGGTTAAAAAATACTCACAAACTACGAAGGAAAGAAATAATAACAATAATTTTTCAGATTCTGATAACGAACAAGAAGACGAAGAAAGCCAACATAGACAGTCGTATCGTAATTTTAAAGGTGATAATGATATTGGATTTAAGGAATTCGCCGATTACTTTGCAAATAGATTTGGATCAGAGAATCATAACAATGAGGTTAATTATAACGGTAATAAAATAATTGATAAAGGTGAAAACAAAAAGGGTTTTAGGAAGGTCTATCATAAAGACGAATACCAAGAAGAAACGGAATTTCATGATCATAATAACGCAAAAGCTAGAGTAGGCAATAACAGTGACTCGCAAGCCCATATCGGTGGTTTAGAGAGACTATCACACACTCAAGCAGTAAGCGCCTCAGGCAGTAACAACACTAGTACAGGATCCAAGGAGAGTGAGGGCAGAAAAAGATCTGACAAAAGTGATAAATCGGAACATCAACAAAACAATGAACAGGATTTCAAACACTACAGAGACGTCGCCAGAGAGGCGGTACTCAGCAATAATGCTGACTATATAGACAACTATATGATCTAATTAAAAATGTTCTATGAAGAATTAATTTTGTCAATGCAACTTGTTATTTGAATAAAAACTTTTGATACCGAGTGGAATCTTTTTCTATGACCATAATTACTATTTTAAATACATAAAATTCATTTTACATTTAAGCCAAAGGTAAAATTAAAATTAAAACCGTTACTAAAGGTCGTTACAAAAAACTATCTTTTATTGCACTAAAATGACTATATATTTGTTTTTATAAATCGTATTAATGAAGAAAAACCACAGAATATGTTTTAAACCCGTGTACTCGAAACCAATTTGACAATAACATACATCTCATTTTGGTGACCGACAAATACGCCAAATACATATTATTCTTATAAGTGTTGGATTTACAAGTTTCACAAACGAACTTTTCTATTCCAAGTATCATCCACAGGGTTCAACATCTCCAGGTCATTTTCTTCTATTTTCTTAGGCATTTGAACTTGTGGAAATAGTGGCAGGTAGGTTAATATTTTGTTCATTAAATGCGATGTTTTTTCTCCCCATTTATTGACATATGCGCCGAAACTTAGGGGTGATCTGATTATTCTGGCTGAACCCTTTTGCACATATTCCCTGCTCTCTTCACCTTCTTCGCTCTGGTCGTCTTCGGTTGTAGAAGATTTAGTAGATGTTGGTTCTTTAGTGCTTGTGGAGAATTCATCGTCATACTCTTCTTCTTTCAACTTGTATACCGATTTCCTGGTGATTTTATAATTCACTTTATCTACGTTACGAGGTATTACCACTTTCCTCTGGCTTGTTTCAGACTTTAATTTCGATTCTAGTTTCGCTGGAGACTGTTCCAGCTGAACTCTTGGTTTAGATATTTTATTTTTCTTTCGTGGTTCCAAAGGTTTACCGCCGCTTGAAAATTCATCGTGATTAACATCGAAATCATAGTCGTCGAGATTAAAATCTTCATCTTCATGTTCGACTGAGTCTGAGAATTTGTTTGGAAACCTGACTTTTGTTTGATAATCTTCATCGCTTTCTGCAAACTTCGGAATGGGCTTCTTTACTAGACTCGCTTTAGGCTTTGTTATTGGATTAATCTTCGTTACGTTTTTGACTCTCCCTGTCTGTTCCTTGTTTCCTCTAGACACTCGACTAACATTCTTATTTGATTCAACAAAATCGTTGTTTCGTTCGGTTTTCTCTTTGAAAACTTCGCTAAAAGTCTCTTGAGAGCTCTTTAAACTGTCCTCGCTTCTCTTAGGGATATAATTCGCTTGGGAAATAAAAACAAATTGAAGGAAGCTGATTCCAATAATAAAAAGAACTCTCATCCTTGCGTATTCTGCTGTCGTTAATCAGAGACTAGTGAGCTCGCATTGTGTCGAACAGAACGTAAACAAGAAAATGTTTTAAATTATTGTCAATACACATAACAAAACAATGAACGAAATGATAATATGTTCACATGAATTGAATTTATTTTGATTATTGCTATCACAACATTATTATAATTATCAGGGATCCTTAATTTAATTTACGACTACATTTTTTTATAAGATGATTTCGATCAGAATTCTAATTTTCTATGCAACATTCAGTTATAAATTACAAAAAAATAATAATATGGAACCACTATCGAGCATTGAGAAATCACAGAATTACACGATTATTAGACCTGTCTGGTTTTTTTTTGTTAAAATGTCTACAATAGCATTTGTAATTCTCTAATTAAATTAACGCCTTTTTTGATTAATTTCCTATTAAGAATTGGAAAGCGATAGATTTATTGAAATTAATTTTACAAATTGTCAGATTTTATTTTTCATATCTTTCATGAAATCTTTATATTATGTAATTTACTAATTATAATCAATTTAATTCACTTTAGATGCGATAGCCTATTAAAGTGAAATAGCGGATGATAAACGTCTCTCACTAGTACCTATAATAATTATATTTTTTTAAATTCTTATTTGAACATATAGAGAAAAGTAAAATTCAACTTATAGTTAAATAAATTTGAAGATCTGTGAGTCATTAGTTTATGTTGATGTTATTGATATCGGAGATTCTGTCAACAAAGCTGCGGATAGCATTTTATAAGAACAATGTAAACTGCTGCTGAACATACGTTCCCACATTCGTTGTGAAGATGTGGTTAGAGTTGATCGCCCTCGTATTCTCGCTGAATTGCTTCTCGCCGGCTTTAATGTATTATGTATATGACGACAATGCCATGGTAGGATTCATATCGCCTACAAATGTGGTCGGGACTTACGGTAAAACCAGACAGCCCGTACATAAGAAATATCTCGTCGGTAATAATAATCAGAAGAACATGAAGTTAGTCAACGAACGCGCTGTGGATTCCCACTTCCAGATATCGAAGACGTCGCCTGTGTCGTTTGCAACTAAATCTAACATGGAGAATAGTGAAACGAAAAACATGCGAAAAGATACGGAACCACCGCGTCAAATTAATTTTATAGATCAGAAGATTGAAATTCAACATAGGAAAAATCAAACACAGACGTCTATGAAGAAAGTCGACTCACAAAACGCTGAGCAGAAAAAAAACACAGATCTAAATGATCCGAAAAATCATGTCAATAACGCGTTATTCAAACCTAATATCCAAAAACATTTGGAAAATAGAAATGTTATAGAGAAGTCCAAGAACCAAGAAAGAAGTCAATTTAAACCTGTTCCGACAGTACATGCGATCACCCAAAAGAAATGGAACAGGTTCATCAATCGACAGCAATTCTTTGACCAGAACTATTATCAAAAACCTAACGGCTTGAGTGTCAAGAATAAAATTCTACATAAGGCGAACATAAATAGCGAACACAACGCTCAGTATATGAACTACATGCTGAATGAGATAGCACAAAAATTTTTAGAAAATAAAAAATCGAAGATCAAGGAGAATAGGAAAAGAGACGCTATAACTAATAACGTTATGCATCAGAGAATAGAAAGCAACGATAAAGATGATGCAAATAGTAATTATAAATATAATATTAAAGATAATCCTTCGCACATTTTTAAAAATCACAAGGGTAAGTATCCAGCAAGAACTGATAATTCTGACCCTACTAAGGAAAGTAACGGTACGCCTTACGCGTTGTTTTATCTCATGAATCACGATAACATAGGTCAAACAGACCTTTTTTCCCCAAACCAAGATAAAATTACCATTGAGGAAATCCTGACCGACGTGAACGACAAAACCGACCTAATGTCGTACTCTGAAGATAGAGTCAAAAGCAAAACTATTACCTCTAATACAAAGACTGAAAACTATTCGGCATTTCGAGATCGCTGACGACAAGTTTTAAGAAACCATTCGTCGTAAATACTCAAAACTAATTCAATGCATTTACATATAACCATACAACTACGGCATTAATCCATAAAGGGACACATTTTTTATTCACTAAACGGTTTTCGTTATTATTTAAACACTGCAATAAAAATTTTATAGATATTTTTTGTTATTTTATTTATATTCTATTTGTTATGACGTTGGTTTATTTAATTATAATATTTTTTCAATAAATCAGTAAGTATTTAAAGATTTTTAACACTATTAGGACTGACGTTATAAAAATTATGCCTTTGTAAATATATGAAATATGTAAATATTATTTTAAAATATTTACCAATATAATTAAATAATAACTTTAAACATGTAAAATTAGAAGCTATTTATTTTTTAAGTTCACAAGAAAAATTAAAGAGTTTTTAAAAAAATATGTTTTTAAGACATAGGTACTTAAAAAAAGTTTTTTGCATAACCGTCTAAAGGTATGCCGTTAGACTGCAACATACTTTTGGACTAGGCTATAGCCTACATTGATTAGAAATCGTATTGTGTTACTTTGAATGGTGATTTATACATTCGTCCTTCATAATTGAAAATTCTCATTAGACCGACGTGTCTCATTCCACTCCGATACCAACGGCCTGTTTAATTTAAGTTTTTCATTATCATTGACACAGAAGAGCGTTGCACAATCTAATAGCGCTGAATTATTTGGTACTTTTTATAGCTATATAAAGATTTGTTTCTGAATCATTTATCATTTCTGTTTGGGGCGGTATAAAATGCTGTTGCGCATATCTGTATTAGTAGCGGTGAGCCTTTGTGGCTCCTGTATGGAAATGAGGGAAACTGTAGAGAGGATGGTGATGGTTCGTACATCAGGGTCCGACCTTCAACCGGCGGCCACAGGATACATATATAAAAAGAAAAACGATGGCGAAGAGAGCGTCATAAAAATGGGTGAAAGTGAGGTCATGGAACAGTTGTCGAAATATTACAAACAACCCAAATTAGCTGATAAAAAGAGCGCTGACATTAAAGATGGTTCGAAGGACGAGCGTGTTATACCAGTATCGGAGGAATCGGACGAGAAAGTCGATGGTTTACATGACGACGATTTTAAAAAGATCTTTGAAAAGTATGGTGTTAGCTTTGACGATCGCGATGGACACGGACATTACTCTCACGGATTGGACTTTGATGGTCATTACTATGGATATGGAGGGGATAAGGATAATAAGAAGTTATACGACAATTATAAGAAACATTATACAGATGGCGGCAGTGGTGACTATCATAACGAAAAATATTCAAGCTACACCCATTCACACCGAGGAAAAGGGGAGAAAGAAAGCGACGAGCATGACAAATACAACAACGAAGATGAAGTAAATAAGCAAGAGAAATCGGATGCTCATAATGAAGGTATCAGATTTCAAAAAGCATATGAGAATGACCAAAAAGATAGAAAACTATATGACAATGACGATGGAGTCAAATTCGCGTTCTATAAATACGGAGGCAGCAAATATCACGGAGATGATGCAGGACATAAACACGACGATTCCCATGAAAGTGGTGACTTCGGAAAAGTTCATGAAGAAATCCACGGAGCCAAAAATTCAGCTGAAGAACAAGATGACAAAAAACAAGATTACTACAAAACTGATGGCGGAAAAGCTCACGACAACAGCTACGGCTTCAAGATCAATCATTAATCGAGACTTGTTAATTACTTTAGTTATAATATTGTTAAATTTTGTAAATATATAAATATTTTTTAGATAAAAATATGTTTTATATTAATTTGACTTTATTTTGGCTTCATTATGTGTTCCTTTCGGCTATTTTATTTGATCTAATAAATTTATTCTCTATACGATATAACAATTCTTCGATATATGAAAAACTATTTCATAAAACCTTTTTTTCTCTGTTATTAGTTTAAAAATTCTTGTAAAGCAATATATACTTTCAATTGAAAAAATATAATAATATGTAGATATACATTTAATATCTCATACGTCGTTATTAAACCTATTCTGCTATTATTATCTACAATTTAATTCAAGACTAATTTATTTCTCACTGAAAATTTTCTTAATAGTTTGATGTTATTATAACAAGCTGAGTTTTGGTTCTGAAGTTATTTTTAGGTTCTTTATAGGAAAAATTCTTCAGGTATTATAAAAATTTTGTTAAGAGCTCTCCAATTCAATTACTTATCTCTTTTTTTGTGATAAAAAGTTAAAATTACAACTAATAAACCAGTCTAAGCAGGACTATATATTATGTATTTTTTAAGAACACAAACTCCTATAAGGTTTCTATAGAAAATTCTTGAATAATCATTCAAGTCAAACTGATTTGCAATAGATTCATATACAATATAATTAAACAATTGTCTTTTTCTTACTCTGACATGTCAGCTAGAAGACCATTACTGATATAAAGTAAATAATAGTAACCTGCATATATATATACGTATATATAAAATTTTATACCTAAATATTTTTTATTTACCAGCTATAATGACGTAGTACCTATCTAATTGTGAAAATAAATTTAAATGTATATCTCTTAACAAATAACAATACGTATTTTATGTAGAAGAGTTTTTATACGACATGATTTATAGTTATATATATATATATACTCAGGTGATTTTCTAAAATCACCTGAGTCAATCGTTGACAAACTTATAATCCTAGAAATGTCTTGATACAAAAATCCCCAAATAATATTAATTAATGTACAAACATAAAGTATATTAATAGAATATATTTTATATAATCTGATCAATTTAAGGATTTTTTTTCATAAAATAGATTACAGATAAAAAATAATACAAGTTGTTAAAACTTCTAAAATAGCAATGAATATATATGTTTACTAAAAGAAACATGTCTGATGACATGATCATTATAAGCCTATTGGTGGTCACGGCTGAGCAAAGGCCTCTTCTCACATGGAAAAAGTTAGAGCATTTATCAAGACGCTTGCCCAAGGCGGATTGGCGGTTTCAAACTTATAATTTGAAATTATATATTATAATAATATAAAATAATACAACATATACTTGAAATAGAGGTGGGCCTTTAACCTCGAGGCAACCACGACTTCTTCGACAAGAATATTACTATGTATATTTTCTTAAATGACATATCTCATTCATTAACACAACCATACTTATTCGAGTCAACACATATTTTTAGATCAATGTAAAAGCCAACCAACGCTTAAAGTAAAATTAAAATAACTACTTTTTTCTCCAAAGCAAGAACTTTGATTACAATATCTATTTACGTATATATTTTCTTAACCAGAAATCTCCGGACGAGTCCGTAATCAAACCAATCAATTTTTTATCACAATCTTGTCTATGGTCCTGGATTGTACGAAGAATAAATGATACGTTAAATTACATTAGATTCTGCTTTATCAATATTATAAAAAAAAAACTATAATTTTTTAATAACGAAATTGACAAAAACTGTCAGGCGAATAATTAAAATACGATTGTATTTAAGATTTCTTATCACTAGTAATAGCTGGAGCTTCAAATTAGATTTCAGAAAAATGTTATTGATATTAGTAAATAGTGTTGAAGATCCTAATTCCAATACAGTATAAGGCGTCTTATATTACCTATATCAAATACATTAATAGCCCAATTCTACAAACGTTTCAAATTAATAATACAATGTAGCAATATTTGACTGAACTTATATGTTAATTGGATAAATATATAATTTAATTTGTTAGTTTTAAAATATAGAAGCAAACCAAGTAAATTACACTATCGTAGGTTCATTAATAAAAAAAAAACAAAACTTCACGCTAGTTTGCTTGCGGTGAGTTGTCTGAAAATATTGCACAATTCCAAATTTTTTCATTATCGTTTTCTTTGTCGCCTATAACCTCGTGACACACAAACCGTTACATGGCTACGAGAAAGGTTCTATTAGAGCACTCACGGTCCTATCATTAGTTCTAACCTAGATATAAATATTGGGCAACGGGGATATGAAATTATTACAGCACAGCCACTTGTGAAGGAAACATCTCATCATGAGAACAGCAGTCGTTGTTTTGTGTGTTGTAGCTGGCGTTGCAGCAGTACAGGTTGGATACTTACCAGCTGCGACCAGCTATGTGTACCGAAGTGACAGCAATGGCCCGGCTCATGTCATAGAAGTAGGCTCACACGGATACCAACAACCTCAAGCCTTCGCCCCCTTACCTGTAAAGGCATACGACATCGCACCGCTCCCACTGCCGTATGTGGCCGCGAAACCAATAGTAATTGAAGATGCTGAAGAAGATGATTCAACTTTAGAGGATTCTGATGAAGGGGATGAGGGGTACCTCGGTCACGACGACGGTCATGAGAGTGGAACTGGTAATAATTACAACGTCGAACATCATTCAGCTCACGGTGAAAAAGGAAGCAAAGGTCATCACTCCAAAGGACACCACGAGAAGGGAATAGCTGGACATTACGGTAAACAACACAAGGAAGGATCCTTCCATGAATCTGAAGGTGGTCATAAAGCTCATCATGATGAAGCCGACGCACATGGAAAACATCACCAGGCTGGCGAAAGCTACAAGGGCGGGGACCATGGACACAAGAAGCACTTCAGTAAAGGCGAAGAAATCACGGGATACCATAAAGTATTCAACAAGGACGAGTTCAAGAAAGACCATGACTTCTATGACGTAGCTGATGACAGTGGAAGCTTCAAGAAACATGGTTACAACTCAGCCCATCATGGTTCAGAAGGCGGTGCTCATAAGGAAGGCGGACACGGGGATTCAGGCTACAACAAAGGAGGTTTCGGAAAAGCTGGCTTCAAATCCAAGGGCTATGTTGATGAATCTGATGCTAGCCATTCGAAGGAGGACGGCGAGGAGAGTCATTACAAACATGGCGAAGGTTACGGTAAAAAAGGAGGCAGCCATTATGAAAAGGAATACGAATTCAACGACGACAGTGACAAAGATGGCGATCACGACGAATGAATAAAATTAATTAATTAAATGTAATTTATTCAACTAATTAATAATTTTGTTATGTTTGATACACGGTGATGATGTAAATATTTTTGTAGAGTCAATTTAAATAAATATCTTTTGAACAAAATTGATTTACTTTTTTTTTTAAATAATTTTGTATATTTTTAACACAACGATCAAAGACGATTTACCTATAAACATTTAAAATAGGTTTATCTATTTGTCAAATTGGTACTAGGGTAAAGTTATTTTATAAGCATAAGATAGCATATTAGACTTACATCATACTTTTCTCTCACTATTCTGCAACTTGTTTTTAAAAATGCTGTCTAAATTCTTTAACATAATTTGCATATACATATCTTTATTATTACTAACTCAATTATAGAAATAACCTTTATTATTTATGAGGAAACCTAAACGTATCTTAATCAAGTATCAGATAAACAAACTTTCGGTTTTACTAAAGTAGAATTATGTGACAAAAACAAAAAAATACGGCTAGTATTTCAGATAAACAACACATAGTGGTAAATACGAATAGAATAATGATACTAAATATGATATCCGTGCAATGTTAAATAATACATAAAAACAAATCTCATCTGTTACAAATATGTTTACTAAATCTTCGACGCCATTTTGTATTTGAGCCTTGAATGTCATGCTTCGATCTAAGATTTATTATAAAGTATTATTTTAATTTTTTTTAAAGTCTACGCCAAGTATTTCAAATAATATCAAAAATGCTTTTCTTCAATGTAATTTATTTTAATAAAGTATAAGTAACAATAAAGTATCTATGTTTTTTTTTCGTTATAAAAATTTAATAATTGTTTCTTATTAGAAAGATACGTGTTAAAAATATAAGATCTATTCACCTATTACTTATTTGCTGAAACCACAGAGTATTAAACGTTTCGGCAAAACTAATTTTACTAGTATGGAAGCAAAAATATTTTATGTATATATTGTTACATGTTGATTTTACTTTCTCTATAACAAATAATACTGAACATATTAAAATATGTAACAAGAATGTAGATTATATACCAAAACAAAATTTTAAAAGCATAAGACCCTTTTATTAAAATCTTTATTACGTTACATAAATATGTGGGCGGAATTGCGAGAACAACGTACTCGAAATATTTTCCATAACAATTATTCTATTATTTTTCTTTAGTATAAACGGTGTCGTTTTAAAGCGCTACTATAATAATTTTCTTTATAACTATTTTGATATTAATATGGTCAGGTTATGATATTTTCAAATTCATACGGATGTTTGCACATTTTTTTAAGATATTAAATAAAAATGTTTGTCATGTTCACAGACTTTGTTGTGTCCATGAATAAATTTAAACTATTCTATTGCAAATTATATTCTAAGTAACGTATTTTTTTATTCATACGTGGATGCAAATATGACACATTGGATGACTTAAACATTGTTGGAAATGGATGTTGGCAATGTCATCTCATATACATTTTGTTGTAGTTTAGATATTAAAAGAAAATTGACTGAAAACAATATGAACAACGGTCTTCATACGAAGCGACACAATTCTTTAAAATCTCAACCAATATTGATATATTTAAAATTTTAACATTGATAGATATTTATTTCTTAGTCAGTATTTTTCATGCATACATGTATCTAATTGATTCATGCTTACTGATTAGAATCAACCTGCCTATTCTTTAATTGCAACCCTATAAATGTATTCCTAATCAAATTATTACCTTATTATTACAATATTTTATAGTATATTGTGTCGTGACCACTACAGTAATTAACTAATAAGTCAAAACCTGATCATTATAATATACTTTTTTTAATAAAATGAAAGAACGACGCTTTTATTTATAATTATCCTTTCTAATTTTATTAATAAAATAAGAAAAAAATGTCTACAAAATACAGAAATAGAGATTTAATTTGTATATCTATTACATTTTCACTTTCGGTACTTAAAACCTTGAATGATCCATGTCAGTGATTCGATTAGTTATATCGATTAAAATTCAACAGCGCGGAACCAGAAATAAGGATCGGTAATGAAAAACTTATCCTTGTCCACCAAATTATAACGAAAGCTATATAAACTAAAGAATCTGCATGTATGTCAGTGTCGTAACCTACTTTGATTGCGTAACACAAAAAAACTGTTACAACGACAATGCAAAATAAATTATTTTTTGTGTTCTCACTGACATTTCTGTATTGGGTCAAATCATCGCCGCTCGACCGCGGATCACTGGCGTTTGACAATCTTGACACTGACATATCCGATTTAAAATATGAAGGTGGTTTAGAAGATTTTTTTAAAACTGATGACGACGCGAAGAGTAAGCCCAAAACAAAAATTAACGCTTCAGGATATAGAAAAAAGAAGGCAAAGAACCAAGGTGTAAAAATCGATTTTGATATCGAAGATTTAAAGAAATTCTTGAAAGAGGCTGGTTTAAAAGATGTTGGTTCCTACGACGATGGTGCTATTTACGCCCTAGCGGAGGGCATAACTGCCAAAGGTCTTGGTGTAACTGGCAACGAAGAAAAAAAATATAAAAAGGGCTTTAAAACGAAAGGATTTCACAGAATTTCACATAAGGATGAATACCAGAAGGACAAAGAGTTTTACAACGAGGATGAAACCAGCGGTGTTATAAAGAAAGTGGGTGCAAAAGGTTTTGGCTTTGGGAGTAGCATAGGAGCTGGAATTGGCAAAGGGTACTACAAACACAATCGCGCTAAAGGTTTATATGGAAAAACTGGTTTCTCTGATGTAGGAAATCTTAATAAAGATTATGAAGGTTACGCGGGTTCCGACGGGATTGAAGAATATTTTGATGCTGAAAAGCAATAAATTTGCATTACTTTGTTAAGGACTATAAAACTATAAATAGTAGTTACTTCAATGCAGATTGCTGATTATTTATTGAAATTAAAATATTATTCTTATATACATTCATCTAATATTAAATATTTTGCAATGAAATAATAAAAGCTGTTTTTTTATTGCTATGTTTACATTACCGTTATAAATCACTCACATTAAGTCGGCGTTTGAAATTAATGTGCAATGCTTTTTATCCGTAGCTTATTATAGTTGGGCTGTATAAAAGATATGTGTGTTAACTCATTGTTTTCTACCAACGGTAACATTCTAGGTATACATAAAATATAACATGGACATTAGGGACAGTTTCAAATATTTATTCAATGGTAAGTCATAATACAGCTTACAGTTATAATTAATTGTTAATTTATATTCTGTTCAAAATCTCGTCTTGTATATTTTTTTCAGTATTTGTATTATTTGAGGTCCAAAAACAAGTTAATTGTATGTTTTTAAAGCGGACTCCGTGTTGTGGTTACGAATCATTGCCCTTGTATTCAGACCAGAATTCATTTTCAATTAATAACGCGTTTCAATTGAATAAAGCGCTCTTCTCGAGTCCAGACTCGGATCCCGTATCATATGTACAAAATAGTTTTGGAGTAATTACGCCTTCTGCATTTTCAAATACCCAAGAAATAAATCCGGAATCTGTTAAAGCATATGAATGCTCTTTAATATCATGTCTTGATGAGATTGTCGAAACTGGTGTCTGTGCCTGCAATTATAATACAGGCAATGTGGTAACATTTAAAAATAACTGTGACGTGAAGAAACACAACTGCCGATTCGATACAGGTTTGATATTATTATTCTTTATTATCTGTTTCAGCTTTAAATATCGGAAGAATAATAATTACATATTAATTGTATTTAAAAATTTGTCAAAAATATTGCAGAATTTAATGTTATCCTCAATGACATTTGCCCATGGGAATTTAAATCAAGACGATCCGACTCAGCCTTAGAAATTGACTACAGCGATCCGAAATACTATAATAAATAAATACCTGAAGAAATTTTGATATAACACATGTAAATAAAAATGTTTAACAGGTTAATAAATATGTTTTATTGGTAATACTTATAATTATCATTGAAAGAAAATGGTAAAGACAAGATACACTTCCGACAAAAAATAAATAATATCTATGCTACATTGAGATGTCATTGCTGTCAATAATCTTCTGCTTATAATCTATAGGCACTGTCTATCTAAATGAGTAGAAGTGTTTGTGTTAATGGTTGTAAAACAAAGAATATTACAATTTTAAATAGATGAGGCTCGGTAGAGACCACCTTTTTAACTATACTCATGAGTACGGAAGAGACTCTGTTGAATCTAGATTTCGACAAACCCAGCACGATTACGCCTCCCGATGACGGTGTGGTGTCGCTTTCTAGCAGTGCTGAGGACATTTGTTTAGTGCCAGAGGTCGGATTCGAAGGAAACGTGGATTCTCCAGGCGTCAACCGTGAGTCGCAGCCGCTGCTGGGCGGCCGCGGCGACTTAGAAGTCTCATTCAATCATTTCCCAGGTAAAAACATCACATATTAACACGTCTCATCTGAATAATGTTTTCATGAAATATGTTTATCGATATTGACAATATTATCTGTGCATCACTTGTTCGACTTCGTTCTTTGTACGGCTTCCAAAAACAACGTAAAATTAATCGTAATATTACGTTGATTATGATACAATTAATTCTTACCTTGAACTGTATTACTTTAGCGTGCATTGTCTGTGTTTTGTCTTACTTTAAACTTGAACTAACTTCAGATTCTGAATTCGTGAGAAAGTACTTTTCCTGTAAACAACCGGACTGAATATAGCAACAGATACATTTTTCACATGAATTTTCAGTGATGTGTCCATATTGTAACTGACTATAATTCCAGTGAATATGACTTTGTGGTTTCCATTCTCGTGTAGTAAGTTTAAATTTTCTTTAATAATATTCGATATACATATATATACAAATAAGATTATTTTTATTACATTCTTAGCACCAAATTAACTATCCATATGTTAAGACTGAGTAATGAGATAATGTTATTATGTTGCAATATATATAACACTATTCAAATTATTTATCATATAATCTTTTTATCAGTTGATATATGCAACAATTTATTATGTCATAATAATTTTTTTTTTCTTTAATTAGGCCTTGCCTTCATAAAACTTGATCACTATAATTGATGAATTTTAAAGTTAAATACATTTATAAAAATTTGTTTTTAAATTTTTATATTTTGAGGTATGCAAATAATTAGGTTACGTACATACATAGGCATTCTAAATTGTGGCTAGCTTATAAGTTTACTAAATATAGTATATTATATCTTTATATACAAACAGTTTTGGAGATTTGTATTGATAAAATAAATTATCAAAGATGAACAAACATATTTCCATACTTCCACATTTATGACACTTAAACATCTATAACCATAAATAATCTTGACTTAAACGAATCAACATTTTACAGATCGTATTTAATATATAATTAATTTTAAATTTTTTATGAGACATTTTTCAAATTTTCATATAAAAGTTTCTTGACAAATTACTATTTAAACAAGGAAATCTCCCTATTTTATTTAGATTTTTGGAAAAAGATTACTTTTTTTTATGTATTAATAAAGATATTTTTTTATGTAAAACTTACTCAACACATTGTGATAAAATTTAATATATTATTATTTATAATGGTAACACTATCCAAAAATTGTCATCGAATTGACAAACCATAAATGTGATTTAATTTTAATTGTTGCACAATAAAATGTATCGGTTAGTTTTTTTTTTATAACAGATCATCCTTAGTATAAGTTAGTATAAGTACCTAGATCTCAAATATCTTAGTATAAGATAAGTTTACCTTTAGATCTTAGTATGAGTACCTAGATCTGAAAAAAGTTTCTGAACGCTTTTAAAATATAATTATGACCTGTTTATTCTCAAAGTCAAGTAGGTTTCGGTCTCAATAACCACTCATTTATTATTATAATTTATTAATTGTGATTTTTTTTATTCTATGGATTCATTCGCAATGGAATCATGGAATATTATGCCAATGTCAACGTTTTTATTTGTTGGATGAATAATTGTGGATTTATTATTATTATGAGCAATGACGAGATGTCATATATCTGACATTTCTCAATAGGAACATAATTCCAATTTAATCTGTATTTTTGTCATTTTATTTTAAATAAAGCAGTTTGTAAAGTTTTTTCTATAATATTGTAGAAGAATAAAAATAACGTTTAAGCTAATTATAAAGCGTGTAAAAATATTTGTTTTTTTTTTTTTAAAGTAGGTTATACTTAACAAGGAAGCATCTAAAGCCCGATCTACACGTGCGATAAGACGTGCAAAACACACTTTACATTCCTATACCTTTTTCCGTGCAAGGTTGTTTTACACGAAGAATTCTTTGGAATTAATGTTGCAATAACAGGATAAGGCTTTAACAGAATTCAATCTTTAACAAAATCTTATTCAAAATGATATCGCAATAGACTCCATTGTTGATGTTTATGAAACTAACGCAAATGTTGCAAGTATTGTATTCCAATTTTATTAATACCATAAACAGTAATTGTTTTTTTAACATTTGATATATGTATTTCAGATAAATATACAGTTATATTTTTTATTATATATATATATATATATATATATATAAACCGGTTTTATGTAGAAGTGACATTTTTTATGCCAAGTATAAAAATATTTTTTGGAACTTAATAAAACTTAGCCCTCGTTATACGTAACAAGACTATGAATTTCAATATCGTACCCTTGTGACGTCCATTTTGATGGAATCTCAGGGTCGGATTGAGATTTTTGGAAATTTCTTAATTAATGTATGTAAATGCTTTTCTTGTGTTATTGAATTTAAATTCTCATTATAAACAGGTTGTGTGCTCTCAGCGGCTATATTTACATTAATTTCGTTAGTATTTGAGCATTATATCGTGAGGTTTTTACAAAAAATTGATTGATTTAGAAAAAATATATAGGTTCTTTTACTTGATTTATGTCTTAATATAATTTGGTAATATTATTTAAAAAAAAAATTTTTAATCTGTAGTGTGTTTTTTTTTACAATTCTAATACGTTCGTTAACTCTGTTTAGAAATATAATATGCTCGATTCTGCAGCTCTCGTTTCCTCTAGATAAATTTTTCCATATATATTTTGTTAGTTCCTTTGAGTTAAATCTTATTGAACTTTTAAATAATTTACTTCCAAGCAGTGTACGTAACACAAACAATGTGAATACTGTTTCTTTCAATAGTATGCTCAGAATGTGTATGTGTCACACTGCATGCGAAGCTTTCCTCGTGTCCCATTCAGTGACCCACAACAAAACAGAACATGTTTCAGTGAAAAGTCGTCACTATCGTAATGAAATTTAAAGATAAATTTACTGAATCTAATCAAACATATTAATATCAATATAATCAATGAATCCGTAACATAATCAATTTTTTAACACAAGTTTTGTTAGGAGTCTTTAAGAACTAAGATATCGTAATCCAAGTCTTTCGTTGGGTGAGAGGAACACCCATCTCCAAGGACAAGATAATGAAAACTAATACAAGCATAAACCTTAATATATTATATATTAATATATTTTAATTCGATAAGCATTTATTTACTATGGAAAACTTAAAATAAAACAGCTCACCATATTTTTTAATTTACTTTTTGTATTTACGTTTTGTAGAAAATAATTTTCAGATATAACTTTTTTAATTGACATCGTATCATTAATACGATTTTACTATTGATATTTATTTTAATATTATCGTTTAAGATCTATCATTCATGCTTATATTATCAGTAAGGCTTTTCATAGTATCCGGTTCACTACTCACTAACCAGTTTAGAAGCATATGTTATATCTTATTTATGCGTAGGTTGTAACATCCCAAATACAATTCTCACCGCCCGGAAATTAATTATTAACTAACAATAATAGTGTATTCTTCGTGATAGTTAAAATAGGTAAATAGCGCTCTAACAAAATAGAGATATTTCTTAATAGATGAGCCATCCTTGGGCATAGCATTTCTTTTATAATACTGTAATAATTTCTACTTTTTGTACATAAATAAATTAATTAATACGAAGGTTCGTAAGCATTATGTTCTAATATCTGAATTTTAGCTAAGATTTTTTTTTTTTGGTCAATTCAGATGACCCTCAGTTCAGCGAGCTGGTGTGGCAGGCGGAGGTCGCTATCGACAATGGCATCTTCCCCGAGAGGATATATCAAGGTTCTAGCGGATCGTATTTCGTCAAAAATCCAGGCGGGGTGAGTAGAGGATATCCATAAAATATACTCCTAAATAAAATGCTTTTAATTCCTTTATATAACACGGTAGCATAACATATTTGAATATGCATGTATTCCTTTTGAAATTTCGTATTTATTAGCGCTTCAGAAATCATATTCAATAATAATTATATATATAATTATAAAATACAGGGATATCATAAACAAATTTATATTCAAGAAAGTCTTTATATTTTTTTTGTACATTAAAAACATGTTATTAGGATCCGATTTACTAATAACGTTTGAGATGTCACAGAGTTGAACAAAGATAATTATTTGTGTGTGTGTGTGTGTTTTTTTTTAAATTCAACTAAAAGGTATTAAGATTTCAATATTATGTCGGCAATTTGACATTGCAGTTTCATACTCTGGATATGAGATTGTAATGCAAGGTAAACCAATCGTATCCCTCGAGGACATTCTGCGGTATATATATATATACAACACACACACACAAACACAATGTCTATGATGTGTGTGTGTGTGTGTTATTTTGCGTCACTGTCAAGAAAAGAGTTTATATATATTTTTCGCTTGTATCCTCATATTCGTCTTTATGCTTAATTAAGTTTCTTTAAAAGCCCTTATTTTTTTAAAATAAAAATATCAAAAAATTATATGTATAACAATAACTTATCCATACATAGTTATTAGTAAATTAAGTGTGATTTTTTTTTTATTTCTCCCTCGAGAACTTCTATGATAAGTTCTTTGCTTTTATATTTAAAGTTAGATGTCTTTACGAGTGAAAAATATTAAGCTTTTAGTTCGAAAACAATAAAATAGTCGACTTTCGGGTTTAACAATAAGAGATTGATAATTTTTTTCTCCCAAACACTTGGATTTTCTATGAAGAATTAAGAATATATTAAAATATATAAATTATCATACTTCCTATATTTATTATATAGTTGTATTATGAGATAAAAATGTCTGTGATTTTTATTGCATAATTTGAACCATCGTAACTGGTATCGGAGACCTTTTGAACCTTGAACTCTGGTCACTAAATACATACAAAAAGACTGATATATCATTTGCCATAAATAGATTTACCATCAATAAAACTATATTTGTATGTAATTTTTATTGATAACTCAAATATAAGAGCAATAGGTACTTATTACTAGTTCGTTTCGTAAGTAAACTTAACTGTCAGTAACGAAGTTTGAACTCATAAACTAACTCAGGGAATTATCGTTTCTTAAACATCACATAGAATTTTGTTTAAGCGATTTATTACGTTACAAGAATAGAAATATCTCTAAGAATGGGTGCCATTTTTTTCGGTTTTTATATTTTACTGTAGCTTTTGTCGATCGCTTTGTTCGCTTGAATGGTTCATTACACTTTTCGAAGTGAAACTTCTTATGCGATTTCAAACAAGGTTGCGTTAAACTTTAACGCTCCGGGGGGCGGGATAAAAAGAGACAGAGCTAGAGGGACGCATCGACCGCATGCGTCCGATCAATTGTGACTTGTAAGTAATTTTTATTGTCTCTTTAAGTTTGTCTTAAAGGTACTGTAAAAATTTCTTAAAAATAATTTTCTACCAATATCCGATTTAATTCCGATATAACGAAGTTTCATATATATTTTTATTATTCTTCACTTTGTCGTACACCCAATTACTTAGAAATAAAAATACATTAATTAAAAGAGGACGCTGGAGGAGTAAAAGACGATGTTTACACTCATCTGAGCTTTATACAAATTCAATTTGATTCCAAACAACATAACGTTCCACACAGACATATGAATGTTAAGGCTGATATTCAAATAATTTTTATTATAAGTGTGAGTGAAAGTTATTACTTTGTTAAATGATGATTTTCACGATTGATTAATATTCTCGAGACACGTAACCTTTCGTTGAACCATGAATCTTTTATTTATTTCCTAAATTATATAAAAAATGAATAAAAATTTTTTTACTACAAACTTTTTATGACATAAATCATAAGCAGCAAATGATAATGATGTTGAAATTACGAAATATACAAATTAATTTTAATAATATATATATATATATAAACAAATAAGTGTCATTCCATATTAAAAAAAACTTTTTGTTTAATATGAAATAAAATAAAAAAGTCGTAATTTGATATTTAAATGATAAGTGATAAAGAAATATTTATTATATTAATAATAACTTTCGTATACAGATCCATTAAAATTAATAGAATAAATGTGATTTTTTATATAAAAACTAAAGTCATTTAAATTATTATTTACATCGTGTTCAGAGACGACGTCCAGCATTGCAATAATTTTCGCTCTAATCCATTAAACTATTAAAAAAATTCTTAATAATTGAGTAAAAGTATTTAAAATAATATTAATGTATTTTGTATCGATCTATTCTCATGACATTGTCGCTCTGTAGCATTGTGTTAATCATTATCTTTCAAATCACGAAGGTTAAGCTCGAAAAAACATTCCTACCCTCAGATTACTTAAACTTTTCGCAGAGTAACGTTGTTTTTTTTTGGTCATATTTCTATAACGGCACATAAAAATATGCCTTTGTGTATATTATCAGACCACACAAGAATTATTTAAAAATTGTAACCATTTTAATTATACTTGTTTGTGTTATGCGTCCATTGACTTTTCTTATCATATAAGAGAATTTAATATATCGTCGATAACAAATTACGTTGTTAATATGTTATAAAATTTACGTTAGTTACGCTAATTCAGAATTAATCTTGAAATTACTCGCTTTGACGTATAGTGAAAACTAAATGTGCTTGACAGGTGTCAATTGATAGACGCTATAAACGTGAAACTTGAACAACTGTCAAACATTTTGACAGATAAAAGAAAGTTATCGAAAATAAAAAAAATACTTATTTTTGGCTATGGATCCCAAAAATATATTGGATTAGGTTAATTCAAAATTATAAGAATATCGTGTTGTTGTTCACCATACATATATATTACAAACATTAGTTAATAAAAAAAAGAACTATAGACTATTTGTCGGATATTTAACACATAATAGACAATCACTTACAGTAAAAGTTATGGCCATTTGCTATTATAATTATCTTTTTGCTCCCCCGATGAAAAACGATCTGTAATCCGATTCGCGTCTGCGGATTGGTAGTGTACCAGGTTGTTATCTATGGAGCATATATCAAATCCATTGCGGGGTTGAGGATGACCCGAGACCTCGTCTCCTCATTTGGAGTAAAGGAAACAACAAATAACTTCTTGGCTTCATGTCTCATAGAATTCCGTAAAAAATAATTTACTGATACATTTCTTTTAGTCTGTATTTTTTTATGTTAAACGTTTGTATGTAATTAATCATTTTTTTTTCAGTTCTACCTTCATTTTCTTGGTATTGAGACCAATATATTTATTTTTTTCGGTCCTGTCCTTGTAAGCTTCAGAACTGTTGAATGGATTTCATAGGGTTTTCAATGGTCGTTAAAAATTCACAGACGAGATATTATTAAAGACATATATGTAAGATTTCATGAAAATAAAAAAAAAATTCATGAAGTCTCGTTTTAAGACTTTCAATATATAGTAATCCGCTTGTGTGTCAATTTATATTGTGCTCTAACGGCGAAGATGATTATTCTATATTATAGTTTGTACTGTCCCATGTTCCATGATAGTTATGTTAGATTTTCTTTTTTATAATTTTCATCCTTTTTTTATAAAAAATTTCAATAAACCTTCGTGTCTATTCAAATTCTACAACAATGTTTTTAACTTGTTTGTTGTCACGAGACCAATTAAAAGTACGTTGAAGCACAATGTCTTAATTGCTGAAGCGAGTGGAACGCTATATCACGATCGCTGGATCAAATCCTTGTTTTCACATATTGTTTACGTTTCTTATTTAAACGCTATTATTTTATGTGTAAAATTACAGAAAATCATCGGTGTTTTCAAGCCAAAGGACGAAGAACCTTATGGGAGGCTGAATCCCAAATGGACCAAATGGATGCACAAGCTCTGTTGTCCTTGTTGTTTCGGACGATCCTGTCTCATACCAAACCAGGGTTACCTCTCTGAAGCGGGGGCGAGCCTCGTCGACACCAAGCTGGGTTTACAAATTGTTCCAAAAACGAAGGTCAGTGGTAGCCCTGATTATGTACAAACTAATTCCCCTCTCTTGCCGATCATAATACCATGTCGAAAAACCAATTGTTTTGTTAAAAATCATTGTTGAATCGTATATACATATCTTCTTTTGTGGTCATAGACAAAATTGAAATCCAAATAGCTGGTCGGAATGGCAAATCTCAGTCTATTGTCTTATTTTTTTGTTATTTCTGAATGAATAACTTTAGGAATATATTTCATTAGCTTTTTTATAAAACAAATTTAAATAATTTGGTACATTTTTGTCGATAATGCTCTATGAAAATGATTCAATGATGAAACGAACGTTAAATAAATCAAGACAAAAGATTGCAAGCACAACACTTCGACTAAATGTAACTAATTTACTATAACAAAGATTTTGCAAATGAAATGGTTTGCATTTGAACCTCTTAAACTATGTAATTACTGTGCAAATTAATGAAGGAAAACTGTTTTTAATTTGTGTTTAGTTGTAATTTATTCAAAAAATGAACGTTACATAGATTTGTAGGTACATGAGAGCGAGAGGATAATAGCCAACCGCACAAAAAAAACTTATCACTACCAACAATATAGTAACAATTATTCGTGTTGCCATATTAATTTAACAATTACCAAAGATATAAAATAACTTCTACGAGATAGCACAGTATGATGAAATTACAGGAGAAAATATATAGAATTATGATGAAAGAGCTATTTGTTGAACCGAAAAACATGTCTTTGATTTTATCAAAATCTACCTTCCAGGTGGTGAAATTAGTGTCGGAGACATTCAACTACCTGCGTATAGATCGAGAGAGATCTCGACTGAAACGTGCCATCACAGAACAGTTCCCTACCCTCAGGTTCAATAGGATGGGACTGCCCCCAAAGGTTTGAAATTCATATTAATTAGAGCCACTTATAAGCAAGATAAATATCATTCTAAAATAGTACATCTGGTCCAACGGAACAAGATAAATTTTCAAAATAACTTATAAATTTTGTAAATTTTATGATATTGTATTAAATTAATGTAAATTAGGTTCTCGCTTTACACAGATATGGTAGTCATTTATATCCTTTTCTAATTTATTTGGTTTAAAGAATAGTAGATAGTCAAACATGATAAATTTTGTAAACAACTGACATATTCTCCCCATATATATACTAATGTTGTTTCTAGATGGGTTCGTTCCAACTGTTTGTTGAGGGTTACAAAGATGCCGACTACTGGTTGAGGAGATTCGAACAGGAGCCTCCCCCGGCCCACCTCATGACCAAGTTTGTTATATTCATATAAACTAAAGCTCTTGTATATAATATGAATGTCATATGAGAAATTACTAAATAATATATAATATAATAATTTTTTGTTAAGATTTTATGATAATATAAGTCTATTCATAAATACAGAGTGTCCCAATTATAGCTCGAGATCAATTAACACTACCAATTGGGTTATTTCCAAGTAATATTCTAACGAACAAAGGAGTAATTAAGGCCATGTATACATGCCACATATATAGTCTTGTTAGTAATGAAACTTCAGAAACATTTAGGAACAATTTAATGGAAAAACTGAATTATGCTTATGTATGAGAGTACATGTAATATAATATGAAACGTAATTTATTACTGGCATAATCATAACTATAGGGTTTTCCATTAAGGGCGCTTGATCTTTGAAATGCAAAAAAAATACATGTAGGAAAGATATTTGCGAAATTTTTTTTTTATTTGGAAGGTCTATCGACCCCATTATGTATGGAATATGACATCATTCAAATGACCGCCACGGCTTCGGTTGGTGGCGCGCACACGAAAGGTCCAATTTTCGATGACTCTGGCGCACAAATCGGGCTGTATTTGATCGATGGCGTGGCGTATGTTGACTTTGAGGGCATCGGTGGTTTGCGGCTTGTTGGCATAGACCTGCGACTTAAGAAAACCCCACAAGAAAAAGTCCAGCGGGGTCAAATCGCACGATCTCGGTGGCCAGTTCACGTCGCCTCCGCGCGAGATGACCATGTCCAGAAATTGCTCGTGCAGAACTTCCATCGTAGCGTGTGCTGTGTGGCACGTAGCGCCGTCCTGTTGAAACCACATGTTGTCCAGATCCATATTCTCGATTTCAGGCCAAAAGAAGTTGGTTATCATCGACCGGTATCGCTCACCATTGACGGTGACGGCCACATCATTATCGTTTTCGAAAAAATACGGACCAATCACGCCTCCGGCCCAAAATCCGCACCAAACAGTCACTTTCTGCGGGTGCATTGCCACTTGGTGAACCTCGTGTGGATTGGTCTCGTCCCAAATACGGCAATTTTGCTTGTTGACATAGCCATTCATCCAAAAATGCGCCTCGTCGCTGAAGATGATTTTTTTGCCAAAATCGGCGTCAACTTCCAACTGCTCTAATGCCCAGTCAGCGAACACACGGCGCTGTCTATGGTCATTAACCTTGAGCTCTTGGGTCAGCTGGATCTTGTACGGGTGCAGGCTCAAGTCACAACGCAAAATTCGCCAAGTTGTCGTCTGCGAAAGGCCGAGTTCCTGTGCGCGACGCGGAATTGACTGCCGCTGGTTTTCGAGGACACTGTCGCGCACAGCGGCGATATTCTCGGCAGATCTCGCGTTACGTTGACGCACGGGAACCGGCTGATTGTTAACTGACCCGGTTGACTCGAATTTGTCCACCAATCGACGGATAGTCGACTCGGCAGGACGATCATCGCGACCGTAAAACGGGCGAAGTGCGCGGAACGTTGCTCGAACTGAAGACCCATTTTCATAAAACAATTTTATGATTTGCACGTGCTGCTCGACACTGTAACCTGCCATGGTGGTTTGGGAGGACGGAATGAATATAACACACTGCATTTGACAGCTGTCACTCAAACAACATGGCCGCAATCAGCTGTCAAAGTTCAAGCGTCCCTATTGGAAAACCCCATAGTTTTTTTTTTTTGTAATTTTTGAACGTTTATTTAACATCCTTGTGACAATGATAATGTGATAAACGCATCAAATACATTACAGCTGATAACGATTACAGATTCCAGTTGCAGTTCGAGCGATTGGTCGTCCTGGATTATATGATAAGGAACACGGACCGCGGCAACGACAACTGGCTCATCAAGTACGACACCTCGGACAGAGACATGACGCACCCCACGGTAGGATGTAGATGTAGAGGTGCAGGGGAGGGGGTGGTGATGGTGCGAGGGAGACGAGGGACATGTGTGATGATGGTACGGGGGAGACGAGGGACATGTGTGATGAAAGTACGAGCGAGACGAGGTAGGAGTGTGATGATGGTACAGGGGAGACGAGGTACGAGTGTTATGATGGTACGGGGTTGATGAGAAGCGTATAATAGTTTAAATGTTAATATTGTATTGTTTGTTCGTCCAGGAGTGGTCCGGGGGGTCCGAGGTTCGTATCGCCGCTATTGACAACGGGCTCGCGTTCCCCTTCAAACACCCTGACTCGTGGCGAGCTTACCCCTACCACTGGGCCTGGCTGCCACAGGCCAAGAAACCCTTCAGCCAGGACACTAAGTGAGACACACACACACACACACATACACACATACACACTCCCATATGCATGCATACACACACATACATATATACATATATATATATATATATATATATATCTCTATATATCTTGTGAGCGATGTTCTTAGTAGATAAATCAGATCTGTTTAATGTTTAACTAAAATGACAGATATGTATTCAGTAGTGTTCGTAACAGATGATGAATTTTAATAGTTATAAAATATTTAATGTATCTAAAGCGACCTCCATTATAAAACAAACATGTCCTATAACAAGTGTTACGGGTGGCGCCACCTGTGACGCACTAATTATAACATACTATAATCCTTGCAATTATTTTTATGGCTGATTATAATCATAATACTGAACCATCGTAGTTATCTAACGGCAACATTTAAGTATCAACTTGTATTTGAAAGCTATAAATACTGGGTTTAGCTATTTTGTAGGACATTACCGGAAGTAACGCTGAACATTGAAACACAAATCTGAAACTGTATTTCGATAAAGCAAACATATAATGTTCTTAGACATAAATATCTATATTTTTCTATATGATTGTATATAATTATTTTACTCTACGCTCTATAGTGATACTGACTCATAGCATCTTTATATTTTCGTTTCAGGGAGCTGGTGCTTCCACTTTTATCGGATATGAATTTCGTTCAGGAACTGTGCGATGAATTACACATACTGTTCAAAGTGAGTTAATAAATTGTTAGAATTTTATTACGTAATATATATTTTTTTATATAAATATACCCTATGAATAGAATTTAATATTTATAGTTCTATATTTGAATATATATTTTTTTTGTAAAATAAAAAATATTGTAATTTTTCCTGACCCTACTTGTCAAAATGCTCGTTATTTATGTATAACTTAGAAATAATCTGAATATTTTTTTAGTACTAAGTTGAATTGAATTAAGCTTCTTTACGTAAAAATTGTCTAAATATCTTATTTATTTTGACAACAAAGGTGAAAGAGAATTTGGCTGTATATGTAACATATAATGTATTAAATAATATAATTATCAAGGAGTATGTATTGTTGTTCAGCAAGACAAAGGCTTCGACAAAGGTCTCTTCGAGCGACAGATGTCTGTGATGCGAGGTCAAGTGCTGAACCTCACGCAGGCGCTCAAAGACAACAAGAGTCCCGTGCAGCTCGTGCAGATGCCGGCTGTTATAGTTGAGAGGTAATAACACACACACGCACACGCACGCACGCACACACACAAACACGCACCCACGCACGCACGCACACACACAAACACGCACCCACGCACGCACGCACACACACAACACACACACACACACACACACACACACACACACACACACACACACGCACACACACACAAACACACACACGCACGCACACACACAAACACACACACACACACACAGCTATGTAGACATATATATACCAAGTATTTTATAACTAAATATTCATGGGTTTTGTCAATTTTCTTGCTTATTTTGTTTTGTTTTTATTATTTAAAAAATATTTTTTAATCTGCTGAGCCCCACATGGAAATTGTTATTTATTTCATATTTTTTCTATTGAATTCATCATAATCAACACAGAAGAACAACATCTGTAATGTTCTATTTCCAGGTCTAAGAGCGGGTCGACCTCGTCCCGTTTCTTCGACTCGTTCCAGCAACGGTTCCAGCACAAGTCGCCTTTCTTCTCCTGGTGGTGACGTCACGGTATACACTAACATACATACATACACTGACCAAGTCCATGTAGAAAGAAAAAAATATCATTAATATTGAAATTATACAACAAACTAATTAGAAAAATTGTTCCTATATTGTCAACTACATCGAGTAATTTCTTAAATGCCAGTAATGTCTATGTTTCTTTGATTAAAAAGAATCTTTTGTATGAAAATATTATATATCCATGGTATCTGTCGTACAAACGTTTATCCGTAAATATTATTATGTTTTATTTAATGTCTACTTATATATTATTTTTGTTACAGGTTATAAAAGTGTAATGTTATACAGATCACACGTATGTAGGTTATTGTACACTCCGCTGAAGTTGACCTGAGACATTGTTTGTATGGAGTTCGAAATTCAATAACCGGTTTGAATCAATGTGAAATAATTAAATGAATATGTAAAGTTTTTTTTTGTAAATATGTTTGTGAAACACGTTTTTTCTAATCTATCGTGTTATATATTAATTCAGTTATATAATTTATTCAATATGTAGAAAATGTTAAAAATTTTATAGAATTCAATAGTAACCATCAAGGGTCGGTCAATGACCCGCGGGCTAGTCGAATGCTATTTTAATATTAAGCACATTTAAGCCATTTTTTTTTTCAAAATTTAAATGGTAGAAAAAGGTTTTAACCCAAAATACAGGACAGCGATTTTAAGGTGATATTTTGAGAAGTAACTTTATCGTTGTGCTATTGCAATCCATATCTGCTAGGGAGGGCTGTCGGTGACGCAAACAATGTACAGGCGAAGTTGTCACGATATATAAATATGCTGTGTCCAGTTTTGTATGTGAATCGTAATAATAACTCATTGGACCACGGTTAGCTTATGTATTTAAGAATTAATTTCAATATAAAAAAAAATTATAATAATATTAAATAGACCGTATTTATTAACAAATATCAGTACTGTGATAAACGCATTAATGTTATTTTTATGGATTTTAGTTCGGTTCGAAACACTTCCTATAATTAATTATCTGTTCTCGTTTCTTGTTCGGTGTTGCCATAAGCTTTTGGCCAAACTTTATTTCCGGATTTCACATCCGCTGCATGACTTCTCATTTTATTGTTTTAAAATTAACTTTGAATGTTAACTGTAATGTCTATTTCTTATTTTATTCAAAATATATATATAAAGTTAAGTTAATCATTATGGGTATCAACAAGAAACGGAATGCGAGTCCTCAGAAGTGAGAACAATAGTTTTGTGCTGAATAACAAATTCGTTGTTAACTTCCCTAGTGTACTGAAATTATAGTGATAAAAAACTGTCATTTGGCACAAAAATGTTTTTCTCAGAATGTTGCTAATACAAAAAATATACAAATAAGATAAAGGACAATAGATTCCTGGTGAAAATATACACAGTTTGATGTGTATAATGTTTTAATCGAGTAGTAAAAGCGAGTAAAGTCCAAGAAAATAGACATAGCTAGAGATTTAACCCGACCGCTATAGAATACATGTATAGAGTAAAGCCGATCAAGTTAGCTCGGCTGTGGACTTACAATAAAGGTGCGCGGAAGATGGAATCTTAGAATTTTTATATGAAGCAAAACATCTCCGAGGTTTCAGTTCAACAGCAAAATGTGAAAAAACAATCTATCCGTGTTTGTAAATAGTTTTAAAGGAATGTCGTTGATAACTAATTCATGTTTATATTCATTATTTAATTTGAAGTATAATATAATCACATGCGCGTATGAAGTTTCATTTTCTTATATTTTATTTCATCATCATCATCATCATCGGCCTATCGGAGCCCACTGCTGAGCAAGGCCTCTTCTCACACGGAGAAGGCTAGAGCATTAATCACCACGCTTGCTCAAGACGGGTTGGCGATTTCAATCCTAAATTTGTAATTATAAGACCAGGTTTCCTCACGATATTTTCCTTCACCGTCCGTCAGTGGTGTCTAAATACTCTTAGAAAGTACATATGACTCGGAAGAGATCACATTGATACTTGCCAGGTTTCGAACCCGCGTCCTCACGTGTGAGAGGCGGGCCTTGAACCTTTAGGCCACCACTACATTTAATAAAAAAAAAAATTAATATGTTTAGAAATACTTTATTGAAATTTCAGAGGTATTAAAACAAAGACGCTTTATTTCAATCGAATATATTTAACAAATGCCATTTCTTGTACATGCTTGTTGCTTGTGCGACGGAGGGCGAAACGTCGAGGTCAAGACATTAAGAACATTAATGTACGAAATGAGTTAGCACGAGGATCTGGTACAGGACGCTTCATCATATAAAGCGTTAAGCTTGGACTTAAAATACGTTCGAGGAATGTTCAAAAATATACTCTTTAGACTAGACATCTATATTGATAAACATTTCATATAAATAACATAATATTCGATATGACAACAAAAAAAAAAATGTTGCCATGGGCAAAATATTCGACAAATTCATTGCGAATGAAGCCATAGCATAGATAAAAATAATACATATCAAACTTTCATAATAAAAGTTCATAAAATGAAATTATATCTTCTAACATGAAAGTAAAACAAAATTAAGTATAACAATAATTTACTAAGACTAGCACATGGTATTTTAAAATTCGAATAATATTCAAGAAACGTTGTCTATGGTAGGGCGTGACGAGAACAAAATGGCGGTATAATATAAATGAATAATTGCTACATCATAATACGCGTTATGTTCCAAAAGCTAAACCTTTTATGCGATAAATAATATATGATTTTTAACAGTTCATTTGAGCCATGTGTTGGTATTTAACGAAGGCGATAGCGGCTAATTCTTTGCAGAACTCCTCCAGTACTATCAAACTCTCGACCAACTGGTTGTGGTCGCCGCTGAAACAAAATATTTGCTAACATATATGTATTTTAGTTGCTCTTTCGCGTTGAATATACTGAGCGGATATTGATTAAACTTTCCAATAATGTAGTTAAAATGTCCAAAAGCATGTACACTGTAGATTATCCCGTAATTTGCATTGGAACGCAACGTTCATCGTTATTTTTATTGGTAATTGTTTTTAATATTATATTTTATTAATATACATAATACAGAAAAAATTGAGTCAAACTATATTTATATAAAACATTATAATATGGGCAACACTGAAGACTGAAGTTAGAACTAAAAAAAAATACTTTAGGAGGTTCATGAACTCGTTGAAATTAATATTTAATAAAGCAGTTGTTATTTTTTTAATTAAAATATACTCACATTTCATCATAGGCTGGATCTTCACTCATAAGTTGTTGTCTCGTATTTTCAATGATCTTTTTATAATTCTTTATCCGTGGAACCTCCATGGTCAGTCTTTTAGCTACTTCTTGGAGAGTCTTATACAAGGTGCGAGTCTTTTTAGCGGTCGGCAGATTGGGGTTTAATAAATATTCATGTAAATAAGGATGCGGCAATAAAGCGAGCTTTGATATTATAGACGTAAGGTGCAAATTAACTTGATAAGGCTGATCAGGCATCGAAGAGAGCAGTTTGAAGATCATCCTTAAGAACGGTCCTTCGTCAAATTCTTCTTCGCTGTTAGACGCCTCGCTGTGTCTATGAACTAGGGCTTGAGAGAACGGACATGGATCTTTATGTCGAATCGATTTTTCTGTATCGATATCTGAATTCGATTTGTTTGCCGATCTGTCATTTTGACATTTATCGGTTTTTTGCCTGTGAACGGTATGAAACACATCGTCCAGATGTATGTCCGCCTCAGGCCTACTATCGTACGAGTGAGTGGAGCTAGCAGTGTTATCGTTCCAGTTTAATTCAGTAGGCCAGTTGTAAGTAGACGTTATATCCAACCAGAGCTGTAAAGATAATTTGTAACGAATATATCTCTTATAAACTCTCTCACATTCGCTACGACAAGATTTAATTGTAATGTAGTGTTTGTTTTTCAAAGATAATCTTACTTAAATGTCATCTTAATATGATAATAAATATATAAATAAACAACTCCATTATTAAATACAGCTTATTATTTACTTATGTAAATTGAATGAGCAATTATATATATAAGTAATAAAAAATACTACACCCACATAGTTTTTGATATTCCTAACAGTATTTATATCCTTACTACTGGAACTTATTGAGGTGTACCAGGTGAAGGTAAATATATTTATACTATTACAAATACAGTAGAATTTAGATAATTGTTCATGTCCAATCTTTTATTTAAAAATTCAATCTCCGAGTGTCTACATAGTTCTGTACATCATGATGCCTATATTCAACTGTTTCTGGAACTGACAATATCTTTAACCTACTTTAGCACCTGTTAGTGTCTCTATATACACTTCTGTACTTGATAGTGTCTATCTACCTATTTGTGCCCCTGATAGTTATATACACTTCTGTACCTGACTGTCTTTTACCTACTTCACAGCCCAATATTGTCCTCATATACACTTCTGTACCTGACAGTGTCTTACCTATTTTAGAGCCCAATAGTGTCTCTGTATACACTTTTGTACTTGATACTGTCTATCTACCTATTTTTAGCTCTGATAGTATTTTATATAAATCTATATACCTGATAGTGTCGGTGTGCGTCGTGCAAGTAGTGCTCGCAGTCACCGGGAGCTGACAACAACGCACGAGGTACCACCAACAGGAAACTGGACAATAAAAGACTGTTTAGATGTTGTAACTATTTAATTTATACAATAACAATACAGAATTTATTTGTATAATATTATTAACTAACATAACACAAGGAAGAAATTTACAACCGAGTTGTTAAACGGTATAAATAAGTGTGGTTGTGTAAACATATATCACTATCAGCCTATCCGAGCCCAACGCTGAGCAAAGGCCTCTTCTCACATAGATATATAATAATCTTAATTTACTTAAGAGTATAATATCTATAAGATGATCTTAAGATAAAAACTCATCTGTTTTAGATTGAAATAACTAATGAAGGTAGTCACTAACATTTTCATTCACAAACTATATACATAGACTTATGTCCAAAAGAGTGAACATTTTAAAACTTAGAAATTGATAAAAAAATCTTTTTTTTTTGTAACAACAAATGATATGTTTGTTTCATATAATTTATATATTTTCATATAAAAAAAAAAAATTATAAGAATAAATTAATCGAATAACATATGTGATAATATACATCAACTTATATGCATATATATATAAATTTAATTATTTGAAAAGATTATTATGTCTTAAATTTCATTATCCTACTCATTTCATTATGTTCCTATAACTTTATTCCCTTGCTTTACACATAAATTAAGACTACTTTTTTTTATTATAAACTTTCCAAAAGTGTATTATAATTCCGTATGCTAAAACCATAGTTTTTATAACTGTCTTAGGGATATTTAAATTACACTAATATGTACGTATATGTAATGGCTTTAGTATGGCAAAATGTCTAACAAATATAAGAAAAAATTTTTTTAATTGAAGTTTTAGCATATTAATGTAGTGTACATTGTTTTAAAAGTAACTGTTGTGGAAGAGACATCGTTGGAAGTAAAAAAGCTTCAGATATTCACTCTAACACAGAAAACTTATAAATTTACAGTTATTTAAAATATTTTTCAATTTTTAGGCCATCAATAATATAAAGATCCGATCATAAAATACAACACAAACAAAATTTTCATCAATTAAATAAAATTCTTATGTCAAATAAAAACATACGTCCACAGAGAATTTTGTTTTCCATAAAATTATATCTTACCATCTTCCTAAACCTAAAAAAACTGTGAAAAAAAAAATCTATCCCCTACATATAATTTTATTTTGTACACACAAAACAGTAATATGTACAAATACAAAATATATACAAAAATATCATCAGCCTATCGGAGGCCACTGCTGAGCAAAGGCCTCTCCTCGCACGGAGAAGGTTAGAGCATTAACCACCACGCTTGCTCAAGACAAAAACATATTTATAATTAACTAATGGCAAAAACACTTGTACATATCAAAAAAAGAATTAAAAATATATTATAAGTAAGTATAAGTTTCAGTCTTAGATATAAAACACGTATATGTTATCTTAAGATAATTGTAGCATCTCAAACTTCTCAGACGCGATAATCTCTTGAAGTCGCTCTTTAAGTATTCCTAATCTCCTACGGAACAATTAATTCTTATTATTATAACAAAACATTATCCCGCTTGTAACATTCATGGTATGAAAAATCTATAACATTGAAGCAGTATTTATATGGAAGGAAGAATTAGGGTAGTTTACAACTGTAGAGCTGTCTGTTTATGAGTTAAGATGTGTGTGTGTGTGTGTGTGTGTGTAAATAGTCAGTTACTGAGTTATAGCGTAAAAGACATACCGACTAGAAAAATTGCACATTAATAGTATTTAATTAATACATACCTGTTTATAACTCTGTGTATGTCACAATCCGTGCCACCATCGTTCAGGAGCTCGCTGACTTGACTGTTGATCTTTTCTTCGTGCTGCATTTGTTGCATCGCTTCCCTGAAATTTAATTCAGCGTTTATGTACATATAATGACGTCACAAATCACTATTATATAGCACATTTGTTTGATAATAAAACTTAGGCCAATCAAATTAATTTATATATATATATATAATATTATTTAAATAGATGTTTGAGCCAACATATGATTGGACCGTCTGAAAGTTACCGTTGAATTGAAATATTTGGAACATTAAATTAAAAATTCAACATCAATAAGTTAGTCAGTTAGCGCCCTCACACTGCAAACGGAGTTTATATCATCCATAGATACAGCACTACTTACGACTAATATCCAGTTCGAAGAAACAAATGGTAAGTATCAACACTAAAATACATCACATAATCACAAACCATCAATAATATGTTACAATCTGTATGTATATATTATCTGTGTTGCCAAGTCTGAATTCAATGAATATATCATTGAAGCCGTGTCACCTGTTTCTCTCTCTTTCCCTCGCGTGCGAGACGTCATTGAGTCTGTCCCTCTCGTCCTGTAGCGCGCCGTTGGGTGGGGAGTGATAGTAACCACGTGACCACACGCGAGACAGCACGAGCCGCTCCATACTGTGCTCTGTGCCCTTTTCTATAATAGCCTGTAAATATAAAATATCCCATATATATATATATATAAATTATAACACACTATGGTCAGCATTAAAATATTTAAGTAATTATTAAACTACTGGTGTTTTAATAACAGAATCAAAACTTAAGAATTAAGATAAGTCAATAAAATATTTTAAATTAAGTTAAAAACATTATTCTAAACGACTTTTGAATTACGCCGTCTGTAAATAACTAGTTATTATGAAAATATAAGTAGGGATTAGTTGAATCAATGAAAATGGTAGTAACATATCACACAGCATTTTTAAAGTTCTTAAAGGAACAAGTCCATTAGTTTCTTTTTAAATTCAATCATCTTTGCCTGTACTTACTCATTCTTATAGAACTGGCAACATTTTAATAGCTGACTAACTCATTCTTGGTCCTATAACTGGCAACATTTTAATAACTAAGTCTAAATCAATGTAATAAAAATGGTAAATACCTCAAAAAACCTCAGCGTCTCTAGCGTGAGATCGTGCTTGTCGGTGAGGCAGTTGTCGACCAGAGACAGTAGCACTGACCACTCACACTCGCCCTCCCCGACCAACCAACTTGAGAACTCTGGATATATAACAAATTGTATGACGCAATAGCTCATATTATGATGGTACTTGTTATTGAGCGTGTGTTTGTGAATGTGTATATGTGTGTGTGTTTGTGAATGTGTATGTGTGCGTGTGTGTGTGTGTGTGTGTATGTGTGCGTGTGTGTGTGTTTGTGAATGTGTATGTGTTTGTATGTGTGTGTTTCTCTATCAGACACGACTCCAAACGTATTTCAAGGAAATTTTTTGTTGTCATAGATTTACAGCGCTAAATTATTATAGTATGTTACTTCTTCCGAATTATAACAATTTGTACAAAAAACCATTTACAAATCAATTTTCTAAAAGAAAATGACAAGGTACAATACGAATGCAGAAGAATTTATATGGCGAGAGCCTAGTCCATATAAAAATAACTTAAATGGAGATACTGCGAGGCATATCTGGCATTTTAGCATGTATGCAAGTTATTTCTGAGATTTGTGCATGCATGCAAGACGGATCTCAAGCCCCATGGGTATCGAGTCATGTACATATTCATACATATATATATATTTGCTTAGGATTGTCTCAGTTCCTTATTCCTTTATATTGTACCAGCTTTTTCCCGCGACTCCGTTCGCGTGAACATAGGAGTTGTTTTATGCAACTACGACAATTGAACCCGAACATGTGTGGTTTTTGGGCCGGGATCGGTATAAAAGGTAGCCTATGTCCTTCTCAAGGGATCCGTCTATCTCTATTACAAAATTTATCAAAATCTACTAGTTACTTTCGCATACATAATATAAGTAGAGACGAGGCGCTCACCCTGTATGAGATCACTCGCGTCCAACACTCTGAGACATTTCGCTAGCAAGGCTGACGACAACACAGCGCCGCTGGCTGCTTCGGGAACGGCGTCCAGGAAGTGGCAGCGGAATATGCGAGCCAAGTGAGACGATATGGTGGGGTGGCATTCCTGGAAACATTGTTAATTCCTGGAATTACGAGTTCCATACATATAAAAATGTGATCTGAGATTTTCGCGAGTATCCATTTAAATGATACTAATATTTTCGGATTGTTAGGCGTGCTTATTATTTTTGACACCACATAGTCCCGACGTTTCGGTACTTTGCATTCTAATCTCGTCCGACCGTGATTACGGTTGCTGCAAAGTAACCGTAACTTCTTGAGTATGAAGTTAGGATAATAATATAGTGCGTTGTAAACCGAAAATATTAGTTTCACTTATATTATCTGATCGCTAAACGGGTAATGAATAATGACAGTGGGTATGATATTCCCTGAAAGACAAAAAAATCCAGGAATATTAAAACTGGACAAAGAAACGGGTTTTAAAACATCATAAATTTTTTTGTTAAAAAAGTTTTCGCATAATGTTATTCATTGGATTTTAGAAAAAAAAAAAATTGGATTCCTAGAAATGTGACGCTGAGAGGAATCGTACAGTCCTGATAGCAGGGTCTTTTAGCTGATGAATATGAATGATAATTACCTTCATCAAAGTGTCCACGTAATCCAACCACGAAAAGAAACTCGTCAGCTCCCTGTAGCCGTGGAAGCGATTGTAACTTTTGTCACCGAAATCTTGGGCCACATACCTAAATGTGAACAACAATGTATCTGTCGATTAAACCCATTTATTTGATATGAAAAACGATATAATATATCAACATTAAAATATTAGTAAAATTTGTTTCATGACATCATCTTCATTCAAGGACCTAGTTCCAACAAAAAATGCTTTGTTTTTTTGTTAGCTCACAGCTTTTTCTCCGAATTTTTTTCCCGCTACAAAGAAGGGGAGATGGAAAAATTTTAATTATCCAAATAAAACTCACGCCCACGTAATGTTCAAGTGATCAACGTCATTCGGGTCCACGTCACTAGGGATGGCCCGGTACTTATTAACCAATTTATCGATGATCGTCTCACAGGCCGGGCTGCTCGTCACCAAATTAGCGATATCGTCTTCCGGGAGCGACGACACTATCATGATACCCTCGCATGCCCGGAGAACCACTTGGTTATCCTAAATGTAAGATTTTTATTTATATCTGATAGTTTCTAAAAAAAATTCCAACATTTTTCCATGGATCTATGGATTTCCGTTCTATATAGAACTTATTTATTAGGACACGTGACATCCGATCCACGCTGTGAAGCCCTATTCAATAGCCATGATACGCTAATTATGAGGTAGCAAATAAATTTCTCGCAACCTGTACATTGCGGTTAAGTCATAGTCCATTGCAGGGATTACCCTACTTAAAAAATAATATTCTCAAAATTTTTTGGAAAGCTTTCCTTTTATGGAAAGAAATCGATAGTTTTTACGAGTTTGCTTATAATTTTATCTTAGGTCCGGAATAAAAGATCTGTTGAAAAACCTATTCGACTAAATCTTATACTTACTACTAACTAAATATATAGTAACGTAGTAATATTAACTGTCACGATAAAAATTCATTAAAGGCATCAACTTGTGGTAAAAAAAAAGCTTTTATTATGTAAATGGAAATTGATAAAAATAAAACGTTAAATACTGATAAGATTGTTTTAATAAAATACTTGTTATCTAAGACCCTATATTTTAAATGACTATGACAAATAAGAATTTATTTCTGTAATATCTAGTTTATATAACTGCTGGCTTTTGCTAAACAAATTTGTTAAACATATATCAGGAACTATTACCGTCATTCCGGTTTTAAACAGATTAGATGCTTTGATTGTTTTAAAATTTTAATTATATGACAAATATAAGTGGTTAGCTTTTTAAACCGGAATAAATATTTTTATTTGGTTCGAGTGGAGGCGAAATCTGCTGAAACTTTTAATTATACTTCCATTACAGCACTTTGTGTAATGCGACATGCGACAGATCAGAAAAAAAAATTGAGGCGATGCCATAAAAGTAAAAGACAAATAAAATAAACAAAAATTATTAAGAAAAATATTTATACTCACAGCACTATTCAAATACGACAGCAACAGATCAATCAGGAGGAATTTATCATTATCCTCATTAACCGTCTTCTGACTCTTACAGGATTCGTGATCGTCACCAGAGCTGTTCGACTGCTGGCAATTATCGTCTTTATTTATTCTGACAATGGAAACAGTTTTCATTGGACTCGGCGTCATGTTCACTTCGAATAACGGATTCTTCTTTGGGGTGTGAAGTTTCTTCTTGATGGGTATCAGCGTCTGTATATCTTTGGGTATGCTGAGCAGACTCGCCTTGTCCTCCACGAATGGCGTAGTGAATATGTTTGCTAAGCCGGTTTCCTTGCGGACTAGGCCGCATAATGTCAAAAGAAGCTCTACTTCTTCCTTTTCCGTGGGAGATGCTGGACTTTCATTGCACTGTACCAACATTCTCTGGAAATATCATTGGAGCGAACCATAAAAAACCCCATAGAAATGTCAATACGTATTTAAAAAGTTAAGACATGAGTTCAATTATATAGAGATTAGGATTATCTTAGACTATTCCCAAAATAAATTAGGTATTGAAAATAACGTATATGGGATTTCATCAAACATATTGCTCCCAAACAAAAATCGAACCACAGATGCAAAATAAGTATAAAAATATCTCAGATCCAAAATTAAATAATGAAAATAGCAGAAATTTGTATAATATATTGCAGAGCATAACTAAGACAAACCAGAAATAAAATTTCAATGCTATGTTTAAATTGATTATCTCAGTTGATAAGCAACTGAAAAGAGATTTTCTTATAGTCACAGATTTGAACCCAGCATTGTGTTGATGAACATTCCTTCTATATTAACTATTTCAATCTCTTCTTCTTCCTGGCAATTTATCCCAGCATTAGCCAGGGTCTGCCTTCCTGCTCAAACTTCTCCATTTTGCACGGCCTTTGGCCATATATATATTGCAATTTTGGCAATATTATCTATTTCAATATTATATATATATATATATTTAAATACCTGCAAAGGTCTATAAACATGGGCGCTATTGATGCATGGCCTTCTCGTACGTCTTAATAGAGCTGTTGCTAATGATAGCGCCATAGCCCTGGCACCTGGAGGCCTATCCACAGATGCCAGAGCTACCAGGACGTCCAGCAGTGATATGGAACGCTGGATAATTGACTCCAGACACGGTCCAACCGTTCCATCATTCTGTTCTTTCTCTTCGTCTACTATTAACTAATAAAAAACATCACATTTAAGCTATATAGATCTGTTTTTCAGCTTTCTACTATAAAATTATTGTATTTTGTATAAAATATCCTAATAGCATTTTTTCTATATATATTTCTGTATATATTACTTTTAGAACAGAATAATGTAATAGAAATAAAAATTCTAAATCTATTAAAATAAAACTAATATTTTTGAATACATTCCTTTTTTCATTATTTTAAAATAAATTCACCCAACGTTTCACTTAGTTTGCAGCAACGTTGCCACTACATTAGTTTTTATTATTAGGGAAAAATCTTAGATATCATTTTCTAAAACCTTATTCAAAATCTTCGGTTCAAAACTAAACATTCAAATAAAATTTTTCTATCAAAGTACATTTTGTGGTTTATTTCAATATAATTAAAACCATAAGATTACAATATAACAATTTTAATAATTTGAACACATACTGAAATCGTGAAGTTTAAAAAAAAATAGTTTTATTTTAGACGAGTCAGATAATGCTAAATAAATTTTATATCCTTGCTGATACACCATTTTTTAAGAAAATATATAAACAAGTAAAAAATGACATGACATGACTATTGTACTGATTTACAGTCATGAATGTCGGTCTCTAAAGATATCTTTTCTCAGTAGTTACAAATGTTCCATGCACTCTTAAAATTTATTTCGTAATGTTAAAATGCATTCATTATCATTTGCCTTTGACCTTACATTGCATATGATAGTAAGTTTATATAAACTAATCTGTTTAAATAAATTTATAACAGGTATGAGAAAAATATCATTTTATTGGTAGATTTTGTATAAACATTTGATATACCTGTAACATTTGATGCAAGTGGTGCGGAACTCTCGTGTCTTCTATATGTACTTTCGTCTTTTCATCGTAATTTCGATAAAAATTAAGTACCATTTTCCAATGGTATTCGAAATCTTCAAGTCTGGTCGGCGGCGGAGCAAGCTAATTAAATATGTTTCGTTAACATATATAACATAGAAACAGAACAATAAATTGCCCTGACGGTAATAATTTAATTGCAAATTGGTAAAGTTTAGAGTATTATTCCTATTTTCTAAACTTTTCAATCTATTTAAAAATATTCATTCTATTATGCGCAGTTTTAATCTCTTTATTTTGTAAGAAACGTACATTATTATATAACTTAATTCAATATCTTTCATATTGTAATTAAAGTTTTATTACACTTACAACGTCCGCAGCAGTTTGCAAAACGTCTGAAAATCGGCTTAACATTTTTTTTCCAGGTTTTCAGTTCAACATTATTTCAAATAGTCCGTCCCCTCAACACAATATCTTCAAGTATCTAACATATATGGCAAAACATTTTAAATCATCTTAAATTCCTTTAAATTATATTTTGGAAATATTTACTAATGAGGAGAGAAATGTCTAATGACAGTTTCAGTTTTCCATAATCACATATTCTGCAATCTCTATGCATTTGTGTATATATTAAAATAGTGATGTTCAGTTTTGTGACTTATTTACAACAATTTAGTAAATTGATCCTATATACAAAATCGATTTCAAATCGATGAAACGGATCATGTTATATAATAATTGAATTACATCTACAGAAAATGTGAAAAACTTCATAATAAGTATTACACATACTGAAGGGAACAAAAAGATGATAATATTTGTTTTATTTTAAAAGATAACCAAATATACTAGTTAAAAATTATTAAAAATAAAGCTCATATATTTAATTATTTATATACCAAAACTCATAAATGTTTGGTATGCAAACAACTCATAAACTATACGATGGGCAAGTATATAGTTTTAAGTTTCTTTTGAAAAAAGGTTTGCACAATAAAAATTAAATTAAATTAAAAATCAAAAAATAATGTAAGCTTTGACAAAATTAAAATATTCTAATAAGAACCAATTCAAAGTTGTTATATTGAAACTCAAGCTGAATATATTAGGATAACTAATACATATACAAAACAAACCCTAAGATGAATTTTTAGTTATTTTAAACTTTACATATGATGAAGATGATGAAAAAAATGGTAAAATAATAATAATATTTTTTTTTTCTGAGTTAGCAATCTTAAAACATATTTGCATGTTCAATTTAACAGTTTATTAATTATTTAACTTTACGTCTTATACATGCAATGTCATGTCAATGATATTCCATAGTTTATTTTGTTAATACAATAAAAAGGACTTATAAAGATGTTATAACTTACAATATAATTACACTATCAATAGAATATTTTTTATTTCCATCATTTTTAATTATCGTATTTATAACAGAACTAAACTACTCGAGTTTAAAAGTCAACTTTAATCTACTGGTCCACTCTAGACGTCGAATCATCTATTTACGGTTGACATTTGACAATAAAGTTTGTTTATGTAATGTCAAACAGTTCATAATACTAGACGATATCAGTAATAATTTATTGCTTCCGAAATATTATTTCTAATTTATAATTATTATTCTAAGATTCTCATTGTATACTTTAAATAATTTATTATTTCAACTATTATAATTCTTAGCATATTTATTTAATATGTCTGATGATGAGGTTATACGTTTTGAAATCACCGACTACGATTTGGATAATGAATTCAATCCCAACAGAAGTCGGAGGGCTAAGAAGGAACACCAAATATACGGTATTTACAAAAACTACACAAGCGCGGCAATTGAATCAAATAGTGGTGCCAATAATATATTTTTTTAATTTGCAGGTGTTTGGTCGAAAGATAGTGATGACGAGGAAAATGAAGACAATATAAGGCGACGTATACGTAAACCGAAAGATTTTTCAGCTCCAATAGATTTTGTAACTGGTGGAGTGCAGCAGGCCGGCAAGAAGAAGGATGAAAAGCAAGGTGAATTTATCTAATAATATCATATTGAGTGATTGAAAGGGTTTCGTTTGTGCGAAGTTTTCCGTTGTATCATTTATGTATTAACTATGTATTTTACCTACAAAATAACATTAATACTATTGACTCATATATTATCAGTTAATAAACACATCTTTTGAAAATAAGAATAAATTTCATTACATTTTTTTAATGAAAATTATCAGTTAAGTTCGACAAACATTATCAAATTTTATTGCCTTTGTTTTTATATAACTGACAATGCTCAAACTTAGCATTAGTGATCCCATATGAATTATGTTAAGACAATAAATAATAACACATAAAATTCCCAAAATAAAAATATATATTTTGTTTTATTGCTATGTTATAGACATACAAAAATCGGAGTCATCTACATCTCGTCCCAAATTCGCGGATAGTTCTGATGATGAAGTTTTGGAACCGGAGGCGCGGGAGACTGCGGGGATAAGAAAAGCCGGACAGGGCTTGAGATCTGGACAAAATTTGGGTGGAGTTGGTGCTTGGGAGAGACATACTAAAGGCATTGGAGCTAAATTATTATTACAGGTTAAAAAATTCACTTTATCTTCCTAGACACACAATACAGGTTATATATATATCACACAATGTCTATACATCTTAGAGTACATTAATTAAAATTAGTCAACCAGCTGTTTATATTGTTTATTAATGAATTTTATAATAAAATATCTATTTATAACAAAACAGAATGCTTCTATTTTATGAAGTAACTATATACATAATGAGATCTAAGACTTTCGCAAGTTTCATTTAAATAACTATATACAGATCAATTAGTAACTGTTTATTAAGACTAGAGTTAGGAATTTTTATTTCGAGTCATTTATATTATATTCATTGTTATTTGTTGTAGATGGGGTATCAACCTGGTAAGGGTTTGGGTAAAGAGCTGCAAGGTATCTCCGCTCCCGTAGAAGCTACAGTCAGGAAGGGCAGAGGTGCTATTGGGGCATATGGACCTGAAAAGGCTGCGGTAACATACATATATATTTACTTTTATTATTTTTACATATATACCTGGCATTAAGTCATTGCATTCTATAAATTAAAAAAAAAAAAGTATTCAAATTCAGAATAGATTCCTTAATATAATGCAAATACATTTCATAATTTTTAACAGATAACATATTGATTTAATAATTTTAGAAAACTATTTTTTTACTGTATTATTTAGTTTTTGATTTTCTTAAATTGAATTAAAACCTTTTTTTATCCAAACAAATAGTAATTAAATATTTTTTTTCAGCAAAAAGCTAAAAAGGAAGAACAGAAGCGGCTGAAAGAAAAAGAGGGAGATAAAAGTACTACAGAAAAGAGTTATAACTGGAAGAAATCACATAAGGGCAGATACTTCTACCGAGATGCAGCTGATGTCATACAAGAGGGTAAACCCACCATGCATACTATTAGCAGGTATATGTGATATATTTGTGACTTTCTAAGAGTATTTAGACACCACTGACATACAGTGAAGGAAGACATCATGAGGAAACCTGGATTTATATTTTCTAATTATAAGTTTGAAATCACCAATCCACCTTGCCGAGTGTGGTGATTGATGCTCTAACCTTCTTCGGTGAGAAGAGGCCTATTCTCAGCAGTAGCAAGTGATAGGCTTATGATATATGCGACACACAAGTGAATTTAACTGTTACATTTAATCACACTTTTAAATAGCTGGTTGCTATCCATGGTTTGAGAGATGAGGTTTATGGACTCAACTATTTTCTATGATGAATTATTTTAATAACAAACTAATTTCTTCACACTAACCTCTCGTATAAATGTATAATATCCCTATAAAGCTTTACTTATACCCAAAATATGCAGGTTTTTTTGTTGCAATCAATTATTTTCAGTATGATGTTGATTAGATTATAGTATATATATATATATAGTATAGTATTATAGTATATGTATGTATATATATATATATAGTATAGTATTATAGTATATATATATACATAAAGTTTCTTCAACTACCCTCAAATTCTGATGTTCGTTTACAATCATGAAACTGTTTTCTAACCTAACATTTATATTATATGAATATATTCCTACACACGTTTCAGTAACGAGCTGGCCCGCGTGCCGGTTATAGACCTGACCGGCCGGGAGAAGAAAGTATTGAGCGGCTACCACGCCCTGCGAGCCGCCGCGCCGCGGTATGAACACGAACCCCGGAGGGAGTGCACTAACTTCGCAGCACCAGAACTCACTCACAACTTGCAGCTGATGGTGGATTGTTGTGAACAGGTGATAACTTAGCAGCTGGTGATATAAGATGTATATGTTTCGGTCCAAGCGTCCACGGGCTGATATGATACGATGATAGCTTATTTCCAGGACATTATCCAAAACGCTCGCGAACTCCAACAGTCTGAGGACGAGATCGTGGTGATAGAGCGTGATCTCGAAGACTGTAAGATAAAGTTAGGTGAAGAAGATGACGTCATCAGGACGCTGGAAGGCATACTGGCGAGGGTGGAGGTACTGAACAGGCCGGACGCCTCGCTCGAGATGGGCTATGAGGTGCTGAGGGATCTCAAGGTGATGATGATGATGAGATTGATCAAATCTTTAAATGATAATTAATTGTTATATATGTATATATAGTGATAAAAGCCAATGATATTGTGATACGAGTTATTGATCAATTATGCTATAAGGATTATTTAATAGTTGCTCTGTATTAGCTGCCCGCTTCTATGTTTCCTTATTTTTAATGATTCTTCCACAGGAAACATACCCCTTGGAATATGAGATGTTCAGTCTGGGTAATATAGGGGGTAACATAGTGAGTCCCCTATTCAGTGCTATGATGGCCTCGTGGAGTCCCCTGACGGATCCCGGGGGCGTAGCACCCGTGTTCCTCAAGTGGAGGCCCCTTCTGACGGAAGAGGCCTACAATAATCTTCTATGGCAACATTTTGGAACTAAAATCGAAATGACCGTTGAGTTAGTATTAATGTCTGATGTTCTATTAAAGAACGTGAGGATGTTTGCGTCTTTTTATAAAAAAAAACTTTTACAATTTTTTTTCTGTAATAAGGGAAAGTACATCCATAAATCCATACATTACAGTTAAATGTTGATATATGTAACGAAGAATAAAAATAGTTTCTGTCTGTTATATTAAAATTTTCGCCACTTTCTAAATGCTTCTGGATAAGTGTTTGTCTGTTTGTTGAGGCTAATCAAGACAATTGCTTGGCCTATTTTGATAGAACTTTCACTAGCAGACCGCTTATATAATAAGGAGTGACATAGGTTACTATTATACTACATTTACACTCTCGCCTCGTATGTCGTCTTGTGCTTCGTCTTGTATCACAGCTCGCACCTCCAGACGCGAGCGCTGCGAGGCGAGCCGTGAGCGACTATTTACACTCTCACCTTGTGCTTCAGTTCGAGCCTCGTCTCGCGACTCGTACGCGAATGTAAATCTACTATTAGAATTGGTATATATTTTTTCCTCATAAGCTGCATGTTACAGAGAGTGGAATCCTCGCAATCCGGAGCCTATGGTCCTCGTGTTCAAGTCGTGGGTGTCCGTGTGTCCGTCCTGGCTGGTGAGCTCGTGTGTCACGAGATACGTCGCCCCCCGCCTGGTGACCGCGGTCCGGGACTGGGATCCCACGGGAGATACGCAGCCCTTACACCAGTGGGTGCTGCCCTGGCATGAGTTCGCTGGTAACGTATTTAATTGAATGTTTCTGTAGTTGTATAAAAGCTCTGAGGGAACTTTTCCTTGGTTATATATATATATAGTTAGTGCTGTCACTCCAGACGTCTTGGACATTACGCAACATAGTTCGGGAACTGCTGATAATTTTAAAAAATACTGATAGTTTAATATTAAACTTGAAAATTGTCAACACAGTTTATAGAGATTTGTTTTTTGTATACATGTTAATGTGTTATGTGAATGGCCGATAACTCTCACATTCAAAAGAGTATATATGTGTATACACGTATATACATATGCGTGTGAGTGTCTGTGTATGTTTGTGTGTGTGGGTGTGTGAAATGTAAGTAATTCAAAACATATGATTTAATATAAAGATTTTTTTTATTATCGTACTAGAAAAGACTATTACAAAACAACACTCAATTAATCCGTCTTTACACCGATCCTCAGGGGAAGCTCTCAACGCTTCCGTGTATCCGTTGATTCGTTCCCGGCTGTCGTCAGCGCTGGCTGCCTGGCACCCCGCGGACTCGTCGGCCAGGCCGCTGCTGGCGGTTTGGCGAAGTTCGTGGGGCCCCGCGCTCACGACCCTCTTACATCATCACATCGTACCTAAACTGGAGCACTGTTTGCAGAACGCTCCTTTGGAACTCGTAGGAAGGGAGAATAGTAAGTGCTTATATATATATATACAGGCGGACACGAAAACTTTCAACTGTCGACATTCAATGGATTCAGCGTGCGGGTGCCGGGTCCATAATTGAAGGGGGAGAGGAGCTTCAACAGTGCCTGGGACTTGTGACCCAGGTGTAGGTTTAAGGGGCCCTTAACTAACGCGCGTTAAACGCTCAGCTCCACTATCCAAGCTTCTCTCCCTACCTAACCAAATTTGAAAAGAACCTACTAGGGCTGCCTTCGAAGTACGTTCCAAGAATTAATTGATATTAGTTCTAAACTGGCCCAAGTCTTTTAGCAGGTTGTAGAGATATTTAGCAATTATACCTCTCGCGCCCACATCTACCGCGTACCGAACGTACGTAACCTATTTCGTGAGTTCGCTAGTGAGCTCATAACATTTGTTGACCTTGATGGCCTGGTCTTTGGGGATGTTGGTTTCCCAAGGGACCCTAAGCTCTATTAACAAAATTCCGAATACAGAAATATGTCTGGTATAGAAACCGACGCGCGGAGTTATTTGGATACACGATCAGTATCCGCTTTTGTGCTATCCTAAGATAACCTTAACTATAAAAAAATCCTTTTTAGTTTGATGAATATCTGTATATAACACTTGATCAGGGTGTTGAAGTCTTTGTTGGAGATTACAAAGTTTTTGTCTATGCCATAAAGTAAGTTGGGACGAATTATTAAAGGTCTTTATGTAGATGAAGTTTAGAGGTCTGTATCTAGATGAGGTTTTCTATAAATTCAGCTGCCTACAACGTTATATCTGTTATAATTATCACACATATGGAACTATCATAGTTATTATCACCATCAATATCATCACACACCTTCATCAAGGGCATCCTTCACAGTATGCAATGGATTTCGTACGAGTGTTGGGTTTTAATGTTAGTTTGTGAATATCTACAACAGCCGCGTGGCTCTGGTGTGTGGATTGGGTGGAGTTGATCGGCGCACCGACAATAGCCAGCCTGGCGGGTCGAGCTCTGATGCCGCGCTGGTTGGCGGCATTGGCCGCTTGGCTGAACACTTCCCCACCGCACGCCACTGTACTAAATTCTTACACGGAGTTCAAGGTTGGTGACTCAGACGACGATTAACATGATCCATAGTATATTATTTGTTTGTCTATATAAACTATATTTGGCAAAAAAAAAAAATTAAGATAGATTAAAAAAAAACAACAGAATTCTGAATTAAAATAACACAAAAAAAAACTAATGGAATTAAATGTTTGAGATTCTCATACAATACTATCAAATGGTATTAATAAAAAGATAATGAGATCTAAGACTTGCGCGAGTATTCGTTTAAATGAAACTAATATATTCGGGTTACTGCCCGTTATTTTGCTAGTTTTAAAAACTGCATCCTCCCGACGTGCCGGCTACTCCGCAGCACGCGTGATCACGGGCAGACGAGATGATTTGTTTCGTTCGAATTAATTGAATGACTAATATGATTTGTAGAAAATGTTCCCGGAAGACGTCCTCAAAGAGCCGCCCGTGCGTGACGCGTTCCGTAAAGCTTTGGACATGATGAACAGGAGTACGGACATAGATTCCATAGAGCCGCCCCCACCGCCGCGCTTCACCATACCAGAACCGAAAGAATCTTCCAGGATAAGCGACGTCCTGGCAACGATAACGCAACAGAAGAGCTTTTCAGAACTGCTCGAATCCAGGTGCATAGAACGCGGTATCACTTTTGTGCCTATAGTGGGCAAGAGTAGGGAGGGCAGGCCGTTGTATAAGATCGGTGAACTGCAGTGTTACGTCATCAGGAACGTCATCATGTACTCCGATGATGGCGGACGGAGCTTCGGGCCCATCGGCCTCGATAGGCTCCTGAGTTTGGTTGAGGATTAAATTCATTAAAAGTTGTTCTGGTCTTTCCAATTGTTGTTTCTTTTGTCCGCTCTTTAAACATCTGAGTAAATACGTTTCGACGATAATATGTCAGACAGTAAGGTTTCACGCTTGCGTCTATTTACAAGTTTACGTATGGAATTAAGCCGTAGCATAAAAAAATAATGTATTTTATGTCACTCTTTGGCACTTGAAAACAAGTAATTGTTGTTCAGTCATTGATGAATGTTCATAAAATTGTGATAAAAATCGCTGAAAGGCAAAAGAGAGGCGATAACCGGTGCTTTAGAGGCAAGAATAATGGCTTACCACGGTCGTCTGAGTTACGGACAGAATATCATCAAAGTTGGAAAAATATACTTATACTGAAATATAAATACTTATCACAAAAAGATACTCCCATAACAATATAGAATTCGAAATCTCTGGTAGTTGTTATAGAAAAATAATAAGTATTCCTAGCTCTAATTCAAATAAATTATGTGAATATATACGCAGTGTATTAAAGACGTCACAACTGATTAAATTTTTGACAATAAATTTTGCAATTAGAATAACTCTACACACAGACAATCCCGGTAAACATTGACTATATTGTAAAGTACCGTAAACAGCAACATATTTGACTTATAAAATACTATATGTATTTTGTATACGAAAAGGTTAAGAAATTATATTGAAAATGCCAAAGCATTCGTGAGACCGAAGAATTGTTTTCATGGATCTTTTGATATATACTGTTTATGACATACATTCAACAACCGCTACAAACCCCACAGCAATCATCGTAGATAATTCATTGGTATTCCATTATACATATTACTACGACTACACATATTACCACGACTACACATATTACCACGACTACACATATTACCACGACTACACATATTACCACGACTACACATATTACCACGACTACACATATTACCACGACTACACATATTACCACGGCTACACATATTACCACGGCTACACATATTACCACGGCTACACATATTACCACGGCTACACATATTACCACGGCTACACATATTACCACGGCTACACATATTACCACGACTACACATATTACCACGGCTACACATATTACCACGGCTACACATATTACCACGGCTACACATATTACCACGGCTACACATATTACCACGGCTACACATATTACCACGGCTACACATATTACCACGGCTACACATATTACCACGGCTACACATATTACCACGGCTACACATATTACCACGGCTACACATATTACCACGGCTACACATATTACCACGGCTACACATATTACTACGACTACACATTATAATCGAGATTTTTGTATGTACAATCCTTAGTCTATATTCAATCATTCGTACGTGGCCTCTACTAAACTACGCTCATATTGCACAGGACTGAATTTTTTTAAGTCGATGGTAACTAATGTAATACCTTTTTTATAAACAAATGTAGAAAAGGTTAAATAAGTTTAATTACTCAATTCACTTGCGGTATAAAGGAAGTGGTATGATAATTTAAATAATAATGCAAATAGCACATACCCGACAAGAAACGGAAACAACAGATAGACGGAATAAATTTGTCTTTGTAATGACAGCATGATGTCACCGAGTTGTTCACTCTATAGGTGTTTTCAAAATATGGGTGAATTCAAGGAAACACAATACTAAGTACAACAGTTGTAACATTTATAATAGTCAACAAGTGTTCAGGCAATGTAAAAAAATACAAATCTTAATATAAATTCAACAAAGATAATTTTCAACACATTTTATTATCTGACAATCTATTTTACGCATAAGATTCTTACTAAATACTGTTAACAGTTACACCTAATATAAATTCGTATATTTGTATTTATATAATTCGGTAATACAATATAATATTGGAAATATTTAGACATTTACATTTTTACCAACTCCCCCTTTGAGGCTGTGATATCTGTAAGCCCTTAGAAATTGGACGCCATTTGCAACGCCCAGTGAGAAGTTACACAAAGATAAGGCGTAGTTTATGGGCTTGATGACAAGACAGTATCTTGTCCATATAAGACCCGTCGCAGCCAGCGTAGCAGATTGAGTGGGAGATACCTTTTCAAGGGGACGCCGGAACTCATCTATCGAAGTTAAAACAAGAGCCTGAAATAAAAATGGTGGACATTAAGTCAATAACTTTTTAATGATATCGAAAAGCGCGGGAAAAATTCCTGTAATATACTCATGATCAAAATATGACTTGATAATTGATCGTGTTTTGGAACCCCGAGTTATAATTGTATAGCAATTACTACTTACTACTAAGCAATAGCTTCAACCATCTAATCTACGGATTATATATAATACGTATTGAAAAAGATTTTAAAGTCTAAAATCTAAATACTACTACTTAGTTGTGGCGTCTCAATGCCTGTTATCCCAATAAACTCCAGTAGCAACTTGAAAAGTATAAATATACCTATTAGGTACAGCAATTATTGTCTAACTAAAAAGCTAAACACATGCGAGAAAATATAACACATGCAAAATACCAATCAAAAGAAAAAAACAAGCGTTATAATTTTGAAAGTTATAAAAATATTTACCTCTGCATACACTTTGATAAAAAAAAAAGATTAAAATTTGGGGATTTTAGGGTTAAATATTTTATCGTTAAATGATGTTTCACTGCATCAATTCACATTCCAAACAATTTTAATGATATGATAACAAATATGATATGATCAAAAATCTGAAAATGTGTAATGAATGAAAATCAATATATATTATATATCTAAAATATATTTGTCAAATGTAAACAAACGTCAAAACAATATTATAATATGATATAAATAACCAGTGTAGATCATGAGACAATACTAAAAATATAAAATAAACACGATAGTTATAAAAAATATTGAACTAAATGAAGAATATCACATATTCTATATCACAAGTGAATATGTATTTGACATTAATTAGACTTGTCATGACAGTGACGTTTCAATATTCGTAACATGTCACAGATTTGAGCTATGACAATAATTCTGAATAACCATGTTACATGTATACAAAATGAAATTCTTTCTACCCCAGAACTAATATATCTACATCGCATGATACAAACACCCGTCTCTCATCACTTTTCCGCCTTCTTTAGAGACTGTTGATGCCTAATCGCTCGTGATATCTGATATACACTAGTGATGGCCACAAAAACGTTAACAGCGAATAAGCTATAGTTTTTCGGTATGATGACGAGTGAGTATCGTGACCAGATGATTCCTGTGGCTGCGAGGGAAGCTGATTGTGGTATGGATAAGCTCTCAACTGGTCGTGTCAAATCACCCAAACCAGCCATCACCAAGCCCTGCAATGGTGAAATCTCTTGTATTAAATATCATTTCAGGAGACATAAAAAATACGCGGCAAATACTGTTCTAAAAATGAATACAGGAAAAAAAATAAAAATGTTATGATCAAGTTACTATCAATATTTTCAAATATTTAAGCTGACAATTGTATCTGTTTGATCCTATTAGGGCGAGTTTACATCATCCAACTAAACTGATGGTATATTGGTCACATATTTAAACATTTTCGTATCAAAAACGAAACTTATTGAATATCATGATTAGGATCAAATAAATACATATAGCATTTTTTACAAGAGCTACAAGAATAGGTCTTAGTTGTGAAAAAAATCATTGCACTTGTAAAAAAATTTGGAAATGATTAAACTTCAGGAATATCAATATACATTTCAAATGTAAAATTACAAAAAAATATTTGGAACATAAAGGCAAGTCTACAATTATGATAGAAATGTCAACAGATACAAAAATACAATGGGTGATAAGAACAAAGTAAATACAGATAAAGAAATAATTAAATGTTAGGATGGAAATATTTAGATTTGATAAAAACATATCTTGTTCGAAAACCGCTTCAAGTCATATCTTATATGACTATAATATCTTTCATAGATAAAATATGTTTTGGGAAACCCTAAATAAATAGGTTTAATAAGATAAAATTTTGGAAATCCATTTTGGTCAATTATTTTTCAGATTCTTTTATGAGATTATAAAGTCTAATCAGTATAAACTAGAGCAAAAACTTATTCTGGTGATTCATATATACTTTTTTTTCTAAAAAATCTACTTCATGAGATCTACTACTATAGAAGGTAGTACTGCTAACTACCCATATTTAAGTAGGTAATCCTTGGTTTATTTTTTCAAATTTCATCACTTTTCCTTTGTTTTATCTTTTAGAGATTGTTGGTATTTGTAAGCTCTTCCTATCTGGTATGAATTCATTAATGCCACAACCATATTAACGGCAAAGAGACTGTAGTTTTTAGGTTTTATAATAAGAGAATATCTTGACCAAATTACTCCTGTGATAGCAAGAGATAGTGATTGTGATATTGACAAGGTTTCTGCCGGTCGGTTTAAATCACCCAAACCAGCCACAACTAAGCCCTGAAAATATGTTGGTATTTACAAAAAAAATAAAATAAATTACTGTCTTAACTTGATAATATATGACATTTCTATTAACCAAATATGGTTCAAATTCAAATTAGATGTACCAGGCTGTCATTAAAATATGATTGAAATAAAATATAAAACACAATAACAAATAAGCAAAGTAATAAAACAGTTTTGTGTAGTTCAATGGTTGTGTTGCACTTGATTTGTTTAAATCCACTTATTGAACATACTCAGGAAAAGTGAGGATGTTTATGTCCTTAAAAATAATTTGTTTATGATGCAGTTGTAAACGGGAGTTGTATGAATAGTGAAACCCAAACACCTTGATGATAATGAAAACATAATGTTGTGAAAAAAATCCAAAATCATACTTTTAGGATATTTAGATAAGTAGCTCAAAAAAGTTTCGTTATAGAAATTGACCTTGGCATTACTGAACGCAATAGTGATAGATTGACCTCGAAATGATATTATTCTCATACCCATTTAAAGGCTGGAGCCCAGAAGAAAATAGTTTTCGGTCCTACAAAGCATAGATATGTTTCATGTTAATTATGTAATAATATAATTTTATTTAAATTCATAAATCAAAGCAAAGGTAATTACCAGCTGCATGTTCCCAAAGAGGTCGTAATTGTGAAGGCACAAATTTGTCGGCCGTGTTTACTACTGCCTTGTATAACTTAGACATTTTAGTAGTTCCTTATCTGACGAACTGAGAATTTTATATATTGAAATGTAATAAAAACTACGACTACTACAAATTTCTTATCGGGCGAGTTTTTTGATTGACGGTTTGTAATGTAGTGAGATTTTGACGACTCGAGTGATGACATTGATAATAAACCGACCAAGACAAGGTCGGCAGTTTCTTTTACTTTATATTAAAATTGTATTAAAGTTAAAAAAAACTATTATGATTAATAAATATGTAATGTATCCACAAATCTCTTTTCAAAAATCGTTTAAAAAACCGACTCCCTTGAAATTGTTATTTGAGTAATGGCTTTTACAGTTATTAATATAATTGTATTTTAATTTTCGTTTACCAGTGTTTTACGCATTTACTTTTTCAGGAAATAGTTATTTGATTTAATTATGAATGTTATGCAGACATTGTTTAACAAAATTTTGAACGCATCTTATAATTAGAAACATGGGTGCGGGCATCTGCGTGTGAATGTGTCAGTGCAAAATGAAATAATTTATTATTTTCTTTGTTTATTTTCTGTATGTTAATTTCATTTAGTTCTTATCGTACTTTCTTAGTTTGTTTTAATCAAAACTTATGCTTTTATTGTTTGATGTTAAGTTTTGAATATGGGTACAAGCACAATGGGTAGCGATTTACATTCCGATAAGCAAGACAAATTACTGAAACTGCAAGCTCGAAAGAAAGAACTAGAGCAAATGCTAGCATCTAAAAACGAAGAACTTTATAAGTTATGTGTGCAAGAAGTTCAATTAACGGGCATCATGCCTCCAGAAGCTCCTCTTACTCCGGAAGTACCACAAAGAGAGAGATTGGGAAGTGTACGTAGTGTTGACAGGTCTACTGACGGTAACGACGTTCATGATGGATCAGATAATTCGTCTAGACGGCTTCGAAACGGTCCTGACCGTATTCACGATTCCGATCCGAATCTAAGAAAGAATAGACTATCAACTCCGTCGATATCAGGTATTTCATCAAAAACTTCGCACTCAAGGCATGTGCGCCGACCTGAAACAAGCTGTTCCAATTTTTTCCCGTCGCCTCCACAAGAACGTAATCCTGAAACCTTTTCTATTCATACCTCTCATACTTATCCCGCTTTGGCTGGCCGTCATGACATGCCAACAGATAACATTCAAAATGAACTACACCAGGGTCCAGTTTACCGACATCACACTTTGACTACGGAGTATACAAATAAGTACTACTATACTAATACAGGTGACCCGCAAAATGCAACACGCTTACGAGAGACTCATTTTAGTTCGAGTCACCCTGACATCACAACTCATTACACCCATGGGACAATATCCACTCCCCCAGTTCCCCCGCCGAATGGTATGCGTAATACACCACTTTTATACCAATATGCATCTCATTTGAAGTCACAGAATCAGCATCTTGGAGCACTGAATCACAACCATCAACCTATGCAATCCAAAAGAAGGAGTGACGGTGTCCGTCGTAATACTCTGCAGCGCACTCAAACATATCATCTCACATCACATAGTGATTATAACCAGCACTTAGAAAATATGACAGATGCATATCGACCACCGATGCCTGTGTATCAGCATAGATCACAACCAGATATACAGGAGCAGCCAGTAGATAGACGACAAATATTAATGGAACGAAACATTCCAGTTCCAAACACACTTCCGTTGCGGGAACGGAACACTATACGAAATCCATTGCACCTACAACTACAGGTGTCCACGGATGATTACGGACTTGATGAACGTAGAAATTACCCCAACACTATGAGTCCTGTAAGTCAAATGTCCGGACATTCACACAGCAACTTTGATTCTGTGAGTATGAACAAATTCTCACCCCTTTCTCAAGATTCGAAAGTAAAGGAGAAACAATGGTATGAGACAGCATTGGACTCTCCAACAAAAGCGGATCCACCATTACTGAAAAAGAGCTCAAGTATAAAACGGACCCCAAGTATAGGTAATTCACAAACATATGAAATAATGATTTCTTCAGGTCGACACTCAGCTATGCAGAGTCCAAACTATATACCAAATAGTCCACCAGTGTTGTCGCCTAGCGCTGTGTCTTTGGAGTCACCTAAAAATCTCACTGTCATCGAACAAGGTAAATGCATACCATACAGAGAAGAAACGAAACCTTTTGAAATGTCCGATTTCTATAAATACTCTACAAAGTTCCGACAAGCAAATGTCCAGAAGGCACCAAGTTCAGCTCATAATCCTGGTACAATTTATAATAAAATGCCCATGGAATTGCCGTCTTACAGCCAAGATCACTGGCACAGTCACGGTAATTAAATATTTAAAAGCTCGGTTTAATTCTGTTCCATAAATCTATGTTTTTGTATTTATATTTTGATTAGTTTAACTTTAGGTACTTAAAACATGAACAAGATCTCTAGAATATTTAGCGGCATTTCTATCTATCAAAAACTAAAATTTTTTAAATAATTTATATGTAAGAAATGCTTGGGTTCTCTGGAAAATTGTGAAACTGTTATCTGTGATATCTGTATAAGAATTACGAATTAGTAATTCACGACTGTTTGTTATCGGTAATGATGAAGTTATTTACAAAAAAAATAAATTACTATTAAAGTAGAATCGTTCATGACATATCAAGGAATATTAAGGATAACAGAGTTACATACAGAATGGTATAGAAATTTATTTAAGAAATTTAAATATTAATCATTTTTGTTTGTGTAAAGGGTGAATCATGTAAAATATATTATTTATGAAGGGTTAGTCTCAATAATAAATTCGAGTTAGTTTTTATATTAGTTAATTTAAGCCATTTTTATAATACGAGAAATTTAAATGACCGAAGAAGAGATGTTAGGATTTAAATTCGTTTGGATATTTGATTTTAATTTGCACAAGGTTACTTTACTTATAGACACTCTGTATTTATATATTTTGTCTATTTCATTATTAAAAATAGTTTGTACATTTAAAAATCATTATAATTCTATCTATTGTGAGAATTTGAATTCTAAAATCTCCTTTATTTATTTAAATTTCACTTAGGGTGACCATATTTTAGTGTCTGTAACATAATTGTGACAGTATATAAAATATGTCTACCCTTGTGATGATGCCTAGGTCCCACCGCTTAATACAATGTCTACTACACAATAAGCTTATTAATTATTTACTTTGCCAATATATTGTCAACCTTGTAAACATTGCTTGCCCGCCTTTTTTGCTAAATAATTGCCAAACGTCTGAATTTTTCAATGATTTACGACTTATATTTTGAAAGATTCTAAATTCAAAGATAATCTATTTTTTTTTAAAAGTCTGTCCAGTGTAGTGTTTGAATTACGAAATGATTATTCATAATTTTTTTTTTCTTTAAATTCTCTCAATTAAAACTAGTAAATGTAATCATTTAACAAGTACAAAGGTCCCCTGTTCTAGTCTGCGATGTTTGCAGCTAAAGTTCAAATTAACGACTGATTAAAACCTAATTTCCAGTGCCTGTGGAATAAATTTGTAATACTTGCCAAGCAAATTGTAACCTTCATGACTGCCTTAGTGTATCAATTGATATGTGTATTTGTAATTTAGTCTACATAAACACTATTGCAATTGAGAATTGCGTTTATGTAAAATTAACGAGAGTATATATTTTTGTATCTCGGTTACAAGCTGTATAATTGGGTTGAAATAAATGACAATTATTATCTGTGTTTTATTTCGTTTTAATTGTGATTGCCATAATTAAAAAATATATAAATAATAACAATATACCTATGCCGTATTTATATATTAATATTATAGTATTCTTCTATAGTTTTAAAATTATAAGTGAAGAATTATGTATAGGTTATAATTAAAAGACAAAATTTTATTAATTAATTATATTTGGACCGTCGTTTTAAAACATGATCGCGTTCTCGTTGTTTTGTGATTAACCGCAACACTACTGCTGGTTTCTGTGAATTTTTGCTAGCAATCTAAACATTGATTGTCTGTCAAAATTTTCATATTTTCCTATGGAATATTATGATAAATTTAATTTGTGTATTATTAGTAAACAATTTTTGTTGAAGTAACAAAAAAAAAATTGGAATCTTACTTTGATCTGATTTTCTTCCGTTACAGTTGTCACCAACGCAGCGTTTCCCAGGAGTAAATCCACCATTTATATAATCATCGTCTCGACCTGTTTTGAATATTGAAATAATTGTGCTTTATTTTTCAGATGTTATAATCGTGTTCCACTAATTAGTGAGTAGGGCATAGCATAGGAAGTCTCAACTACATACTACATTTAGTATACAGAAAGCGATAAATTTGAATGTTATATGTATGATAAACCTGTTTTTGGCTTAAAACTCTAAAATTTGATTCCTTGGAAACTTCTGAGTCGACTTTGACAGTCATTTATCCACGATATTTGATTGTGACAGCCATTTATCCAATAATTATAAAAAAAAAGTTTGATCACCCATTTTATTTTCATAAAAAATCTTTAGATGATGCAATGAAGCTTTCTATTCTTATACAATTGTAATGGACTTAAAACAGATAATTATTAATAATAATTCATAAGCTGAAATTGTGTTTATTGCAATATCTTTTTTTAAAAGGAGACGACCATCTCTCATGAAAACTATGTTGTATTTGAGGAATGTGTTCAATGAATTTCAGATATTCGTCAAAATTTATTAGTCTGTAATAAAGTCAGAATTACCTGCGTCCGGTAACTGTCCATTCGAGCAGCCTTCATCCCACATATTAACACATCGTTTTCCAGGACTGAAGTCACCATTAATGAAGTCATCATCGCGACCTATTCCGACCATGATCGAGCATATATTTGATAATTAATAAAATTTATTATAATCGTCTGACTTTGTATTAGATAGGTTTTTACAGCTATGCAGTAATTGTTTAAAAAATCTGTGTTGCTTTATTAAGAGTTTTTTTTAATCATATTTGTTTGAAAACACCTGTTTGTCGCCCCTTTTCACAATATAATAATATTATTATTTATGATGACGACTAAGATTTTCGGGATTATTCATTTATATAAAACTAATATTTTCATTCATTTCATTTGAGTATTGTAATTTGTAGGAAATTAAGAAATCGTTGGCGGTAGAAGGCGAAAAACAACACCAACTCACAGACATTTTCATCTCGTCTGCCGTCATCACGGTTGTTGCAAAGTAATCGAGACGTCTCAGATACGTAGATATAAAATAACAAAAAAGCGTTGCTTATCCGAAATTCTCTATACCAATTAATTATTTGGAGGTGTCTGTTTGTTATTTCAGATTAGTAGCCTTCCAATAAACGCAAATAAAAGTAAACGTTTAGTATACGAGTTCATGACACATACCTAAAAACATTTTTTAAATTATTTTTGTCTTTTGTCTGTGACTCTGTTTGTTGTATCTGATCTCTGGAACGGCTGGGCAGATTTTCACGGGGATTTTACTCGCAGGTAGATAGTATCATAAAAAGCAACTAAGGGCTACTTTATAACCGAGTTCAAAATTCCTTAATTCGACTACATGTAATGTATTTGTGACAATACTAATATTTGAATTAAATTCCGATTTCAAAATATTTCTTTATTCGAAGGACGTTAAGGGATATTATGAATAAGGATTGTGATGCGTATATCAAAGGCGATTTATATGCGTAACAGATAGTTATATATAAAAAAGTTCTCACCAGCTCCATTCATCCCGCCATTATTACAACCCTCGTCCCAAACATTGATGCATTTGCTTATGCCTGAATGACAAAATGGAGAAAATTAGTCAATGTTGTTGTTAGAAGTAGTGAAAAGCAGTAAGAAACTCACCTCCCAACGGATATAGTCCTGATGCATTGACATGGATTAGAGAAACCAGCGCTATCATTATGAAAAATCCCTTCATTTTCGAAAGTTTTTGTAACGTTATGCTGATTAGTAAGTTTCAAATACGTGTGGCTTATATCAAACAAAATCCCAGTATTTTATAGGAGCCACATCAAGTGGGGCTACCGTATTAATTTTTGTGAATCGATTCGTTTTCAATGACCACTTTAGATAAATTAATTAATAAAGCCGAGTTTAGGTACGTGATAGGTCCTTGCGGATAAGCACTTTGTGGTGATATAAGATAATTATCGAAATTAACTCATTATTTTGGTTTGGATGTAAAAAAAATGTGTCTCGTGAAAGCTAGAAGCCTAAGTTGCTATCACCAGCTTTTCTTATCAAAAACAATATCTTTAAGTATAATAACGTTCTCTATATTTCCCAAGTGAAATTATCTGAGAATATGTGAATGTTCCATATTTTAACACAAAATTTTTTATATAAATACTTAATATTTTATTTCTTCTGTTTAATTTTTTATATGAAAGTAAATTTACTTTTTTTTATACGAACGATAATGAATAAATGTATTCAGCTAAAACTGAATCCTTGGTTATCGGCACAATGATTTCTTAGGTCTCATTTGGTTGAAATTCTTATGATAATTAAATCATCATCTAAAAAATGTGAATTGATGTTCAATATATATTTAATTTATACCAACAACGATATAAGGTAAAATCATTTGTTATTAGGAAATAAAATAACTTCAACTGAAAGACAAAAACGATTACTTTGAGTTTTATACCATTACAAATGAAAAAATATTTTTGCAATAAATACTTTTGAAAGGCTTCATAGTAGCGTTCTGTTTAATAATACAAAGGCCTTGGATCTTACTACTGTGACAATGGGAGAAAACATGGTTTTTAGTTGTTTATTTTGTCTATAAGTAGCCGCCATTGTCTTGTACGGAGTGACATAAGCGTTTTCAAAAGTTATAAAAGTGAAATTATCGAAGAAACACAATCTTTTGGATGAGTTCAATAGTCAATATTCATTCACACTTTAACAAAATAATTACGCATTTTCGTTGGAAATGAATATATTTGGACCTCGGGGTAATATAACAGGGACCTCGAATTGACTTATAAAAATTATATATATAAATATATAAATATATATATGTATCGTAATCGATTGCTTTTGGTGAAGTGATGGGACTATTTTTGCTAAAAAGTATTAATTAAGTATGTGGTAATATTTTTTTGGGTATTATCTCTTTGATGGAAAAGGAATTCTGTTAAATAAAAAAAAAAAAACAGAAAAATTTTCTTTGATATTGATATATATGGATGGTCTTTATTTTTCGAATTTTGAATTTCGAATTATCTTCGGGGCATTTTTTCATTAGATTTGATTTTATTTTTTTTCACCTGTAAATATGAAATATCTACGGTTTTTTTTTAGATATAAATGTTTCTGCCAGCTGTCAATATTTAAAGAGAGGTGTGCAACGACAGCTTAAATGCTGATTTCATTAAATGTTACCTTATGCCTCCTCTACACTACTCGCGGAGTTGAACGAAGTTAGACGAATAGGATTGTGTAGAGATGCACTTCGGCTTACCTCGTCAAACTTTACTTCGCCTCGGGTGACTTCCATTTGTTGTCGGTTTTTGGTACCGAGTCAAAGGGCCCGAAGTTGCACTAGTGTCGGCGCCTTATAGCGCTCATCGCAAAGTTGAACGAGTCGCACTTCGGACTGTTGCCAAAATATCTCGAGTACTTCGCAGAGGAACTCCGCGAGTAGTGTACAGGAGGCATTAGGTGTCCATAGAACATTTTACATGCAAGTGAGACTTTCTTTAAATGAATATTACAAAAAATAATTACCACAAATGAATAACAAAAATAATATTTGTTTTGCTTCGCAAAAAATATAGGCAAAGTATCCCAATACTAACAAGTCCTCCTTTGTATCTTAAAAGTGAACAATTCAGATTATTGTTACTCAACAAAAACAATTATGTAATAATTTTAAAGACATGGGTACGAAAATAGAGTATTCTAAGAAAACTAATTTTGAGATTTTATTTAAAATTCAAACATTGGTAGCGACCTCTAAGTGTCTTTTAAAAAATTTCAAAAAGTACACATACTTTCTTATGCTATATAACCAAATTACGTTGTGCCCGAGACATTAAAGATTTTTTTCTCTCTTAAGAATAAGGACTACCCTAATATCTACATATATAGCCGCGTATTTATTATTCGAAATTTCAAACAATCATAAAATTTTTGTGGCTAAAATCAATGGAATCCAAATTGCAAAACAAAAAAAAGAAATTATATGTAGCTGCTCAAACAGGTATTGCATGAATTTTTAACGTTTTTACGCTGCATTAGATTTCAATGTACCAGTACGTACCATCAAGGTACTTAGAAAATATATAAAGTATAAACATCATATTACACTGTCAAATTCATATTCAAAATCTTCTCTGACAATCAAATAATATTAAGAATAAAATAAATGTTAGAATACACTATAATACACATTAATATATATGTGTATGCTCAAATAATACGTTAACCTTTGTGTCAATATTTTTCAAATGTTTGTACAATTGTGATACAAAGGACGAAACGAGACCGTTATAAAAATATTTTTATTTCAATGAAAGTATAAAACACTATTGGTATATTTTTTTATTCAAATCACATTAATTTTTAATCACTAGTATTAGAAATCACAGTATTAGAAATAAGTTAAAATCTTAAATCGTTACATTTATACATACCTACATGTAAATTGAAACACTAAAATGAAAAAAGAAGTAAATAGTTATAATGTACATTAGTTAATACTATTTCTCTCTCGCCACTCGTCAGAATATATACATATAAAGTTATATAAAACCCGTTTTTGTAGACAAAGAGTTTATTATTGCTTACTGAATAAATATTTCAGAACACGTATTCTTAACTCTATTTCATAACAGTAATAACAATCGAAATTATAGTAAAAAAAATAAATTAAAGGGATTGATCTGACTTCAACAAAAGTTATTACAATATGTAAAAAGCAGCTAAGTAACTTAACTTACTCGCCTTATCAATACCTCATTTACGCATTATGTTTTCCCGGAACATATAAAAGATATTTGGAAATTGTCGTAATTTAATTTCGTTCAGAAAAAATTTAAGTCATCTAATGTCAGATTGTTTCTTTAATAAAACTTTTAAAAAAGCAATCTATGTATGATGTTTGTATTAAATACACAACAAAATAGGTCTCAATTAAACAGAATCATGGCTCTAGCTGCTTTAAGTCTAAACTGACATTATAAGAAGAAATGTAGTTGCGAAAATTGTAACGATTACTCTTCATGACAAGACTGAAGCATTTCTTTTATTCTTACTGATATCAACAAAGAAATAGATAACGACTAACGTGCATTACACGAATGATAAAAATATGAGGGGTAAAATAAAAGGTTTCGGGGCACCTCAAGGGAGCGTTTATAGCCATTATTGTTTATATTATTGACGAAAAAATAATCGAGCGATTTAGTCAGTTCCTAAAGTTAAGTGAACCGAACAGAAATTTTAATAAAATGAAACTCATTCAAAAGTAGTTTACATGCGTTAATCTTTTTTCTTTAATGTTTTAGGTCTCCGTATATTGGTAACAAAATGATACAGATATGTTATTACAAACAAAAAACCGAGGACACCAATTATGAACACTAATATCAGATCTAAATAAAGCTTTTGGTACAAAGGCACATTTAATGCGACAGAGCGTAAATGTTGCGCTCCACCAGTTCTTGCAACCAGTTCTACGGATTTTACAAGCCTTTGGCCTGGAGTTGGGCTTCTGATGAAGAGGGACGATAAGTGTTTCGCTGTGGCTCGATAGCTAACATGGATAACAAAATAATTTTTTAGAGCGCATAAATCTATTAGGGGATCTTCTTCATTTTATCAATATGTTCCGCTGGAAATGCTTACTGAAATTATATTTGCAACAAATCGTTTACCTGGAGTTAGTCATCATTTCCTTTATTGTGTTCTTCAAAACTTCCGGTGTATTAGAGTTGAAATCAATCTGTTTCCCGAATCCTTTAGCAACGGCTCTATTAACATTATTGTATTGATCAGCAAATAATGGAATTCCAATTATAGGTATTCCAAAATACAGTGTCTCAATAATCGACAGCTGACCCCCGTGAGTTATAAAGAGTTGGCAGTTAGGATGTGCTGAAAATTAGGTTCATAATAGTATTGACTCTTTCTTTATAAATGAATTAAAATTACCAACACTTACCTAAAATATACTGTTGAGGTGCCCAAGGAACGGTATGAACATTTTTGGGCTGATCTTCTGGAATATGATCCATTTTTAATATCACAGTTTGGTCTACTTCACCGAGGCTCTTAAGTATACCTTTTTTTAAATATCTTGGTATTCTTGTTATATTCAGCGATGAACCTAAGCTAAAATAAATTACGCCGTTCGATGATTCGTCCATCAGACCTTTCAAATCCTGTAATTAGATATAAAGCGATTTGACAAGATGAAATTTAATCTTTTCATCCGGAAACTCTTTTTAGCAAAGACTTACGAATGAGGGAGACGGTTCTATGGGTTCTTTTATATGATAGCCTCCTATGTGAATATAGTTCTGTGGTAAAGATATTGCGTCCCCCGTTACAACATCAGAGTTTCCAAACATCAAGGAAGCGTTATATTTAACATCTCTAAAGTATGGTAATTCTCTTCCTCTTTTCAGGATTGCTGATCCAAAAATGTTTTTAAAATCCTCGTTTTCTTGATTTTGTCTATACCTGAATAAAAATTATTAGACAAAATGTTTGTTGCTTTTAAATTAAAATAAAATATAATTTAAAAACAAGATTAAGAAATAATTTTCTCATATCTTCTTTACGTTTATATCTTTCTATCTTCTTACCAGGTGTAGAATAGTATTTTAGTTAGAGACCATAACTGTTTAGCTCTATTCCAAAATGTTCTAGAGAAGTTTGTAGAGTAGAAAAGAACGTTATAATTAGGATTCAAGTGCTCATCTATAAGAGACAGAACTAATGTGTGAGCTTCCATTGTTGAAACCCAGATCAAAGGACAGTTAAATAGTGAAGCAAAACTGAAAAAAAAGAATGTTTTTAAGTGTTAGTTCATTAGATAATGATTTTTTATGATGATTTTATTTGAATACCCAGCCATTGTTTCTGTGTGTAACCATTCAACTACCACAACATCGTACTGTTCGTTGGAATCGTTGATGAAATTCTGAACATTGTCTAACTCTAAACTCTTCACAAGATAATCATGAGTTGTCCTGATCTTCTGTTCTTGGGTCATAACGTGTCCTTTTTTGTTTATCAAAGAAACAATATCGAAGCGGCCTGAAGGAAAGTTGAAGTTCTTATTTAGAAATTTAGAATAAGCAAAATATTTTTTTGCATCCAATAAATGTTTGTTTGTTTAATAATTCCTATTGTAAAAAGGAGGTCATTGAATAAATGAAATAAATAAAATGAATAAACTCCTTATAAATTTCAGATAGGGCTAGCGATTTTATTTATTTTATCCCACGTTTTGCTTACATGAAAGGAAAATAATTTTTACGTGCTAAGAACTTTGTTGAGTATCACTATAATGACTTTCACTAGTCATACTGATGAAAATAGTGTTTACCATAAAGAGCCTACAATTATGAACTGAACTAATTCACTAGAAATATAACCAATCAGTTATAACAGTTATACAAAAACATTCATATTTACACAGCAGTACTTCAAGGTTTCTGTGCACGTTAGAAGATAGGTAAGTAAATAATCTATTACCAAGATGATTAATAAAATCCTTGAAAAGGAAAGTTGCTAAAAAGGATTGAATTTAGTATTGTAAATTTTGTTTTCTATTTAATTTGGATTGATCAGTATTTAGAGGCAGTATTTTTAACATTTCTGTCGGAAACTGTAAAGCAATGTTAAAATTTCGAGAAAATTTAAGAACCTTTAGGGAAAAACCGACTACTTGCGGATATGTCGATTTGTCGAAGTCCTTTCGGAGCATTTTCTATCGGAGAAGGTGTGAGGTAAGTCACCTGAGGAAAAAAAGAAAAAGAAATTCAAAACCGTCTGATGTTCTTCAAGTAAACTAGAATTTTAATTTATGTTTAATTATATCGAGTAACGATAAACGTCCATCAATGTAATTGAGACAATTAGGTAAATGATGTTTGCATTATTACAGTTTTCAGCTGGTTATATTTTGTATAATTGGATGGACCAATGTCTATAATCGTCTAGGTTGGTTTTGTAAAGGAGAATATATAAATTAAATTAACGTACCTTGCTGCTAAATTGGGATATCTTAAAAGAAATTCACATTTATTTACAGTGGCTAGATGGTCTAAGATTGAAACGATTTTTACATTTAGATTGGTTGATCAGTTAAACATCAAGGAATTAAGCCAAGCTTCCAGCAACAACACCAGATAAGACCCAAAATTTATACATATAAAAAACATAATAATGCAAAAATATATATTTGTTTTGACATAGAAATATTTTAATTATAACAATATAAATATATACACAAAAGGTTTGTATATTTCAGATTAGGTGATCGACAATTTTTGGAGTACGTCCTCCCAAGATATGAGAGACGGTACAGTGTATTGTATTGTGATTTATGACTCTATCAAAACCCACACATTGACCAGTTAGTCGGTCTACCTACTACCTACCTACGCTGTACTAATTAATAGCTGATAGCCACCAAAAAACTTTTCAGGCCCATTTGCCCTCTGTACTTCTAACCTTAATTAATTACTCCACTGTATATATTTATACACCTTTTGTATATTGTAATTTAGTTTATAAAGAGAGATTTAAATTGTGTATAAATTATGATAACCTCGTGTCCATCCTTGACCAAATGCCATACGGTAGCTTCTCCGAGAATGTAATGGCTCTTCCACGGTATTGGGAATACCACCAACACTTTGTAGGCGTGACATAAATACAACTTTATTAATAACAATAAACACGTGTAGTACATCGTACATTCGCTTTAATTCTAAAGTATTGACGGTAAATTGCTCAAATATTTACAGTAAGCAGCTGTCTACTAGCTTATACTACTGCATAAACGGCGAATACTAATTAGCTGATAAACTAAATAATATTTTATTAGGACTTAATTAATAAAAAAAAAACATCAAATAATAAAATATATATGAAGTGGAACAATTAGGTCCACATACGTATTATCTCTATCCGTCGTTATAGATTCCCGAAGTGACAATAAATTGGGAAGAAATAGAATTTTTACTTCACTTCACCTGCCAATGTAGGCAGATAATATTTTTATGCGATATTTACTGTCACTGGTCAAAACGTAAAAGTTCTGTTTTCAACACACACGTTGCAAGAAAAATATTTTCCATTGTCAAAAAACGGGATTTAACGTGATTTTATTTTGTACCTTAACAATAAATGCACGTTTCAGCCACGGTGCACTGGCCTTTATTACAAACTGTTAAATGTCAATTTGTATCCGAGGCCGAGGAATCTTCGTCCACTCTCATATTTTTATTTTTCGCTGAATAAATTTAACGAACATTAGTTTCCTTATCAATATATCCGTTATTAAGATTTCGTAAAAATATTTTGAGATAATTTGAATTGTGTGTCTGGTTTAAAAGAGCACATACCACATACCTATTAAAAATTTAAAGATATTTGCTTTTTTATTATGGATCTCCAAAAACTTCTATAACTTTGTGATAGGTTTATGTTGCCCCTTAACGTCCGATATTTAAAAATGGATTTAAATTTAGATTTATTTTATGCGCTACTAAGTTTAAATACTTATTTTTATATATGACAAATTCTTATCTATTTATATGATTGTTGAAATGGAAATATTAACCATATAGCTAAAAGTTAAACTCTAAATTAGAAGAAAATACCAAGTGACATTACAAGTACAGCTGACATATTTGTTTTTTTAGATATACCTAATAATTATCGAAAGCTACTCATATTTAGGCAGCAGTATCATTACCACAAGTTCAAACTGCATAAAAAACGTTTTCCTTTTCTTATTAAATTAAACAAAACAACTTGCGTAAATATAATATAATGTGCGAGAACTAGACAAATAACTGTCAACTCTGCGCATGTAATGTGACAATAGAAAACTGGTCGTAAGCTCGGGGTTTATCAAAATCTTCATCTCCTTTATTGGGATAACTAAGATATTATTATACAATATTCATTGATAAGTACGCATTTAAAAAATAAAAGCTCATTCGTATTTATAAACAATTTTGTTAAGAGCAAAGATGGCTCGCGAAGTATTGTGAATTCTCAAAATGCGTTTTGTGATAATTGTGATTCCTATTTTCACTGTAATTGAATTCAAAGATTGTTTTTTTTTTCAAATTTTGTGTGTAATATCATCATTATGTCGGAGGCATTTTGAGGGATTTTGTTTTGAGAAGGTGTAGGTTGAGCCAGATGAAAAAAATATACTACAAGTGAATCATTGTTTATTATCTGCCTGACTTTAAAATGTGTAATTAATCGCTATTGTTGTGTTTATTGAGCACACACTTGACTATAATCATTGTTAATTTTTTGACATTTGTGGAGCGTTTTATTGAATTCAAATTATCAGTTACCTGGATACATCGCTGTGCCGTGGCTCAAACTACGTGTAGTTAATTCAGTTTCAGAAGGTAGTTATTTTTAAAGATTTTTTCTTTTAAGATTTAGATTTAGTAGCCTTCCACAAGTGTGGTGACCGCTTTGTATAGTAAACTCACTTTTTATGCACAATTTTGTAGCTTACGAAGGTCAGGATACCCGTTACCATTTTTAAATATGAAGATATAAAAATATAACCTTTGCTTATTGTCAGCTTACAATAAATGTAAGAATGTGTGTTTAGAATTAAAAAGGTTTTTACGTAAATATTACGACAAGTCTTTTTATATTTAACGGCTCTTCGTGTCGCCCTGTTCGTGCTTCTTTTAAATTATTTTTGTTTCTGTTATTGTGGAGTTAGACACTTAAATTACGAAAGACGGTTTAATCTACATTAATTACTAAATTCTTAAACGATGCATAGCAATGTATGCAATTAAAAACTAGTTTTAAATACATTTCAAGATCGATTACTTCTTTTTAAGTGTCTAATGTCTGTATATTTTATGTATAAAATCTTTAAAGAGTGTGATATGTGATGGTTATGTAACTAATATTTGATAATAGCTATTGATTTTGATCATAACACAAGTGATTTGATAGGTACACAAACGATTTGCTTCAGAAATTTCGGGAAGAGCAATCAAGGGTTGAATCTATATAGAGATCATGGTACATCATCGTAAGTGTGACTGATATTATCTGATTCGATCCATCGATATGATTTGCAAGAGCAGATGCTTGGTTCAAAAGACCATCTACCTGAAGAGGGGAGGAACAGGAGAGAAAGTTAATGAGTAAGTCAAAAAAAAATTAGGAAAAGAATGTCAGTGGCACACCGGCAATATCACAAAAACCAAATAAAAATACTTTTATAAGATTTTTTTTAGAGTCCCCGTAACCTTTTTTCTGTATTTCTCTTCGTACTTTTAACAGTCTATTTGTGATATAAGACACAATCATTATTTATAGAGGAAATATGATCGAATTATATAAAGAATATTACACTGTCACAATTCCAGATCATTATTGGAATAACGCTAGAAATTATGTCAAACTATTGTTAATTTTATTATTTGAATAATTTATAACTTTAATAGAAAGTTTACTGATATATTATATTGATGGTTATCATATAAGTGTTTATATTTATGTCTCTTTTTTCTTGTCAACCAAATATATATGTAAAAAAAAGATTTCCCTTAAAGAATCTTTATCAAAATAAATAGATTGCGAGAAAAGCGACATTTTCAGTATTAATTTATTTTCCTCTATGTTGAAGTATTTGTACTGCATTTTCTATTCGAAATGACACAAATCAATATACGCTACTATAACATTATAGGTAGGTTTAAAATTTACAATACAAATACATGTACAAATACAATGAACATCTTTTTACAAAAAATTTATAATATTTCTATCATTCAATACATACAACATAAAATGAATAGCAATTACGTTTTTTTTAATTTAATATCTACATTGCGGTTTTATTGTGAAACAGATAAATGTATAGTGTCGAAGTCCCGACCAATATGGTATTAATTACCACATTTAATTTAACACTTATTAAAAAAATTACTTGTTCCAAACCATATATCTACGTCTATTTTGTCTTAACTTTTTTTGTCTTTTTCGTCCCTTTGCTTCCATTTCTTATGAACCTTATTACAAGAACGCATAATACTATTGCCACGAGGATGAGAATAAGGAGATCTAAAAAGAATTTCTGGTAGAATGGTAATTGTAAAGCTGGCGATCGTAAATGTAGGGCGCCGCGTGTATGGACAACATGCTCTGTCCAGAATACCAATTCATCTCCTGGCGTCAGAGGACGATTATGGTAGATGAAAGACAGTTCCTTCGCTTTTGACTTGTATCTGAAATGTATGACACTTAAAATTAATAAAGACTAATTATTCTTTATCATACCTGACAAATATTAAGTAATTTAATATTCATACATGATTAGGATAAAAGATTATAGTTTCCCGAATTATTTGATGTATGTAACCTCTTTAGGTACATATTTTTAAATAAGCAATATATATATATATAATTGTCATTTATTTGAGTTTAATACTCAATTAATTCAATTATAATGAGAACAATATAAATTGGACACAAGTTAATCAACTTACGATGGATTTTGCAGCATTTCCTGAATCGCTGGATACAAGTCATCGGTGATATCTTCTGTTATTTTTATATAAATACCGAAACCTTTATTGGCAACGGACCTCATGTTGACGTGCTGATCAGCTGCAACTGGTATACCAATAACCGGTACAGCGAAGTGTATAGCCTCAGTCGTGGAGAGCTGTCCTCCGTGTGTCATGAAGAATTTAAGATTAGGATGAGCTGCAATAACATGGAATTAACAATATTTCTTCTGTATTCTGTCACAAAGAATCGAATAAGGGTTCCAAATCATCGTAAAAATGCATTCTTACCGAGAATACTTTGCTGTGGTGCCCATTTCACCAGATGGACATTAGCTGGAACTTTATCCAAATCGCTTTCGAATTTCCATATCACTGTTTGTTTTAGTTTACTAAACATTGCTAGTAACGATTTTTTCATCGATTCAGACATGTCTTCACTCTTCAGATTACTTCCCATACTAAAATATATAACGCCATGTTTTGCTTCATCCATTAATTTTTGTAGATCCTAAAGATTATAAAAATATATTTATTATTCAAGATATTTTTTAAACTTAACTAAAGTAAGTCTTACCTTTGGTAGCGGTTTTACTTCTCTGTCAATGTGGTACCCAGCGATATATTTAGCATTCTGTGGAAGTCTAAAAGGCGTGCCTATAGATGGGTGAGAGTTGATGAGCAATAGGGAAGCGTTATAAATTACTTCGTCGTAAGAAGGTAATGTGACCCCTCTTTTGTTTGCTATGTCAGAAAAAACGCTGTTGTAAAGTGATCTTTCAAATGGAGTGCTCAATAAACTGAAAACGAAATTAAAATATTATAAAATGGATGTCAGATTTATATGAAGATATTTTTTTTTGTTTTTCTTTTACCTGATAAAAATATATTTTTTTGCAATCCTATAGAGTTCTCTTAAACGTTCCATAAAATTGAGAGGTGGTTTGCTGACTGAGAAAATGTCTACACTGTAGGATGGGTTAGGAATTTCATCAACTACTTGGAGGATTTGCCAATGAGCTTCAGTCGATCCGAACCAGATAAGGGGACATTTAAAAAGTGGTGCAATTCTTAAAAAAAATATTGAAAATTATATTTATATAATAATTTAATAGTTCGTCGAATTCTCATAAAACGTACTATCATAGCTTCAATACCGGCCTTGGCGCGGTCTGCTTTTTATTATTGGCAATTAAGGATGAGATAAAGCATTAATTTAGATTTATTATGTTGTAATTAGAACAATATAGGTTCGCAAATACAGCGCCCGCATTAAAATTGTTCCTAAATTATAATATCGGGTTAGGTCAGGTTATAATATGTGAGAACTATATATATCTTGCACTTTGTAGAAAGAAAGTGCTAAAATAAAACCTAATTTCAACTCTCCAAATATTTGACATATTTAATAAAATTATCCAAGCTCAGCTGTCTGGTATAATGCAATACCTCTAAACACTAAGATAAGGATTTTGTAAAAATATTTAATGCAAAATCTCACCCGGCAAAAATATCAGAAAAGAACCACTCAATTATGACGGCGTCAAATTTTTCATTAGGGTTCAAAAGAAACTTGATAAAAGTTTGGTCTTCAATAATATTTTTACTTATCTCATATGTCATATAGACAAAAAATACGGAATCACCGACATTCTCTTTCCCAATGAGATTTTTCAATTTGAAAGTATCGTCTGAAATAAAGTTTGAATGTTATTTTAATGTAACAAGACATTGCTTTCTTTAAGCAGCTTATTTAATTAAGTAACTTAATGTAATGAATTCTTACTATTGATATTATGTCTTCATTCTGTAATAAACGTTATAGGTAATTTTCACATATAAATAAATTTATGAAGACTAGATTGTCACTAAGTAAGCTATTAAAAGCTGTTAACAATAAAGACATGTCCCTGACTGTTAATCATGGTAACACATACGTAGTTCAAACATAACAAGCTCTCTATATAATATAGTTTCAGACCTTTGAAATTATCATTCTAATAGTTTCTTTTAGCAAAACGAAGATTTTCTTATGTGCCCCCCCACCAACTCTCTAAAACTACGACTTACACATAGCTATGTCAGATCAGTTCCTGTCTTTTTAATAAACGGAAGAAAAACTTACCGCCTTGAAACTGCTCTTTCATTCGGTTGCTTGCCTCAATTAAGTTTATTTCTGTCAAATTTGCCTGTGGCTTGTCTCTAGGGAAAGCTGTCACATGGACCACCTATGTATGAGAAATATTCTTTTGTTTTATTTATTTATCTTAATTTTTTTATAAGAGTAATTTAATAATATATTTTACCTCGTGTCCAGCTTCCAGTAATCGGCTCACCATACCTTGGCCTAAAATGCTGTGGCTCTTAGACATCATAGGAAAGAATACAAGAAGTCTCAAAGCTTGGGTGAATGAGGCCAAGAAGACCAAAGAAAATATGATTTGTAACTTCATCTGTAAAAACAAACAAAGGCAGTATAGTCTTCGTCTTAATGACATATTTAACATTTTGGCAAAACATAAATAGAATGATTGAAGTATAACATAATTTTGAGAAAGAGATATACACACACAAAGACAGGGACTAGAAAAGTTTGCCAATATTTATTTGGTGTATTCTTCTTAATATGAAATAATATTATCGTATAATTCAAATTTATTGGATAATGCAAGCAACTTAATTAAAATATTTCATCTAAACTGTTCGTAAGTATCAGAGTTTTGTAGAGTTTCTCTAACCACAGACCCAAGGGTTATTTTTTGTGTCAACGGAACAAGTAAAAGTTGGATTAACTTCAGTTAATCAAATGCTCTGAATACAAAATGGCGGAAAAGGAGTTTTGAACAAAAAGTCATTTAAGTTGAATTAAGGGTTTAAGGAATTGAAGGGTTTTTTTACAAAAAGGTATATTGACGTCTTTAAAGATATAATAGTTGTCCTTAATATTTATCGCCATCTTGTTTAGCTGCTATTTTATTATTTTCTTGGTTTGATTAGTAGTATTATTTTTTGTTTTTTATATTCTCATTATTCGTAAATAATCTTTTTTATTGTGGGTTTATATTAAGAGTAAAAAAAAATAATCATATAACGCAATATATTCAAAAATATTTAAATCTTTATCAATTATGGCGGTCGTTGGTAGACCGAGTAATGGCCGCGTATATAATTCAACAGCCATAATAGCTGCAATATGGTTTCAATATTATAAACATATTATATTTTGAATCTATTACGTGCACATCGCTGTTGTGTTAATCGTGATATATATACGGCATTTTACGTCTGACGAGTTTAAAAATTCTCTTTTATCCTTTTTTTATATATTTCCTTATCATTATCAGCTTATAGGAGCCCACTGATGAGCAAAGGCCTCTTCTCACATGGAGAAGGTTAGAGCATTAATCACCACGCTTGTTCAACACGGGTTGGCGATTTCAAACTTATAATTTGAAATTATACGACCAGGTTTCCTCGACCGATGTTTTTCTTCACCGTCCCTCAGTGGTGTATAAATACTCTTAGAAAGTACATATGATTCGGAAAAGATCACATTGGTACTTGCCAGGTTTCGAACCCGCGCCTTCACGTATGAGAGGCGGGGCTTTAAGCTCCAGGCCACCACGACTTACAAGATATTTCCTTATAAGATACACTTAAATATGGATGGATATCGGCTCATTATTTGTCCCAGACTTGGAATTAATTGTACTAGATTAGGTTGATGTATTAACAACAGTTCACAAATTAATATTACCCAATAACATTATCAAAATAAATATCCTGTCAAACTATAGACGTGCATGCATGTCTTATGTCCGGTGTGATAAAGTGTCAACAAGGAAGCAATACAATTGAGAGCACTCGAAAGATACGCAAAGCAAGGGAATTATAACAATAAGCTTGTCAACAACCAGATAAATTTGATTTATAATTTATAGATATCATTTATCGAGACGTTGAACGTGGCTTCGTTTATTTTTATGGCCGTTTTAAAACTACGACATGATCGCTGATTGAATTTGAAATACGAAAAAAAAGAGTTTTTTAACTATGACAAATCTTTATCTCATTTAAGAATAAAATACCAAACCTTCATCATCAAGACCGATGATGAAAATTGTCTAATAATATAGAAAATATCTATTAATATACGAAAAACAATAACGTTGTTTTACTATCGTGTTAACAAATAATACTTCAAGAAAAACATTTACAATTCAACAATGATTATAATACCAACGAACCCAATCGGAATACTGATGATAGATTTTTTATAAGAGGTGATGTCTTAAGTGAAGTAATAAATAATATTCTTATAGATACGTCTAATAATTTTAAAGGCTTCACTTTAAAAATAAGAGATGAATACATGAAAATATACACCAAAATTCTAACGATCTTTTAATATTAGTAAGAAGGCTTTCGAAGATTATTTATAACAAGTTTTAAGTAGGTTTAGACATTAGGGGACTATAAAACTCATAAATTATGGACATTAATAAATAATTAATCTGTTTACAGACAGGCGATTTAGTGATACTTTCCTCAACTTATAGAATGTTCTTATTAATTCTATCTTGATATTAAAATCCATTGGAATATTAACGTCCATATTTTTACTAAAAAAAGACTGGAATTAAGTGCAAAAAGGTATACATATATAGTTCATTTTAACAGAATTTAGCAATCTTGTAAACAAAGCAATTGACCACGATTACTCCGTTCGTACGTACAATTGAATGTCAGTCCTGATAACAATTACACTTCAATAAGCCCACCACTGTTTTTAAAAATCTTTTCATAATCAAAAGACTGTATATATGTATGTACATATGTTTATGTTATAAAATAATTTTGAACACGAAAATCTATTGCGTTTGTCTAATTGACACGATCATGTTTTACTCATCAAAGTCTATTTATCTTTGAAAATATATTTAATGAACTGGTTTTTGTCCGCGACTTCGTCTGCGTTACTTTCAAAATTAGAAATGTATAGCTGACCGGTCGAACTCTGTTCTCCTTAAGGTAGTAAATAAGATTTTGGATTTTTTTAACTTTTTTTTTCGATCGTATGAAAAGTGTCCTATGTCCTTTACCTGGTTCTAAACTATCTCTCCAACAATTTTCAGCATAACCTGTAAAGCCGATCTTGAGTTATAAATAGTGTAACTAACGTGACTTTCTTTTATATATCATTATTATTATTATTATTATTTGAACTTTAAGAAACTTGCAAAAATTAAAAAGATCTGATTATACCAAACACTATAGTTTATTCAACAGGCAGTTTATGCAAATCAGCTAAAACTGAGAAGTAGAATTGCATTTTTTCTGGTATTTAGCAGGCGGAACTGAATATAGACATCGCTAACAAATACAAACCCTATTGTGACGACGCGAGTCCCCTATCTAAGAGTACCTTACATCCCACCAGCAAATACTTAGCAGTTCCAACTAACTGCCTTCCCACAGACAGAGCAAGATTTTTCGTTACTTTACCCCTTCTTACTAAATTACTGTGATCTGCGAGAGTCGGTTGGAAGGCATTGAGATAAAATTTTAGCAGTGCTGGCGACCAATCATAAATTAGAGTGCGCCATTTTAGTGCTATTGGGAAGCAAAAATCTACTACTTGTAGCTACTCGGTCTGCATTTCTAAACTCATTAAAAAAAGCTCACTAATAAATCAAATGTATATACGTATTTATAATACAAGTATTTATTATAATAACAAAGTACTTTTTTATATATACTTTAATATAACAATTAAGATTAGTATCTTTCACATCACTAGGGGCAAAGACAAGTCTCTGTCATTATCAGCTGATCACGTTTGTTTAGAAGATTGCAAAATTCTATTGAAATGAGCTATACATAAAATTACAGATATTGATTTGTAACGTCTGTCTACGATTGATTGCTTCTATTTAGATGTTCTTTTTTTTAAATTTAAATATACTTAAGGTTTTATTAAAAAAAATATCTTTGTTCAGATTCCGGTAAAATAGTAACTAAAGCAATACCTATTAAATACGTTTTATAGATTTATTATTAACAAATATATACGTTTTATAAACATATTCTAGATATATTGTATAATTTTATTGACACCAGTAAAACTGCACGCGACCTTAGATTATGGCCTATTAATTGTTATATTTATGGGAGTAAAACTACATCAGATTTCGGTCGCTAGTCCCACGTACTGTTAAAGCTTCTCGCCTTGCAACGCGGTGGACTAAAAAAAAATCATGTTATGCTGACAAGCTCCGTCGCTATATGAAAGTAGAAGCTAGTCTATTTTATTATAATTTTTGTTTCATGAATTAAAATCTTATTATCTTGTGTACAATTATCTTGAGTACACATCAGCAGCAGCTATCATATTGTTTATTATTCATGACACGTCGAAATATAAATATAATGTGATGTGAATGAAGTAATCAATAGATATAGCCAACTAGACAAATAAATTTTCATAGCACGTCTCAACGCTATAATATGCAGCAGTCTATTAACGATCTAATGCATGAAAACTTGTGTACCTTTGTTTAAACTCGGCGGTTTAAGGTCTGCGTTTGTTCGTTTCAATACTGTATCACCTATGTTGTTTTAAATATTAGACCCTTTAATAATATTATCCTACTCTAATAGGTGTTGGAATTAATTCGTAGCGTTTTTTTGTATTAAAAAATAACGATTTAATTGAAATGAAAATAAAAATTACCGTATTGAAAATACTGAACATGCGTGCCACTACTTCTTCCCATTTTTTAGGTAACTATCGAATACCCCGTCAAAAAAATTCTTAGTGTTGGAGGCAATCCATGAATCGATCTAATTTTGGCAATCCTCATAAGATGCTATTTTTTTTTTTGATAAACCATGAGCCATTGATCGAAACATGTGGTAATCCGAAAGGGCAATATCCGGAGAATACGGTGAGTGGGTTAAAACCTCCCATTTCAATGTTTCCAGGTATGTTTTCACTGGTTTCGCCGCGTGAGGTCGAGCATTGTCGTGCAGTAAAATAGCTTTATCATGCCTTTTGCTTCATTCCGTTTTTTCGTTTTTTCTTCAAGGTATGACTCAAACGCTTCAATTGTAACCGTAGCGATCTCCAGTGATGGTTGCATTGGGTTTTAATAATTCATAATAAACCCCACCTTGTTGATCCCACCAAATACAAAGGAGGAGTTTAGATCCATGAATATTGCGTTTTGCCACTGATGATGATGGTTGTCCGGGCTCAACCCATGACCTTCTGCGTTTCGGATTGTAATAATATATCAATTTTTATAGCGATGTAAAAATACGATGTAAAAAACTTTTTCTTTGTACCACAGGTACAGGTTCTTTCACAGGTCATAAAACGTCTTTCAATGTCTCTCGGTTTTAATTCATATGGCACCCAATTTCCTTCCTTTTGGATAAATTCCAAAGCTTTAAGGCGCTTTCCTATCGTGGATGAATCAACTTCCAAAAATGGAGACCACTCTTGAAGGGTTTGACATGGATTTTCTTCGAGTAAAACCTCCAAGTCCTTATCTTCAAATTTTTTTGTCCGTCCAGATCGTTCCCGGTCGTCTAAATCAAAATCATCACTATTAAAACGCACAAACCATTTCCGACACGTTTGATCAACTAAAGCATTTTCACCGTATACTTCTAGTAAAACCCGATGACTTTCTGCAGCACTTTTGTTCATATTAAAATAATGAAACAAAACTCCCCGCAAAAACATTTGACTTATTTCTAATAACAGCTGTTCAACGATCAATTTGTTTCTGAAGGTAAAACCAGAACACTAATAAACACGCCATCTATCATCAAACGCTACGAATTAATTCCAACACTTTATTATGTCAAGTTCATTGACTTTAGTTTTGTTCTTTCACGATAACTTATTAAAATATGTATGTATGTATTATAGTTTCTTAAAATATATCAATTAAATGAGATAGTGGGAAGTAATTTTTTTCAAGTATTAATTTTTTTGTTATAATTTTTTTATAATGTGTGGTGTTGCATCACTCTGCGTAATTTGTAAAATAAAACAATGGAAGTCTGCAGTTCTGTTTGGATCTCTTCAAAACTAAAGAACGGACTTCAATTTCATTGCCAAAATTTTATTTCTAAGATACTTAACCTGCTCTCAAAAGCATTTGAATTAAGCTATTAAGATTTTATTAAAGAAACCATTTTGTGACAACTGCATGTTCATTGATGTGTGCTGTTGTACACAATTGGTTACACATTAAAAGCGAGTAAAGTCGCGGCTATCAGTCAAGCTGTAAATAAAATAAGTTTCCCATTAATTATAAAACAGAGATTCTATATAATTCATTATTAAACAACAAAAATCTTTACGTCAAGTGAGTTGATAATAATAGGAAAATTAATTTGTGTTTCTTTATATTATGCAACTTACTTAAAATATATAGAAGTTTCCGTTGTCCTTATACTATGTTTAAATTTATCTGTCTGTATGTATGATTAACACTCAAGTGTATACTAGAAGACAGAGCATATTTGCATATTGATCCATCAAAATAAAGTTATACGGTAAATATAGAATGAAACATAATTTTTTTGCCTGATTCAAAGCAATATTATATATTTTCTAATCACACACTCATAGTTCTCCATTGTGTTGTGACATGTGATAAACATAGATAATATTTAAAGAGATAGTCAAATGACTCTACAGATTTTTACTCGCTGAAATAATATAACGAAATGTTATGTAATAGACGAAGAAGCTGATACTTGAGTTTAAAAATTGACGAATTCAGTTTAGTCTCAATAAGTAAAACAAATACAGTCAACGATTAGCTAAGTGATTGCAAATGGAACGTTTCTCAGATCCAACAAAACTAAAAATATTGAGGATAAAAACATAAATAACAACATAATAATCATAGCATAGGAACGTGTATGAAATGACGCTAATATTTAAGGTTACATTACGAAGTATATTCCGATTACAGAATAGAACGAGATAAACAAAATATAAGAATGAAAAATATAAGTATGAAACGTGTTGTTTGAACCAATTATTTTAAATTAATATGTTGAAAAACATCCTGGTGGTAAAGTTTTTTGATGACATACAATTTTTTTTATATTATATTGGTGCTATGACTTACTGTTTATAATATATTTTCTAAACAAACATGATGCACACACAAGCACTTCAATCAGTTTATTGTAGAAGACTGAAGTCCGTGGACCATTGGATAGAATTATGAGTAATATAATTACTCTATGGCACAATACCGCAACACTTTAGAGTAAAATACGTTTAAACTGTGGACAAAATAAATCATTAGTCAACATACTCGTATATAGCTATAAAACAGTTCTTCATAAAGTTAATCTTATAGTCCTTGTTAGTTTTAAAACACAAAATATGACATGTTTATAAAATATTTGGTTACTGCAACTTTATACGTGCAAGAAACAACAAAAAATTGATTGAAATTAAGTAGTGGTTAAAGTTTTTGTTTCTTAAAACCTCAATAAATCTCTATGTTTAATGAATAAGATATATACTTTTTAGATATAGCTAAGTTTATGAGAAAATGATAGTTAGGAAATTTTATCACTCCTAATATTTCTTGTGGTTTTGAAGTGATGTGAATACAACTGCAGATATTTGTCATTTTATAAGTATAGAAGTTGAAGGACTCATACTAAGTTCTACGAGCAAGATATAAGTGTATTCGTATGACGCATTTTAAAAACGTGTACCTATACGTAACTTTTTAAGTTCATCGTCTTAACAATTGGAAGTTAAGTCACGTGGACTTGATAACCTTGCAGTCAGTTGAAGTCTTTTTTATTAAAAAGACCTGTTTCGCGTGTTTCGTTTTAAAATTAAGTTTATAACAGGATGAGTCTAAAGAACTTTAGTAAGACTATGTTCTAAGATATATATTTATTTAAGAATTATTTAAAATATGCACTGTTATTGTTTTTTCAATATTCCTCAAATTCTTTGTATCTGTATTATGCTTTAATTGTTAATTTTATTTTGTTTATTTTTTGATATTACTTAACAAGATTTCGTAAACAACAACAGACCGATATTGTTTTTGAGGTTATATAATAACTAAATATATATAATCTATTGGATAGAAAGTGTCTGCCAGTTAGTGTAGGTAACAATTATATTTTCCTTGTATATTTTACTATGAATAACAGAGTCTAAGAATGATTTAAATAAGGTTATCTCAAAGTATTTTCATATAAACAAGCCATAGTAGTTGGTTTTTTTTTTAATACTTAATCATTATTATTTATTACATTTTTTAATATATTACTTATTAATATAATCACGAGGTCCGTAACCGTTATTAAATTTTTAAGTAAAATGTTAATTTCCCAAATTCCTTTTTACTTATTTATTTGTGTAAACAATAAATATTATAATACCATGATTTGAATGCTCATTCTTCTCTAAAACTTTTTGTTATTAGCATTCAGAGAATTGTATAAAGTGAATATATTAAAATTCATGTCAGTCACTAAACATGGATTTGGTTTGAGGTTACGAAAACTAGATCCTTAGAAATATAGTATTTTAAATAAAATGAAGAAAAAAATTCATATAAAAGGAATTACGACTTGCTATACATTAATACAAAAATTAATGTTTGTGATAAGATTGAAGCAATTCGTACTTTTTAAGGTATTGCTACGTTAATGTCGTCAGGAGTAAAACATTAAATCTAAAGTGTCAATATTAGCAGTATATTCTAACGACCTTCCGATCTTTTCAATTGATTGTGTTAAATAGTTTGATTGTTTGCCCTTCTTATTATAATGTGTTCGTTACTTCGCTTTTATTTATAAAAATGTGATGACGGAAAATGATTGCATATGATTTAGTTAACATTTCAGAAGTCATGTAATGTAACTAAGTAATAATTCTTAAAATCTATAAGAAGTCTTAAACGATTTGAGTCAGTATTTGTATTTATATTATGCAATGACTGCTCTATAAATACGTAGTCAGTAGTCACAAAATCCAAATTAAATTGGTTTTCCAGTAACAAGTAAATACACACAAAATTACAATCTCTCACATATTAGCGTAATCATTTTATTTTTTTAGCATTAAACTATATTTAAAAAAATTCTCATGTTATGTAAAACTATTCGTTCCTATTTTTGATACACTAAAGTTATCGTAATTTCAGCTGTAATTTTGAGTATTCTGACTGCATATTAATTACGAGTAGTTTTATTTAATCGGCTACATTCTCGATATTATAAATGCACTGCAAAGCTTAACTTCGCCAAGATTTCGCAATACATTTATTTAAGTCATTCCTAAATTCATTCATTCGCTGCAAGTATTTTCCAGATTTTGGCCTTAATAAAGTTCTTTCGATATTGAAGTGTAAAGAAGGTACTTTATAACTTATCATAATATGTTGAAAATGTCACGTCATATAGTGTTTGAGAAAATTTTGTGAGTTTATTTCGTTGAAACTATTGTTTATTTCGTTGAAAAATTTACTTTAAGTAAAAATAAGTCCATTATCGCAACATAATTTTAAGAGTATGTATATTTTGTACTATTATCAACTTGTCGACGTGTGTGACGATACAAAATTAAACCAACATTGCAATAATATTCTGATTTTCAATTTATTTAAATTAATAAACGCCGGTGTTTCTCCCCATTTGAGTTTTTCGTCTTGAAATCTATTCCACCGCAACGAATATTGTACTAATACATCGTTTAATGGAATCCCTTATAATTATTTCATATAAAAGTTTATAAAAAAAATATTTAAAATATTATATGTTACTGATAAATGTAAGTAATAAAACAATATTGAAAGACAATTTACTCAAACGATGTTAATTACCAATTTCCGACGTTTGTAGTAAATACAGTTAATATTAGCTAAATGTTGTACGGTTAATTTGTGGGTTAAGAGTTTAAAAATATCTAAATTACTTAAAAGAATACGTTCCGATTTTATTCGTTAAAAACAACATCTTATAGTATTTAGTTTTTACCATGACCCTTGCTGGCCTTGTTGGTGTAAAACTCTAAAACAAAACCAAGAAAAAATATGATTTAATTTTGCGTTAATTTAATTGCCAGTAGGTAATTGAGGTTATTACACATTTCTACATATGTCTTACTGTTTGTAACATCAATGCATAGAAATACATTTACTCAAAACCATTAATTTCTTGGTTATTTTCATATATATATAACTATCAGTCTGTAATACAGAGTTATTTAAAATATATAAAATTAATTTAAATTAAAATCATTCCTGATGATATTAATTGCTCATAGTAAATTTTGTGTGTTATACATAGGTACAATCATACGATGTATCGGACGATGCGATAGTTTTCAAATTAAAACTTCTTAAAAAGTTTACTGCAATTTACGAAACCCAGACGCATTATATTTTCTTTTTTATATTCGAGAAACCTATTAAGGCAATGGTCTACTTCAAAACATACTTGTAGATGACGTTTAACTTATTTAATATATTATTATTAAAATATTAATTTTATTTATTTTACTTTTGAATAACTTAATAAAGGCGTGACATTAGAAACCAATTTTTAAGCATAGACTATTTGGAAGGACAATCGAGATGAAAATTAAAATAAAATCGTATATAGCAAATAAGAGAAAGAAGTATACAAAAATAAATTATTTGAAAAAGATATCACAATTTAAATGGTATAAAACATAAATTATTATACTTTATATCATAAACTATTTTGTATAACACTTGAAATACACTAAGCTTAACTCGAGAATGTATTTCTTTACAGTTTGTATACGCAAAGACCATGTATAAGTGTGTATATACTAATGTTTTCTTGAAGGCGTTGGTGTACAAGGTGTATTATTATATATTTTTTATTTTTTTGTATATGAAATTTTATTAATCGACTTCAAAATTGTGGAGGTTTCTCAGTTCCACTTTATAAATGATTTTTTTTTATGTTTGTTCACGTATAACTTCGTCGTTTATGAACCGATTTTGATGATTGATTTTCTATTGGCAAGTAGATATTTTAAAGGTGGTCTCATGATAAGGAAACCGGCGTCTGATGATGGCAGACCAGAGAAATTTACGGGAACTTTCGAAAATTGTAGGGACACCTAGTATGTTTGTAAGTTTTTTCATTAAGTATTTTAAGGCACTACCGTTTGATGGAGGTCTGGGGTAGATCTGAGGATTGAAATGACGGACGGTCGAGGGAACTCTTCAACGATTAATAGCAGATACTTTGTGTTTCAGCTTCATTCATTTGTATTGATAAGAACTTTACCGATAGACGGTGACTGTCATCAGGGGTCTGATGATGAAGACGAAGGATAGTGCAGGGAACTCCTTAACGGTTGACAGTAGTTACCGTGTGTTTGGACTAAATTGATTTATATTATTCAGTTTATCTGATGGTCTCCACCATTGCTCGGCCTAACCACCACTTTAAATCGTGAAATAAAATAATTAAAAAAAAAACAGTGAACTAAAAAGCAAAAAATACATTTTCTTCGTACAAAGTAATACGATTTTTCGTTTAATTAAACAGGAAATAATATTCAATAAATATTCTATAATTTTGAAGTCGGTGCCAAGTAAATCCTACAACAACCTTACTACAATATAAAATTACTAAATACACAGAATAATAGTTGAATATATTAATTCAAGAAATTACAAATCAACAATAGTATTAAAAAAATATATCTATATATTAATCGGTAACTACTAATTATCAAACTAACTTTTAAATATTATGTACCTAAGAACTGGCTAACGAACTACTGGTAATAGTTTATTAAAGAACACTAGTATTTACATAACAAATGTATAAACTAGTATTATATGTATAAACTAGTATTTACAAAACAAAATGGAATAGATAAATTAAAAGAAATAAGTATGATACCTAAATCGCTTGAACCAAACAATATAAGGAATACGAATATTTAATCTAACCTCGCGAATGAAACCTAGTTTTACGAAAAGGTAAAAAAACAAGGCTATTGCGAGAACGAAAATTGCGCATTTAGACACAACCATCAACGTCTGCTGTCACCTGTCTGCCCGCGTTCGGGTCGCTCACTCACGCACGCCTCGCTTCCCTCTCTGCGCACGACGCAGGGAAAGGAGGCGTAGCTGTATCAGTGCGTGGTCGCCGAGTACTGATGCTTATCAGTGATTATCACAGAACAATTATTTCGTGATAATTACCTACTAATATTTTCGCTCAGTTGTTATAAAGTTTGATAACAGGTATCTAAAATCTTTACACAGTTTGCGTTCTACTTGGCATCGACTTCAAAATTATAAAATAGTTATTTAATATTATCTTCTGTTTAATTAAATGAAAAATCGTATTACTTTGAACGAAGTAAATTTATTTTTTGCTTTTTAGTTCACTGCTTGAAGTCCGGTTTTTTTTTTGTTAAAAATTATTTCATTTCATAATTATATCATAACAGCTGACAAAATGTCTCAGCCAGCCATATTGGAATGTGGAATTGGCTAAAGTCAACGTGGAACTAGATTTCAAAGAGGTCATATAGCGATTGAATAAAATTCGGCTGAATAAGTTTATGCATATGTATGAACAAAAATACTCGTAAATATTGATGAACATCCCAAACGTTATCAAAGAATCGTAGAAGTTGTTAATAATAGTCACTGATATTGATGCTCCGAAAAACTGCATGAATTTTATATAAATATGAGATAAGATAAAAGTTTTTTTTTTTTAAATATAAATGTACCTACATTTAATAAATTGTGCGTTCAAAAGTTATCTTATTCGTTGCATAAAATTTTAGTCAATGTCAGGCGGTCTATCTGCAGACATGTTTGTTACGAGAATATTATTTCTCTTTGTGTTTCTCGCATATTGCGATGGATATAACGTGCTGGTGGTTTTTCCTGTTCCCGGGAAGAGCCATAGCATTTTGGGAGAGGGCTACGTAAGATATTTGCTGGACGCCGGTCACGAGGTATTTAATATTTTATTACTGTTACACATTTAGTTTCATACATACATATATTTTTCTATGAAAATTAATATCTTCACAAACTAAGAAGTATTGTTATTTATTTTTTACAAAAAAATCTCTTAATTTTTTGATTAATTTCATTGATCCCAATAAGTAGTTGAAAAAGGATAGTATTAAATTGAATTATTAATTATATTTCCTAATTTTTACATTAGGTAACCTATTTAACACCTATACTTATTAAAAATCCGCCGTCAAGACTTAAGCAAATAGATGTGTCTGAGAATTCCAAGTATTTGCCAGCAGGTAAGATAAGTAACATTATGTGTCTCATTATATCGTACATATAACGAAGTATATTATATGAACAATAAGATACTGTCGTTATTTATTATAGTTAATTATTTAATGACTTGTGTGACAGAGAATTAGACTCACAATATTGTTTATAGTATAATTATACCGTTATTGAACTGAATATAAAGGATAATTGACTTAAATATAAAATATATTTAATTTTGCTTAAGACTATAAACATATAATTCTTATTTAATTGACAACTAGATAATATATTTATATTCCAGATATTTTCGACGTGAAGAGGTTCATGTATAAGGAATTGAATATGCAAGATGAAGTTAAATACATGGCTTTATTTGACAATTTGCTGAATAACACATTACGAATGGATGTTGTCCAAAAATTTATGAAAGATAGGAGTGTTAATTTTGATGTCGTGGTTGTGGAGTGGCTTTATACGGAGTTAGGAGTTGGGTACGTTAAGTACAAGTGAATTGGTGTAAGATTTTCAAACATTTATGGTAAGACGAAGATAAAAATATTTCATTCTAGATTTTCATCAGTATTCAATTGTCCTCTGATATGGTCTTCGTCTATGGATGTCCATACGACCGTGTTGGCACTCATAGATGACTATTTAAATCCGGCTTTCACTCGACATCATATGAGTACAGAATATTCTTCCAGTTTTTTGAATAGGGTGAAGGAACTTTGGACTATATCGAGAACATTGTTATATCAGTGGTGAGTATATAATGGCAACTGACACTGAATTATACAATTTCAAAAAGAACGAATAAGAATTAATACAAAAAAACTATTGTCATTGAAATAACTATATATTAATATTCAGACTATATTTTACAATATTTTATAAAATTGCTGAAGCATAATGTCATCTGATGGTAGGTGTGAAAGAATGCACTATTTCAGAAATAGCTTATTAACTCTTGAAAACTCTTGAAAAAATCCAAAATCTCTATTCATCATATCAAATCTTTAACCACTGAACTGCAGTCTACCAAGTTAGGTAGTGTACATTTGTTAGTATCAAGATGTAAATTTTATACGAACAGAAAAGGAAAACAATGTTGCATATCTTTGCCCTAAAGCTAATATCCCATTAGATATAGACGGAGGATGTAGTCAGTATTGATGGAAGGTCGTCTCGACCGCTTTGGCTGGAGATCAGAAAGCTCTAATGTCAGAAAGTTTCGTATGAAGAAAGTGTCTCATAAACTGACGAGGTGTGCGAAGTGTGTGAAGGTTGAGTTGGTGTGAAGTGTTACTAAATATTCAAATAATCGATTCGATAAGTTTTATATACATATATTTATTTAATTTAATTTAAAACACATTCTGAGACTCTTTGAAAAAAAAATACTATCCGATTAACTTAATTTGAATGTACTTAATTATAACGTTCTAAAAACAACTTTTCTTCATGATTATATATTTCAGGTGGAATCTTGACGAGAAAGAAAGGATGTTTCGAGAGATATTCGGACCGGCTGCCAAAGAACGAGGTATAAAATTACCACATTTCAACGACGTTCGCTACAATGCATCCCTCATGCTTGGCAATTCACATATAGTGGTTGGAGATGCAATTGCACTGCCGCAGAATTACTGGCACATCGGAGGATACCACATCAAAAAAACTGTTGAACCATTGCCAAAGGTAAATCGATGTAATATTTTGAAAAATTAAGTCACAAAAATGTCTGTACACATTTTAATTGTCCAATGTTTGTTAAGGATTTACAAAAAATCATGGATGCAGCTAAAGACGGTGTCATATACTTTAGCATGGGCAGTTTGCTGAAAGGCAGCAAAATACCGAGTGCAGTAAGAAAACAGTTCTTAAAAAAGTTTAGTGAATTAAAACAGGAGGTTATTTGGAAGTATGATGAAAAAATTGCAGATTTGCCTAAAAATGTGCATGTCGTAACATGGGCTCCACAACAAAGTATTTTAGGTAAAGATTAAAATTATTTTGTATTCAGCGAAGCCTTCTAACTTTCTAAATAACATTAGTATGATATTATATCTTTGTTCGTAATGGTGACTGTCTTTCTCTTTTTGGAAAATAACCCCCATAAATTCTTAATATGTACGATCTCTTTGTTCAATAGGTAACTTAATCTCGAGTTTAAATATATGTTTGGGGAATATCAATATAACCGTTTTAAATATTTAGATCTTCAAAGTGCTTGCTGGTATATATAGTATTTGATTAAGGATAGCTCTCGGATAGCGATAGTCCTCCCATTATGTAGACACCATTCTATTCATTAATTTCATTAATTATTATTTTTGTATTAAGTGGCATAGAAAATAAAATAAAAATTCTTCTTTCAGCACATCCTAATTGCGTACTTTTTATATCACATGGTGGACTATTATCACTATTGGAGACAATAAAATATGGTGTACCAATTATCGGTATACCATTCTTTGCCGATCAATATCTTAATACAAACAGAATAGTATCTAAAGGATTCGGCAAGCGTATAGACATAAGTGAAAATACACCGGAAGAGTTGATAGTTGCTGTAAGAGAAGTTTTGGGTAATTCCAGGTAAGGAGATCCACAAAATTAAAGAAAATACCTTTTACAGTAGTTTTCGTAAGTTCTGCAGAGATTTTTGTGAGGTGTTGAGAAGAACATTTGTTAATTTTTTTTTTTAAATCATAATGATGGTAATCGCAGGAATAATCTTTCTATTTTTATGGTGTTGGTTGAAGAGATTTTTTCAATCTACTTAGGGTTTATTTATTTTCAGTTATCGCACTCGTGTGAAGGAACTATCGTATCTGTTCAATGCTGATTCAGATCCAGGACAGCGATTGGTTCAGGGCGTGGAGTTAGTGGTCAGGACTAACGGAGCACCACATCTTCGCTCCGTCGCACTACGCGTGCCGTTCTACCAAAAACTGTACTTGGATGTTTTACTATTAGTTATTGGAATTGTTTTTGGACTTCCTCTTGTCATATATTATACGTCTAAACACTTATTGTTGGATGGCACTAAGTCTAATCTTAATAAGAAGAGAAACTAGGTTTTTTAATAATAGTTACTCCATATAAAGAATGTTTTAAAACTATTTGTTTTCAATTATTCTTTTTTTGCAATCCTAAAACATCCTTAATCCTCCACCTCAAAAAACAACCCTTTGTAAATTTGATGTTCCTATGTTTAAATTTTTCTTTTTAACATTGGAGTAGTATTGAACAAAAAATACTTTAATTAAAGAATATCTATGTTGGCAATGACAGTTATATTATTTTGCGAATTATGTTAGGTACCGACAGAAGGCTGTAGAAAATTTCGCTAAATCAATTTCATTTAGAATAAACCTTACAATTTAAACTTAAAGTATGACCTAGTGGATGTAAGCTTGTATGGTTGTTTAATAATAAAATTTTAAATATGGTGATGGTTATTTAATAATAAAATTTTAACTTATTTAAAATTAAAATCAGAAAAAATATGATATTGAATATGTAAAATTCATAAGTTGCGATTAAATCTGTCCTATAAATGTAAGTTATTGCTTGGTTTGACGGAATTTTATGATAGTTGACGTATTGGATAACAACGAGAAACAATAAAGAGTGTAGTTTTAGTCTGTTTATTAAACATTCTTAATAAATGTACTTTATAATTTCACTTTAGGCAATGTGATATCAATTAAGAACTTGTATTACGGTGAGTTGTAGTTGTGATTTCTAATGTTGTCAGCAGTTCCATTGAGTTGTAACCAATCTCTGCGGAATATTCCCTATTGGTCACCTCTCCGACTGAGGTTGGTGTTGGCAAACCATATTCACAGAGTGATTTACCGGCTATAGCCGTTACGTCTTCCTGAAGAGCTAATAAGCACTGATTTATGACAAGATCACGGAAATTATCATTAGTTGCGCCTTCATCATTGTGAGATATATTCCGAAGAAAGTCTTCTATAAATTTTTCTTTATATGTTTCCCATCTATAAACAGGATCTGACAAATTACAATTTTACAAATAAATGGCGTAAACCTCGTGGATTATCGCTAACACAGGATTCTGCTAATAAGTAATCCCAATGCTGATGAGTTTGAAACACTCGGCTTTGTTAGGATGAACAGTATACACTCTATCAAGTACATGTTCTTTGAAAATACCTGACTCGCCGTCTACGGGCCTACCCCGGCGTCTCCAGTTAAAGACACTTCGTTGCTTATCGTAGGTATAATACTATGGAACTTCCTCATACAAAAGAGATTTTGCAAAATTATCAGTTTGGCAAAAGCGAAATATTTTTTTTTTTTTTAGAAAAGTGGCAAACGAGCATACGGCCTACTTGATGGGCAGTAGGAACCGTCGCCCATGGACATCAGCGGATACGTGTTGCGGATGCGTTGCCAACCTTGATTGTTGAGGAAAAGGAAGGGGTGGGAATAAGGAAATGGCAGGAAAGGGTGGGAATAGTGTAAGGGTAACCGGCTCTCTCACTCATCGGATGAAACGCAGCCCTAAAGGCTACTTCAAGCCGATCTTTTGTGAGAGGGTGGTACTTCTCCGGTCGAACAGGCCCATATTCGAGCTGTAATAACTTGACTACAGTTAGGCTCTACCACCTTAAAAATACTAATAAAGTTGTTTGTCTAGGATTCTATAATCGTTGTGTAACATTTTCGACGTTGAAATATATACGTTGACTGCCTTCGAGATGAACATCCAGATGGGTCACAGGTGGATATCTTTCGTAAATGCTAAAATTGAGATCCGCCACACAGCTTCTGAAGAGCTGATATATCTGCCTGACTGAAATCTAGTAACTTCATCATGTTAATTTCTCGACGCAAACGTAGCTTGGTCACTGCCCTTGTACTACTTACAAATACTTTATCGACTAAATATTTTATCGACTCTACACATTTACACATTTACGTGAGCTTGAAATGCTCTAGACAACACCTATTATCTAAAGTAACCTCTTGTCCAGACACTTACTTTTCAACAGTAAAACAACCATTGTTTCTTGAACAGCGACGATATAATGGGTATCCATCATGTCCTATTACAGTTTCATCCACTAAAGCTTTTGGATATCTTTTAGAGCAACGACCGTCTTGCATGCAAGGAGTATTCCCATTAAATGCGCCATATCATATGAGTTATAACAATGTCGTATACCAGGGGATCTGGGATTTCACCACTGATTAAACTGTCTACATCCTTAGGTAGAAGCTTATCTTTTAACCAAAGTAAGATATGTGCGTAAGGTATGTCGCGTTCTTGCCACTCAACACTATACATATAACACTATTTTATTATAATTAGGTGCGCTTATACGCGGTTCGGTTTGGTATACAGCGAAATTATAACCATCTTTCCCTCTATAGTATATCAAAGGATATTACAAACTGTCGCAAGCCCTGTGGGTTTCGAAAATACGTTGCAAACGATTGTCTCCGGAACGGACAACGATATCACGCCTATCACATTCATGGTAGACCAATACTACATCAACTTCATTCGTGGAGGGAACATTTTAAAGCCCAGGGTGTACCTGAGTTGGACGCCTATCAGCATTTATAACAATTTTATAATTGCTATCACCATCTTACACTCGGAAAATATAATATATTTTTCTATATGTATATATTTTTCTATTTGTATGTACAATAACATTCCAGTCCTCTTAGACTTTTCTGATGACGTGCTAGTTGCGAGAGTTGCTATTTTAATACGCTTTTTTATTAGTAATATTGTTTAGAATTATTTATTAACGTTGACATTAAAATAAAGCGCGGCGAAGGTATAGATAGTTATTTATTCATAACTTGTAATAAAAGACACGCAATGTTTTCAAACACAGTATAACTTCAGTCCTCTGAGACTTGTCTGACGAGATGCTCGTTGCGATAGTTGCGAGAGTTGCTACTTTATTATTAATATTATATAACTGTGATGCGTTCAAAGTGTTGCTGGTGTTCCCTGTGCCCGGGAAGAGTCACTCCATCTTGGGGGAGGGTTATGTAAGACATTTGTTATCAGCTGGACATGAGGTAAGCTTAGTTTTATAATATTGTATTTTTCCACTTACTGTCTTCTAGAATTTTGTTTATGGAGTTGAAATTACTTTGATTTCAATAACTAATATTAAAATATATAAACGTATTCTAGACAGACTCTAGCTCTCTTCCTTCACAAATAATACCTTCCAATTGATATTGCCTCCGGCCTTGTACGCTAATATCAAATAATCATTTTTAAAGTAATTAGATTGAAATAGGCTAACTAATTTTTAATGCGTCTCAACTATCATTAAAGTTACGTCTATCTATAAGTGGAGACAATATTAAAACCATTTCCTCCATTTTAACGATTGCCTTATATAATAAAAAGTCTTGAACAAATAGACGAAACTGTAGCCTCATATTTTTATTCATTTTAATATATTTATAGACATTGCTATTTAAGATTCCTACCCGGAAACCTTTTTGTTTAAGTTGTATGACTAATGTTCGTCAATATTTTTTTAATCGCCGCTCTTTTGATACACGTGCATTTTATTTATAACACAAATAGTTCAAATTAAAATGCGAGACGTTATTACGCGGATGCTTTGTATTGAAATTAATATCTAGATTTAATGTTTGACACACATTTAAACATTAATTTAAAAATGAATTTTTCTATACATATCTTACGACTTACCCTAAAACATTAACAATGTATCCCTAGCTTATACAAGATGATAAATTTCAATTCTATGTTTGTTAAACACATTAGAATTGTAACAATTTTTTTTTTTATGGAGAGAGATTTTAACAGGCATAGAAGTTGTGTTGTTGCTTTTCTCGTTGAAGAAGGTTGACTAATGAGACCGGTGTAACGTTGTTTCTCTATATCGTCTCTATTTTCTGTACACTTCGAAATTATTTTTAATATATGAAATAAAAAAAGATTCTTTTTTTTTTATATATATTTTTTGACAGGTGACCTATTTAACTCCGATACCGATTAAAAACCCGCCAGACAGGCTTCGACAGATAGATGTGTCTGAAAACATAAAGTATATGTCAGAAGGTTTGGTATAACTTCTTATTTTATGTTGTATTATATGTTCTATGCTATAAGTTAATCTGAGCAGAAACTTTTTACTTACATATTTAAAATGTATATGTACAATACATAGTTTTGTTGTGTTCAATGCTATTATTATTAAAAACAATATCTTTAATTTTAAAATAAATTATAGTAATAAAAATCGTCTTAAATTTTACGATAAAACATGTTATTTCATAGTCCTTTAGGTTTTTTTCTTTAGTTCATTCAAAACATATTTGTTGGGTTGTGTTTTTGTTGGAATTCACCTTGTAGTATTTTTACTGACATTGTAAATATAACGTAAGACTTTTAAAAGACGTTTATAGTTAATTAAATCCTTGACCCTGAGTATCAACAGTGCTGTTGATAAGTGGGTAATGACTGTTAAATTATCTTTGCAGAATTATAACTTCACTATTCCTGGTCCTTAACTTAGCAATAGTTGTAAAAATTAAGTGTTCTTTATAAAACAACTTATTTCGACTAGACTGCTGTAACAATCACTAAGACCTCAATAACTTAGTAACTGTGTTTCGAACGAATTTTTTTACAAAATAATAACTTGTAACTCCGATTTTCGTAGTCTAAACTAACCTTCAATGTTATTCTGCATGTCCAAGATATTGTATATGATCTCAGTATAAAATGGGCCGCTTAATTGTTTTATTTACCGGTTATATTTAAAGAAGATTTCTAACTTTAGTGGTAATTAACATTACAGCCTATTTCAATTTTCTCAATAATATCATTTTACTCAAGTGAAGGTTACTTAATCTTTAATTATTATTTGCTCTGCTATATTTCCTTATACTCTTTTTTTTTATTTTTCCTTACTACTTCCTTTTTTCTTTGAATTTTATATTGAAGAAAAGTTTTATTTGATACAAGTAATTAAGTTGCAAGTGAATCAAAAGAAAAAAAAAAGTTAGTTCATTGATAAGGATACGATGTTTTAAATTATTTAATTGGAATTAACAAAGTCGAAAAGCGAGTTAAGATTAAATCGCAAACCTAGATAAGTTAATGGATGCCATAAAAGTATAATAATTTGTTGATTGATTGATTTCGCTACGTAAACTATTGAAGTAGTATTTCCAGTAATAGTCTTTTAATGTTATACAACATTTTCCAGGACTTTTTGATGTAAAGAAGTACATGTATAAAGAAGTTAAATTGGTTCATTTGGAACTCACTGAACTGTTCGACAATCTCTGTTATAATACCTTCAAAATTGACAGCGTCCAAAGATTTATGAGAGACAAAGACGTTGATTTTGATGTCGTCATTGTCGAGTGGCTTTATTCTGAACTAGGTGTTGGGTATGTAAGATTTAAAAATATTATTATTATAAAAATTGATGGTAATAAATATTTTGTAAAAATACTAACCAAAAACTCATTGTGATTTAGGTTTTCATCAGTCTTTAATTGTCCTCTGATATGGTCATCGTCTTTGGATGTTCACACTGAGGTGCTAGGTCTCATAGATGGGTACACAAACCCGGCGTACACCAAACATTTCTTCTCTACTGAATATTCATTCACGTTTTGGGATAGAGTGAATGAACTTTGGAGGGTATCCCGATTACTGTTATATAAATGGTGAGATGTCATTAAACGTTTCGATTTACTGAACTTGATTGCCAGCAAATAAGAATTTATTAAATGATTGTTTATTTTCTAAAACAATTGTATTTATTCTTTTGCACAAGTAAATAAAATAGAGTTTCTGCAAAATAGATATTGATATTGACTGAATGCTATTTTTCCTTCAGGTGGCACATTGACGAGAACGATAAGATGTTTCGAGAGATATTCGGACCGGCTGCCGAAGAACGAGGTATAAAATTACCACATTTCAACGACGTGCGCTACAATGCATCCCTCATGCTTGGCAATTCACATATAGTGATTGGAGATGCAATCGCACTGCCGCAGAATTACCTGCATATCGGAGGTTACCACATTAAAAACGTTTTGGAACCGCTACCAAAGGTACTGTTGTTGAAATATTTAACATTCTAAATACTTTGATTTGGTTATATTATCCTGATATTCCATTTTATCAGTCAGTCAGTCAGTCAGTCATTCCATACAATGACATGTAAAGTTATATTATCTAAATAGTCATTTGAAAATATTGGGTACCATCAAGGATCTACAACAAATCATGGATAAGGCCAAAAATGGTGTAATATACTTCAGTTTGGGCAGTACGTTACAAGGCAGTAAAATACCAAGTAACGTTAAAAGGAAATTTCTTGACATGTTTGGTGAATTAAGCCAAAACGTTATTTGGAAATTGGATGGAAAAATTACAGATTTACCTAAAAATGTGCAAATCGTTGATTGGGCTCCGCAACAAAGTATTTTGGGTATGAAAAATCACATTATTTATATTATTAAATTTCTGTTTGTCCAGGCCATACCAAGAAAATATAAATCTTTATTTTCAGCACATCCTAATTGCGTACTTTTTATAACACACGGTGGTCTTCTATCAACGTTAGAGACCATTAAATATGGCGTGCCAATTATCGGTATACCATTCTTTGCCGACCAATTCCTTAATGTCAACAAAGTTGTCGCTAAAGGATTCGGCAGGCGTGTAGATATAAGTGAAAACACACCGGAAGAATTGAGAATTGCTATAAGGGAAGTATTAGGAAATACCAGGTAAGAGAAACTACAAAATTTTTAAAAATGTACGAGAGTTAATATATCTTCCTTTATTTATTTTTCTGTTTTACAATGTGAAATTTTGTGGTGTATATGATATAAAGTGTTAAGTAGATTGAGATAAATGAGATATTTTAAACTTTATTGTTTTCTAGCTACCGCACTCGTGTGAAGGAACTGTCATCTCTGTTCAATGCTGATTCAGATCCAGGACAGCGATTGGTTCAGGGCGTGGAGTTAGTGGTCAGAACTAACGGAGCACCACATCTTCGTTCCGTCGCACTACGCGTGCCGTTCTACCAAAAACTGTACTTGGATGTTTTACTATTAGTTATTGGAATCGTTTTTGGACTTCCTCTTGTCATATATTATACGTGTAAACACTTATTGTTGGATGGCACTAAGTCTAATCTTAATAAGAAGAGAAACTAGGTTTTTTAATAATAGTTACTCCTTGTAAAGAATGTTTTAAAACTATTTGTTTTCAATTATTCCTTTTTTGCAATTCTAAAACATCTTTAATTCTCCACCTAAAAAACAACCAATTGTAAATTGGATGTTCCTATGTTTAAATTTTTTTTTTAAATGGGGGCATTATTGAACAAAAAATACTTTAATTAAAGAATATCTATGTGGGTAATGACAGTTATATTATTTTGCTAATTATGTTAGCTACAGACAGAAGGCTGTAGAAAATTTCGCTAAATCAATTTCATTTAGAATAAACCTTACAATTTTAACTTAACGTATGACCTAGTGGATGTAAGCTTGTATGGTTGTTTAATAATAAAATTTTAACTTATTTCAAATTAAAATCAGAAAAATTTTGATATTGAATATGTAAAATTCATAAGTTGCGATTAAATCTGTCCTATAAATGTAAGTTATTGCTTGGTTTGACGGAATTCTATGATATTTAACGTATTGGATCACAACGAGAAACAATAAAGAGTGTAGTTTTAGTCTGTTCATTAAACATTCTCAATAAATGTACATTATAATTTCACTTTAGGCAATGTGATATTAATTAAGAGCTTGTATTACGGTGAGAGAAATTACAATAAAGGATATAATTTCTACTTAACAAATTTAGTATTTTCGATAAATGAACGTTGATTTATTCGACGAAAATCTATATCAGCTATCTTCTATGGGAAAGCGTTTATGTAAATTGCGTTCACCTTATCTTATAAAAACCAGTCAATGATTCATAACATTTTATTTAAAGTTTTTCGTAAAAAAGAAGCATATGTCCTTCCTCACGGTTCATGCGTTTTGGTGTAACAGACAGATTAACTTTTGTATTTAGGTAGGGCAATATAATATGTCAATTCACAATACTATAATACTGGAAACGCAGAATATTATTTCTCCTGCTTCTACTCCTTTTCGATGGGCCATCATACATTCATCCCATATGATTAAATTACACTCAGCTAATACTTTAGCTTTGTCGCTATTTCTTGAAATACTACAGGTTGGACTTTCCGTGCGATCTAAATATATTGTATTTTAGTATTTTAAACATAGTGTGAGCAGTTTCCTTCCTGGTAGCAATGTTGCAGCTATACTTGATGAAGCCACGGCAAGAGAAATTTTACGCTGATTTCGAACATAAGATAATATTAATTTAGTCAGCAAGGTTTTCCCAGTTTCTCCAGGTGCATCTAAAAATATTATTATTCCTAAATTATTCTGGACACTCTCGCACATGCAATAATCATCATCATTGGGACAACGATTTCTAATGTTGTCAGCAGTTCCATTGAGTTGTAACCAAACTCTGCGGAATATTCCCTATTGGTTACCTCTCCGCCAGAGGTTGGTGTTGGCAAACCATATTCACAGAGTGATTTACCGGCTATAGCCATTAAGTCTTCCTATAGAGCTAATAAGCACTGATTTTTAACAAGATCACGGAAATTATCATTAGTTGCGCCTTCACCATCGTGAGACATATTCCGAAGAAATCCTTCTGTAAATTTTTCTTTATATTTTTCTCATCCATAAACAGGATCTCACAAATTACAATTTTACAAATAAATGGCGTAACCCTCGTGGATTATCACTAACACAGGATTCTGCTAATAAGTAATCCCAATGCTGATCATTTTGAAACACTCGGCTTTGTTAGGATGAACAGTATACACTCTATCAAGTACATGTTCTTTGAAAATACCTGACTCGCCATCTACGGGCCTACCCCGGCGTCTCCGGTTAAAGACACTTCGTTGCTTATCGTAGGTATAATACGATGGAATTTCCTCATACAAAATCGATTTTGCAAAATTATCAGTTTGGCAAAATCGAAATAATATTTTTTTATGAGAAAGGTGGCAAACGAGCAGACGGCCTACTTGATGGGCAGTAGGAATCGTCACCCAACATACATGTTGCGGATGTCCATGGGTGACGGATGTGGTAACAATTTTATAATTGCTATCACCATCTTACACTCGGAAAATATAATATATTTTTCTATATGTATATATTTTTCTATTTGTATGTACAATAACATTCCAGTCCTCTTAGACTTTTCTGAAGACGTGCTAGTTGCGAGAGTTGCTATTTTAATACGCTTTTTTATTAGTAATATTGTTGTATTGTTTGGAATTATTTATTAACGTTGACATTAAAATAAAGCGTGACGAAGAAATAGATAGATATATCTTCATAACTTGTAATAAAAGACTTGTTTTCAAACACAGTATAACTTCAGTCCTCTGAGACTTGTCTGACGAGATGCTCGTTGCGATAGTTGCGAGATTTGCTATTTTATTAGCAATATTATATAACTGTGATGCGTTCAAAGTGTTGCTGGTGTTCCCTGTGCCCGGGAAGAGTCACTCCATCTTGGGGGAGGGTTATGTAAGACATTTGTTATCAGCTGGACATGAGGTAAGCCTAGTTTTATAATATTGTATTTTTCCACTTACTGTCTACCAGAATACCAGATTGTGATGATGCATAAACGTTTTTCATGTACATACTTGTTTATTAATGTTCCAATTTTACTTTTCACAAGTTTTTGACTATGGTTTTGTTCGCTTAAGCGTTTGTTTATTCCAGATTAATATTAAATCATAACTGTAAATAAATGGAGAATAGTACGACCAAACATATTTTGTGTGTCATTTGTAAGTCAAGATACATCTATGTACCTTTCAGTGGAAACACCATAATAATCGTCTGCAAATAAAACATTACGCTGTAAAATAGAAAAATGAAAACATAAAACGAGAAAGACATTTTTGTTTGTTTGTGTTGTGAACTTTAGATTGTTGTAATCTATAAATGTTGAAAGGTATTTTTATGTAATTTTATGACTCACTTGTTGTGTCGTTTAAACGTTTTTTAATTGCTGCTCTTTGGATATATGTGCATTTATTTATGATACATTAATTATAGATCAATATATGTATAAGTATTTGAGTGAAGTGTAAAGCGAGAGACGGAATGACGCGGAAGCTGTTTTCGAATGAGTGATATGGAAATAATATTAAAAATATTTTTTGATCATACTAAATGATGAACGATTATAGTATAATCAAGTTTTAAAATGTTGTGATTATTATGTATTATTCTATTATCAAAATGGTTTTTTATTCTTAATTTTTTTCTAATATTTTTTCTACATTTAGGTCATTTAGCCATGTAGGACCCGTAGTTATTTATCAATATAATATTTGCAATTTCTGGCGAGTCTTAAGCATGCGAGTTGAAAATGTTAAAAAGAAATATTACACACTATGAAAAAGTTGTAAAAAATAGAAACGATTTTTCTTTGAATTTATGGCACAAGACAATTAAAATGTGAACAAACTTTTGAGTTTTTTTCTTTCGAAGGAATTTTTAAAACCAATATAACTTATATCTTGAGAATAAGGCTATTAGTATAAAAGGTAATACTGATAGCCTTGAGCCCTATTTAAATATATTAAAAAAAGCAATTATTTATTTATAATTTTTTTTTACAGGTCACCTACTTAACTCCGATACTCATTAAGAATCCGCCAGCCAGACTTCGACAGATAGATTTGTCTGAAAATTTCAAGTATTTGTCAGAAGGTTGGTATACGGTATTATTAAACATATTCTAAATAATGTTTTTGTTAATTTCATGTATAAAATGATAGACGATTGCTAAAGCTTCTTTTTTTTAAAGAGGAAAATAATCAAATGATCTTGTCCCGGGTGGGGCAAGAGTGAGTGTCGGACTCCTTGTTTCTAAAAACCTTCGTACTTTCTCCTACTCCGAGACAGGCCTTGGTACATCATTGTGCTTGTACCCGCAACCCGGCTTGGCAACGGCTCTAGGGCCCAGTCTGTGGTGGTCTAAATGCTCATCGAGGCGCGCGCGGTACGCTACGCGCCGTACGCTCAGCTCTTGTTCTGATCGGGCAACATGCTAACCTTGCTCGCCGTCCGCAGACCCGTGCTTACGGAGGTTGGAGATCGTCTCGAAATCCCTAACGCCTGGAGTGTCCCCTTTGGCGGCTTTTGGCGTGAGTAGGAACCTTCACTTACGCGCTCCGCATCCTCCTTAGCAAGCATGACTGCATCGCCGAAGGAGGAGACAGCTTCCCAGTGCCTCTTGCTCCGCACCATGGCCTGAACTAAGGACGGGCACGAGGGGTTGCCGCCGCCGATGGCTACCCTGAGAACACGGTGGAGCTCAACCCAAACTGGGCACTCCGCAACCGTATGCTCCACCGTGTCCTCTGGTTGGTCGTTGCAATGTGGACACCCGGGCGTATCGTCCCTCTGAATGCGAAATAGGTACCTTCCAAAATTTCCGTGTCCGGTAAGCACCTGCGTCAGGTGGAAGGTAAGGACGCCGTTGCGTCTCTCCAGCCACTCCTCAAACAGGGGTCTTACTACTGCGATAGTATGAGCCCGGCCTTCTCGCCACGGTCTGATCTGGCACAGCAGCGGAATTTGGCCTTGGCGATAAGCTTCAGCGCGTAAACTGAAGACGTGCGCAAGCGCCTTAGTCTCTAGGTTCCATGGCGGTAATCCGGCAAGGAGGTTCGCTGCCTCCCCGGAAATCGTGCGCTACCGACGGATTGATGCCGATGGTAACCCTTTCTGCCGTTTTTCGGGACCCACCTGGATGTGGCGCATTCCGACGGCCGTAAAAGCTCATGACCTCGGATTTATGGAGTGCCACCTCGAGTCCTAACTGCCGAATCTTAGAAACGACTGTTTCAGCTACACATGCCACCAGGTTGGCCGCGGTGCGACCTTCCATTCGCTAGCACCAGCCTAACAAATCAAGCTTTGCGATATCCAGAGACATCGCCACAACAACCCTTCCTCTGGCCACTGGAGACCCCGTCGTGAGGTCTCTCACGCACATGATGGCATCTACCGTGGAACACCCTTTGCGGAAGGAGAACTGGCTGTCTGCTAGATCCGGCCCTCTGCCTATCAGGTGTGCGACGAGGCGTTTCGAAAGTATTCTTTCGAAAAGCCTGGGCCTGAGCCCTGTACTCCTCGTACAACTGGCTTCAGCGTCCAGAGCCCGAATGCAGAGCCTGCCGTGTCTGGTGTATCGGCGTCGCGCTGCGATTCACTCACTGCGTAGCTAGCTTCCAAGACCACCAATACACTTGACGCTTGCGCTGATCCGGCCGGACGCGAGGCATCGCCACGTCACAAATCCTGGACTGGCGTCCTGGAGCCATCTTGCCTCCTCGTTGACTTCGGCAGAACTTTCTGTTGGAATTATCCAGTTGTGCACGATTGCGGCTTCGAGGAACAGCTCTCGGTGGTCGGAATACGTCTCCACGTCCTCTATGACGCGTCAGTGGACGACGTGCGATGACAAAGCTGGGCTGACGAACGAGATGCCCACCACCAACTTGCCCTGCAACAGCCCATGCATAAGCATAGAACTCTTGATTAGAATTACGAAACCTGTCTCTAGAGCCTAGTCTTCCACCATCCTACCCCGGATGTCGGTTAGCCGGAAACCCCAAGTCAAGTTCTTGACATTTCAGTTACTGAGGACGAGCACGGTGAGGGAACGAAACTGGTGGAAGACGTTGACCAAATCCCTTAGGAAGTTGTGATACTAGGGTAGAATTCGGTGTGGAGAAAAGTAAACGCCCACCTCAACGATATCCTCAAAGAGTGCGGCAATACAACCCCTCCTTCTCTGAGGCCTATTTAGGATCAGGTTACCATTGGCAGCCAACGAGATGATAGTCCCTGAGCCGTCCACATCCACCGTCAAGTGATCGCTGGGCGGGATGAAGTACGGCTCTGAGACTACAGTGACATTTATCAAAGCGACGACACAGTCGTAATATAAAAGCAATAGCAATAGAAATAGTGAGAATGTAGTCTCTATTTAGATAATTTAAATAATTTTATGTTAGGTAGCCTGCTTTGCCGATACCTATTAAAAATCTGCCTCCAATACTTAAGACCTTAAAGAATTATTATTAGTGTTAAAAGTAAACGTCATTTAATTTCATTTTCATGTCTTAAAGTTTTGGAGATAAATATATAATTATATTCCAGATATTTTTGACGTGAACAGGTTCATGTATAAGGAATTGAATATGCAGGATGAACTTAAATACATGGTTATATTTGACAATTTGCTGAATAACACCTTACGAATGGATGTTGTCCAAAAATTTATAAAAGATAGAAGTGTTAAGTTTGATGTTGTAATAGTGGACTGGCTTTATACGGAGTTAGGAGTTGGGTACGTTAATAATTTGTGAATTGGTATAAGATTTTCAAACATTTATGGTAAGAAGAAGATAAAAACATTTCGTTCTAGATTTTCATCTGTATTCAATTGTCCTCTGATATGGTTTTCGTCTATGGATGTCCATACGACAGTGTTGGCACTCATAGATGACTATTTAAATCCGGCTTACGCTCGACATCATATGAGTACAGAATATTCTTCCAGTTTTTTGAACAGGGTGAAGGAACTTTGGACTATATCGAGAACATGGTTATATCATTGGTGAGTATATTAATGACAACTGACACAAAATAATCGTCACAGATTTTAATATAAACTTGTACGAAATAAATACCATGAATATTCAAAAACTAGTTCATTTCGTTTCTGTAAATTTCAATTTCCTGACACGAACTGACCTGACACGAAAATACAAATGCATTAAGGTTCAGTTTGTGCTTTAGTTTATTCTTTCTCACACTATCATTTGTTTTGAACGTAAATGGCAAGTCCAATTATATATTGAATAAAATTTTAAAAAGTAATACAATATATAAAATACTTCTGAAAGGTTTAAGGGTTTATAACTTAGTTATACAATTAATTCCAACTTTCAAAAAACTATTTTTTACGTATTTTTGCCTCAGGTGGCATCTTGACGAAAAAGAAAGGATGTTTCGAGAGATATTCGGACCGGCTTCCGAAGAACGAGGTATAAAATTACCACATTTCAACGACGTTCGCTACAATGCATCCCTCATGCTTGGCAATTCACATATAGTGGTTGGAGAAGCAATTGCACTGCCGCAGAATTACTGGCACATCGGAGGATACCACATCAAAAAAACTGTTGAACCATTGCCAAAGGTAAATCGATATAATATTATAAAAAAATAAGTTGGCAAAGTAACACATAACGTAACTGTACACATTTTTGACGTCTAATATTTGTTAAGGATTTACAAAAAATCATGGATACGGCCAAAGATGGTGTAATATACTTTAGCCTGGGCAGTTTGCTGAAAGGCAGAAAAATACCGAGTGCAGTTAAAAAGCGATTCCTAAACATTTTTAGTGAGTTAAAACAGGAAATTATTTGGAAGTTTGATGAACAAATGACTGATTTGCCTAAAAATGTGCATATCGTTACATGGGCTCCACAACAAAGTATTTTAGGTAAGGGTTCAAATCATTTTAAATTTGCTGAAGCATTTGCTGGAATACAACATTTATTTAAGAGTAACGGTAAGACAGTTTCAATTCTCTTTATATATACATTTACAAACAAGTCGACTCATTAACTTTAATCATTACGTTTTTAATGAATAATTAGATCTTTGAAGCGTTTGTTGGCAGTTGGGGTATATAGAATTTGATTAAGGATAGAAGTATAATAGCTTTGATCCTCACATTATGTAGACATCGGTCTATTCAACAATTTCAGTCATTCAAAAACAGAATTGAGAGAAATAGAAAATAAAATAAAAATTCTTCTTTCAGCACATCCTAATTGCGTACTTTTTATAACACACGGTGGTCTTCTATCAACGTTAGAGACCATTAAATATGGTGTACCAATTATCGGTATACCATTCTTTGCCGACCAATACCTTAATGTCAACAAAGTTGTCGCCAAAGGAGTCGGCAGGCGTGTAGATATAAGTGAAAACACTCCGGAAGAATTAAGATTTGCTATAAGAGAAATGATGGCTAATTCCAGGTGAGAACATCACTCTTCAACTTGTAAGTAAAGATTTCGAAAGCGCTTTTATTTGCGTAGTTTTGTTTGTTAACTATAGTAAAAAAAAAGATACGATTATAAATAATAATAAACATCTAATCAAAAAAAAGTTGCTGAAAAAATTTCAGTTAAATAACTTTTGGCTTTATTTATTTTAAGTTACCGCACTCGTGTGAAGGAACTGTCATCTCTGTTCATCGCTGATTCAGATCCAGGACAGCGGTTGGTTCAGGGCGTGGAGTTAGTGGTCAGGACGAAAGGAGCACCACATCTTCGCTCCGTCGCACTACGCGTGCCTTTTTACCAAAAACTATACTTAGACCTTTTACTCTTAGTTATAGGAATTGTTTTTGGAATTATTGTATTAATATCGTATACTTGTAAATATTTGCGCACTTTCATATCCAGGTCTAATCAGGGTAAGAAGAAATTAAACTAAATACGTTAATTATCTTCTGTTACACAAAGAAATGTTATTGCAAGAAATCTAAAATTTCTTATCTTCTAATAAATGTCATATGTTTGTTTAAGAAACAATAATGTCTTGAGTTTTACTTAGCATTTAGTGGTCTATAAATTTCTATAGACACACAAACGTCATACTTACTTATATAATATTCACTATTGTACTGTTTAAATGTTATTATAAATAGATCTTAGTTCCTTCTATTAGTAAGAAAGCAATATTATTAAAACAAAACCACCTTCTTCAGCTCGAAAAGTATCTCTAAGTGAGACCAAAAATGTCATGATATATTTTAATGATAGTTTCTTCTTTATCACATATAAACCAAGCAAGTTCAAAACTAAGGGCGATTCTAGCAAAATTTAGCTTTATTAAATTTAAAGTTCCATATAAAATACTTTTATAACTGTACAGATCTTTAGCCGAATCCATAAAATCTTTTGGTCTATCAAGTTATGGAAGAACATTCAAATCACACTTGGAACTAATATATAATTTACAGTTACGTATCTTAAAAGAAATAATTCCAGAAAATTTCAAAACAAACAATTATCAATCAAGATCACCTAATATTTGCTTTAACCAAAATTTTACCTATACATGAAAAAACTGAATGCGACACAATAATGGAGAAATATTTCAATAAAAAATTTAAACACAATAAAAATAAAATGGGCAACATAACAACGCGCAGCATCATTAATTCAAAATTATTGCTTCCAGAATATATCAATTCGTATGGAAAGAGAACTAAAAGTAGTACCGAAACTCATTCACCAATTACTTAAGAACTTAAAATATAAAATAAGATAGTACTACCAAGAATTTATGAGAATTTAAAATCAAACCAATACTACTAAAATGACATTTATTATTGTTATTGTTATAGTTTTTTTCATACAATGCATATACACACTACCACCCACTCTATAAGAAGTAATAAAAATAATCAATGTAGCAAAATAATATGATTGTAATTTAAATTAATAATCAAGAAATAATTAAATGGAACAACCTGTGTACGCTTTACTTCACATATTAATACAGTTTGTTAAGAAATGTCATAATATATTTTTAATGTTTACCCACATAAATTATAATTACGAAAAGTGTTACAACAAGAGAGATTTAAGTAAACTTAGTTGATACTGTATTAGGAAATTAATTATACTTTTTTTGTCAATTTACAGTTAAGTAACAGTTTAGTTCTATGTCATTGTAGTAGTTTTAGTACTAGTAAGTAGATTAAGTTGTCAAATTCAGGACGACACTGGTGCATAATAAAACTCGAGTGAGTTTATGATGGCACCTTTAATAACGTGTTATTGTTGTTTATATGTTTTCCTTTTAAAATAAATAAATGAATACATCTTAATAGAAGTACACACTAATGATAAAACAATTGTTTCGTTTTTATTGCTTGTGATATTGTTGTATTATATTATAACATTAAAGTGAATTATATTAAAATAATCTTAATTCCAAGCTTTACAAAATATTGTCTACTATTGTGATATTGTTAAAAAATATGTTCATAGCACCGTTTTCTTCAAAATTCACATACCTTAATCCGAGCATTACATATTTTAAAGTAAATTTTCATGCTTTAAGTCTATAAAATAAAATATATATGAATACATTTTTTTTTTCAAACATTCAGTTTTAAAACATTAAACATGTATTTTTATATTATTACTTCCATGTGCATAGACGAAGTGAGACACATGAGTAGTTTTTTAATATAATATTTTTTAGTAAATATCTGCAATAAAGTGGGAAAGTATATTTCATATTCACTAACCACTATTAAACACAAAAAGTTTGAGTAAATTTAGAATTCGATAGATCTCTAGTTAAGTACCAAAAATTCTAGGCAGCACAAATATGCTTCTTTCTTTTTTGACGAAGAAAAACTTTTTTGAACCACATCCTCCGCTGGGAAGGGGGTTGTTTGGGAAACTTGGACCCATTAAAACCCTCCATGCAGTGTGTTATTATTGTGGCGGATTTATTAGATTTTTACTAGCTCGGGCTCCCTCAGCGCCATTTATTATTTATTCCTATTTTATTTTTATACGTGTCCCACTCTGTAAATTAATCCTGTATCAAGAGAGATCGATAATAATGATTACTAAGAAAGGTGATTAATTGGTTTGGTAGAACTCACAGACATGAGTAGCTTTTATGATTATCTATTCCTGTGCAGCTATTATGAGCCCATCTTCCACATTATGAGCATGATATCCACCCTTCAGTAGAAATGGAATATACTTCCCGACAATACATATATGGTGTGTCCTCTTCTTCTCCACTTTCATCTTTTTTTTTTGTCGGGTTGGAAAAAACCAACCCGTGTCCCTCATGTACCCATGTGTCAGAGGGGCCGGTATCGCCGAAGCATTCTTCGCTACTCCCCGACAGGTATTGACCCACCAGATGATCAGGTGGGCCCCGTCACCCACACTGCAGAATTGGAGGAACAGCTCGAAAGTAATCCAGCCCGAATCACTGCCTGTGCCCCAAGCACCCGCTCGTGAATTTACCATCAGCTCTGGTGTCATCCTTTTTCTTGGAAAGATAAGCATAGGTGGCATATAGTTTCCAGCTGCACTGAAGCGTATTTCGATCGTTACTGTTTTTCCTCGATCTGCTGAGTCTTGTAACGATATACAACCGACGCCTTACGTTGATACGCCTTGTCCATGATAATGCTTTTTATTTGCTGAGATTATCTCTCAAACATATTTCCTTAACAGAACAGTGATCTTAAATCAAAATTATAAGAACAGATCTATGTTTAATTACCAATAAACATTCAATTACATATGCCTTTTTCAAATACGTACACATACAAATGTGAACTAACAGTTTTTTATAATATTTTTCAAGTAAATTCACTAAAACATACACTTCGTAATATATTTTACTAATAAATAAACCTCAAATTTCATCTTTCCCTATAAATGGCCTGTTCTTATAAAATTTTAAATGTATATTCGCAAAAACTGTTAACATAAGACAATTAAAATAAAGTGTCCAAAGTTAGTAAAAGTTTCTTGTTAAGAAATAAGCTGACAAATTGTAGAACTAGTTCGGAGCTATGAAGACCGTATTTAATTTATCGTACCCGAGTAACTGTTAGCTCCTACTTGGTAACGTAGTTACATAGTTTGTTTCAAGTGTCTTTCAACATGAGAAATGTTATAACTAAAGATCCAGTGACATATTTTTAACTATTTTAATTTACTGAATCTTCCTGCCAGTGACATTTATGCTATAATAAAGAGATTTATATATTTTTCAGATTGTCTTACATCTAGTGACATTCGTAAAAACAGTTGCCGGATTTGTTTATATTTATTTTATTTGTTAAATTGTATTTACCTTTCAAATTCTTTATAAACTTAGCTCAATGTATACAGAAAAAGTTGCAGCCAGAATCTGTTTCGCATATAAAGAAAAAGCCTTTCGAATATCTTTGAATAACCGTTTTCCGATCCATCCGTAGCAATCCTTTGGTATCCGGCTGAGCGGGTAAATGTTAATGTCCGAGTAAGTATTGAAAGGTTCAAATAGAAGATAAAATCTGTTGAATCTATCGATAAAGTTCATGCAGATCTTAAATGATTCTAATGGCTAGCAGTGTTTCCAGCTATCGTTAATTTATAGACGCTAACAATAATAAATAATTATTTTTTTATATTTATTGCTAGTTAATTAAAAATTCTAGTCCATTTAAACCAAAATCCAGAGGTTTTGCTTTTATAAAAACAAACATCTTTATTACTTTCCTTACAAAAGTTCGAATTCATAATATTATGTTAGTAAAACAACTGTGATCTTCATAGGGCCATAAGTAATAATTTTCAAAACAGTGAGAATAATAACGAAAAAAGAAAACAAAAAAACTCTATATATTTGAATTAAATTAAAAACAGTCGAAAAATATGTTCGTTAAAAAAGATTTCATTTACTACGAAACTTTATTATTATATTATATTATATATAGCTTTATAATAAGATTATGAATTTTATATATAATTTAAGTTTATATATTTTTTTTCACTGTTTAAAGTTATACAGAATAACACTATAAACATTTACATCATGATCACATTAGCGTTATGTGACTATTAATTAACTGTATATTTTATAAAGGAATGTAATAAAAAAATCACACGTGACAGCTAATTAACGTGAAGCTACCGCTGCGGAACTCACAGCAATCTATTTCCAGGAATTGTATTAATATTAATTTCATTCTAAAGTGATCTGCTGGATAAAAACGTCTTTTCTGTTGTCGGCTTCATCTCTCGGTTATGAATTTGTTTTGGTTGAAAATTCTATTACGTATTATTGTTAAGCGTAAAAATTTTACCCCTCACGGTGACGCTGTCAGAGCAATTAGGGTAAACAGCTACAGTCAAGTCGGAGCTATGGTTAAAGTTGTGTTAAAGTTGGTTAAAGTTGTTGTGAGATCATACATTATTATAAATATGATACAAAATATATTGAATATAAAAGCAAAAATTTGTTATATTAAAGTTTTCGTTTCCACTTTTATAAAGTAAGTAATTAATAATTAGAGTTACATGAGAGTTATGTATTACCACTATGAAAAAGTTCTTAACTAGATTTATATTTTTTTTTAATTTCTGTTTGTTTAAGTAATTAATTAGAAAGAACCGGAAAAAAATCAAAACTGCAACTTCGTATGAGTGTTATCGTAATGGCATGTAAATAAAATATAAGGAAAATAAATTAAGATACCGTGAATAACTTCTTGCTATGATTGAAAAGTTATATATACATTTATACTACGTAACAGCCCCTGCTTTACACGGGCTCTTTACAAAAAATATAAAATAACCTATTTAATTAAGAATTGTTAAGCTTCTATTATGATAACTTTCAAATGATACGCCCGATTTAAATGATTTAAAAAGTAAGTTATAGATACTGATGTAGGCTTGAGAACGAAGTTATTTATTTTGATAAGACTTAGTACCTTACTTATGTAAATAGCTTTCCAAAAAACGCTTTAGGAATTCCAATTTTTAAAAGTTGTAAAATTGATATAGTGTGTTATCCTTAAGAGATAGACATATGCCATCGCGGACTTTTCCGTAGACCTATATAAAATACACAATTCCACCTTACATTCTTTTGTTATATCTCAAAGGGTTTTGGCAGCGTTTTCGTTAAAAGTGACAGACGACTCATTTTTTCCCGACATTTTCAACAAATAACGTTAATGTACACACGAATCACGCTATTGAGTGGTGAAAACCGCTTGACAATTGGTGCAGCAGTTTTTCTGTTTATTGCGAACAGACAGACAGACAGACGCTTCGGGGTACTCTATTTTATAATATATATATATAGATAGATATATGTACATAAACTAACCTATAATCATAATTAACGAACCCTCATCAATAGCAGAATTTCATCTACATATGTGATTACAGAGCTGGCAATCAAATTATTCTTTTGTATACATATTTTGATGGAAAAAGTTTCATTTAAGTGATGAATGATTGAAAATTCAAGATTTTTATCTTTACATTCTCAGACTTACCTATAAAGCAGCTAAACAATTTGATGTACCACAGACGACATAATGTTAACAGTTTTTGCGAATATACATTTAAAATTTTATAAGAACAGTCCATTTATAGGGAAAGATGAAATTTGAGGTTTATTTATTAGTAAAATATATTACGAAGTGTATGTTTTAGTGAATGAATTTACTTGAAAAATATTATAAAAAACTGTTAGTTCACATATGTATGTGTATGTATTTGAAAAAGGCATATGTAATTTAATGTTTATTGGTAATTAAACATAGATCTGTTCTTATAATTTTGATTTAAGATCATTGTTCTGTTAAGGAAATATGTTTGAGAGATAATCTCAGCAAATAAAAAGCATTATCATGGACAAGGCGTATCAACGTAAGGCGTCGGTTGTATATCGTTACAAGACAGATAAAAACATTCAACTCGATAAAAACTTTTATTATAATTTTTTAAGTATCACCATCTTGAGGAAGAGCTTCTTATGCCGGTTTAAAACTGCTTACATACGAATTATACTTTTTTTTTTTTTAATGAGGGGAGATCTTCTAAAAGACTTCTTCCGAGGGGGAACCCGGTCGGGGCATGTGGGATTTTTACCTACTAAAACCACCTCGACGTTCTCGGCGCAGTGCGTAAGCTAGTGTAACGGGGACGGCTTGCCATTCATCCGTTCACTACGCACGAGCCCCTAAAAGGGGACTCCGTCTTCGGTAGGAGAGGTGGGCCCCACCCACACCCCCCTTCCTTCTCCAAGAGCTGCCTGCCAGAACGAAGGCCTGCAGCTCTCCATTTGCCTGGATCATTGGGCATCGGATAACCCCTCCGACACCCGCAGGCTCCTCTCACTGGGGAGGCATTCGGCGGGCATAAGCCCGCTGCCTACGACCCAGCCTACGTCGGCGCATCGGCGCCGAGGAGGGATCATCTTCCATCCCCCTTTCGGCAGTCTCCTTCCGCGAGATGACAACCTCACAGAAAGAGACCACCGCCGCCCAGACCCTCTGACTACCGACCATAGCCTGAACTACGGCCGGTAGCGAAAGGTCACATACGAATTACCCTGATGCAACATGTTTTAATGTTGTAAAATGAGTTCAATTCAGTTATTTAAACTCGGAAAATATAATATATTTTCTATAGGTATATCTAGAAATAGACACATTTGTATGTACAATAACATTCCAGTCTAAGAGACTTTTCTGACGACGTTCTAGTTGCGAGAGTTGCTATTTTAATACGCTTTTTTATTAGTACTATTGTTTAGAATTATTTATTAATGTTGACATTAAGATAAAGCGTGACGAAGGAATAGATAGATATTTATTTATAACTTGTAATAAAAGACACGCAATTTTTTCAAACACAGTATAACTTCAGTCCTCTTAGACTTATCTGACGAGATGCTCGTTGCGATAATTGCGAGAGTTGCTATTTTATTAGCAATATTATATAACTGTGATGCGTTCAAAGTGTTGCTGGTGTTCCCTGTGCCCGGGAAGAGTCACTCCATCTTGGGGGAGGGTGTTGTAAGACATTTGTTAGCGGCTGGACATGAGGTAAGCCTAGTTTTAGAATATTGTATTTTTCCACTTACTGTCTACCAGAATACCAGATTGTGATGGTGCATAAACGTTTTTCATGTACAAACAACTTGTTTATTAATATTCGATTTTTACTTTTCACAAGCTTTTGACTATGGCTTTGTTCGCTTAAGCGTTTCTTTATTCCAAATTAATATTAAATCATAACTGTAAATAAATTGAGAACAGTACGACCAATCATATTTTGTGTGTCATCTGTAAGTCAAGATACATCTATATACCTTTCAGTGGAAACAGCATTAAAATCGTCTCTGAATCAAACATTATGCTGTAAAATAGAAAGATCTAAACATAAAACGAGAAAGACTTTTTTGTTTGTTTGTGTTGTGTACTTTAGAATGAGACGAAACCTCTTAGCATTCAATGGATTCACCATGCGGGTGCCGGGTCCATCGCGTTGCAGGGAGAGGAGCTTCAACAGTGCCTGGGACTTGCGACCCAGGTGTAGGTTTAAGGGGCCCTTAACTAACGCGCGCTAAACGCTCACCTCCACTATCCAAGCTTCTCTCCCTACCTAACCAAATTTGAAAAGAACCTATTAGGGCTGCCTTCTAAGTACGTTCCAAGAATGAATTGATGTGAGTTCTGGACGAGCCCAAGTCTTTTAGTTGGTTGTAGAGAGATTTAGCCGTAATACCTCTCGCTCCCACTTATACCGCGTATAAATCCACGACGAACCTATTTCGAGTGAGTTCGTTTGTGAGCTCGTAATACTTGTTGGCCTTGATAGCATGGTCTTTGGGGATGTTGGTTTCCCAAGGAACCGTAAGCTCTATCATCACAATGCGCTTTAAAATTCGCGAATATATAAATATGTCTGGTCTGGAGGCCAACGCACAAATATCCTCGGGGATTTTGTATTGTTTTTCATACGTATCCCGCATTATAGTCCAACCCGAAGCGGCTTTAAAGGATGGAGTAAGGCTTGACATTTGTTTTTATAGCCCTAGTGCCCTCTCTCACAAAACCTACTGATCGCTCGTTTGTGATTATTTCCTTTTACGCTCTGGCTACCGAAAGACTAACCGCTTCACGTGTGATTTCCAATGCCTAGCAGTTCCAACTGCCTTCCCACAGATATAGGAAGTCTTTTCGGTACCTTTACCCCATCTTACTAAATTACTCTGATCTGGGAGTCATTTGGAACGCATTGAGATAGAATTTTAGCAATGCTGGCGACCAATCATGGATTAAGGTGCGCCATTTTAGTGCTAATGGGATGCAAAAATCTCCTATGTCTAACCACTCCTTCTGCATTTCTAAACTCATTGCATGGATCTTATATTTATCATTCTCGTCTTGCCGAATAAAAGACATCAATATATCCGTATCTTGGACTTTCTTATTTGATCCTAACCCTACTCTGTTATTTTGTGCTCCTATAATAAACTGCTTGTGGAATTGAAGCCGTGACTCTAGCTCTGGGGCATCTTCGTCTTTTGGGAGCGATGTAACGACGTCATTATGGGATATCCCCAGGATATATCTCTTGGAAACTCTCAGGTGTTTATAGAGCTCCGATGGCTTTTTTAGATTCATCCCAAAACTATTGCGATCCCTGAATTAAGCCGATGAATCAGCCATCAGCGCGAGCCCGAGCTACAACTTTAATATCTTTATGACGCCTGCATCTAACTTTGACAAAAGGGTTTTTTTAAAATCATTGACGAGGAAAGGCCTATTCAAACGTGAAGTTAGGTAATTATCGTAGATCCAAGCTTTTTTAACGTTACTGATCTGTTGGCTATCTATCTTGTTCAGATCGTTTAAAAAGCTATCTACTATTCCTAATGGAGTACGACCTATATTATCAATCTTCCGACCGAGAAATTTAAATGGTGCATTTTCTTTAACCGTAGAAATGCATTGACCTCGTAACGATAATCCCGGATCGTATGAGGTGTTTCTTGTATTCTGCCTACCGAGACACAGACAGTGACATTTACTTGGTTTTGTCCTCAATCCATCGGTTCACTCACAGAATTTATCCAATTCATCCAATAGTACTTGACAGCGTTTGGGGTTACGTGTCAGTATTGCGATATCGTCAGCGAAGGCCAAAATGGATTTCGTTGTATGGATGGATTGAAATGCATTGTAATTTATAAATGTTAAAAGGTATTTTTATGTAATTTTATGACTAACTTGTTGTGACGTTTAAACGTTTTTTAATTGCTGCTCTTTGGATATACGTGCATATTTATGATACATTAATTATAGGTCAATATATGTATAAGTATGTGAGTGAAGTGTAAAGCGAGAGACGTAATCACGCGGAAGCTGTGTTCGAATGAGTGATATGGAAATATAAATAGTCTAATCAAGTTTTAAAATGTTGTGATTATTATGTATTATTCTATTATCAAAATGGTTTTTTATTCGTGTGTAATCTATTCTTAATTTTTTTCTAATATTTTTTCTACATTTAGGTCATTTAGCCATGTAGGACCCGTAGTTATTTATCAATATAATATTTGCAATTTCTGGCGAGTCTTAAGCATGCGAGTTGAAAATGTTACAAAGAAATATTACACACTATGAAAAAGTTGTGAAAAGTAGAAACGATTTTTCTTTGAATTTATGGCACAAGACAATTAAAATGTGAACAAACTTTTGAGTTTTTTTCTTTCGAAGGAATTTTTAAAACCAAAATAACTTATATCTTGAGAAAAAGGTTATCAGTATAAAAGGTGATACTGATAACCTTTTTCTCAAGATTTTTTTCACTTCGTGGTTATTTTTTATTTAAATACATTAAAAAAAGCAATTATTTATTTATAAATTTTTCTTACAGGTCACCTACTTAACTCCGATACTTATTAAGAATCCGCCAGCCAGACTTCGACAGATAGATTTATTTGAAAATTTCAAGTATTTGTCAGAAGGTCGGAATACTGTATTATTAAACATACTCTAAATAATGTTTTTGTTAATTTCATGTAAACTATGATAGATGATTACTAAGGCCTCTTTTTTTAAAAGACGAAAATCATCAAATGATCTTGTCCTGGTAGGGGCAAGAGGGAGTGTCAGACTCCTATTGTCTAAAAACCCCCCGTACCTTCTCCTACTCCTAGACAGGAGGCGATACATAATTGTGCTTGCACCCGCAACCCGGCTTGGCATCGGCTCTAGGGCTCCATCTGTGGTGGTGTGATTGCTCTTCGAGGCACGCGCGGTACACTACGCGCCGTACGTTCGGGTCTTGTTCTGATCGGGTGACATGCTACCCTTGCTCGCCGTCCGGAGACCCGCACTTACGGTGGGTGGAGATCGTTTCGCCATCCCTAACGCCTGGACCGTCCCCTTCGGCGGCTTTTGGCGTGAGGAGGATCCTTCCCTCACGCGCTCCGCATCCTCCTTAGTCAGCATGACTGCTTCGCCGAAGGAGGAGACAGCTTCCCAGAGCCTCTTGCTCCGCACCATGGCTTGAACTAAGGCCGGGAGCGAGAGGTGTCGCCGCCGAGGGCTACCCTTAGAACACGGCGGAGCTCAGCCCAAACTGGGCACTCCGCCACCGTATGCTCCACCGTGTCCTCTGGTTGGTCGTCGCAATGTGGACACCCAGGCATTTCGTCCCTCTGAATCCAAAATAGGTACCTCCCAAAACTTCCGAGTCCGGTAAGCACCTGCGTCAGGCGAAAGGTGAAGACCCCGTAGCGTCTCTCCAGCCACTCCTCAAAGAGGGGTCTTACCGCTGCGATAGTAGCGAGCCTGGCCTTCAGCTGAGAAAATCGTTCCTTCCACTGTGTCATGAGATCACTCTGGAATTCATCTTGCCACGCTCTGATCTGGCACGGTAGCGGAGCTTGGTCGTGGCGACAAGCTTTAGCGCGCAAACTGAAGACGTGCGCCAGCGCCTTCGCCTCAGGATACCATGGCGGTGATTCGGCGAGGAGCTTCACTGCTTCCCCGGAGATCGTGCGATATCCACGGATTATCCAAATGGCCATAACCCTCTGAGACGAGATTAACGCATGAGCCCGTTGCGGATCAAATTTGGCACCCACACAGGGGCTCCATAAAGGGTCATGGACTGCATGACTTCTGAATACAGCCTCCGGCAGGAGGCATTCGGCACCCCTAAGTTAGGCAGGAGCCGCTTGAGTGCAGCCCCTGTCCGTTTAAACTTAGGAGCCTAACGTCGGGAGTGTTCCGCGAAGTTCCACCGGATATCGAGGACAAGACCGAGTTACTTCGTCGACGACTTGATGCTAATGGTAACCCCTCCTGCCATTTTTCGGGACTCACCTGGAGGTGGCCCATTTCGACGGCCGTAAAGGCTCATGGCCTCGGATTTATGGAGTGCCACCTCAGTCGTAACTGCCGGATCTTAGAAACGACCGTTTCAGCCACACATGCCATTAGGTTGACCCCGTAATAAACCACGCTGAAGCCATTTGGAACCTCGATGCGCAGCACCTAGTCGTAGCCGCTATTCCACAGGAGAGGACCCAGAACTGAGTCTTGTAATAAAAAAGCAAAAGCAATAGAAATATTGAGAATGTAGTCCATATAGATAATTTAATGTTAGGTAGCCTACTTTGCCCATAACTTTTAAAAATATGCCTCCAATATTTAAGACTTTAAAGAATTATTATTAGTGTTAAAAGTAACACATTTAATCTCACTTTCATGTCTAAAAGTTTTAGAGATAAATATATAATTATATTCCAGATATTTTCGACGTGAACAGGTTCATGAATAAGGAATTGAATATGCAAGATGAACTTAAATACATGGTTATATTTGACAATTTGCTGAATAACACATTACGAGTAGATTTTGTCCAAAAATTTATGAAAGATAGAAGTGTTAAGTTTGATGTTGTAATAGTGGATTGGGCTTATACGGAGTTAGGAGTTGGGTACGTCAATAATTTGTGAATTGGTATAAGATTTTCAAACATTTATGGTAAGAAGAAGATAAAAACATTTCGTTCTAGATTTTCATCAGTATTCAATTGTCCTCTGATATGGCTTTCGTCTATGGATGTCCATACGACCGTGTTGGCACTCATAGATGACTATTTAAATCCGGCTTACGCTCGACATCATATGAGTACAGAATATTCTTCCAGTTTTTTGAACAGGGTGAAGGAACTTTGGACTATATCGAGAACATGGTTATATCATTGGTGAGTATATTAATGACAATTGACACAAAATGATCGTCACAGATTTTAATATAAGCTTTAACGAAATGAATACCATGAATATTTAAACTAGTTCATTTCGTTTCTGTGAATTTCAATTTCAATAGCGACCTTTCAAGTGATGAAATTAATCTACTGAATACGGAAATATTTTAGTCAATGACCCAAATTTTTTGCGAATTTTTTCGTTACGTTATTGGTTAAACTATAAAATTTATAAAACTTTATTTCAAATAAGTGACTGACTTGAAAATTAATAGTCCTGACACGAAAATACAAATGCAATTAGGTTCAGTTTGTGCTTTAGTTTATTCTTTCTCACACTGTCATTTGTTTCGAACGTAAATAGCAAGTCCAATTATATATTGAATAAAATGTAAAAAAGTAATACAATATATAACGTACTTCTGAAAGGTTTAAGGATTTATATCTTAGTTATACAAATCATTCCAACTTTCAAAAAACTATTTTTTTCGTATTTTTGCCTCAGGTGGCATCTTGACGAAAAAGAAAGAATGTTTCGAGAGATATACGGACCGGCTGCCAAAGAAAGAGGTATAAAATTACCACCTTTCAACGACGTTCGCTACAATGCATCCCTCATGCTTGGCAATTCACATATAGTGGTTGGAGAAGCAATTGCACTGCCGCAGAATTACTGGCACGTCGGAGGATACCACATCAAAAAAACTGTTGAACCATTGCCAAAGGTAAAACGATATTATATTATAAAAAAATAAGTTTCCAAAGTAACTCAACTGTACACATTTTTGACGTCTAATATTTGTTAAGGATTTACAAAAAATCATGGATACAGCCAAAGATGGTGTAATATACTTTAGCCTGGGCAGTTTGCTGAAAGGCAGAAAAATACCGAGTGCAGTTAAAAAGCGATTCCTAAACATTTTTAGTGAGTTAAAACAGGAAATTATCTGGAAGTTTGATGAACAAATGACTGATTTGCCTAAAAATGTGCATATCGTTACATGGGCTCCACAACAAAGTATTTTAGGTAAGGGTTCAAATCATTTTAAATTTACTGAAGCATTTGCTGGAATACAACATTTATTTAAGAGTAACGTTAAGACAGTTTCAATTCTCTCTATATATACATTTACAAATAAGTCGACTTATTAATTTTAATCATTAGGTACGTTTTTAATGAATAATTAGATCTTTGAAGCGTTTTTTGTCAGTTGGGGTATATAGAATTTGATTAGGGATAGAAGTATAATAGCTTTGGATATTATAGCCTCTCATTATGTAGACATCGGTCTATTCAACAATTTCAGTCATTCAAAAACAGAATTGAGAGAAATAGAAAATAAAATAAAAATTCTTCTTTCAGCACATCCTAATTGCATACTTTTTATAACACACGGTGGTCTTCTATCAACGTTAGAGACCATAAAATATGGCGTGCCAATTATCGGTATACCATTCTTTGCCGACCAATTCCTTAATGTCAACAAAGTTGTCGCTAAAGGATTCGGCAGGCGTGTAGATATAAGTGAAAACACTCCGGAAGAATTAAGATTTGCTATAAGGGAAGTATTAGGAAATGCCAGGTAAGAGAAGCTACAAAATTTTTTAAAATGTACTAGAGTTAATAAGTCTTATTTGTTTATTTTTCTGTTTTTCAATGTGAAATTTTGTGGTGTATATGATATAAAGTGTTATGTAGATTGAGATAAATGAGATATTTTAAACTTTATTGTTTTCTAGCTACCGCACTCGTGTGAAGGAACTGTCATCTCTGTTCAATGCTGATTCAGATCCAGGACAGCGGTTGGTTCAGGGCGTGGAGTTAGTGGTCAGGACGAACGGAGCACCACATCTTCGCTCCGTTGCACTACGCGTGCCGTTCTACCAAAAACTGTACTTGGATGTTTTACTATTAGTTATTGGAATCGTTTTTGGAGTTATTATATTAATATCGTATGCTTGTAAATATTTGCGCACTTTCATATCTAGGTCTTATCAGGCTAAGAAGAAATTAAACTAAATGCGTTATTTATCTTCTGTTACACAAAGATATGTTATTGCAAGAAATCTAAAATTTCTTATCTTCTAATAAATGTCATATTATTGTTTAAGAAACAATATTATCTTGAGTTTTTCTTAACATTTAGTGATCTATAAATTTCTATAGATATACAAACGCCATACATAATTATACAATATACACTATTGTACAATTTAGTGTTATTATAAATAGATCTTAGTTCCTTCTATTAGTAAGAAAGCAATGTTATTAAAACAAAATCACCTTCATCAGCTAAAATAAAATATATATGAATACTTTTTTTTTCAAACATTCGGTTTTAAAACTATAAACATGTATTTTTATATTATAACTTCCATATGCATAGACGAAGTGAGACGCTTGAGTAGTTTTTTAATATAATATTTTTTAGTAAATATCTGCAATAAAGTTAGAAAGTAAATTTCATATACACTAACCACTATGAAACACAAAAAGTTTGAGTAAATTTAGAATTCAATAGATCTCTAGTTAAGTACCAAAAATTCTAGGCAGCACAAATGTGCTTCTTTCTTTTTTGACGAAGGAAAACTTTCTTGAACCACAACCTCCGCTGGGAAGGGGGTTGTTTGGGAAACTTGGACCCATTAAAACCCTCCATGCACTTTGTTATTATTGAGGCTGAATTGTTAGATTTTTACTAGCTCGGGCTCCCTCAGCACCGCGGACAGTTAAAATATGTTCATTATAATGGACAAGGCGTATCAACGTAAGACGTCGGTCGTATACCGTTACAAGACAGATAAAAACATTCGTCACATTGTGGCAAAAAAGTTTTTCAGTAACGTATTTAGAAATTTGAATTGCGTATATTAACAGAGAATAAAAAAATAAATTATAAATAAAAAATCTTGATAAAATACTTTTAAAAGATAAAATAGTGAATCGTATTAGTTTGAAATCCTCCCATTATACTCGGGTAATTTTCAGCAGTCGTATCGCAAATTCGGCATTCGTTGCGTGCTCGGAATTATGGTGCAGTGCTATTATTCGCGTTTTATTATTTAATATAATATCTTATATAGAGTAACATTTTTATAAGACACTTGAACACGAGTGCTTTCCTTATTGCGTTATTTTAATAATTGAAAATTGGTATTTTTTTGAATTTTTTATGACACTGGCTAGATATACATATGTTCATGTATGTTTAAATTTAATATGAACGGCAAAGTGGTTTTGGTTTTGTTTGTTTATTTATAAAAAAATAAATTTTTCAAAATTGTCACCGGAGTAGGTTTAGGAGTGATTTCATAGTGTCAGCACATTTTTATTAAGGAAACAATTCTGTATTTATTATTATTGAGATTTTTTCTTATTTTTTTTAAATTTTAATTTTATTTTTTTCTTGCGTAAAATTGTTCTGCACATTTTTCTTTTATAGATTTCTGAAATTTTTCGTGGTCAGAATCGTAATGATCTTTGAAAATAAAAATTTCTCATAATAATTGCTTAAGTCTGTTGAATTTTGTCGAAATAAGTTTGAATGATGTGTTTGAATACAAAAATATTATCAACAATATATAACGAATTTTATTTAGTATATAAAGGTAGGTTAATTTATTTTACCAAACCATTTAAGGAAATTAAGATTTCTTTCGACCAAGGTACAAAATAAATGGATTTCAAATATTACAAACGTGTTTAAAACAGATTTTTTCTTTCCAGATGTATATCATCAATTATTTATTCGTTAAAATGTTTACTTATTTGAAACCAACTTCGAACTTTTTGAAAATATTTCAATCAGATAGTTCGTTCACAATTATATTTTATATTTAGGAATTTCGTTTGAATATTTAAAAATAAAATTACAATATGACATTTGACAATTTGCTAATGAGATTTTAATTATAACGAACAAATATAAAAGGTATATTAAACTAAATAATGCACTGCAAACACCGGTATAACAACGAATAAACTACTTACAGAGTAATATCTTTAAAATAGCCTTAGAACTAATTGCTTACACATTATTAACACTTCAAATCCTTGAGCGATGACACCCCGACGACCGACAACCGAAAAGTGAGTGGGCGTCTCTTTCGCGCACTGCTTCTATTTTGTATTTTTGAGAAGTACCTTACCTTACACACATATATAACTCAATTGACTTATGTCATAAAGATAGCAGAAGCTTAATTAATAAAGTAGGTAGTTTGTTATCATAATTGTAATCTTAACAACATTAAATGTATCCCCTTACAATTAATTTTCCAACCCTGCTAACTGTTTACAAGCTGTAATGGGTCCCAAAACGATAGTTGCTGGCGTCAGTGTGTAAAGAATTTAATGTTCACATACTTAGCCTTAAGTGAAATTACTACAAGGGATCATGATACGATACGCATTTTTTACCGAAGTTAATGTAAAATAGAACGAACAATACCTGTTATAGCATTCGTTAAATGTAAAACGTTAAATGTACAACGTACTTGTTTTAGGGGCTGTATTTATTTTCATAATTATAAAAGTATAGATAAATCATAAATTACGTTTAATTTATTATAATAACGAAAAATTACAAAAAAGGAACGATCAGAGTAGTGTTTAAGGAATAGGCATTAATATATATACTTTTGTATATATATATACAAAAGTATTTATAAAATAAAGTTTGTTTGTCTATAACAGTTTCACTCCTAATGTACTGAATCGATCCAAATGATTTTTTTTTGCGGCTATGATCTAAAACCTGCTAATGAATATAGGATACTATTTAATACAAAAAACGTTGTTGTGGTTACCTTGAGTTAATAAAAAAATGTTTAGAAGTTTGGTAATTTTAAAGGTACAATTTTGATCTTTATCTTTAAGACCATTTTAAATCGACAGGCTTAGTTATTAATAAGTAATTAAAAGTTTAATGAGATCTAACACTTTCGCGAGTATTCAGTTAAATACCACTAATATTTTCGGATAATTAACTAAATATAAAAACTACATACTACCGATGTTTCGGTCGATTTGAAGCAACCTTGATCATCGAAAAGTCGGGAATATGTAGTTTTAAAATAATTAAATGACGCGTAGTTATCCGTGAATATTAATTTCATTCAAAGTTTGTTCCTATTTTATACCCTTAAAGGGTCCCCTCGAAATGGAGATAATATTTAAAACGTTTTATGGGAATAGTAGACAGTAATATAATTTTATAACTTATCGTCTATAATTTATAAATCCAATCCTTCTGGAAGGAAAAACTCATAACAGTTGCTTTTTGTATGAAGTCATTAAACGATTTGTCACCCTCTATATTATTTTTTTAAGTTTATGGTAACTAGTTTTATATTTTTATCAATCAATAACTCAATAACTTAGAATATAATAATGAAACATTATTAATATTTTTGTTTATCGTAAAACTCCATAGTAAAGGTTATCAAAAATGCTTCCTAACAGTCAGAATGTTAATATTTTTACAAACGAGAGTTATAAGACGTAAAAGATTAAATTTAAAATTAGTTTTACAATACAGTATGATATTACAAAAAAATATCGTTTTGAAAAGTACTTACTGTGGATGAAGCAGTGAGCGCCATTTGTATTTTGTCATCTTCGAGTAGTCACTGTCCTAGAATGAGCGAGCAGGCAAGTATATACCTATTAATGAAGTTAATTCACCAAGAGCCGGTTGCCTTTTCCCTTTTCCCCTTTCCTGCCTTCTCCTTATTTCCACCGCTTTCTTTTTCCTCAACCACTATGGTTGGAAACGCATCCGCAACATTAGAAATATTTCAGATGTCCGGTGGCGAGGGTGAATGCTAAAAAAACAAATTCTTATCAACCTATAATAAAAATAATATATATATATTGTAGAAATATGAGAGGGTAGAAGAGAATCAATGTAGGAATATGAGAGGGTAGGAGAGACTCAAACGACATATAAGCAATTGTCAGAGGACATCAGGGCTCTTTTTCGTTCGTAACGCGCGTTGGTGTGATAGTTTAGTCGTTAGTAGATTTTAGAAGTGTGTTTAAATCTTTCGATTGTGTTATATTCGGATTTCATTTAACGATTAGTTTAATTCAAGATAGTTGAAAGTTATTCATTTAGAATTGTTTTTATTTTTGTGTAAATTTAATAAATTAGCGGTGGAATTGTATCGAATGTTATTTTTTAAAAAGTCAATTCTTACCTTGTTTCTAAGAATATATAATATTTGTATATTAAATAAGAAAAGGTATATATTTGAAAAGTGAAACAAAATATCATGTGAAGCACAACTACTTAATACATATTTCACCTTAAAATTTTATAAAATTACTATAAATCATCTATAAATGATTTACTTACAGATTATCGTGTTATATAAGATGCAACACAACAAAATCTGCTTGGAAATTGGTACATATAATATTAGGATATAATACATCCAATCTCAATTAACGTTGGTTGATTGATTCAATTACTTTAAGTCTGGAGATACAAGATCCATTACATATCAATTAAAGGAAAATTTTGTCACAATAAACTAAGGAATATATTATATATCGATGGTGTAGGAACACATAGAATTACATGAAATTAATTTTCACAATAATAATACGTTTAAATGATATGAAAATTTAATTCTAATTACTAAAAGTGAATCCAGAAAATGGACTGTTCTCTGTAAAATGCATTTCAGCACACAATAAATTTGACTTAATAGGAAAAAAAATTGTTTAAATAATGTGTAATCCTGGTGTAAATGTTAGCAAAACATTTAAATTTTAAGTTTATTACAAGAAGTAATGTATTGACATATGATATTACAATTTGGCAAACAATAGGCGTTTAATTGCCCGAGAGTGTTACTCCAAACTCGCTTTAACTGGATGTTGTCCAAGTATATTAGTCATGTTTACAGAATTTTCATGAAAATATCCGTAAATAAAGAATTTTTTTTGCATAAATGTTATAGCAAGTACTTATGGTTTTTAATATATTTTTAGTTTATATTATCTCAAATATTTCATGTAAAATAATTTTTACGCCTAAGAGGCAGTAGTGTTATCGGGTTAAAGTGAATATAGTTAGGAAAATAATTATCTATGGATGATATTTTCCGACCATATAACATAACACACACTAATTCTTACACAAACTTTGAGTTAATATCGATCTAGATAAACAATATAAGAGTTTATATGTGTGTGTGTACACACACACATATGTATATAGTATTAAGATAAAGAACGCTTCAAACTAAAAATAATTTCAGCAAGGAGCTTAATTGGACATTACGTCATAACACAGTGAATTTGGTGATAAAAAAGTTATTATGACTTTGCAAATAGGAAATAGTCACGTCTAAACGATTTTCATGTTCCCATAGAAGATTTAATAAATAATTTAATGGAAGATAGGAAGCATGACATGGCCTCTGGAGAAATATGGATTTAATAATTATCAACAATTTGAATGAAACTAAGTTTTTGCAGATACTACGCCTTCATTATTTTATGTCTATATAATCTAGTCCAGTGTTCACATTCATCTCGTCTGCCCGTGATCATTCTTCCTGTAAAGGAACCGAAAGTTTGCAATTATTTAAAAATAAGAAAACATTGACCGAGATGTTTGACGGAACGTTAATATATAAAAATATATCATCTCGGTATTGGTGTAATGTTTCAATTATTTGTTTTTGAACTGAATGAAGATATTGTAAGTTTCAACAATGAGAAAATTATCACTGTAACATTAAGCCAATAACATAAAAACTACTTTAGTATTAAATAAAACTATTAATTCTCTACGAACATCGTTTTGAATATTTTGAATATTTTAGGGGACAATTACAAAATAAGGATATATTTTTTTGTATTATGAAAACTTTTTACTCCGCTATTGGGCTCCGCTCCGCTATTTAAACTCCGCTATTGGGCTGAATGAGTAAGATATCCTGTTAATCATTTAACGTAAGTTTAATCAATCAATTTAACGTTACGGTCAAAGTAACAGACGTGTTATGATATTATTTTTATATATTAAAAAACTGTTCCAGGAATATTGGAATTATTTATGTTATCTTTTACAAAATTGAATAACAATCAACTCAAAATTGTTTTGGTCTTTCAATAGACATTCTTTATTTAATCATATTATATGATTAATGGATTATTTTATGATAAATCATGATAGTATCTATATATAATTGTTAATGAGAACAATACATCGGGTAATATCTTATCTAGACAAGATCGTGGCGTCTTAAAGTATTAGTCCATTTAATATTTTCTATTGAAATGTACGCTCTGTGTATATTGTTGTTGTGCGGAATTTCTGTACGCAGTGAAAAGTTTTACGAGTTAAACATTATTCATTATAATGACTTTCACGCAAGGTAATGTTGGTCACAATTGGATTACAAATGGTACATACATAATATTGATTCTTATGTGGTTTGAGACACTTTATGTATAAATAATATATTATAAATCAATGAACACATAGTAAGCAATCGTTGAGACCGTTTAATTTAAAGCAATTATATTGCTGAGTCAAAACTATTTAATTAAATAAATTTTCTTTAAAACAGGGTTCATTTAAATTATTTACGCTATTAGGCAATACTGACCTAATATAAAAAACCAATTTCATATCTTAGCGAGTAATATTGTTGTATGATACTGTTGTTGAAAATTTTTCAAAAGTTTGCCATTCGTAAGCCGAAAATTTTATAGCAGAAGAAAGTATATACATGCTGTCTGACAACAAATCCTTAAAACAGGCTAAACACATTGGGTAAACGATTCACTTATAAAGCTGTAATGTAATTTTCATTGATAGATTCGTAGAAACTAGTCCGTTTGGATCTGTCTGCAATCCAACGGCAGCTCCTTGTATCGGAGGCTTCGCCCGCCTCGCAACCCTTATCAGAGATGGACTTGAGAGGAACCCAGAGTCCTTAGTATTGAACGGAGGGGACTCTTTTCAAGGAACTATCTGGTATAATTTATTGAGATGGAATGTCACTCAGGATTTTATGAACATGGTCCATCACGATGCACATGTTAGTAAGTTTACAAATATACTTATATATTAAAATATTCTGTATAACAAATTTTTGTTCTTTATATTGGGGCTTAGTTTTTTCTTTTACATGTATACATATTAGAAATGAGTACAACAAATAAAAATAGTGTTTGATTAATCGTGTTTATAAATTAAGGAAATTCTTCCGAATATATTTCTTCACAGGTGTTAGGAAATCATGAGTTTGATAATGGTATTGAAGGTGTTGTTCCATACCTTCAACATCTCCAATCTCAAGTTGTTACCGCTAATATTATCGACGACGATGAACCAACGATACAAGGATTGTACAAGCCTAGCATTGTAGTCGAAAAGGGAGGTCGGAAGATTGGTATAATAGGTGTTATAATATCGAGTACTGACGTAAGTTATTTTGCAAAAATTAAACTGGAAATTTTTCAATGGTAGAAAATCTAAGTATGCAAAACTAAAATTTTCAGGAACTTGCAAGTACAGGAAATTTAAACTTTACGGACGAAGTTGAAGCTGTTAGACGAGAAGCTGAAAAGTTAAACGAGCAAGGAATAAATATCATTGTGGTTCTATCACACTGTGGGATAGATATAGATCGGTACAACCAATTAAAAATAATATTTTTTATATATTTGTGTTGTAGTGAGGTTAGTTTCAACGACATTACGTACTGATTTCAGTAAAATAGCCCTTAATGCTGGTCCCCATATAGACATAATTGTCGGAGGTCATAGTCATACACTTCTATCAAACAGTGACCCTCCAGAAGGTTCGACTTGGACTCCATTGGGACCTTATCCCGTTGTGGTAGAACAGGCAACAAGATCTGTAAGAAAACAAGTTCATATTATAAGGAGTTTTAAATTTTTTATTAATCTGTCTTAAAAAAAGATTGTTTTAAAAGGTTTTGGTCGTATTTCTTAAAAATATTTTTATGGAGTTATTTGGAAAAGGAGTCTAAGGTAAAAAATGTTTATTATTTTAAAGTAGGAATTTCTTTCAGGTATTGATCGTTCAAGCTGGAGCTCATACCGCATTTCTAGGGGAAATTAAACTTTATTTCAATGATAACGGAGATCTTATCAGTTGGGTTGGTGATCCTCATTATATAGGCAACAATGTTCTTCCAGGTGACATATTTATTTGTTAGTAAAAAGTATTAAAACTTTTGTACAAATCATAAATCCATAATTTGTGTTTCACGACAGCTCCTGACGTCTTAGAAAAGATTAATGAGTATCTGCCAGTTATAACTGAACAAGCAACTGAATTGATTGGAGTCTCTAAAGTCCACATGTCCTCAAGATGTAATTGTGGAGAATGCAATCTTGGTAGTTTTATTTGCGATGCTTTTATGCACGAAGTAAGGAGTATTATCGTAGCTTCTGTCTTTAAATAGTGCAATATACTATACAAAATTCTGTTTGTGAATAGCATTCGTGGCTTATGTATACCATTTTTATCCGATTAAGTCGTAGCTTATAACGAGCTGTGGATGTTATATTTTTAACCATTATATATGTGATCCGCTATGTATGTAACATTCGATTCTGTCCACACATAACCAAAATAGTATAAATAAACGAAAAGATGTCACCAAAAATAAAACACCGAGTAAAAAAAGGTATTTGACAATGGGCAGTTATATCTCTCTGGCTCGCTTGTAACTTAAATACTATAAATTTTTTTTCTTTATATCTCATGCATTGAAATATTGAAATTAAGTTGTTTTAAGTTAAATTATAAGTATGCATAAATGTTTAATATATTTAGGTGCAAAGTATTTTAAATTAAGTTTGATTCCAAAGAGATATTCCTATTCCTACTGAGTCATTAATTCTATTAATTCAATAATTTCCTCATATATATATATTTTTAATACATATTTTTGGTGGTGCAAAAATTATATTCTACCTCCATTCAATCCACCATTTCATGGTTTGTCTATATGTTTACATATTCTTATAAATAATATTTTTTTAAGAACATTTCTTATTACACGATATCTTTTATAGACTGTATTGAAATCAGGGAAGAATACGTGGAATGAAGCGAATTTTTGCGTCATTAACACTGGTGACGTTCGTTCGGACATCGAAATAGGAAGTAAATATATATTTTTAGATATTTTAAAATGATGTTACTTTACGTACAAGCGTTATAAAATATGTTGTGTAGTCTTTACTGATGAAAATGTAATACAATATCGTTTGTAGATGTAACATTCGAAAGCGTAATGCTTTCAATTCCGTTTGAGAACAACGTTGAGAAGTATGATTTAAGAGGAGATCATATTTTGGAAATGCTTGAGTATGCTGTGGCTAATCATTCACGGCCTGGCAGAAGGATGGTGCAAGTGTCAGGTTTAAATTAATATAATTGTATCATCATCATCATCATCATCATCAGCCTATTGGAGCCCACTGCTGAGCAAAGGCCTCATCTCACATGGAGAAGGTTAGAGCATTAATCACCACGCTTGCTCAAGACGGGTTGGCGATTTCAATCTAATAAGACCAGATTTCCTCACGATATTTTCCTTGACCACCTGTCAGTGTAGACCAGGGTCGATAATTTTTAAAACCAATTAAAATCGTAGTAGGATGAAACCCATTAGAAAAGGAGGGGAATATTATAAAAATGAAGGGAAAAATAATTTACGGGCGATCTGAGGTCGGGGAGGGGATGGGGGTGAGTTTTTAAGGGTAAAAAACGGTTTTTCTCGATTTCCGGCAAAACTAAAAGTCCTATCGAAAAAAGTCAAATGGCAAAGTTGTAGGTAATAAAAAGATCTAAAACTTTTGTATTAACACTTTTTTCACATAACCTCAAAATTTATGTGAAAAATTCAAAAAACCAAGTTTTTGGTTTTTTATTTTTATCTTTTACAAAAATTTTTTTTTTCAACGAAATTTGGTGAAAACTTACCTTTTTATGTCCCAAATACGCTGTTATTTATTTGATTAAAAATATTTATTTTTTCACCTTATTTTGAATTAATATCGAAAAAACCCCCTAATTTTCAATTGAAAACTCACCCGTCAAAATATCAGCTTTTTTCAAAAAGTTGGTATGTTTTCTGTTCGTTGCAATCTCTACTTTTCGATGGTGAAAAAAAATATATATGTTACTATAGTAAATCTTCTCAGAAAATGCAAAAAATCGAAAAAAACTCGAATTCGAATTTTTTTTTTAAATTATTATAAATAATTTCATTTAAAAAATGTGATTACTGCAATTTGTTTCAATTAAAAAGTTGATTTATTTAATGCTTATTACATTTACGTCATAGAAAATCTCATTATATAAAAATATAAATGTAAATCGTACAATTAAATGTAGATCCTTTATTCTGATTACGTTATTCATTACAATATTTTTAACACATTAATCTTATGATTCATAAATACCTTATCTTCAATTCTAATCACTTATCCATTAGTTTTTGTTTTTTTGACGACATTTCTTCATCGCTAGATTCGTCAAACATCTCCGATTCTAGTACATCTTCGAAATCTTCGTGACTATTACCTTCTTCCTCTCCAACATTATTTCCAGACTGCGTTGGTTCTTCATCCACAATTTCTTCTGAATCATTAACTTCTTCTTAGGTTTCTTTTTCAATATTGGAGCAATTTTCAGAACCATTGCAACTTTTATCGCGGTTTCAATTATGTCAGCATCAGCATCTTCTTCTACTTGGTTTTCTGAGAAGATTTACTATATTAACATATATATTTTTTTTCACCATCGAAAAGTAGAGATTTCAACGAACAGAAAACATACCAACTTTTTGAAGCTTCTACCCTGGTCTAGTGGGGTCTAAATACTTTTAGAAAGTACATATGAAAAGATCACATTGTTACTTGCCAGGTTTCGAACTCGCGCCCTCACGTGTGAGAGGCGGGCCTTTAACCTCCAGGCCACCACGACTTTGTAATTGTATCACATTCATATTAATAATAACAAGTTTTATCAAGTAAATTATAACTATAATAATATGCTCCAAACATAATTATCAGTAAGATCTGTACCTATAAAATATATTTCCTGTGCAGGCATGCGAGTCATGTTTGATGGCGCCCGTCCCGTTAACGATAGAGTTGTAAGCGTTACAATAAGGTGCAATTATTGTGATATACCAACATACGAGCCTCTGGTTACAAGTAAAGTTTATAAAATGGTCTCACAGTCGTTTATTGGCGGAGGCGGTGATGGGTTTACTGTGAGTAACTTTTTTTTTTATTTTTTAACGAGTTATTTTTATTATTATAAATGTATAAATATTGCTACAGACATAATTGTTTAAAGTAAAAAATCCCATCAACATCTTATGTTAAACAGTTATGGATGTGACTAAAGAAATATTTTAGTTTTTTTGTTAACTACTCAAAAACTATAAATACTTAATTAATTTCTCAAAAAAGAATTACAATTATAGGGATATTTCCTTTAAAAAATTTAGTTACATCAGTTATACTTCTGTAATATATGTGCAGTACTCGTAAGAATGTACTGTATACAATATTCTGTTAAAGCTATATATAGTATTAATTATTGAGTAAAAATATTGCAAGCGTTGATAGTATTTCGCCTGGTTGACGGGCCTTATGTATGAATCTTTATTTAAACAGATTACAACATTATGAATAAAAAGTATTTGGTAATTTATATATATATTTACAAAAGCGGAATTTTGTTAATGCAAAAAGTTTTTATGTACGAAGAGTTATATGTTACGCATGATATTTTTTTTTTTACAGATGATATCGAATAATCGCCAGAACGTAGAAGTGTTGGGTGTTGATTACGACATACTGTTACGTTACGTACGGCATCAGTCGCCGATCATGAAGGACTTGGACGGACGGATACTGATAAAAGATCCATGTTTAGAGAACTGAATTAATAATAGAATTCTCCCTCGATTATAGTAAAATATCTTTTGTGTCATACGTGGTTCATTCGAAACTAGCAATAATGTTTATTTATTGTCGAAGTAACGTGCCAAATAACGCTGTTACAAACGTTTTGTCGTACCCATAAACTGCTTTTACCATACTTTTTGCACAACTTTAAACGGATATACAAAAAACAAAAGAGAAAAATAGACAACAGAAGTGGAAACCTATAATATTTTTAATAAAAATTTACCATAGACTTATATATTATCAATATTTATAAATCATCTCGTAAATATAAAGCTTTTATGTAAATTTATGATTCAAATATTATAATAAATATATATAGAAATTGAAGTACTTTTAGAATTGCGTATATATTAAGTAATATTTAACGTTAGTGTTGTGATATTTATTTATTTTATAAATGTCCTTATACAACTATCTACTATTAATTAACGTGGCCTAAGCTGAAACAAAGCGCTTCAAAGAACACAATGAGGACACTGTTTTAATACAGCCTTTATAGCGTTATACAAAATTAAACTGTATTTCAAATTGAATAGATCGCTTTTCATGAATCATCTCAAATAAGAACGCTCACAAATATTTTATGTGATATTTCTAACGACGGGTTTTCTATTTATTTGATATAATAGAGTAATTATCTCACAGTCATCCGATCACAATATTATTAAAATGACAATAGATCTTTTTAATTTTGATAGTCTTACAATATTAGCAAATTTAAGAAATATCATCTCAAATTTGATCTATCGTTTCTCTAGTTCCGTTCTTTCCTCATTAGATTTTATTTAACATAACAATACCGTTTGCAGTAAAATTATTTAAAAATATAAAATATAACTTAATCAAAAACAATGTATCACATTGAAAAAAAATATAAAATAATAGTTTAAAGACAAAACAAAGATTTGGGTCGAAGATAATATTGCAAGTGAATCATTGAAATGAATATTAACTTGTAATACCGTTGATTACTTACGCAGAGATAAGATAACTATTGTACAATTTGTATTATTGCGATGGCAGTTACTGTCTCTCGGATAAGATTACAAGTTAAAAATTATATGACAATGATTATGATACGTTGTAAATTGGCTGATTAATTAAAATGTAATTATACATATATATAATTTCTAAGGGAATATTTTTAAAGTAATCACTGTATTCTATTTTGCAAATCGGTCATGATTTTCATTTTTTAATATTTATATTTAAGTCACAACGAATAATATCACTGTTTTAAGTTAACGTACTTCATGTTATTTAAAAATCTATATAGATGTAATGTTATATAATATGGAAATACATTGAATGTCATCTGTTGAATAATTTATTTATATAAATAGAAACTTGCCTCGTTTTAGGAATATATAACATAATATAATTCAGTCATAATATGTATTTCAAGGACAAAGCTGTGAGATAAAAATTGTTCTTTAATCACAATACCTAACTAACTTACTTCTTGTGTTTCTATATTGTTTTCTTTGAAGTCGTTTTTTTCATTTAAAAGTTTGTTTTTCTTGCTTTTTAGTGTAATTATTAAATGGGTACGTAGGATATTTTAGCTGTTTCAAGTTGGAGAGAACATCCTTACGTGCATCTCTTATGAGAAAAGTCGAGCTCAGGAGTCTGTAATAGACTCGAGAGTAATTAAGAAAGAAATACAACACAACACACGAAAGGCTTTCCTTAATGCACTTTCATGTAAAAGGAGCTGATTTAATTAATTTATGATATTCAACTTTTTTTATTTCTTTCAATTTGTAGAGGATTCCATTATAAAAACCTGATTTAGTTACTTTAAGATCACCTCCGAGATGCAATCATTCAGATAAAAAAGAATTTCATAACTTTATCGAGGAGTATTTGGGAAATCGGGAAACATACATAAAAAACTCTCGACTTATTGTGAACCTCCTTTACTTTTGAATTCGGTTAATAACAAGATTACAAAATCTGTCTTTTTTTTTTTGTAAATGTTTTTACGGCTCTGGATACGAGTCCTTTTGAGACAAAATCTGTCTTGTCTGGGATAATTGCCAGGAAGAAGAAGAAGATCACCGTAACTAATGCCATACTTAATGTTTATTATGTCTGCCTACATATTTTAAGGATTTTCCTCAATTTTATTAGCATTCCATAATCAGGTTTTATTGTAATAATCATGGGACTATTTGTTAAGTCTACCCTTATAAATAAATAAATAAATTGAAATCAGTTTGCGTTAAAGTTACGCATTAATTTGTCGCCAATATACTTGAATACAAATTTTAGTCTTATATGGTTTTCTCATAGTTGCCAATGTCAGAACTGGACCAAATTGAAATGGGACGAGACAGGAAGCACCATCTTTCAAATTTAAAAAAAATTTAAAACCGCTTCACCATCCGAAAGTTATTAGGTAACAAACAAAAAAAAAACAATTGAGTTGTTAACCTCTTCCTTACAGAAGTCGGCGGAAAGTCGTATTCATCATAGCAGATTTTTCCTGAAAATGGTTCATCTGAGAAAACAAGAAATTCGGTTTTCCTGTACGCTTACTGCCTGCTTCTTTAAACGTGGTCATTTTTATTTTACTGTAACGCTTCCAAGTACATTACAATACTAAACTTAAGGGGTGATAAAGTTAGAGTCTATCCAGAATATTTTATCAGATGGTATAAATTAAATATGAATTGCATGTACGTGATTTTTATTTATATCTATTATAGATTTTTTCATCAAACTAGATAACAAAGAAAGTTAGTTCTTTATTATTCCTTATATCTATTTTGATTGATTGAGTGAAGTTTTTTTTTTTTCATTATTTTTAAGATGTTTTATTTTCAAAGGAAAAATAATCTCTTTAAACGGATGAATACGATAACAATTATTGCAAAAATAAATTTATCCAAAATTGTAGTAAAATATGTAACGATCTGTGACTGTTTTTCAATGGATTAACCAAAATTAGTGATAATATTTTCTCCAGTAACTATTAAACCCAAAAATATTTTCTGAGAAAAATAATTTTTTTTCAGCCTTAAAAATAATAAGAAATAGTTGCTGCTCTATTTATGTTCTGTAATTTTTAATGTTTTGCTAAAAGTTGCAATACATTAATTAAAATTTACAAATACAGTTTCCTACTTTTTATAATATATTTCCTTGCAATTATTTTAATTGAAAATATCACCTTTTGTATTTTTTTAATATAGGTTGATTTTAAATATGGTTTCTTTAATATAAAATTCCTTTTGCCATCAAATTAGATTTAAGTGACTGGGATTTCTGAAATATCATAAAAAAATATTGTCGAAAAAAAAAAAAAATTAATGTTTCGAGTGAAATTAAACTTATTTAAAAATGAATGAAGTGAGAGTACTGTACAAGTTACGATATTAAAATATGTCTAGAGAAATATGAATGGATATTTTTTTCTTATTCGTTGTTATAAAATAATATTAGTTCGACAAACTTCCTTGTATATATTTGATTCTAACTAAGATAGTTGCTAGTTGCATATACTGAAACAAAAGCCGGCGTTGCTTAAAATGAAATATATCTCTTTATATGCCAATTTTATGAAATAATGTTATATTCCTTATTCTGTAAATTTACTAATATTTAGTTATAAATTGTCTTACACGGCGTTCTCGTATTCAGAATCAATTTACAGTTTTTTGTCAAAAAGGCGAAAAAATATGTATTTTTAATTGACAAAAACAATTTTATTTTTATATTGATATCCGTTACTAAAAATTAACAACAATGATAAGGCAGGAAAATAACACAAAATTTCTTATGATTATAGCGTTATTCAGCAATCGTTTGGACAAATTACGAGATAATTTTAATGAAACAGTATTACAAGGGTAATTATCATGAACGATGGATGAATGGATGGACGAATGATATTTGACCTCTAGGATTGGTGTGGCAACTTACAAAATACATTTAAATAGCCCCCTAAATATTAAAATTGAAAATAAAATATCAGACTGTAAGTAAGATTGTGATCTAAAAGGTCGGCAACGAACTCTGGAGTCTTCGGGCTCCACAAGTGTTCATGGGCGGCGATGAACACTTACCATCAGATGGCTAGCCTACTCGTTTGCCTCCTATCATATAAAAAAAAGATTTTTTGATGTCAATATTTAAAGTGTATGGCCAAAAATTCTATCGAAAGCTAGTATGTGGCAGAATTACATTGAAATTATTTATAATATTACCTAGAACATAAATAATAATCAGACCTCATACTATATGTAAAGTGAGTACCAATTTTACTTACCTGTAGCACCTGGTACCCGAGAATTGGCCAAATCGATATAAGCTAGCAGATACATATGTATACCTTTACTGTACATACTAATACCAACCTATTGTTTAGTATGTTTTGTCCATTAGATAATAAGTAGGTTCTAGAGGCCCTGGGATCTTGGACTATGAGTTATCACACCTGTTATTATGTCATCATAAAATACGACAGCCATTATAATTATACCCTTAGGGCTATTTTATTATGTGTTAAGAGTAGAGAACTATTATAGTCATTACAAACGATGATAAAAAAATGTAAACAAGTAATTGATGAGAATGTTTTTAAATATATTTATTCAGAAGTAATGTGATTTATAATTATTTGCATTCATTGTATTAATTATAATGAATTTTAAAGAATAATTATTTTTAAGGCAGTAGAGCCTAGCTGTGGTCAAGTAACTATATCTGAAACGTAGCCTGGCTCGACCAGGGAAGTGTCATACTGTCGCGGAAGATCGGTGTGAAGTAGTCGCTAATGGCTGCGTTTTGTCCGATTCGTCCTTTCCCTTTTCCCACCATTTCCTCTCCCGGGTTGTTGATATGTGCAATAACCTTCTATCCTGCATCAACCTAGTTCTGTTTTTAGGTGTTGGGATTGTTTCATTGCTCGTGCAACTGCAACCGTGCAACTCCGGATTGGGTCCGGGGCTCTGCCATACCCCGTGCCAGCAACACACAAAACTCGACTCTCAGTTCTAAAAATAACCCTCACCTCAACTAATTCCAATCGTTTAGGCTGTTTGCTCGTTTGCTCCCTTTACTAATAAAAAAATTAGAAGTATTAATGTCAGTAGTTTTAAGAATGTTTCCACTCTAAATAAAAGGCGGCCGTGCCAAGATTTAAACCATTTTCATCCAATCGTTCGGAGAAATGAGTATTGCCTGAACAGTGAAGGATAATGACTTGGCTAAAAACCGTGTTTGTTTTTCTAATCATATCTGTGAAGTGATATAACATAATAAGTGACGTGACGAAGAATTATGAATAAATACGTGTATTATAAACTAACTGGTTTTTGATTTTCAAAACCGGTTCTCAACAATATTATATGGTCCGACTAAAATAAGGCACAAAAACTTCGTCCCTTCTCTTTTACATTTTAATTAAGACCAACAGGTTACATACTTATTTTGTTTTAACATATTTTTTTCTAACAATATATTTTCGTCTTGATCTATATTACATGATTTATCATTTACAATAGTACAGCACGAGAAAATATCGCGTTAATATCTTATCTAGATAAGATCGTGGCCTCTTAAAGTGTTAAAACATTTAAAATTTTCTATTGAAATGTACGCTCTGTGTGTATTGTTGTTGTGCGGAATTTCTGTACGCGGTGAAAAGTTTTACGAGTTAAACATTATTCATTATAATGACTTTCATGCAAGGTAATGTTATTCCTAAGTGAAACAATGTTCCTATTGACTCTCGTCTGTTATGTAATGTTTGAAATTTGAAACTTTTTATAAATAAATGAATAGTTAATCAACAGTTTCCAGACTATTTTATTTGTTGGATAGTCTAAATTGCTTATTTTCTATGTTACAGAAATTAAATTGTATGTAGACACATGTTTAATAAAAAATATATTGTCTTAATTATAAAAATTGATCATTAAAAAGATCACAATCGTGTAAATAACATTATAATGATACAAAGAACACGCGTGATAGTATAATTATCGTAAGCGATCTTAATATGTCGGAGTAGTGTGCTCGGACTATTCTTGTGTTCCATTCCTGATGATTTACAGTTTAAGAAAAATAACACAGATTTCAATGTTTTGATTTGATTTACATTCAAACCGAAAGAGTTTCAGATAACAATGTGTTTTCAATTAATATACTGGATATAATGAATCACCGCTCAGAATATTTGCCTTTTTAAAAACATTCAATACGATTTATTATTTCTAAAGAAAGAGCCATCGGCATCACTAACAACACTAACGTCACTTATTTCAGTATATTCCAACATAATTTTAAATTAACTTCGTTTCTTGTAATATAAATATGCTTGTATTTATTTCTTGAAAGTTCTATATTCTTCAGCGGTCGTCACTTCACCGTATTGTTCACTATTGAGCGGAACAGTCACATTTATAACCAAATTCAAAGATAGTTCCGATAATTCGTCCAATATATTAAAATGTTGATATTGGCCAAATATTCCATGATGAAAAAATGATAGTTGTTTAAAAAAAAATAGATTTCGTTTTAGTTATAACAATAATTGTGATCAACAATAAGCTTTTATAACCATGTATTTAAAGTTAAAGTAAATCTATATAACTATGTGAATATAACCAATAGACTTCGAAATCCACAAACGCGCCCATATACTTATGTATATATGTTTGTAAATTACTATACATAGGTATATAATTTTTAATTTTGTTATTGTTTCAAAGAAATATATTATAATATTATTGTTAAATATTCTAAGTGTATATATTGGAGAGATTCGAAATCGATCGAAATCGTTTAAAAATTACACCTTTTTACCCAACAGTACATATATGTAAAACAAAAAGATCGGAAATATATTTTTTATATAACCTATACTATACTATTTCTAATCTACAAATGTGGCTTCTGCGTAAATTTAAATATATGTTAATTTTACTCGTTATTAGATTCGTAGAAACTAGTCCATCTGGATCTGTCTGCAATCCGACAGCAGCTCCTTGTATCGGAGGATTCGCTCGACTCGCAACCCTTATCAGAGATGGACTCGAGAGGAATCCAGAGTCTTTAGTATTAAACGGAGGCGACTCTTTTCAAGGAACTATCTGGTATAATTTATTGAGATGGAATGTCACTCAGGATTTTATGAACATGATCCATCACGATGCTCATGTAAGCGATGATATCTAACATCTATCAAAGGATACATTTAAAATATGTAACAAAGATTTTCGTATACACTCGTTCTAGTCGCGTTGAGGATATACATATATTACTGTGAATTTAAGTATGTATAAGAAAAAAATGTAATTTTAGGTATTTTTTATATATATATATATATATTTTTTTATAGTTATTATTAACGAAGTCACATTTCCTTGATACAAGTATTTGTGGTTTATATACAATTGTAAAATATTTTGCGAATTTTGTACATAATATCTACCAAATATCTATCTTCATAGGTGTTAGGAAATCATGAGTTTGATAATGGTATTGAAGGTGTCGTTCCATACCTTCAACATCTCAAATCTCAAGTTGTTACCGCTAATATTATCGACGACGATGAACCAACGATACAAGGACTGTACAAGCCTAGCATTGTAGTCGAAAAGGGAGGTCGGAAGATTGGTATAATAGGTGTTATAATATCGAGTACTGACGTAAGTTATTTTACAAAAATTAAACTCGAAATTTTTCAATGGAAGAAAATCTAAGTATGCAAAACTAAAATTTTCAGGAACTCGCAAGTACAGGAAATTTAAAGTTTACGGACGAAGTTGAAGCTGTTAGACGAGAAGCTGAAAAGTTAAACGAGCAAGGAATAAATATCATTGTGGTTCTATCACACTGTGGGATAGATATAGATCGGTACAACAAATTAAAAATAAGATTATTTATAAATTTGTGTTGTAGTGAGGTTAGTTTCAACGATATTACGTACTGATTTCAGTAAAATAGCCCTTAATGCTGGTCCTCATATAGACATAATTGTCGGAGGCCATAGTCATACACTTCTATCAAACAGTGACCCTCCAGAAGGTTCTACTTGGACTCCATTGGGACCTTATCCCGTTGTGGTAGAACAGGCAGCAAGATCTGTAAGAAAACATGTTCATATTATAAGAAGTTTTAAATATTTTTTTTAAATCTGTTTCAAAAATAGATTGTTTTAAAAGGTTTTGGTCGTATTTCTTAAAATTATTTTTATGGAGTTATTTGTAAAAGGGGTCTAAGGTAAAAAATGTTTATTATTTTAAAGTAGGAACTTCTTTCAGGTATTGATCGTTCAAGCTGGAGCTCATACAGCATTTTTAGGAGAAATTAAACTTAATTTCAATGATAACGGAGATCTTATCAGTTGGGTTGGTGATCCTCATTATATAGGCAACAATGTTCTTCCAGGTGAAATATTTATTTGTTAGTAAAAAATATTAAATCTTTTGTACAAATTATAGATTCATAATTTGTGTTTCACGACAGCTCCTGACGTCTTAGAAAAGATTAATGAGTATCTGCCAGTTATAACTGAACAAGCAACTGAATTGATTGGAGTCTCTAAAGTCCACATGTCCTCAAGATGTAATTGCGGAGAATGCAATCTTGGTAGTTTCATTTGCGATGCTTTTATGCACGAAGTAAGTAGCATAGTTTTATTCCTAGCTGACGTGGGCTGTGAATTATAAAATTATTATCAGTGTGAATAGTTTAAAATATAGTTTTCTGAACTGTACCCTTCCAGTCATGAATAAAAATTAAGTTTGAAGGTTCAACTTAAAACAATATAACTTTTTTCATATAATTCCATGGTTTTTAGAAGTGTAAATAAGAAGTCTTTAATAAAAGTCGGAGCGCTTAATGCAAAGATATAAACACGGTTTAAAGTATTAGCAACTATAGCAAGCATAAATAAGAAAAGCAAAGGCAAAACAAAGCGACTTCAACGATATACTATTAAATCTTAGAAATGATATATAATATTTTTTTGAGGTTTTCGTGTATTTTATTACATTGCTTTAATACTAATACTTTTTGAAAATGCTTTTTTTAAATATGAAGATTTAATCGTTATTCACCTATTTAGTCTCCGCAGTTTTTATATAGTATTAATGCTTATCGATATGTAGGCTAAATTACAAATGAAATAATTTATAATTTTTTTTTTAGACTGTAGTTAAATCAGGAAACAGAAAGTGGAACGAGGCGAATTTCTGCGTCGTTAACACTGGCGGTATCCGTTCGGACGTCGAGAGCGGAAGTAAATATTTTTCTTTATCAAAATTTTACATATTGTCCACTTTATAGTCATTGAAAATTAATATCGATTTCAGATGTGACATTTGAAAGGATACTTCTCTCAACTCCGTTTGAGAATAATGTAGAAATATTTGATCTGAGAGGTGATCATGTGAAGGAAATGTTGGAGTACGCCGTGTCTAATAATCCGTGGCCCGGAGCTAGGATGGTTCAAGTATCAGGTGTGTATAAAATATTACAGACGAGCCCCTAGGAGTATGACTTTTTTTAATTTTTAGGACATATAATTTTTTATTCGTCAAGTATTAAATATTCTATGTATGTCCTGGTGGCCTGGAGGTTAAAGGACTGCCTGTCATACGTGAGGGCGCGGGTTCGAAACCTGGCAAGTACCAATGTGATCTTTTCCGAGTCATATGTACTTTCTAAGAGTATTTAGTCACCACTGACAAACGGTGAAGGAAAACATCGTGAGGAAACCTGGTCTTATAATTTCAAATTATAAGATTGAAATCGCCAACCCGTCTTGAGCAAGCGTGCTTCTTCTCTAACTTTCTCCATGCGAGAAGAGGCCTGTGCTCAGCAGTGGGCTCTGATAGGCTGATGATGATGATGATGATGATGATGATGATGATTAAATATTCTATGATAATGTGACTGAAATACTATTTTCGTGAGATCAATCTCTTATACTAAAATAGCAATTGTTTTGTGACAGGTATGCGAGTTATATTTGATGGAGCCCGTCCCGTTAACAATAGAGTTGTAAATGCTACAATAAGGTGTAATTATTGTGATATACCAACATACGCGCCTCTGGTTCCGAACAAATATTACAAAGTCGTTTCACAATCTTTCATCGGAGGTGGTGGCGATGGATTTAGCGTGAGTTACCATTTGGTCTCTTTATGAAACATTCGTTATAGTTTTAATGTGACGGCACAATTTTAAGGAATGCCAGTTCGTTTGGAAACTGCATAATAATTTGATATGTCCGAATATTTGGATTATAAACCATTAAGAATACGAGAAGCATATTATTTAGGCTTCATCCCAAAAATTTTCTGAAACGGTTATAAAGCCAATATTATTACATTAATTGAGGTGATAGTTGGTAGTAAAAAAATATATAGTCACTGAATATGGAAGAACCTTCAGTTGCATAAATGAACTGAAAGAAAGTATATATAACGAAATAACGAGAAATGTCCTTAAAATAATATATTTAAGTTAACCTGAGATTATTAAAAATACATTTACAATGAAGCTTAAAAAAAAGTTGTTTTAATATACATATATCTTTTTCATATTAAAAAAATATATGTCGGTATATATGTCGAGAAACTTGGAACTTTACACAACTAATTAGTGATATTGAGTTATGTGTAGAAATTTCCTTTGAGCAGAAAACCAGTTAAAATATTTAAAGTACGAAAGTAAACGGTGCAATGAAATTAAACAAGTTAAACAACGGTTTAACGTTTGCTTTAAAGCGGGCTAAGTTGAAGATATTGCTCGGTTAACTATTAGCCGTAAAATAAATATCTATGGGAACTAAATTTAATAAAATCCTTTTTTTTTGCCGATAAATTTTTTAATATTCGTAATACGTACTTCATGAGACTCGTATTAGTTATAACTTGTACATATCTGTCACTAATTATATTTCTTTTCAGTAATACGTGTAAAAAAAAAAATAGTTAGTGTAACAGAAAAATTTGCTGTTACGTATGATATTTTTTTTTTACAGATGATATCAAATAATCGTCAAAACGTAGAAGTGTTGGGTGTGGATTACGACATACTGTTACGTTACGTACGGCATCAGTCGCCGATCATGAAGGACTTGGACGGACGGATACTGATAAAAGATCCCTGTTTAGAGAACTGAATTAATAGAATTCTCCCTCAATTATAGTAAAATGTCTTTTGTGTCATACTTCTTATATAAAAAACCAGCGATGAAGATTATTTATATGCGCAATGAATGTCATAAACGAAGCTATGTTGTTGGCACTTCGATCCTCATACAACTTACTTACAGAAGTTTGTTAGCTTTGAAACTTCAGCCTGATTTTGAAGGCCTTTAAGGTCAAGCAATAGCAAAACTATTTGTTTTAAGGTTATAATAAAATGAATTTTATGTAATGTTCAATTTATTATCAATGATCGTATAGTTTATATAGTAAATAGACGATGAGAGAATGTCTGTTTAGTTGCAAGTTCGAGATAGGATCATTGCATAATTATTAAATAATTACCTCAAATAGATTTATGAAATTTAATAACAGTTACAGTATTGCTGTATTTAATAATTAAATTCACTGTCGTATACCTTGTGGTATTTAACCGTTCCATGGAATATTAAGTTGGAACAAAGAGCTTTCTTAGAACACAATGAGAGCCACATTGTTTGAATATGGCGGTTTTCATATTGTAACATAGAATTAAACTTAATTTTAAATGGGATACATTTGTTTTTATTTATCACTCATACTTTGGTTATGGAAAATTGAAATATTAGAAAAAATTATTTTGTGATCCACTTTAAGGCACGTAATATAGGTTTTTCATACATAGTATTCGGATGATCACATGGTTTAATGTTTATAATTTATTACCCACTTTACGTTCATAAAAATTGCTACCACAATGTGCTTTCATGAAAATTACACATACGTTTTTGAATATGACAGTGTAACCTATTTTAGTCTTCTGTAATTTTCTACTATCAAATGTGAAAAAAATATAAATTTAACTTTTAAGTGTAATTCCAATCAAAAACTTAAGTAACCTTACGTTAAGTGAGATTTAAATAAAGTCTTATTGCGTAATCAGAGTTTAAAAATATCATTCAGATACTATTATCTACAGGCAATAATATTTCATTCGGAATAATAAAAACTGATTTACGGTAATTTTATATGTCGGCGTTAATGATAAATATGTAATAATTAAAATAATACTAATTATTACTCAACTGATTTGTTGGTTTCGTTAAATAACTTTTGATTGTAAATAATAATTTTAGTTTTATTTAGAAGTAAAACGACTCAGACTTCATCCACCAATCAGTGAATCAGGTGAGTTGTGAAGGGAGGGGACGGCTCCTATATAAGCAGTGCTAATCGTCGATGAGCCAGTGGTGGTTCGGCAGCCGTCCTGTTCACAACTCATAATTGTGGTCAAGGGATCCGCCTGAATCATCTACTTATTTTAATAAGTACTATAAAATGGAGGATAATTCTCTCAACCGTGAGACTTCAGAGCCACATAGCTCGCCCATACTCCAATCGCGAGCCGACATCAGAAGTGGGATGGATCCAGCAGGTCCATCCTCTCACGCAAAAGGAGGAAATGTGCCAAAGAACTCGGATACCTTTCGGGCACTGATCAGCCTTCTGGAAACATTATCTAAACAACAACAGGCCAGTATGCAAACAAATGACGATTTCCTTTCAGGTTTACTTTTCAATTTGATTTCAAGAAAGGCCAAGGTTAAGTGACATCTATATCGCATCGTTTAAACCAGACGGGAACGTGCCTATAAGGGACTGGTGCTCCATGTTGCAAAAAATCACTGGAATATAAGTGACTCTGAAATTTGTACCAAAATAGCTGGATTGTTAGAAGGCTGAGCTAAAACCATTGGGGATACATGGCCTGTCAAGCCATCAGTGTCGAAGGACACGCGAAAAGCTTTAATACAAACATTTGAACCTGAAGCGAGATACTCTAATAACATATTAAAACTTAGAATTTCAGGTTGGACACAGCGCATCCAGCATCCAGTTAAACCCATAACAAAGGCGTGGCAGATCTGGAAACGTGTAATAAACAGCGATAAGGAGAAGGATGCTGTTGAAGCGGTAATTGGCTGTGTAGATAATGAATACTTGCGGCTTCGTCTTGTGTCAAGTGTGAAAAAGCTGGGCATATTCAGACAAACTGTAACAAAATAACCGATATTGTGAGTGATTCACAACCATTGTTGAGTTCAAGTTCTAGTTTCGACAGATCGGAAGGATCCAAAACCACGTGCAGTTACCGTGGCAAAATTGGGTATGTAGAATCTACATGTTTCGGAAAAGGTTAGTGAAGTTTCAAACAAGGTCGACTTATTAAGGGAACATAGCGGAACGTTGACTCCAATGAATATAAGCGTGGGTAACTTTAACTGCGTGACATTCTACGACAGCGGTGCTTCCCGGTTTTTGGTAAGACGGTCGCTGGGCTCTTTCTTTCCATGAAAACGAGAGTAATGTCTATTGATGTTCAAGGGGTGGGCAGGGGGAGCGTTCCAATATTGTCGTGTCAACGGGTCAAGACTTTGTGCAATGTTTAAGATCATGAAACTCTTTGTGACGTTTTGTTGGTGCAGATTTGGTTGGAGGAACAGGACTGACTGTGCTCATTACGGAGGAGGGTGCTGCTGTGGTAAGACATTCTACTATTGATACAGTGTTAACTTTTGAAATACCCTTTCCAGATATTGACACCGATTTGGCCAACGAGGCGGAGATTAGGAAGTTGTAGGGTCTTTTGGCCAAATACTGTGCTACATTTGCTACCGGAATACCAAAAGCCAAAGTGGGGTCAGGAGGTTTACACATACAACTCAGGGACCCACTTGGAGTGGTATCAAGACGACCTTATAGGATGGCACCAATGGAGCGAAGGAGGGTTGAAACTATGAGCGAAGGAGGGTTGAAACTATTATTGAAGATTTAATTGCCAGTGGTGTGATCCGAGAAAGTGCTTTTAATTTCGAAAGTCCTGTGGTTCTCGTCAGGAAAGGGAGTGGCGAGGATAGGATGTGCACGGGTAACAGTGAACTTAATGAAAACACTATTTCTATCAAGCTTTCATTGCCCTGGATAGACTCTACGAATATACGGGAATGCCTTTTGGGTTAACTGGCGCTTCGCCACTGTTCCAACGGGCCGTCATGACTGCTCTGCGGTTGTTACTGGATAATATTTTGGTCTATATGGATGATGTCTTGATAAAATGTCAGAGGGTTTGCAAGCTCTCGACGGGGTTTTGGCTGTTTTGTTCGAAGGTGTTCCTTCTTTAGAGCAGCAATTAATTGTCTCGGTGACCTGATATCAAATGGTGTTGTGCGCACGGGTCCGAGAGGGGTCGAAGCGCTCTAGAGGTCTCCTGTGCCAGCCCGTGTTAGGTAAGTACGTCAATTTTGTGGATTAACAGGTTACTTTATACGTTTTATACCATCGTTTTCCGAAAGTGTATTACCACTTTATAATTTGACCAAGAAGGATGATAAATTCGAAATGACAGCTGAATGTGGAAATACCAGACTTGATGTAGTTTGGCGTCTAACCTCGGCACCAATACTAACCATTTTTAAGGAAGATTGACTAAACGAACTATATGCAGATGCAAGCAGTACAGGTCTTGGCGCTATCCTTATCCAAATAAACGAGGGTAAGCAATATCAAATAGCATGTACGAGTATGAGAATAACGATTCCAGAAAGTCACTACCATGCTTATGAATTAGAAGCTCTTGCAATGGTACACTCCGTAAAAACACTTCAGACAGTACCTTTATGGAAGATATTTTAGTATAGTTACTGACTGTAATGACATAAAATCTTCATCTCAATGAACTTTTACCAAGAATTCACAGGTGGTGGTTTTTTTTAAACATTACAATTTCAAAATTGAATATCGACAAGATTTTTTCAGCAGAAATCGTATTATGTGTATTAACTTAATTCAAAACATAGATCCACGACTTAAGGACGAACAGCGACGTGATGCTGATCTTGTGTGTTAATTAAAAATTTGGAAGTGGCGACATGATGACCGCTTACCGTCTTCATGACCTTGTTTTGGAGCGTAAATACCAGAATTGGAGCGTAAATACCAGAATGAAGAACCAGGATCCAAAAAATGGAAGCAAGTAGTTCCCAAATAATATCAGTGGAGCATTATTAATTGCTATCATACTGCTCTGGAATACTTCGGGTAAGAGAAAACACTTGTCAAAAATTCGTGAAATTTATTGGTTTCTTGAAATGTCCACAACTGTAAGGCGATTTATTGATAATTGTGCCATTTGCAAAACGAGCAAAAGATGATCAGGAGCCAAACAGATACAAATGTATCCTATTGAGAAGAAATCTATCCCATTTGATATGATTCACATAGATGCGACGGGGCGCCTTACTAAGAAACATGATAAAAATGAATGTGTAATCGTAATAATCGATGCTTATACAAAATATGTAACCTTGACTTACGCAACTAATAAGACAGCAACCATGGCGCTTCGTGCACTGGAATACGTGTTTTCGTTATTTAGGACACCTAGACAAATAATTAGTGATCAAGATACAGCTTTTAAATGTCGAATTTGAATTTTGTAAATTTCATGGTATTTATCAACATTACATAGCTCCTGGCGTAAGTCGCACTAATGGACAAATTGAACGTGTAATGGAAGTAATCAAAAATGGGTTAACGATTATACGGAACTACGGAACTAAGGATTGAAACTACGGAACTAAGGATTGGAAGAAAGGTTTGAATTCTCTCGAATTGGCAATTAATTGCACTAAGCACAAAACTACGAATGTATGTCCAATAAAAGCTTTAACTGGAAGACAGTGCGCAGTACCTGTAGAACTACTTACGTTAATAAACGAAGATGAAAGGATAGTAAATTGAAGGGATAGTAAATTGAAGTCAACTCGATGATTACATTAAGAAGAAAATTAACGTTAGGAGAACTCAAGATAAATTAAGGTTGGACAAAGGAAAGGCTAAAGTAAAGGAAAGGTTAAAGTTATAAGATTGGAAAAGGGTGAAGTTGGATTAGATCTTAAATACCCTGATGCATATGAAATCAAAAAAAAAATATATTGCCTAACGATCGATATCAAATTGAGATAGTTGGAATAGAAAAAAAAAAGGGTTTCTCACGAACAACTGCGGTTATCTCCAATACCAGATGAAAATGCTATAATTACAGGGTTCCGTGTCGGCGTTGGAAGGTTTGTCAGTTGTTGGATCAAGCTTAACTCGAGTAGAAGTTGCGTAGAAGTTGGTGATCAAAGTTTCACACAAAATACTAATTCTATCAATTCATCAAAAGATTAAATGTTTGCAGTTTTACGCTTTTAAATTTTGTTGAGGACAGGGTCCTCCAAAATCATGAGTTGTATAGATTTTGTTGAGGACAGGGGCCTCCAAAATAATGGGTTGTATAGATTTTGTTGAGGACAGGGGCCTGCAAAATCATTGGTTGTATAGATTTTGTTGAGGACAGGGGCCTCCAAAATAATGTTTTGTATAGATTTTGTTGAGGACAGGGGCCTCCAAAATAATGTTTTGTATAGATTTTGTTGAGGACAGGGGCCTCCAAAATAATGTTTTGTATAGATTTTGTTGAGGACAGAGGCCTCCAAAATCATAGGTTGTATAAATTTAAATCATGGGTTGTATAAATTTTGTTGAGGACAGGGGCCTCCAAAATCATGGGTTGTATAAATTTCGTTGAGGACAGGGGCCTCCAAAATTATGGGTTAAATAGATTTTTTTGAGGACAGGGACCTCCAACAATATGACTTAAATAAATTTTACTGAGGAAAGCCGGTTTCAAGATTTTAGAAGCAAAGTTGAGCAGCTGAGCAGAGGAACCTCCAAATTTTGTTGAATAGATTTTTTAATAGGTCGAGGGCGACCTTTGTGCAGAATGGCCGTGTCGGCGTTAATGATAAATATGTAATAATTAAAATAATACTAATTATTACTCAACTGATTTGTTGGTTTCGTTAAATAACTTTTGATTGTAAATAATAATTTTAGTTTTATTTAGAAGTAAAACGACTCAGACTTCATCCACCAATCAGTGAATCAGGTGAGTTGTGAAGGGAGGGGACGGCTCCTATATAAGCAGTGCTAATCGTCGATGAGCCAGTGGTGGTTCGGCAGCCGTCCTGTTCACAACTCATAATTGTGGTCAAGGGATCCGCCTGAATCATCTACTTATTTTAATAAGTACTATAAAATGGAGGATAATTCTCTCAACCGTGAGACTTCAGAGCCACATAGCTCGCCCATACTCCAATCGCGAGCCGACATATACGATTACATTTAGCAAGGAAAACTGTAATATAATAATAATTTAGTTTTACTAATATTGGTGCATATTCAGTTCCAATATTACAAAAAAATTATTAAAATTAAGAAGAAATTCAATTTCTGTACGACTATTCTGCTTGCAATCATTTTGTCGTGAATCAAGTACTGTAGTTTTTTAACCCTTTCTCAGAAGAGATGGGAATGTCTGTGACAGATTTTACGTTTTATTTTCATCCGATGCTTCCAAATTTCAATAATCTTCTTTAAAGAAAAACGAAATTAATCTGTCGGAGACAGTTTTGTCAGACGTAATGATTTTAAATGCAAAATATTCATAGGAATATTTTATTTGGATTATCGTCGTATAATATTGAATCTATGTCACAAAAATGGTATAAATTTATGTCATAATTTTAATATCATATACAGGATGTAATTATGGTTTTCATCATATAAAACAAAACCAATGTCAGAATATATAGTGCAGTAAAGGTTGTAAATGTCTAAAAAAATATCTTATTAGAATTGTAAACACTATGCATACGCATTACACACATTTAGACCCAGAAGCCAAAAATGTGATAAGGCTTTTACAAGTTACTAATTATATTAAGTTTTTGAGGAAGGAAGGCTAAATTGATGTGTGACAGAGGTTAATAGAATAAATATCTAGTCCGAATCATTTGTATGGAGAAAGAAATTATTAAGGAAGTCACTAGTGAGGAGCATTTAAATTTCATATAATCCATCTAAATATGGGACATTGGTTTATGATTATTGTAAATAGTGCAGACGTAAAAGAACCACAAGATTCGGAAACATGTTCATATAGACTACAGATTCTTGATTTAATAATTTAAAACTCAATTGGATTTGCTAAATAATGACAAGTGACATCTTTGTTTATTATGGGAGAGTAATAAATAAAATTAGTTTTTTTTCGTAAAGGGGTCAAACGAGCAGACAGCCTACCTTATGGGAAGTAGTTACCATCGCCCATCGACTCCTGCAACATGGTGTTGCGGATGCGTTACTGTCCTTGAGGTGAAGGGCATGATAGAAGGATGCTGATGGTGAAATTATCATCCTGTAAAATGGCATTGCCCTTTATCTGTCGAGTTTTGTGTGTCACTGGCACCTGGTATGCAAGAGACCCGGATCCATCCCGCAGTTGCAGGGTGTCCCTGTCTCCCCATGCGTATGAAATACCCTCGACACCTCAAAATATACTTGGGCTGATGCTGTAGAGAAGTTCATTGCACACATCAAATCCCGAGAGAGGAAAGGTTGCAAAAAGAAAGGGCAAGCGGCTCTCTCACTCATTTGACGAAACGCAAGACTACTTCACGCCGAACCTTCGTGAGAGTATGGTACTGCCCCGGTCAAGCCAACCCATGTTTGAACTGTAATTACTTGACAACAGCTAGGCTAAATTATTCTAAAATAAATAGACCTCATAAAACAGAGCCATAAATTGTGATATTGCTAACATTAACACAAATATTAACTGTTAAAAAGCTTGTAATTCAAGATTATTATCCACTATTGCTTTATTCAGTTGATAATAACTTAATATTTTATTTTAATTCATTTCTAATGGTTTTCAAAATAACTAAGCTTGTATTTGAATACATGGAGCGATAAAGTTTGCTTATCTCTTTCGTAGTACAACGCCACTATTAAAGAGAATTTTGTACGCTCATAATATATATTTGGATGCTTTTGCCTTATGTTTTATGTGACTGTTCTAAATATTAATGGCTCTCGGACGATTTTAAAGGCATTTTTTTCTAGAATTTAGATGATGTAAATAGAAAAGAAAAACTTCAAAAAGATTGCCGTCGCGGGCAGCATCACTGTTACTCATCAGCCATATTGCTTTTAAACAATCCTATGCAAGCTTATAACAAGAGTGTGACCTCTTTGTCTTGGGCGAAATACGTTGTAAACTTTTATTTCAGTAAAAAAAAAAATTCGTCATATTTTTGCGAAGGAAATTGTTTTCTTTTAATAATTTTGTTTCAGTTTTGTTTATTTTAATAGAGCATACAATAAGTAGAATACATTTTTAAAATTTGACGTTACTGCAGAAGAAACACCTGGTATATAACTTTGAAATCTTATGAGCTATAGAAACTTTCCAATTGATAGTAAGTTCTGAAGTTTTTAAAATAATTTACATCTCGTAAAGCGCACACTAAAGCAGCTCATAAAAATCGATATAATTGGTATTAATTTCTGCTTTTTAATGTACACTAATACACACACGGCTTCATTACTTTGGTTTCAAAACAAAAGCGCTTACAAAATAAAATTATATACGAATAATAATCAAAAAAAAATTGAATTGCTTCAACAGTATATTAAAATAATTAAGCAGAGTTTATCAATGAAGATATAATGCATATAACAATCGTAACTATGGACAAAGTATTAATGAATAGTATAAAATAAAATTGCATCTACACATGCAGGCTTTGTATGACTTTCTTGAAATCGTATACGGACGGTTTTCTAATGCTATTATAGCTACCCTACCGTCTCAGTATAAATATATTATTATGTTAATCATGAATAAATTAGTACTAATTATATTGAATAAGAAAAAAATATTTAAATATTAGTAATTTAAGGACATAAAAAGGGAAAAAACGTTTTCACTGATGAAGTAAAACATACACTGATTGTGGGTTATTTTTTATAAAAAAATTATATAAATATAATAATATTATAGCTTTAGTATTTAACATCTATGCTGACTATTATACAACCTATTTGATTGTTTTACTTTATTATTGTCTTAACTTTTATTTAGAAAATTCTATAATATATTTAAAAGCTCAACCATACGAAGGCTGTAATCAAGTTAAACTATGACAAAAAGTTTACTTCACTTCACCAAAAACTAAGCTGAGGTTAAGATATTCTTCTCCATTATCTATTACCCGTATTAAAATAATTTAAGAGCAGTGAACTTCATAAAAGCCATCATTATTCTTAGGTATACAATTGAAATATAATATAAATCTGATATTTTCACTAAATATGTAACAATAGTGAATACTTAGAATACTTAGAAAAGATTATAAAAGATTTTTTTCATAAAATAGTATTTAAGTAACGTAAGCAAATCCTTATGAAAGTAACATCGGGCTGAATTTGATGTTTCAAGAGAGATCAATGTTATTTCACGTTACGAGTTAATTACATTTCCAATTAACATCAGATAATTGTCAAAATGTGAGAATGTCGAGTTTCGAGTGTCACTTGTTACAATACTAAATTTGTTAATATATTTGTGAGAGGTAGGGGATCCACGTGGAACCGAGGCCAAGACCCTAGTCCTTTAAAAGGCTTTCGAGTTTGGGCGTTCAGTACCAATGACGATGGACGGGTTCCCATTTTGAAGCAAAGATAGTCTTTACTCAATGGATACTTGTTTATTGCTAACAAATTCTTACAAAGAATGTTAAGAGTTGTATAGCAGATATTCTGCTACTGTGGCTCTTAAGAGCGACCAATGTAGAATGAATTCAGTACGATAATGCTTGGACTTCTGTATTATAATTGTGTATTATAATTCTGTAAATTTAAGTAAATTCTGTATTATAATTGTGGGTAATTGAATAAAACTAATCACCTGATGTTTTACTAAAATTATTTACATCAGTGAAGTGGGTTATTTGAAAACAATTTCAACGAAAACACGAAAAGGAAAATTTTTGATACGACAAGCCTCTCGGCGCGATATATATGTAACTAGGAACCAACCCGGCTTCGTACGGACCTGTAAACCTATATAAAATACCCATTCCACCACATATTATTTTGGTATATCGCAAAGACTTCAGGCAGCGTTTTCGTTAAAAGTTCTCAGACGGCTCATATTTTCCCGACATCTTAAACAAACATCGTTAATGTACACACAAGTATATACAAAAGCTTAACAAATTATATACTAAAACCTTCCTCGAGAATTACGTTATCGGGTGGTTATAACTGTTTGATAATAGGTGTAGTAGTTTTTCCGTTTATCGCGAACAGACAGACAGACAAACGCGGCGAGAGACTTTGTTTTTTATTTTTTAATATGTATTGATATTGATAACGTGTAAATATAATATATATTTTATTTCTGAATCTTTTAAAGTGTATTATTTATTTTTATACTATATTCTCTATATCAACTAAGTTACGTAGCATTAAGTAGAAACAAAGCGCTTGTAAGTAAGACAATGAGATCCATATTGTACGAATAGCGCCTGTTGTGGCATATAGATTAAAATTTATTTCAAATTCAGAGAGTGCTTTTTTATAATCCCTTTTGTTCACTCCCTGTTCTTAAGATTATTAAAAAATACATTGACGCAATAATTTTAGAAGATGTATGTAAATGCATTATGTTTTGAACATCAATAAAATTTATATATATAATTTTATTCTGAATGTCTTAAAAGAATTTATCACAATTAATTCCTATGTTATTTAATTTTCTTTCAATTATTATTAACAAAAATAAAAAAATTGTGTCATAATTGTGTATTAGCATGAAAATAATTTGGCATATAAAGTTCATTTAATAAATTCTTTGATTCACATGAATTAAGATAAAATCTAATTTTTTCAAATTAAATAAATAAATAAAAGTGGTCCAATCCATACTAATATTATAAATGCGAAAGTAACTCTGTCTGTCTGTCTGTCTGTTTATCTGTCTGTTACTCAATCACGCCTAAACTACTGAACCAATTTGCACAAAATTTGGTATGGAGATATTTTGATACTCGAGAAAGGACATAGGCTACTTTTTAGCTCGGGAAACTAACGCATTCCCATGGGAAAATTCAGGTGGGCCGATCGCTTTTACGCCTTAACTACTGAACAGATTTAAATGAAATTTGGTAAGGAGATAGTTTGAGACTTGAGAAAGGACATGAGTTACTTTTGACCGCGGGAAAACAATGCATTCCCACGGGAAAAATCACTTCTCTGGCCAAGGAAGGAAAAACAAAAAACATCGTATGTAAAAATGTATTGCAGTAACCTAACCTATGACAAACACACTTATTATGGCCTCATCCCATCTCGGCACAATTCAAACATACGTACAAAAAAGTACAGCTCAGGTTTTTTCATACTACTATACAAAAAAACAATCCAATGCGGACGAAGTCACGGGTAAAAGCTATATATAACTAATTCTGAAATTTACGCGGACGAAGTCGTGAACAAAAACTATCGTATCGTATAAAAATCGTGATGTCATTAGTGAGACGTAATTGTGCACATCAAAAAGTTTATGTTTTCGCTGTGGAATAATTTAAATAGTTGTTTTTTAAATAACAATCACAACAGCTGTTCAGGCGTGGTAATAAAAACGTTCTGTGAGAGGATTGGCGCCAATAAATTTGAATGGAATATGCACAGTGACGTCACAGAGGGAGCTACCTATTCGGTTAAATTTCAACATTTTTTTTTGCTAAATAGTTTAAACATTTTATTAAAACATAATTATTTAATGGATTGAAAAATCATTCAAATACCCAGTACGTCGTAGAAAAATTGTGTCACAATTTGTAATAGGTATTATACTATTTCGATTAATTGAAACATAAATAAATTATCGTAAATTTTTAAAGTTAAAATATTTCTACTTATAATTATTGATTCAAATACTTATGATTGAGAATAATCTCATAGGTATAGTTATTAAAAAAACTATTTGAATTTTTTTGAGTCGGAATTTGAGTCGGAAACTGTTTGAAAAAGTATTGTATTTCATTTTAAATTTTCATTATAATCTGATACTATAAATATCTTAATAATATATACTTATTAAACCGAATCGTTAGTAACTTCAATCAGTAAAAAGTACTTAAAAATATTTATTATACTTAAAAGTACTTATAATTTATTTTTGATTTTCTGTTCTTAATACAGTCAAAATTACGTAGAGATTAAAATTTCCTTTTAGTTTCGTCAGATTTTCTTTAAATTTCAATAATTTTATGAATCTGACGTTCTGAGTGTTTTTTTACTACGCGCAGACAAGATGAGAATGTCTATGACAGATTTTATATTTTTATTATCGACGACGCTTCCAAATAGATTGCAATAATCGTGTTTATGGGATGTGGAAATGAGAGTCTGCTAAAGACAGTTTTATCAAACGAAATGATTTAATATTATATATTCGATGTACGTGTATTATTTATTTACTTTTATTTAAACTATGTCATAAGTAATAAGAAATATTTCATATAGATTTATAATAGATAGACCAAAACTTTGAATAATAATGTATCTGTGTCTATCTTATTTTCTTATTTATATTATCTTATTAAAAAAAAGGTGAATATTTTTTTTAATTTAATAATCTCTTAATATTTTATGTCAATGGTTAAAAACAGATTCTGTAATTCTTAAGCAAAGGAAGAAATGTTCTTGTCTTTATTAAGTTGTTTCATTTTTCAAAGTCCTTTCAAAGCCTGTAATTAAGTAGGAATAAGAGACATTTATTAAAATCTCCAAATTCAGTGTCACACTTATTAACCGAGTTCTTGTTACCCCTGTATACAATTCAAAAATACTGTTTGTTTTAATTCTTTTTTTTTGATAAAGTTAAATAATATTCTAAAAGTTGAAATCACACATTAAATTACTTCATCATCATCATCAGCCTATACTGGTCCACTGCTGAACATAGGCCTCTCCAATTGCACGCCACTGAGATCTATTTTCGGCTACTCGCATCCAGCTCCTGCCAGCCATCTTGCGCAAATCGCCACTCCACCTTGCCTGAGAACGTCCTGCACTACATTAAATTACTGATTATAATAATATAATCTATAATCAGTTTTACTATAAACCTCAATAAAAGTGTCAATGAAAAGTAATTATAGCAAATATTATACTTAATTTTTTAAGAACTGAATTAATTATTTGGTTGGTTAGAATATAATGGAAATTCATTTATTTAACCTATTACAATTTAATATACTCGCAAGTGATAACACTTAAGTAATATGTATTTAGAATTTTAGATAGTCTCTTAACTAGATATGAAAACCCCTTAATGAGCATTTTCATATTCAGTGAGATCCGGACAAAGTGATTAAAGCAATTAGTTCCTTTTGTATCCTTAATTATTTGAAAAACCGGTTTCGAGACTTCATTTCTTCCATTGAGTATTAACGACATTAGTGTATTATATTAACAAACAAAATCTACATTCTCTTTTCGCTAAAATTATTCAAATAAGATTTTTTAAAGCAAAGTCACAGTAATACGATATTAATGATAATGGAACATCTGTTACTATTCCGAGAGACTTCTGAGAATTTTTCTTTCATTTTAAAAACACAAAGCTGTTAGTATTTCTGTTATTTTCTGTCACATTTCTGTTTTAATATTTCATTGGGACTGCTGATGTTTACTTTGCGGTGTAATTAATTAAGTTTACAGCTTGGTTGCTATGATATAATTTTTAATATTCTTAATATATAAATTGTTATTATTGTAGGTAATTTTATACTGTAGTTGTGTGTATATTTCTTGTTTGTAAAAAGGAATGTAATGGTCTGGCTGTTCTTTTGTGTGCTCACAAATTACATACTACAACATTCGTGTATTTGTAATGTCAGCGACTATAGTCATATCATGATCTATGTCTGACCAGTATATGATGAGCCATAGTCATGACGTTTATGTATACTAATAATTGTAAATTAATAATACTCTTAATTGGTATCTAGAATAGAAATTTCATAGAGATATTAGATCAAAATTAGAAAACCTCTGTAATTATTTCCACTTAAGTTGTTCAATAATAATTAATTCAAATTAACATATTGTATTGCGGAAAACATGAATCTCAATCAGGATATTATGAATTGTAGAAACAACATGATAATAATATTTTAAATAGTTCACTTGTCTGTAAAACTTTTTACTATTATTCAATCGGACATTTTGATGAAAATCATTCTAATCCATCAATTCTATCGACAACGTGTCAAAAGCAAACAGCATTTATGATTTATTCTTTAAAGATTTTCATTTAAACAAAAGTTTTATAAACATCGCCTACGTTGGACGTTAATGCCGTTTCCTTTATAAGATCCGACTGTTAGTTATAACCAAATAAAGATTCTTGAGATGAGTTCTTCCATCTTCCGTATACTTCATTATTATATTAAAACAACGATGAACTGTGATTATTTGGACATTCCGAATTTTTTATTCTTATATGTTATAAATATTTTATTCTCAAACATGAAATTGTTATTTTATTTTTATAATTATTTAATTAAAACTCTCTAAAAATAAAAAGAAATAATGGTACTGATAAGTGAAGACAACATATTTTTTAAATAATTTTTTTTGTAATAAAAGTTTACATCTATTTCCAAACAAAAAAGTGACAAAAGTTTTTAAACGATTAATATATTTCTGATTTTGTAGATTAGACTAATAACATCAATATTTCAAAGCGTTGCAGTTTTACATAAAATAAGTGCTGGTTATAAATAAAGCATTCCATGCAAAAAAAAAATATACTGAATGCTTATCACCGATTGTTATCGCAATTTTTTATTTAAAGACATTTGTTTCATAATATATATTTTTTTATTCTTCCAATATCAATGATGAACAGAATCTAAGTATTATTTTTTTCATACCTAATACCATTTAACAGTTTAAATACGAAAATTTGTTTACATCAATAACTTTTCTTTTCAGTGAAATTTTACTGCTCAAGTTATGAGTCGCAACTGGCTTTTGTTACTTTTATAGCGGGATAGCGTATATAGAATTCGTCCATCCTTATAGAAATCTTCTGATTTCACACTTTTAGTTCTTTTGGGGACTAGATTTGTTCTATCGCTGCCTTCATTTAAAACTTGCATAACAAATAACCACGACAAGCGATTCCCCTCAATACAATCATAATTATTCTATAAAAAATCTATCTAACTATCTAAATAAGTTCGTAAAATTCATACTCTCTTAAAATTACTTATTGTCAAACATCACGCAAGGTTTATACACTTTGGAAGTGAAAAGTCATGAAAAACTTTTTAAAAAGCCATACAAAGAAAATGACGAAAACGTGTTGCATTAATCACATTTAAGGCTTACTACAATTTTTTTCGTTATGTATCAGGTAATAAATGTTTTACCCCTGTTACACATAGTTTGACGTTTTTGACACGAACTTTTACAAGGCAATGAATTTTATAGCTACGTTATTTTCACTACTTTACGGAGTAATTTTATCCTGTTATTATTTGTTGACAAACAGTTACATTGATTGTAAAATCAATAGATTATTTATAATAAATATGTGTTTTTTTATGGAATCTGATTTGTTGCTGCTTTTTTATATTAATATTATAACAACATCATACCATCAACATTTCTTGGTTAATTGTGTTTTTAATATTGATATTTTTTTAATTTAAATCTATTTTACAACCACTAATGATAACTAAGTATGATGTAATAATTTGTAGAGAAACAATGTGATGTTATATTAAATAAATCTCATTAAAAATCTTAATATGAGTTTAATAATTGTGTAAAGAAATGGTCAACTTAAATATTAACCTAAAGACAGTCTTCTAATACGCTACATAAAAATTTTATAATGCCAAGATTACGATATAGTAGTCATGGCAAAGTCGATGAACTCAGTACGATGCTCGAAGGCCTGAATCGAGTCTCCCAAAAGGTGGGTCATACAATGAACATGGGCAAGACGAAATTCATGTCTAACGTCCATGTTGCACCTACCCCTGTAATGGTTGAGAACTCGGTACTTAAAGTTGTTGACGCGTATGTATACCTACGACAGTCCAGTTAGGAAGGTCGAACTTCGAGAAAGAGGTCAATAGCTGAATCCAGCTTGGATGGGCAGCGTTTGGGATGCTCCGTAACGTCTTTTCGTCCAAAATAACTCAATACCTTAAGACGGAGGTATTTATAAGTACGTGTTGCCAGTGATGACACATGGATTCTAAACGTGGTGCTTCACCAAAGTACTTATGAATAGATTCAGAGTCGCTCAAAAAGCTATGGAGAAAGTTATGCTCGGAGTTTCTCTACGGAATCGAATCAGAAATTAGGAGATACGTAGAAGAACGAGAGTCACCGACATAGCTAATAATGGAATGTTAGTTTATTAAGAAGACGGTAAAGATCATCTCATCTTAAAATGCACCCCTCTCCACTTATGGTATTGTTTCAAAATGTTCGTGGAAATATAATATGCAATACTTTACTTGTGTGCAAACAGTCATTTAAACTAAATTCGGACACTATGTGGTAAACTAATCGTGCGAATAGACCTTGTTTTCACCTAGTGAGATTGGGAGCGTGCTCTTTATAGACACGATACGTCTGCTCTGTCTGCTTTTACGTCATTTATGCACTAGTCGCTTAACAAGTCTAACGTTGGCACCTGACGTGTGACAGGCATGTCACGTCCTGTTCGCATAAAAAGACATATATTTGAAGATTGCCTCAGATATATCTTTTTATTTGGTGCATCTTTACCATTAAATAAGGAGATATTTTTTATTTTTTCATTAAATAATAATATAATTATTCCTCTCTTTGTGTAAAAGTGAGAAAAATTTTACGAAATTATCGAACGCAATATGATAAAAAAACAAAATATTTTAGGTCTCACAAAACAAATTAAGTTTTTACATAAATAATATTTCTTTTACTAAGAAATTTATCATGTCATGTTGAACATTTCCCTATATAGAACACTAAATTTCGAATCCCAAACAAGAATAAAAATCAGTTGATATCAAGATAATTTAAATATTAATATAATTTTTTTTTTCTAATATAAACAATTTTTTCTTTATAAAAATGAACATTCGTTAGGTTGAATGAAATAAATCAAAGGTATCAAAGTATTTGCATGCTATTAATATCAAGTATGTCTGTGTGGCTTACACTAACGTTTAATATAATGTGTAATAGCTCGTAATTTTTATTTTATATTGTAATCTAATTTACATTAAAGTGGTTTATAAAATGGTTGAGTTATTAAATTAAAATTGACTATTTTTTGAAGCTATAACAATAATGGTGATTGTATAAACATATATTTACAAAAAACATTTAATATATGAAGATTTTTTTAAAGATTAATTTTATAATAATGCCGTTTATATAAATTATAATATTTTTCTACTCCAATGATGTCTAAGCATTTCACAGTATTCATTTTAAATAAAACTAAGACAGCGAGATGACAACTAGATGAGAAATAACAAGACCAACTGACAGACATTTTCATCTCGTCTCACCGTGATCACGGTTGTAAAGTAATCCGAACGTCGGGAGTATGTAGTTTAAAATAATAAAAAACGCACAATACATTCAAAAATATTAGTATTTCTTTTCTAAAACTCGTTATTCTTCTTAATTAAGAATTGTTATCAGGTAAAATGACAGTGTAGAACAGATCAATGCTAACGAGAACTAGTACATATTCAAAGCATAGCAATTAACTTATTTTAATCTTATCTTTTATTGCACTTGCTGTATGTGTATGAACTATTTTACTAACTTTTTATTATCAAGATTACAAACCATAAATTTCCTAATAGTATGTCAAGATACTTTTATTAGATAAGATTAGAACGTTTAGTAATACCCTAATTTAAGTCCAATAAATTTAGAATTGTAATTTGAAGCCAGTTCTTCGACTTTCGAGCTTTTAAAAGAAGGGCTCAGTTTGGGGTTCATACCAATAAGATATTAACCATATGGTAAGATAATCATTACTAAATTAAAAAAAAACAGTTCCTCAATCTTTTAGTTTCTAAATAAAATATTTTTTTTATCAAATAAAAAGAACACACTCGAATTTTCTAAATACATTAATTCTGAATTTTTAACAAAGATATATATAAGCATAAATAACATGTTTTAATAATGAAAATATTTTTCTTTTGTTTTATAACGAACTAGGTAAAGAGCTGGATTCATTATCCTCCAGCGGAGATTTTATCAAATTAATGGTTCACATTACCGGATTATCAAAGCCGGAGTAGTTTTAAAATGGTTTTAATTTATCTTTCAAAAGAGATAAAACTAAATTTTAATCATATCTGAAAATGAGATAAGGTATGTATTGATGTTTGTCACTTTGTATGTATTATAATATATATTTAAAATACGCAATATTATATATGTCTCTATATATATAGGGTTTTCCATTAAGGGCGCTTGATCTTTGAAATGCAAAAAAAAATACATGTAGGAAAGATATTTGCGAAATTTTTTTTTATTTGGAAGGTCTATTGACCCCATTATGTATGGAATATGACATCATTCAAATGACCGCCACGGCTTCGGTTGGTGGCGCGCACACGAAAGGTCCAATTTTCGATGACTCTGGCGCACAAATCGGGCTGTATTTGATCGATGGCGTGGCGTATATTGACTTTGAGGGCATCGGTGGTTTGCGGCTTGTTGGCATAGACCTGCGACTTAAGAAAACCCCACAAGAAAAAGTCCAGCGGGGTCAAATCGCACGATCTCGGTGGCCAGTTCACGTCGCCTCCGCGCGAGATGACCATGTCCAGAAATTGCTCGTGCAGAACTTCCATCGTAGCGTGTGCTGTGTGGCACGTAGCGCCGTCCTGTTGAAACCACATGTTGTCCAGATCCATATTCTCGATTTCAGGCCAAAAGAAGTTGGTTATCATCGACCGGTATCGCTCACCATTGACGGTGACGGCCACACCATTATCGTTTTCGAAAAAATACGGACCAATCACGCCTCCGGCCCAAAATCCGCACCAAACAGTCACTTTCTGCGGGTGCATTGCCACTTGGTGAACCTCGTGTGGATTGGTCTCGTCCCAAATACGGCAATTTTGCTTGTTGACATAGTAATTCATCCAAAAATGCGCCTCGTCGCTGAAGATGATTTTTTTGCCAAAATCGGCGTCAACTTCCAACTGCTCTAATGCCCAGTCAGCGAACACACGGCGCTGTCTATGGTCATTAACCTTGAGCTCTTGGGTCAGCTGGATCTTGTACGGGTGCAGGCTCAAGTCACAACGCAAAATTCGCCAAGTTGTCGTCTGCGAAAGGCCGAGTTCCTGTGCGCGACGCGGAATTGACTGCCGCGGGTTTTCGAGGACACTGTCGCGCACAGCGGCGATATTCTCGGCAGATCTCGCGTTACGTTGACGCACGGGAACCGGCTGATTGTTAACTGACCCGGTTGACTCGAATTTGTCCTCCAATCGACGGATAGTCGACTCGGCAGGACGATCATCGCGACCGTAAAACGGGCGAAGTGCGCGGAACGTTGCTCGAACTGAAGACCCATTTTCATAAAACAATTTTATGATTTGCACGTGCTGCTCGACACTGTAACCTGCCATGGTGGTTTGGGAGGATGGAATGAATATAACACACTGCATTTGACAGCTGTCACTCAAACAACATGGCCGCAATCAGCTGTCAAAGTTCAAGCGTCCCTATTGGAAAACCCTATATAACAAAGACGTAGACTAAACACTATTTTTATGAATTTCGTACGGGCGGTACAAATTAAATCTATATATATATATATATATATATATATATATATATATATCAATTGTTTGTTAATATCATAAGAAAAGTTTGACTTCAGGTAGCATTTATATTTAATATTTATATGTATTACGGTATAAACACGATAATAATGTAACAATATTTTAAAATATTGACTTTTTTCTCCGAGCGTAAAAAAATATAAAAAAGCATTTGTGTTGCTCTTCATAAGCAAGGAATGCTATTTAAGATTCATGTATGGAAACAAAAACTTTATATTTTGAAATAAATGTTAAAATGTATGTGTATTAAAATTTATTTAGAATATTTTTTTAATTCAGTTCTCTAAACATGGATCTTTTATCAGTATCCGTCCGTCCAAGTCCTTCATGATCGGCGACTGATGCCGTACGTAACGTGACAGTAGGTCGTAATCCACACCCAACACTTCAACGTTCTGACGATTATTTGACATCATCTGTAATATAAATAAACAAAATTATTTTATAATGAACAGAATACTAAGGATAATTACGCGACTAAAATAGCTTTGCTACTCATTAACTATGTATTTTGTGTACGGTTAGTTTATTCCGACTGCATTCGGACTACAAGATGATTAAGGAATACAAAAAATGATGAAAATCTCAAATATTTTGGCCCCGCCTTTACTTGAATAATATTTTAAATTAATTGCATTAACGAAATGATTCGTTTGAACAGTTAAGTGCGCAATTTAGTAATTAATATTTATTAAGTAATTCATATGATTTTATAGTTATATCAGACTTATGTTTTTTATTTTGGTGCAGAGCTATTTCAAATACAAACATACTAATAAATATCGAAAGTACTTATACATAGTTACCGTGTATCCTCCACCTCCATTACCAATAAAATCTTGAGAAACAACTTTATAATAAGTGTCTAATCTCAATGGATAATATTGCGGTATGTCACAGTCTATGCAACGGACGAACACTTCAAACACACGACTGCCTAATGGCTGGCTACCATTAAACACAATTCGCATACCTGAAATGAGGTTAACTTTATTATAAAAAGGCATTTGTTAGTCTTATTCCACTTTAAATAAGATTAACGAATATTTTAAAGTATCGTATGATTCGCTGTATTATTAGGTAGGAACGTTTCGTTATAAAATTAAGAATAACCTGATACTTGGACCATTCTGGCTCCTGGGTATGGTTCGTTTGCTGCCGCGTACTCCAATAACTCCTTTATGTATACTCCCTTAAGGTCGAACATCTCTACGTTATTTTCAAAAGGAGTAGTAAGAAGAATCTTTTCGAAGGTTACATCTGAAATTTTTTTGTAATTATTTTCAGTATCTATCTATCGAAAACTAAATAAAAAAATATTAATTTAGACTCAGAATAATTCAACAAAGTTTTTTTTGAAATCGGTACATCCACACGTACATTTAATATATGTTATAGAACTAGAATGATATTAGAAAAAAAATATATTAAAAACTCAAATTACTTCCTGGTTCGATGTCTGAACGGACGCCACCAGAATTGATAACACAGAGATGGGCTTCATTCCACTTATTGCGTTTGGATCTCATAACTGTCTAAACATTTTATTTTATTACGACTGAAAGTTTGTCTTATCTAGTGTTCAGTATACTGACTAAACAAACAGTAGCTTTTTAAAAACGTAAAGAAAAATATGACTTTCAAATATGTGATGAGACTAAACATGGCAAACAAGACTTCACGGAGGGATATATTTGTTACTATCGGTTTCCTCGTATTTTATAATTTAATTAGTATTGGTTTGATCATATGTTAACTATTCATAATTTATTTCACCTCTCTCTTCTTCAATAACTTTGGTCTATATAACACTACATATTTTGTTTGTCATATACTAAAATTAATATATTTATACGAAACATTCAATTATATTTGTAGCGTATAATCGTATCACTTACTTCGTGCATAAAAGCATCACAGATAAAACTTCCAAGATTACATTCTCCGCAGTTGCACTCTGAAGACAAATGAATTTTCGAAGTTCCGATTAATTCTGTCGCTTGCTCATTGATAATCGGCAGGTATTCATTAATTTTGTCTAAGACATCCGGTGCTAAAACAATTGTGGTTTCGTAAGTACTCGTGTGTACTCTTTACTAAAAGTAAAAATTAGCATTAGTACCCTGAACTACATTATTTGTGATGTAGTGAGGATCTCCATTCCAATTGATTAGATCACCTTTATCATTAAAACTAAGTTTAATTTCCCCTAGAAATGCGGTATGAGCTCCTGCTTGAACGATCAATACCTGAAAGAAATTCCCACTAAAATAATATTTTTTTTTTACCTTAGACCCCTTTTACAAATAACTCCATAAAAATATTTTTAAGAAATACGACAAAAAATTCTTTTAAAACAATCTGTTTTTAAGACAGATTAATAAAAAAATAATAATTGTTATAATTATATCCTTATAATATGAACATATTTTCTTACAGATCTTGTTGCCTGTTCTACCACAACGGGATAAGGTTCCAATGGAGTCCAAGTAGAACCTTCTGGAGGGTCACTGTTTGATAGAAGTGTATGACTATGGCCTCCGACAATTATGTCTATATAGGGACCAGCATTAAGGGCTATTTTACTGAAAACAGTACGTAATATCGTTGAAACCAACCTCACTACAACACAAATATATAAATAATCTTATTTTTAATTGGTTGTACCGATCTATATCTATCCCACAGTGTGATAGAACCACAATGATATTTATTCCTTGCTCGTTTAACTTTTCAGCTTCTCGTCTAACAGCTTCAACTTCGTCCGTAAACTTTAAATTTCCTGTACTTGCAAGTTCCTGAAAATTTTAGTTTTGCATACTTAGATTTTATTTGCATTGAAAAATTTCCAGTTTAATTTTTGTAAAATAACTTACGTCAGTACTCGATATTATAACACCTATTATACCAATCTTCCGACCTCCCTTTTCGACTACAATGCTAGGCTTGTACAGTCCTTGTAGCGTTGGTTCATCGTCGTCGATAATATTAGCGGTAACAACTTGAGATTGGAGATGTTGAAGGTATGGAACAACACCTTCAATACCATTATCAAACTCATGATTTCCTAATACCTGTGAAGAAATATATTCGGAAGAATTTCCTTAATTTATAAACACGATTAATCAAACACTATTTCTAATATGTTTACATGAAAAAGAAAAAACTAAGCCCCAATATAAAGAACAAAAATTTGTTATACAGAATATTTTAATATATAAGTATATTTGTAAACTTACTAACATGAGCATCGTGATGGACCATGTTCATAAAATCCTGAGTGACATTCCATCTCAATAAATTATACCAGATAGTTCCTTGAAAAGAGTCGCCTCCGTTTAATACTAAGGACTCTGGATTCCTCTCGAGTCCATCTCTGATAAGGGTTGCGAGTCGAGCGAACCCTCCGATACAAGGAGCTGCCGTTGGATTGCAGACAGATCCAGATGGACTAGTTTCTACAAATCTGATGGCGATTTATTAATTTATAAAAGTACATAAAAGTGCATATAGTTGGTACCATATATTAAAATTTTAATACTATCCTAATTTCGTATACGAAACATTTATAGATTTTATATGAAAGAATCATGATATTATTATTTTTTTAAATATATATTAATAAAAATTTATATAGAAGCAAGTGTATTTGAATACGTCTCTTGGACACGTATTTATTTAAATTCTACGATGACTTCAATTATTCTTTACATGTTGCTGTCAAGGTCAGTTATATTATCTTAAAGGATGATTAATATCCTGCCCTTGATAAAATTTTCATAGGAAATATTCAAACATAATGATTTAAATAAAAGGTTAAAAAAAAAGTTTAAATGTTGTTTTTGCTTTCATGTAACCAAAAGTTAAGAGATAAGTCGATGAACATTATCAAGTTTACCTTGCGTGGAAGTCATTATAATGTAGGATGTCCAGTTCGAATAATTTTTCACCACACACAGAAATTACACATAATAAAAACAATGGCCATATTCCGTACATTCTTAAAGAAAATACTCAAATTGGTTAAATGATATATAAAGTAGATTTCTATAAGATAAGATAACTACATCTATTATCGTGTTATTTACGAATGTCTCATTGAATTTGCTGATCCAATAAAAAAATTGACAAGTATTTAAAATTCGTTAACAAAAACAAACTGTAGTTAGAACTTAACTAAGCGTTATGTTATAACTTTTGCAAAAATAAAAAATTGGTTAAGTAAATATTATTTATTTTATTTTTGTCATTTTTTCTGATTTATTTGTCATATTCAATTGTATATTCGCTTGTAAATTCTCTGAAATAATACAAGGCTCTTAGTATTATGATACTAGTATAGATAGATTTTTTTTCGGAAGCTAAAAGCTGCGACTCCAAGAGATTCAATCAATTATAGCGATACTTATTATTATAATTAAGGACTCGTGTTGTAATTTTTTTCAATTTATCCAGGGTTTGTATTAATGGGTACTTATAATATTTTAATGTCAACTAAATATTTCTCTTATGATAGATGGACAGACCGAAATATGTCCTAAATGGAATCAGATATATATGGCATCTCTTTTATCCTTCTAAATATGACACTCTAACAGTGAACTTAGTTCTTTAATGCAAAAACGAAAATGGTTTTGAGGTTAACACACAAATATGCTCTAATGCAAGGTGGATGGATTATGCTCAAGAATTAATAGTATTTCCACTAACGAAGTTAAAATGAATATATTATGATAATGAAGATATCGGGATAGATCCAGATTCTAAGACTCCAGAAGTTAATGGAATGGCGCTAATTAAGGTAGGTCATGCCTCACAAGTTTGTCTAAAAAGTCCGATATTTAGAAGAGTAAATAGTTTATTATGTTACTTGCTAGGACTTAAAATAAATAGATTCATACACAAAGGATTTCAATAAAAAAATATTTTTTTAAGATGTGTAAAAATATTTTTTTGTACTGATTTCTAAATGATATATAGAATAATTGTATTCCTCAGTGTCCATAAGGAATGCTGGCTCGTATGTTATTTAGCATTACTTAGTAGTTAATGCAGTCGCTGTACAGTCAAGTGTCAGGAACAACGTCGCTGTTTATACTGGTCTCAATTAAAAGTGAAATATTAGGTTTGACTTAGCTAGAGACATACTTAAGACTTCGATAAGTTGGTTCCTTAATTAAGTAGAACTAACTAACGTTTCTACGAGTATATTGATAGTTACATAGACATAGACATTTTCCATTTATGGTGCAAACAACATAAGTAAATTCACATAACTCCTGTGATTTTTTTAATCGTTACTGATTTCAGTTAACGCATAAACGACCTACCTACAGTCGGGAAAATTATTTTTCTTTATATTCCATTAAACATTTAAAATGAACTGTTTTTCGTAAAACTGCTGCATAATTAGTCAGTTTAATTTGTAATTTCAATTTGTGAATAAAAATTTTCGAATTAATTGGTGAAATGTAATCATTTTATATCAAATTTAATCACACAATAGCTTTATGATATAAAGCTATTGTGCTATTGTGTGATTTTTTATATAAAAATTCTAGTTTGGCCTGGTTATTGTGTCTCATATAATATATAAAATTTTGTTAGTTCACGTTTGACTCTTAAGCTAAAATATCTGAATGAGAAGCATAACAATTTACAAATATAATGCTAGATTACATTATGTATAAGCAGTTAGCCTGCATCTGTATTCCTTCGCATTTAAAATTTGGAGGATTTTGTCTAAAAAGTTAATAGGTTTTCACTGGGACCGAGAGCTTACCCACGTCTACATTTTTATTAACCATCAGGGAGATCGACAACCAAGTTCCATTAAGTTCAAATATAAAACACAGGTATGTATCCTATTTTTTCCATAACAATCAATGAAATGCAAAAGCCTTTCTTAAAGATTGTACAAGTAAAACAAAAGTTTTTGAGCACTTTTTATACAAATGTCGTTTGTAAATTTTTTATATCAAAGTGTAAGTAAAGGCATACATAATTACTTGGAAAAGTGGATCCGTCGTTTCCTTTCTGTATAGATAAAATGCTAATACTTCGAAAAAGAAATAAAATAAGTCTCGAGTCTTGTTATGATAAGAAGTTACAGGGATATATTTAAAATGTTTAGTTCAAAAGTATGTCAAATGACAAACGTTATGTCTTCGCCAGCCCATCTATAAGAAAACTGTAAAAAAATCAAGAGACCTGATTAATGAGTTAAAAATGTGATGGCATTATCATAGAGTTTTATAAATTACTTTAGAAAAACTGGAAGTGTAGTTGTTATGAGATCTAAGACTTTCGCGATTATTCATTAAAATAAAAATAATATTTTAGGACGTGTTATCGTTATTCTTACTATTTTAAACTGCGTATTGTGACGTTTAAGTTACATTTAGTAGCTTTTCTTTATTACCGAAGTGTGCAGTTGATGAAGTAGAGAATTAATTGTAAATCCAAATCTTTTTGCATTTAGTACAGACCGAAGTACAGGTCCTATCGGTTTCAATACTAGTCAAGTAATATACTAATTAATATACTGTTTTGCTAGCTTGCTCTGTACATTGGAACCTTCTTTAATGATAAGTTTTATTAATTTGAGCAGTAATATTTGATGAAGTTAACTGAGACATATTAATATAATATAGTTTGAACATTGTTTCAACATTTGTAGAATGTGGAGCAAGATATGTGGATTTAATATAAAATAATATATTATACAGAATTTATTAACAAAAATTGGGGGGAGGTAATTTTATTTGCAAACCTTTGACGCTACATCCCTAGACACGAATCGAGAATGTGTCAGTGATATAATAATAGGTGGTGGAATTTCAAAGGAAAATTATGTTGTCGTAATTTTAAACTTATTTTTTAATTTAACCTTATTTTTGCCTAATTATTTCTTGGGTATTTGATATTCTTGTAATTGAATAATTTTATTCCCTTAAAAATTCATATAATAATCGGGTTTTTCATCGTACCATCATTTTCCAAAACACCTCTCTAACAAGCGATAACCGTCAAACTTTCAGACAGAGAAAACGGGAATAGAATTTTAAGGTTTGAAAGTTGAAATAACTTTCAACTACTTTTACACTCCAAAGTCGGTTCACAAGTGTTATGGATTATATGCAATTTTACTTAATTTTATTTCCATTTGAAACTGAATCATCTTTGTGAAAACATTATTATAAATACGTGTACTTGTATATTCATCATCTTACATGTTAGATCTTAAAAAAATATTAGTAGCCATGTTAAGTAAGAGTCCGTACAGTTTAGTTGTTAAAACCTTTTTAAGGTTCACGTCACCTTTCAAGTTCCTACCTATATGTAAACACCAATTTAAAAAATCAACGAATTCTTTTTATGTAAATGATAAAATCTAGAAAAAATTTACTGTAGCCTACACAATTATGTATGGCAGATACTGAAAAGTGAGTAAAAAAGAAGTTTTGTTTCAAATAACTCATTTTAAAAATTTTATAATAAAATTGATTCAATACAACTCTGATACAAAAGCTTCGTCTGTTCCGCATTAATTCACAATATTCTTATGTTTTTATTTTATCTTATGTTCATTTTCAGTGTAGAAAGTTCAATACAGTAAGTTTTTCATCATCGTCATCATCATCAGGCTATCGGAGCCATCTTCTGAGCAAAGGCCTCTTCTCACATGCAAAAGGTTAGAGCATTAATCACCACGCTTGCTCAACTCGGGTTGGATTTCAATCTTATAATTTGAAATTATAAGACCAGGTTTCTTCACGATGTTTTCCTTCACCGTCCGTCAGTGGTGTATAAATACTCTTAGAAAGTACATATGACTCAGAAAAGATCAGAGTTATACTTGCCAGGTTTCGAACCCCCGCCCTCACATATGAGAGGCGGGCCTTTAACCTCCAGACCACCACGTAGTTAAGTAAGTTTTTAGGGCTTGGTAATATATGATATAGTCACACAGATTACATTACTGCTACATATAATTTAACATCATCGACCCGGTTCTTCAAAGTTCCGTGATATAAAAGAAAATAAATTACTTCGTAATCTTAAAAAATGTTGCACTATTTAAAAATCTTATATAATGCCACTAAATAAAAATCACCTGTGGTAAATGACTGACATTATAAAAAGATTCAATGTAACCAACTATTTTATTAATAATTTATATTAAAAAAAATTATCAGCTAATACCACATGATTTTTTATAAGAAAATTCATTGTATATTATTTAAAATATAGAGAAAAATATAACACCAAACTAAATTCACTAATGTGCATTTAAGAATTACACCTACTTTGTTTCATTCTCGATCGGATAATTTTTAAAGTTTTCTTTTATAAAGGAAGGTTTATTGTACATTTACTCCTTCTCATTTAAATAAGTGACCAATATTCCAGCCTCGTATAGAAGAAAGCCAGATAAATATGAAAAATAAAGCAATGTATGTAAATGTCACTTGAGAAAAAGTTGTAAGCTACGCTTAGGAGATGTTCAGTATATAAGTCTGTACTGACAACAATTCACTTTGAGAAGTTAGATTCAAAATATTATTATATTTATAATAAATCGTTCTTTGCATTAAGTTATTTAATATAGGCAGGAACCTTAAGATTTACTTACATGCTTTTAATAAGTAACACTAAAATAATGCAAATTATATTTTTTATATATAAATGAAATTTACGCGTCGTGAAATTAATTAAGATCCGTGGGATTTAAGATTATGTTTCCGAAACAGTGTAGGAGTGGTCTAGGAATATTATTTTTCCTTTAAATAATTTGGATATTAAAATGTACTCAGTATATTTTTATTTTAGCAATTTATATATAATATTTTACCTAACAGTCAACGCTTGAATGTAATTAATGGAATATTTCTGGTTCAATAGTATAGAAATTTCATTATGTTTGTCAATTATTGATAATAGGAATTATCACGGAGTGACGCATTATAAGTTGTGTATACCTCGGTTATGGTTCTTTGAGTCATCTGTATTGTATATATTTCTAATACATTTTATATATCAAACATGATTTTGTGCACTTCCTGTATAAAGTATGGCGGTATTCATTCCATATTAATCCGTTTTCGCACTCCTCTTGAAAAGCTGTACAAAGTTTCAGCTTCACGTATTATTTTTAATAATAATATTTTAAATATTATTCTTAAGAAATTTTGAAATTAAATTATTTTTATTTTTAATATATCTTAAAAAGGAACAAACGGGTTTTCTGATAAAAATTCCAATAAACAATTTGAATAAATAACATGCAATCCACCTTCTCAGCCAGTGCCTTATTTATTGGCAAAGTATATCCAACTTCGCTGAAATATTTCTTTGGTAAAGCTCACAGCTTGGAATTTATTCAAAATGTTTTAACTCGAATTTCTATAGAAATCCAAAAACTGTGTAGAGATTTGAATTGATTAATTTTTATTTGCTTCATAAATAAAATAAAATTAAATATTTTCAATATAAATCAATTTATGATAATGTAAATCAAAATATCAATTAAAGGGATAATAACTTTTATCAAACTTTAAATGAAGTAAAAATATTACATACCCGGGTAGTACAATTCTTGTTCATAAGTTTTGAAATCATTTTTTTTAATTTAAATTACATAAAGAAATTATCACGTTTTTTATAAATACTTTTGGCCTAAACCTGTTCAGTAAACAATTTCTTGTTTTATTTATATTATCTAGGTAACACTGAAAATGTTAAATAAATGTAAAACGGCTTAATGTAGAATATTGCCAATTGTTTTTCGAAGTAATCTCCGTTCCTCTCCACTGTGATAAGCAGTGGGCCTATTCTTCCTTAGGGATCTCTTCTATGGCATTTTCGTACGCTTTCATCGCTTCTTCAGGGCTCATAAAGCGGATACCTCGAATTTTATCTTTAATTCTGGGGAGTAAATAAAAGCCTCAGGGCGCCAGGCCACGACTGTATGGTAGATGACTCATTATCTCGACACTAGGCATACTCAAATATTCAACAGTCCATTTTCAGTGCATACTGAAGCATAGTCGTGTTTAAAGAGGATCCTGCTTCGAGGGCGCTGCTGTCGAATTTTTCCCGAAACAACAGACAAACAGTCTGCAGTAACTGTCCTTCCATCTTCTAGCACAATTGTCGCGAAATGACATTTCTTATCAAATAATGAGGTAATCATATTTTGTCCATGACTTCTTCCTTTCTTTAACTTAGTTGGCCGATCCTCGAAAAAACCACCCACTGAGCTGATTGTGTTTTGGTTTCAGGTTCGTAGCTAGATATCCAGATTTCATCACCAGTAACGATGTCAAATACAGCATTTGTGACATCGCCGAACTAATCTAACATTTGGCAACATCAGTCCATGCGAAGGTGTTTCTGATCGTCGGTTAAAGTATGGGGAATCCATCTAGTATCAAGCTTCCTGACGCCTAAACGTTCGAGTAATATTTTTTGAACCTGACTCATACTAACGCCTAGGCTTGCCCGTAGCTGCTGATATATCTCTCTTATCTTCCTCTATCATGCGTAGTACAGCACTGATGTTATCTTCAGTAGTCGCAGTTAAAGGACGTCCGTCACGCGGATCATCATTGAGATTGCTGCGTCCATGCCTTAACTCGTTAAAACAATTGTAAATAGTGGCACGAGATGGGGCTTTATTAAGAAATGCAAATCGCAGCCTATCATAGCTTTGTAGTAGAGTAAGCCCACAAAGAAAGTCATTGTTCGAAAATTTTCTTGCGTTAGGTTAATTACATGAACTGGCCAGTTCTAATCATGTTCAGTGTTACCCACGTATTCATATCAGCCAGGCAGTTTTCTATCACAAATGAGGTTGATAATATATGTAAACACTATCTATACCCGGATTTTCGTTATACAACAACTAATTTAAAGATATCACAACTTTTTGACTTTATTTTAATCAATTATATATTTAATAAGATCACAGTACCTTTAAATTGATATTTGATACCTTTATAAACAGGAAGTTGGAAAGGTGAAACACAATTATGAATGCCCATTAATATATATATAAAAATTGATTTTTTAAAAGCCTTTACTGTTTTTCGTTTCTTTAAGTTTCTTTTACGTAATTGAAAATAAGTTCATTATTGATTATTCGGATTCATTAAGCTCAAATAAAACATAACTGTTTTGAATTTGTAGGATATTTATTGCAATTTTTCGTGTACTTATTAAATCTAAATATTCTTCTTTTATTGAAGCAGTTGATGTATTTAACGGTTATATTGTAGCATACCCCTTATACGTATTTCATTTTGTGTTATCCCGTTTAATTTGTACCAAGAATACAACGCAGGTACTTGTTATTAACATAGTGTTATTTTACGGAAACCACGAAACTAATGCGAAAACTTCAACATTTCAATTATAATGTAATGTCCGGTTTTAATTTAATCTATACTTTGAAATGAGTTTTGAAATGAATTTTCAATGTTTCATGATTAAACATAATGTAACAGAATATTGAGCAATCTTTAAAATATATATGACAATTTTTTTTTAGTTATTCAGACTGCTTGCGGAGTAGGTTTAATGTGATAAAAAAAAAAACAGAAAAATTGGATTTTCTTGCAAACATCTCATAGAAAAAATGTGACCTAAACTATAGAAAGAATGCTACATATTAAAACTCCTAATGAAAATGTACCTATATAGGTTTATAACGCACATATTTACATTTTCTCAGAGATTGAGATATTCGTTGCTGTCACAAATTCAACAAAATTTAAAAATTAATAAATTTTTATAACATAATTTCTAAATCCTACGAACTTGGTCAATCCATGTTCATAATTTTTCGTAGTCGGGAAGCAAAGGAAAAGTTTTACCGCAGTGAAAAGTTTTAAAAGTGACCGCACTTGGAAAACTTAGCTGCAAGTGACGTTCCAAAACTTCTTTTAACTGGTGATGATAAGAAAATAGTAATGGCTATCTTTTATAACCACGTACTTCATCTTATTCTTTTAAAATTAATCTTATCCATGTCTGTGTTAATATAAATAGTTATTAAATAAAATTTAACATTAATGGTCTTAGTATCCTACTTCCATCGGTCTTAATATAAATACTCATAAAAAAATAAATATAAATGATCATAGGATAAACTACATTCATTCCACAAACGTTTTTATTTACCCTTTTTTTCGGTTACTTCGCCTTTTTATAAATCTCATAACTACATGAATCCGACGTTTCGGTTTCCTTACAGCAACCGTGATCACGGGCAGATACAAAATAGACATGTCACACAATTTTATTTTGTTTCTCGTTATTACTAAAGCCTGATGGATTAATAAAAGCACACAAACAACATCTTTTAATTTAATGATATTAATTGTATCATTGTTTCTATTTTCTTTTTTTGGAAATTAAATGTACTTTCTTTTTTGTAGACACATTATAGTTTTGATCAGAATCAGAGCACGGTCTAAACCAAATTCAAAGCGAAACAACTTAAAAATACGTACGAGTTAATTTTTATCTAAACGGCAGTCTGCTAACTACGTGATGTTTAAGGTCCCAGTAATTAACAAACAACCATTGTCTCTCATTTACTAACTCGCTTATCATTTTAACGTTACCGTTACAATTAATTCATTTAATTGTTTAACTGGTCCAGTTATTTCTAATAGCATTTTTATTGTAATTATTCAAATTGAAACTCTTAATATTTTTATATTTGTATATGTTATTGGAATATTTAACAAATACTATAGACATTTATTATAACTTCAATAGTTTCAATAAAATTTTAACTCTCTAGATTCGTTTTAGCGATATGACTCATATTTATTAAGTACTACAATAAATTCAGAGCTTCTATTGCGTTATATATTTATGTTGTTTAACTTTTATACATTGAAACGTGAAGGGACAGGAAGTAGGCTTTGTTATTAACCGTAAAAATTGTAATACATACATTTATTGTAATAATTTCTCTTCCATTTCCTCATTGAAATGATAATTAAAAGCTCATAAACAATTTACTACTATTATAATGTTAGGTTTGCACATCACAAATAATGTCTTGTTTTGTTTTCTTTATGAAGAATATTAAATAATATTACATAATTAACTAAAGAAGCGATTTAGTGTTGTCTCATTAACTTTCTTCTATCTTTTACAAGTCAAATGTTTTAGGTACTATACACGAAGTACGTTGTATCAAAGACTTATATGCCAAAGTTACAATGATTCTATGTACAAAGTTTAAAACATGTTTATTTATAATTCTTCAACTTATTTCAAATTACATGAATGTCAAGCAACTTGTGTCATGTCAGACAGAAATTATAAGCCATAATTGAATTGTCCTATAAGTTTCGAACTGTAATTATCAGAAGTGTTATAGTCTTAGTAAATTTGTGAAACAGGAGGGATAGTTTGTAATAATTGATTATTAGATGTCAATCGAATTATATTACGCGCTGTATTTTAGAGTATTATCATTAAATTTAAGATACTAATATAAATATATGTTCACTTAAAATATAACAGAGCTAAAGCAAAGGAATAAATACGTTATGAAAATGATAACAATGTTTTTAAAAGAAAAATTAAAAATATTCAAGAACTTTTGGATGATTACGTTTATTTATCTAGATTTTGAATGTACATACAATAGCCTCAGAATTCTGTTTTTATTTATAACCTCTTTAATCATGATATACATAAAATAATCAACCAAATGTAAGTATTTTGTTATGACACTTTTCAGTTTTCAAATTGAACTATGTAATTCTATATATAAATTTCACATACCTAAGATTTTATTAAATTTGTAATTCCCATTAACCTGATTGTCACATTGCAATAGCGAAGAAGGTCTTACTAAACAAAATAAACTCAAAAGAGTCGAAACCTTTTTCGTCTTACTTGATAAAAAAAAACATGACCTGTATTGATTTTTGCCATATACTCTGAATGTATTAACTATGGTTTGAATATAAAAAAAAATCGTTTTTATTGTAATTATATAATTTGTGCAATAGCGGATAACGTTCAAGCCAAAGTGTTAGTCACGTTTAATAAAGTCACTGTATTTGATCGTTTGTAAATCATGCTTGTGGTCCATTCTCTTAGGTTGCGTAATCTTATAGCAAATGTTGGGGTTGTGGTAGACGTGTGTAGTTTTAGTGTGATGTTTTAGGTATAAAACTTATCTGAAAGACCCAAATAATATTAAAAAATGTCGCTCATTTATATTCATTGCGAATAAGTGAATGGAGTCTTTATCAAAATAAAAAAGGATAAAGCAAAATTTGTTTATTTACACTTTAATTTTTTTTTATATTTTGTAGTATCCATAACTACATTAAATTATGAATTGTACTAGGTTCTAAATATAATACGCAACAAAATAGTTAGAAACAGACAAATTAAACAATAAATTTTAAAGAGGTCCAGAACAAAACAAAATTTCACCAATATAGGGAAAACGAGTAAATCTAAATTCTCTGCCATATGGATGTTTGGTTTGTTTATTATTATAAAAAAAAAATGTTATAGAATTTAATTACAGTCCGTCCTAATGTCAGTGCGAAACATTAGCTTCAATTAGAGAAGTCGCTATTAAAGTGACCACACTTGAAGAAGCTCAATAAAGGTTTGTATTTGTTGAAGCAATATTCTATTTTATATAACTGAGTACAATTTTATTTAAAAGGTTACTTACAGTAATTAGCTCGCGATTTCTATTTACTTTGACCTTCAGAGCTATAGAGCCTTGAAATGAGAAGAAGACTAATCATTGTTTCAGCGTCGAGTCCCCAAATACAAAATAAATGCTCCAAAACAGACACTAGTTTTTGACAAACTCTCTTCATACTTGTAACAAAAGTTTACTACTACTTAAATGTTTTCGGTTATCATACATGTATACTATACAAGTTGAGAATATCAGGAGTTGAGACTTATATAAATATGATTATTGCAATTTTGGGTTCTTATAATATATAATTTATATTGATAAGACAATTTGCCATTTTATTTTTTACTATACCTTTTTTAAATATATACTGATATAGTTGTGAAAAATTTAAAAATTATTTTACTGTGAATTTGTTACATTATTTCATGATTAAGTGATTTTAAATTTACATTTTGTTTTAAGAAATCTCTATTTTTATGTATTTAAATAAAAATGCGGAACAAACACAGAAAGAGTATTTGAAATATTACCTTTTATTGTATTTCAATAAAAAATGTAGCTGTTTTTTTTTATTTTCTTTTAATTTTGTTACAAGAGTTATAATAGTTAACTACTCTGGAGTTATTAAAGAACAACTTTATATCGGAAAAATTTCTGTGTAAAAATAATACATTTTAAAATAAATTATAAGAATTTATGTTATCTCATCAGTTATTTATGTGTATGTATATAATGTGAATGTATATACATGTAATTGGTATGCTATAAATGCAGAACACCCAACAAATTTACTACCAGTACGTCAAGTAACTTCTATTGGATCAGACAAGAACTATTAGTAACAACCGAGTCAACGCCACATAAGTTTAGAACAGTAATTATCAGAAGCCCATTAATCGTCTTCCTGACTTTCTAAAGGAGAAGGAACAGTTTGCAATAATTGGCTATTATCCGCTATGTATATCCGTTTTGTGGGAGATAATTATCATTTATTATATCACTGTTATTCTTCCTGATATGTGACGTTACAGGAAACAAATACATAATAAAATATAGCTTTAATTAGATTTCTTGTAAGTCAAAAGGTTATTACTTACTGATTGTACATTTGATGTCATCAGAGACGGAACAAAAGAGTTTGTATGTAAGCATCACAGTCTCAATAGAAAAATATAAATAAAAAAAAGAGAAACTTAATTATATGATAAAAGTATGGGGGAATAATGATGAGGAGGTTTTATTTAAAAGCTGTGTTATATTATAATAAGCTGTCATTCGAAAGCTTGTAAATTACTCAGTCTTTCTAAATAAGATATCTTTGAGTGTCTTAATTACAAGTACCTAAGAAAGACGTCAATTGTTCGCTTTTAGCGTTTGTAACGAAGTTCGCCTCGGAAGCAGAAATTAAAGCTAAATATTATGGGGAGTACGGACAAAATGACATGGTATTTTGTTATTTAATTATATTTATTTATTTATAGTGGTATAGAGACTACTTATAGTCTCATTAGTTTTTTCTCTTATTACGTTCATTGGATACCAGTATCGCCGTCTTATAGTTCAGTGTAACTATAATAACAAATATATTGAAAAAATTAATGTAACTAATCATAAAAACGTTTATGCCCATATAGTACAGACGGAATAACATGCAAAAATTTTGAGAATACACTATAAATATTCACTAAATTATACACTATTACTAAATAATATGCTATCTTTTCCGTTGATGGTGAAAATGTTACTACAATTTTTTTTATGGTGATGGAGGCAAGCGAGCAGATGGCCTACCTGATGAAGTAGTTATCGTCACCCATGGACATCTGCAACATGGTGTTGGGGATGTGGTGCCGGCTTTGAGGTTAAGGGAATGGTGGAAAAATTCCGATGGTCCAATCACTATCAAAGAACATCGCCCTTGGTTTGAATTGAGAGTCGGTTTTTTTGTGTCGCTGGCACGGGGTACGGAAGGGCGTAGAATCTGACCCGCAGTCACAAGATCTCCTTGGATCACATGTCGATGAAACACGCTCAACACCTAAAAACGGACATAGGCTAATGCAGGATAGAAGGTCACTGCGCACATCAACATCCCGGGACAGCAAAGGGTGGCATAGGGAAAAAGGCAACCGTCTCTCTCACTCATTGAACGAACCACGGCCATTAAAGACTACGCCGATTTTCCGTGAGAGAAGGTACTTCCTCGGTCGAGCCAGACTATATTAGTACTGTAGTTATTTAAACACTGCTAGATTCAACCATTTAGGAGAACAAACAGGTATAAAACTTCATAGTTTTCATTTATTCCAAATATTGTTACTAAATGCTTAACGTGCTGTTGATGACCAACAAAATTATTTGTTGTTCAATTTTCTATAAATAACTGAAGCTACTGATATAAAAATTATTGTATAGGTAGCATTTCTCTTCATATTACCCGATAGTGTAATGTATTTTTGCTAGAATAACAAAGTTAATGTCAGAGACGTCTCCCTATCAGCGCTATACTTTTATTTGTGAAATAATAATATACCTAATAAAGCGACGCTTGGGTAGCTGGCCTTTCATATATTAAATAACTCTTAGGTTTTATTATTTTACTTAGTTATATATAGGGTTTTCCATTAAGGGCGCTTGATCGTGCAGAACTTCCATCGTAGCGTGTGCTGTGTGGCACGTAGCGCCGTCCTGTTGAAACCACATGTTGTCCAGATCCATATTCTCGATTTCAGGCCAAAAGAAGTTGGTTATCATCGACCGGTATCGCTCACCATTGACGGTGACGGCCACACCATTATCGTTTTCGAAAAAATACGGACCAATCACGCCTCCGGCCCAAAATCCGCACCATACAGTCACTTTCTGCGGGTGCATTGCCACTTGGTGAACCTCGTGTGGATTGGTCTCGTCCCAAATACGGCAATTTTGCTTGTTGACATAGCCATTCATCCAAAAATGCGCCTCGTCGCTGAAGATGATTTTTTTGCCAAAATCGGCGTCAACTTCCAACTGCTCTAATGCCCAGTCAGCGAACACACGGCGCTGTCTATGGTCATTAACCTTGAGCTCTTGGGTCAGCTGGATCTTGTACGGGTGCAGGCTCAAGTCACAACGCAAAATTCGCCAAGTTGTCGTCTGCGAAAGGCCGAGTTCCTGTGCGCGACGCGGAATTGACTGCCGCGGGTTTTCGAGGACACTGTCGCGCACAGCGGCGATATTCTCGGCAGATCTCGCGTTACGTTGACGCACGGGAACCGGCTGATTGTTAACTGACCCGGTTGACTCGAATTTGTCCACCAATCGACGGATAGTCGACTCGGCAGGACGATCATCGCGACCGTAAAACGGGCGAAGTGCGCGGAACGTTGCTCGAACTGAAGACCCATTTTCATAAAACAATTTTATGATTTTCACGTGCTGCTCGACACTGTAACCTACCATGGTGGTTTGGGAGGACAGAATGAATATAACACACTGCATTTGACAGCTGTCACTCAAACAACATGGCCGCAATCAGCTGTCAAAGTTCAAGCGTCCCTATTGGAAAACCCCTTACATATTCTGTGTTCTTTTATAATAAGTAATTTTAGTTGGGCTTAATTATTGTGTCTCCTATAATACTTATAATTTTGTCACTTCTTATCCGAGTCTTTAAGACAATATATCCGAATGAGAGGAATTACGTATTGTAAACAAAACGTTACAATACATTATTTACAAATCCACATTATTTCTAAGCTTCTTTTATAAAATCACTATAGCCTTTCGTATATAATAAACAACATAATTATCCTTTTGTCATATAACCATAATTTTGTAATTTTTTTTTCTAGAATCTAATCAGGTTAACTACTTGTAAAAGTTATACAATGCCTTATGCTTTAGAAATGTAGTATTTTAATGTTAGTTCGAATTGCTTTTAGGATTCAATATTCGCTCTCTGCATTTTAAAGTTCAGATCTTTTAGTCCGTGGCTCTGTATTTTGTTAAAATATATTTTCCATTCCAATTATACCCGAAAGTAGAATTTACATTTGTTGACAGTGGATCGAACACGTAGCGAAGATGCCTGTAAAACTTGGGATATGTATAAATTTTCGTATCATTTCAATTCAACTTTCAACCAATTTAAGTAGTTATTTAAATTCTGGTCGAAAACGCTGCAACCATGTGTGAAACGGGAAGGCATTTTTTTGCAATCGAAGCTATTATTGCATTGGAACAAATCTTATAACTTTTATTCCCTAGGAATTTTAGAATATCGTACTTATTGTTTTTCTTTTTTTAATTTTTTCTTTCATAAAATGGTTTTATATAATTAGGATCAAAATTTTAAACTTTACTATTAATTTAATAAATTAATTCCTAAAAAATAGTTCCTTTTTTTATTGGACTAAATAATGCTTGAAAATGTCTCCAGTTAAAACGAGCAGTCTTTGACAACTACTACCATTAGTACACGGTACCACTAAAATTCAGAAATTCAGGCGATATGACTAGGGTGTTATGCTTTTGCTTAAATAATTTGGTTTATCTTTAGATGTACCAAATTCTTTTCTTCTATTCGACTGTGAACAAAGGGTGAGCTATGCACTAAAGTTTATGTTGGTAAAGGTAATATATGTAAACACCTGACATATCACATCAATTACCCTGTAGCGTTCGCGTATCTCAATGAATATCCAGTAGAGGAGCAAACCGGCCTGGAAAAATAATATGCAAAAAGATGTTCTCATCCCAATTAGCTGCCTTGTACCCCCACATGCGACTCTTACCATGAAACTTGTGATAGCGCGGAGGATATTTAGATACAAACTTAACCAGACAGTGATCAGCGACAGATGGTAGGTAAGTTGGGGTCTTCAAGGTGACGGACACGAAGACTGTGATATTTGTTATATTTACGTTAGGTATAACGCATATTATTTATATTGTATAGCTAAAAGTTTATCTCAGATTAATTTAAAATTAAAATAAACGATTCAACAACTAACAGCAGTAAGACTAGGAAAACTAAATATATTTTGTTATTTGATTTTTATTCCAGATAACAATAACAAGCGTTTTAAAAGATTCGTGATTGTGCTAAGACTTTACAAATATTTGAATATGACAACGAAATATCAAATCTATTAAAGATAAAATAACCAGAATTATGGTAATAATAAATAATTATTGCTAATATTCTTTAATTTTCTTCTGTAAAGATTATGAAAGAAATGTATGATTACATCAGGATATATTGTTATGTGGATGGTTCTAACACGTTTCATGATATAATTGAAGCGGCCGTAACTGAGGACGAACGTGGATATTCAATTACAGTGACATCTCATACGAAGCCCGTTTTGCAATGAAACTCAGATGTGTATAGAGAAATATAGTCTCTAAAGTACCGGAACCCGAAATGATAATTAGTTTAAAAAAAAAATACCTTTATAAAAAAAATTTACTAGTTTTATAAAAAAACTCGATGTAAGTATAGGAAAAGCTAGGCTTTTTATTGCTCTTTTTATATTTTTTATAAATTAATGTAAGTGTTAATATAAAGTATGTTACAGGTAAGAAAACTGAGCAGGATTTTTTTAAATCACTCCTATTTCTAACTTAAATCAGATTTGTAATAAATTAAGGATAGTATTTCTTTTTTTAATTTGCACATAAATAAGTTGTATAAATGCCATCTCTTGTTAGGATGGTCAAATATATGAAACAAAGCAACTTATATAAAATATGTTACTTGAGAAAAAGTTACGTTAACAAGTTGGCGCTTTGTCTACAACACGAACTTGCTAAAATTCAATTCAGAGTTTATTTTCAGAATTTTAATTACATTAACAAAGAACTGAGTTTTGTTTTCAACATTTTGATACTGAGGTTTTTTTTTTATATTGTTAAATGATATTTAATCTATACAATGTATAGATCCTAAATGACGAGTAATAAACAATGTTTATTACTCGTCATTTAGGAATAAATAAATAGATACCATTACACTTACAATAAAGACAAAATTAGATCTCTTAGAATATTATCGATAGGTCATTTGAAAGTCTGCTAGCTTTTTGTAGGAAACATTAACATGATCAAAGGACAAAAATATTAACTATTTAATAATTTATGTAATACGAAGTATATAAAAAAATATATAACAAAAAAATGTCAAAAATAAGGGTGGAAATATTACAATATAGGAAGGCAAAATGTATTATTTTTTTTTTTAAATAATAGAAAATATTATATGTATTGAATTTCAGATATATTAGGATTCACGATTTTTTATAAAAAAATATAAATCCTTTTCACCTTTGAGAAAAATAAATAAATGTTTTGGAATAGGATGAGTGTCAACTAAGCTGAGCTGATTGTAGACTCTATATAGGGTTGTTTAATTATAAGGTATTTTGTGTTCGTGCTTTTGATGATAGTGCCCAACTGTCATTTCCTTTGCTGGTAGATTATTTATGCACCTTATCCTTACCAGCTTATTTACTCTAGCCTTTAAGATATTCAAATTATGATGGAAAGAAAACAGCGAAGCTGGCAAACTGTTCCGATCTTTTTCTATATGAATAAGGAAGGAAGAAGCTTATCGCTTTATTAGTTAGCTAGAGCAGTTAAATTGTGCAATTCCAGGACACTCTTCAAACCCTATCCTATGAAATAATGAGAGATTGGTCATTTTGCACCTCTGCTCATGGCTGAATCGATCGGTTTTAACCTAATCGTGGTCACGAATTAGCCTTTTCGCACGTATATCCCAGCTGTTCAAAACATTGAGGTTAATTCGACATTGTCCGTCCAAAGAAGGTTAGTTAATGAGTGAGTTTAAACTCCAGATTCGTCGATATTGAAAATGACAAGAAAGTTTTATAGTATCTCCATATTTGCAAAACACCTTCCCACCAGGTGGTGGTGGTAAAAGTTTAATACCCAGTGAACACTTGAACAGAATCTTAACCGTTGATAGTTCAAATAACTTCCAACTGTTTTACATTCCGTAGTCTGTGCTCTAAGGTACGAGTAGGTTTTTTTCCTAAGAGGAATTGAGAAGGTTAGGTGAAAATATGTTATTTTTCATATAATAGACTGAAAATTTATATCGATAATGTATATACAATCTCTACGTATTACTTCTTGTGAGATAAATTTAAAATAAACTGCCCCCGAAGATTTAATGTTCCGTACAATACATTTAATATCACATTTCTGTCAGATCGTTTAAATTTTATTTACAATAAGTTTCACTTAAGCATGACAAAACGAAGAATATATATTTATTTTTATTAAAAATAATACCTACATTTGTAGTCTTAGAAATTTTCCGTTTTACTTCTACAAATTTACTGCGTTATACTAAGATTTTTATGTGCACCTATAAATTATAATGAAATATATAGTATTACCAATTCCTATGCTAGTGGTGATACTTAATTAAATTATTATTACTTATCTTAAATATAATATGTAAGTTAATTTAAAGCAATTATTTCTTATAAGGAGTTTTTAATTAAAAAATGGAAATTTCCAATAATTCATTGTATATATTTAGTATCTGGGTGGGATGGTGTCTAATGTGTGGAATGTGGATACTAGGTGAGGCTATTAAATATTGTTAAATATTTATTGAATGTCTCACAGATCGATAATGATTGTAAGAATTTATTTAATACGTCGTCTTTACAACGATTTTTCTTATAACAACGTTGCTCTTGAGCTGTCCCTTTCGGCACTTACTCTTAAGTATATTTGTTTCTACCTGGGCCTCACACCCCGACATACATACACGTACTCTTTACATAACTACAGTCGTCCATTCCCAAAAAAATCATACAATACTCTATTCTTAAAATTACTTTTACAGCTAACGGTCGACCAACATCGTGCTACACTATGCCAAAAGTACGTTAATCCATTACCTATTTTAATCCTTAAATTTACAACACCCAAACCGGTTGTCACAATGAAATAAAATTGAAATACGAAAACATGTAAGTATTAAAAATAATTCTACAACAATTTTTAAAGCCTCACAAATAGCATTACTTATTTATAATTAAAGCACTTTGGTATAAAGCTGGCCTTACTTGTATATTACATCCACGCTTTAGTTTTTGAATTATGACTTTCAATGGACGTGGATTCGATATCGTATAGAATTTATTGTACGAGAATATATGAACGTAGGATTAAATGTAATTATTTATGAAATATGTTAATGAACAAGAAGCAATTACCATGTTTCAAGTTGGTGTTTAAAAAAACGTAATACAACTACTTATTCACAATTTAGTACAATTTAGCTTCAAATATCCTTGAAGGAATGAAATTAAGGGAATGCTAGTAAATAGTTAACGAGAAAGTGAGATTAGGTCAGCGCTTCTAAAGTTCATTTGTTTACACATTGCAACTGTAGAGAATGTCGTCTTGAAAGGTGTGACCTTTTTTTGCAAGTAAGGGATAGTTACATGTACGACATATATAAAAATATATATATTTTTGTGTGAGTGTGCGTGAGTACGATAGAATGTGTTTGTGTACCTTACCAGGAAGTGTTATTAGACCGATTTATGATTGAAGTTTTTGCTTGGAAGAATTTTATTCTAAAAGAACAACGTTTTTGTTTTTACAGAAACAAAGTAATTTTTAAGGTATAGAATTCACAGGTGTAATGGACTCTAATCCTTATTGCTCAGTGCTGAGGAGACTTATAGTGTTACTGAAAAACTAAGAGCTTGTCCATAATGCATAATGACAATTTCTCTAGTATTAGCACATTTTTGCATAAATAGAAATATATTAAAAATTTTAAGTACGAGGAAAGTATTTTTTTCTTCATAAAATTTTTAATGATCGACCCACACGCAATGTAACATCAAAATCTCATAGTTTACCAATTTTTCAATATAATTATTACTTGCAAATAAAATGTTTAATGAAAAAGAATTAATGATATACTTGTAATGAAAACTAACTACATATAAATATTTGTATCCTGTTTGTACCCGATCAATAAAAAACTTACAACCAGTTCCTCAACTCGATTATGAAATAAAATAAAAATATCTCAACTGCCTTGGTGAAAGCGAATCGTTCGAAATTTAAACTTGTAAAATGTACACTAAAGTAAAAAGTAAGGAAATTTTTATTACGCGCTGTATTAACAGCTCACGTACAATATACAATTTTTAGTGTCCAGTTAAAATATATAGTTAATATTTTTGCACTGTAACAACGTTATTGCCTAATCAAAATATGTACGTGGTAAGTAATTGAATTTCGTTTCTAATTATCTATGTTTGTAAAGCAGTTAGTTTTTTACACAGATAATAAATAAATTATAATTCTCTATATTACATTCTGTTCAGCGAAATTTGTTAAAGAAGCGGTAAAAAGACGTCTATGATACTTGCAGATAAGATGATCAAAGATATCTTATATAAAAGACAACTAATTAAAAAAAATTAAACTCATTTTAATAATACTGTCTTGTCCTTATTCTTGCATATTTTCATTACTTTAAGTTTTAAAAATCTTCCACTTTCTGGTAAAAGCCATGTGTTTCTTTTAAATAAAACTAATTTCTTAAATTATGCTACATACCCTACACTGTTAATGTCTCTAGAGGGTCAAAATACCTCAGGATACAATCCCATACAAGAAATTCCGAATAAGACCTGGAATAAATTAGACACTCCTTCAATTTTTATTTAAATAGTTTATGCAAAAACACACTTCGATTTCCTTTACGTAGAACAGCAAAAAAATATAAGAATAATATTGTAATCACTCCCATGTTCCAGGACTTACGCTTAGTATATCTTTGTAAAAAATACTCGTATTTCGATACTTGTCAGTTCTATTTAATACAATCGAATAATTTAATATATCTCTTGTGTTATTTAAAACATAGTTATGAGAATGAATAGGCTTAAATAAAATCTTTCATTTGAGGTACGCCACTCCTTAAAAAATATCGTTTATTTGTTTTGAATAAATGTTATATTAAAAAATACTTTTCTATTCTTCATAAGATATAAGGTCTTATCACACCTTAAGTAGACCTCAATTAAATTGATGCGTTGAACGATAATTTTCTGCCTCAAAGTTGGCGACATTAACAGTGTCTTACAATACTATCAACATCTAATAGCCTATTATTACAAACTGTTCCTTCTCCGTTCCGAGCTCAGGAAGGCGATTAATGAGCTTCTGATTGTTACAGTTTTAAATTTATTGTTGTAGTTCTCGTCCTATCTTATTGCTTTTCTTTTGGAAGTACTGTTAGAGAATTTGAATTGTGTTCCTTGATGTTATAATAATAACTGTGAGGATATGATAAATAGTTACATTTAAGTCAAAAATTTGAATATTGGGTAAGTAGATAACATACTTTTGGAAATGGCGCAGGCTCTTATCAATGGTTTTGATATTTCGTTTTGTTAATTTTATCAAATAAACATTAAAAACTTTTGTTATAAACAATGGCATGATAACTGATAAGCTTAAAGAAATAAAGTACTTTAGGCTTAATTTAAAAATGAAGGACAACTAATGTATAAATAGCTACATTTTTCATTATTCAATATTATCAAATATAGTAATAATTATATACTTATGTAAAATTCTTTAAACTTGTTTGTACGGGTTTCATACGGGTTAAATAACTTGTTTAAATGAAAATACAATTTATTAAATAAAATATTTAATAAATCGTCAAGACTTGGGCCTATCCAGAACTAACATTAATGGGAACGTACTTTGAAAGCAGCCCTACGTTAGAAAGGGGCCCCTTAAACATACACCGGGTTCGCAAATCTTTCTTAAATACAGATAAAAAACAAATCTTGATTCGGGAAGAAGTTTACGAGGAAAATAATTTATTTATTTGTTTTGACCTGACAAAAAATCATAGTCTTATTAATAATGTTATATCAAAATGTACTAATACTAATTTTGTTGTTTTCAGAATGTTTTATTCAATTTCAATCTAAATATTTTAATTGTATATGAAATATGAGCTTTTAAAACTACTATAGAAATAAGCTTTTTAAACCACTGCTTGCTGTGTTTTTGTGTTGTTTTTCGAATTTATGTACTATTAAAATTTCTGTTTGCTACGCAGTGTCTGTTTATTTGAAGCTTTTGTTAGAAATACAAATATTTCCTATTTAGCAAAATTACTGGTGATTTTTTTAATAATTTGTTTATTCTCATTCACATTTAACCTAAGGGCTTTGAAGGGTAATTCGTCCTAAATATTTTAAATAAAGCAATTTTTAAAAATATTCACATGAATGGTCATGGACTACAAAATTTTATGCTTATAATATATGCATACCGCTATTGGGAAGCAAAATTTATTTTTCAGATAAGGTATACTCACATCACTTCATTAGCCATAAATATTCCAGCGCACACTGGTATATAACTTTACTTAGAATATCAAAGTTTGAACTTTTTACCTTACATTCTAAACAAAAAAATAACGAAAAAATAACTTTCCGTTATAGTAAAACTCATATTATGATTCAAGTTGACATTTTAAGAGACTTACTTGACTTACTTATCAAGAATGCATATTTTACCTTCAATTGAAAGTTCTAGCTTTAAACCAGGATAATATTTAAGTGGTTTTATTTTTTTCAGTAAACGGAACATATATATTTTTTAATTCTAGTCTTTTTTTTTCATTACATTATACATTCATAACAATATAATTATATAATACCTATGATTGGCGGTACAAATGATATCTAAGCCTTTCGCGAGTATTCATTTAAATAAAACTAATATTTTTGGATGTACTACCGCGATTTCTATTATTTTAAACTACGTAAGATCTACGTTTCGGTTACTTTACAGCGATTATGATCACGGGCAGACGAGATGAAATTTTCATCTCGCAATATCAATAACAAAAAACTAGTAGTACATCCGAAGATATTAGTTTAATTTCAACCAAAGATTCTTGTAAATTAATCATACAATGAATATCCTGTAGAAAATGAATATCCTGTGGAAAATTTTAGATACAAAAATAATTAATTTTTTATTTATTTTTTAGTTCATCACATCTTTATATCACGGATCGAGAAACAAAAAAAATAATAACCATAAAGTGTACTACATAACACTTGAGTGATTGCTCGGCATTTATTTTAAAGGGAATAATAGACAGAGCTTGGTATGCCATTTACATTAATATAAGATTATATTAAATTAACTCATTGCAACATATACAGTAATGTCTGTTACGTCCTAAATAACAAAGACATATGGTCTATAATAAATAATTTGTAGTTCTAAATTTTAAATCAAAATAAATTTAATATTTGAGTATTATAAAAGACAAAAATATGAATCTTATCGAATTTTATCAAGAAATATACTCTTATTTCCGTTTCCTCGAATATTCGCTTTAAGAACTCTATTTAATAAAATTAAAATTATGACGTGAACGCTTTCATTGTGATCTTTTTCTCTTCAACATTTGCTACAAATACAAATATTGAAAAAAATATATATATATATATATGCAGGTATTAGTTTATTATTTGAACAAATATACCAACGAATTACTCAACTTTGTTTGTATAAAACTGAATATTTGTGATATTATCTTAGCACAAACATAACACCACAATGTTATAAAATTTTATGATTTACATTTCCAAATAGATTAAGACTTGCAGTACTATATTTTAACAAAAATGTTTTTTTATTGTAATCTCAAACGGCTGCATGAAATGAAAAGTGTTTGCAAGTAAATTATTTTTTATACACTCAAAAAATTATTATTTTAATGGACCAAGTCAAAAAACGTGAGCATATTCGAAATGAGTAAAAAATTTAAAAGTAAAAAGTTATATAACATTCTCGAGTTATATAACATTCTTTTCATTTCAAAGGTTAGTATGAATATATACATATTGAATTTAATTTCTGTTAAAAATTTAAAAGAAATAACTATTCTCTTATTATTATATTTAATTGCAAAAATCAAAAACAATTTGGTAAATTTTAATATATATATTGCATTCTTTCTAAACAACCAGAATTATATTGTAAAGGTTAATGGAATTTTTTTTATCCAGTCGGTATTAATATGAAAAGCTTCTGTTAAAAATTATAATTGCTATGATGAGATCATGTTGTATGATAGTCTTAATTATTCATAATTAAACGAGAAATTAAATTACCCAATAAAATTTTGTATTAGATGTATGTTTTAGTTGTAGTACATACTTAAAAATAACAGCAGAAAATTTAATATTCCAAAAATAAAATATTCGATATAAAAAGACTGTTTGATGTTCCTGTTTATTCAAATGTTAATCAAAATATAATCATTCATATAATAACGTTCATAAATTTGCTCGTTAAAGAAATAAAAGTTAAATCGCTATAAACCTCATAATATTATAAAATTTTTGTGTCGAAACTATAAAAATATGTCAAACAGAAGTAAAATTTAAACTTTTATTAGGTAATACACGAAGTTCTCTGACACTGGCTAAGCTTTGATGTGACTCATTACTTTTGCAATATAATTTTATGCGCCATGTTTCTTTCAAAGGTTCTATAAAGTTTTTTTTTCTAAATTAATTCTAGAGTCTGTTCCATATAAAGTAAAATTTAGCATGGAAATAGTTTTGCAAAAATAGGACTTATTTCAAGGCATATTAGACGCAAGTACAACTCAAAAGGATCAAACAAAAAATACTCACGAGAAATAATAAATTACTTGTACTCTGCTTGAATACAAATCCGCTAAGAGATATAATGAAACAGACTTTACCCACGTGTAAAAGAAGCAGAGAGTGCAAAAGAGAATAGATGGTAACAACGAAATAAATTCCGGAAGGGAAATAAGAGAAGGGGACATATTCAGGAAATTAGAAGAACATGCGAAACTAATAAAAACATCAATAAAAACATGGAAAATTTACAAAAGACCACTGACAACCCAAGGGAATACATCGAGGAAACAGCACACATGAGAGAACCAGTCAGAAGTAACAGCCCTTCCAACAAACAGGGGTGGAAGCATACCGCAACCTATTCTGTAGTTGTCTCCTAAAAAAGGATGGGCTTGCCCAAAAAGGGAAAACAGTAGATGCTAAAGAAGGCTGAGTAAGAGTTGAAAGAGTAAAAAAAGTCAAAGAAAGATTGGAAAAGGCCTATGATAGCTTACAAGTGGAGGATATAGCCAAGAAGGACCCACCAATTGTACTAAGGTATCTGCTTTCAGTAAATACAGAGGAAGATATAGTCAGTTACCTTAAAATACAGAATGTACATCTTATGAAGGTTACACCAACAGAATTATTAAATAATATACCTTCTAGAACCAAATGCTTCTTTATTGATGGTCCTGAGGATACTGGAAAAACATTCATATAGAAAAATTTTCTACTTCATGCTGTCTAGATAACGATATATAAAATTAATATCTCAAAGATTATTTCAATGACGTCGTGTTCTGATGACTGTGTAATTTGGTCCACTACATATATATCATAAAATATGTATTTATCTTTTAATACTATTAAAATATTTTGAACATTCCTTAGCATCGGACACAATGAAAACCGCTATATTCAAACAATGTGGCTCTCATTGTGTTCCTCAAAAGCACTTTGTTTCAGCTTAATGACACGTAATTTAGTTTGTATAAAGATATGCATAGAACAGTTAAATATGGCACGATTAAGAATAGTCTTTAATAAAACTATAATAAAAAAATCATTTCAATACATTATTCACAATGAATATACTTATTTTTTTATATAGATATAAAAATACTAACTTTAACTCAGAATGATAGCCTCCCATGCGGTTTGCAAATTGGGCTAGCATTTCATTTTCTGTCACATATTTTTATTTGAATATAATTCAAGCTTAAATTTTAAATCACACTTTGTTTTAATTTTTTTTTTATTTGATGACATTTAAAGACTAAGTTTTCATGATAATTTTATATACAAATTAGCAACTAAAATACACCCCCTGAAATATCAAACTAAGCAATCGAAATTTTTATAAAAACATTTGTACGTAATGAAATTCATCTTTTCAGTGTCACTATTATTTATACTTATTAAGGGATTAAAAATTATTAACAGAATGTGTCTCTGTTTACATCGTATATGTAATATAAATCCATTCTCGTTTATGAGTTTAAGAAAAAGGAGGGATTTCATTAAGTTCAACGTCATTAAATTATTGTTCCACGGTTAATAGGTAAGCGTGTAATATTATTAACCCTACTTAGCTACCGTTGAGTAAACTTTAAGTTAACTTCATAAAATTTATTGCATGGTTTTTCTTTCATATATTTAAGTTTAGTTTATAATCACACGTTCACATAGAAGACTAAAATAATAACACGCATTGAGCATGATCACCAAAAAAGATTGAAGATGCAAAATTCTGCCTTTTGTACTATGAGAAGAATTGATTGAATGATAAACATAAGTATGATATAAAATTGAAAAATGAAAATGTGACTAACTGATTTTTAAAGCAAAATCAAAATGATGATTTATTAATTTTAAAGTTGTTTTTATGAATAGTTTCAAGTTTAAAATATTCATTTGAAATTTTATATAAAAAAAAAACCTAGCATTAAATCGTTGAACATGTATATGTGAGAGATCTATTTTTAGGTACTGGGTAAAGAAGTTTTTTTGATTGCAGAAAGTTAATTTTAATATTTCACTAACCGAGTATAGAAGTAAACTGAAATAGCAATATACACACAGTGTATTTTTAAATCAATCAATCAAATCGTTCTGGATTGGAGATAAAATATATGATGATAACTCCGATATATTATAATAATTAAACTGGTAAACACTGTTTTGTTAAAGCTTTGGGGTGTAATATGTCCTTGAAAATCCATATGCCTGACTCTCATCCGGAATTTTTTTCCGGTAAATTTGGGTGCTGTGAGTGACGTACAAGGTAAGAGGTTCCATCAAGACATTTTATCAATGGAAAAGTGTCATCAAGGGAAATGGCGTCCAGGAGTGCTAGCAGACTTTTGTTGAACCCCTAAAAGGGACCTACCTTAAGCCAAATATTCAAGAAAACCAGAAGTATCTACTAGATATTAGGATATAATTCTATAATTGTGGCTGATTTTTGTACTTTTTAAGAAAATATATATTTTGATGTCACAAGAACAGCTGATGTGTAAATTTTTTTTTCGTTTATAGGTATATATTAAATTTTAATGTGACAAAAAAAATTGCAAATTAGTTGACCAGTGTTATTATAGATCATTATATTGTATAATCAAATTATAGACAAAAATAAACAATTTATGTTGAAACACAAAGTGTGCTCCTAGTTGGTTGGTCATAATTAAATTATAAAAAAGAATACAGAAAAAATGTTTCTGTTGTAATAAGCTTTTAATTGGACTATAAAGTATAATTATACTGACTGCCGTGTTTCATCTCGGCGTCATAAAATGATTTACTTATACAGAGTCCAGCTTAGTAGTGGTCCTTTATATATTTTTTTGTCATTTATTAAGATAAAGAAAATCAGACAAGGAAGTATAAATCTTTATAACGATCATAAAATGATTTGAAGTATTATGAAAGTTTGATGTGTACTTATTAATTGTAGAAAAAAAAGCTATCGATATTATTCTTGAATTGATTGACGTTAACAATATTATTAAATTCTTTACATTAACCATACAATTAATTAATTGTAGTTTTTGTAATAAATGTGTTCCTTTTGTTTGCAAATTATTTAATGTACCAGATATCGTAGTTACTTTCATTAATCTTAAATTTTGAAAAAATACATATTTTGATATTAAGAATTTTTTTTTACATTTACCATGTCTTTTACTAGCACAACTAGTATTGTATGTTAGATTATCAAATTATCTATATTTTGCTTAAGAAGTATTATTAATTATATTTTAATTTTCTTACATTTCCAAAAATATTTTTTAAAATATTAACTTATTAGTTGCTTATCCCTATACTTAATAATATAAAAGGTTTATCAGTGAAGACTCCAATTACATGTATATATGTACATATATACTTTTTGCAAACAATACTATAAAATTTATGTGCCAATACGGATCAAGTTTGTACTGAATCCGATCTTTCAAAGTCACTTCAGCAAAAAGTAGAAACAGGAAGAATCATTCTTAGAGTCACCAAAAAAAGGATTGTCATTTAAGGGGAATAATATTTTAGAAATAGCAACTTAATAGAAAAATAAATAACACAATTAAAAATTACTCCTACGCTTAATTCTTTTAACCCAAACAAATTTTCAGCAATGCCTTAATTTCCATAACATATTCGAAACAGATGCTTGCATTTTATTTTTCGGAATATGTTCATAACTTTAACAAAACTAATAAACAAACTCATGCAATGACGCAAAATCTCCTGTTTGAAAGTTTTATAATTAAAATGTAACTATTATTATAATATTAAACGTAAAAAAACTCCTTTAAAATTTAATACTAGATTAAATATTAAGGCGCGAATAATAGCGCTGTACTAGAATTCCGAACACGTAGCGAATGCCGAAATTGCAAAATGAGTCCCGAAAATTAACCGAATATAATGAGAGAAATTCCAACTAATTCGATATTTCGTATTTTATTTTATGAGCATGAGTCTGAAACGCTAACATCATTTTAAATTTCATTTCAATATATGATCAAGGGTTGGCGTTTATACTCATTTGCCTTTCTAAAAATTTCTGTGTGTACTAATTTTTTCCCAGAAATAAACTTTGTTATATTTTTTGCTTGTATATAAGCCTTGAATTTTCCTTTTGTTTTAATAAATATAAATGACCTTTTATTATAATATTTTAAATGTCTGTTCTCAAAAACTGTTGACATAAGCCAATCATAATAGTGTCTAAAGTTAGTAAAAGTTTCTTGTTAAGAAATAAGCTGACAAATTGTAGAACTAGTTCGGAGCTATGAAGACCGTATTTAATTTATCGTACCCGAGTAACTGTTAGCTCCTACTTGGTAACGTAGTTACATAGTTTGTTTCAAGTGTCTTTCAACATGAGAAATGTTATAACTAAAGATCCAGTGACATTTTACATAACAATTTACTAACCGCATCCTCGCGCTAGTGACGTACTTAAAGAAATTAATGAAACCTTAAAAGGTACATGGAATTTATTCTCGTGCTAGCGTCGATGATGAATATAATCGGATTATTTGAATGTAACTTTGTTTATTAGATATACGTCGCGATTTATTATATAACTTTACAGCAACCGCGATCACGGGCAGGCGAGATGAAATTGTCCGTTTGCTATAGTGGTATATTCGAAAAACAATAGCTTTATTCAAACGTGTACTTGCGAAATTTTAGGCATCTGATTCGATATAGTGATTGAGCTCCACCTTTTTTCTTTATGTAGGTCACGACTATTTTGCTGTCTATCTAAAAAAATACCGTCGAATTTCGAGGCCCTATCGCTTTGGCTGACATTGTGGTAAATATTGCTATTCTGTTCACCTTGGTCCAAAAACACTCGTGGCTATGAATTGTTACTATCGAATTTATAACGGAACACTATAAGACAATGTTGGTTACGATCCTGAAATGCAGTACTTCCTTCGGACGGTTTAAAGAGATCACGTCTCCTTTCGATTTTACCCATAGGCTGTCGTTGATATTAGTCTGCTTATTATGAGATGACACTGAAGAGGACGCAAGTTTTTATAGTTTTATAAAATTCGGCGAAGAGACTTATTAACAACTTTGTATATTTCCTAACATAAAAATATTTATAACAATTGCAGGATGTATATAAACTTATTTTCCTTTATATCATATTCTTTCGTTATGACCTTAGAAAAATTCGTAGCCAAAATCTAGTATTACATATAACGAAAAAGCTTTTCGCATATCTTTGAATAACCATTTTCCGATCCATCCGTAGCAATCACTTAGTATCCGGTTAAGCGAGTAAATGTTTATGTCTGAGTAAGAATTGGAAGGTTCAAATAGAGGATAAAAGCTGTTGAACCTATCGATAAAGTTCAAGCAGATATTATTGTATGGAATAGTAATGGTTTCGATGTTTCTGCGTTTATCGACGATAATAAAAATATTTTAGACTCCAATGTCTGTTATTTTAATAAAATTTTAAGTGTATAGCGATCATTAATATAAATATTTATCTTTATCGTCTTCAATAGACGATTTTTCTGAACTATTTTTTAGTGGGTTTGATAAACAGGAAAAAACCCCTTTACTTGTATATGAATACGTCCTATGGAAGGGTATCTTAGAATTCAAGGTTAAGAGGTAAAAACTTAACGGGTCAAAAAGAAAATAGTTCACAAAAAAGGATATTCAGATTTTAAAAGTAAAGGATTATTAAAATATGTGTTCAAGGTATGGTTGATATTTTCGTACATTTAATGAACATGAACGAAACATAGGTTCTTATTATTTTCATTGATATGACTTTAGATTATATAAAAACAGGAAACACATTTGACTAATGGAAGTATTCATTCATATTGTACGGACTTGATTGTTATTTTTTAATATTAAATATTTTTATTTGTTCATATTTTTTTCTGTTTGTACACATATAATAAAATTTAAATCTTTAAGGTCATTCACACGTTGAAATTTATATTTACATACATTACAATTTGAAATTTTTACAAAAATATTACCATAAATAAATTTATTTTTGATGGTTAACAATAACATTGTAATGAACTTCAGTGATTCACAAGTCGCCTTACGGCTGTCTCGTACAAAATTGAGTCAAATTAGCGTTACAGTTTGACAGCTCGTTGAAAATGACCTACCATTCTAATTAATTATTAAAGTTGTGCCCTTACAATATTTTCTTTCATACTTATGGTTCTCTGAAAAGGTTTTTAAATAAAGGAAAAATTAACATTAAATTTTAAAACATTAGCAGTTAGTGATCAAGTCTTGAAATAATTTTCAATTAACGAGTAGTTTAACAAATTTATATTTTTTTTATAAATTGATTTTAATAACGCAGTATAAAAAAAAAATATGCGAAATGAAACCAGATCTGAGAAAAGTCCAATAAACGATAACTAACGCTCTTAGTTTTTAACTGCTAGCCATTTAGCAGATTACACGGATAACCGATTGCAATAAAGAGCAAGTAAGTTAATAAGAAAGCGGTTTAAAAGGTTATAATCATGAACTCATTTATAGCATAAATTATTTCTTATAATGTGAAAATTAATAAAACACACATAAAGAATATTAATTTATAATCGAGACTTATATGTCACATAAAATAATTTATTATTTACGTTAAATAACATGTGTTGCATTATTCCAATATAATGGGAAAATTTATCTTAAACAATGATATTAACACTAATTTGTTTAAATTAATATATCAAACAAAAATCATTTAAAGTCTATTCACTGTCAACAAGATTTTTTCACATTAAGAATAACTTAATTAAAAAAAAAATTATACATCACACGATTGACGGACACCGTCATTGAGAATTTCATTATAGTGTAACGCAACAAAAAGACAGCATACAGATAATAATACTGCATTTATAATCTACGTTGGATAGGTTAACATATAAATCAAAATACAAAGCCACCAGGCCAGTACCAAAACTTCAAGGAGCAGAGAGTGTGTAAGGGTTCTTAAAAGATTCCAACTTTAAAACTGGTTTTAAAATCTACAACCAGATAACATAAGGTATTATATAATTTTTTGCTACTCTATATAATTCTAATATTGTATATATACGTACATTTATAAATTATAAAATAAAGATTTTTATCTTAAATGCTTAGTTATACGAGTATAGGTAGTAATTAAACATAATATAATAAATAGCACAAGTGGGCTCATGTAAATATTTTGTATGTAATGTTTTTTTTTGGTTAATGTAGCCATTTATTTATGAATTCCTATGTAATGTACAACAGTTATTTCAAAGTAATAATGAGGCCCACCTCTCATGTATTAATGTGAATTTTTTAAAGATATATGTACTTCTAAGAGTATTTAGATGTCATTGAGAAAACATCATGAGGAAACCTGGAGTTATAATTGCAAATTATAAGTTTGAAGTCGCCAATCCGCCTTGAGCGAGTTTGGTGATTAATGCTCTAACCATCTCCATGTGAGTAGAGGGCTTTGCTCAGCAGTGGGCTCCAATAGGCTGATGATGATCATGATGATTTTGATCAGATTTATATATAGTTATTCTGATAGAGATTGTAGTTGATACGGTAATTAAGATTACTTTATATGTATATAAAAATACAGAGTAGAATTTATATGTTATGGAATAATAACATACAGGAGAAGAATAAATAAAACTCACACAGCAACATTACAAGTGTTGTCCATTGAAGCATTTACACGGCTGAGAAGGGAACGCTTCCATATCAGTGTTGGAATCTTATTTGAGTCTTGCGTTTATAACCGAGTACGCTATATTATATATTTGTATATTAAAATTAAAGCAAAAAGTTATATTTCTCTTCAAACTCCCAGAATGTCTTAATTTGGTTTAAAGATCAGTAAATTAAGACTGTCATTTGATTTTCGTTTTTCTATTAAATTAATTAATTTTCATTTCAACCTTTTTTAAGTGGCTTTGAAGGCCTTAGTATTTTTTTGGAAATTATTGGAATTTTTTTATTATGTAGGGTCGGATGCTCAAATAGATTTTTCGATCACATATGATCATAGAAGTAGTTTTTATGACTGATTATATATTGGTTTCATGTTTTATAGTTGAGATGCTGTCTTTATGTGTAAGATCTTTTTTATATTATGTTATGTGTGAATGCAGTCGAAAGAATTTACTTATATATTTAAGTAGTTTAAATCTCTTTTAAAGGCTTTGAAAGTAGTAAATTAAAAAAAAATAATAATAAGCAATTATAATAAACGTATATAACTTGTGTATGATTTCACAGCCTCGTCTACGGAATTTTCGAAATACAATTGTCAAACACGTTAACTAACAACATAAAACAAATGAAATAAGATTCTCTTCCAGGCCCTTTTTTATTTTTAACCCCCGACGCAAAAACGACGGGGTGTTATAAGTTTGAATTGTCTGTGTATGTGTTTGTCTGTCTGAGGCAACGTAGCTTCCAAACAGATTATCCGATTTTAATGCGGTTTTTTCTTTTGAAAGGTATTTCCGTGGAGAGTGTTCTTAGCTATGTTTGGTGGAAATCGGTTCAGGTCTTCAAGGTCATTAGGTCGTTTGTTTTTTTGTAGTTTGCCAGCAAGTTTTATCATAATAATTGCGTACTTTTTTGGGTCGGGAGTTTTATTAAATTTTTAATTTATATTATGAATCTTCTTTAATTTATATTATGGATATTCTTTGCAGTGTTGATTTTGTTTGTTACATAATAAAATATGCTCTTTCGTTTCGCAGCTAATATATTTTTTTAATTAAAAATAACGTTAGATTCTCTTATAAACACCCTTTAAAAATATCTTGTTAATTGTTACTGGTACTTTAATTAAACTTTAAACAACTTGTGATGATGATTTTATCAACACGAATAAGGGCACCATAAATTAATTTGTATGAGATCTAGGACGCACTATTTCGAAATTGAAATCCCATAAGAGTTGATGAGTATTCATATTATTTACGTAATTTTGAAAGATATTGTCTCTTTCATATGACGGGTTTTATTGAAGAATAAAAATATGTTTTTTTTGTTACTTTACATTTCATTAAAAAATAACTGTTCTAGCTTATTTTTTGTATTTGTTTATGTATAAAATATTTTATGTTCAAGCTTTACAATAATTACCATCTTCATCGAAATTCTGAAAGTGATGAGACTTTTCATCGTACCTCTATATTTTCTAAAATGTCTCACAACCATGCGATAATGACAAAACTCTAAAGCCTGAGAACACGGGAATAGAATCTTAAGATCGCTTGGAAATTCAAGTAACTTTACACTATTTTATACGCTGATATCTACGTATATATGTCGGAGTAGCGCGATCCGGATTATTATTATGATCCATTTCTTTATAGATTCACAGTAAAAGATTTGTATTCAAACTTCGAGAGTTTCTGCTTACAATGTTTTCTCACTTGGTTCACCCAATAGAATAAATCCCCACTAACAATATTTGCCTTTCAAAGACATTGCCAGGTGATTTTAATAATGTTTAGACGAGGGTAGTACAAAGTGATTACAAATTCATTTCAAGCTAAAGAATAACAATATACAACTTTATAAATATAATTTGGAATACACAACCGTGCCAATTACATACATTATACGATATATCAACTTATTTAATTTTCCAAGAATTTTGATTTCAGGTTGAGTAAAATGTATTAATAATATATTACAATATTGATATAAATATAAATGAAGTCACCAACTAGATCGTATATAACTTCAGATTTCCTAGAATTTCACTGTGAGGTTTTGAGGTCTTACCGCTGATCGTTACGCTTGCCGATTGACTACACAATATAACCTGCCCGCTCTCTCCCGCAGGTGGCTATGCATAATGCATTTCTCCAAGCAAAAAAAAAAAGCTAAAAACATTAATGTAATATTATGTACAGTAGTTTCAACACAAGCCTTTATATTTGATAGACAATATTTTTTTTACACTAAAAAAACTGCTTAGAAAAAATAAAATGAATTCACTGTTGGAATTAAATATTAGAAGTAAGAAAATATGCTAGTTGTCTTTATAATTTCTTTAGGTCACTAAGAATTATATAAAGGAAATTTAATTCTATATAGTTTCATTTTTCTAAACATACTCTTAAAACTACTACTAAAGTTATTTCCTAAAGTCTAAACGAAAAGTGCTTTTCATTCATGGTCATACTTCTGACGATTTTACACACAACCTTCACGATACAAATAATTTACGTTCGTATTTTAATTTTTAATGCCTTGGTGGAATTCATTGCTTGTGACTCACAGAATATAATACTTGGCTAGGAAATTTATGGAGATTATGTTGATGTGTAACAATAATATATTCAAATTGAAATAAGTCCCTACATTTACACTTAATTCACCATGCTCTAGTATCTTCAAAGGAGCATTTCATAAAATATATTTGTGCATATATTTGCATGGGTTAAGCAGAAATCTAATATGGGTTAAAGAGGACATTCACATCGAAAACTAAGATCAAGCTACGTGTTGTTGGACTTCGATTTTATTCTTTTTTTCGTTTTCACTTCCTTGTTAAAAATTTACGATCTTCGTAAACATTACTTGATAACTATTATGGCTTACTTATCTACTGTCTTTTTTATATTCACGACTCCGTTATAGCTTTGGAAAGCCATACTAAAATAAAGTAGTTAAAAATTCAAAACTAAGATTTAAAATTTAATTATAATTTTAACAGTATATAAAAAAAATACATGTCTCTTCGGCAAGGTTTTAATAATTTTTTATATGATAATTTTATATATATATGTCGGCGCAACGAAATTTAAAACCATAAGGAATAGTTGTTTCATAAGTATTTTACTTTAGAGGGTAGACAACACATAATCAATGTCATGGCGTTATATTAGTGATTTCTTTAGCAAAATTATTTGATCTACAGGTCTTTTTATGATTTGTATTAAAGAACAGTAAATGTTAATTCGTATCGTAATTTGTAATATGTGAAGATTAGTCATACTGTAACTCTTAGGAAAACGAAACTTAAGTAATGTTTTGTGCTTATTTGAATAAGTAAGATTATTAGTCGTATATTAATATTTAAAATTAAAATAGTAAATATAATGACATCACAAATACCATTTGTATTCGCTAACATCGGGGGGAGGGACACAGTAGTGTGAGAGCCATCCAGGAGGAAGATTATCTAATTACAAGTGCAAGTTAAAGTCTGAAATAAAATAGTGAAAGTGTTTGTGAGTATTTTATTAGCTAAACGAAAATGGAAATGGATAAGAAAACTGTTGAAAATAGTGATAGTGACGACAGCATTGCTGACGTCACATTTCTTAAAAATCAAATATGACATGGTGCATCGATATATAAATACATACATTGAAATATATAACAACATGATAATCATTTCACACCCGTTGATTTTTGTCAAATATTATATCCTTTTACCAAACATTATACTATTATTAAAATCGAAAAAACACCAGCCTTAATCTGACTTCTGAGTGAATGTGGTGTCTATGAATTATGACTTTGCATATACGTAGTTTCAATGTCACTAAAAATTTATTATTTATTTATGTAGGTTTAACAGGAATAAAATAATAAAAAAGTCACAAAATATACAAATAAACCAGAACCTTCTATATCAAGTTAATATTGTTAAAAGACATTAATAAATACGAATTTATAACTCAATGTCACTTAGACCTGCAGCCTTTGTATAAAAATAAATTGCACAAACTTTATCATTGTTGTCAGCGATATCAATTAATAACATTGTTTCGTAAACCTTATTCGTTCGGAATAATTTTCACTTAAGCCCGTTCGTTTTTAAAGTATTTCAATACTCAGTTTAGTCTTGAGCTATGTCGAGTCTAATATTTGACTTTTAAACGAGGATAGTATAAACAGTAACGTTGTTCCTGACACTTGAGTACACAGCGACTGCATAAACTACTAACTAATGCTCTGAATAATTCAGGAGCTTGAATTCAATATGAAGATTGGAGAATACAATTACTTTACTCAATACTTACAAATCAGTGGAAATTAATCTAACCGAACTCATTAAAACCCTCACGTAATTTTTATAAAGTGATCATGAGCAACACACAAAAAGTTAAGACGAGTTTTAAACCATTCAGTTTCAATCAGGCTCTTACAATTGCATGTAAATCCACCAGTTCTAAACGCTTTAAATCCAACTGTGCACAAATATATGCATAAATTCATATGCATATATTTTCGCATACATACATGTACCTACAAATATACGTTTACAATTTTGACCAATAATATTTATTAAACTCTGATCTTAACGCACCTTTTAATTATTTTTTTTAATTAATAACTAACTGTATATACACAAGAATATTTTACTACATTTAAAGAAGTACAAATGGTTCTTATTAAACGGCTCGTAATAGCTCTAAATAAATAATCAATAATCCAACTCTTCAAATAGTTTTTTTTTTTTTTGTATATAAAATTTATCACATTAGTGAAATTTTACTTCGAAGCCATCACAGCCATTACAGCGATCGTTCAGGACTAAATAGTAAAGGAGAATTTGTAGTCACACTTCTTGTGATTATAAGGTCTAGAAAGCCTTTTTCGTTATATATATATATCCTTCTTAATGAAAAAAGATGACCGAAATATTTTGTCAACTCAATAGTAAAATAAATTAAACTATTAATTAATATTTTATCATTTAATGGTTTAACTATTAAGTAGAAATGCAACAGTGTTAGAACAATGCTAAATTGAAGTGTTACGTTTATTTTAAAATAGGACATCAAAAACATTTACAAAATATTAAGGAAAGGATCGCAAAAGAAATAAATAAAGTATAAAATATAGATGAAAGGTAATATATCTTTTATGATAGAAATAGATTTAAGGTAATCATTATTAAGATTTTCCGGATATTACAATGCGTTTATTATTATTTTACAACTACGTAATCCCGACGTTTCGGTTTTTTCGCAGCAACCGTGATCTCGTCTGCAAATTAATCCGAAAACCTCAGATTTATGAATTTTAATGTGCGCTTGCCGTAAAATAGAAAAAAACAATGACATCTGTTGTTATGACCGTAATAATGTATCTAAAACATTAAAAATATAACTTAATGTTACTGGGTTTCCTTGTGTTACATAGAAAAAGTTGTTAAACTTCTCGGAATTAAGCACGTACTTCAAGTATTGAGTCATTACATGTTTATCCATTAAAACCCTATGTTCCTCCTCCCTGTATCCACAGATTTTTACACAACAGTAAAAAGTAAATAATTTGTTTGGTTATTCCAAATCGGTGATATTCTATACTCTTAGTCATAACGTCCTGTTGTGAAGTTCTGATCTGGATGAAGCTCAAAAAACCTAGAGTTAAAGCTAGCATGGCTTTTAGATATAGATTTTTGTTGAAAGTTTTGTGACAAAAAAGGTGGTTATGAATGAAAAACCAAAAACATCAATATTAACAAATATTACACGTTAGAATATTATATGTGATAAGTTTATATATTCGTGATAGTTAAATGGACAAATAAATTTAAAAAAAAAACTCGTCTAGATACCATTCAAGTAAAATGGTCTTTTTAATAAAAGCTATCAGCAAAAAAAAAATAGGTATGTAAATAAAACATTTTTCAGCAACAAATACTCAAATTAATATTACACATGAAAATTAAAATATACATTTAAAAAGTTTTAATAGTATACGTTACGTCAAACGCTAGCTGTAGAGCTTTAGTAAATAAGGAAACAAGAATTAGAAAAAATGTTTATTTAAATAAAATAACAGTTGTGACACAATTTGTGGATCAGTTATGATAATTGCTTTTTCAGTTAAACTAATAAGGGGATTTTTTCGAAATGTCTGTAGATGTACCCTTATTGGCTTTGACAGTGTCACCGAAGAGGGTTCGATTACAGAGTAAAACAAACTTACTGCGGTAAAGGGCGGTAAGAAAATGTAGCTATGCCCTAAAAGCTTTCTTCGTTTGTGCAAATTAAATATACAGTTTCTGTGTACAGGTTATACTGTTGAGTTTAACTTTTTTTAGCGTGCCGGGGTATATGTGTATATCCGTTATGTCTTCTGCTGTCAGCGTCTCCATAACCATGAAGAAACCAAATTTTCTATCCTCTGGATGCTGATAATTTGGATGTCTCCAAGAGAAGGTTAAATAGGCTAAATTGAGATAGAACTTTCATCCCTTACGACTTCTTTTCCACCTACCAACAGCTGGAAGGACAGACAGGCACTCTCCCGTCAAAATAAAACTTAAAAAAAGATTCTGGAGAAAAAATTTAAACTGATCAATATCTAGAGGAAGTTAAACATATAGTCATTAGTTTTTTATTCATGAAACATTTATAAGTGACGTGTTATACTGCAAGTGGGAACAAATATCTGCAATTAGTGAAGTCGCTGTGCAAGTGACCGCATTTGGGAGACCTGGCTGCTACCGTTGGCTTTCTTCCAAAACTAAGGATAACGAGATAGGATATGAATAGTTATCTCTTTTTAAATCGTACTTCAAACTTGCTCAGCTATGTTCTCAGCTTGAATTAAACTCAGTTAACCTAATTATATAACTGTAGCAATACTTTATCAATAAAATATTTTTAATGTACGATAAGGGAAACTATTATAAAATCAATATTTCACTCATATCACGTCGAAGATCCTGTCAAATAAGCTTTATAATTATTTTCTTTCAGAAACAGTAATTACTTCTTTATTATCAGCGGTCATGTTATTATTCTTAACTATTATTTATCTATATTTTTAATGCGACCCTGTGGGAATCTTGGGATTAAAAGTAACTTGATATTCAAGAGCTACAGCGACGTTGATTAAATATGTACAATTCCATTTAAGTTGATATTGTGTCTTCTTGTGTAAAAGAAAAATAGCTATATTGTGTTCGATAAATTTTTGTATGCAACTGCAACTGAGTTTATTTTATTTTCTTATATCGTAAATTATATATTAGTTTTAATATAGAGTTGGGATCTAATTTCAAATGGAAGGGTTAATTTTTGTTTAAACGACGGTATACTAACTACGTGATGTCACGAAGCCGTAGTAATTATCCAACAACCCTTATCTCGTATTTTCTGATGCTGATTATTTAAATTCAACCTTTGCAAGGACTCCCTTTTGGAGATATAGTCGTTAGGTTTGATATAGTTTTATAACTAAAGCTCATTTCATAAAACGAATGTTATAGCTTGTTTAATATTTTTAATATCCGTATTTTTTATATTATTTATATAGGCAAATTTATAACTTTTTTTTATATAACACAATGTTAAAATACAATTACTATTCGAATACTAAACCTTTATGATTGCTTGAACAATTTTTTTTTGACATAGTATAAACTTAAAAGTAAAATAAATATTTACCCCTTATTAAGATGAAGACAGAAAACTAAATATCGCATTTGTTTTATTTTCTAAAATCTTCCAAAAAGGCAAAGCTGCTGAAGGTTTAATTGTTAAATTCATATATTTATTAAAATAAGCTTCTCGTCATTACACCGTCATGCCGAATCAATTATCTTTAATATCTCCTCCACTGATATCAAAAAAACATATAATTAACTTTTGACAATTTATTTGAAACAGAATTATTTATTTTCAACATTCTCGATTGTCTGCAATTTTCTGTGTCACAGTTTAATTTTATGCTGTTAAAAGTAAAGTTACTTAATGTAAAATTACATACAATATTTTAGGCAAAACAAAAATCGTCACAAAATTAATCAGTGATCTCAATTTGATTAAAAATTTTGTTTAGTAAATAATTAATATAATTTGCATTAATTTCATATTCAATTCGAATATATTTTAAAACACATCCCGTTTCTAAATGAATCTATTTTTTTATAGTAATTGCTCCAAGAGTGTTAATAAAATAAGAATAAAAATTTATATTTATTTTTACATTTTTAAACTGAAATACTTAAAAGCATAAAATAAAACACTTTATTCATTTATTCATGTATAAATATTATTAAATGAATAGTCGTCATTAATCTCTTTATCAAAGTGGAAGTATTTTTAAAAAGATTTGATTAATTAATTAAAACATATGAAACTTATCCTTTTACCCGTTAAAAAAAAATAATGTGAAGTCCCCTTTTGTCAAAGTTAGATGCAGGCCTCATAAAGATGTTGAAGTTGTGGCTCGCCTTATTCATCGGCTTTATTCAGGGATCGCAATAGTTTTGGGATGAGTCTAAAAAAGCCATCGGAGCTCTATAAACACCTGATAGTTTCCAAGAGATATATCCTGTTAAAATCCCATGATGTCATCGTTACATCGCTTCAAAAAGACAAAGATGCCCCAGAGCTAGAGTCAAGGCTTCAATTCCACAAGCAGTTTATGATAGAAGCTCAAATTAACAGAGTAGGGTTAGGATCAAGTAAGAAAGTCTAAGATACGGATATATTGAAGTCTTTTATTCGGCAAGACGAGAATGATAAATATAAAATCCATGAAATGAGTTTAGAAATGCAGAACGAGTGGTTAGACATAGGAGATTTTTGCATCCCATTAGCACTAAAATGGCGCACCTTAATTCATGATTGGTCTAAAATTCTATCTCAATGCGTTCCAGGTGACTCTCCCAGATCAGAGTAATTTGGTAAGATGGGGTTAAAGTACCGAAAAGGCTTGCTATATCTGTGAGAAGGCAGTTGGAACTGCTAGGCATTTGTTAGTGGGATGTAAGGTACTCCTGGATAACAGTCAATACTCGCGTCGTCACGATGGGGTTCTGAAAATCATACGTGAAGCGGTTAGTCTTTCGGTAGCCAGAGCGCAAAAGGAAATAACCACAAACGAGCGATCAGTAGGTTTTGTGAGAGAGGGCACTAGGGCTATAAAAACAAATGTCAAGCCTTACTCCATCCTTAAAGCGGCTACGAATTGGACTATAATGATGGATACGTATGGAAAACAATACAAAATCCCCGAGGATATTTGTGCGTCGGCCTCTAGACCAGACATATTTATGTATTCGCGAATTTTAAAGAGCATTGTGATGATAGAGCTTACGGTTCCTTGGGAAACCAACATCCCCAAAGACCATGCTATCAAGGCCAACAAGTATTACGAGCTCACAAACGAACTCACTCGAAATAGGTTCGTCGTGGATTTATACGCGGTAGAAGTGGGAGCGAGAGGTATTACGGCTAAATCTCTCTACAACCTACTAAAAGACTTGGGCTCGTCCAGAACTCACATCAATTCATTCTTATAAAGTAAGCCGTCTGCTCATTTGACAAATTTTACAAAAAAAAATCGGATATATTCAGATTAAGGACTTTGAAGTCACTAATATTGATTAAATTAGACGTGAAAAACTATATGGTTTAGTGCAGATAGTATTCGGACTTTTTTTAAGGGATAAACTGAACATCCAGAAATATGTTGGGGATTAATTTGTATATGTTAAATGAATTTAGTTGATGTTTTAAACTCGAGGGATACAATTTAAATCGAAAGCAAGCTAATCGACATTTTAAACGTAACTTTTAAAGTTTCAACTAAGTTTTATTTATTGCAATTAATTAATAAGAGTTTATTATTCAAAAGAACTAAAACTAATCAATTTTGTTCATCAAGCTGAAAAAAAAAATGAGCTGAAAAATACTAAAAGAAATAATGTAGAAGTATAAAGGAGCTTGTGTAAGTGAAAAAGTATGCAAGAATAAGGATAAGAAAGTATTATTCAAATGAGTCTCGACAAATTTTAATTAGCTGCCTTTTTAAAGTTTGTAAATTACTCAGTCTTTCTAAACAAGATATCTTTGAGAGTTTTAATTACAAGGAAGACGGACGTCTATTCGTCGGTTTTGTTATAAACTTTTCCCAGAAAGAGAAAATAAACATCAGTATTATTATTTAATTTCCTATGCAAAACATACATTAGACTTGGACTATACAATGTATGTATATCTTAGCAATTTTTATTTCCTAATATCTTTACATTTAGATAAGAACTATTAATAAAATATTAAATTTATTTTAGCATGTAAAAAAATATTTCCTTGTTGACTTTTGGTCAAATAAAACATACATGTAATTTTTGTTCAATCTTTGAGTGATCACTTGGTCACTCAATTTATGGCGTCACATATTTGTTATTTTTGGCACTGTGCCTTAACTATGGTAGTAGATTATGCCGTAAAATCCAGAAAATACAAAAATATATTTATATAAAATATATTTTTAGATGAATTAAATACAATGACATCAATCGTAACTCCCGTTATTTTCACCTCCGTTATTGAATTAGATCATGAACCACCGCCTGTACCATAAAAATCTACATAATAAAAGGTGGCAATGGAGGATTAAAATAACTCAGAAAATCACGTCAAAAACGAGCCTCCAGAATCCACTTCAGACATATACGAAACTTCTCAACATTCCATGGATTCATCGTGCGAATGCCGGGATCAACGTGTTGTAGAGAGAGGAGCTTTAACAGTGCCTGAGATTTGCAACCCAGATGAAGTTTTTCGCGGCCCCTAACTAAAGCGCATTAAACGCTCACCTCCGCCGTCCAAGCTGCCCTCTCTACCTAACCAAAAAAAACTGAAAAGAAAAGAAAAAATAATAAAATATTCGAAAAAATATACAATATTTGGTTAAAAAAACAATAGAAAACTAAGTTTCATCGTTCATTTTAATCGTGATACAAGAAATTTGTTACCTTCAGAGACCTCTAAAACCAAAAAAAGTAAATGAATTTAAACAACTTTTTCGTGAAAATTATTTCTTTAAAAAAACTCTCTTTAAGTTTGTTCTGTCGTTATTTTATTCTCCAATGACCCGAAAACAAAGTTATAACACCCAAAAGTAAATTTTTCCAAATATTTTCAGTTGTTTTTATTTAAAACTTTTCATTTGCTATTTAACATTATGGGAACAATTTGTTTTAATTTCCTACAAGTTAAGTCTTGCAATATTTTTGTTGTTTTTCGAGTTAACGAAGTATAGCCTTAAAAACCTTTGCATCACACTTATTAAGATTATATTGGCCGGGCAACAAAAGTTGCCACGACTCGAATTCGTAGTTACGCTTATACTAAGCCCGGTCCCATCTCCCATATATCAAAATTACAAAGGGGCTTCTGAAAAATAGCATAAGGACTGAAATATAATAATATTTCGATAGACTATTTACATAATGACAAATATGGAAAGTGTACTGGATTTTTATGTTATTACCTTTGTTTGATATCCTCCAAGGCCGACCAAACAAACAGAAAAGATATGTGAAACTCCTAAAAAAAGAACCGTAGGACAAATGAAGTGTATAAAATATAATTTCTTAATCCTAAAGATGCAGTTCTCTAGCAGTATCACTTGTTTTATTCTGTTTTTGAAGCGGCATACAGAAATTATATTTAATTTATTTAGGAAATTATTTTCAAAGAACCAAAATAAAATAGTTTTTAAATAATTTTTCTTTGATCTAACATTCTCTTATTCTGAATTTTTAATAATGTCTCATATATGTGCAAACTTAAGCAGCTATACTATTTACATAAACGGAACAGTAAGCTCAGAAGTAGATTTTAAATCTAAGGAAGAATTAAAAGTAATAATACTTTGATTACTGTGTATCTATTAATACTATTTACTCTAAAATCATGTTATACAACTTTATAATAATACTATCGTTACAATATTAAGGATTTTTTTAGTTTGAGCAACGGAGAAATCAAATAAGCCTGCGACTTCATTATTACTCAAAACTATTGAACAAGTTTAGCAGACCTTAAAGTAATTTTACCTTATTCTATTTCGGCTAAAATTATTCAAGAATTTCAAGACGAGATGTTTTGTCTCAGATCAAAATAATTAATTAAAGTTATTCATTCTAAATATTGAAAGGTAAAATGATTAGATAATTGTAGAATATTTTTAGGACTCTTATAATATTAAAAAGCATTAGCATTATTTCAGAATACAATATTTTCACATAAAAAATAAAACATTAATAAATCCATTTAATAAAGTATACTTGAAGATTGAATATTCGTTCATAGGACTTTTCCTTCTTTTTCTTAAATATACACCCTTCAAAAATTTACATAATAAATTTCTAAGACATACGTCTGCTAAACTAAGATGATCATATGGGCTACATATAAAAAATATTGATAAATATTTACAACTTCAAGATTCTGTAGAAAGATCTTTTTGCTACATTCAATTTAAACTATCTAAACAAAGAAGTACCTTTTGAAAAATAAGCGTAGAGTAAAATTTTAAATAAAGATATTCTAACAAAACTTTTATATTAGATCCTTACATATGAAATTGAGGATTTGTCGTACTGGCAACTTTGTGTTCAAATATCTCCTCTTTGATTAGGAATTCCGATTTCAAATTTATACAGTTATTTACTCATGCATTTGATTTTCGAATAACGTGATCGATATGTTTTTTCATACAGATTTTTTCTTTACGTAACTCTAAAATTTAAAATATCACGTTATTTAGGTGTACGGGTTCCGCCGTGGCACCAGTGCTATACAAAGGGTTTGAAGGATTAATAATGTGTATGGCGGTGGTATCAAAAAAAAGTGCTTTTCGTTCTGGAAACTTTGACCTGTAAAATAAATCCCATGGGCAGCTGGAGTTCAAGGTTGACAATGAAGAAATGAAGTATATTGTAGAGGCGGATCCATAGTAAAACCACTTCCGAGATAACTGCAAGCTGCGGTGTCACTGGAGAAAAAGTTTTAATGCACTTGAAGCAAATTGGGAAGGTGAATCAGCTTGAAACATCTCTCATGAATTGAGTGTAGCAAATCGACAAACGAGAGTAGACTGCTGAGTTACATTAGACAACCGGCATATTGAAAGAATTTGAAATAGAATTAATAGCCGTGATAAAAATTGGATCTTGGACAATATGCCGGAATGCTCATCAAAATGGCTGCACCCTCGTGAACCAGCCAAAACCTGCCCCAAGCGAAAATTGACTCGATAAAACTTACTTCTGGGGGTTTGGCAGGAACTATATTTATAAAATGATAAATAAAAATAAAATGTCAAATTTTCTATCCAGGAAAATTATGTCTGCCTAATTTTCGCATCCGTTTTGCGAAAAGGTTCTGTGATATATTTCAAAAGGTGATCTGTTGTTCAGATAACACCATACTTATAACAGTGCGTTATACGTATTGCAAAGTTTACAATAATTTCAGATATTCCGTTTGCGGTTTACGTTATTAATATAATTCGATTTTTCGTAAAAATTAACGGGATCTTAATTATTGCAACTATTAATGAAATATTGGGGACAAAAAAATTTTAATATATGTTCAAGCATATTATGGTTTCTTCACGATGAAATACTGGACACTATATTTAGTTTCTAGATGCAGTTTGTTTTAAGAGTATAGAACTTAATGCTTCATTAATTTGTGTTATATACATATATATGTAACACAAATTAATTATATATATATTATATATATATATAATGTTGCCCTCATTTCTTTAATATGATTTTTTTTTATTGAAATCAAGTTAAAAATCGCAGGATATGCAATGCTCGTTGTTATCTGAAAGTTGAATTGTAATGCCAGTTTTAAAGTTAGAATCCTTGTAAAACTTTTAACTCGTTCATCTCCAAGTTCAGATTCTATCCATCGCTGGCTTTCTAATTTGTTTTCACATATAATACTATTCAACTTGTCTTATAAACGAGAACTTTGTATTTGTTTGCTATGTGGTTTTGTATTGTCAAACAACGAGTTTATTTTATTATAGAGCGATAGTCTCAGTAAATGTTGTTTTATTAGAGCGATAACATTGGTAAATGTTGTGAGGTATGATAATATATTTTTACTGTAATTCTCTTTCAAAATGTCATGTTTCAAGGAAAACAAAATAAAATAAGAGATTGGAAATTACAACAATTTTGGTTTGTAAAAAATTTTTAATATACTATGTTTATATTCTGTGTGAAGAATTTATATCACCATTAAGTTCGCACTTAATGTTGACAATTTTACTTGTTTGATTAGTGTTCATACAGGATAATTTTATTATAAAATATACCAGCTACGTCATATAATAATTAGGTAAGGTGTAAAGTTTGCAATTTATCACTTCACGTACAGCAATATTTATTATAGGAACATTAATTTCAAACTAACATAATTTAAATAAATGTGTAGAAAGTTTTAATTGGAAGAGAAATAACAAATGAAAATAATCAATAAATTACTATAATGTTGTACTATTTTTCATTTTTTCTTTTTATATTTGTATTAATTTTTATAATCTATATATAATATATTGACCACATTGCCTAATAAATTGTTATTAACTAGCTAGCTTATTGTGAAGTTTTCAAAATATTTGATAAATTGGTGGTATACATTGTAGATTACAATTAGCTTTATGATTTTTATTAAAAAAAAAACCATTATAACAAGTGTTAGGAAAAATATTTACGAAATATTAAATATTCGATATTCTATAATAAATAATCCTCCATACAAAATGCTTGTGAATGCCTGTCCGAACCAATGGTAATTAATTAGGAGTCAGTCCCTGACGGTGTTTTAGTACGAAATATTGAGCTACCCTTACAACCTCGTACCACACTCACACTCGGACGTCACAACTGAGGCCATGTCTTCCCAGAGTAAATATTATAGTAAAAATTATTTAATTAAAAAAAATATATATTTAGTTTAAAGAATTAATAGTTTGACATCTACGATTTGGTTAATAATTAGATGCGTGCGTGCGTGCGTAAATTTAAGGAATAATTTTTCCTATTTTTATTAAAGCTTTTAGAGGATGTGACTATTTAATTAAAGTCATGAAACTATAACTAGGTTTTCTATTATTATTTTTCTTGTTCTTCTTTATATCTGGATTATAACGTACTATATTTGGGCGATTTTAATATTTTATAAAAAATGGATATATAATAATATCCATTAAAAAAAGTAAGTATTATGTTTGTAAAGCACTTCTTAATATTAAAATATAAGAATGAAACAAGACACACAAAGATATAGTTTGTTATAATACAGGATTTTCTATATAAAACGAGAATTAAAAAAAAACTTACGAATGTTTTTGCAAAACAAAAGATTTATTCTATAATTCCAATTTACTATCCATTTAAGTATTAGTAATTTTTACTTGTGATTTAAAAAAATGTCTTTTGATGAACTCATAACATAAATCTTAAAGTAGGTTAAAGAATGAAGAGGATTAATGGAAAAATAACATTGTATATCACAGCTTCTCCTATTATTACTAAATCAGAAGTGTATAAAAAATTTGTTATTGAAATACTGCAAACTTTGTTAAAGTTTTCTTCTTAGTCTATACAAAGAAGTGAGAAATTTAACCGATATTTATAAGTAAGTAAGTGTTGTATAACAAAGGAGATCAAGCTACGTATATAATATGGCTAGAGAAAGAGTCGTCAACTTCGTTTACTTTCCCTTATATTCCCATATTTAAATGATGAGCAAAATTATTGTTTCAAAACAAATATTACTAACTGCTTCGAATGCTTGGAAAAACTTGACGAGATAAAATTTAAGCTAATAAGTTTAGGACGTGATTTTGATGAAACAATGCTTCTTTAGTTTGATCTTAAAAGATGTTAGGGAAGTATGTCTTCTTACAGATAAGGAACTCTAGAGTTGGTCAGCTTTCACCGTAAATCAATGAGTGTCATAGGAATAGGAATGGACAGGCATTTTTAGAGTACTGTTATTCTCAGAACTAAGATTGGTCATGAGAGTGACCTAAGAAAACAATTTTTTTCTTAGGTAAGATGGGGTGTATGTGCAGGGGAATATTCCTTCTAAGGCTAATTTGCAGTCACTTGAGTTTAATTCGAAATTACCACACGTGATCATATTTGCGAAGTCAAAACATGAGAAGTTTGAGCGCAATAAAGAAATGGAAAAAGGAGTTGTAAAAGTTTAATTTTGGTAGAGATTGGAAGATGGTTCTGTCCTGGCACTGGTGAAGCACCCATGAAGACTCCTATACGAGCCTTAGTTATATGAGGACTTCAACGACAATATTGATCGAGTATTATACAAGGGTTCTTTACAACGGCACTGTACTGGATCCTGAGGTTAATTAAAGTTATGAAAGGTAATGTATGCGATTTACAATACAAAATTTACAATTTAATATTTACAATACTAAAATAGTTTAGTATTACATTGAAGATAAGCAATTCTATACGCTGCAAGTGTGATAACTTCACTTAAATGAAATATAGGAAATAAAACCATAAGTGTAATATTAAGAGATGTTTTAAAAATACAGTCATAAACGTAGGGTTAAGATTTCTTGAGTTAATAATAATCTCTTTTCGTTTTCAAAGGAAATACATTGACGAATAAAGTATATTTCAATGCCATACTATGGAGCTTGTTACGTAGAAATTGTCCCTTATTATTTTTTATTATTTCAACATTGTATTGTATCTTTATCAGGCTAGTTATAAATCTGTATTTTTATAATTTTCGGTAAACATATATACTCAATTTAATTAATGAATTAAATCTAAAAGCAACCATTACGCTGATTTTCAATAGATCACCAGTATTTGAATTGAGTCTGCCCAATATTTAAATTAACATCGTTTTAGCATAGCCCAATTTGATTTTTTATTGAATTTTAAAGTCTTCAATTCTTACTTTCTATTTATGATATGAAATCTTATCGTTTCAGTGCTCGCTTTTAGACTAAGATTCTAAATATAGTAATGTGTCTTATGCGTCGCCGAACATAAAGTATCAACCGTTGGTTTTGATAATTCCGTTGAGTTCTTGTAAAAGTTTGTTAACAATTTTTGTAAACTAATTAAATTTATAGTCGTGCACTTAAATACTTTTGTGTGTGTCCCTTTCTCTTGATAATTTTGTTCTCAGAGTTTATAAATGGGAGAAAATTTCAGGTTTCGTCTTCATTGTCATAGTATCTCAAGTTTACCCTCAAGTAATGTTGTTTCGTTGTCGACTCTCTGGGTCGCCAGTCTCATTGTTAAGATAATAATAATTATGAGAAAGCATCGCCGGCTATTGACAGTAGGTCTGAATTCACGATATCGCGATTATTCTACCTCGTTGTATGTCGATAGTACTACCCAACTGGATAAGGTCTTTTTATGTCATTATTTATATTATTTCAGTTGCTCTCCCATAATAACCCTCTAGAGTTGGCATGGGTCTCATACTTTTGTTTGCGGTTTATGATGCGTATTCCTCGATTAACAATTCTTCACAGTAATTTATTTATTTGCAACGAATATTTCTTAAGCACTATCAAGAACTTCACATTAATTATATGTAGATTTTACTGAACGAATAGATGGCCTACATCCCAAGATGTAAATAATTTGTTACTGTTGTAAATATGAATAAAAAATGACCTGAATATCAAATATGTTTTAGTTTTCATTTAGAACCCTAGTTAAAAATGTGAGAGAAGCCTACGAGATATTTTCCCGCAACAGCTAATTGATAGGAAAATTAGTATAACACAACCAGTACAAAAAGAAATAGTGACAAAGAAATTATGTTATATTCACTTTATATATTATATATACTGCCGGCCAAAAGTTTGAGACCACCCTCATCAAAGAATAAAAATGAAATAAAACTCAAAAAAAAAAATACGAAGCAAGAGGTTTAATTAATAATAAACATACTTATACATACTTCCTACATATATCTTAAGAAGAAAAAAAATATAATTTACATAAAAAATGCCGTTAATATTTAAACAGATTTTTCACCAAAAAACCCTCCCTTGCATTTTATTACTTTTTTCACTAGTCTTGGCATACGACCAATCAATTTGTCGATTGTCTCTTGTGAAATATTGTTCCAGCTTTCTCGTACAGTCTTCCACATGTCTTCTTGCGAGGAGGGGCAACAACTGCGTACATTTCTATCAAGCTCTTCCCACAAAATCTCGATGGGGTTGAGATCCGGGCTCTGAGCGGGCACACCATGTTTTTTAACACCCCTTTTGTTTCTTTATCTTCTAAATAACCCCTGCATAATTTTGAACTATGTTTAAGATCATTATCTTATTGGAAAAAAAACTATTTCCAATTAATCTTACACCAGACGGACTGGCATTTTGTTGTAGTATTCGTTTATACTGCTCCTTTTTCATAATTCCTTCGACTCGTACCAAATCTCCGGTTCCATAGCCCGAGAAGCATCCCCAGACCATAATGGAACCACCACCATGTTTGACGGTTGGCACCACACAGTCTGGCATCATCTTTTCCTCGGCGCTACGTCGAACGAAAATTCGTCTTTTCGATCCAAATATTTCAAATTTGGATTCATCTGTCCAAAGAACTTTTTTAAAATCTTCTTCAGTCCAGTCTCGATGGGTAAAGGCCCACTGCATCTGTTTCTTTTTGTTTTGTGGCCTAAGTAGTAGTTTTCGAACAGCAACGCGACCAAATAAGTTAGCATCTCTCAATCGTCTTTTTACTGCAGTCATTGACACAGGTTTAGATTTGGATTTATTCACTTCTCGATAACTGCCAGCCTCCTTGTATCGGTCTATTGTGTTATGAAAACAAGTCTTCGACAACAAGTTGAGAGGCAATCACACGTTCAGATTTGCCTTCTTTGTGTAAAACAAGTATGGCACAACGAGTTTCACTGCTAATTTCACGCACCTTACCCGTATTAATGTCTTTACTTTAACAGTGACGAGCTCAGGCTAACCAAGATATAACTTTATAAAAACTCGGGTAAAAAATATGTTTTAGAAAGCTAAAATAATCCTGAATTTCTTCTAACTTGAAACAAAACCAAAATTATTAGTAATGAGCAGCTCATAAAAATATTACAACGACTCTACCACCTGGTCCGTGCGCGGCACTCAGTAATGTTTTGTAACAATAGACCTTTATAGCATCATAACTTATAAACATATAAAAATAATGACAATAATTAGTAGTTTAATAACAGTAGAGTATGCAGGCATTCAAATTAGCTATTTATCATATGCACTTTTGAAATATTTTGTTGGTGAAGAAGATTTTTACGAGTGGTCTCAAAATTTTGGCTGGCAGGTATATAGAGATAAGAAAGTTAATTTGAGTAAATATAGTAAATATATTCTGTACTAAAATTTTAAATGCCATGAATAAAGATATATATATATATATATGTATATAACATTAAGACACTAATACAAATTGTTTATGTATATATATTATATTTTTCTGGGATAAGATTTTTTGTTTAAAGAAATCATTTTCATAATAATATTCATGAAGCTATCAACGCGCTCTTGAAAAAAGACTCCCAAAACAGCAATAAATGATAAAAATTTTCAAAATTATACATTTAAAAAATGCTCTCCGGTTTTTCATTATGTAATATGTTGAAAAAGGAAATTAGATAGCACCAACAGATTTTTATCAACATTTACATATTATACTTATTACTTTTGAAGTGAGTAATATTTTTGGGGGAATATTTAAAATTATATTTAAATTACTAACATTTAAAGCTCACACAATCTAAAAGTCTAGTAAAAATGTTGGAACCAAACTTTAGAATCTTATTTATTTTGTATTAATCACGAAAATTTAATTGATTTTTCTTAAACTTTTTAAAATGTTTTATCAATAGGACTTTTTTATCGTGCATTTTAACCTAACTTACAATTTACTTCTCTATTTAAAAAGTTTTCATGGCTTTTTGTGCTATTAGTAAAATAAGCTGTAATCGTTATTAACTCTGTATTTTCTTTAAGGACCACTACTGTAAAAAGCTTTTATATTTTAGCACGATCTGCTTTAAAACCACTACGTATTATTTTAAGGCTAAATTATGAATGAAATATGTGTCATATGTTTTTAGGAAATGAATGTGGAAGGTTAAAAAATTGTCATCAATACATATATACATATGTCATATAAGTTCCTAATAACTTTTTGAAAGTATAATATAATGTTTTGAAAACAATTTTTATTAATTAAATATCTTAATCTGGGGTGACCATTCGGAAAATTCGTTTTAATTTGCCCGTTGATCTGACTACAGGCTGAAATAACTACTACGGTTAATGACATCAAAGAATTTTTTGCTCTCAAAGCATATTTAGTTAGAAATAACTTATCATGCAATTATTTGTCACTTTCATAAATAGGCCTATATAAAACTTTCATTTTACTTATTTTTTATATTTATAGATTCATAGATTCAGTTGGCGAAGGAAAACATCGTGAGAAAACCTGGACTTATAATTTAAAATTATAATTTTGAAATCGCCAATCCGCCTTGAGCAATTGTGGTGATTAATGCACAAATTTTCTCCATATGAGAAGAAGCCGTTATTAAGTAGTGTGCTCCGATAGGCTGCTGATAATGATAGATTCAATTTCATACAATTACTATCAACAGTGATTTTTCATTACTTTTGTTTTCTTTGGTTATTATTAATAATTTTTGCTATTTTCGTAAAAGCAATTTTGTAATTTATTGTTCTTAATAATGCAATGGTAGAGTTTTTAACTGTTAGAGAGTACAAATGGTTGCAATTACTTAAGTCGGTACGTTAGTGCCGCATTTGGGAAATGTGGCCGCTGCCATTGACGTTCTTCCAAAGCTAAGTTCAACGAGTTATAACATAAAAAGCATAATCGTTATTTGTTATAGAACGTACCTCAATCTTGCACATTGCTGTTCTGAACGTAAATTAATCCATTCTGACTGAGAGTCATATTAATACATGCCATTTGTGGTATGTTTCATATTCATCCACGTGTTACAATCAAATTCCATTCCATTCATACAATTTTAGAAAATTAGCGTATTATTTTCGGATGATTTAAAGCCCCAGTTATTATTAATTAACCTTTGTCTATTATTGAATGGAGTGCTGATCATTTATGACCCCACGCAGAATTCCGCTTAGGACATCATTGTTGAAAGGCATAATTGTTACAAGGATTGATTATCTTGTTAATTATTATATAATTCTATCAAATTTCCCATTTAGCCATTAAAGTATCCTTGTAACGTAATAAGAAAATTTAATTCTGCAATAAATTCATATTGTACTCTAATTATAATTACTAACACAATTAACATTGTTGTAGCGCTTGGGTTTGATTGACGAGTGATGGAAAGATTTATGTGATGGGCAAAATTTTTGTAAGGAAAATAATGTGTTTATTATGTATAGGAAAATTTGACTTTAGATTCAATTGACAAGGAGAGTGTGATATATAGTTAGTAACCTAAATGTCGGTTCACGCAACGCTGACAATTCAATACATACATATAGACCTACTTCGTAACGTTGAGAATTGTGACATATGTATAATTAAAATAAAAAAAAAATCAAAAATAATATTTAAAGTTTTACTGCCAGAGACCTGGATTATAATCTTAAGTGATAGCAACTCTGTGTTGCTCTGATAGAGTGTTGAAAGTGATCGCTTTATACTGTGCCGAGTATTCCAAAATCTATCCTGGGGAGACAGAGGTAACGATAAAGTGCTTTGCAGTTAACATAAAAAAAGGCCATGATAAGATAAAATGAGATAAAATAGACGTGTTGCAGATCTATAATAGTCATTGTCATGTTTGTTCAATTGTGTTGCATTTAACAACATTACCAAGATTTATTGAATATTTATTGCAATTTCTCATGTACAGTTTCTAAATATACGTAGAAGCCAATTGCATTATTAAAGTAACTTAAATCAGGTGTATAAAATTAAAAAAAAAATTAGGAAAAATCGTACACATTCAAGACATTCTGCTATTCTTCAAAGCGATTTGTATTTTCATTGAATATTGTTTTGTAAGACATTTTTTATACATTGATAAATGACTTAGTATACTCTGTCAAAAATATCTGTTTAATAGTATAGGGAAGGTAATAACATTGTTTCTGTTCCGGTGACGCTGTAAAAGCCGCAGGGCCGTAAGTAATACTCCATACAAAAAAAATATATTATTTTTGTTGTGATTGCTCAATTTATAATTTATAATACTTCCTTGAGTGATTCAAGAAGTGGAAGTATCGTCCATTAGCTCTAGAATTTTTAAATAGTGATACGAGATTATTATACTTCTTATATATTATTTTTATTGATAAATTATAAAAAAAGAAATAAATTTCTGTAATTGATGGTAATTAAATATAAATCTATCTATAATCTATTGTCATATAATTTCAAAAAGCAGGTTATGTTTTTTTATCGAATTATAACAAGACATCGTATTAAAATAAATTTCCAAACTTAATTAAGGATAAATTTATAACATCTTATTTAAAGTTCAATTCGGAACATCGTTATTTGAAACGCTTCCACGGTTTCATGAATAATATTATTCTAAAATATATTTACTTTTCTTTGTTGTATCTAAAAATTTAATTCACAAATATTATTCTTGTTTCTATTTCTTTATGAACACCATTAATTATTAATGACAAACATAATGGAAAGAGAGTTGAAGAAAAATTAAAAAAACTGTCTCTAATTTTGTATATATTTTTTCTTTATATTTATATACATCAAAATTAATATACATTACATAAATTGGTACGAAAGTGGTTTAGGGGAAACTAGTCTACCAGGTCAACAAAAGAAACATTTCAACTTGTCTTGCTTCGTGTTAGTTTATCCAACCGATTGATCGGTGTATATTGAATGAGTACTGAAGGGTAAAAACAGTCGAACATTCTAATTTATGAACCGAGTTTTGATTAAATGGGAAGCGTTACTTATTTTTGTTTTTAAAATACACGCACCAGATACGCTCTAAATATTTTAGAGCTTTTCGTATAAAAATTCATATTGTTAAAATAAGCTATAACAGTTTTTAAGTAAAAATCTAAAATTAAAAGCGAATTAACTAGGAAACTGATCTTGTTCAATAATTATACAGTATTATGACAAGATTATTATTTTTAAATTATTCTTTAAAGACTTTCAACTGATTAAATTAGATTTTAAAAGTCAAAGTCATAGTAATATTCAAGAAAAAATGTAAAACCAATAAGATTACTTATATTGAAAGCAATTTTAACAACATTACAATAAATAATTTAAAAATATGTTTTTGTTTATTGACATAAGGAAAAGATAACAAGAGTACAAAATAATTAGTATCTTAGTAGAAGTCTTTGTAAAGAATTTAAATGATCAGCTTGTCAGCAAATAAGACAAAGTCGTTTGATAATTACCAGGACTTCGTTACATCATAAAGTCACTTTTCCCTCATGTAAACGTACCTTTGTTTTTACTTCCATACGCACATTACATTAAAACTGCGATATCGGATTATATCGGATATATATCGGATTTGACAGTTTCGAGACAGAAAAATGAAGTACGCTAAGTATGTGTTAAATCAATTTTCATTTAGATAAAACGGAATTACAAACCTAACCAGTCCTAGGTTTGTTTTAATAACTTTGTTTTCTTAGGAAAAACGTTTACTAATTAGACGTTTCTGATTTCCAAATATATCTAATAAATTATACAAGGAATTATGTATTTATAACGTACGCAGAACATTTAGTATAAGTAAGTTAAGTCTTTGTTGAAATTTTTTAGTGAGTCATCATAAAAATTGTAATAACTTGATGTCCTGAATTGGTTGTTTTTAAAATTTTGATATGTTGATAATAATTTACAAAAAAAATCATTCCATACCTACTCTATTTGTATGAATTCTCGTTGAATTTCAGAAACACAAAACGCGGACCTTCTAATTTAAAGATTAAAAAATATATAAAGCTTAAAACTATAGTGAGATTTAATTGCAGGTGCGCTAAGCAAAATCTGTCAGACAAGACTAGAACTACCAGTAGCAAACAATTTGAAGTTCAATAAATTTGGAACGGTAATTATTAGAAGCCCATTAATCGTCTTCCTAAACTTGAAATGGAGATGGAACCGTTTACAATAATTGGCTATTAGATGTTGATAGGGTTGTAAGACATCTCTGTCACGGCTGTTCACTCTGTGGAAGACAATTAACATTCAACGTTGCACATATCACATCTTAACCAAATCAATATCACAACGTTACAATATTGAATTAGTTAAGATGTGATACGATCTTGTACATCCTCTTATGGTAATACTAGTTGGTTCCAATATTATGTCAATCCCATTTGAAATTGTAATCACGGTCTGTCAAAGTCAAAGGACTGGACAAAGGTAAAATGAACGTTTCTATTTTATTACCATTTTAAGATTAAATATAAAGTATTGTCATTATATATGCATGAAGCATAGCGTTAAATGGGTTGTATCATAAAAATGTAATTTTTTTTTTTAATTTACAGTTAACATCATAATTGACAATGGAATTATCGTATTAAGGTAAGATTAATTAAGTAATTTTTCAGGTAATCCCTTATAGTAGTTAGTAAAGACTTCTGACTGTAAAAGCTGTTGGAACTTATTTGACCATTAAAACTCTCTTAAGGTTCTATTTTCGTGTTTTCAGGGTTTTAAATTTTTGCCATATCACCTGGTAGCGAAGTGTTCAGTAAAATATTGGGGTATGAAAAAGAATGGCTCGTTCCTTTTCAGAATTGAGATGAATCTGGAAATTATTATACAAATGTAAATATGAATACAATAATTGAAGAAATTACAAGAGAACTAATTAATTCCTTTTAAAAAAGTAAAGAAAACATTATTGCTAGCAATTTTAATTGACATCCTTGTTCCACAACATAATTGAGATATCTCTCTTAATGTGTTGAGCGAAAGGAAATAAAAACTTCTTTCCGAAATGAATCACTGAAAGAGAGATAGAATAAAATGTAAATATTAAATAAATCTAGTAATCAGTTATTCTCGTAAATTATTTTCTCCTTTTTCGATTCAATCAATAACCTTAGACTTTTATACTCTTTCGCTTTATATTTTAATTTGCTAAAATATTATTCATAAGTTAAACAACGGTTCCGCTTCTTCGAAAATGCAAAATTATTGTAACTTTAAACCTTATTAAAAATAAACGGCAGTAGTCTTGAACTGGTTAATGTATTCATTTTTTAAAAAAAAATAACGTATTTATATTCTCTTCACAATCTACTTTGTTACTTGAGAATTAGGTAATTTTTTTTATTGAAATTTACCATTAATAAAAATAGATTTTTTATGGATATATAAATATAAAACTCCATTAAAATTACACACAATGGATATACTTCTTACTTAGGTAGTGCCATGGTCATATTATTAATTTTGTTTTCTTTCACATTAATATCGTATTTATTTGTAAACTGTCTTCAAAACTGTTCTTACATCTACGTAATCAAAAAAATATAGTAAAAGCAGTGGATAATGATACCTAATGACTAAAATCGACCCCTAAGAAAGCCTTCCATTGACTGCCATTAGCTCAAACATGAAAAAATTTACAATAACTTTTGGAGCACGGTGTCCCAGAAAGGCAGAAATTCAGGGAAGTAGATCGGGACATATGCCATGGTTAGAAAGTTTAGCAATATGGCTAACCAGCCGGACCTTGTCGAAAGATTTCGAACATCAAGTGAAACTGTAAAAGCTTCTCTGTTGTTCTCTAGAGCTGTTCCTCTTAAATGTGTAGTGTTCATCAGAAATGTAAAATCGACTGCTGTTATTAATATTAAGGGAAAAGAAGGAAAAAATAGCCGTGTGGCTTTCTCCTTTGAAGTGAGAGCTAATTTCCCACCGGCTTTAGATTTTGTTATATATTACTTTATTCTAGAAGCATAGAAATTGGTGTCAATCGCTTTGGCTACGAATAAGGTTTTAACAACATGTTTTGCAGGATTATGCGGATTGGTCGAAAGGTCTCCTTTTGGAACTAGCAACTTGGACTTTGCGGTTTCGTGCATCCATGAAATATTAGCTGAATGCTTGCCGCTGCTTCTTTTAAACTTGTCTACAGCTGGATATGAATCACGGGTCAGCTGTGCCACAATGGTGGCACAGCTGACCAGCCAATGGGCTGAGACGGAGAAGACAAAAAAATATTCCATCGCCTACTTTATTATATCAGTTATAACGTTATTGCATCTCAACGAATTTTTAGTAGACGCAAATATGCCGCGAAATATAACATGCAAAGAAATGTTGCATCTTATACCAATCTGCTGACTTGTACGACCACATTCCCAAGAAAAGATACTTCTTTCAACCAATAATAGATAGGTATTTGCAAAAAGGCCACATGTATGCTCTTAGGAGTTTGCTGTATTTTTTAATATATATGAAATGTATTTTGTGTTTTTGAGCTGGCAAATGATAATGTAGAATAAAATAGAGGGACATATGGTGTGCTCCGGAGCTAAACTTAGAACTGAAAGGACTAATGACTGAATTGTTTATCACACAAAAAAAACATGTTATAGATTAATTGGTATATTTATACCTATTAAAATTTTTGCGTTTGAACCTATTTACGTCAGTAGGCAATTATTTTTAATTTAAGATATTTCTGTTTGGATGTTGTTTATAAACAGGATATTTTAAGCTCACTGTGGGATTGTAATCAGTTCGCAATTATTTTGTTTTAATTTCTGCGTAATGACTAGGATAATTGTATTTCCCAGGCTGCATAATGAAATGTAGCTCCTGCATTATTCCGAGTAATAGTTAACAGATTCTACAGTTGCTGTGCACTCAAGTGTCAGGAACAATTCCACTGTTTATACCATTCCCCTTTAAAAGTCAAATAGACTTGACATAGTTCAAGAGAGAACTGCGTATTAAATTATGTTAGACACGAACAGACTCAAGAGTGATTTATTCCAGATTAATAATGTTAAGAAACAAACTAGGTTATTGAAATCTCGGAACGTAAACTTTGTCAATATATTGAATCCATTACTTTCCAACAAATTATAAAAATATGGCTGGACTTCAATTTCACTCAATATCCATTACCACGTTTAATTTTTTTTCAATTAATTTGCATTTCTTATAAATTTATTATAATATTAACTATATCTACAAACATCTACATGGAATAAATTTTAAGTGATATAAAATTCACATCTTTAAATTCAAATATCAAAACATTTTTTTTTTAAATGCTTTGAACATTAGAAAAAAATTATGTATACAATCAATAATTTGTAACTCTTAATTATTCTATATACAAAATAACATTTCATAGTCAAAAAACCATATACAGGAATATCGATGACGTCATATTATAACCCAAAACCCTCAAACTAATTTCAAATTCGTATTTCAATCAAACCATTAGTTAGTTTTTAAGCTGTTATACCTCTAGCTTCCACTTCTACCGCATACAATTTTACGACGAACCTATTCTTAATAAATTGGTTTGTGAGGTCGTAATACATGTTGACTTTGATAGCATGGTCTTTGGGAATGTTGGTTTCTCAAGGTAAGCACTTTTTTGTGTAACAAAGCGCATGAATATCCTCTGGGATTTTGTATTGTTCCTAATAAGTATTTATCATTATAGTCCAGTCCGGATCCACTTTAAGGGTAGAGTAAAGCTTTACATTTGATTTTATAGCCCTAGTGATCGCTCATTTATTGTTATTTCGTTTTGAGTTCTGGTTACCGAAAGAACAAGAGCTTCGCGTATGATTTATAGAACCTTATCGAAGCGACGCGAGTTTAGACCGCTATCCTTTTATCCTTTTATCCAAATATATATATATATATATATAGCAAATGCTTAGCAGATTCGAATGCCTTCCCACAGATATAGCTAGTTTTTTCAGTACCTTCACCCCATCTTACTGAATTACTCTGATCTGGATGATTCATCTGGAACGCATTGAGATAAAATTTTAACAGTGCTTGCGACCAATCATGAATTAAGGTGAGGCATTTTAGTGGTAATGGGATGCAAAAATTTCCTATGTCTAACCACTCGTTCTGCATTTCTAAGCTAATTGCTTGGGTCTTATATGTAGCATTCTCGTTTTGACGAATAAAAGATTTAAATATATCTATGTCTTTGGCCTTCTTACACGATCTTAAGTCCTACTCTGTTATTTTGTTCTCCTATCATAAATTGATTACAGAATTGAAGTCTTTACTCTAGCTCTGGATCATCTTTGTCTTTTGGGACATCTTGGGATTTTCCCCAGGATATCTTTTAATAACTCCTAAATGTTATACAGATCTTTTATAAATTTTAACAAATCTCGAATCCATTGAAATTATAAAGGCTTTTGAACTCTTATTTAGTAATGAAGATCGAAAAGTATGTACATAAATAAGACTATTACGATGTAGGTGTAGACTTTTTATGGACAATACAATGCCTATTGCCATTAATGGTGTTCACACCATTGTATTTGACCGGCCTACATGAATAGCCGAGGATGAGACACCTCTAATATTATTATTCACACTGAATAATGGGATAGCAAAAAAGATAAATTAATATTTTAATAAACGAAATAATATTTAATTTTTTCAGTGATTTAGATATAATTGCAAACCTCTATAATGTTATTTATAAAGATTATTTCTTCAACCATCTTCTTTCTTTATAATTTCTACAAGCGTTATCCCTACTTGAGCCTCACTGACGGTATCTGAATGAATAATTTATTGAGTTTGTAAATACGAAGCTAAGTTGTCATATTACATCATTAACAAAGTATGATATTAATATTAATATTATTATATGAGTATTAATATTATTTGAATAAAAGGAATAATATGCAAAATAAATTGTAATTTGATGTTTGACCTTTTTAATCCATTATTTTTATCATTTCTATAATAATTAATATTTCAATCATAAATTACAAATAATTTATCATTCGTCTGAAAGCAACTGCTTATAATTTTTTTTTGTTAATTTAAAAAAAAAGAATCTGTAAATTATACATTAGCTCACTTTAAAAAAAAATATCCTATTTAGTTATAATCCTAGTCTAGTAAAGCAGAAGAATTTGCTTGAAATATTTATTAGATTGATCACTAAGGGATAATTGCATCTTTACACACATTTGTGTGTAAAGATGCCATTATCTTTTTGAAATACATGAAAGTTTCTAGAAGCTGTGATTCTTTAGTTATGGCCACAAAATTATGAGCTTTATATACTGTTGTCTTGTTAACTTTCTTGCTCTGTATTATAACCCTTTGTCTGTGTTATTTGCTGACTAATTTACAGTAAAAACTTAGCTTTAGTTATAGTTTATTATATTGTTCACTGCGATGGTTTAATTTCAAACAACTTTTGTTTGTTTTACGCTTCGTTACTCTACATTTTGATTTTAATTCTATTATTTTATCCAGTATTGTCTAAGATTTAAAATGAAGTCTCTTAGAAATAACGTACAAAAACGAAAGGTTTATATTGTAGTTTATATATTTAAAATTATACAAACACTTAACTGTGTTAACCTGAATGCATATCGTAGCAAGGATGATTCTACAACAGTATTTCCATAATCAATGTGGAATTTTCCCTACAGTTTGAACTTTGTTCATTACCGCCTAGAGATGGCTAAAAGGTCCCTGTTGTTCTCGATGGAGACCCAAATACCAAGCCAGTTTCATTCACTCCACGGCATACAATATCGGGAAGTTCGTATTGTGGACAATCTTATAGTCACAGATAATTTAGAATATTTAAAGCTCCGGAGAGACGTATTCTTGCTTTTTTCTGTATTCTATCGTCTTTACTACGATAAATGCTCTGAAGCATTGTTTGACATTGAGCCTGCGCCACAATTTCACGATGGCACTCACCACCTTAAGGTAGGATAGCATCCACATCACCTAGATGCTTTTCATCATAAGACCGCATTTGCGTCACAATTATTTTCATGCACAAAGAGATTTTAGAAGTCATTTTTACAGTTACCTTCTTCACTTTCAAGGCCGGCGACGTATTTAAATCCTTTGTATCTTAAATGACCATGGACGTCAGTGAACTCATACCATCAGGTGAACCGTCTGCTCAGTTTTAGTTTATAGAACTTAAGAAAATGTATGCATAAGAAAAAAAGTTGTTAAAGTATCCTCTAATGAACTTGAATCATATTTATTAATGAACCACACCAATTAGTATACAGAAAAAATATAATAGTACTGTTCATATGAATTACACTCACTTATTTAAATATATATCAAATGCGTCATAAATAATTAATATAGAAATACATTAAAGCTTGTTATATTTCCTTCTTTGTATCTCACACTATTTATATTTGATCTCAAGTTGTAGATAGTCCTATAATTATGTACAACAAATAAAATAAAGCAAGGTATATAAATATCACTTGAGGAAAATTTATTATCAACGCTTAGGAGAAGACGCTCCATCACAAACTCGAAACTTCCTACAATTCAATTGTAAAGCGATTTTCAGAATTTTAATTTAAAACAAAACAAATAGAACCTTGCCTTGGGTAATTTGATATTGAGATGTTGTAGTTAGAATTATAAATAAAATTCAGTTGAAAATGTTCGATACTAACATAACAACATTTAATATTATTATTTTTTAAATTACGATTTCTCAAGTGATATTTTTGAAAAGAAAAGTAATTTCTTAGAAGTGAACTTCTTTCTGTATAGTTGTAAGGCTAATACACTAGATAACACTGAAAATGTATAGAAAAAGAAAAAAGGCTTAATGTAGAAAGTTGTTTATACTTTTATTGTTTTTCGAAGTAATCTGCGTTCCTCTCTATACATCGTCGCATTCGATGTAACCACTGAGAAGACCAGTGGGTAAATTCTTCCTTGGGGGTCTCTTAAATGGCATTTTCGTACGCTTTCACCGTGTCTTCAGGAATTAAACGAATATCTCGAATTTTATCTTTAGTTCTTGGGAATAAATACTCGTAAAAGTCGTAGTGCGCCAGGTCAGGTCTGTATGGCGGAAGACTCATTATCTCGACACCTAACGTCGTCAAATATTCAAAAGTCCGTTTTGCGGAGTGCGCTGAAGCTTTGTCGTGGTGAAGGAGGATCCTCCTTCGAGATCGCCGCTGTAAATTTTTTTTCAAGACAACAGGCAAACAGCGATTGGCATACCAGTCTGTAGTTACCATCCTTGACTTGAAATGACAAGAAAAATTGAGGCAATCATATTTTTTCCTTGACTTCTTCTTTTCTTTACCTTAGTTGGCCGATCCTCGACAGGAACCACCCACTGAGATAATTGTCTTTTGGTTTCGGGTTTGTAGCAATGTATCCAGCTTTCGTCACCTGTGACGATATCAAATACATATGAATCATCATTTGAGTAACCTCTGTTGAATTTATCTAACATTTGGCGACACCAATCAATGGGAAGGTGTTTCTGATCGACGGTTTAAGTATGGGGAATCCATCTGGTACAAAACTTCCTGATGCCTAAATGTTCGTGTAATGTTTTTTGAACTTGACTCATACTAATGCCTAGGCTTGTCCGTATTTGCTTATAGATCGCTCTCTTATTTTCCTCTATCATGCGTAGCACAACGCATGTCGCACATCTTCAGTAGTCGCTGATGAAGGACTTCCCTGAAGCGAATCATCATTCAGATTGCTACGTCCACGTTTAAACTTGTTAAACGTATTGTAAATATAAGTAAGAGAAAGGAATTCATTAAGAATTGCTAATCGCAACCTATCATAGCTTAGCTGTTGTGTAAGCAGACGATGAAAATCATAATAAATCATTGACCGAAAATTTTCTCGCGTTTGGTTCATTTTCACGTGTACCAAGAGTTTTAGATTTGACGCCAATTCAAAAAAAACAAATGACAAATGAATGAAATATACTATTAGGTTACCAACGAGTTCTAAAATTGAAATTCAAAAAAAGTTTTTATTAGCAATGTTTCTAACAGGCTAGTACGAAACATTTTCACTGTTAGCAATGTACTTTCAACTAAACACAGTGTGGGATTTCTGCCTTTACATGAGAGGGTTTGTATAAAAAATCTGTTCCAAGTCTATTCCAGTTGGATCGATTTATGTTTTACGAGTGAGAATTAAATTATATTATTAATTTACTTCAGATACATCACGACACAGTGTGTTAAGAGATTTGTTTTTAAATTTCAATTTAAACTTAGGTAAATAAAAGGTCTGTCTGAAATGATGCGTCGAAATTTTAAATTCTTACTAGCTGTTACCCACGACTCCGTCTGCGTGAATAATAATAAGAAAGTATGACAAAACTTTAAAGCCCCGTATGCGCCTTGCCTCCCACTCGCGCGTTATAATTTCGAGATGGTCATTCGGGATCTTCAAAAAAGTATCCTAAGTTACTTTTTATTACATCAGCTACCTGCCAATAAGTCACGTTAAACGCGGGTCAGCCATTTTAGATATAAGCCGAAACAAACATACACTCGTATTGTGTTTACATATACATATATAAAAAAATAGGGGTTGGTGATAAAAAAATTAAAAATTTTGGGTTGTATGTATTTTTTGATGCCACATAATAAAAAAAAAATAAAAATTTTGTTCAAAAATAAAAAAAAAGTTTAAGGGTGAACAACCCTTATCACTAAGAGATATGAAAAATAGATGTTGGCCGATTGTCAGACCTACTCAATATGCTCGCAAAATTTCATGAGAATCGGTCAAGCCGTTTCGTACGGGAACGAACATTGTGGCACGAGAATTTTATATATAACATTTATGACAATAAATAGAATAATTTTTTATGCGTTCTAAGCATTTTATATATAACTTTCTTATCTAATTTTTTAGGACGATTTCTTACACGGAATGCTCAGCTCTGTGTAAAAATTTAATATAAGTTGAAACAGAGCGACACTGTTGTTAAAAGTTTGTAATTGTTTTATTGGCATTGTTTATGTAATAAATGAGTAAGCATAGTCGTTTAAAACATTTTTTTTACATTTCACGACGCCAACACGCAGAAATATAAATTTTTGTAAGAACTATCTAAATACGCAGTGCTGTAACAAGATTGATAAATCTTGTAAGATATAATTTATATAAAATTTGTGTCATCGGTGTCGGAAAATTGAAATAAGGTTTGAAATGTATGCAAATAAAAAATATAGTATCTGAACCCAAAAATATTAAATGTCGTTGAAAAAGGCTGCCTGCGTAAAAAACAGCAAAAAGTGGATGTGCTCAATCTTATATATTTATAAAACAAAGTATTCACATAGTAAAATATTTGTTTTTTTTGAATTTTTTTTTATTCTTTATTTATTGTTAGGGTTTATATCAATAAAAGATCATGTCACCCCCCTGTTAGATCAATGACTGTAATTACATGAGATCATTTTTATAATGTCGGAGAGGAGGGTGCCATTTCGAATGCTTACTTGAAAGGATTTTAACGAAATTATTTTTCTTTTCTGCTTTATTTTGTACAAATTCAGCTATTAAATAAAGAGCATTTTCTACGATGTTGCTCTTAACAAACGCGTGACGCAGATTTGACCTTTAATGCAGCAAATGTATTTACGATAATATGTACTAAAGCAATTATAATTTCAAATTTTCTTAGGTATTCTACCAACTTATTCCATAGTTCTTTAATCCCAGATCTTTTATCAAAATTATTTTGCTGTAATGTCAGAGAAATATCTGCGAAATACAAGTAAGTTCATACTAATAAAAAAATCAATCAAATCCCCCTTCTTTAGGTGATCTTTCGACTTTTCAATACAGTGCCAATGTGCGACGGAAGACATTGTAAAGTTACATTATTTTTGACTACTTGAAGATTGAATGACGGTAGTTACAAGCGGGTAAATGTTAAAGATCACTCCTTGAGGATGCAAATATAAACAAATCATCATAATTTACCCTTTAATACACGATAAATCATTAACAAAAGAAATTAAGTCTACATACATAATTAATATTTTAGCGAAAAAGCAAATGGACACAATTAGTAAAGATCCTATTCGAGTGACCGCACTCGAAAAACTCACTAGCTGTTGTTGGCGTGTCTCCAAAACTACGTGTAACGAGCGATGATATGAAAATTATCTCTTTTTAAAAAGTGCTTCAAACTTACATACAGAGGTTCCAGTCTAATTATTCTTATCGGACTGGAATTTATATTATTACAATACAAATTTTGGTGTTTTAAATGTCATGTTAGTTTTATCTCATCCAATTAGGTACACATCGATCCTTTGTAAAAGGGGAGTGTGCATTTTTACTAAAACCATACCCTGCGCTCTATGTGAAGTTACAATGTTTCAGTAATTATCAAACAACCTTTGTACCCTATTTACTGAGGAACAGATCATTTAAATTCTGCCTTCATTTAAACTGTATTTAACATTTTCTGTTGTTTACCGTTTTGTTTAATTTGATTAAACATTTTAAATAACATTGTAGCATTTCAAAGTTTGATTGCTTTGTTCTTCTTATCTTACACATTAAATAAATTAAATCAAATATATATATATATATATATATATATAATATATATATATATATATATATTTTTAGAAATTTTGAAATAATTCATCCAATTAACAAAGGTTTATACAATTAATATTATAATATATTTCGTCTTGATTCATATACATGAGATACAAATTTGTTAATTTACAAAATTATATAAAATCATATTGGAAATTAACTTAACGGTCAATTAACTTAACATTATTTAAAATAAATTTATAACATTATCCTATTTAAAGGTGAATTGGGAATTTAGTTATGCCAAAACGCTTTCAGTATTTCATGAATATCGTTATTCTATAATATATAAGCTTAATCTTGTAGTCACGAAAAACATTGTCAATATAATTCATGTACTATGTTTCGTTGTGAACCTCAATCAAGATAACAATAAGAAGAAATATAAAAGAGAAAGAAAATTGTTACAGTTTTATTTATATGTATATAAAGTAATAAATATTTTACCTTATGTTCATAGCAACTTTATCTCTTAATGCGAATACAAAAGTTTTTTTCACATAATGAAGTCTGCCAAGTAACCAAATAATATGTTAGCCATAGTTTCTATTGGCTTTTCAAGAAAACAGTGCTCGCTGAGAATAAAAAAGAAGCTTGTTATTCCTTTATTAATATGTTTACTGGTATCAGTATTAGTACTTGAAATAACTGCTTTGTTTTAAATGCAAGTTTGAAGTTAATTATTGACCATTTTATTGAATCATGAGATAAAATAGAACAATTGAATTATAACGGAACTTAGTGATAAAACGTGATCGAAGTCCAATGAAGCGTGCCCTCGTTGGTTTTGTTTTGGAATTGGTTAATTCGTTAAGAATATTAATTTTATGGTGGTAGGTATTTCAAGGAATTTAAATTAAATTTTACTCCTTTCTTTAAGTTTGAGTTAAAATGAAAGTCATACGAATTTGGAGGCAAAATAAAGTATTTGTATTACCCATACTGTTATTCACTACAGGTGTCATACCGAAACACCTCCACCATAGCCTTAAACTTCTGGACCTAAAAGACACAACCTACACTACCCTTCAAAAAGCAGCCACACTAAACACGTGCAGACTAGTAAGAAAGTTCATTCAAATAAAAGAAAACGAAATCACAACATACAAAAGTAGCTAACACACCACACGCAGTATGGTTAAAACCACTTGGTTTCGGTCCGTAAATATGGTGTAAACCAGCTCAGACCCAGAAAAAAAACATCACTCGAAAGTAATAATAATAAAAATGGGTTGAATCAGAAAAGCTTAATTTCATTTAAAATTTTTCGCTATTTAGATTTTTACCGTAGAATTTCATGCAGCATCCAAAACCACAGGAAATTGCAAGAAATTAATTCAGAAACTATGTATACTGCTTGAAAATTTAATTTCAACTAGATTAAAGCAATACCTTTGTTTATTGGAGCCATTTTGAATGTTTGAGTATATTTTTTATGTCGTCTGAAGCGTTAATTAACTTCTTTGATTAAAAAGGTCAGTTTGTTGTACAGATAAAGAAAAAAGTTTGCCGCTTCATATCTACCTATTAATTACTGGTTATTAATTTTATTTTGCTCAAAATAAAGCCAAAGGTATTTCAAGGTCTTGTACAATATGTGTGTGTGTGCCTATGATAACAATTTAAAACAAAATAGTGACGTCACAAGTTACATTAAGGTGCCCTTCTAGCTAAGAACATAGTTTTGAACATTGAATAAGTTTTCGCAGGCATTGTTTTTTTCACCATTCGCCTGACTTAATTACCTACCCACCAATCGGTTAGTAGTAGTTAAGTCTCAAAGAGATTCCAAACAACAAAACTTAGATAAGCTTCAATAGTGACCAGTATGGTTGGTATGACCAGAATAATTTTGTACTGAATTCATCGTTAAATGATATTTCATTTTAATTTAATGTAGTGAAGTAATTGTAATTCAATTAAATCATTATTTGAAAGTATAAAGTAAAGCATAAAAAACTTTGTACACTAGACAGTCCAGGGACTGATTGAATACGTATTAATTTGCTCATACTGTTTAAAAAGTTTTTTACCCACTATAACTAAAATTCTTGGGGGAACTTGATTTATTTTTTAAATTGTTGAAAGGGCTATCATAAACTATTTCGACTTTTAGCGTGCACCAGTGTCGTCGTACAAGTAACAACCTAATCTGCATACAATAAAATGAAACTACTAAAATTATTCAAGTAAAAATTTAACGATACAAACTAAATTTGCTTTAACCTTGTTTGTAAATTTGATATAATTCTTAATGTATAATGTAAAGTATCCTGCAAATTCTACTTAATAATGTGCGAATGTGTTAAATAAACGGTATAGGGGTTTCCTCAATTTGTATCTTTATAAAATACACTTATACATATGCATCTATACATTTGTTCTTACAAATGTTCATTGAATTTTATATTTAAAAGGTCTTGGTAATACTCTCTGTACTTGGTGATCTTAGGTTCTTCGCTGTGACAGTATAATTCAAAAAAAAAATTTCAATTTACTATTAAGTTACAAATATTTTAATGATCTGTCTTCTTCAAATTTTCTAGACTCTGGTATTGCCAGCGTACATTGTATTATTATTTTGTAGGAGATTTTTATGGATGTATAGCTCTATTAGAATATTCATATTAAAAATTTAATAATAATAAGTATATTCGATAAGATAAATATATAACTCGTTTTATATAAGACAGAAACTATGAATAATAATAGATTTGAACTTCAATAAATTTAAACTTAATCAAAAGCCCACTAATCGTTTTTCTGAACTTGTATTAAGAAAAAACCATTTATATTATTGACTATTAAATGTTTTTCGATGATTTTTTTAGTAAGATGATTGATAAAATGTAATCAAACAATATTGTATGTTATATTCGTTTTGGATTGTATTATATAAGGTTTTATAATTAATATTTAAAGCAATTAAATATCAATTGTCGCAATATATCAGAAATTCATAAAAAATACCTAAGGGATAGCACTTATGTTCCGATAGAGTTTCTTAATACGTATCATTGTATGTATGTACATATACATAATTCAGAATTTACCGTATATTCAGCGAATGATGGCTTACTTGGTAAAACGGTTGGAACGAGTTTCAATGTACATTTTAAGTTATTTTCTTCTTTTCATTTTAATAGTGTTGAAAGAATTTTCCAGACTTGTTTGTGTATAATATATTTCTTTGTTTGTTAGTTTAACGTATTTCAGATTTAGTTTCCAGCACAACTGATAGTGTAATTACTGTATAAGGTAAATCAAGTAATGTTTCATATCGTCCCTTATATTTGAATACAGACTTCAGATTTCCAAAGTAGTTGGAACTTATTTGAAATTTCAAACTCTCTTAACATTCTATTCTCGTGTTCTCAGGGTTTTAAAGTTTTGCCATTATCGCTCCGTAGTGAAATATTTTGTGAAATAAAGGGGTACGACAAGAAGATCCGATCATTTTCAGAATTTAGATGAACGAGATAATTATAATAGAGCTTAAACATCGACTTCATAAAGCAAGAAAATTACATGTAAGTTACAGAGTAATAAAATAATTTTTAAGTAAAAAAAGAGACTTCAAAAAATCACTATAGGAACACAAGAACTAAAAAGAAAAAAAATATGTTTACACTTGAATATCTACTTACTATTTCCTAACCTAACCTATCTAATAATAAATTTTGAATATCTGCGTAGAAATCGACTAAACACCTTATTTATATTTTTATTTACTTTCCAATAAACTAACTTAAACAATTTAACTTGTCTCCCTCGACCTCAGACGCTCATCATGATTTTTTCGTCTTACAAACATAATTTTCGTTTATGTTACCAAGTCGAAGAGCAGCTATGTTAAAAGATACACCCAAAAGTCTGGAGTTGGAAGTTGGTCTACAATACGTTAGTACAAGTTTAAATATTACTCCTATTTCCACGCATCATTGTTGCAATTAAAAAAGGTGTATGAATATGATGAATAAAACTGTTCATAAAATTTGTTTCTTTATACAAACGTATTGAGAATAGTTTTTTCTATCGATAATTATCTACTGCCCAACTTTTGTATGAAACAAAAAAATATATACTTTGGCTAAATTATTGCGAAAATCTCGTTGTCTGTTACCTTGGACCCGAAATATTTTTTGGGTTTGTCTTTTAATAAAACATACTGACACAAATCTCGGTGCGCATTATGTAGCCTCGCATACATAAATTGATCAGAATAAAAGATTTTATTTCGAAAAACTTGTCATAATTACATTTTCAATTGACTTGAATACGGAAGGAATAAGCTTACTGCGGTTAAAGACACTATTTAAATATACATTAAGAAAACAAAGTTCGCACACAAAATATATTTTACAGGACAACTGCCTTGTAAATTAAAAGCGCACAAACTCACATACTCCAGGATGGTTTCTGTAGAAGATTTTCCTCGAGCTAAACAACAATGTGCATTTACGGAGAATTCTAAATTGCAACTGAGGCATTATTTTGTATATTATATTTTTCTCTCCATACTCCGGAAAGTCATCTCATGTAAACACCCCTGGGAATAAACATAAATGTAAATTTATTAGGAATGCCGCATTTAATTTAAGAAATATAACATATTTTTTGTTATAATATTTCCAATCATTTACGTTTGAAATTATTTATTTAATTTTATATTAATTATAATTATACTTACGGACGGACGGACTTGTTTTATTTTATTTTTTTAATAATACATCCAAATTTTAGTGTAACGATCTTATCTAATTACAAATTAAGCCACGCTTACGAAAGGGTTGAATTAATTTTAAACGACAGTCAACCCGCTGTGTGAGGTCACAAAGCCCCGGTAATTATCAAACAACTTTGGCTTTTGTTTACTGACGAGCTCATCATTTAGATTCTTCCTCCATAAATAATTCTCTTAAAAGATGCGATAGTTGTATACTGTTGTTTGTTGTCTCCCTCTCAGAATATTTATGTCTTATTAAATAGAACATATTAAACAAATACCACATACTTTTATTATCTGGATGTTTGTTAAATTTTTTCATAGTTTATTGTAACAAATAAAATGTCATGTTTAAAATTTAAACTTCTTATTAATTATTAGAATTACATTGGAATTGCAATTTATTCCGTCCATATCCTACGCTACATTAAATTCCAAGCTTTCTTTATACACTGTGGAGCGGAGCCACTGTACTGTATACATTTCGGGCTCAAATATTAGCTTAGTAAAGCACGGAAGCACCTGCATAATTACCAAATTAGTTCCTTTATTTTGTCGTAATTGGTTTAAAAAACACTACAAAACATATTAAAATTTTCATTATTATATTGTCAGGATTGCATTTAATATAACAAAAAATCTTATTGTTTTTAAATGATTAATAAATTTTGAATTTTTAATTCCAACTTTAATGAGATAGATTTTTTACAGTATATTAGCAGCGCTATTAATCGATTCCCCCAAAAACTATTTCTGTAATAATATGAGATTTATAGATACAAAATAATATAAGCATTCTAAGTGTTTTACTCGTAATTTCACACGGTTGAAAACTGTGATAGCTTACTGTACTATATAATTTATTTAACCAAATGTACGAGAATATTTATAGTCTGTCGGGAAAACTTACTTAAAATAAAATTATATTGCCTATCTGTCAATCAAAAATCGAAAGTAAGTTCAAATCAGGAATAGTATGATAAGAAGAGGTAACTATTTTTTAAACTTTAACTATTATTGTTTTAAAATCAATATAAAGAAAAGTTTTTTAATATTTAGCAATAAAATGTCTGGTATCCAAAAGCTAGTTTCTTTCAAAAATTGTTTCGGTTAAAATTATTATATTGTCTTTTCTGTATTTTCTTCCTCCCTCCCTCCCCTCCAAAAAAAACAATCAATTCATTATTATTTTCACATAGAATTATTCACAGATTATATGAATGCTGAAACTATTTTAACCTTATTTTTACGTTGAATTACGAAAAATGCTACATTCATTTCTTCCAGTGAAGATTTTATCAGATTAATGGACCATACAAACCTGATACTACGGTGGTTTTAATGGGTTTCATTTATCGCTGAAAAGAGATTTAACCTAATTTTGTTTTTAAGTGATGCTAAATGTGATTCTCTAGCACTTTACCCCGGAACCGTGTGTAGTTCCTTTCAAATAACGACATAACCTAGAGGGAAACGAATACTTTTTTTAAAGGGCCCATATTAATTATATATCTTGTGATTATGTATTGAGAGCTTCTGAATACAATTAATGGTAAAAGTAATTATTCTTTATTGAGATATATTATTTTATTATGAGAAGGAAACACTCATAGTAATTTGAGATATTTTGTGCTGTATAAACTCAACAAGAAGAGGTATCGGCTCTTGTTAAAGTAATTGAAATATTCAGAAATATGAAGAGTGGCGTGTAATTCAAGTAAGCGTTAAGAATTTTTAGTTAGGTGTCTGTTTAAAGTGTGAAAATTACTCGTCTTTCTAAATAAGGTAACTTTGAGCGTCTTAATTACAAAGAACGCTGACATCAGTAGGTCGCTTTTGAAACAAAGTATAGAGGCAACAAGAGGAAATTAAATCTTTATATCATAAATAAATTTATAATTTTTCTATACATTAAAATAGTTCTGAGTTTTGTAAAAATTTGAATTTAATGTTTTTTTGCTTATTTTTTATTATTATATATCACATAAACAAGCTCCTAGAGGCAGCTAACTGTCTAGGCGATAGTTTAATTTCTGATCTTCACAGGTGTGATAAGTTTAAGTGTATCTGTATTTAAGGACTAATTAACTGTTTGCTTGGTTTTGGTAGTTGGCTTGGAAATGTTTTGTTTTAATTTTCACTTAATTCATAGATTTATTATAGTTTCCACTTTCAATATTGAATTTTAGCTCCTGCATTATTCAAAGCATTAGTTAGTTGACATAAGTTAGTTAGCATTAGTTAGAATTTCGTTGTTTATGCAGTTGACGTGGGTTCAAGTGTTAAAAACAGCGTTACATTTTATACTATCTTTATTTATAAATTAAATATAAGATTCGGTATAGCTCAAGACTAAAGTGAGAATTAAATTGTATAAGACATGACCAGATTTTAGAATCAATAATTTGAATGAATAATATTATGGTACGAAGTTAGTTACAGAAAACCTTGCATATAACATTTACTCTGCGACAAATAATCGTTTTGTAGTTGAAGGTCCTATAGGTATATACTGAATTATGGCTTGATATTTATTTGTCTACTAATCAAGAAAGTTTTTTGTTGATTTGTATATATTATGTAGGCATTTGTTATAATATTAATAGGATTCAATGTTACGAAAATTCACATACATTAAAAGTTATAATTCTAATACAAAAACCAAATTCAATTAGTGTTTTTAGAATTTGTTTGAAATATCGGAATAAAATATTATAATATTAAATTAAATACTAAATGAATGTATTTATTTAGTAGTTTTAATAGGTACGGGTTTTGATATAAACTAAGGATGAATCAAATCAAAGTCGTTGGCAGATTTAGTAGACAAATTGTCTATGTAAATATTGGCTATCGGACATTCTGAGTGAGCTACTTATATTGACGTTATTACAACAATAACTGTTAGATATCAGTGTTAATATTGGTAATACTAAGTAGGTATGAGAATTTTTATCATCAAAAGATGATCAGCATCACAGAAGAACACTGTTGGCATTATTTGGAACTCGTGACAGCTGTAAAATATTTTAAATGCTCAAGGTATAAACAAAGTGATCTTTAAAAAAACTGTCTTTTCAGATTATGTAAAAACAAGTACGTGCTTTTAAGTAAGTAAGTAAATGTAAGTGTTTATAAATTGCAGTTTTGACTAACAAGCAAGTCACATCATTAGATTAGCCATCATTAGATTAGCCATGTTGTGATTACACATAAAAAGTGATTGTAGCTGCAAATAGGACGACTATATCAGTGTTGTATAGAACCTGTAATATGAAATTATTAATAAGGATGTATTACGCAATGCCAATTCACCTCAAATCTGTTGCCTGTCAAACATCTGATAAAGCGTTGTAGAAAGTCAGTTTTCACTCCAAAATTGTTATATTAGGAATTAGTAGAATTAGTTTAGGGGTTATAGTTAGTAAACGGGAGTTTATAATATTAACTGGTGCTATTTTCACCTTTTCTGACCTGGTGGTCAGCATGTTTGTTGGCAGCTTCAGCAACAACGAACTCAGATGTGATATAGAACGTAAGACTTGGCCTTAATATGAAATACTTAACAAGATAGAAAGTTTTGAGTTTGAAATCAAAATTGAGATCAGTGTGCTCTCAAGGAGAACAATCTATATTACTATTTGGTCATAGCAAGTACAGGAGTGAGCCTGTGTGGCCGAATTAAACTTTGCATCCAGATATTTTTTGCTATTTATAGATGAGTGTATCAGGAAAGAATTTTACATGTTTTGCGAAATAAAATGATATCCAATCAATATTTCAATAAAAAAGAGTCAAGAACATATAATAGAACATAATTTAAAGAAACGTATTATTGAACGAAGTGTTGTTCAAACGAAGTGAGAAATTATTTGAAACGATGTGGTATAATTTATTAAAAGACCAAACCCTGTACCCCGGAGCAAAACGTGATGCATGAAAGATTTAATTGCACATTTGTGGAACGAGCCAAATGCGTGCTCTATGAAATACTAGTTTTTGGTTGAAGTAATTCACTGGTATCGTAAATGATAATTAGTTGTGCTTATTGAAAATAACTTATAATTTTCAAACCACAACCAATATTTACCTAATAATTTAGAAATACGAATAATTATTGGTTCCTAATTGATAATTGATTGATAAAATAATGGTTACCGTCATATTTAATAATTTTTTTATTGTGCCATTTATTTTATATTGTATTTTATTTAGAGGCTAGCGTATAGATTCCAACCAAGTGTAATTCTTTTCAAATTGTAAAGATTATTCAGCAAAAACGTTTTAACTTGTAATGTATATGGACCAAACCTTTTAAGATAAAAAATGATTAATATATATGAATGCAGCTTTGACGTGATCTTATTAGTAGCGAGTAGTATAGACAGGAAGCGGCGCTTGTCGCAAGCGGTCAAAAATGATTCTGTTTAATTTCCGTAGATGGCACATTTAGCAATTTTAAAAAAAATTGAGTAAATGATAATACTCTATATACTCTCTGTAAACATTAGTTTTCATTACTTTATGAATGAAAGTATGTAAGTAAGAAGGTAACAATCTGGGTTTACCTGTTTTTTTGGGTACAATATGCAGTACTTATTTGCGTGTAATGTCTGAGACTGAGGCGCCCCAATATCAGTATTCATATCGAATCTTAGGAAAAATGTAATTACCATAAGCATATTGCTACCGTACAATATGCCTTCTTGCACGTCTCTTCATGGAGTACAAAACAGTGAAGTGACATTTGATAGCGCCTGCTCAAATTTACAACAGTTTTCCACACATAACTTGACTTGTGTGTTGTATAGACATATAAATGTACAATAGATAATACATACCTATACATATGCAGAACACCTACACTACCTTCACACTACACCCAGATCCAACGTCTTTTAAATTTTCCATCAAAATTTTAAAATACCTCTCTCACTGCTAATATATCAGTATTTGAAACGAATTCAATATTTATTGCTTTTTTGTATAAGTATTAAGGAATTTAATAAATTAATCTTCTCTTATTTTATGTGACTGAAGTAGCTCGGCTATAATAATCTGGTTTGATGCCTAATCTCTCATGTTACGCTCTGCTGATATCAAATTAATTTCATCCATTAACTAAACTTCTAGAAACTTCTTTCCACTCTTCTTCAATTTTATCTCCAACAATTTTGCTTCGTTTATTCCAAGAATTCCGCGTAATATCAATTGTATCAAAAGATTGTGTATAATTTTCTGCCACCGTAATTGTATCAATAGGCATTCATACAAATTGCCATTCTAATAACTCCACTTACTCACTACATATTTGAGTCAATTCAGAATTACCCGAAATTTGGAGTAAAGTTCATTATGCGAGATAACAAGTTCCAAGCTCGGGACGCACAAACAAGTTGTTTACAGTATCAGTAATTAATAGAACTACACGTCAACTCGTTATACGATATCCGGGGCAACAGAAAATGAACGCTGATATACAATAACAATGAAATTACTTACCAAGCCTGTTTGCAATGAAACTCAGATAAATGGAGAAAAATTTCATCCATATATTTTTTACTTTCACGTTTCAATAAAATTTCCTGTTAATAAAAATTTATCAAATTACATACTTAACAAACCCGCTTTGTAAATAACATATAAGTGCATACCTACATAACGGCATATTAAAGTAATTTGCATATTCTATGACTTGCAATTTAATAAAAGAGTACGTGATGCTGAAGATGGTTTTAACATGACACAAATGAACTAGTCTTAAATGAGCACGAACGAAGATATCCAATAACAATGAACTAGCCCCAATATAACAAACGAAGCCCATCTGGGATGAAACTGGGATATGCACAGAAAAATTAATTCCTCAAACGATTTTGGTTCGAATTTCCAGTTATTCTTGTAATCTAATTACTTGTAAAATTCTCAGAAAAATATTGAAAATGAAGTAATATATAACAAATTATATGTAAAAAAGTTGCTAGTTACTTTTGAGAGCCAAAACTCCATCTATTACTCGGGATTTCCAACAATTCAATTTGAGAAGTTAGTTTCAGAATTCTTATTTAAGTCATACCGAACACAACTCCCCCTCAAATATTTTGATATTTTTAATTTGTCATTTCAGGATTTATCTATTAATTATCCTTGAAATAATAAGAAATAACTTTGAATAAAGGCCCATGTCAGTTTTGCTTGTCAATAATACATGATTAGGTAAATTTGAGTACAATTAAAATATGCAGAGGATTGAAAAATATATTTCTCACAGTCTCCTATCTTGAAATAGCACATTTGCAAAATTATATGAAATTTTATTGTGCTGAATTTGATTATACTCTTAATTATTAACTAAAAGAAAAACAAGCTACATTTACATTGAGCGGTTGACATTTGTAATTAGACGTGTTAATTAAAACCCTTACATTAAATTCTGATATAAGAGATATGAATAAATACTTTTATAAATAGAACGTAGAAAGAAATGTAACTAAGATTTTGTAAGTAAAATTCATTTCCTTATCGATTTTTGGCCCAGCTGATTACTTGAAGATGTTGCATTTTTATCAACTACTACTAAAATACTGCTTAATAATTCTCTCTATCTTCTTCTCCTTAATTAAAAGGCTCAATTATTCTGCATGTTTCTGACGAGCCGATGAATAAACTTGAACGTTTGAAAAATCTCTGCAAAGGTTTCGCATTTGGTTTCCGCAAATATGTCCATGGGTTTTTATATCGCGAAAACTCAGCTAGCTGCCAATTCACTTTTGAAATACTCACATTCTCTGTATTCTCTACCCTATCCTTTTCCATGCAGCCAATTCTTTTTATCTAGAGGAGTCGCTTATAAAGCTGTGTATCTATGGTGAAGAGAAGGAAGACTTTCATGATCGTTTGTTTCGTTTTTCTAGAAACTTATTCCTTTCGGTTCCCAATACACATCTTTTAGGGCAACTCCTTTACAATCCAAACCTCCCAGCTTTAGAATTACTTACCACATTTTAATTGTTTAACTAAATTGATTGATTAATAATTGATTAAAATTTTTAAAAGCAATTTAAAACTCATTAATCTTCTATTTTGTCACTATTTTCGAACATCCTCGCTTCTATATTTTGGTTATGAACATTGCATTATCTTATTTATTACTGTATCTCATAGTTCTATGTTTTTATATGTATGTATTAATTGTTTAAAAAGACTACGTAAATTATAAATAAATCAATTATACCATATGTCAGCTGTACACCTCTTTCAATATTTATATATATTTTTGACATTTTGATTTGTCTAGCAGAGATCGAGACAGCCCTTTGTCCAATGTTTTAATTTCAGGTTAAAAGAGACATTCTATTTGTACGTCCTTTGTAGAATTAAACAGTCAGTTAAAAAAAATACACACATCTGAAATCAATAAATTCATTCTTATACAACTCATAAGCAATACTTTTAAGTTTTAACAACAAATTACCTAGAAATCATCACATCAATTTTCAGTATATATGATTTATTTCCTTGAATAATCTGTTCGGAACCTAATTTTTATTATAATATTATATGTGCAACAATGTCAACGCTTTGTTGAAAATATTCTACCAAAAACAGTTTATAATAAATGCCAAAAATATTAATGGTATATATGAAGTAATAGTCTTATATTTTCATTATATGACAGCTATAAAATATATTGTTAAGAACAAAACATAACAGAATGTATAAAGCCTTTTTATCTATGAAAGAGTTTTGTTTTTAGTATATTTATATCATTTTGATAACGTTAACTATATATATAATAAGACAGTAAAAGTCGAATGTCTGTACATTAAATATTTTTCTAAAAAACTGATAGGAGGCCATTAAAGAAGAGTCATAGAAACCAAAAAAACAATTTTTGTAATTTTTGTCTGTCTGTCTGTCTGTCTGGTACGTTATAACTTCAAAACTAGTCAACGGGTTTGAACGCGGTTTTCACAGTTGGATTACATATAATTAGGAGCATTGTCAAAACTTTGTTTCGTCAAAATCGGTTAAGGGGAGAAGAAGCTATGGTCAATTGAAAATTTACTTCAAGCACTGCTTCAAAACTTTTAAACACTACAACTTAATATTGATTAGTTATATATTATATATTAGTTAATAAGCAATATTAGTTACTAAAAAAATATGTTCTGATAAATGTTAATTTAATATTAAAACTTATGAGAGGTAACAAAAATAACAAATAACGTAGTGCGCGCGGGCGCGGTTGTAGTGTTGAACACTGTGTGGATAGATGGCGTTAAAATAAGTCATCAACTTAGATCGCGGTGTTAAGATTCTCCGTTGTGTAATGACTACCTATTATTTGTTATCATCTTTTTTCTGTATGTTATTATTTTAAGTTTGATATATATATGGTTATGCAAAAAGCGACCAAAACGCGGATGGAGCCGCGGCCACAGCTAGTTAAAATAAAACCTTAAAAACTGATTGTCCGTATATGGATTCAATGTGATTCGAAACAATATGACACTTTTGTAAAGTGTTTTCTTCCTGTCTTTTCTACATTTGTTAAAAATAAGTTGTAATAAATGTTATTTTTACAACGGTGACAGTACTAAAGAGAAAAGCTAAATATAATTTGACACTACAGAGCTGTAACCTGGAATAAATACCAATCGTGTGATATAGATTTCTAAGGGATTAAATAGACATATGAAATTGTTTTTGAACTTTAAGAATTTATTTGTAACAAAAGTTATAACAAGTTATCGTCTCTAAAAATTTTGTCACTGTCTACCAAATTTTCCGTAATATTTACTTTTCCAGTTGACCTGAATACGAGCGGAAAAAGCTTACTATTGTAAAATACAGGAAGAGAACGTATGCCTTAAATCACATTTATTTAGAAAACAATGGTTGGAATATAAGGAATGTTGGAACATTTATATAGTTATGTGTTGTTTTCATAAAAAAGTTATAAAAGAACTTTCATTTAATTTACTTATGTATTTTGTTCGTTCGTTCCTTATAGTTCCTTTGTTTGTTATAGTTTCAGTATAGTTTAAAAATTTGAATCACTTTAAAAATGTAAAAAAAATGTTACTGTAATTTAAAAAACAATTAGTGAATTGAATCGGTCACAATTCGTAAAGCCCAAGACTGACAGGACTATAAAAGTGAAGGCATTTCCAAAACTACATATAATGAGCGACGGACTGAATAGTTAGCTCTTTTTAAACATACTTCACACTTGCACAGCGATGCAGTGAACTTAAATTATTCTTATCCGATTGAATGATCTAACAAGTTAAGGGTTAACGACTCACCATAGAGAAGTGCCGCTATGGAAGCCTGTAGTTCTTTTTAAAATGCTCTACGTATCTCTAGGAGAAGGAATGTTTGGACTACTTATTATCAGCATGACACACTTTGGCTGCTTTGTCTTTTTTTTAAATATTTACAAAGCATAAGGGTGTTAAGATAATAGAAAATTTAAATATTTGTTTGACGTTTTCAATCCTGATAAGGTAACGGTCCGTTATCATTCCCAGGCTTTTTACATGATCGCTGAAAGGTATGATAAGTAAGCGAGTCTTTATTTTTTATACTCCCTAGTCTTCACTTTCGCAATGACTGACAACTATGATGGCCTATCATTTTGAGGGACCGATTGAGATGTCAAAAACATCCGTCGAAGTAGAAACATGTGGTAAGTCGGATTTCAGTAAGGTCGTGCTGTTGCTAAGATTATCAATACACATGTGTAAGCAAATTGTAATATCTAAGGATGATAGAGTGAGCTGAGAATTGTGGTATTCAAATTTGTGTCTTAATGACAGAGTTTTTTCGGGTTTATCAAAATGTACTTAATATCTTAGCTTATCCACCATATGTTCAAAAACCACTGACTACATCGAATGCCTTTTTTAATACATTAGATATTTTCTTTAACCTATGTACTAAAGATCTTAGTTGTTTGTCCATTTATTACAGGAAAAAGTCTCAATACTATTTATAAACACCTGATTGTAGAAAAGAAATGAATTGGTCTCAAGAGTTTTTTAAATTTTATGTCATTTATACGTTATTAGGTTTTAATAAGTATAAAAACATTTATACGCAACTGTTAGTTGTCAAGGGCATTCAAAGTAGTTAAGATCTATTCACGGGGAAGGGCTTTTTAAAAATAGATTTCATATAATTGGTATTTTATGAGAGAACCAATTACTTCGACACCTTCTTACACACTGATTTTAATATTAAAATATTAATACTAATGCAAACCGAGAGGATCTTCTTCTTATTAACACAAATTCTTTATTGTTTTAATTTTTGGAAGGAGGCTACCAAGAAGACAATTGTGTAATTATTTAGAATATGTGGGAATAACTCTAAGTGTCGAGTCACCAGTAGTCGATAATGAATCCCTCATTTGAATCGATGTAACTAAATATTTTAATGTTTTTTAAGTACAGGGTACATTAAAATTCACCTCAGGATTTTCATTAGTTTGCATTTATTTTGTACTAATTTCTACGTAATGCTTACGTTAATTGTATTCTCCAGTCTCCAGACTGTAGGTATTCCAGATGCTGCATTATTCAGAGCTTTAGTAAGCATGTTCGCAGTTTATGCAGTCGCTGTGTACTCAAGTGTCAGGAACAACGTTACTGTTTAGACTATCCTCGTTTAAAAGTCAAATGTTAGACTCGACATAGCTCAAGACTAAACTGAGTATTAAACTACGTTAGACGCAACGAGACTTTATATGAATTATTCCAAATGGATAAGATTATGAAACGAAGTCACTTATTTATATAACAGACAGTAAACGTTGTCTTTAAGATTAACTTCAATGCTATGCGAAACTTATTGCTTTATGGCTGAAGCTAAATTTCACACAATAACGACTGAAAATTTTTAATAATAACTAATCAGATCTAAGACTTTCGCGAGTATTAAATAATAACTACCAAAAAAAAAGTTTTATTTAATAATGAATTTAAATGTTTTGATTGAATCCTAAGAACATCTACATATTATCAATTATAAGCGATATCAAATCATTATAATGTTTACGTTATACATAATTCAAATACGAAAACCAACTTTACTTCAAAATTCTTTAATCAATGGAAATAATGTATATAATAGAATAATGGTTATTTTACGTAGTATCATATTTACTCTCTAGAAAAATAACAAAAGTTTCTTATACGTGAAATATTTTCTGTTAATAATTAAAAAGTTGGTATCGTCCAAAATGTGCAAAACTGTTGATTGAACGTTATAGAAACCAAGGAAATGATGCTTCGCATAAAATGAGTAAGACACGAGGTCAATTTATAATTTGTGAAAATGATTTAAAAGGTTTTTAAATATCTATTTTAAAAATCGATACTTTTTTTTTGTTCAAAGATTTTCCCACCTGACGTTTCTTTTAAAAAAATAAAACAATTATGTGTTTGTCAAACAATTAATTGTACTTTTAAAGTAAATCACATTACATATTATCATTTTAAATAAACTGTTCAGCAAGTTATATGTGTTTGTAGTGATTATTTGCATGCATGTTTTGCACGTCACTGCATTTGACCTACCTAATGATTCGCTAAAGATGAACCGCCTCTAACATCACTATATACATGGAATCATAGGAAAGAAATGAAACCAAAAATGTAGTTTTAACACATAATAAAACAAACTAAATAACATAATATAATTTTACCTATTCATATGTTAAAATTAAATATTAGCCATACGTTGAATGCTCTCAATACACTCTTGAAACTTCTATAACTTCGTATTCAATGAAGATTAATTTTTTTTTATTTTCGCAAATTGTTTTATAGATAAAAGTTATAAATTTATATTATCTGGCCCAAAATTTTTGCAATGATGTATTGGCAACTGCAAATGTAACATTTTATTTCTATAGCTAAATTTATTTACTGCGTTTCCTTAATCTCGTAATCTCTGTAAACTTGATTCCTCGTTAAGCTTAAATACGGTGTTTTAAATAAATAATTTATTTTCACAGAATTTGTAAATACAACGATAAGAAATCGTTGGCGGTAGATGATAAATAACAGGACCAACTGACAGACATTCACATCTCGTCTGCCTGTGATCATGATTGCTGAAAAGTATCCGAAACGTCGGGAGTATGTTGTTTTTTACAATAATAAATCACGAATAGTTCATCCGAAATTATTAGTTTTTAGAAATATAGATTTTACATTCGTTTGCTGAGCGTTTTTGTCACGTCATACTATTTCATTTAAAGTAAAAGCGAAAATATTTATATACTTTTAGGAGGGAAATTTACTAGGGATAAAGTATTTATTATATTATGTTATTTGAATTGCATTTTTAATATTATATTAAACTAAGATTCTTAATATTGAACACGAATAGTTTGTATGTCTGTCTGTCCCAACTAACGTGGTGAAAATTGTTCGTCCTATATATCCTATGTACATCATTAAACACTACTGTTAAAGCACCAACCGTACAGGTAATAAACATATGTAAAAAAAGTTTGACAACTGAAATGATCTCGTAATGTTAAGGTGATGACAATAAAAATACACACATTACAATCTATTAACTCATGTTCATAAAAAAGAACGGTATTAAACGTAGTAGATAGGTGTAACAAGATTAATACAACGAAATACTCCGGCACTGGATTTATTATTTGTTCGCGATAGTTATTTATTTATCTCATATTATTTAACTGTTAATATTATTTAAATATAAAGTAGAACGTGCAAAGTGATTAAATTTTGACGTTTGACATATTTAACCAAATTAATTTAAAAAGTTTATAATAATAAATTTACCAATTAGGTCACAGGATAAAATATTAATATTTTGGAATCAACAGCCCATTTTGAAGTTGCCGTAATTTTGAGAAAGGCCGCATTTAATTGAAGGAAGTAGTAAAATTAATGGCTTGCTGTACAAGTCAATTATTTGAATGTAAAGATACAATTGAAAGTTTCGAAAGGCTGCGATTATTTCTATGAAATTATACCCCTTATTACGATGCAAACTCAGCGTTTATTTTAGCTCCGCCATACAAAATGGCTGAAATTAGTCGTTATAGCTTTAAAAAACAGATTGTCGTTGAAATGTTTCTAGCATTAAATTAATATTATAATAAATTATCTATCTTCGACGATCGACCGATCAATCGATCGATCGTACGATCGACGTACGTATCTATCTATTGCTTATAATTATAATAATACATATATGTATGACGTCACGCCGATTTTGTTCATTGCCCATAGTTTTTTTTCGTTACATTGCCCATAGTGGACATGAATAGCCAAGACCGCAATGAGGGACACTTCTGTCGCTCTTATATATATATATATATATATATATATATATATATATATATATATATATATACATATACATTTTCAGTGTCTTGGTTCAATAATATTATCTTGCCAGTACCTACATTTGCATAAAGTGTCTATTGTAATCAATTTGTGTATTATAAAGGAGCTAGTGTGACTAATGAGGATCTCGCAACACTACCTACCGCTATCTTAGAAACTTTCTTGATCTTTATTACAATCATTTATCCGTGTTATCTGCTTGCTAACTTATAGTTAAAACTAAGAACGTAAGTTAGTGAATAAGTCATTTTATATAATGATGCTTTATTAAATGTTTCTTCATTACTAATGTCAGACTAAAATTTAGTTTGGTTGCCAATTAAAGATAATAAAATTGAGTGTATTTAAAGTTCTTTTTTTTACTTTATTCTCCAATTTATACCAAAAGTAAAACAAACCGACATAAGTTAGTTATACATATGTTCGTCAAGATATATCGTGGAGAGGATCGTACAATATTGAACGAGCCATAACTGCCAACGATTGTGACATTCAATTAAATTAGTTACAAAATCCGTTTCGCTATGGTAAAATTTCATCCGCATTTTTTTTATTACTATTACTATTACTATTACTACAGAATTTCTTGATATTAAACATCATAATATCATCTTTTTAAATAGTGTCCATAAGAATGAATTTCTTAGAAAATTACAGTTGTATTATGTAACGTATTAAAGTTTTGCGTTTTTTCTATGATTTATAATCTCGTGGAAGGGTGTCATAATCAGGACGGTTGTAACGTGTTTCATGGTAAACTGAACGAGTCTTAACTGAGCACGAACGCTGATATTCAATTACAATGAACCAGCCCCGATATAACACACAAAGCCCATCTGCAATGAAACTCGGATTTACAGACCAAAACTTCGTCCTTAAAACGTAATCAATTAATATATCAACTCAATGTTACAGACGACAGAACGAAAAGAAATAAAATTTTCATGATTACACTTACTTTTAATTAAATGTATATAGGATGAATATTCAATAGTTGTATCGAATTTCATTACTATTTGTTTCATTATATCTTAGGCTGTATAGTATATGTTTGTTATTGAAGATGGTCCTATAAATATGAGAAAAATAAAACAGAGAAATGAATATAAATGACACTTGAGAAAAAGTTTTTAGCCACGTTTATGAGTCGATGCATCGTCTACAACAGAAAACTTCTGATAATTCATAATGAGATCTAAGATTTTCGCGAGTTTTATTCATTTAAATGAAACTAATATTATTCCGATATGCTACGCGTGCTTTATTTCTGTAAAAAACTACATACTCCCGACATCTCGTCTGCCCGTGATCGCGGTTGTTGAAAAGTAACCGAAACGTCGGGAGGATGTAGTTTTTTTACAAAAATGAAGCACGCGTAGTATATCCGAATAATATTAGTTTCATTTAAATTCCAATGATTCAATTTAAAAATCTATTTTCACGATTTTTATTAATGTTACAATGAAATGAACAGAATTTAAATGATCTTGTATAAATTAATATTTTTGTGCTGTACTTTTAATCAATGTTAACGTAATTTATTATTAATTAATTCCGGATTTATTTAGTGACATCCTTGAAAAATAACATAAATTAGTAATAAATCATGCTTCAAAAAATGGTAAACTTATTTCCTTTCTGAATAGACAAAATGCTAATAATTTCAGCAAAAAATAAACCCGGCTTCCTGGCTTTAGAAGATAATAGAATTAATGAAAAAATTATAAATTTTGGCTTTTGTTTCAAGAATAAAAGCTGATGAGTTCAGTTCAATCGATTTAAGTTTTGTAAGTAAGACTTAACTAAATATTAGATATTTTATTTAAAAAAAAAGGATTAAAAGCAAAGGTTTTTAATAGCATGCAAAAAATTAAAAATATTCAGTCAATTTTAATAGTATTAACGCATGGAATGGATTATGAAACATTTCTTACAGGCTCCTATTTTTAAATAACATTTGCAAAGTTATAGGGGTACTTAGGAAACTGTTTTTATTCGTAGAAAGGTTGTTTGATAAGGATACTATGATTATACATTGATAAATTATTTGAAAAAGGAACCGTATTTGCTTTGAGCGTTTTAAAGTTACAATTTGGTGTGTTAAATTTATTAAAAACCGTATATAAAGTTCTTAAATAAGAGATATGAATAAAAAATTTAATTTAAGAAGGTAGAAATAAACGTCACTAAGATTTCGTAAGTTAATCTCGTTTCCCTGTCAAGATAATTAATATTTCAAAGCAGTGCAAGAAAACTAATTGTAGTTTTGAATTCTACAAATGGGTTTGTTAATTTTCGTGCATTAGGACAATTATCTATTTCTTTTTTAATGACCTGGTCGCGGTGCAAAAAATATTAGTTTGAAATCTCAAGGGAACTATTTGGTACAGCGGTGGTTTTTTTAATATGACCTTTATACGTGTAAATAATACAAAAACAAATCTTCTAAAACATTTCGGTATACTAATAACATTTATAAATAGCGTGTATACAAACATATTGAAGTTTTATTATTTTACATATAATCAATTATTTTTAATATAAAAAAAAATTTTTTTGCTCACAATTTATTTTTGTTAACAATTCACATATAGGCGATGTGTCACAAATAATTTGAAGTCCAAATTCTTAACTGGCACTTTATTTATTGGCAAAGAGTATATTATTCAGCCAATATTTTCTTATTCAATCAAGATTTGCTATTTGCTTATTCAACCAATACTGTATAGCGTGGTTGAACAACAGAAACCTTTGTATGGATTTAATTGTCTCCAATAAAAGATTAAAAAAATATGGATACTTAAAAAAAAAAAATTCTTTATTTTTTTTTCCGTTATAAATGTTCATTAAATATCACAATCACAATCTCTAGATAAATATTTTTAACATTAAGCAGTAAAACAAACCAGAAATCCTTTTCTATCAGGTGATACACTAATAGATTTATTTATATAATAGTTATAAATACTTTTTCATCGATTGGAATTACGTTTTAGTTATTTATTCGGCCTATTTGGTAGTATACAGGGGAATATTAAAAACTATTAGCAATATTTTTTACATTATTGATTTCTTTTTTCTGTGCTTATTATTTAGGTTGTAAGATATGTGGAAAAAAAATATTTTTTTACTAACACAAACAGATCATAAAAGAAGCTTTTGCAAATTGTTTTATACATTTTCCTATAATCACCTGTGTCTGCTAAATAATATATTATTAAATTACTTGCTAGTTTATATGAATCTTCTGTTGAAAATGTGCAACCAAATGAGTAATAAAAAACGATAACTTGAATTATGTACGCGAAATAATCATCTTAATTACTTGAAATATTATCACTTACTTTATCAGATTTTATGACCTTTAAGTAACAAAAATATTTATTATTTTTCACCTGTACGATAAATTTATATTTGAGGAAAATATTTAAATACATATTTTTAATATTAACTACTAAAACTAAAGCCTAAAAGTTGATATGATGCATCAAAATGTTTAATCCTTTTTAGTGTTGTGTTAGTGGCAGAAATGGACAGAGCGTTTTTTATATATTAAAGCTATTTGCTTAATAGTAAATTTATATTTTTTAATTAACGATAGGAATATACAGCTAAAAAATTTCTTCTCAGTAATATGGCATTTACAGTGTTAAAAACCACTATACTTTATTTTATAAATTACACAAGCTACGCCAAGAAAACTAATGCATACTATTAATAATATTGCTCTTTACTCATGTTGCACCTTTACAACTAAATGAACAATCTGTGTTTGAGTCAGAGGTGTGTTAGAGGTCATTTTATATACGAAACTTAAAAAGTTTTTATTATGATAAATTTTTTATTTGTATACATATATACTTTTTGTTTCGAACCGAACACGACGGCATAGAATCTTCCATTAATGTTAGCCCTATTGCTTTGACAGTGTCACCGAAGAGGGTGGATGGTCCAAATGGGACCTATTTTGAAATATGATATGATTTGAAAATTATTTTTATGATCATGATGGTGGGTTCTTTATAATTTTTGGTTCCAGAAGGATAGGTTAAGCTTTTTACTGCTGGTGAAAGAACAAATGGCCAAAAATTAATTATGATACCTTGCCCTGTATAGTGTTCGACAGAGTTGCTGGTTACAATCCCATTTCTAGATCGGGTAAAAAACTTAGAATTAATAATGGTTTGTTATTTGTCGTGGACATCTTAAGTGAACTAACCTTACTTTACATTCTCTTAAGCGGCTGCAAAACTTCACTCCTTTTAAAACTAAAATTATTCCTGTACAATCTCTTCTTCTTTCCTTACTCGATTAAGGTGATGTTTGCTACTGAAATGCCACTGTGAATATGCATGTTTTAACGAAAATTTACAATATGTTCAAACATTCTTCTCTCCCGTACCTACTTGAGCGTTTTAAATTTTCCTCCCCCAGAATCCTTCGTAATAGCTCATGTGTTCCACAAAATCCACTTGATATACCCTCCTTTAATACAAAATTATTTCGTAAATCCTTCTCTGCCCAAGGTGCATAACTTTGAAACTCACTCCCACCTTCAGTTTACAGAGTCCAAGTACACTTGCATTTAAACGTCGACTTAAGGGACATCTTCTGTCACTTTTACCTTCTGATATGTAATGTTTATTTATTTATACTATTTGTATATATCTATGTATGTATATTATCTTAATTTTCTATTATTATAATTTTATTTATATGCTTATATATATATATAAGCACATATATATATTTCTTCTTTTATAATAATGCAACTATTTCTACTTTTGATACATAAATAAATATATAAATAAAATTTGATCTTAATTTTAATCCTATCTAAATACGAATTAAGCCCGAACGAAATGGAAGATTTCATTTTTATTTAATCGATAGACCAACCACTATGTGATGTTACTAGTCTCCGTAATTAGCAAACAACCTTTGTGTCTTATTTGCCGACCAACTGATCATTTAAATTCTGCCTTTACAAAGACTTCCGTTAACAGATGTAGTTGTTTGCTATGGTTTAGCTTTTCCTGTTGTTTACTATTTCATGTATTGCAATTTATAAGTAATCCAAGTTAAGTTTATATCCAATGAAAATGGGATATGATAGGAATTATTATAGGAAATCTTCTAAAACAGTTGGGTATTTCAATGGCAAAACAAACCACCACCCTAGCAATTTAGCTAACTCTGGCAAATCTTCGATTCAGATGGAGAAACATTTTTGCGGCAATGAACACTTGAAACCGAGCTGCTGCTGCTGCAAGTAGAACATGGACTTATCATCAAAAACCTGTTCTTGGATCGCAAGCATCGTAAGAACAATATAAAACCATGTACAGTTGAGAGTCAGTCTAATATAATATTATAAGTGAAGGGAGTTTCCGATAGAAAATTCAACATCTTAAAGAGCCATCCCTCGGATTATATTTACCGCATCTGCATACATCCAGGGCAATATTCCAGGATCTTAAAAAACATCCTAGCAGTTTTGTGAAATGTATGACAATACTTAGAAAATTTTGGGTTATTGTTTAATATTGAATATTATACCAAAGAACTAAGAAATTAATATGTTTGGGCAGTAAAATTTATATCATACAATTTCCTGCACAACTTTTTATAACCGAAGTATCTAGAGAAATAAATAAGAAACTATCTACACTGGCTAAAGACTAATTCCAGCTAAATTAAAGCAATTTCTTTGTTAATTGAAACCACTTTGAGAGAATTTTAATACGTTTTATCGAGTTAAATTAATTTCTTTGATTTAAAAGGCCAGTCGGTTAAAAAGAAATTTCATATTTGCTTATTACAAAAAAATATATGTCCAAAAACATTAATCACAAATTACCTTAACGTTTACATTTCGATAACTCAGCATATAAAAAATCTTTGAAAGTTTAATTTATGTCACAAATTGACTAGCTAATTTAAGACCGTCTTAGAGAATAAAGGGGCTAAGTGAATAAATATTTATTATTGCCTACTGTGTCAAAAGGTATCTTTTAAAACTGGAAGGTGACATAAACGTTCAATAAGTATATACTCGTATATATATATCTTTCGTCACTTTCTTTAACTCTTTCAATTCACTCAAATTTTAATAGCTTTTATTATGGGCAGTTATTTTAAATTAAGAAATCAGCAAGTGTAGTTACAAACTAGTAGGAACTATTACAAAGTAAGAGAATGAGCAACATTATTTTGTAACGATTTTTATATTGACTACATTATTTGTCTGATCTGACTTTTAATCAATTAAAAATAATGATGAAATCTTTATATATATTTGACTTATTCTAGATTCAACTAATTTTTTAATTTATTTCAAGAATTTGACGGTCACGTTCAGGAATTTTATTTGTTATAATTAAGCCTATAAAGCACATAACATAGGCTCACAACAACACAGTAGTGCTTCCGGGAGATTTTAAAAGTAGTAGTGTCCAATTGTTACTCTTTTTAAAAAGGGTGACGTCATCTTAACTGACGTCATCAATGCCTATATTCTTGAATGTTGTCACGTTCTGAGGCCATTGAAGGTAACCTCATAGCCGGTTTGACGAATCCCTTACTTCAAAGAAGCCCGATCCCTGCAACGGATCGAACTAGACTGTTGGTGATCTCTCTAGTTTCGAATTGACAAAAGCTGTTAGCCCTATTGGCTTTTACAGCGTCACCGGGAGGGGTGGGCGGCCCGATGGGACCTACCCGTTTACTTCGGGCCCGAAGGGCCCGAATGATGGATACGCCCGTCCCAAGGGTGCCTCTAAGAGGCCGGACCTCGGCTTAGGACGTCGTTGTTGTGGAGGATGGAGTTGGATTTTGGATTGCGTGACGTCCCCCGACGGCAGAACGCCGGAGCGACGTGTATGAAACGGGACCTCGTCTTCGCCGGCGAAGACGGTGTGTGTGAATGTGATTTTGTGTCGTGGGGCTCGTTGCGTCTGTGTTGTCTGTTGTCGTTATGTCGTCAGGGTCTAGGAGAATGTCTTTTGGACGCCTCTTGCCTAACGGGGAGTTGGGTGACGGGGAGTAGTCACACGCTTTGACTACTAGTGGGTTGGGATGAACCGTCGCGGTCTCAAAAAATCTCTTTGAGATCGTCTTGAAGTGTGCAGCTACCGTAGGAAGTCGGAGGTCCCTATGGAGGTCGGAATTCCTGATGTACCAGGGTGCGCCTGTGGCTTTGCGCATGAATCTATTTTGCAGCACTTGCAGTTTGTTGATGGCTGAGGGACGGGCGTGGGCGAAGCACGCGCTCGCGTACGACATGATTGGAAGTATGCAGGTCTTGTAAAGTGTGACCTTATTTCTAAGGGACAGTTTACTTTTACTGCAGATCAGGGGATATAGGCGACCTAGGATGTAGGCTGCCCTATTTCTAACTGACTGAATGTGGGGTCTGAAAGTGAAATAACTATCCAGAGTGACCCCTAGATATTTGGCCCTTTTCTGCCAAGGAATGGGGCTGTCGTACAAGGAAATTTTTCGGGAGGGGATGCCTACTCGATTATTTCTGGAAAAAATAATTGCAGTGCTTTTGTCTGGATTAATCTCGATTCTCCATTGGCGAAACCATTTCCCTAAGGTTTTGGCTGCTTTCTGGAGTCGAGAGATGATGTAATCTAGAGACCTTGATGAGGTATAAACTGCGGTGTCATCCGCGAAGAGGGCGTGATGTGTTGGTCCTTTTGGAACCGGGATATCGCTCGTGTATAACGAGTAAAGAATTGGAGATAGGATGGAGCCCTGAGGGACTCCTGCTCTTATTGGGCGGGGGGAGGATAGGGTGCCCTCCACTCGATAGCGGAAAGAGCGGTTCGACAAGTAGGCTCGAATAATGTGAACGAGCCTGTCTGACAGCTTTAGTTTGAACAGCTTGTAAATCAAGCCGTTGTGCCAGACTTTGTCGAATGCTTTCGCCACATCGAAGAAGATTGCACCCGTTTTATGGGGACGTCTGCTTATAATACCCTTGGTGATGTGCTCCGTGAGGCGGTGCACCGGGTGGACGCTGGAGTGCTTGGCTCTGAAGCTGAACTGTTCGTTGGGGAGGATTTTTAATTTCTCCACTTCCTGTTTGAGCCGATTCAAGACGATCCTTTCGTAGACTTTTCCGAGAGTGTTGAGCAGACTAATCGGCCGGTAGCTGCTCGGTAGGTTTTTCGGTTTCCCTGGTTTCGGAATACCTATTACTATGGCCTCTTTCCATTGGTCGGGGAACGCGCATCCGTTCAGTAGTGCGTTGAAGATGAGGACCAATAGGTAAATTAGTCGCGGCGGAAGGATTTTCAGGGCCTTATTCGTGATGCGATCAGGCCCCGATGCTTTTTTAGCGTGGAATGCGCGGATGATGTCGGTCACTTCCGGAAGTGACGTTTCTTTTAGCGCGGCGTCTACCGGTGGTTGCGTAAGTCTTTGAGCTACGTACTCTTCGACTTTATCTATGTGACCCAGGTCACTCGGTTGGTCGCTAGGGGAGCATTGACTCTCAAAACTGTCTGCTAGACATTCGGCCTTCTCTCTGTCGTCGAAGGCGGGTGGTCGGTTTGGTCTAACCAAAGGAGGCATTACCGAGACAGTGTCGCACTTCATTGCTCTCTACAACGACCAGAATGCCTGGTGCGTTGGAGAGAGCGACGAGAGTTTCCTGTCCCAGCCGTCCTCTCGAAAGGAAGCGAGTGCTTCTCTCACTTGCCTTTGGAGATTACGTAGCGTTCTACGGTTATCGTCTGTCGGTGCTGTGTCATGGGCTCTAGTGGCGGCATTTTTTCTTCTAATTAAATCCCTAATCTCGGGAGGCAGTTCACGACGATCCCTGTGGGACACCGTGATCTGTCTCGTCGAATTGTCTAACGCTTGAGTTATATGTTTAGTAAATAGGGACATGGCGGTCTTCGCAGCTTCTGCTGAGTCTATGGTGTCAGGGATTTGGGATAGCTGCGAAGAGTCTGATTTTAGTCGCTGTTCCAACAGCTTCCAATCGGTAATATTTTTTGTTTGGATTGCCGCGGTTTGGGGGGGTCCTAGCTGGATTAGTACTGGTCTGTGGTCTGAATCAAGCTCGGATAGCGCCTCTATCGAATGCAACTGGAGTGTTACGTTCTTCAAGAGGGCTATGTCGAGCACGTCAGGTCTGTCATGTGAGCCGTCATGGAAGGGGTATCGCGTCGGGTGTAGAGGAGCGGTGACCTCTATGTTGAGTTTGTCTACTAACTTGTCTAGGTCCCGTCCTCTAATATTTGATTGTCGGGAGTTCTAGCGAGGATGCTTACTATTTAGGTCCCCGGCCAGAATGACCGAGTTCCCTAACGAGAGAAGTGACTGAAGGTCGTTCTCATCTATTGTTTTTGATGGGGAAAGATAAACGGATGCTAGTATGATGGGCTGATGGCCCGTCATACTCACCTGACAGATTGATGTTTCTATGTTTTGTAGCTGGGGAGGGTCAAGGGGTATGCAGTGAAGAGCCCTTCTGTAATATATAACAGTACCTCCTCCGGCGGAGAGGCGGTCGTTCCTAATGATGTTATAGTTCCCAATCTGTGGGTTTCTTTTACACGGTTTCAAGAAGGACTCTTGCACTAAAAGTATATCTATCTGGTGCTTAACTACGAAGTCTCGCTCCAGTTCTATCTGAGGAGAGAGGCCGTTCGCGTTGTATGTAGCGACAGTCAGTGAGCGTGGTTTTGTCCGGTTAACAGCCATTGGCTTGGTACGCCCCGACGGCACTCAACATGCCCGCGTGCTGGCACATTGCCACCATGCGCGCCTGAGGATTGCCGTTGGAGGCCCTCAGCTTGGCTGCTAAGGTCTGCACCTCCGCGGGGTCTATTAGACTCGCGAAGTCGCAGACGAGTTGTAGGTCAGCCGCTAGGCCTACTGCCGGTGCCTTGGGGGCCTGGGGTGCCTTAGGGGCCTTCGGTGCCTGAGGGGCTTTTGGTGCCTGAGGGGCTTTTGGTGCCTGAGGGGCCTGTGGTGCCTGAGGTGCCTGAGGGGCCTGAGGTGCCAGAGGGGCCTGGGGTGCCTGAGGGGCTTTCGGGCTTATTATGGCGCTTGGGCGTACCCAAGCGTTTGTTGTCGGAGGTGCAGCGGGGATGAGAGCCGGCTCCCTGGCTTTGCCGGGGTGCCGCCCAACTTTCGCCCAGTGCGGGGCTTTGGGGCATCCGCGATAACTCGCGGGATGACCCCACTGACCGCACAGGACGCAGCTAGGCGGCTCCTCCGTAGCCGATACTCTGCTGCAGTCGGTCGTTGCGTGGTCCCCTAGGCACTTTACGCAGCGCGGGCGTGCGTAACAGAACCTCTGGGAGTGGCCGTATAATTGGCAACGGTGACATTGCCCCGGGGCTCCGCGGTTTCGAGGCGGCTCGATACGTAGACCGGATAACCGGCAGACGGATTTTAAATTATAAATCGCCTTACCTTCCGGGGTAAGGCACAAGTGCACTAGCACCATGTCGAACGGCCGTTTATTTGGCCTGTGCATGCGATGCACTTCCAACACTGGCAGGTTTTGGGACTGAAGGTCCTCTTTAATAATATTAACAGGTATCTCCGCGGGGAGACCCTTGATAATTACGGTTAGCCTACGTTCCTCCGGAGGGCGTAGGTATGGTATTCGATATTGTTTTTACGCAATATCGATGACAGAGCACGGTGGTCGGACGGGGAGGCAGTAGATATTTTTATACCTACCGCCGTGTTGCGGGCTGAAATTTACCGGATATTTTTATTATTAAGGAGACTGGAAATGTCGTTCCAGTCCCTGTTCGTCCTGACGTATAGGGGCGGCGGGCTATTTGTTTTTGTGGGTGCGGACCCAGGTACCCCCGAAGGTACCGACAAAGCCGCGCCCGCTGGCGCGGACACAGCTGCGCCCGCAGGTGCGGACACAGATGTGCCCGCAGGTGCGGACACAGATGTGCCCGCAGGTACGGACACAGATGTGCCCGCAGGTGTTGACACAGGTGCGCGCGCAGCTGCGCCGGCAGCTGCGGGTGTCGTAATAACTTTTTTGTTCGGCGGCGGCGCCTTCAGCGACTTAGCCGCCTTCCGCTTTCCCGATTTGGATATGACGGGCCTGAACCCGTCGCTATCCTCCTCGGCGTCCGAAGTCGGCGGCGTCGTCTCTTCTGACGATTGCTCGGCCTCCGAGCCGATTGGCGAGCAATCCATATCGGATGGATTGCTATCCTGCGGGCATCCCGGTGAAGCCGGGCTGTCCGTGTCGAATGTTACCGGCTGTATCGGGAACTTCTCGTTGAAGTCCCTGAATACTGACGGGGCGGTTTCAGAGAGGTACTTGATGAGTACCTCGAATCTCTCTATTATTTTTTCTATTTTAGTGCCCATGGTGGGCGACGGTAAATCGGGTGTCCTCCCTGCCTTGACAGGGAGGTGAGTGAATTTTTGATAAACTATACTATGTCCCTGCTTTTAGGTAGCAGGGGTGTACCTAACTTCCCTATCGACTGTGTGGTACCTGATGGCAGGACAACGGCGACTTAAGCGACGGTGGCTGCTACCAACTTCTGAATCTTCTGATCGACGCCGGACACGTTGTTCTGGAACCCTCTTCTGACACTTTAACACTATTGTGCGATATTCGCATCGGAGCACTTTGCCGCACGTCTGCACCGTGCCAAAAATCGTCTCATACGACTGTTGGTGATCTGTACTCTCGCTTCTATTTATTACATCCGACACTCATTGTTGTGACTACACTTGCACAGGGCACACTACCCTCAGTTTTTGATTATTCAAATAATAGGAAGTGGGCCGACAGATATAATACAAAGATAGTATATAAGAAATTATTAATTTCACCTATGTATTTTTAATGAATTATTATAACAAATCTATCTTAAGAGATATATACTTTTACATTTTTGTATTGTAACTTTCAAAGCTTTCAAAACATTTAAAAAGTCTTACATAAATTTAAATTTAATTTATATTTCGTTAAAAATAACATTTGTTTGATATACCTACGTATACAAAGAACAACCACAAAAGCAATGCTGGTAAAACTTTTGGGAGTGTGAACACGGATAAGTAATTTTAAGTGCGGTTTGAACTTTTATGCTGGTAATATATTTCATACTCTGTATTCAAAGGATTATGTCAGACGTGTAAAGAAACTCCGCCAAAGTATTCGCATATTAAAATACCATTTGTATTTAAAATTATAAGGTGAAAGTTTTGTCAAGCAGTAAAAAGAGATATTGATAGTTGAGTACAACTGTTTGATACTTAATTTTCCACTACACAAAACTTAGTCTTAGAAAAAATACAGTTTACCGGGCTTCGGTCACCAAAAATTCATACAACGGTTGAAATTGCTTCTAATAACTTTTTTTTAGCATACATATTCATTAGGATAGACTTATAAATATACCTTTGTAAAAAAAAATTACATTTCAGAGGCATAATCATTTGAATAATATTATATATATATGAATAATATTCAAATGATTATGCCTCTGAAATGTAATTTTTTTTTCCGTAACAAATAAAATATTTCTTTTTACCATATGTTTAAATTGTTAAATTTTTTTTCTTAAATAGTCTTTTCAAGTTTCCTTAATCACCCAGGTTAAGAAAGGAGAGATTAGGCTGTTTATGAGATATTGTTTTAACCACAAAACAAAAAAAAAATGTTTTTTCTTCTCTTTAGAAAACATTTTATAGAATACTTTTTTTATAAACGTCGAGTTTAAATAAGTAATTTTCTTTAATATTTTCTATTTGTTTTGTAATAAATACAACTGATAATGTTATGTAGTCCTTGGACAACTTACCAATTTCAATTACGAAAGTAACATAAATTATTTTTATGAACACCAACAGTATTCTTGAAGCATTGCGACAAGTCGTTTTAAAAAGTCGCTTACGAAATGAATGGATTTTGATTGGTAAAGCCATTGGCCAAATAGGTCACATATAAAATTCAAGAGCGGTGCTAAAGGAGGCTACGTACAAAATAGGTTAACATCAGTTTCAATCTTCTTGCCGCGGTAATTTTATTCACTGGTTTCACTTATAATGACATCAGGCTTCTGCATTATTCACCGCACTAGTTAGGCTATCCTCAGTTTGTGCAGTTACTGTACGGATGTGACGCTATAAACACCCCAGCCGTAAAGCCCTTATTATTATGAATAAAACTAGACAGAAGACAGTTTGCTCTTGCATCTCATTTTAAAAGCATATGATAAAACTTTTAATCATTTTTTTTTTACAATATTTTCTTCATTATAAAGGAGAAATTTTTTTTGAAACAATCATTTTTTATAGCTGTATTTGTTGACGTAAGTACACAGCGTAAAAAATATATATGACCTATCGCTGACTAAATACAAAATGTCACAGGTATCAAACAGTATATATTTCGATAAAACTGTGATTCGTATTTACTACAATGGTAGTATTGCGATTAATATAAACGTCAGTATATATAACGAAAATTTTACCTAAATATAGCTGTCAATTGTTTCATTCATTTTTATTTTATAATTGAATTTTATAAATTTACGCTATATTATACTTAGTAAATTATCGATCGCTTGTATATATATATATATATATATATATATATATATATATATATATATATGTGTATATATATATGTATACATATATATATATATATACCACATGACGAAAATTAATAAATGAAAAGCTACAAGAAACTCACGTCCAGACATAAATTACAATCCATTGGGGTTGAACGTATTGAGAATAAAGATAAGGAATGGACATCAAAATGTTGGCATTACTGGTAACATTTTCTAACAAGGATACATTTTGGTAAGTTCAATCGACGGGAAATTTTTAAAAGGACTTTATTAATTAGTATTCGTATTTTATTACTCTTTGCACAATTAATTTCAATTAATTTTAATTTATAAATTAATTTTACACCTAATAAAGGTGTGGTAGTTTATAGCCATTCAATTATAACAGAGAGTTCCAAAGTGCCACAAACCTGCACTTAAATACACAGTGACTTTGTGGTTGTATTACGGGCTGGCTTCATATTTATAGACATAGTCTAAATATATATGCTATTAAATAAAAATAACGAATATATCGAAATCTACTTTTAGTAACGATATGATTAGACTAATAATTTTATTAATCTAATTGGGACCCACTGAACTAAAGCAATAAAATTATTTTGGGCACTTGAATGGTTCATAAGAATTATAATTTGTAATAATAATATATAGGCGCAAGCAGCTTCAATGACGGATGCAACATGAAAATAACTCAAGACTGTCATCAATTATTATAACAACTTATTGGTCGTCGCTACTATTGTTAAAAGTAAAACGAAATCAAAGAGAATAGAACTATGTTTGAATTCTGGTAAAAATATGACGTCTGGACGCACGACAGCGGACTGTTGAGTTCAGCGAGTGCGGATCATAAAGAATGTGATTATGAAGAACCTTCGAGAAATACAAGAACATTTAGAAGAATTGAAGTTTCATTTTAAAATATCTGGAACGTATTGAAACAAGTGACATGAGTGACGTCAGCGAGGCTGGCGTCCTGTCTTTAAAACAATGAATTTGTAATAAAATCCGATAAATATAATCTTTCTATTTGTAGATGTAAAACCTAATTTAAATAAATGTTCTTTTTAGGAATTGCTGCTTAAATGACATGTTTTTTTTTAAATGTTGGTCCATGAAAAGCACCTAAATATTTAGTTAAGATTCCCTTTATTGACAAAAAAAAGAGGTTATCTAATGTCATTTTATTTAGAAATTAAAATATGCTAGCTAGTTAAGAGTGTCAATCTTTAAAAGTTGTTGTAATATAAATTTTAAAAATCAGATGCATATATACATATATATAAAATTTAAAGGTGCAGTAATATGGAGCGTCCCTGTAATAATTCATTTAGGTATCAAGCTGAAACGGGCGAATATCAGTTCTGAACGGAAGTCCATGCATTATTAATCAGGATTGCTTTTCACTGCTCTTAGCTAGAAATACAGAAAACAAGTAAATATTTTACAAAATCTAGCTTAATTATTTATTATTACTTCTTTTGAAAATCTAAGGAATTGTCAAAAAAAAACTGCGAAGAGTCAAAGAAAGTCATCTACTCTAATTTACTTGATTGTATACAATTATTTTTGTTTGTGTCTCATGAAAATATGGAAAATTTATTAGTGATACTATTTATACGAATGTATATTAAACTTAAATTATCATATTTCTAAGGCACGATAATTTTTTGAAAAAAAAAAATATATTCGACAGAGAAATATATAAACACCATTAAACTTCTTAAGAAATTTCTGAACGTGGTATTTGAAGTCAAACCTTTGAGAAAACAAATCAATTAAACTTAAGCCGAAATTTCAGAACTTTTGTACGAGAGCTTTTGATGTTGTAAATATTTATTTCCTGTCATCATACCAAGACAACGAGTACTTCGTTTGATAATTATTTTCTATTTAAAATTCTTTGAACGTCTTCCTCCACAAACATGAAATAATAATCTAAAAATAATACTCGATAATTATAAAGAAATTGTTTTAGATAAAAATAGGATTCATTACAGTAATTGTAGTCACGTAAATTGAACGATCGCTTTGAGAATAAAATCAACGCTCGCCTGTCAACTAGGTAGCTTACTTCAGCAAAAATCTAGTTTAAATGAAGTCTCGCTTACCTTAGCGACGACGTAACATCTTTATATAATAGTTCTTGAAGAGTACGAATTCATTTGGTCGGATTTTACTATAACATTAAATATTATATAATGACATTTTTGCTACAACAAATTATTATGAAATATATTAATAAATTTTTAACTCTAAGGCATAAATTATAATTTACAATAAATTTAAAAACAGTTTTATATTGAAAAAATAAAGGTAACGTGTATATTGAAAGTAGATAGTCAATTATATTAATATGTAATATTAAAGCCCAGGATACAAAATATTAAATTTCCCTTTGTTCATAACAAAAAAATACGTGTAAAACAAAGCGTATAGAGTGATAAGAACAGTTTGTAACAAAAATTAGTTGTAGATGAAAAAAAAAAGGTTCTGTGAAACTTGAAACGAAAAGAAACGAAATAGTCTTGGCTTTAGTAACAGTTGTTTTAGTCCACTTCTATATACAACTGATATATTTTAAGATTTTTAACGAAACAAATAAAAAATATTTATTTTATATATTTTAATGTTGGTGTATAAAAAATGTTTCCGTTCGCGTTAGTCAATTTGTTTTTCTACATTTTCTATTTTAATTTGAAGTCATAATTGAAGAGATAAATATACTTTCCCCTAACACTATTTATTCTTTAATTGAATGGAAATTTAAAATTAGATTCTAACTTTTGAAGTGAATCGTTGCAAGTTCCGTGTTATCGAGAGCGTACTTCTTAAAGTAGATTGCAAGTCTATCTCAAATAAAATCCACAGTATTGTATTAACTTTGCTTGTTAAGTAACAAAATCATATTCTGTTCGTTATACTATTTTTATTCATTTAACAAATTTGCTTCATAGGGATATATTATATAATATATTTAAAAAGCATGATAAGGTTTCGCATTTAAAAACAGCTGGGATCAAAAAATATAAATAAAATTTTGAAATTTATTTTAAATAATAAGTATAACATTCATTGTTTTATATTTTTCTTTTAATTACTTATACCTATACTGATATAAATATAATTTCAAATTAAAATTTTATATTGAAATAATACAAGTTCAATAACTGTTTCCTCCAATATACAAAATTCAACAAATCCAACAGATCCTTAAACGTTAGCCACTCTAAGTCTTATAAGAGATTACTATTAATTTCACTAATAACTTTGAACTTACTCTATATCAGAAACATGTCACTAAAGGATCAATTAATAATTTTAAATTTTTTGAGAAGTTAATAATTTCAAATCTTCTATTTAGAATCAAAAAATTCTCATGATTTTTAAAGCATGCTCTCTATTTCATAAACACATTTTAAAGAACTTACATTTTATTAAAATATTATGTTTTCCAAAAGTCATAGTCGTTTCCACGCCAAGGACTATGAATGGTTCTAGTCTTTTCAATGGATTTAATGTGGCTTGTCATTCATAGGACAAACAAAGAGGAACTTCGGTACAAGGGGCAAGGAATATTTTTAATATCTTAGATTAGATATAAGCGGTAATACGAGGTCAGCAGTGTGTATACGTACAACGAACATACCAAGCCACTACATCCGATTTGACGAATCAAAGATGGTCGTTCATGTAGACATGTATATACCGAGATTAATCTAAAAGGCTGTTGAAAAAATAAAACCAACATGGCAATTTCTATAGAAAAGATGGCTGGTAAATATCCAACACCTTTGATACCCTCATCAAAAATAAAAAATCCCAAGTCAGTGATCACTCTGCAAGACCTCGAGACCCAGTTAGCACATTCTGCATGCATCCAAGCCAGTACGCTATAAAATTAAGAAATTGTTAGTGGCGGTTGGTTACAAATAACAAAAGTAACTGACAGACACTTTAATCTGATCTGTTCGTGATCACAGTGGCTAAAAAGTAAAAGAAAGGTGAAGAATATGTAGATATAAAATAATAAAAAAGGCGTAGTATCCTAAAAACTTCGTTTCATGGATATGAATGGATTACTTGAAGCCTAAGTAACTACATAAAGACTCAATATGTCACAAATGTACAAGGAAAATATAATCCCATAAAAACATATAGCAATATTCATTGTATGGGGCAGAATATTTTTATGATTACTTTTGTAATAACCAAAAGTCGAGCGTAATTCCTCTCTGATCAGTCATATTATACGGCGTGGCGAAATAAATGTGTTATGTTTCAGCTACGATATTGGCCACAAATCTTTATTGCTCACTCTTAATAAACGGAAAGATGCGAGATTACTCGTCATATTACATTTTTTGTTCTTGATACGACATACATACGACATAAATGTCTAATATATAAATAAATAAGAATATTTCAAATTTTATTTACATTTCTTCAATACATCATAAATTAAAATAAAGGATACAAAATAAATATTATAGAAGAAATAAATTTACATTTCTTTTTGTTGTTCAAAACTTAATATAATATTTTCTTATTGAAAATAATTTTTATTAATAACCACAAAGAAGTGAAGCCACAAGGAGCTACAAAATAATCTTATGATGTAAATTATTACCAAAAGTCAAACATTAAAATCTTCAAAAGACTTATTTCTCTTTTTCGTCGAAAATACCACCAAGGGGAGAATGTATTTTGGCAATTTGATTTCTTTTTGAAAAAAAAATTTTCAATAACGAATTCAATGAATAATTCGTAACTAAGATATAATAAATTGATATACTGCAAAAGCTGACTTGTTTTTTCATTAAATCTAACTGTCTAAAATTTTAGGATATATAGAATTCCTTTGTGGATTAGTTACACAATTATAAGAAATAAATTTAAAGATTCTTTGTTTTTTTATGTAGTCAAAAAAATATTTCGGTAAACTAATGGTACCATAGCATAACCAATGATTATTGCCCACTTGCATTCCGATGTTTACTAGTTTGTATGCTGATACCGTTCGCGTTGTGAAAATATAATTATCAGATTGTAACTTGACTCACACTTCTAATATTTGACCTTACTAAAGGTTGCTTAACTAAAATTGACATTCAGCTTAATTTCCTTTACTCGTTTTGTATTTCCTTATAATTTTTCTTTAATTGAAATAAATACGGATATGTTTCTTGCATTCTGTCCTTAGTCCTATTCTATTCAATAAGAAACAGAAACGTAGTTCAGTAAAAGTATACTCCATGTCTTTTAGCGTAGCTAATCATAACTACACACAGCCATATGGAGAGTTCATTGTTTTTTTGTTGAGGGAAATATATTTAAAAAAAAAACTCAATAAAGGGAAAATTTTATGTGTAAGAATTTTTTTTTTGTTAATAATGTTAATACTAGTACATTAATATATAAAGTATCCACCGAGAGAGAAGTGAAACAAATGTTACGAGCGTTTCCAACTTCGAATTGCATTACATAGTGTATTATAAAAACTTATCTGAATAAGTGTAATAGTGTATTATAAAATTTTAAAGCCTTAAAAGTAAGTTTGAAACCACATTGGTAGTGGTTTTTACAATATATTTAGACAAAATCGATTATAAACTGTGAAATGAGAATAACACACCAAATCACTTTATATATTACCCGTGGTGCCGTCAATTTAATTACAAGGAAATTATCATCAAATAAATAAATACATATATGTTAATGATAAATGAATTGCACTTGCGATAGCAATTGCATAAATATATCGTACATTGAACATTGAAATGATAATGAATTTTTGATGATATAATAAAAACGAGATCAGATAGAAATAAAAATAAGTGATCATGTGAATGCGATTGAATAACAAAATAATATTTTCTAAACTACCTTAGAGTTAGTATACCGATTTACTGCTCAAAAATATCTTTAATAAATACAATAAATATAAATATAATATGTTCTTCCATCCTTGCCAAAGCTTTTGAAATTTCATAATAAAAAAAGTTATTTACAGTCACTCAAATATAAACCTATGTTAGTTTAATATAACTAATCTATTTTTTTCAATTTTTTTCTAATATGAGGAGTTCTGCTGATACCTTCAAGAAAAAAAAAATCTTCTAAATATTTAGAAACCCCCAAAAAAAATTGTCATAACAATTTGGCAACGACTTTTTATAATCATTCATAGACTACAAGTATTACTAAGGTAATACTTACTAAAATGGGAAGCAGTAGTAAAGTTGAATCCTGAATGCCAAGAATGTGAAGTTATAAGAGAGATTTAAACTTTTGAAACAGCTTTAATACAACAAAGCCTGAATTCAAATACTCTGGATTACATAAAATATTACTTAAGCTTGTCGCAAAGAAGTTTAATATTCTTGCTGAATACGTCACAATTTTAAATTGTGTACAAAATGTAAATAATTTTCTTTAATTGGGACATGTTTACTCTTTGTCTAGACAATCAACGACTGTAACTTGTTTACTCTTAGTCTAGAAGTAATGAATGAACGTGGTAAAAATAAAACTTTTTCTATTCTTTTGTAGAGCTTCAAAAATTCAACTTATCTGATTTTATTATAGCATAAACTCATCATAAAAATAATTATTTAGTGGTTGTGATAACTTAAAACTGGAAAGGCGTTATTTTTTTATATATAATACAATAAACAATCGTTATACAGAGGGTTTGTTACAAAATGAATCGTACTAAATCCTAATAATGTTCAATCGTTCCGGTTGTTATTCGATACGCATGAGTTCAACAAACACAATAACATTTTATACGGTCGTAACATTTACATTATAAATACACCCGCAAGAACAATGCCCAAAATCGTATATTTTTTATATAAAAATATTGCATTAAATTCTACGAAAAAATAATACATTATAGTTTATTTTAAGAAATAATTATAAATTTAAGCAAAACATTTATATATCGAAAAAATTATAAAGTTAATTGTGTTTTTGTTTTAAAACAGTATTTAAAATAAGCTAAAAAATTTTATAAGCCCAAGTTATATTTGACTGGTTCGGACTAATAAAATATTTTACTATTAAAAGTTGAGTGCTTACTAAAATGCCTTTTAAATTCTTACTGAAACAAAATTACATTCATAACTACATTATTTTCTTTAAATTTCATGTTACACGATATTCTTAATATAATAAACAAAAAATATTTTTCCCTTAATTATTTTTAGTAAATTCTCCGTTCCCTTGGAAGTCATCTTTATGGTTAAGAGCAGAAAATCTAGGCATAAATAATGAATACTTTACGCAAAATTAATATAGCCTACCTTTAAAGTTGCTCCGGATGGGACCATAACGACTGAAAGGTAAGAGAAACAATATAAAATTAGAGAGGACATTTGTGCGTCAGCGTCCAGATCAGACATTTTTTTGCATTCGAGAATTTTAAAACACGTTGTGCTAATAGAGCTTGCGGTTTCTTGGGAAACAGATATGCCTAAAGACCATGCCATCAAGGTCAACAAGTATTACGAACTCACTAAGAATAGATTCGTCGGAATTTCGTACCCGGTAAAAGTGGGAGCGACAAATATAACAGCTAAATCTCTCTACAACTTACTAAAAGACTTGGGCCTGTCCAGAACTAACATTGATTCATTCTTAGGACGTACTTCGAAGACAGCCCTAGTAGGTTTGTTTCAAATTTGGATAGGTAGAGAGAGGAGCTTGAACGGTGGAGGTGAGTACTCTACGCGCGTCAGATAGGTATCCCTTAAACCTACACCTGGGTCCCAAGTGCCAGAACACTGTTAAAGCTTCTCTCCCTACAACGTGATGGACAAGGCACCCGCACCGTGAATCCATGATATGCTGAGAAGTTTTCGTCTTATTAATTTCTGTATCTAATTTGTGTGAATGTGGAAAACAAATCATATTCTTTATACGCATTTTCTCAAATATCGTGACGGAAGCTGGGAAACTCACATTATTTGGTGGAAGGTAGAAGGCCAATGTTGTAATAATGCTTTGTAGACCTTAATAAATACGGTGTTAATTTTATCTCGTGATTTGAGCGTCCATATACTTTTATGGTGTCGTAAATAGTTATCGAGGAGCTTATATCGAAATGAAAAAGGAACAAATCATATTTCTTCAATACTGTCGTGTATACATGTGATGATAGATATTCTTATACTTTTAGTTTTAAAATATTTGCTAGTTATATAACATTAGATGCTAAACAGTTTTTTCAATAATCAACAACATAATTGTATTATGGAGAAAGTTCAATGTTTCGAAAAATATTAAAAACAAAATTAAAACAAAGAAATCTTTATAAATGTCTCTAACTTTCAATTCTTTATAAAAAGAAGCCCTTTCTATGAGTCGAGAATATTACTGCTACGAGTAATTAAATTTATTATGTTATTAAAAAGAAGTCAATGAGATGAAATAAGAATAAAATTATATTCTTGAATATAATAAATTTCATGGTTTGTATTCGACCAAATGAAACTTTTGATTGCCTTTATTATATTAATTATAATAAATATATTATCATCTAATTTATTCAAAGGTCTACTAAAACTGAACCTGAAAAGTTAAAAATAATATTTCAATTTATTCCCAGTCAGCAAAACTTTTGTTATTTATCTGCGCCTACTAAAAAAACATATATTTTTGAGTCTACGAACTGTTTCATTGACCGACAAGGTTTGTCCACATGCATCATGTGGGAGCACAAATCCGAAAGTAATAATTTATTTTATATTAATATAGTTTCCCGTTTACTTTGTATTAAATGTTTGTTTAAATTTTATTATAACAGTATTTTGGACATTTTGTATTATTAAGGGGAAACTTTATTAATATATATATATAACAATAAATTCTGCTGCTGCACTGCTTCCTCAATAAATATAAAAACTAAGAAATCATAAATATAATGACGAATAATATTTTGTCGAATACATATCCAAATAAAAATAATGTTTTCATACAAATTTTGCGTTTTTAATTATTTTACATATTAATGTTTCAAAGTTTAGTTAGCTTTGAAGTAACAACAATCACGACCTTTATTATGTCTGCCATGACTCCAGGAATATAATATATTTACCTATATTAATAAAATATGTGAAGTGAATCCGAAAAACAATTCGTTTCATGTAATTATAATATAAGGAGTAGACATCAATTATACAGGGTGTACTTAAAAACTTCTATAGTCTGTTACAATAATTAAATTTCAAAATTGTGGCCATTGTTCCGATCCCTGTTGTTCAAATATAGATATTTATAATAATTCAATTATTATAGTATTACATGTAGGATAAATATGATAATTAAATATACTATAATGTGATATTTAATTTACTAATGTTAGGAATGCTTTATTATGAATGATGATAATGGTAAACAACTTGTAACAAAATAATTGATCAAGTGTATGTTACTTTCCATTTGCTACGTCATTGGGGCACTCCAGTAAAAGTATGAATTTTTATTTAGTATATAATATTTTATAATTATACTCAGATTAAAAATACTATATGTAATATTTGTCCACAGTCGGTAAAGGTGGTACGTTATTACGTTGTTTAGGTGTTGCTGAAAACCCGTAAATATAGGGATTATTTTAACTTAATACGTGTTAAGAAAATTACAGTGTTAATAGAATATATTTAAAGTATAAATTAATAATTAATGGGATTACACATTCGAAATTAGATAGAAAATTTGTAGAGCAATATTTTAGAAATATTTCAGCGTTGGAATGTTTAAGTCTCTTAAGTCTTTTAAAATTAGTTATTCGAAAATATTAGGCAAAAAAACAAAATAAGAACTTTAAACTTAACCGCTTCTAAACATAGTTATGCTTTGAGTTTGAAAATACAATATTAAAATGTAATAATGTTCCAATTTTAATTAAATATTAAGGATTAATTGAATTCCAATTATAGTGAATTATTTTAAACTATGTAAATGTTTTCTCTTATAATATCCGTTCTTCGTTTATATATCAAATATGAGGGCTTTGTTTGCTTTTATTGAGTTTGCGTTTCAGATAAAATATGATTTATGTAAGGTTTCTGCGAACAATTAATTTTATATGTCTAACATTTATAAGTATCTCAGAGTATGGGTTTGTGTGTTGAGACATTTTCACAGAGTTTTATTTGGGTTGTATTTATTTCTTTCACAACAAAAATAGTATCTAAAAAAATATTTATATAATAATGAAGAATACTTGCGTAATATTTTTTTAGCGTCTGACGCAAAAAGAAGGGCGTTATAAGTTTGAAGTCGAGTGTGTGTGAGTCGAAGTGTGAGTGTGTATTTGTGTACGTGTATGTAACATCGTAGCTCACCGATTTCGACGCGATTTTTCATTTGAAAGTGGTTCTTAGGTATATTTAGCTAATATTGGGACATCTGTGTATGGGTATCAGTTCTTTTCTAACATGGTGTAAAACATTTTGACTATGTTCACTCCATTTGGGGCGTTACGCATGTCAATATGTTCATTACATGACAATTAATGCGCAGGGGACATTCAAAAAATGTTTTTTTTTTAAATCTATTTTCAAAATAAAGCAAAGACAATATTTTAAAAGATCTCCAGATAACGTATTTAAAAACAGCTTTTATACTATAACGAAAGTATAATTATAATTTATTTAAGTTTAGGAGTATCTGGCAGGGGGGAAGCAACCGTCATAAGTGTCCGGCGATAGATAACAAGATTTCTAAAGCTATCCCGAAGAAATATAAGAAAAATTGACGTGAGAGTAAGGTTCTATTTTAAACACCTTTATAACCTGTTACCTGCCTAAGCAACGCCCAAGCAACCGCAGCAAAAGCACCATACTTGCTGATCATTCTTACCTGTATAGGACACATAAACAAAGACACTGTCAACTTTTATAAAATATTGAGGGTCTGGCCGTCGGCTAAAAAAAAGAATACTCTTTTCAAACTTAAAATTTAAATATAAAAAGCTACCTGACATTATTACTAGATTGCATGTGGCACATTAGTCAACTTTTCTAAGATATAATTTTCAAAGGTGGTATAGTCTAGTTGTGGTCAAGTACCTACAGCTCGAACATGGTTTGGCTCAGTCGGGGAAGTACCACTGTCTAACAGAAGATCGGCGAAAGGTTAGTGTTTTTCCTCCCTCTTCCTCAAAAAACAAGGTTGCCAACACATCTGCAACATCTCTTATGTTGCTGATGTTCATGGGCGACCGTGACTATTGCCCATTAAGTAGGCCATCTAGGCTCATTTACCACCTCTCTCATAAAAAAAAATCCCTAAATTATTATAAACTTGAAACTCGCTATAGGTTCCTTTTGAATGCTATAACTTATTATAAAGTCAGCTTATACTTTACTTCAAATAAATAAACATCAATGACATTCTTGCTTAAGTGGCTTAAAAAAAACTTATTACATTTTTTTTTATATAACATACCAATCTCTATTGAAAGATAAAAATTCAGTAAATATACTTCAAAGATTTTTTTGTTATAACGTTTATTTAACCTTAATTGACATTTTAAAAAGTATTTGCATACAAAGAGAGTTGCATAATTTAAAATAAAGCCTGCAATAAAAGTTTCAAGTTTTAAATTATTAGCGTTGAATATCCATTTTAAATGTTGGCAACGTTTGTAATTAGGAGCCCGTTAGGAAACTGACATTTCTTTTAAGGTCTGTAATTATTTTTTGTATAAAACTATTAAAACACTTGGAAAATAAGAAATAGACTTTAAAACAATATACAGAAATTAATTCATATAAAATTATGTTAACTGATTCCACTAAAAAATATTAGTTTATTATTAACAAATTTACTAGGCATTTGGACTGCCTACAAAATGGTGAAAGAAAAAAAAAATTTTTTTTTAGGCGATGGGGTTAGAGCTTTTTAAGAAATATTTCAAAGAATGGAAATTTAAAACTGAGCTTGTTATTAAACCCGCTTGTCGTCGCGGTCTATGGATAACGTATAGAAAATTCATTCTAAATTAATTTGGCTTTTCCTTCAAATTAATTTCCTTGATTATATAGATTGGATTAGTTTCCAATAGTCTAGAGGATCATAACTTCTTGACATAATAAGAGATTAGTTATAAGACTTTAAACTTTTGTTTTTTGAATTTGTTCGAGGTTCAGGATATTTTAATTTAATTTTTATAGCAATATGCCTCCACATATGCACAAAAAGTTGTTAATTAAGATTCCGAATAAAACAAGAAAGTTTTGAGTAATATTTTATTGAGGAAATATATTCATCTATGCAAATTTGATATATTTAAATTACTACACACTAATTTAATGGACATGATAATATGGATGTGGTATATATCACATCCATGCTCGCGTCTACGTAAAAACCTGTCAGAAAATTAAGGTATTTAAAAATGTAGTTACACTTTCAAAAAAAAAAAAACAATAAAGAAGTGTATTGTTTTTTCAAACAAAAGCTCATTAAGGCTAATACTATTGGTTTGTGTTTACCTAATTATTTTTTTTAGTTTTTGTATTTTATTAACGATAAAGGGTAAGTATTTCACCGGATATAATTCTATTTATTAACAGATTATTTAAATTCAAACCGCACAGGGCTTTATTATGCCGTGATGTAATAAAGTCTCCGTAATTATTAAATAACCTTGGTTATTTCCTGACGTTCTGCTTATTTAACATTCCAACAGCCTTGACACCAGATGGCTTCTATTGTTATAAACAGATATTTCATCCCTAAAATGATTAAATATTCCTTATTAACTTAAACATCACCGCAGTTACTTCGATAATTTTGTGAATTTGCGGAGACCAGCTTTTTGAAACCCAACAATAATTGTCAAAATATTCGTTTGTTAAAATGTTTTAAATATTTTTTTTGATGATTGTTTTAACAAAATTAATTATTTATTTTTTAAGTACTTGAAATAATTAATGACGGTAAAAAATTTTTCATTTATATTTAAACTGAAAAGTTTTATTTAAATATTTAGTATCCAAAATAATGAACGACGTGTAATCGTAAAAAAGTTTAAGAATTGATTTTATTCACATTTGTTCTTTAAAAATCTTATATGAAACAAATTAAAAAATATAATTAATTGTCTGGATATTATTATTGTATGTATAAAACCTATATAAATTTATCACTCAGACTATAGCAGCTCTAAGAAAATAACTTCGTGTAAGTGGAATTTTTGATTTGGCTTTGACTTCATTAACTTTTAATTAGGTCAGTCCAAAGACTTGTCTTTCTGTGGATCACATTTCGCTGAAATTAAAATTTAATTATGTAAATTGATCCGGAATGTAAATTAAAAAAATACATTAAAAATAACTGTTTCTATATATAAGTTTACTCGACTAAATTAAAATTCTAAGTTTAATGAAAAATAAACTCTTAATGATAGTATAATCAAAAACGTAACATAAAAAATTATGTTTCTACAGAAGCAATTATTTTACTAGTTCATACCATACTGTCTGTTAAGTTATTAATGAGTGGGTGAAAAATAATATGAGAAAATTGCAGACACTACATTTGAATACGATTCTTTAAATTATAATCGGACTTATTGTATTACTGTATTTTCACAATCAAGCACTTGAGTCTCGTGGTTTATAAAAAAAAGTAGATTTTATTGTAGAGATCGTTTTGTTTGTGAAATTTTTGTAAACAAGCATTACAATAATCACAATATATAATGCGACAAAACAAAGAAAAAGGGCAATATTAGTGATAGTTATTTAAAAAAACGTGTCAATTGAAAAGTTTGACTTTTAAATTTGGCCTACAATTTTCCTAATAAATCGTACAATTCCAAATGAATCATAAGAACAATGGTTACTGACGTCTGTCTAAAATATATGTTATCAATAGTTTCATCTGCTTATTAAAATTTTTGGAACACAATTTTTGAAAATCGTTCGGATCAAGTAGATATTAGGAGAGACAGTTAACAGCCTAATCGAATGGGCAGTGAAGAGCAGTCCCTCGGCTCAAGTTGATGGAAAAATACACCACAGCTGTAAGAACATCATGACCCTTGCACCTCACTGTCAAATCCTAATATAAAATCCTTTCAACTACGCTCAGGAACCGTATTTGGGAGTATTATATTAGAACTAGCACTAAGTAGGTACTAGCACTTAGTACCTTATAACTCGATTAGCAGATTATAAGAAAACACCTTGATACTTAACGATGACTTTTATTTTCAGGTATAACCATCTCTATCGGTATCTAACAGCGAGTGCCTAACGAAATATAAAGCGAAGCGAAAATAAAAAAAAACACCCTACGTAAAAAAAAAAAACTATCACTTTACATAAATTTATCGGTAAAACATTTCCTTTAAATCGATATGAGCTAAATAGTCATAATGTAATACGTATATAAGTTATATTTAATATAAACGTTATTTAACCAACAAAAACAAAATATGATATTCCATATCAAGGATTAATATGTCGGTAACAAAATCAGTTTTGGTATGGATGACATCTGCACCAAAAATATATATATATATATATGTGAGAGCGAGGGGATCCTCGTGGAACCTTGGCCAAGACCCTAGTCCTTTAAAAGGCTTTCGAGTCTGGGCGTTAAGTACCGATGACGATGGACAGGCTTCCATTTTGAAGCAAAGATAGTCTTTACTCAAAATGATACTTGTTTATTGCTAACAAATTCTTACAATGAATGTCAAGAATTGTATAGCGGAGATTCTACCACTGTGACTCCTAAGAGCGACCAATGTAGAATGAATTCAGTACGATTATGCTTTGACTTTTATATGGTAAATTCTGTATTACAATTGTGGGTACTTGGAAAAAACTAATCACCTGATGTATTAATAAAATTATTAACATCGGTGAAGTGGGTAATTTGAAAACAATTATAATGAACGAAAACACGAAAAGGAATATTTTCGATACGAGAAGGCTGTCGGCGCGACATATATATATATATAGTAAAATAACTTAAGAGAATCGTGAACATTTTAAGACTGATTTGACTTCCTTGTTATCGTTATTGTTGTGAAATCCGAAAATAAAACTACAAAATGTAATTCTATCTAAAAACGAATATACTTTATAGTCCCCGTTTATTAATAACATAGACGGGGGTAAAATTTTATTTGAAAAAAGAATTATCCCACCCATATCCGCAATGAGAAAGAAAACTAAAGTAGAATTCTTAGAATTGCTGAGAGATCAGCAGAAAGTAATTATTTTCTGATGACATTGAAATGTGATATTTTTTATCCTAGTGTATTTTTTATACCTTTCTTTATAATACTAATACTCGTAGCCAAATGATTTGTTTATGTTGAAATTCTTATTTCTTACTGTATACAATAAATGCAAACTGCTGAGAAGTTAAACAATGAGGACATCTAGCGAATAGCTGCTCCAAAAAAGATAAGCCTTTATTACCTCCATTACCCTAATTGTAAAGGTCAATATTCCAATTCAGAAATCGTAACAGGTAAAAATATTTAATTTGGTTGAGCCAAATCCTTTTTTTAACATAGCTATAATAACACATATTTACTATTGACAATAGACAATTAAAAGACAAAAAAAAACATATTTTAAAATATTAATATGTATATTAAAAATTTTATGAATGTTTATAAAATTGTCTTTAGTGTGTTTTATAACTTTTTTATTTATTTGTATTTAAAACGAAAACTAGAAATTCTCAGAATTTCTTTCTAAACGGAAAGAATTTGCCTTCCGCTTTGTAAGTGACCGCACCGCACAAAACTAACCCCGCACTGGCGCTATTCCAAAATTACGTTCCGACGAACGACGATACGAAAAGATTAATTGTTATTACTTTCGCCAAATGTACTTTGAAAATGGGCTTTTGAAATTTCAATGTATAATAAAACTGTACTTATAAAGCTATGAAGTATGAAGTACTTGATTCATAACCTTTTTCTTACTATAAAACCTATGTGGTTTGTATGGCCAAAAACAAATTAATGAGATCCTTAAGGCATTATTACATCCATTCTTTACTCGTACTGAATTTAAGTATTTTATAATATCTTAAATTATTGAAGACGATATTTTATTTAAACTTTTCATAAAAATTATTAATATTTGTTGATTTAAAACGTGACAAGTACTTCTAATGGATTCATTATATTATAAAAGATGTCCGTAGAATAAATCCTTCGCAACTATCAAACAATCTTTGTTATTTCCTCACGTTTTGCTCATTTTATATTTTAACAACTACGACACAGGTGGTGTTTTAAAAATATTGCATCCAGTTTTAGTTGTGTTGCAGTGATAAAATTATTCTCTTAGTGTTATTGCAATGCAATGAATTTTATTTTTATCTTGATAAAGAGATCTTTATCTCTTAATAGGATACTTATACGATAAATCATAAAAGAACATAAACTTGGTAATAAAAAAAAAGATGACAATTCTCATAATTTTTCTTACGTATAATAAAATTTCATTCAATGAAAAATAATTATTTTCCAATATCACATATTATATATTTTTATCTGTGATATTAAATTAAATTTAAAAAAAGTAATTCAATACCAAATAAACAGACTAGCCCTCGAATAAAATAATATTTTTGGGATAAAATTATCAGTAAATAAATTGTTTTGGAAAACATTTCTATGGATTATGTCTATTAATTATAAGCATGAGAAAAACTAGATTTCAAATTTATTAAAAATGAATTCACTTCTGCACTAAAACCTGCATACTATGGATCTTAAATTTGAATTACCATTATAGTTTAAACCGATAACGCTATACGGATTTTGATCTTTAATTCCAATTGGTCTCACCATATATTAGGAATATCACACATAGTAATGTTATACTGGATAGAACTGTCCAGCTCCCGAAATTTATGTGCAAAGTATATGCAATTTCAAAGACGTATCGCTTTAGCTAAGTTAGTATCTTGGCAGTCGTCCAAAATCTCACTGCCTCGATCAGGATGAGATCTAGAAAGTCAGATTGCCTTATCATTACGAATCCCGCCTGTAGTGCCAAAAAGTTTTAAATAAGTTTCTGAAGCCTTTTCTCTACGTTTCTATGCAAAAGGCTTACTATGTACTTCATTGCATTTCAATGAGTATACAATACTTACATATATAAATATATATATTATAATCTTTTAATCTGCAATAATGATAATATCGATTAGTTGGTATTGTTATAGTTTAATGTGTCTGTATGTACTTGTGTTTGCTTAATTTTTCGACTTGGTTAAGCTGTTACGGAGATAGTGAACTCACTACCTACAAATTAATTTTCACCTTACAACAGGTGCAATGATATCCAAGCACTATCCAGTCGAAACGAAAAAAAATATCTTTTTTGGATATCATTTCTAAAGGTTGCTGAGAATAAATAAACCAATTTTCTTACCATACTAAGCTCTCTGTAGTAGCATTTATAGCAATTATCATTGATCCTATATTTACGAACTAAGAATTGTTAATTGTTCATGAAAGCGTAATTTAGAAATCAATACGAATATATGATTAAATTTCGTAATATTGGCCTCCTATCATAGTTAGTAAGCCAATTCATGCAAATGACTTCTTATATAGCTTTATAATATATATTAATGTTAAAAAATCTATAAGTATACTATTTAAATTGCAGAAAAATAATACCTAAAAAAAGACTAACTTAAACCAAATACCGAAAAAATTTAATTTTACACATGTTTCTTCCACAATAGAGCTTTCTTAACGTTTTTCATTAGTTTTTTTTAATAGTATCCTAATGTATATTATATTTCGCTTTCTAAAATGCTACAATAATTTAGTAACATTCCTGTTATAGACATATGTATAATCATTAATTGCAAATATTTCTTACAATTGTATTTGAGGTTTATTGTTACAACCCAATTAGTTGTTCCTCTATAAAAGCTCTTAATCCTCCACCAAATGGCGATCTGCCAAGGAAGTTGGGGTACTCTTAAACTTTTTTCTTGCAATAAAATCACAGCTTTATATCCAAAATAATTAAACCAATACAAACTATATTAATGGAAATGCGATGGTCTTTCTCTTTTCTTAAGTACCATTCTATCATTCATTCTAAGTCTCCTCCTTGCTAAGTTTCAATTAAATTGTAAATATATTGAAAACATATACAAAATTATTTAAAAGATTATAATTAGATCGTTCTTTCACAGCTTTAAAAGGGGTCAAATTATTTCCTATACACTGAAATGATTATAAAAATCTTATTTTCATTATTTTAGCAGTGCCATAAGAAAAATATCTTATTGTATTTGAAAGTCAATACAGTCAAGGTTTAGATATCGGCAATACATATAATGTGACAGTGAAATATTTTTTATAAAATATAATGTTAAGCAGTTAAAGAGTGAAATAAAAAACTGAGAACAATAAAATGGTCTCGTAAAAATATAATAAAGGTGTGATAAATATTTAAGGTATATTTGATATCTTGACATATGCAGGTAAATTTTCACAAAGAGATAAATATCAATGTAATTTATCCAAGAGGACCAGGCGCTTAGCCGAGCCGACAGATGCCTCTGACAGATTAACGTTGATTTTAACCCTTCGTAATTTTATGTGCAATGATTTTAAAAATAAAATATGTCATAATTTAAGATTATAAATCAAGATATTTAATGAGCTTATAATATTTATATACCACAAAAACGAAAGCTTATAAGCCTATTTTTGAACAAAATTAAATAAACAAAATTATTTATTTTTGTTCACATTCAAACTCAAATATCAAGGTTTTATCATGGACAAGATGTTCGAGGCCATTCCTCAATAAAAACCTCTGGCTTATTTTTTTACACTTTTACCACTTTACTATCAAAAATACTTTGTAATTGTTATACATTTAACATATGTGCTATTTTGATAACACACGTATATTGAATCACATTTAACATTGACAATATTAGAAAAAAAAAGAAAGCTTTTTTACACAGAAAACAAAAAAAGGTTTGATATCTTATAGCAGCGTTGTATATTTTTATATATATTTGTTTTAAATGACCCGTAACCTAACAGGTCATGCGAAACTCTGAACTAAATTTGGGACTCGTTACTTTCTTAACTTTAAAGCTAGCTTTATTAAACGAACTATTAATCTTAAACGGCTCGTTAAAAGTTTTAATGTTTAAAACAAAATTGTAACTTGAATATATTTGGATTTTAAAAGGCACAGTGGGAAAAGGTGTTAATGAGGAATTTTATATTGAGAATATACCAAAATAAAAATAAAATGAGGACTGAAAAAAGTTTGCTTAAAAGAAAGTGTTAGTTATAATTGTTCGGTATTTATAAATGATAATGATATAATCTCATTTATAAAGTAAGTAGATCACTATAATATTTAGTTCCGTCATTCAGTCTTGCTACTCTGCAGAGTACATACATTACCAATTTATTTATTTTTTATTTTATTGGATACTACAAACCGAAAATTTTGATGAAAATAGTGATAAAAAGATTATAATTATTACTCTGCGTGAGAGTCCTGAAATAACGGAATAAAATGGCAATAAATGTGCAGGTTGGTGACTCCTGGCTATATTTGAAATAGAAACGCAGATTTCAAAACTACGAGTAACTATTAATGCTTATCACAATATTAAATAACGTCTAACCATAAACTAATATTATCGGATTAATACGAGGTATTTTATGTATTTTTAAAAATACATAATCCCGACGTTTCGGTTAATTTGCAGTAACCGTGATCATGGACAGATGAGTTGAGAATGAAAAAAAATTCTCGTAAATCGTTTAAAAATAATGAAATAACGGGCAGTAATCCGAAAATATTATTTTCATTTAAATGAATACTCGCGAAAGTCTTGGATCTTATTGTCTACATAAAAATCGAAGTCATTGAATTTTATCACAAGAATATTTTAATTATTCAATATCGTTTTTTTTTAATTGCGTTTGTCTCTAAAATTTTAATTTTCATTGAATTGGAAATTGCTTCTTTTAAACAGCTGTCCTTTGCCAACAACAATAATTGTCATATATGTATGTTAATTTTAACATTTTTCATATTTTTAACAAACAAATATCGTTGATTATTGGTGTATGAAAAATGTTATAGCTATAATATTTCAAACTGAGACTTCATTATGTAATATTCTATAATCAATGAATAAGAAAGTTTAGTAATAACATATTTTATCATCACCTAAGTCGAACGAGGAATATCACATACTTAAATCTATAGAGCATAATGTATAGAGCTGTTGAAGTTGTGAAAAGTGTGTGAAAACGGTGAATCTATGGAATGCTGAGAGTTTTCGTCCCATATTCAAACTCGCCTGAAATTCAAAAAATCACTGCATCCTTAAAAACGTGACTCATATGTACCCGATTGATTTGTTAAAACACACACATCCGTTATGATTCATAAAGAATATAATAAGTTATTGAATTTAATGAATGAAGAAGTATTATAAAATCTATTTTATAGGATTATTTTAAAGAAGAAAATTGCTTTTATATAATTACAAAACATGTTATCAGAAAACTAGTTCGTCTTGTTTCTTAAGGGAAAAGATGTTTCATCTCCTTGCAACGGAGACTCGGGTTCATTTAATTAGAAATAATATTTTAAAAGAAAAATTATATTATATTTTAAACATAAAGATGAAAAATTAATTAATGAGAATGTTTTAATTGACTTCAATTTATTAAAGAACTGTACTTTTATTCTAGACTATTCTTTTTATGTTATCTGTAGCTTTATCTATCTGGGATTCTGTTCTTTTTTTTCTACCAATTTCTGAAAAAAACTATTTAAATTTATCAAATAATATTTTCTCATAAACCCATGGACACGTTTGTTAAAATTTTGGCAGTATCTAAAGTTTGTAGATCCTCTATCCTCCTTAGTTAGAAATAATGTATTTTTGTTAAACAATTTAATAGAAAAACAAAATAAAAACATTACGATTTAAAACGATTTTATAATGATATTTTAATTTATACACAAATAGCATCAAAATTGTTGAACCGCACAGTAATCGCTTCGCGGTCGGGAATTTAAAATCGACATCACAACCAAATTGAGATTTATACTTTAGTGAATAAATGAGACGCACCGCTACTAGTAATTAATTTTTTAACGATTAAATTTGAGCAAAAAATATTCCAAATTAATTAATTCAGAAATACTAATATTAAAGTTTGTAGAGATAGTTTTAATCTTTGAAAAAGAACTAACAATGGGTATTTTATGGAAATATTGTTTGTAAAACATAAGACAATGTTAAGTTCAGATTGCTATTGTTTTATAATAATACAACTTTAGACTGTAGCTTAAACTTCATATTGAAAATGGATTTCCTTTGTTTAAGCGTAAAATAATACTTTTGAAATTGTGTTTGATCGAATAAAATGTGTTGTTATATATTATATATTTTTAGCTCTGCTCTCTATATACTTTCCATATACCATGAATTTCAAAGTATTGTTGCCTTTTTTGTTCTGGTTAATTTTACTTTGAACACTGACATCTCTTCTATACGAGGATCAAAGGTAATAAATGCAATGAAAACAAAACAAACGGAGATATTTCAAAAATAATTGACATTTGATCTTCTCGTGGACGTTTTTTCTACTGATACCTTTATCTTGTTAGTAATGAAATCGTAAATAGAAGGGTGGTTGACTAGAAGATAAAGTATATATATCTATTATTTCTTCCAAACATTGATAGAACCCGGACATCTATTTGTATATTGTGTTTCAATATGAAATTGTACACTCAGAAACGAAAAAATCCTTATAGATTAAACCAGATGTAGTATATATTATGACAGATTGATTTTGGGAAACAATAATTTTCAAGATGTCAGATAATCTGTAACCCATTGTTGCTTGGTGCCCCAAAATATCTCGTTTATTTGTTTATCAAAATAATTGTAAACAGGTTTTAATATCAATACCTTATTTTATGTCAAAATGATTTTAGGGCTGTCGCTTTCAATCATGGAGCGCTTAGAATATAAATGAAATTACAATAGAAAATCAAAAGATTGAAATGTCATTATTATATTTTAGTATATATTGCAGTTGACGACGTTTTTTATTTTAATTATAGATATATTGGATATAATATGTTTAATAATCAATGTGTTATATATTGTTTTCAATAAACTGTTTATTATTTTTCTTTTGATGAAACACACCTAGAAAAAGAGCACAAAACCTTAAGCACTTGAAAGGATAAATTGTCAAAGATAGCTGATAAATGTCAGATCTCAGAAGAAATTTTCTTTGCATTATACGCTATTTTAATACGATAAAGTAAAAAGGCAATAGAAGTACGTTATTTTATCTATTGGGCCCTTGTACACTTTTTAGTTATGTAGCTACCATTTTTATAGACCAAAACTTTAGTGAACCAAAGTTAAATTCATAAATAAGAACATTTAAAATTGCAGGTTAAAGTTTATTATGCAAGTGTGTAATAATAGAACTGCTAACAGACGTACTTAGATTTTAAATCTAATTGATTTTTGACAAGACCTTACTTAGCCATTTTCTACATTCAATTACTGCGTTCCGCACAAAGTTTAGCAATAACATCTTTCATAACTATGTAGAGCACTAGAGATATGTAATTCATTGAAGTTTATAAGAGCACCTTTAGTTTCCAAAGTTAAAGTAATAAAGACTTCGGTTAATTTGTAATAATAATTATGGCGTCACAAAGATCAGTACATGATTTGTTTCAGACAGTGAAATTAAAAAAGACTCGAGCAAAATATGAAAAGAAATTGATGTATAATGAATTAATACTATGAAATATTTTTGGTCCTTATATAAAGTATTTCTACTGCATTATTTTGTAAAAGAAAATTGCTTTTGTATTATTATAAATGTTATCAGGAAACTGGTTTGTCTTGTTTCTTCAGGAGAATAGATTTTTCATCTTGGCGCAACTGAGACTCAAGTTAAACATAAAACAATATTTTAAGAGTGAGACGTATTATGAAATTTGAAACATTAAAGTTGAAGACATAAAATGAACTTAAATATAACAAGGAAATATTTACACCCAGCATTAATGCTGTTTCTTTAAATATATATTTGTTTGTAGTTCTCAGTACGTCAAACAAAATTAATAAAATTAAATATCCTAATTTATTGGCAATTTTTTTGAAATAGTATTAAAATACTATAACGCTGTAAATGTTTCACTCGTGAACTATTATACACTTAGGATATGAATACAAGGCATGGCATTCATGATGAATGTTAAGTTAAAACATTTTTAGGTCGTTTTTGAGAAACAAAAATATTTCCCTTGATTCGTGACAAATGGATTTACATACGAAGTATGTCAAATCATAAATATATATTTTTTAATAGGAAGCCTATTTTGGACAATTAATGTATTCTTTTTATTAAAGAAACATACATCATTCAATCTTGTTTGGATAAACTTCAATTTTATAGAGAAATATATTTATATCAAGCTTTTTAAAAATTAATGAATATTTTAAGATAATTGGTAAACTTTAGTAGGGAACTCATTAATATTGACTTCATTGAAAACGCGAGGTGCAGATTTACCCACTATAAGAACGAATTTAATTAAAAAATATATATATTTACAAATATGTGAAAAGGATTTTGTTATAATATTATTTTATTTTCAATATTTCTATTCTATATGCAAATTCATGAACTCTGATAAAATAAATATTTTAAGCGAATCAAATTAGTTTGGATTAATTAAGTTTGAAAATGAAAAAATCATATGTATTTCTATCTGGAAAATTTTTCCACTAAGTCGTACTTGTCCTAATAGCTCTGAATTTAGGTCAAGTAGGTAACGCAATTGCTTTTACTAATTTAGTTCAGAAAGCGAGTTATGTAAGTTTTTGACTACAGACTTTCTTTAGTAGAATATTTTAGAAGGAATAAGTAATATATTATTTTATGTCTATATATATGGACCTAAACTGATAACTTTTTGTTTGAATACTTAGGAATAATTAATTGTATTTAAAAAAAAAACAAGGACAAAATAACTTTTGCTTAATGTACGAAGTGCGTAATTAAAAACCTAAAATGCAGAATATATTAATTAATAAATTTAAAGAAAAAATATTCATTATTTAACGAGTATTCAATATTGACTTATATATAACGGATCTTAATTTGTTCAGACTACTGTACAAAAAAAAGACTCGTCCAACTTTGAGTTTATAATATTAGTACACTTAATAACATATTATGCTTAATAATCTTAATATTATTCGCAAGCTGTTCCAAAATAAGTGTCCTGAGGGTTCCTTTTTATAGTTCCTACGAAATTCACTATCATATTTGATTAGGTAGAACGAGGAGCCTGGACTGTGGAGTTGAGTGTTTGACGCGCATCAGATAGGGGCCCCTTAGACCTACACCTGGGTCGCAAGTCTCAGGCACTGTTGAAGCTCCTCTTCTTTCAACGCGATGGACCCAGCACCCACACGGTGAATCCATGGAATGCTGAGAAGTTTTTGTCTCATAGGCAGTGTAGGTACTATCTATTTTTAAACTTCTTCTGTCAAGGTATTCTGGATTGTGTCCTTAAAACTATGACTGGTAGTGAGACTTAGCATTAAGGGTTACGTTTAACGATTTACTTATTTATTTCATGCGATCATCAGTTTTGTCGTATGCAGCGTCATACTAACTTATTTTGAAGTAAAGAGATAGATTCTTAAAATATTTATTTGGCTGAGATAAGAAAATTATAAGTAAAGTATGTACAAGATTAACCAAGTTTTGGATAACAGCTGTATATCTAAAATTATTACATGAAACTACGACGGTTGTTTTATATTAAATTAAAGCCAGGCAATCTTGCAGCGCTCATAACAAGGCAAATTTTCTTGCATGTATATTTGAATGCAAAGTAGGGTATTCCGTATTTTTACCGAACTACAGTTTTGAATACAGCGAATATATCAAATGTTTAAGGAGGGTAGGTCTGTGATCATTGGTTTTAAGGTTAATCCATCTAAAAACATATGAAGGTCACATTTTAAACTGAATTACTCATATTTTTTATTCAATATAATTTTTTTTCTGTTATTATTTTTAGTTTATATCTGTAAAATAGTTCAGCATGTTATGTGTAAACATTTTACACATGTTCTTCTTTTTTTTATTTAATTAATAATTTGTACATACGAGTACCTTTGGAATTATAAAAGTGGAAATTAACATTTATAAGAAAAATGGCATTAGATGCAAGCATGAGCGGCCACTTTGCTATTAAACGCTCAGCTGCTCAGATTTCCTTGGATGCAACTCTCTTAGGGGCGGTAAGGTTTATTTTTTATTTGTGTATAAAGCATGATGAAATAATTTTTTTTTAGTTATTTTTTATTCCCATGCTATGCTTATTTTTCCTGGCCACGCTACAACTTGCATCGTCTTTACCCATTTCATTTATCTATTTTGTAATGTTTTCTACTACCCACATTAAAAATAATCAATGAGAATGAGTAGAAATGCACAAAATTTATTCATATGTGATGAATGCATTAATTATAATCTTTCTTAACTCTTTGCTACGCACTTACGAAGGAAATATATATCACTTGTTTGACAATTATCTGTCTGTTGTTGATCACGCAATATTGGTAACATCGTATAATTGTAAAGTAACGTTATAGTTTGTTTCGGCTGATCCGTTTCGTTGTTGGAGTTAACGACATAGAAATTCCATGGTAGATAGTTGTAGTATTATCGCCAACCAAGGTGCCTGGTCTAAACCATATCTTGGACGGGACAACGTTCGTTAAACATACTAGTATATAGTAAAAGCAATCGTATTTCATGAATAAAATTTTAAAATTTGTTGCACGCACTTCTTTTAAATAGTTCGGAAAATTGAGTTTGTTAAGATGTGCGTTTAACGCGCGATAGATAGGGGCCCCTTAAACATACACCTGGGTCGCAAGTCCCAGGCACTGTTGAAGCTCCTCTCCCTGCAAAGCGATGGACCCGGCACCCGCACGGTGAATCCATGAATGCTTAGAGATTTCGTCTCTGAAATATGGGCTAGCGACTTGAACATCCAAGTACAAAGACGAGGGTTGGTGATTAAAAAGCTAAATCATGAATGCGATCATCTTCAATTTAGTTCTTTTGTGATTTTTTTTGAAGGATAATCATATATTCAATATTCCCTTCTTAATCACAGCTTTTATAACTGTCTTTTTTTTTTTTACGATATGTAGTAACGCCATGTTAAAGTTACAAAAGATGCCTGGCTAAATGTGTTTGAGAGGACTTAAAAGATTTTATGCACCATAGCGATGCCAGCGAGAATTGACGATTCAATTCAAGCTACCAACAAATGTCATTACTTAGCTATTGTATAATAATTTCTGTAAAAAATAACAAAATATATATTAAATTTAATATTCGTCACGAAAGTAATGAATACCGTTACAAAAAAATTCCAATGTTTTGTTAATTTACAGTCGTGAATTGACAGGTGTTGACACCATTTCGGAGAACTATAGAAGTTAATAGATTGTTTTTTATAATAAATAATATATTATAATTTTATAATTTTAAAGTTCATAAAAAAAACTCTTCTATAAAAAATATTATTTGACATATAATTATTTTTACGTAGAAGTAACTTTATTTATAATCCGTTCAGTTTTATATTTATTTTTAGTTTTATATAAAGGTAATATTAATAAATACCTAACCGAAAGGGATTCCCTGCCTTTTTTGTTAGATTCTTCTTTTCTGATTTTTCCCTTAAATAATTTAAATTGTGATATAATTTATCTTTAAAACCAGAGAATGAAATATTAAGGGTAAAATCTGGCCTCGTCCGTCAAAGGAATACGTCGGCTCAGCTGAACGCTTTGCACTCTCCGATAATTTTTACTGATATATTCATCCGTGAATTTAAATCAGTAAATTTCAATGATTTTAAAATATATTTAAAACTATATGTATTTAAGAGATCATACTGAGGATCTTGTTTATAAACTCTTTATTTATAAGGACGAACTTTCACTGTAAAAAAATGTCACACATCACATAAGTCATTATAACTTATAACTTGCAAATTTAAATCAATAACATTTGTGTTCCGAGCAAAAATAGAATATTTATTTTTTTGGTTACTTTATTGTATATTTATGAATAAATTTTTGTTTGGTCTTTATAAATCGCAGTGATGAAAGCTGCGAAATAATAAAACCTTTGATTCCACATTAACGTAATAAACTCTGACAGATATTGCCTCATTGTTCAATTTTCTTTCCTCTTTGATAAAGTATGGTATACGTTTTTTAATTTTTGTATCGCTAGAATTTTAATATCCTTAGGTATACATTATTTCTCAGTCACGTAATATTTTAAAGGTTGATAAAGACTAGAGTACCTAAAGGAAAACTGTATCCCTAATTATGTAAATGTTCTTTATTGTCAGTGTCCTGGATCACCAGGTGACGACGCTTTAACATTAAAAAACGGTACAGAGTAGTAGGAAAGTATTAATGTGATTTTATTGATGAAATCTGTAAATTCTTCGTATTTCGTTCGACTTCATAAAGTTGTGGTACTGGTAAAGAATAATCAATATTAATATTAAATCAATATTAAATCCTTGTATGAACTTTCATTTAAATATTTAAAATAATTGAGGTTGATTAATTATAAATTATATTTAAATTTTCGAACAGCATCGAAGTCCGTCAACCAATCAGATATCGCCCCACAGTCAAGAATATATCGGCATCATAAATTAAATTGAGATTCATAATTTAGTGAATTATTTAAATAAAATGTTGCAAAATATTCATAAGTATGTGTAGGAATTTACAACAGGTAATATCACGTAACTAGATAAGCGGTATATCTCGAATAACTGAGGTAGATACAATAATGACAATGATTGTTAAGATGATTTTGAGACTAATCATCAAAGCGGCGATGGCTAGCTCTCGTATGCTCATGGCCTTTGATAGTTTAATACTCATGCTTGTACGAATATTAGTCTAGACTCTGTCAAAGTGCCAACTTCACAACGTTTTGGGCTACGTTGTATGAACTTCTACTGCACATACATATTTGGTTTAAATTCTCCATTCTACATTAATACGGACACCTCTTGAATTGTAAGACCAAACATAACAACTACAACGAAAACAAAAAAGGTATTTATACTTCTAAAATAATTGACACTTGATCTTTCTCGTGAAGGTTTTTTGTATTGATACTTTTATGTTGTCAGTAAGAGCATTGGTAAAAAACGTGTGATAGACTCAATTATTTTAACAAAGTGTTGTGAAGGAATAAAGCTACTGTTGAATGTCAATGAAATTGAAAATCACTAAGGTTTTTTTATATAAAAATAACAGTTCTGCTGTTGTAATAAATAATTGGGAAGACGTATTTTAAGTAATATTTCAGTGATAATATTTTTATTGGCCTTTAAAATATCACAAAATAAATATAAAAGGCGATACAAATTATGTAAAAATAAAAAACTCAAAGATATATTTTTAATTTTTTTTTTAGATACGTTAAGATATTGTTATGGTATCAGGTACTGACAGTAATATATTTCGTGATTTTTTAATAAAATTATATTATAAGTATTTCGCAAACAGACCTGTTTACATATTTATTATATATACTGACTCTGAAATAACTTTAGTGACAACGAAGCTGTCTCTTTCTTAGTTGTTTTTATTTTGAATTCGATTAATCTATTCAACACCCAGGTCAAATATAAAACGTAAAAGCCTTGTAGGACGGTACTCAAAATCAATGTTCAGTGTATACTTTCCTTAGGTCATTTTTAGGGAAAGAAATAATATAAAGAGCTTACAACGTTCTTTCCACACTTTCTTCACTGAATATACGAGTTGTGAGATATTGTAAGCAGCTTACGACCATTGTTTAGTAGAAAATTAAGCTCGCCTTTACTCTATAAATGTATGAAATTTTAAAATGATTATTTTTATCTTTAACTTCGTTTTGTTCTATATATATATATATATATATATATATATATATATATTGTGATTTATATTTAGACCACAAGTATAAAACATCGAAAAATACCATGGACAGCTACAAAAAAATATATACTTCATACAACAAATGTGTTCAGTTTATTTTTAGATTGAGAATTAATTAACTGAGGGACAGAGAAACAAAACGCTATGTTTTATTTCAGCATTATATTCTCTTTCATCCTCCTATCTTGTTTTGTAGGAAATGTGCTTTGAATAGTGTTGTATACAAAAAATGACATTATGCTATATAATTAGATGTAGGAATGGCTTATATGGTTTTCAATATCAATAAAAAGCTTTATATTACTCTTACTATTTAAAGAAATATCTTCTCTGAGAGATAAACTATATATGTATTATCAATGACATAAGATGTAACTGTTAATAGGACAATTCTGTTTATTTTAGATTTTAAGTTGAAGAATAATTCAAGAAAGAACTATCCAAATAAGTTCAATATTTTACCTGTAAAAATAATAAATACTGATCTGGAAAATTTTTCATCAGTCAACATTCCTCATCGCAGTAGCTTAAAATCCAGGTCAACTGGGTAACTCAATTGCGTAATTTGTGTTTTTACAAGTTGTTGACGACAAATATTGAGCTGTTGACAGAAATTTTAAGGGAATCAAAAAAATAAGTAGGTTCGCCTTTATAGTTGATTCATACAAGGTATGAATCTTGAAATAGAACCTTGAGACAGATAATTAAGAAAATAAACAAAGAGCAAATAGTTTTTAAAATCCAAATAAAAGATATATAAAAAAACTTAAAAACAATTAAACATTTTAAGTACAAAACCGAAGTCAATTTACAGTGAAATAAATATTACTATATTTTATTTTTTATAATCGTAGTCAGTACAAGGGTACGTGCATGTAAAAATGTATATGACTTAACGCTTACAAAATTTAATATTTATAGAATTAGCAACGTTTTAAATAAATGTCAGAACACGTAAAAATCAAAACTTCATTGCTTGACAAAAGCAGTAAGACGTTATAATATTTCTTTTCTCATGATAACAAAGTATTCAGTAAAATGTTTATGAAATTAGCCAAGTTTAGAAGAACTGCTATATGTTTAAAATTTAAAAAGTTGAAAAAAAAAAGCTATCAAGGTGTGTTTTAGTAAACTTGGCTGCAGCGTTCTTAAACAAAACAATATTAAGTTTTAATACAAAAAGGAAAACATGTTTACAAAATGTGCTTCTAAGTAGTACGAATAAATATAATTTATATATTTAAACAGTTTTTGCTCATTTGACTCTTAAAAATATATATAACTCCATAATCATGTAGGGAAAGTAAAGAATAGCTGCGAAAGTTTTATTTAAATTAAGTTCACATTTTATATTTAAGAGAGTAAAATTTTTTTGGTTGTTAAAAAAAATTGTCGCTATAGAATCTATATAAGTGTAGTCTACATGAAATTAATTAAAAAATATATGAAGGTAACAACTATATTTCGAAATAATAATTACTCATATCATACTCTCTTAAAATCAACTCTTTTCCGATTATTTTTCATTTGTGCCTTCAAATTGAGGATATTTGAGATATCATGCGAATTTGTGCGTGAATATGTTATATATTTTAGAGGAAATTTAACATTTTATATGTATTTAATTTTTAACATTATAAAAATGATAATAAAAAAATCGAACTTACTCTCTGTACAAAATTTATTTACTATTACTATTATTTATTTACAATGACGAAATCTTTTTACTTAGGTGACTGTAGGTAGTGATGCCCATTTACCAGCAAACGTACAATCTACTTGTTTGTTGGCATTTCCGATAAAAAGAAATCAATCATATTGTGTGGTTCAAACAAAATTATTTTCACAAAACCCCAAAAGGTTTTTCTCCGAATTTATCATTCCGATTTACAAGATTCTTCATTGTGTACACAATAAGGCGAATAACAAAACATTGTGTGTTGCCAGTAATCAGTTCAACTTTAAAACAGTTGGTCTTGGTGACTCCTGTGTGAAAGAAGTCAAGATTATAATCTAAAAATTATGGTAACGACTTAAGATCATATGGTTTTAATGACAAATAAAAAAACAAAAATATTTAAATCTAAACTATTAAGATAATACAAACGAATAATTTAAATCGTCTCTCCTAGTCTCACGTCTTCCTACATTATATAAATAAATTCAAATACTTATATTTTTTATTCTTTAAAAATTTTCACGGACGTTATTAAACATTAAGGATATTTGTTTTTGTATAATTTTCACTCGAAACATTTAAAAGGTTTATGATGCACGCATCTAAGTCCGTTCAAGATTCAAGTGCTGATCCAATTATTGATCTCTGAAAATCCCCCAAGCTCGAATAAAGCCAGAGACTTGAGCTTTGTACTCTCCTAGGATCGAGACTATGTACTAAAGTTTTAAATTACTATTGTTAGTATCTGCATGCTTTTGTTCCGATTTATTTTTATTATTTTATTAGATTTTCTAAGAGATAGTTAATTGCTCTATTTTTATTAAAATAAATTAATGGCATTTTGCATTAGAGGGAAGGGATCTAGACATAGCTCGAAATATTTGATATAAAAATTAATTTCTTGATGTTCATCCATTTCCAGATCTTCCCGAGCTAGTATAAACATTAAGAGTATTCTTCTAGAGGCAGGAATTTATTTGGTACTTTTTAACTGATTTCATAAAAGGAGGAAGTTGTAAATTCTTTTGTTTTTTTTTTATAACGACTGTGTAAAGCGTTTTTAATGTTATTTTTTTATTTGAAATCTGATGCGTTCCGTCTGGTCCCATTTCAGTTTATTCCAGTTCTGGGAATGGCACGAGAAGCCGATATAAGTCTAAATCGCAGATATAAGAATGAATATACCTATAATGGCAATTTTACTCAACTTTGACAAAATCTCTTACGTTCTCTCAAAAATGCTCGCTACTCAGAACAGATGGCCTCAGGTTATTTTATAATATTTTAGATTTATGTATGGTTAATGAAAATTATGTAAAAAATGCATCAAAAATAACACAATAGTTTAAAAACAAGAATTTTCATTTAAACAATGGTTGCATGAGCAGTTCAATACATCAACCATGACGAAAAAGCATATATGTATAACTTATACATATGTATAAGTTTTTTTACAATCATTTATGGTTTTTTCTTAACCAATGCAAGGTATAAGGCATATGCAAATAGAGGCTGGCATAAAATTCCCGCATGCAGTAACCTAAAAAATAAAAATAATTTTCTTTCTTATAGTTATATATAAGTATAAGAAAGAAAAGTATTTATATTTTATGCCAATTACTCTCTTGGCTATGTTGTTGTTGCTCTATTAATTATAATCATTAAAACGAATATACGAATTTTTATTTTGGTTCATCTGAAGCTAACGTCTTATACTTTCAATAAACCTACATCTAGCACCATATATTTTTTTTTTACAATATGAAGTTTACGGCTTTTTTTAATCAAGTTTGGCGAGACACATCACATAATTTTAAAGCAACATTTCCTATCAATATTGGTAAAGCATAACCCATTCACTTCATGCAAACTATAAATGACTGAAAATTTCTCGTTTTTCCGTCTTATTTTATTACAAGTCTCTATACTACGAACGTTATCATTATTTTTTTCTTTCTTTGTGAGCGAAACTATTTCCCCTTTTCCATTGTGTTGTTTTCAATTATCATGGAATTCAATGACTGGAAACTACAACTTGACACTTCGTTCTGTGTTTGTGATTTCATATTGTAACTATTTATTATTTATTATAAAACTATAACTGGCATTAAGGTTCCGTATAAACATTTTATCGTTAAATTTAAAGTCAAAAATTTTATAATACTCTGTGGTAGTGACCAGTCTATAGAAATATATCACAAGCTTAATTCTTGGCCTCTTGGACAAATTTTGACAGCACTGTATTTTTATTTTTGACTGTATACCTCTTAGCAAAATGTCTGCTCTTAATTTTCTTCATAGACCCTGTGATATGTTTGTCAAAAACATTGTTAAATTCATGAGTTTTAATCACCTGATGAATATCGTTCATTGTATAGTTTATCTGGCTCTACCGGGGAAGTATCACCCTCTCACAGAAGATCGGCGTGAACTAGTGTTTAAAGGCTGCGTTTCGTCCGATTAGTAAGAGATCCGACTACCCCTTCCCTTTTCTCTCCATTTCGCACTCTTTCCTCGTCTTCTTCCCCAATCAAGAGTGGGAACAACATCCGCAAAACTATGGTGCGGATGTCCACGGGCGATGGTACCGGCTCTATCAGGTAGGCTGTCTGCTCGGTTGCCCCTTTAAGCATAAAAAAGGAAAATTTTTAAAATACAAAACTAATAAATCTCCTACTACTTCGATTATGATGCAGGCATTTAAATGTAGAATTATTATACATATAGCTCCAACCAGGAATATTTATTTATTATTACATTTATACTTTGTATATGTCATTTAAAATATATAAATATACGCACACCAATGTATCATTTTTTAAATTCTTGAAAAACTAGAGTGTCAATTTAAAACTTTTATAGGTATATCTTAATAACATTTTTTAAAAACCTAAAATAAAAACTTTTAAAAAAGATTAATTGCAGCTGTGGTTTCATGACAATCTAACACACCTGCGATGGAAACTTCATGTAAGTTTTCGTTCATTTTATAAAAAATATTTTCATAATAAATTCTAAATCATTTGCTAACAAAATCGTTAAGCTCATCAAACGTTGTGTCAGTGTTATAACTTGCTTAATATTCTGGAACGGCAGAAATTTTGGTACTTCAGCTGAATGAGTTATAAAGCCTCGTAACGAAGTCTTCTCGCCCTCTCAATGGCTGGCTTGCGTAACGAACACTGTAATGTAATTCTGACCTTTCTTATTGTTGTAAATCTGATTGTTTTTGTAAACACAGCGTAATGAATACACACCTATAACACGAGTACAAATACACATGTTTTTCCTTTTTTTATTTAATCTAATAAACTATTACACATACTTTATTTACATATCTTTTTTTAATGTTTTGCATACGTTTAATATTAATAAGAACTATTTTCCAAAACAGACAAAAAACTATAAAGTGAAATTTATATTTTTTTGTTCTATTGCATGTCGCATTACAACCAGTCGCGTTATGAGAATAATATAATAATAATTTATTGTGACTTTAATGAATATCATACTAAACTTTGCACTTGTCTTTATAATAAAATCAGGTTTTTCACTAATGCTTGTAAAATATTAGTGTAGTGTATTAGAGTATTTTTATTTTAATCATTTAACAGAGCAGCAAACGAATTTTTTTGTAGTGTGAAAAATATTTAACACTAAAATATAACATTAAATATGCTTGGTGTAATAATAAAATTATAATAAGTAGTAAATAATTTGTACTCCCTTTTACTTCACAGCTTTTGATTCCGCGGAGTAAAGAGAAAAAGGGGTTATTTTGTTTGAACTATGATTTGGTAAAAAGAAGTCTAGTTGGCCTTGAGTACAAGCTCAAAGTGTCCAATTCCACATTATTTTATAGGATAACATTAAGAGAATATGCATAGGAAGTCTTCAATTTTAGAGAAAAGGCGAGTCTCCATTCTTTCGTTGTAGGTCTGTAAGGTGTAATATTGCTTTCTAAAAGCAAAGAAAATAATCGGATCAGATGCTCTGCGTCTGTGTTTTTTTACATTTATGTATTCAAGTTAAGAGTTAATATTTTATTTGTTAGATAGTGCGTTTCCCACGTTTGGCTTCATTTCCATTTACTATCAAGTAAAATTATAGTCAAGCAATATTCTTGTTATATAAAATAACTCTGTTTACTTTATTCCTTTCAGTACAAAATATTTGTGCACCAACTAAAATTAATAACAACAGTTGTAAAATGCCCTAATGTCAACTGAATTAGCAATTGAATTGAACGTGTTGGTCTAAAAATTATAAATAAAGAGCAATCATAGCATTTTGTTTAAAATGAATTTCATATATTTTTTGTTAAATTGTATTAAGTCGCTTCTATTTGTTACACGCGAACAGGTGGGTATTCAGTTAATTATATAAGGTGGCAACCGGAGGTTCTAGAGAAACTACGAAACTTACTTATGTGTATATTATAATAAAAAAATACATATTAAAACTTTAAAACTATACCTAACACTGCATGATTGCCCCGATGTTAGGATAGCAATACCATTCCACAGCTTGTTTGGTATCAGGAATCATCTGGTTCACACGGCTTGCTGTTCGTTAGCGGAGTCAGCGGCGTCACTCGTTATATGATATTTTATCCATACAATGATATTGCCCCGGCGACGTTCATTTATTTTATAATATGTAGCGCGTACGTAACAAGTTTAACATGATTATTTATTTTATTTCTTAAAAATATATATAATGCTATTTGGATTTAGATATGAGGCAAAAAAATGGAATAAAAATTCAACCAAGGACATGAACGGCTCCAATTTTGGGCAAAATATTTAGTTTTAATTAAGACGGTTGTAATCGAACAGAAAGTTAATTTGATATTAAATTACTATTTATAGTTGTCTCAGAAGCTTCAATCTTCATCACATAACAAAATACGTTCCTAGCTTATAATACGAACTTTTTGTAATATATTTTTATGGTACAAACAAAATACGCAAACCTCGTTACATCGCAAACATTACTTTAACAAGTAAGTCGAGAAGCTATTCAGTTTTGAACTGTAATTAACAGAAGGTGCCATTAATCGTCTTTGTAAGATTGTCGTTGAGCGGTAACAGTCCGCAATAATTGGCTATTAGGCCTTTAAAGCGTTTGGCGATATCTTCTTACAATTGTTCACGCCTTAGTGCTAGCAATAGTTATTTATTTGAATATTTAAAGAACTTTTTTTATGAAATATTGAATATAAACCAAAATGATCTAAACGTTCCAAAGATAGAAGTATATTATAATAAATCGAAAGCCTTGCCTGTAATTTCAATTACGCTATACCTTTTCCATGATATATAGTAAATTTATATTGAGATAAAATTATCATAACATTGAATCTAGATTGCTTTGTTTGAAAATTAATACAAAATAAATGATATTACAAGAAAAAATAAGTTCCAACTTTAAAATCTATGCATTGTTTTTAATGTTTAAAATAGCAGATACAATTAAATTTAAATAAACTTGCTTTAACTAGAGTAAAGAATAAAATGACTTAAAGTATGTTTATGGGAAAGAAAATAACTTATATATATATATATATGTATATTTGATTCTGTCAAAATAGTAGTGTTCCAAGATAAAGTGCTGCATATTATGTATGTTATCTCACTAATAATATCATGAATGTTCCTCCTGTGTGTGAAATATGAATTTATATTCTGAACATTTTCAATGCATACGTAATCTTTATTTTATATTCAAATACAAATATAAAGCAATAGTTGGCTTTTAGAAATTTTATTTACAAGTATAAAGTATACATACTAATTTTATTAATTCTATATTTATGTTTTAATCGTACAACTACAAATAATACAAAAGTACCTTATATTTGTTGAAATTAAATTATCGTTTTTGTAACTATTATATGAAGTTGCACTGAAATTGATAATATTTTAGTATAATACAATAAAATTTATAAATAATTTTAAATGAGCCTCCATAATTTTCCATTGTATTTGAATGTTATCTTTTAAAAACTTCTGAATGTGGAAAAAACATTCACATTTTTTATGGGAAGGTCAAAGGTTTTTATAAGTGTCTTTAGGAAGTTAGAAAGTTTAATAGTAGTAGTATATTTAACATTAAAACGAAATTTGAATTAAAATTATTTAATTTTCAATCTTCTGGTAAAACAACTAAGAAAAATCGTCATGTACTTGAATTTTTTAAAGTATTTGTTAATATTAGTTTCTTTCAATGTCAAAAAAAAAAACAACATAATATTATAACAATAAAATAAACAAGAGTTTAAAATCATTTCAATGAATTATCAGCATCGAATTTATATTTACAGTTTAAATCACTTACTTTTTTTATATTTCAAATAAAAGTAAACTGATTTGCGAACTGAGAACTACACAATCCTTTCAATATTTATTTTATTCAGAAAAGCAAAATTTATTTACTCTCTATAATGTGAGATTTCTTCAAAATTATAGTTAAATATTTTAATTAATTTACATTTTCCCTCATAGTAATTCTTATGAAGTTGTTAAGTGTTCATGTTTCAAATTTGAATTAAAAATTCTACGATGGAACATTGATAATGAGTGAAAGGAAAATATGGGTGTGAGATATAAAGGAGAGTGATGGCGTTCCGTAAGACGAACCGAAACCACAAAGAGAAAGAAGCGAATTGAGTTATTAAAATATTTATATATTCCTAGTTTCCAAATTCCTGCATTTTCTTGGTACAAAGTATATAATGATCAGTTCAAGGTATTATATTAAAATTAATATCTCCCAAATAATGTTGAAGTGACAAAAAATACGACTCAATGTCGATAAGTTTTATTTAGTATTTTATTTATATGAATTTAGTTATGACTCGCGAAACCTGGTTAAAACCCATTAATTATCTGAATAATAGGGATTGTCATGGAGAAATAAATAACCATGCAATTAAACATAGTAGTGCAATTATTGTTACTTATGATAATTTTTATCTATACTAATTTGGATAACCGTCTTCAAAAACTATATGTTAGAATAGAAATAACGAAATATAATTAAATAATAAAGAAATTATTCTAGTTTGATAACTAGTATAATTTACTATTCCGCAAAATTTTCATAAGCTGATGGCATAAAAACAAAAGTATTCCGTGATTAATAAATTTGTTTTTATAGTTTTTTGCTAGACACTCAAAGGTTTTGTTGGCCCATTTTTTAAATTGGTATTGATATTGCTAAACTATCTTCTCATTTGATGGTAAGTGATATGTAGCCTTGGAATGTAAGTACACTACCTTAATAAAACCCTATTCACTCTTAATTTACTCTCTCGATTATCATTAGGGTCAGCATTAGTGTCTTTTTTTTCTGAATGAGGAATTGACTATGATAGTTGTTTCAAATAAGATTGCAAATAGGGAACAGAATTGTATATAGTGTAAATCTGTCAATAAGAGCACATTTACCTATGCCCATCTACATTAATTACAATTTTGTAGCCTCGCAAATATTGTGATCTTCAACTACTATAGATATACTTGATTGATGCCTATTTTTTGCTTATAATTTTCAGAAAATTGCAAAAAGAAAAGAGCTAATAGGAATGCTCAGTGGCCTCCTTCTTGTCGTAGGTAATCGGAACGTGGATATAAGCTCCCATATTGGAATGATAAATGTTCACTGGCTGTGTTTAAGTTAAAACAAGCTTATTTGAATTTTAAATTTGATCCTTCTGAGAAATTTTATTTAGAATTCAAGATTGTTGAAGCAGTTAAAAACTTACAATAATAATCCTTCAGAGCAAAAATCCTTGTTTATCCCTTCGTTCTTCCTTTAATCGTTGTATTCCCTTATGTGTAATTTGGAAATTTATTCTTAAATTCAGTTAATCCTATTTAATTGATAGGGAAATAATTGATATTTGTTTTATTGATGAAAAAATATACCACATTTTATATATAATAAAAAGAGATCTTAAATAAAGTCTTGATCTGCCACATATTGGGACTCTTAATCGAAAATTATACTAAGGTTGTTTAAATTTTTTGTACGTACTCATTTTAAATATAGCTTTTTATCATTCGAAACAGTAAATAAATTCGTAAATATAATTTACATTTGATCCAAAATAAGAAAATGTGGATTAAAATCTACTTTGAAATCCTCCAAATCAACTACTACTATCAATTGGCGTTTGTCTTAAATCTATGATTTTTATAGAAATACACAAAAATTTATTTGTATTTATATATATTTTTTTTATAAATAAAAACTATATTTTATAAGTATATTATTTTATAACCTGTCTGTCAGACTTACATACAAAAATGGCTTCATATTTAGAATATTCAGGTAACGTTATTGTACATATGACGAAATACGAGTCAATAAAGGTGTCGACAAGTGTAAGCGATAGCTAAACTTCCAAGCAGACAGTCAAATTTCAGACAATCGGCCTCCAGTGACTCGCAAGATACATCACACTCGAATTCTCCCACCGCTAATAGAGTAGAAGATGACATTAAACGCTAAAGCCAAGGTTTTTTGACACATGCTAAGAATGCATACATACCAAGACGCGAAAAACTTTTGAAAAAAGTCGAATACTGTTCAAAAACAATAAGTACGCTTAATGACTGACAGTGATGTGCACTTGGTATCCTCAATTAATTAATATAATAACAAATAATAACACTAGGAGTTAAACATAGCAAGAAAAAAAAGAGTAGAAATACAATAAGGGACAATATGTAGTCATTTCATATGCTGACTCCCGCAAAGGATTGGATTTAGAAGCTAAATTTTGTGTCTTGTGTCTATCTTTCTCTATTTTGATTTTAAAAACCGACGCTCTGGCGTTATCCAACGTCGGAGCATTATATAAATTTATAACCCAGGTTAATTTCTAGCATAGGAAATGTGTATATTAATTAAATTTAATTTAACATTAAACAATGTGTAAAAGGATCCCTTTTAAATAAGATATGTATGTTTATAATTATTAAAGTATGTGTATATACATTTTATTTTATTCCGGTAGAACTGTCTTAGACCATCCGTCCGAAAGGGAGACGTGTTATAATTTATGACATCTCAACCACATATTTTTTCATGAATATAAGTCTACTCTATAGGTCAAATTCTGATTAGGGATACAAACTACGGAGAGACCTTATAAAGATGCCTTTATAAGCCTCTAGTTCCGTTTAAAATTTACTCATGCCTTCCAGCAGTTTCGATCTTGTTCTGCTCATAACTCAACATTACCTGCAAAAAATTGAGAAGAAAAAATATTGTTGTGTGTTTAATTTAATTTTTATATAAGTTTTATCAAAGTATAAGGTAAAGCAATCTGTAATATGAGCAGATAAGTTCTTTTAAAAGGTAAATAACTGTGAACATATTTTTTCTACATGGTATGAAAAAGGCAAGTATAGATAGTATATAATATATAATAATATCAATTTATTGTTATAATAAAATTCACACTAACAAAAATGGAAATATTTCAACAAATTTAAGTGTTTACTTTATTAGTAATTTTCAATAAAAAAATCATACTCGTTGTTTAAAAATAAAGTAGAAATAAAACGATATAGCCAAATGTCTGGATTTTTTAAATTAAACTACAGCGGTTTTCATTAAACCAAATCCAGGCAATCTTGAGCGCTCGTAGAATGGCAAATATTCTTGAATGCATATTTGTATAGAAGATAAAGAATTTTTCCTATTATAATACTTTAAATCCAGTTACTATTTGTATGTTTATATTCTAACGATATACGAAATTTAATTTAGTTTTATGAATTAATCTCTTAATATAATCGCCAAGTTATATTAAGCTAAATTTAATAGAAACGTTTTGTAAATATTATATTCACGTCAGTAATATTATTATAACCCTACCAGTGTTGATAAATGTTTTGAGAAGCGGATATAATCAAACAAGTGCTACATAACTCTTAGTAATAATTACTATATGTTATGTTTTGCACGAGATAAATTTCTGAGGTATGAAAGCAAACGACCCTTGAACGGAAATTCAAGCTAAACCACTAAGGGTAATATACGACCTGTGCGACTACATATTACAGCCAGATATACATTTTCTGCTACCGTCTTTTAACTGACTGAAAACATAATACTAAGAGTTTTAACTCCTATGTTAATTAATAAAGTTGTGTAATAAAATGTGGTACAGGCTTCCAACTTAATCAAATACATGAATATGTATATAAATGTACGTACAACTGTACCTCAAGAATGATATCAAAATTGAAGCCTGAACAGATATTTTACAGGCTATTAAGATTACATTTTTTCAGGTTTTTTTTTATAGGTGTTCAGTCAATCCGGTTTATACTTTTGTTTTTATTTTTTATTACACCTTCTATTCTAAAAAACATTCATCGATATATGTAAAGTATATAAATAAATATATTTTAATTTTTTGTTATCGAAAATAAGATCGGCTTATACACTACATTTTTGAAATGAACAAAATAGTTGAATTCTAAATTGTGATATAAAAACAACACCGCTTATTTATATTATACAAAACAAGGATATGTTAGAAGTAATTTATTGGAAACAGTAATCCGATAAAATACTTTAGGAAAACGTGAAATATTACTTTATAAATGAAAACGAAACAATTTGTGATATCCTCTTTAACGTCCGGTTGATTTGCTATCTACTAGACAGTTACATGAGTTACTGCCCCGCGGTCGCTGATAAAACGTGCCACGTATGTATGTACGTTTTATTGAACTGATAAATAAATTGTCTAGTGAATTTTGAAAATACTTTAATTTTTTGTGAAATTCTGTGTTAAAAGAGTCTTTTTATGGTGTATTAATAATGAGTTATTACAAGAACCATTAGATGTATAAAGGTCATAATATTTCAACTCTTCTACGTTTGTTTTGATTCTACGAACGTACATTAGGTAAAAACGTATAAAAACGTTTTATTAAAACCATTACTTTATATCTACTTAACCGTTTTTTTACACATAACTAATTCGACATTACACCAGAAAACGTAAAAAAGGGTCTAACAAATTTATTAATTAATTAAAAGCGTGTTTGTGATTTGATTTGTAATAAAACCTTTTGAATAATAAAAGATAAATTCTCTTATCAAAAACCATTTGTAAATAAACAAAATAAAATTTCATTACAATCTATCTTCTGTAGAATACTTTGATTTTATACTGAACACGGTTTTACAACCACTTAAACATGGAGCGCTATCTTTTCATGTTTCCATGCTCTGTATAGAATTATGTTACGTTGTTAAATTATGCTATATAATTTTATTACTTTAACAGATCAGTCGTAAGATGACTACGATATGAAGATGAGTAAAATTTGTTTTATTTCTTAGAGTGGCGTAAAAATATCTACAATGATACGTTTTGTTGAATTAATTTGTGCATGGAAATGTGTTTTTTTTTTACATTGGGGGATTTTTTTTTATATCATTCCATCCATATTGAGGTGTCACTTTGACATGGAAAAAACCATCACAGTAACTTTATAAACTCCAACAATAAAATAATTTAGATTTTAATAGAAGAAAGTAATATTATTTTCAAAGTTTAATAAAAGTTTTAAAACGATATTAAGCTCCGTCCCTACGTTTAGTTGCATATAATTTTAAGATATTAGATTTTTCATAAAAATCTCATCCGTTTACGGAAATATTAAACTGAAAGTGTCACAGTAAAATATTATATTTATACCATAAGTACAACATCTGTATGTGTTAGCTTAAAAATCTTAGACTTTTAAATGTAATAAAGCATAGAATATAAGGAAATTTTTATTATTATCATAATGTTAAGATTGTAATAATTTACTTACCTAAAGGTAATAAAAACCTAAATGTACTAAAATTAAAATACCGTCAAAATTACGTTCTATACTGTTAAATACTCAGCTTAAATATAAAGTGAAACAATAAAAGCATTTACAGGGAGTAAAAATATTATATGATAGAAATAAACATTACAATAAATAAAAAATACAACAATAATGGAACAACAGAAAACAGGATGAATGAAATATTACAATAAAAGAGGATTTAAGCAAGATAGCACCTGTGAGGTCATCTTTTAGGGACAGAAAACATTCCAGTATGGTTTGTCATCACACCTAGGATTCCTTTATACACAACACAATAACTAATGTTTGTCATATAGCTCTTGATTTTTTCATAAATTACCTGTCTCCTTAAAGCTTGATGCTTCTGAAGATTTTAAATATATTTTAATTATCATTGTTATTGCTTCCACATTTTGTCGTTGGATAAAATATTTTGCATTATATATATATACATATATATATAGAATAGCATAATAAGTATGTTATTCATTCAGTACAGATGAACTAACAATAAATTAGTGCAAAATTTAGACTGTATAGACACAAATGAACGATTACGTGCATGTTGACGTGTGAAAATGCAAGTGTAATTATTCCCCTATCCCCATGGACCGTGTTTCACTCTACTCTATTACAAATCAAGCCAATTAAACACGAAAGCAATCAAAAAGCAATCAATAACTGGAATATTAACTATGCGCAAGACTCATCTCGTGAGCAATTACTGCATTCTGGATTCTTGGGTCATCAATTACAAAGACGATGCGTACAAAGCACGAGATTAATCTAACTAAGACAGCTTTTATTAAACTTTGGTAGAACTAAGATACTACATCAGAATAGGGGTAATAAATTACTATAATTTTGTCAGATGTACTTCATGATGAATTCGTTCCAAAATCTTATTACTTTGTCACATTGTTATGTTATAACGTTAGTGATAATTGATTTTGTTGTTAATAAGTAAAGAGTTTATAATGAACCGGCTCTATTATCTTTAAATAAAATATTTATTAAACTGTAACATCTTTCTAAGACGGTGAGAGAGAAAATTCTACGACGGTACATCGACTAAAGAAACTTGTTTATGCTAAGACAAAAACATCAGGCGTTGACATATATAATGCGTTCATATCAGCTTGTTTTCACTGCATACAATGTTTTTTTTAAGATATTAAATTTTTAAATTTATGGTTACCTATAATAAATAATATATTTCAAAAATTGCATAAACAATTCTTAGATAACACTTATTATATCGTATACTGAAACGTTTGATGATTGTTCCACATAGTTTATGACTTAATGGCATGAAGATTATATTTTATACTAATTATGAAAAAGATAATTTACATAATGAGATCTAAGACTTAACCGAAAAGTTGTAAAAGAAACGTCGGGACTATGTACTTAAAATAATTAAAATCACGTAGTAAATCTAACATAGTAGTTTTATTTCAAGAAATTCAAATTTTAATAGAAAAACAAATACATTGTATAATATATTATTTATATATTTAAACAAATTATCAATAAGCGACTTAATATGTATATAAAATATAACTATTATTAGAAGTAAATATTCAAGTTATTTGTCGTGGTATTATATCATTATGTCATTTTATACAATGACATTCTCATTATTACTTACTGTAAAAATAGAATTTTTGGTTATATTTATGTACCGATTAGAAAAAAACGATGACTACAGTGAAGGGTTATTGAAGTATAAATAGTTAGATGATTGAACATTCAAACATTTAAACTCGGTAAGCACCAGGCTGTTGACAAGTGATGATTATAGTAAATAATGAAAAATGTATTTTTTTTCAGCCCCGCAGATTCACATCGAATATATATTTTAGACAAATACTATACATCAATATTCCATAACAAAGATGAGATAATGTTGTTTATTTTTGGATTTCTGATTCGAAAGAAATAATAATTAATAGGACGATAACAAAGACATTGCTTCGTTGTTAAATGTTGTTGATATTTTATGGCTCAAAAAACTTTCTTTTTTTTTCAAACTGGATATATAGTGAATGTAAGCCGATGTTTTATTAAAAAAAAAATGACTTGCATATCTAGAAGGAGATAAATCGTACATGAGCTTCGATTAACTATTAGAATTATCAACTGTGCAGTCTGAAATGAAAACGTCCAAAATCCACACGTAATGTAAATGCACAGATTTAACACTGAATAATTTGGACCGAATTTATGGACCGTATTTTGCATTCATAAAGATTAAGTGTTACTGTTATGCTTTACAGAATAAATTTATTGGTTTGTTACATGGTTAAATTTAAATATTTTGTATAAATGAAATAACAATTACCATTAAATGTGTTAAATGATAAACGAGAATTATATCAACTTTGTTCATTAAAGTACTTTGATAGGATGTTTTTGAGAGCTATGCAGCTAGAAGGCCTGTATCAAAATTAGTTCTTTATGAAAAAGGATTCTTTGTGATGCATTCAGAATATAAAATATCCCTAATAGGCGTCAACAGACTACTATACTAAGAAAAAAGTAGAGCGACGAAAAATCATACCATCACATTCATCTACAACAATAACAAGTTATACAAAAATAACAAGGTGCCATCATAAATTCATTCAAGTAAATAATTTCACATTGTATGTTTTAAAAGGAAGATATACATATGCAATTAATATTTTGTTCAATTAAATATATATAACAGTTATAGAATTACAATATAAAAAAAAACTAGGTTGAATATTTAATTTATAATTCGGCCACCAATAAGTTTTTTTTTACACAAGCACAGGAGAATCGTTCTTTAGAACACCTGACTGGCTTCTGATATTACTAAGCTAGAACACATTACCTATTTTCAATCATTCTATCAACCTGACTATGTTCCGTCTTATTTCAACACGTGATTATGACTTGCAGGTACATCCAACAAAAATTATACAAAATTAATATCACGTACACGAAACTGATTGGTCCAGCAAATAAGCATCATAACTTTTCTTTGACCAAAGTAGAATTTGACAGATAAAACAGAAAACTTCTACTGTATTGTATAAAATATCGCATCAATGCAGTATTGCCAGTGAAGTCACCCTCTAAAATAATAAAAAGAAAATATAATGCGTAGATTGCCTTAAAAGCATTTTACGGTAGCGTATTAAGACAGTGTGGTACACTTATATATACTATATATGTTTTTTAAAGCTATGATTTTACCCGTTTGCTCCGCTCCGTAGACTTAGTCTTCTTTCGTTTTCTTAGTCTTCTTTCGTTTAATTTTGGTTCATCAAAAGTAACAAAAGTATGTTAATAAACCTGTTCATAAAAAATACTAATCCTTGTTGCATAGATATAAGCAATAAAAAAATAAATCCTTCCTAAAAAAATATTCTACTTCAATACAAATTTTGCAAAAATATGGTTACATTTGGTAAATTTAGGTCAGTTCTAGATAGAAGCGGTTATTAAATTATTTGTAAAAAAAAAAATTGTAAGTAATATTCAAATGTAATAAGGTTTTTTGATGAAGTTTTGTGTAAAAAAACATTCAAATTTCTTTTAAATACGTGTTTAAAAGTAAGGATAAAATTTTTCGATTTCTCATAATATGTAAATCAACATTTTTTACTATTTTAATATTCATAACCACAAAGAAAAATCAGTATAATTTTGACTAAATACATTTATATTCTCAGTTCAGGAAAATGCTTGCCTTTCTTTCCGATTTATTTTATAAATTTATTCATCCTTTGTTTGCATACAAATCGAACATTTCCATGTCAGGTCCAAGTCAGGTACAATAATAGACAGTTTTTAAATCTATTCTACATACACAGTTATACCTAAAATAAAAATAAACTAATTATTACCTGAAAATTATTATAAATGTCTCAACTATGGACTGACTTTTCTCTTTCTAGAAATTCTACGTATTTTTTAGGCACTTCGTAAAGAACTATTTGTCGATGAGATCTAAGATTTTCGCGAGTTTTATTCATTTAAATGAAACTAATATTTTTCGGATAAATTACGCGTGATATATTATTGTAAAAAACTACATACTCCCGACGTATCGGTTACTTTTCACGTTCACGTGATCACGGTAGCTGAAAAGTAACCGAAACGTCGGGAGTATGTAGTTTTTTACAAAAATAAATCACGCGTAGTTTATCCGAAAAATATTAGTTTCATTTAAACTATTTGTCGATTTAATGCTTACATACAAGCGAAATACTTAAAATATATAATTAAATGAGAATATAAAATAAGGTGAATGTTTTATTATAGTTTTTGAGAAAATATTAAATGTAGGTATGAGACCAAAAATACGTTATTAAGTGCTTAAAGCCACAAACGAAGATATTTGTAAATTATATTACTTCTTTGCATTCCTTTTATTAGGGAAAAAACAAGGACCCATATCAACTAAATTAATATTTTTAAAGTACTTAAATACTAAATAAAATAAATGACATAAGTACACGTAGTATTTTAATACCGATTTTAAAGGTTTTATTCCAACTATGTAAGAATGATATCTATGTATAAAGTACATTTTATTCTCACACATAACAGCTGTTATCTCTGAACGTTTAAATGAATTACGACCGTCAGGGATTTGATAAAATTTCCAACGTACTTGACAAAGAACAGGCATTATACCAGGTATTTTTTATTTGGACCGACTTAATACAAATACTAATAAAATAAGAATAATAGAAATTTATGTTGGTTGTGTTCGTTATATATATTTTTAGTATACATTAAACAAAATACTAACATCTTGAACACGAAATAAATTAAATTATCACTAATCAATTATTCCCACTTCTAGTCCTATATCTTAGACTCGTTCATACTGTAGAGTCGCGTACAATAGATAGATTTTTGGTTAAAACTTAAAATGTAATTTGCTTTACTAGTTAAATTCATTATATGAAATATAGTATAAATGAAGATGCCAAGCTTTGAACTGTATTGAAACAGCTAGAGTTTCTAGTTGGTATTAGTTGTGTAGAGCTTTGGGAATATCCTAGTTTCACGCTTCACTGACTGTCACTTTGTAAGACGTTTAATGTTTTAATAACATGCTCATATAATATGCATGATAAACAACAGAAACTAGAAATGCGACGATATGTAAAGTTGATTTATAGTTTTGATAAGATAATATTTTCGATCCTTTATAAAGTCGTAAATAATTAAAGTTTAAAAAAACACAACATTAAAATAGTTTTGGGTAGTTAAAACGACTGGAGGTGTAATGATAAAAAATGATTTTAATTCTGTTGCGGAATCGATTTCAAATTCAAGCAAAAACCGAAAACTATTAATACTAATGTGTTTATCATTACCATCCAATTTAATTTTCTTAAAATAAATTACTTCTATAAGTATAGGCTATGGGAAATTTACTCTTAATATATCGATATACGACGTCATAAATCGCTTAAGACGTGAACTACCCCTTTGTTAGCCTGACACCTTAGCTTAAACCCTCGTCCCAGAGCCTTATTTATATTGTCGAGTAGCTTGGGCACTGGATTGATTAAAAGTTTTGTGATTTAAGGCTGCAAGGTTTAGTGTTTAGGAAGGTTGCTCTATTGTATCCTAATAAAAAATAAATGCTTCTCATTAAATCGCAATAACGGTTCGTATATACAACATACAACATGCATATCTTACAAAAAATATTTTCTATAGATTCTTATCTACAAAAAAGCTTATGAGAAAACTTTTAACCTGAAAATAGCCGAACTAAAAAATAAATACAAGATGAAATAGCATTATAATAGACCAAACAGTTAACCGGCCCTTATGCCCAGTAATTCATTATATGTGTTTGTTCCATATTTTTATGTACTGGTACGAATGTTAAGATTTATATTTATGCTACTCCATTCAGTTTGCAATTAATAAAACACATTGAAGTTATACTATCTCTTCGGTTATTATTTCTTGCATATTTATATTTCATATTTTAATGTAGACAGTTCAAGAAAGAAGGATTTTGTACATAACATATTTAAATATTATTATTTAACTGTTAATTTTTTGTCATATTTTGTACTAAATTGGATGTGATGAAAATAAAATTGAATATAAAAAAAATAATATAAACGTCAATGAAAAATTATATTGTTATCTTATAATACGTGGTTTTATCTTGTTTGGGGCATTGGACATTCCTTCTATAAAAAACTCTTTTCAGTAAACTAAACTAAGTAAATAATTTAATAAAATAAATAAATAAATTGTAATAATTTTAAAGAGCCTTTGAACCCTTTTGAAATAATGATAAAAATATTGAAATATTCATTTAGTATATACATTTTCAACACAATAATGTCAAAGTCTTCAAATAAAATAAAAAACAACTAAAAATAAAAGAGCAGTCTTATTTCCTCGCTGAGTATTTCGTTCCGAATGACTCGCCGGACCATTCCAGTAATCGTTTGGTCGTCAGAGTGCTATATTGAATATAAAGGTCTTCATTTAACACTGAATTGTTGGTCAGACACAGATAAATCCTATACTTCAGCTGCGTGACTTTGAAATAATTGTTCAAATTTATAATATTTAAAATTATACTTTAAGAAAATTTATTGTTTTAATATTATTTATTTGTTTGACTTAACTGTAACTGTTTGCCCTATTTGCTGTGACAGCTCAGCAGGGAGGGTGATCTGTTTGGGAACAACCCTTGCAATTCGATTCTAAACGGTACACCCGTCCCTAGGGTGCCTCTATAAGGCCGGACCTCGGCTTACGATGGCGTTAAAGAGAGGACAGCATCTGGGGATGAAAAAACATTGTGTCACCCGAAGTGTATTAGTTTCGACCTCCTTTTCGCCGGCGAAGGCTGTGAGAGTACGGGTAGGTGTGTAATTGTTTGCATCAAGGGTATTTATGTCCGAAATAATCGACCGGTTTAACGACAAGTGGGTTCGAATGCGATACTGCCGTTTTTAAAAATCGGCAAAAGCAGTTTTTAAAAGCATTGACCATTGCTTGAGGGCTCTAATTATGTAGCCTGGAGACCTTTTTGAAGTATAACCTGCGTTACCATGCGGTGAGAGCATAATAATGGGAGGAGGAGTAGGTGCCTTCTACTTTATAGTGGGAAGAGCAGTTAGATAATTATTCTCGTATGATGTGCATGAGTGTATCTGACACGATTAGTTCGGACAGCTCTTAAGGGAAGCAGTTTTCCCAAACTTTACAAAGCGCCTCCGTCACATCGAAAAAAAAGTGGTTCGTCACACGTGTCTAATGTATAGTCTCCTAATAATTGCTGCATTAAGCGGTGCACTAGATGGACATTCTAATCTTTGGCTCTTAAGCCCAACTGTAACTGTATAGTATTGTGAATACATCAATGTTTTTAAAATATTTCTTTATAAATTAACTTCTCAATATAAAATAAAATATTGTGTAGAAGAAGATTTCTTGCAATGTTATTATTTGCTAGCTTGCAAGTGATCTTCAGCATGATCCACTGACATACATTCTCATATAAATTTGCAGACGTGCATTGTGTTACAGAATTATTGCTGTCAATGCTAAAAGACTTACTGAATATACGGCGTTTAGTCCAATTGAGATCCGTCCTTGTGATAACATGAAAAAACTGTTTTTTGTAGCTTGTATTTTAATTAGGCTTGTATTTTAATTAGGTCTATAAAAATGTTACTAAGAAAATTAATCGCAGTTTTCATTTCAATAATTTTGTTTTTTTTTAAAAACTGAATTATCCGTTTACTGTTGTTATTAACAAAACCCGCTGTAGCAAAAATTCTTCTTAAAAACCAGACTCTTTTGTGTGTCCATTCAGATAGAATCATTACTTATTCATGGATAATAAACATTTATTATTACAATATATATTTATTGTTTAACTTCCAATTATAAATTAATAAATTCCATATAAAGATGTTCTCATCAATTGTTTATGAAATAAATATAATAAGAAATTTCTATGATAAAACTTCTTTTTATTTCAAATTACATCTAGAACGTTAAGAGTAATTTTGTCTGACAACTTAAATATTAAGGAATCGTTATTTATTTATGAATATATATTATATTTTGATCATGAATATTATTACAAAGAATTTGTTAAAGGAAAACTACGTAATGAACGTTTAGAATTATGTTTAAAATATAATTATTTTTCCATAAGTATACGGCTTTATTATATACTAAGACTTGTGAATAACCAAGATAGTCGTATCTATTACTAGGCTAACACAAAGCTAATAGAATAATCAATATATTTTATTGATTTAATACATAAGTTTTTAATTATCATCTCTTTCATGAATTTCATTACAAACCATTCCATTGAGAATATAGTATTTTTATAATGTGTGTATAACCTTTAATAAATACAATTTTTATTTACAAAACATTTCTAACACTTTTATAATAAAGTCCGCTATAAAATAAATACACCTTTCTCAGTTCCCTGGGGGCTAATAGTTGAGTTTCTGTCTTCGTATTTTTAATTATGTGGGTTATTTTGCATTCGGTATATATTTATATTTCGCAGGTAAACAAGTACTTGGCGTTTAATTTGTTTTCTAGTTCATAAAGACTGTAATAATATATTATGATTAGAAATATATAAAACATGCAATTCAAGTTAAGGAGATCATTTGTTAATAATTAATCTTGATGATAAAACAAAGACTTGCTAACAGACAACCAAGAAACAGGCAGAATAAGGAGAAGACTTTCTTCTCGTCTTAAATTAATCAAAATTTTAATTATAACGTAAGATATTAAAAATATTTCGTAGAAATCTAGTTTTTGCTTTAAGTGTGTATGTATTAAAAATTGTTATATAAAATGTTTGGAAAAAAATTAATTAATTTAAATTAATTTCAAATAAAAAGATATTTTTGGAAACAAATATACTTCTCTATATGTCATTCGGAGTTTTTTCTTTTTAGTGGATATATATATATGGAGAGAGCGAATAAAAAAAAAATTTATGTGAATATATTTTTAAAAGCGCTGAGTTTGACGTTTGACCATTGTTATAATCACAATTAAATGTAACATTGATTAACATTACGATGTTATCTAAAATAAATTAAAATGTTTAATTTTGTACTGAAATCACAATGGAAACCATTAATCTTCTAAGCGTGATTTTAGTTCGTTATAATTGCTACTAACTGTCTGGAGGATTGGGGAAACCTTCCTGCAACTGTTAACCACCTATTGTCTGATAATTAAATGATCAATGCATTAAGGTATAAATGTTCTTAAATAATAAGTGACATTTGGTTTTCGTATATAAAGTAATAAACACGTAATTTAAACGGAGGATTTATGTTAAATAGTTATTTGTAACAACAGTTATAAGTGCAAATTAATATTTAAAACCGAGATATCAATCTAACACAAATAAGATAATAGTTTAAAAGTTAGTAAAAAAAAGGTTATGTTTCGTACAATATGATTTTCGTTTGTTGCAAATTGTAATATATGTGTTGAAGGAACATTTCTTATTTATTATTATAATCAATAAGTTTAAGTAATGTGTCGATAGAAAACTTTACGTTAGATCAATTCGATTTCAGAATAGATAAAAATTTATGAAATATAACTGACCTTAAAACGTTCAAATATCAATATAAAATCAATTGATATTATTGAATCACAATCTTATTAGAAATAATATATAACCAAAACAAAAAATATTTCTCTCTTTCCAAAACATTTCCAAGTCAAACTCTGTTACAAGTGTAAGATAAACAAATTGGTCCCTGATGATCAAACAGCAACTTTCCGTCAACAATGCCTGTTCGGATTGCATATTTAACCACTGTTGAATATTTCTCCGATACTTGGAAAATGAAATTCTGCATAGAACAATAGCATTGCGAGCTGCATATGCACAAACTTTTGAACTTCCCATATGCATATACATATTACATATGAATATACACTAGTAATATAACAGTAACAATTGGTTAACACCCATACGACTTACATTTCTCAAAGGAACGATTGATCTTAGTTGATTTGGTGTTAAAAAAAAATTTTAATCAATATTTATTATGTTACTTTAATAACTAATATTATTTTCTAAATAATGAATCATATTATTTGAAAAGGCTACTATTAGTATTAATTATTTTGCTTTTGCTAGTGCTACTATGAGCCAATTACTGTGTTAGTTGCATCAGAATCACCCTTTGTTGTATATAATGATATGATATGATATGATATAAAAAAGAAATACAAAGTAACGTCGTTGTTAAAATGTTGAACAAAATCAACATTTTGCTAGGTGTTAATTGTTTATGATATCACCAATAATTCTAGTTAATTTAAATATCTACAGATATAAAGAAAATATATAATTCAATCACAATAATCGGTAAGAGATTTCATTTTTATCTTGCATTCCACTCACTAACGTTTATTAAAATTAAAATAACATGCTATTTTAAAAATACGCCATCTTCCATTTAGTTAATTCATCGTCATCTTTTCTAAAATGTATTATTTGCGTGCTATTTTTCATCAAACTCATCGTACAATTCCATTGACTCACTGATATAATATAGTATTGTTTTTTAATGTATAAAAATTTCTAAAAACTCTTGATTGTCATAACTAGCTTTGTGTAGGTAGTTACGAGGAATGCATTACTTCAGAGAATTTTTTGTGGGATAAATTAATGAAATTAAAGACTTATCTGTTTATTATTAAGTAAAAAATAATTAAATTTCACAGAATTTTCAATTAAAATACAAGAATAGAAAAATATATTTCTTTATGAAACTTATTTCAGATTCATTTTAATAAGATTAACCAATGCATCAAATCATCATTGACTGAAAGTGATTATTTCGAATTACTATTTATAAGATCTTTAATAAATAAAACATCTATTCAGTAAAAGCTTTTCCGGTTACCGAACAAGTAATGAATATTTTATAAGAGTGGGTACTAACATTAAAGAATGTTCATCCCTTCTATTATAGGAGCGCGGGTAGTTTCTTAACTAAGTGCTGTTAATTGCTTTAACAGGATATAGTATGAATAATGTTATGGCTAAATGTAATTTGATTATTCTGAATATCTGATAATTATCAACAATGTTATTGGTTAACTATTGTAACTTTGTCAATTATCTGTATTTACTAAGGATTAAAATAAACGACAGTGTCATTGCATTTTTTAGAAACAAAATCTATTTAATGACACGTCAAAATGTTTCGTTCTAAAACTCACAAAAAATATTTTTACGAGACTCAAGTCTACGCAGCTGTTAAATTGATACTGGAATATTTGACCACAATCGATCTTCGAAAGTTACAAGGGACAATCCACCCCTAAGGGTCTGAGACAAAGGTATGAAACGTGGACAAAATTGAGGTCACCACAATAAAGGATTTGTCGTCCTAAAAGTTTTTAACCTTGGTGAATACAAATCTGTATAAGGTTTTCTTGGAATTAATAGTACATTAAATTCCTAGTCAAATATTTTGTTGGTATCTCACTTATACTTTGATGATTCATAAGCTATTTGGTTAAAAAATACTGTACGCGTAGGTTATTTTATCAAATTTGCGCGTTTGAAAACGAACGAGAAAATAGAGCGGCAACGGGATTGTCAGTGTATTCAAATTTGTTTTAAAAATTGGTAATGAAAAGCCTATATTAATTTTCTTGCCCTTGAAAACTCTTTATAAAATCAGGAGAAGCCGCAGGAAATTACTTGTAAAATTTAATCCTCACTTGCTCCGTCTGGTCACGTTCAGATTAATATAATTTAATGGTTTACGTGACATTGTACTTCATTGACACGTGTCAATAATTATTGCATTATAATTATGGTTCTGATTATAACTATGTTTCCTTGAATAATACGTAAATAAAATAGTGTTAGCCACTTTGATGAACCCAATATAGTCTTCGAGGTGGTAGAGCCTTGCTGTGGTCAAGTTACTGCAGCTTGAACATCCACAGTCTCGACCGGGGAAGTACCACCCTCACAGAAGATCAGCGTGAAGTAGTCTTTAATGGCTGCGTTACGTGCGATGAATGAGAGAGCCGGTTGCCCTTTCCCTTTTCTCAACCTTTCCTACTAGTTCCTTTTCCCACTTTTCCTCCCCCTCTTCCCCAATCAAGGGTGGCAACACTTCCACAAAACTTTGTTACAGATATCCATGGACGACGGTACTACCTCCTTCAGGTAGACCGTCTGCTCGAAAAAAAATACCAATTTTCATCATAGTTTCCTCCACTCAAACATTGATACTAATGAGATCTAATACATTCGTGAGTATTTATTAAATGAAACTTTGAATTTAACGGCCAGACGATATGTGTTTCGTTATCACAGTTGCTGCAAAGTAATCGAAAAGTCGGGAGCGTGTAGTTTTTAAAAATAATTTAATACGCGTAGTAATCTGAAAATATTAGTTTTGTTTAAACATTGATAATATTCGCGCATAAATTTACAGCAGTCCGATCAAAATAACATCTATATATTTTATAAATCCATCAACTCCCTCTGCGCCACGAATATTTAAATCGGAATATCCAGTGGAGATCCAAACATTCTTATTATTATTATTTGAAAACAACAAACAAGGAAAACAAAATAACTTATTTGTTTGTACACAACCTGCTTGCTAATTAAAACTAACATAATAGTTTTTAATAAAACGAGTAACATTACCTTTTTTTAGTTAAATCTTAACTGTTCACACACCTTCCCTTTGTAATTATTTTAATTTTATTATCAAACAACAATATTGTAAATCTCCTCGTAATTAATTTCGATAAACACACATCAGCAGCACAAAGCTCACAGCTATAATTTTCCATAATTCGTTAATAAATTAATTCATTATTTACTAATTATCTATTTAAAACTTATTCACTTGCGCTTGAAAAATATACGAACAGTTTACCGACCAAACAGAGTCCCGTTTCATATGATAATTAAAGCAGTTTCTATGACATTTTAAAAGAATAGGATTAAGGAAGCAGTGCCTCTAAAACACAACACATGCTTAGTTTTACACACACACATGCAAATATATTCTGCATACAACACGAGATTTGTAGATCGTCCTTGAGATTATTTGTATGGAAAATATGCACCGAGTTCTTGTGCCTACCTCCGCTCTGGCTGCATAGCGGCGCTAGCAGTTACCAGAGGCCGATCGAAAATGTTTCGTTTTCTATTTATAGATGGCACTTGTAACAATTTTACCAAATCGTGAATGAAATGACATATTAAATGTTGGTACAAATTCGTATTCCGTAATGTGTGTTAAAAGAATGTAAGAATTACACAATGCAGGTTTAGTTGTTATATGGGTAGGGTAAACAGTGCTTATTTTCATCTATGGTATGTACGCCACTGGTTGAAAAGAAAAAAACCCACCTTTGGTTAGTGACGGTGTCAATTTACGACAGAGGTAACAAGAGAAACAAAGTCAATTTTTGTCTGAACACGTCATATGTTAACTTGGCACAATTTCAAGAGCTTTATATACCGTTTTAGTTATTTATACATTTTATCTATTTTATAAATAAATAAAAATAAAAACTTTTGTTTATTGACTTAATTATTTTACTTACGTGTTAAAAACAAAAAATATTGTGGTTAATAATAATTTTTAGTTGAAATAAAACTATGTTTTCGGATTTAATAGACGCAGATTTATTATTTTTTTGCATTTTTGAACAGACGATTCGATTACTATAAAGCAGGAAGAGAAGATAAAAGTATCTTACAGCAAATGAAAAATCGGACTCGAAACATCGAAAGTATGATATATAATACTATCAAACGAACTACACAACTAGGGAGACATCGACATAAAGATTCCACTGATCCTTATGAAATACTAAACTAGGTATTATTATAATGATGATTGAATAAAATATTTTTTAAGAAATTTAATAACATAATATGACGTACAGAACATAAAATTCATAAAATAATGTCTATTGTTTAAATGATGCCACACATCTTAACGAAATATTATTAACTAAAGTCTTAATACTAAAACATTCCTGATTGCAACTGTCTATTTTTTTTAAGCAAACTATTGTTTCAATTTCCATATTTAGAGATAATTACAAAAACTTCAAGCATTATCTTCGATGTCCCTTGAATTAGAATCAATAAGAATAATGTAAAGCCCTCGATAATCGAATACACGGGTATCATATTAGCGGTCAACTTATATCGGATTATACCAATTAGTTTAATTAATGTTGTTAGTATGAAGCGATCTACATTGTTAATTGTAATAGCATTACGGCTACACATATAAATAAAACTATGAATATTTCTTTAAAAAAAATTCACAGGTATTTGAAAATAACGAATTCATATTTTTGATCTGCAAGAAAATCACTTTCCCTTTAAAGAGCATTGTACTATAACTTTTACGTAACAAAAAGTTTTTTTTATAATAAAAAGACTATTTTGAAATTTTTTTTGATTATCTAAAAATTTGTTAGTTCTAAAGATGAAAGCATATATTTAAAGTTTATTACAAAAGCTAAAATATTTCCAAACATTTAAGTAGTATAAAGTGTATGTTTAAAATTTTTAACACAAAAGCTGAACAACAGCTACATTCATTTGGTTCTTTCTATATCTGATTTAATTTAGTTCATTGTTAGGTACGATTAAATGTTTTCAAAGCTCCTTTTGTTAATGCTTTAGAGCACACAAATAGCGCTACATAAATTCCTAACTAGATTTTCTATTACACTCAGTTTTACACTTTTCAAGTAGAATATTTATTTTTTTGTATATATTTTTTATCATTTTTGACTTACTGAGAGCTACATTTGTGTTCATAGATCTAAAACATACTCGCATTTTAACAATTACCTCCAAATACAGTCATATATAAAATTTTCGCTTGGACACATTTAAATGAAATTAAGTTATTCGGATACTACGCGTTTTAAATTATTTTATATTTACATAATCATTATGTTTCAGATTTTTACAGCAACCGTGATGACGGGCAGACAAAATGAAAGTGTCAGACACTTGAATAAAAAAATAGTAATGAAAAAAATTTTGTCGACATCTTCTTGATTGCGCTTCTTGATAGAGCCTCAGGTTTCGTGATATCATTAAAAGAATAAATAGCTATTTTTTTATTTTTTGGAGAAAAGTATCTATATACATTTTTAAATTAGTAGTAAACTTATTTCATCCCATAAAAAAGCACACTACATTATTACTGAAAAACCTTTTCCTCTCACCATACCACCCATTTGTGAACCAGGGAACTAAACGGTATAAATCTTTCATTATGGCACATTTTTTTATAAAATACAAGAGAATTTTATTAAATATAGTCTTGACATCTCTTTTAAGAACTAAAAAGTACTAATTGGGGGAAATCGGTGTAATGGTTACAAAAAAAACTCTTCACGAATACTTTATTTACTATTTATGTGTTGATTACATAATATAGCTGGCAAAGTTTTTATTTTCCGCTGTTAGAAGTTGTAAAAACTTTGTATTGAAGTATTTTTGTAATGGAGTCACGTCCAACAACACTCTCTGTCAGACGGTATACTGAACTTTATAGCTTTCGCAGATGTGACCATTTGAGATACGTCTTTTTAATTCTTATAATATAATTCATTTATGTTTATTTTCAATAGAAATGATTAAACATTATTTTTATAAAAGTGAAATCATTACTTTTGTACGAAAAAATTGTTATAGGAAATACTATACAGGTTTTATTTTAATATTCCTTAAATCACTTCATAAAATTTTTAAATCTCACAAGCCATACTGCAATTGTTTTAGTTATTTCATTGATGTTTCTGAAAGACAACTAGGATCACTCATTAATGCTCTTGAATTTCGATTTCATTTATAATAGTTTTTATGGTCATTATTATAAAATATATTTTATAATATATATACATATATATATTTCAATTTATAAAATATGTTTTTGACTCAGTAACAAAAATTTTTCTTTATAATACTCTTTATCAATTCCTAATATTTTCTAATATAATTCCCAATATAATTTTGATTTTAATATCAATATAATTTCAGTGTTATTAAAACAGTAAAAGATCTTGTCTTATAAAAGCATTCTTTCGAAAACTACATTTCAGTTAATAATTTTCTTAAACCAGAATATATTTTTCCTAAGTTAGACACCTTAATAGGAATGTTTTTATAGAATCGTTTTGTGCTGAGAACTTTTGAGTTTCAGGGACCTTGGCCAGTGTACTTATACTTTAAAGTTCGTAATTTATTTCATTGAATATTCATTATTCGTACGACTAATGGAAAAGTTACTTTTTTTCAATTTTATTTCGTTTCAGCTTGTTTTCTCTTTGGCACAAATTCATCTAAAAAATTACACATTTTCAATCGACTATGAGACGTTTTACTGTATTGAAATTAATATAGGTTTATATTTATAGGAAATCACATATACTTTACGCTTTATATTTATCAATCGCCTATCGTACTTTTTTGTTCCATCAAACAATATGTGTTATTTAGATATAAGACTTACATATGTATATTGTAAGTACATGCATTAATGAATATTTACTAAAGTTTCAACTTAGTTAATAAAAAACGTACTATATTTCTACTGTATTTTTTTTAGTTTTCAAATGTTCTTTCGTTCTTGGTGGTCTTATAATATAATTTTATCATTACTAACATGTGTAGGTAAAATCAAACTAAAGCTTTTAAAGGCGGAAAGTCAGGTAAGCTTTTAGAAGTGGAGGAGAAGCTTATATAAAGTTGGAAATTTTAACATTATAAGATCCTCTCACATGTAACATTGGATGTTAACTAAAACTGACTTGACTGGTTTTGATACAAAAGCTAGAGAGGTGATTTATATTTAAAAATATGCTATTGAAATGTGAAAATTTCATTCAATTATTCAAATGTTTTATGAACAAAGTGTAGCTTAATACATCAAACAGAATTGAGTTTTTTTTGTGAAAGCATTTTCATCAAATATTACTTATTCTAGAGGTTCTGTTAAGTGTTCAGCGAAAAAATTTGCTATAAATTTTTTTCATCATACAAAGTAACATATCGTTTGAATGCTTTATTTAGTGATCCTTATGTAAAAATCATTATTTTATATATATGGCATAATTATTGTTTGTCTGTAAAATTATTTTTGTTTTTCATATTTTTGCCCGGTGTTTATATTAAATGGAGGTTATTATATATATATAACATATAACATTCAAATTAGGAAAAGGGAATCTAAAAAAATATTTACATGCATGTATGTCATAACCTAATACAAGACAATTTTAAAGTCATGTAGTCATCATGTATCTGGAAAAAAAAAGTAAAAAAATCACTTTTGCCTAAAATTTAAGCTTAAGTAGGTAATTCAATTTAACGTTAACGATATAAATAATATTTTAAATTCAATTTTATACAAGAAAAGTGATGATTTCAACAATTCACGCTATCAAAAATTAAAAATTATTGTTATTTATCCTTGTCTTGACGAAGAGAAGCAGACACTAGGAATCAAATATAATCCCTGCAATATTTCATTTTTATATTACTCTATGATTTTTTTTAATGTAATTTTTGACGTTTTATTAAATATCGTTAATTGTATTCATTTTATAAAAGAACAAGAAATAAATTGGAATGCCCATATCACAATGCTCTTATAACAGAAAATAAAAATAAGACTAGTTGTTAGATAAGAGAGAGTCAATGGATTGGTATTTAGTTAAATTACAAGCACATTGTTTTAGTAACGGTTTTTTTTTCTTTGTTTTACCAAAATTAATCCTAAAACGATATAAGGGAAAATATGTCAATGAAGACAAAATGTGAATTATAAGACGAAATCTAGATATTAAGACCGGAAAACAATTATACTCCCTCCATTTAACCATAGGCATTTATTAAAGGAAAGATGCATATAATCTAGAAGTTAGGATGCTTCGTTCCAATGCTCAGAGAAAGTTAGTTGTAGTAATTTCTATCTGTGAACAACTTTCAGCAATACATTTATTGAACATACTGATATCTTTAAATTGTAAGGCAGTGGCATTTAAATGGAATAAAAATAATTTTTATTCTGGAAAGTCCTCGTTTCAGATGGTCACTTGCTTGTTTCGGAGAAAATCTCAGAATAACTAATGTTGAAATCTTCTAACGTTGCACTAGAAAGTAACATTAAAATAGACATTCGGGAGTGGCTTCTTTAGCTAAAGAAAGGGTGAAAATAAGTAAACTAGCTGCAAAATAACTTGTCGTTAAAACATTTTTTTTATTATGCGAGATATTTTCATTTCATAAGAGTGTATTCAATAAATTGAAACCAAAGTAATAAAAAATTGTAAGCTTCGTAGATTGTCGCAAAAAATGTCTCTGTATTTAAAAATTTAAGTGTCATGTACGCGATACTTTAATTAAAAGTTTACGAATATTGCGGGGCAACACCGTTTCATGGATGAAATGTTATATCATGTATTGTGTATTATATCTGTATAACGTGTTGTTTTGTTGACTGTACATATTCATCATTTCGATTCGAGAATTTGAAGATTCCATAGACCCCTTAGAAGTTTTAAAGTTATTATTTTTATGACTTTTAAACAAACAAAAAATCTAGAAATCTGATTTTATTTTCAAAGTACACAAGTATACATTCAAAGGAAATTATACTCACGTGTAAATTTTTGTGATTTTTATTATTACATTATTGTGATAATCACCTGACTTTATGCTTTCGAGTTAAGCGATATAATTTTTGATAGTCGTATCTGAAAATTTAGTTTCATCTATTTTGCATATACTAGTATAATACACGTACAGGATAACTTTTCTTGAAACCAGTTACCAGTGTACCAACGTATAAAATAGTACGTTACAAAACGTTAGAAAAAAAACGAACGCTTACAACGTAGTACTTTTCTGATGTACGTAAATCCGATTAACTCTTTGTATTACAAAAGTCAAGTTACTTAGAGTCTATTCGTGTACACTTTAGTAATGGACTCACGTCCGATGACACTCACTGTCAGACGCCGTGCTGAGCTTTATGGCTGCTACAGATGTGATCATTTGGAGCGAAATGTTTTATTTTAACAATGGCTCTTTGTATGCACTTTATTTATATTATTTTTATTCAAATTACAAACATTACGTGTGGAGCAAGTCATTTAATACCCTGTTGAAATATATATTAATATCGTTTTGCTGCTATGAACGAAAAAAATTAAAATTGCTAAGAATATGTAATATACCTTTACATAGTATTAACTGAAAAGGTTCTTTACTAGTTTACTGTTCAATCAAGTCACTTATTAAGTTTTCATACATTTTGACCACAATATTCTAGTTAATTTTACAAGGTTTATCATTTATTTCTGAGATTGTATAAAAAATTATTCTGCAAGAAAAGTGATTACATGCACCGCTGGAACATGACACATATATAAAATGACGTTTTTTATTTGTTAAAGCTAAATGTCTTTTTTTATGTTTATTAAACCTTTCGAGGATCGCATTTAATGCATAAAATAAACTACATTTCACCCATTAGTACGCCCCCTCTTTTGAGATTTATGTGTAGAAAATAGTGTAGGTATTTTTCTTGTTTGTGGCTACCAAGAGATTTTTGTTTTAGTAAAATAAAATCACATACAACCAATTGTCACACTTAAAATATTTATTTTCTCTATTTCGAAATAACACTAAAATGTTAACTCTGTGTTAAGAACTACAACAATTTGTAATCCTTTAAGTTCGCTTGATGGTAATTGTCTCAGAAATATAATTCTCTCAAAATTCAATTTGAAATTTTCATTTAAAATTTTTTAATACTACAAACTTACGGCTTTGTTAAGTTCAATTATAGATTCTTTGATTGTGACCATTTATTTTTAAAAACCACAAATATGCATTTCTTCTATGTATTAGTTAAATGGTGTAAAAATGATTTATCCAATAAATTATGATTAATATAAATAAAATCAAGCGTCTATGTTTTAAATTTTATTCCCAAACAATTCTAAATTGATTGGAAATTTATTTTAAAATAATCTAAAGTTGGTTAATGCGTTCTTCATGAAAAGCGAATGAAATAACCCATCTGGAGGCGTGCATTAATATTTTATACCAGTTGGTTACTGCAACGGATACAGATTTATTGAAAATATGAAATGCATTATCTTCTTGAATTTTATGTGTCCCATTTATAAGATTTTGAAAAAACATAAGATTTTCAGTTTTTCTATAAAAAAATTAAAAGAATAATCTATGGAAGATGAAAAGCAAACTAATCATTTAAATTATGCAGAAAAAATCTGTTAATTACGAGAAAAATTTAAATAAAAACGAACGTTGCAGAAGCCTAATTATGATGAAAATCGGGAGTTACAGCTCGTAAAGCATTATCTTAACCCACAGTTGAACGACAATCTCCCTTATTAATAATAGAATAGGTAACCCTCAGTGGGTTTCTATAACAACCATATATAAATCACATAAGCAGGCGAGCCAATTCTTGAGGCCGATTAAGAGTACCATTCTTTTTCAACAAGCGGTTGTGTAAAACCTTGATTGTTATCTATGAGTTGACTTACATGGAATAAAAAGATGAAGAGCATCTGTATAAGGGTCAAAGAACATACCTCAGATATTAAAAATAGGCGTGAGTCGGAGTCAGCAGTGTGTGAATAACCAGAGGGCAGGAAAATTCATTTCGTCAGGTTTGATAAACCACAGATCCCCGCTCGTGAAGACGGGCATATAGCGAGATTAATCGGCGAGGCTATTGAAATGAAAAATATTTTAATGTACGAGTAAATAGAGAAGATGACTGGCAATTATCAATCATCTGAAATCTCTTCAGCAAAAAATAAAATCTTACTTCTACACTGGCAGGCTTCGAGAAACATTTAGCACATGTTGTGTGCAGTACGCGAGAAAATTTAGAAATAGTTGGCGGTAGATGACAAACAACAAAAGTAACTGACAGAAACTTTCATCTTGTTCGCCCGTAGTTAGGGTTCTTATTATATAACTGAAACGTCTGGTAAAATGTAAAATAATTTTATAAATGAGCGTAGCTTATCCGAAAATCATAGTTACAGTAAAATTTGTATCTACGCACTAAAATCTTAGATAATAATATTATATTTTTCCTTGAAAATTAATTTGAGTTGGAGGATTTTAGCTGGTCCTGCCCTCTGTTTATTATCTCAACTATCAATCAAAGAAGTATGCTCCTTAGGTTTTACTATAAACTCTTAATATTGAATTGGAATCATTATAGTCGAACAAATAACTAATGTTAAAAATTGTAAGCTACTCTACAATTTATTATAAATTGGTAGTAAGCGAGGATACACTTGTTGGGAGGATTGTGGACTGCTTTCTTGTCGTTTTCGTTTACATTGTTTGCTGTTAGATTGTTTTGTTGAGTGTGAGTGAGTGTTAGGTAATGGGTGATAGAGAGTATGATGGGGGGGGGAGTGCTCGGGGGGGGGGGGAACGGGCCTTTTGACTGGGGATCGTCTTGGTGCGGATGACTCAATAGCGAGAGAGAGGAACGGAGCAGGGGCAAGGACCAAGAAAGAGAAGGTGGTTCCTCTGGACCTAGAGGCTATGGGGGCGGAAAAGATAATGGTTGAGACCGAAAAAAGCCTCAACCTTATCAAGGAGCTTGTGGGAAAGAGTACCAACCTCAAGGGGGGGTACTCTTCCCGAATAATGAAGGCTTCCGTCTTTCTTCGGGAGGCGTTGGACGTGCTCGTGACGCGCACGGAGGCGGAGGAGACCCATCGTCTCATAGCCGATCTTGGTCGGCTCCAAAGAGAGAACGCGGGTCTCAAGGAGGAGGTGCGCGCTCACTGCCTCCAGTATGAAGAGATGCGCAAGGAGAGAGCATCGGCGGCAAAGGCGGTGGCAGATGGCCCTATCGGCCGAGACCAGCTCGAAACAATGGAGGCCAACATTGCCCGCATGGTCGGGAATTTGGTTGATGGGCGGTTGGCCGCATTAGAGTCCCGGCTCAAGCGGGAAGAAGTCGCCCGCCCTCCCCTGGTGTGGGACAACTCGGCAGTCGCCATTGCGGCCAAGAAGGCGATCCGCCAGGCGGCCCTGCAGAGGGGAGCCAAGACGTCGGCCTCAGTACCGGTGCCATCGGTGCCGGTAGTAATCTCCGACGAGGAGTTCCCTTCCCTCCCTGCGCCCTCCAAGGGGAAGGACAAAAAAACAAAGGGGGGGAAGGAGATTGCCTGGACCGCCTTCGGCCCATCCACCTCAGGTGGTAGGGCTGAAGCGATATCTGCCGAGGCCGGGGTCGTTGCGGCGGGGTGGACGGAGGTGGTCCGCCGCAAGGCCCCTAAAAAGAAGGAAGTGGTGCCGGGACCCAAGACACTGGCGCCACAACCAAAAAAGAAGGCGGGCCCTAAGGAGGGCCCCAAGAAAGTGGCGCTCCCACGCTCACAGGCCGTAATGCTTAAGTTACGGCCTGAAGCAGCGGCTAAGGGGGCGTCGTACTTGTCGGTCCTTCTAAGGGCCGAGAGGGAGATCGACAGGAAGGAGCTGGGCATTGGGCCCCTAAGGATTCGCTCAACTGCGATAGGGGCCCGGATAATCGAGGTGCCCGGCTCAGCCAGTGCGGACAAAGCCGATGCTCTGGCCGCGAAGCTGAAGTCAGCACTGGCGGAGGAGGTGGAGGTGTCGAGGCCCGTGAAATTCACAGACATGAGAGTCACGGGCCTCAACGACGCGACGACCGCGGACCGGTTGATAGCCGCGGTCGCGCTGGAGGGGGGCTGCACCGAGGCCCAGGTAAGGGTTCGTAGCGTGCGACCTGGGCCTCGCGGCACAGGCTCCGTCCTGGTGGAGGTGCCGGCTGCAGCGGCGAAAAAGCTGCTGCAGCTGGGCAGCCTGTCAGTCGGGTGGAGCCAGGTGCGGCTCTCGCACATGGAGGCACGACCCAAGCACTGCTTCAAGTGTCGTCGTGCCCCAGTCCAAAAGACCGCAGTGGTTTGTGCTACCGCTGCGGCAAGGAGGGCCATAAGTCCGCCCAGTGCTCCGCGTCACCGCGCTGCGCTGTGTGCGCTGACGCGAGCAAGCCGGCGGACCATGTGATGGGGGGTCATTTGTGCCGCCCCCCATCCACCCGTGGGAAACTCCCGGCCCAGCCACAAAGGGCGGTGAGACGGCTCGTAAAAAGAGTTTCCCTGCGTCATCAAAAAAAAAAAAAAGATACACTTGTTAACATGCTACTATAAAAACCAGTAACATTCTGATCAATAAGAAAATAATATTTTTTTCTGATTATAATATATAAAAACGATATTGCGTTTTTAAAAGTAAGAAATAGTTAAAATTGTAATATAATTGCATAGTGGTGTCTTGTGAAATAAAACTATAACTACAGGAAAATCTATAATAAAACGATCTAATTTATACAGTTCAGAATAAAAACTTATCATCATTTTCGTTTCATGTTATTTCCATTATTTTTGTACAAATATAATATCAACTCGTAACGTATTTGTATCGTAATTAATAAACATACAGCATTTAAATCAGACAAAAAACGCGAGATAATTTTTAGTAACCTTCTGTCCAATGTCACCTCAAAGTTGTTTTCTGTTAGCTTGAAATTGGTGTAATTAGATCATTTACTAACTGAAATAATAACGAAACACGAAAAGAGGAGTCTTATGAGATCTAAGACTTTTGCGAGTTTTATTCATTTAAATGAAACTAATATTATTCGGATATAATACGCGTGATTTATTTTAGTTAAAAAAATACATACTCCTGACGTTTCGGTTACTTAGCAACCGTGATCACGGGCAGGGCAGACGAGATGTGAAGTCTAAGCTTACCCTGATTGTTATTATACTTTATTTAACAGTCCTGTTCAATGATTATAATGATATATATACATATATATATATTCACAAATAATACAAATAGTTATATACCTCCTGATTTAAATAAGGTATTAAGAAGTATGATAAAAGGTCATATCGATATAATATGTGTAAAATCTTACGTTTGATATGAACGTCATTGATATATTATGTTTTATGCTGAAACCAGACATAAGGCAAGTCTTTCATGTCACCATGAATAAGATAGGTAACATTTTCTTATCACTGTATACATATTTTACTACCTAAAAGATAACATATTATCTAATCGAGATATTTTCTTATTTTAATGAGAAGTTGTTACTGTTATGAAAATGTATAACATTCGTTAGATTATAATTAATTAAGGCAGTGTATACACATATTTATAATATTGCAAGTTATTGTATAGAAAATTACATTTAATACACATGTTATGGATTGAGATTTAATTATTTAAAAAAAGCACTATGTGTCATAGGTGTAAAGTACTGTTGCATGTCAAATAACTGTCTGGGTGTGAAATGAACTGTACTGTATCATCATTTTTTTCATATTTAGAGCAATGGCCAAGAGAAAATCTTCCTATATATACATATAAGTATATTCTAAATGAATATAATATATACATATATATATAGCATATAAACTACCTAGTTTATGATACTATTCTTTCATTTCTTGTCTTTTGCAAAATATATTAATTACATAAACAGTGCAAAAAATAAAATTCACAAGATACCTATCACGGACTGGCAGTAGCCTCTTCTATTCGTTTACAAACAATATTTAATTTCTTATCATTAAAAACGTTGATTAGGATTGATATAATGAAACTTTTATTAAAACAAAAAAAAATGGCATAATCTTTCGGGTATGTAAAAAAAAAAGTATTTTTAATTTTTTTTTATTTTTTTTTTTTAATAATAATTACGTTGGTTATTGTTATTGATTTGTAAACTGTAATACAAAAAATACCAACGAATTAAAAAAACTGAAGACGTAAAACAATTACAGTATTTAAAAAACACGCATGAATTCAGGAACTGTTTGTTTTATTTCCATCGAATGCTTAAACGAAATGTTTTCAAGCACCTTTTTACTTAAATAAGTTAAATAAAGTTAAACTCTTTGGTTTCAGAATACTTTAGCTTTATTTAAAACTAGATATGATTTTACGTAGCTATGAAATATTCACTTCAAATGAATTTGTATTTTATATATTTGTGTAATAAAGTCTCATTACCTTGTCTAGACTCAGTGTACTTTAAAAAAGTCTAAAATGTATACAAATAACACTTAAGTTTTTTTGAGGTGAAAACATTTATAATCTGTTTATGAAAGTTTTTTAATCTCTTCAATACATTATTACATTGCAAAGTCGTTATAGAATTTATATGATGAAAGTTTCAAATGAAATTTTTAAAGGTTTTTATTAAAACAATAAATTATTAAAATTTTTTGATCAATAGTATCTTTATGTACAATAATTACATCCTTAAGTATCCTATTTTTGCTACGTTGAACGTGTTAAGTCAATTTAAGTGTTTATTTATTTGTCAGGCAGACTTATTTAACGCTTTAGAATGTAAATTTATCACAATCCTTATTTTTTTTATTAAAGAACCGATGATGATTCATAATTGTTTCAAAAAGCTTAGAAAAAAAAAGTGCTTTTAATTTGAAATTGAAAACGGTATATGCATTTCTATTTGAATTTAAATTGCGAGAACGAAATGATGGCCCAGGAATTTGTAGACCGGTCTTGCGTTCGCCAAAAATACCGACGCCATTGTCGTCGATATTTGAATTATAAATAACCCTGGGCCACATCCGTTTTCAAAATAAAGTAAAAAAGTGTAGGAAATAAAATTTTTAATAAATAATAATATGTTCTGAACTGATTGCGTTGTTATAGACCAAGCTTTTTCTGAATATAAAGACCTGTTTAATGCAGTTACCAAAACAATTTAGTTCCGACAAAACCTGATGTAAGGAATATACAGAAATTTTTATTCGTATATTAAATTCAAATGAAAAAAAAAGTTTAAAATGAGTAATGTATCAAGCAATAAATAAATATTTAAAATGTATGTTTAAGAATCAAATTAAATTCAACTGAGATAAAATTCTTTAAATAAAAAGCGTATACTTTAATTTAATTTATCTGATTGTCTTATTTGTGTTATGAGGTAACAAAAAAGATAACCGGTCGTATAAAAATGTCAAGTCATTGTTGGTAGACGCGTTTTGACAGTCGTTTTACCGAACAAAAAAAAGTACTGCGTAAAAATAGAATAAAAAATAGAATATTTAAACCCAAAATGTCGCATAATTGCAGAATGCAGCAGCACGGGGATTAGAGGTTAACATGTATTTGTGTAAATATTTTTATGAAATCTAAATAAAAAAATATTTATTATTTTCCAATCATGCTTTTAATAATTATAAATACAATTTCGGAACTTAAGTTCAAAATATAAAGATTTCGTTTATTGATATTCTATTTGAAAATAAACTAATAAGGAGTTCAGAAGGAGATAAAAAATAATTTGTCTTTGGGAATGATATAGATAAAAATAAAGTATAAATTCTGAAATTTGTCAACTACACTAACAATTATATACATATGTTTATATATATATACATTTTAATTAAATAATTTTTTGTACTATAACTTAGCGTTAGCGATGATCACACGTAATAAAAATATAATCACACCGAAAGATAAAAAGAAATAAAAAAACAGACTTAGTATATTTATTTATATTATTTCTAGAGTGTTTATAAACATCCAACACTTTAGGAAAATACCAATTTTTCCTCGAACTGCAACAACCTTCACACGGTCCAGCAAATCGTCTCTTTCTTATTCTTTATGACTTATAAAACCTTGCGGTTCTATTCGGTTGATTTTTTATATTTCAAATCGTATTTTTTCTCTGTCTATATTGGACAAAAATAACTAAATAATTTCAATAAAAATATATTAAGAAAAATATACTAAGTCATGAATTTCTTAGAAAGACAGAAACACATTATATGGTACAAAACATATTAAAAGTTTATAAGAAGGAGCTATAACAAAAACGTAATTTCTTTGAATAAATGATACAATTGTATAGGAAGAATAATGATTTATATCAAAGCTGGCGGTTGTAAAAACGCATTTATTAAAAAAAAATCTTTTGAAAATAACTCTTCTAACCGCTACATTGAGATAAAACTTAAAGTAGTTTTCTTGTAAATCACAAACTTGAATCCTTGCTATGGTAAGGAGATAATATATTGTAGCAAGTACAAACTCGCCGATAAATCTCTTTGTTCTTTACTTTTACGTCCGAATAAGAATAACAAGTTTCTTATTCAATTTATACATGAATTATTTATAGAAGTGATTTTTGTTTACTATAAAATTTATATGCACCTTGTAACTCAAATCTTTGATATAATCAGGTGCCTAAAATGGCCTTGTAGCCAGGTCTTCGTTAAAAGCCAGAAGACGTAGTAAACAGTAGGACTGATCCTAAACATAAAACTATGTATTATTTTACTCCATTAATTTTTGTAGAATTCTAATAATTTTTTAAGTGATCATTTGTCTCCGACTTCTTTATTTTCTTTATTCACACCGGGTAAGAAGTACACTACTCCTGATATACCTGAAATATAAGTAGAGTTACTTCTATTAATTTTTAACCATAAATTATTATTAGAGATAATACATTAATTTAACAAACTGAATGATGAAATAACATTTTAATTATGACACAATATATTAAATGATATAATAAAATACAACAGTCTTCTTTGTTGTTACAAAAATTCTCGGTACTAATTAATATCTTACTTATATAAATAGAGCACTCACATAATGTTATAGTAGATGTTAAAATGAATGGAGCCATACATCCAGTTTCTAATAAAATTGGAAAGATTATATTCCCCACGACCGATCCTAATCGGCCCAAGACCATGATAATTGAAAAGGCAAGAGCTCTGGAAGTAAAAAAAAATCTTTAGTTTCGGATTTTTGTTCATACTTGCTGAGCTTTCGCTTCTAAATGGTGAAGCTTAATCCAAAAATGACTTAAGCTGATAATTTGAAGATATTTTACAATAATTTTTTTAAAAATCCATTAAGTATGCTCTTATTTATTGACAAATATATTAATTTGAACATATTAATAAATAAAACAATATAGTATAAAGTAGAATAAATTTACCTTAGAGTTGTTGGAAATACACGAACAAAAAGATTTTGTTGTAAACTGAATGCTGTTTGTATAAAAGCACACGTACAGGAAACTAATAGGGCTATTTGAATAGAAGTGCTAGTCCAATACATTGCAGCTGACGTCATTGAGCACGTTATTAGAAAGATAAACATTAGGACCTTCTGCGACACGTATTTTACCAAATAACAGGTTATAGCGACAAATATTAGGGAAACAAATCCCAAGATCATTCCATTAATGTAGGTTTCGGATCCGCTCAATTTCTGCGAATAAATTATGTTTATTTTACTTTTTTTATATTTCTCCATCAGTTGTAATAATGAATATATTTTTCAACGACCGTTTTTGGAGGCATTCGGTGTATTTATTAGTTTTATATTTTATTTTTTTCATATGAAAAATTAATGTCAAGGCATTCGGTATATTTTATTTTTTTCATATGAGAAATTATTGTCATTTTCTGAGAGATGTAAATCACTTTTATATAATTAAATATTCACTGCTGTTCACTAAAGATTTGGTAGATGTCAAAATTATAATTTTTACTAATATTAATTTTGATTTTAGGTCTAATCAATAGAGTTAACCTGGGAGGTAGCTAAAAATAGGTAGCTAACCAAATAACATCGTGTCATACTCGCAGGTAAGAGTTCAATAATATTATATATTTAGTTTAAAAATATTATATATATTATTAAATTTATTCATACTTACAGGAACGCAGACATCAGGTTCAGTCAATTCAAGTAAAGTGGTATTTCTGTGCTTCACTTTAAGGTTTTGCATGTAATCTGTCAGCATGACGCAAAAACGTGCTGTTTCCCCATTTTGTTTCTCAAAATTTTCAACAATTGTCGATAATTGTGGATACCAGAGCCGCAAGGATGTGAAGCTGAATTGACAAAGTTATATCATAGAAAATCGAATATACCTATCTGTTGGACTTTGCAAAATACGCAAATAATTTACATAATCTCAGAGCAATATCATTTATAGATATGTAAAGAAATTAAGCTTACCCCAAGAATGCGATAAAAGATATCATGGAAAATAGTAACAGGTGAAACACTAAGGGCTTTCGAAATAGTTCTTTGACTTCATATAAAGCATTCACTAATTGTCTCCTCAGGCTCATCTCATTCGAAGGATTTGAATTGCACGAAACATTGAATGACGTTACCTTTAAAATTTCAATAACAATATTGTTAAAATATATTTATTATAATATTTTTTGGTGGAGGAATATCATTATTTTTGATTGATATTTATATAAAATGTATGTTATATTCAAAAATGACAAATTATAATTATAAGATAATAACATTACGTAGGTTATGTTATGAACTGTGAGATCTCTTTTTATTTCTATTAATGAAAACAAAATTACTGTTTGTTTTGAAATAGACACATAAAAATTTACTTCTCTACTATAAAAAATAAAACCAAGACATATATTTCTTTAGCAAAAAGAATTGACCATTAAGAGAGAAAATAAAAGGCAGATAGATCGTACGGGGAACGTGTCCTTTGCGTTTCCTGTGTTTTCAGAGTATATTATTCGTACTACTTCCAAAGCTTCTTTTTCTTGACCATGTGACAGCAAGTACTTGGGACTCTCAGGCAGGTTATAGAATAGAATTGTTCCCATGAAACTCCATATTGAACAGACGTATAAGTAAATATTCCATGCATGTAATTCTGTAAATTATTCAAAATATACAATAAGTTCTTTTTTTAAACGTAAACAAAAGAGAACAATATTAATGTATTTCATAAATTATTTACAAAAATAAAAATCTATCAATTGAAATTATCACATTTTGAGAATAAGGTTGTAATAGGTGACATCCAAATAACATAAAAATTGATTGTTACTTAAAACTAAATAAATAACTAATGAATGAAAGGAATTACTACATAATTCCGCAACTCACCAAAATATCCCTTCACAAATACAATATCAATTTTCAAGGGCAATATCGCCCATGATACCAAAGCAGCGACGATTAAGGATAGAGACATAAACCCTGAGTGTAACATTAATGTTCTGTCCCTTATGTCCTTATGGCAGAACTCCGTTAAATTTGTCGATATTGCACTAAAGCTTAGACTCATTCTAAAAGATTTTGAATTTATTATTGGTTGAATGCTTATGACGAGTAAAGATCAAAAGAAAATCATTGGTGATGGATCCAAAGATAAATCTATTACCGTCTTAATTTTTTATCAGTCAATTATCCGGTTGCATAGATGATAAATATTTATTTGTTGGTTTTCACCTAACCCATGTTTGGATACAAAGTGGATAAACTCACTTCAACAAATTTTACAACAACAAATTTTACCAAGAAGATTAAATTTTAAAATTTTGAAATTAGGAGACAATAATGAGGACAAACTTGTTATGTATGACGATAATGTAAAATTTCTCAAATAATTTGAAAAAAGAAACAAATAAGATTTTATAACAACAAACCAAATATGTAAGAAAATATTAAAGATTTTTTATGTAACTGCATTTGTCTGTACTTATTTTACTATTGTAATGTAGAGTTTTTCTAAACAAATAATAATTCTCATGAATTGGTAAATTGCACTTGATATTTGATTAAAATTTTAAGAATAATATGAAATTTATTAAGTTATCTTAAAAATATTAAAAAATTCTTACGAAATTCCTTCTAGCAATTTCATAAATATTAACATCCAATAATTTTGGCTTGACCCTTCGATTAGAGTGCAGACAAAAATGGCTGCGTTTCCACCCACAAGAAATATTTTCCTGCCAAAAGCATCAATCAAGAATCCTGTAAATAAACTTGCACCAATCTGTCCTAAAAAAAAAATGTTAATCTTTTTTATTTACACATACTTTTCACTAAAATTTGATCTAAATCAGTGGGTTTAAAGTAGGATTTACAAACTTACCAAAAAATGGCATTGCATTTAGGAGCCCTTTATACATTATATTCATATTCAAATCGCATTCTGCTACCGGCAGAATATAAGAAGATGTCGTTGTTACCATCATAACGGCAAATGCAGCACATAATGAAGCGGCTAGTAACCTGATATGAAATTTGCCAAATCTGCAAAGTACTAGTGCATCCTCTAATATTTTCATTGAATCATCTGTGTTTTTAGTCTTATCTGCAAAGGATTCATATAATATGAAATGAAATTCATATTATTAAATGATTATTTTTAAAATATAAAACATGGTATTCCAATAAGATTACTGTTTCATATCTGGCGTATTATTAATTATGGGTTGATGACTACAAAACGAAATATTATATCACGAAACTTTCAAGTATTATGTGGATTATACCTGATCTCAGTTACTTGGAAAAAAAAATAAAAAAAACCTAAAAATAGATATAATTAACTATACATTTTTAATAGGAATTTCACAAACCATCACCGTTTATTTTTATCATCAACATCACTCGCGACCTTGGTTCTTATTAAGGCGACTGAGATAATAAAAAATTTACTTACCCTAAAATAACAATAATAATTTTAAAAGTGTTTCGTATTAAAATATTGTTATAAAACATTTAGGGTAGTACTTAGTAGTTTATCTAAAGTTACGTTAGTTGGTTAGTTATTTATTCAACAGGAATATATAATGGTATGCAAAACGTAAAATAATAACTGAAATGATTTACAACTTTCCGTATTTAAAAATTACTGTAATTACAATAAGTTCCAAGATCTGATCATTGATGTAAATTAAACAGGTTAGCATTGATCACTTGCTATATTTTTATCATAACTTATATTTTTTGCAAACAATTTCATTACTAATTATCTTAACATGTACTTTGTTTATAAGAATTGTGTCTACAAAAATCGTCAAAACATTCCGCTATCAAAGTTTTGTTTGATTTATTTAGTCCAAACGCTTGAAAATATAAAATAAAATGTAGATTTAATATCATATTTTGTTCGTCAACACAAAGAAGTTTTTTTTTTTTTAAATTATAATTAGAAACTTTTTCATGCATGTATTTTTATCTTTTATTAAACTATTCTTATCCTCAAATAACTATTTATTATTACTTCCATGTAAAGGTACCCTAGTAAAATCGCATGTCTTGTCATTAATAATTTTCGTTAAATTGAAGTAATATTTATAATTTCTTTTAAATTACTACGTCGTTAATTCAATCATCAATTTTTTTCCACTCTTTATACATCGTCGTTTTTTCGGTTCTATTATAAATGTACGACTATAGGTATACTATAGGTAGTCCACTGTAAGTATGCAAGCGATTCACTTTTTGAATATTTATTTATTATTGGAAAGAACTAAAATATATTATGAAAAGTTAAAATAAATGAGAAATATATAAGATTTCAATATTTGCATTCATTTATTTATCACGCACGTCTTAGAAATTTAATTTTAATAAATTTTACTTACCATTTACTGACAATTCCATGTTTCATAAAATATAATATCACAAAATAAATTTTACTTCAGTAAACAACAAAAATTTTCTTATTAGCAGTATGGTTTCAATATTAGAAATATTATCAGTTTTAAAATAAGCCTTCATGTCACTATTAAGAGAACACTACTACTGGTATCTATCAATCATTTCGCTATTCAAGTATGATGACATAAAATCCTAATTTTGCAAATACAAAGTCTTCACTTGTTTATCTATGATAAGAGGAGACCGTCGACGTAATCTACTTAATAAATATAATTTAAATGTATACATGAATTACACAACAGTTCGTAGTAATGAAAGATTTTCTCTGCATATTATTTCTGATGAAGCCATATGGAAGAAGGGTCTGAACAGTTGGTTTATGATTCGATCCGATTGCGAATCACCATGATCACCAATGGAATGAGCGCTCTATCATGGAATGTAGCGAAATCCGAAGACGGGCGCTGGTCACTCGATTGCTGGCCAATGGCGCTTGCCTCATGCAATCTATAGGGAGCCAATAGCTACCCATGAAAAGCTGCCCTACAAATTTTATATAATCCCAGGATGGTTTCATCATACCGGTTGGCGACCGGATGATAAGATGCAATAATGATCTCTGGGAAGGTTCAGGCATCCTCGTAGTTTCCTGTTGAAACCCCCACTAGCAGAACGTGTCTGTATCTGTTGTTGTTTAATAGTGTCAAGGACTCGTTCAACTATCGTCCGCCATTTATACTTTTTATCTTAACAAAATACCAGGAGTCATAAAGAGAAAAGTAAGTTCATGCAGGAGCTACACTTCCTCTCTTTAAAAGTACAACTCACTAACATTAGATGTTTGCTCTGTTATCTATCGCCAATCCACCACTACCAAAAGACTAGTAAGCCATACTTGTTTTCTTTAACGGAGATGTAGATTCTATATTTTACATAACTGGCTCGCCTTACATACCCAGGTTATACTTTCGAGAATAACTTTCTTTAGCCCGGCAGGGGTATGTATGCACATATATTCGCATTGACCTACTAAAAGACCCCAAATGATCTACTAAATGGTAGTGGACACTGGTGTGGAAAAAATTGTTTATGCCGATGTCTACCAAAAACAGCAGTGACCAGGAAATGACATGTTATTTGCACACCTTATGTGGCTCTACTTCAGTACTCTTCAGGGTAGTTGATCTTTTTAGGAGATTTTAATGCTTACCATCAAACCTAGCTAGTACAGTTGGCTGACCACGCCGGGCGAGAAGCTAGAAATTTCGCCTTATCCCTAAGTCTTTCTTCTAAATAAAAGAAGCAACAAGGTGCCAGATATGAATGACCACAAATTCAATATTCTGGATTTTTACTACCAAAGGATTCAGATAGATACATCATCGAGGTCTCAGCCTCATTGGGGACCATTAAAGACTGTGTAGTAAAAGCTGTATCATATTTTTTTTTTACATTTTTTAACTTTACGGTGAAAGGTGATTGTACACGTTGGCAGATTGGGATGTGATGTGACATTTCATCCTTGGTAGCAGGTTAAATCTCTATTTTTGGGGGCTCAACTATCCATAGTCTTTAGTTAAATATGATCAGGCTGAATGCTTATGCTTTTCGGGCTGAAAAGCATAAGCATTCAGCATATCTTTTATGGGTAGGTACTCGAAACCGCAATGTCATGGATGATATTTCCAAAAAGAGAACCTTTAACAAGCTACTAAGACCTGTAAAACGTCATTAAAGATTAAGAGTTCAACTTTCCAGCAATAATGATTTTCAAGACAAATTAGGTGCCATCGCAAAAGTGCAGCAGCACTTCCAGCCGGGATAGTAGCTTTGTTTATCCAAAGAAAAGAGCCGGTCGTATGTTCAATACTACTATATTATTTTGGGCACGTACTAAAAAATGTTACGTCACTGGGTTGGATTCCGGGGAAGGAGGTAAAAAACATGCTTACTGGTGACCAAAACTGGGTTAAAACCATAATCGTCGCCCCTTCGATATTCTACGGGATACACTTTGAAAAGTAGGCAGGGGTAATTCACGCTTTAATTCCCGTATGCCCCTTTTAACAACGGACAACCAGACGCAAGATGGGGGTCTATCGCATATCGCATATCGCATTAACACCAAGCAGCATTCTTCCTCCTTTCTAATGCTGTGAGCAACAAAAAATTGGCATAATTTGCCTACGACTATGTTTCCTTCCAATTTTAATTTGGGTGATTTCAAGAAAAGGGTGAGTACGACACTCTGATAATTAGTAGGGACTAGGGCGTTCATAACCTATGACTTGATTTCCACCTACCGACCGGTGGAAAGACAGTCAAGCACCCCCCAGTTGAAATAAAAAAAAAGGTTAAATTTAATCTTATTTTATCGTTTTGTTTAACCTCATATTTCTCAATCTGACGAACAAAATTAGTGTTTAATTGTATACTTTTAAAAAAAATAACTTAGTAAATAATTATCATACCTCCCTTTGATTCAGCAAAAATGCCTGCATTCAACTGTTTTGATGTTTGGACTATTCATCAAATCCCAGTTGAAATAGTTTAGTGGATTTGTCAACGCACTCTATTAAAGATTTTTGGATACCTGACAACCCTACAGAAGATATAAGTAAGAAATATTATCGGATGAAAATAACTTAATCCATGTAAATTTGTGTTTACGTGTCTTGTTGAGCACAAAGCTATAAAATAGAATGAATGAGAAATATTCTCATAATTTATTAAAATTTCACAAGTAACATCATAGTTTTTGGTCACAGGTTTATTTTGACATAAATATAAAGAATTTTCCCCCTTGCTCTAGTTAAAACTATATTCTAATATGAACTTTGACGTATTGTCACACTCGGGATTGTGGAATGTTTAAAAAAGAACTAACACTCAGTAAGAACTGACACTCAGTCTCACTCCTTGCAAGAAATACAGTTAAAATTATTTTCTCCCGCATATCTTCTATAAGAAGGTATTAGTTCAATAAAAATAACTCAAATAAGAGATAAAGTGATATGCAAGCAGCTATGATCTATAAGAACCCATTTTATGTCACCTGTCTCATGAAAAATTTAATCTTCTCAAGTCAGATTATCTGTAATGACTAATTTATTACAATCAAAGTATACCAATTTTTATATACATCATTAATTTCTACGCTTGGAGATATCATCTAATAAATCCCATTTAAATTTGACTCAGCTGTTTAAGAGACGGCCCCAAAAAGTATAATCAGAACAATAAAAATTTCTTATTACTTAATCCCACGCCCTTTATTTTGAATAAGAATTAGAAGTAATTCAATAATTTTGGAATCATAGACACTCTTAAATATAATCTTTATAAATAACTATATAAAAAAAAAAACATTTTAATCATTACAATCGCTGTTAATTATTTTTGTTGATTCCAATTGAAATAGGATTATTAGATTTTTTTATCTGAATCATTCATTAAAAGCATCTTTATAGCAGAATATCTTTAGTAATAATAACAATTAAAGTAATTTCTTCATTATAAAAACTTACCTAAAATCTTTATATAGTAATATAATTTTTCCTTCATAAATTATTACATAATTTTTTGTCATATATTCAGCCAATTTACTTTCTAATTTCCTTTACAACGGTTTACTAGGAATACTTTATTTTTTGGGGACACATGAAGTTAAACCATACATAATAAAAGCAGTAATAGCTTTGAGTTTTCTGTTTGACCTGAAACCGAAACTTTTAACTATGTTTTCCATCGTTTTCAAACTTGTTGAATTACTTTTGTCGCCAAGGTAAAATGACAAACGTGGCTACTCAAAATTACAAAATTATAAATACAATATAATTGCCCAGAAATACCTACTTGTTTATAAAATGTTCCTGTTTTTTTGGACTTTATGTATGTCAGATAGATACTTACACAGATTTCTCACATTTTATATCTGTTTACATGCTGGATTTTAGTAAGCATATCATTAAGAAACTTTACATGTATAATATATTCATATTATATTATATTAATATTATATATCCTTAACATATTTAAAAAATAAAAAAAAAAATTTAGAATGCCAGGTAATTTTAAAAACTGTAAATGTAATGTAAAAAAATATTTGCTTAATATTTCATATATGTAAATACATTTACTCTTAGAAATATTTGATAGTCCAATATTATCTTATAATAATAGTCTTGACCAGAATCTATAAGAACTATCTAAGAAACACTGGTGGTTTTGTCTACAAATCAGTGTTCACCATTTAAATGAAACTAATATATTTTCGGATATACGTGATCACGGTTGCTGAAAAATAACCGAAACATCGGGATTATGTAGTTTTAAAATAATAAAAACCTCTTAGTTTATCAGAAAATATATTAGTTTCATTTAAATGAATAAAACTCTCGAAAGTCTTAGATCTCATTACAGTGTTCACCATAATGTCATCGTAAGGTGCACATTAGTGACATGCATATAATTATGTATACATGGTATAGGTAATTTCTAATAAAGAGAACACTTACAATTTTCTAAAAAGTGTTTAATCATCTAAATAAATAATTTCACTGAACAATTAGAAATCTAAAAATAATTATTAAGAACTCGAAAATAATCTTATTAATTGGAATAACGATTTATGAAGAATGAATTTAGCAATGAATATACATGGTAATTTTTTTTTATTAAAGTAATCAATAAACATAACTACGTACGTATGTTATTTCTAGTGAATTATTTTAATTTTGATAAACATTTAATTAAATATTAATAAACACTAAAAGAATTAAACTATACAAGCTCATTAAATAATTCTAATAATCACGGTTCTTATTACCACTCAAAACTATTGTATGAATATAAAATTGTCAATTTAAAAACAGAGATTTCTTTATTAATTAACCAGTTGATTTTATATGCATTGTTGTGTGGTTTTCAATAGTAACAAAAGGTATAAGTAGCTCCAGGTGCCAATTAGCCACGGTGTCACGTACAGCGATGTGCGTTGACGGACAGGACGTGATCTATAGGGTCTAGTAGGGGATTAAATCAAACTGAGCCGGATTAAGAGAAATCTCCCCAGATGTAATATGAGTATTATAAAATTACCTGACATGTAAGTAATCAAAAAATTTATGTAAATTATAGACAAAGATTTTATCGAATTTTTTTTTTACACGTAGAAATACCGGTAGATAATTTTGTTAATAAAATTTTAGGTATATAAGTGTTTAAAAAACAAAATTGAAAACTCCGAAGATCCAGCTTGTTACACAGGTCACAAAAAGCTTAGTTACAGGTGAGCCTAGCTGTGATTAGTTAATTACAGTTCGAACATGGGCTGGCTTGACCAGGGAACTACAACCCTCTCACAGAAGATCCACGTGAAGTAGTCTTTAATGGCTGCTTTTCGTCCGATGACAGATAAAACAGACAACATAATATGTCAGAAACAAAACAAATAAATAAGACTTACATACGAGAAGTACAATAGCGATTTATATAATGAAATAAAAAATACTCTCCATGAAATGCTCAAAATTCTCAATTAAGTTGGATTTCTAAGCGCTCTGACTCATACTTATTATAAATAATAAGACATTGCAGAATAAAGAGTAAGACTAAGCTAAAAAATATTAATTTGCTGGTGGTCCTGTTTTTTTTATTTTACTCGCGTAAAATAAATATATGACATGTTATTGATTTTATGAGGCTGCTTCAAACGTAATTTGTCCCACTTCTACGAGAGCCTGCGGAACAATGTGAAGAAAATCATAAATGAAGGTAAGCATGTTAGTGAAAGTAATAATTTAAATTAAATATAACGTCAAATAAGTCGCGAGAATAAAATTTTATACATCTTGCTGTTTCGTCTGAAATTAAGTCTTCCATGCAAACACCTCTAGCTTAAATATTTCTAATTATCAGAAAATAATGATATAAAAGACAGCAAAATATTTTATAGCCAGAAATGTCAATTTTATTTTTGTCGAAGAGTATATCTTATTATAACTAAATTTATTACAGATGATGGATAGATCGACTTTGACGTTACCGCTAAAAATATGAAACAATTTCTTGGATAAAGTCATTGATGAAAAATAAAATTAAAATTACATTTAAAATACAAATGGACTATAATTACATTAATGTGGTAATTATTATTGTTCTAAGACTAAATTAACTGTAAAGAAAATAAATACTAATTATTGTGACTTCATTTTTTTTTTATAAATTAAATACGTATTTGTCATACGCGACCAAAAATTTAAATGATAATTTCTACTTTACTTCAAATATTTAATGTTAAACAGATTTATGAAAGTTTATGTATTTATTATACCGGTAGTTGCTTAATTGGCTTCAATGTTCCCGATGTATTTATTTTGCTGCACATAATGAACTTACTGTGAAAATATTATACTGGTTAGGTTTTAGTCAGTAAATTATGTGAAATCTTGTTCATAAATGAATATTTTTTTTCCAATACCTTTCTTACTAAATTTACATCTTTTACCAACTATTTTTTGACCCTTTTATTCTTCCCTTCCGTTTCGATTCTTGGTTCTACTTACCTTGCTTTATTTTTGTTAAACAAAAAATATTTCCTCAACTAATTGCTTTATGCCAACTCGAGTTAGCGGAACGTGTTCAGAATTTTGAGATAATATTGATTTCTACCGATACCGCATTAATTCTATGGTAATATTTATTTTATGTTCATATTGTTCTTGGAAAGAAACTGATTTAATAGTTATCATATAACATATCAAAACATTGATATCTGAAAACAAAGGGTAAAATAAAATAAGACAGAATATATTTTTATAAAAGATAAAAGGAAATGATATTTTAATTTCAGATTAAAAAAATTAGATCATAATAATTTAATTCTTCTAATAATAGATAAGTTCTGAATCACTGATAAATTGAGAGCAGACCGGTCAGTCGTTGAATCATAAAGAACGGCTGAGCTGTTTCCGTCATCCGGTTTTTTCGATAAAAACTTGTTAAAAGGAAATTGGTTTTTACATCACTTCCAACGCCAATTAAGTTCTTTAAAATAAAAATAACACTGGATCTTTCTACTAAAGAATCTAAGGGTGGATTTTTGGGTGAAACAGTATTTCACTTTGAAAGCACTAACAGGGAGGGGGGTAGCATTATGTATGGCACGAGACAGACATTAGGTTTTAAAAGATAAAGTACAAGATAATTTTTTGTACCTTATTATCAAAATAAATAGTTCTTTATTAAAGGTTTTGATAAAAAGGAATCAGCATAATTCCTCCTACCTCCATGTTTTTCAAATCAAATCAAATCCCATTCGGTAAAATATTTCAAATGATTTCAGGCAACCAGGAAACGCTTAACCAATTAATATAATATTGTACACTTATATTTTCAACAGTAACAAACAATGAAACAGTTTCATTGAAACTATTGATTATTTTCCAAAATACACACAAAATAGCAAATCTGTATAACACGTTTTAATTACTTGACTCTACAATATTTTTGCCCATACAAAGACTTAATACATCATACATTTTTTATTCCACTTCAAACAGAAACCTGCTGGTAAAAGATACCTGGTCCCCAGCAGGTCCCAAATTAATATTTATGGTATCGTAACAAGCATTATATGGCTATAATAACTCAATTAATGTATTTCCTTTATGTCGGGATATGAGAGAGGAAATTAACTTTTCATCCTCCATTAAAACGTCGGACGAAGTAAACACCAAGGTTCATTTCGGTCTCAATAATTTAAAATTTAAAAAATATTACTATAATAACGAATAATTTATTTTTTAATTTATCAGGAAGCAAAGTACACATTATTCAAATTAAATTGATTATGTTGGAGAATTTGTATATTGTTAAATTTGAAAATAATTTGCTAAGAAAATTTAAAGAGTATTTATAAACCTTATACAATTTTATGAGTAAAATGAGAGTGATTATAAGAACTGTAATTAATAATGTTTTGGACTCTAACCAGCAATAACCGAAGTTTCAATCAATACTTGGTTTATATATTTGAAATGTTCTAGTATCTATTATTTTTTTAAGAACTATATGAAATAGGCAAAGTGTAAAAATATGCTCTTTTATATAAAAGCGATTACAATAATGTTTGTTATGTAACATTCTTTCAAAATATATTTAAAATTAATATCTGATAACATTCAATCACAAACACATAAACTTCTGCAAATACATTAAGGGTTTTCTTATTAATTTGATTACTACAAATTGAATCCGTTTACAATATATTATATATATTTATTATTTAATTTAAAAACATTATTTTTATCAATCTATGGCTTTGATAGTAAAAATAACATAATATTTTATACAAACTTAGGATTATAAATTTCTTAAACAAATATAAAACAATTCTTCATATTGAGCTCCAAATAATGTACTAATGTAAAACATTCTTGTTCATAAAGATCCAAGATAAAACAGGGTTTTTCAAATAATTGAAATATCTAGGTTATTGTTTAACTTTTCACCTAATAAGTTTCCTGCAGTTGCTACATCAATTTTTTTTTTATATGGTTTGTTCATTACAATACAATAAGAAAGCACAAATATACTTATGCTTTACTTTTTATTAATTCTTTCAGAATTTTACTAAACATGTTAAGTTGAGATACTTCATTTATTACTATCCCCCTCTTCTTAATTTTCGTTTGTAATATTTGGTAAGAGGTATACTAGACCAGCCATACCTAGAAATAGAAGGTTGCTTACAAAAACACAGGCTATTTTATGTAAATTACTTGCTTATCATGATGGTAAACTAATATTTAAAAAAATATGCTTAATAAAAAATATTAATTAAAATATAGTTTCCATAATATTGAATCGTATTATAGTAAGTTTATTTAAATATATACTTATACAATGATTAAACTGTATTAGTTAAGAATTGTGCCAAGCAACCTAATTCCAATAAAATTGGAAATATTGTACTTCCTATCAGCGACCCAACTCGGCCAAAGGTCATTATAATTTCACCTCCAGTTTCAATCAAAAGGCAAGATGAGGAAGGTAAACACTTGTCAATCAATTTAGCCTCGATTATCACAACGGTTTCGTGATATAATTGATCACACTAATTTATTCCTAATTAAAGCGTATGAAATAATATGTTGTAATGGGTAAACCAATATCAGTAATCCGACACTGCTAACACTTTTCGTGATAAATTGAATATTTGATGAGTAGTGAGGGAGTAAACTACAGTCCAAAATGCCATGATACAGGGTTACAAAGTATTATTTGGATTTTAAGCAGAACAATTTGCGTGTTTATTTTTCCCTTCACGCCATAATGCCTCGAAGTCTAGCGTTCCGGTTATCATTTCTATAATTATGCCTAATACCTGTATTCCTGGATTGATTTGAGTTTTAAAGAACCTACTTTCCCTCTCTTATTCCACTGGTATAGTCCCATATTTATGGAAAGTAGCCAATGTATACCCTATTTTCAATAACCAAGAGTAATCGTACAGTCTCGTCCCAAAATAGGCCTAAAGATTACGTCTTTGCTTTCATAGGTGATGGAGTGTGTCATTAATACGCAAGTTCTGGGTTATCTAGAACATAATCACGTTAGCATACACCGACAGCGCAATTTTTGTCTCAGTCAAGCGCTAAGTACTGGTCACCTTATAGTATACTTCACTCATCAATTGACTGAAGCCGTTGAGGAAAAGGTAAAGCTTTAGCAGTATGTTAAGACATGGAAAGGCCTGCGATCAGGTCTGGCATACTTCACTTTTATCGAAATATGGCTCGCTGGCTGAACGAATATCCATGAAGTTGAAGAGAGCATATTGGAATTTGTATCTAAAATTAACTTCTTTGGGCCAGATCTCTTTATTAGCTTTCAAAACACTGGGGAAGCGAGACATTATTTCACATCGGGACATTTGCTTTTACTATCCTATATGCAAAGTTTTGTCCACACATGAGGTATTATTCTCATTTAAAGTCCGTTGGCCCCAAGTATCAACTACATTGATTGATGTCCCAGTTAAAGTTTCTTCTGCCAGCTATAATGTAGGGTCGTTCAAAAGTCGAATGTGCCAATATTTCCTACAAAAATAGTTCCAGCAGCTCATCTCCAATTCCCCTTACGTTGCAGGTCTATAGAACAACCGTATCCACTTACTACTCGAAATCCCGTTTGCTCGATTGCCGCTTTGTTTTCTATTTCTTGTTTGTCTTTAAAAGGAGTATACTACTGAACTCTGTCTGAACCACACTCCATCCCAACATCATACGAAATTAAGTGAGACACGTCCATGACAGATCTACCACCAACTTTACATGGTGTAACACATAGATATTGAGGGAGTCTCTGTTAAGAAACCAGAAATTCAGCCCTTCCTCTCACTCACACAGGATCTTGCCTCCTATGTCGACCCAAATGTTGAATCATTATTTCCTTTCATTTTTTCTGTGCCGTAATTTGAATAAAATGGCACAGTTGTTTCAGAAGTCTAAATAGTGTTTAAAAGTCGATGTAGTATTTGAAGTGACACGTCTTTGAAGTTACGTTTGTGAAGTTACACAAATGTTAGGTTATATGTTTTATTAGTAAGGTGTCAATTAATAATTAAATAGTATAATTATAAACAGGATTAAGTTCAGTAGAAATGATTTAAAGTAATTTTGAATGTTGATTCTAATAAGTTTAACCCAATATTAAAAATTGACAATAATTAAAACAAATTCTAATTTATAGAGAGTTGTTTGGGCGCAAATATATCCCGTGCGTTATAGTTAAGTCGCAAACGAGTTAGTTGCGTCCTTTCTCGTCTCATTGCTCATATATTGCAAGAAGTGACTAGCATTAGCACTAGAAGTATATAATAAAAAGTTTTTACACAAACATTTCAAGGAACATGACAAGAACTGGCTTAAAATAAACTCACAAATATTGCATAATATTTTGAGAATTGTATCTAATGAAATATAACAACAATTACCTTACAGTTGTTGGAAAGCATCATACATAAATGTTTTGTTAATTTGTTTTAGTCCGTACATTGTCTGATTAAAAGCACACGTACAAGACACTAATATTGCCATTAGCATAGAAGTTCTAGTCCAGAACATGGCGTCTGAAGCGGTCGAACACACTATAAGCAGGATAAACATAAAAACCTTTTGAGATACGTACTGTACCAAATAACAACAAAGCGCTTTTAATAGGAGTGAAACAAGTCCGAGTATTATTCCATTAATGTAGGGATCATTGTCAGTTAACTTCTGGAATTGTTTCAATGAGTAAAGTACCAATATTTCTTAGTAATTATGATAATGTAATTGTAATTATAAGGAAAACAACTGTTTATTTTTCGTATTTTTGTTGCAGCGTTTTATTCTTTTTGTTATTTCCGACAAAAAAATATCAATTTTCTTATTTTTTTTAGTTACAAAGGTTATGTTCAAATAAATAGCTTTTAAGGCATTTATTTCAAATTATTGTTATAAAAATCTGTTATTACAAGCAAGGTCAGGTAAAGGTCACAAGTTAAGGTAAAGCAAAGGCAAATAAAAAGACCTTGTTTTCTACATATATAAATGCTAGCTTGAGATATTGTATCATTTATTTCATTTTCAAGTTACTTTTGCATGTAACTGTCCATCATAGTGCAAAATTGAGCTGTCTCTCCGTTCTTCGGTTCATAATTTTCAACAATAACTGATATCTGAGGTAACCACGGCCACAACGACCTATAGCTGAAAAATTTTCTACAATAAATAACAGGCACTAGATTTGATTAACATTGACACATCTCAATAGGACGTACACCAAGTTTAGGGAATTTCATTCTAACTTACTATAGTAATCTTACCTTATTAAAGAGGAAAAAGAAATTGTTGAGAATAACAACAAATTACACAGCACAGGTTTCCTTAATAGTCCTTTTACTTCGTTTAACGCATTAGTAAATTGTTTCTCTATGTCTATTCGATTTATTGATTCTATGTTATATGTTATATTAAAAGACGCCGTCTTAAATAATGTAAATTTATTATTAATACAAAAATAACAGTCGAATTTAATGCTAAAGTTAATATTATTATGTTTCTATGTAGTTTTAACATACAGGTAACGTATTTTTCGGTTTTCCAGTGTTTTCATGGTATATCGTTCTAATTACTTTTAAAGCCTCATTTTCTACACCGTGTGATATTAAAAATTTAGGAGTCTCTGGTAAGTGATAGAATAAAATAATGTTTATAAAACTCCACATCGAGCACACATATAAATAAATATTCTAAGAATGTAATTCTCCAAATAATGATATGATATTAGCAGTGTCTCACACAATAAATTCGTGTCACAATTAATATTAATAATTTGTTCTGTAGTTCACTTATTTCCCCCTACAGTTATAATTGTTTCATCAACAGTTGTATGTACTTCTTCAATAATTTTTATGTTTTCTTCCAGTTCCTTTTATCAGAAATACAAATAATTATATCATCATCAGCCTATAGGAGAGCCCACTGCTGAGCAAAGGCCTCTTCTCACATGGAGAAGGTTAGAGCATAAACCAACACGCTTGCTCAAGACGGGTTGGCGATTTCAAACTTATAAAATTAATTATATATTAAACACTAATTATAAAATTAGATTACAAATCTTTTTTTTTAGGATTGATTAAATTAAAGTGTAAATATTATAATTACTGTAATAAGGTTGTTTGAAAGAATCGATGCTTATTAGACATTTTGCTTCTATATTCTATATTTGTAAATTATTAATTATATATGTATTAAAATATAAATAAAATGTACCGTGAAACTAAGAAAAAACATAAACTTCATGGAATTTGTTTATAAAATGAAGCAAGGAAAAAAACTAAGTGTTATATAAAATGTATATATACCCATAAATGTAATACTCACGAATGTATCCTTCAAAAAACACTATATCAATTTGTAAAGGCAGTATCGCCCATGAAACTAATGCAACAACAATTAAAGAGCCAGCTAAAAATCCTGAGCATGTCATTAATATTTGATCTCTGATGTTATGTGACTGAACTCGGTTAAATTCGTCATATAGCACTGTAAGAGAAACTTACACTGGAGGTATTAAATTGATTTATGATATTAAAATTTAATTACAACGACTTTGTTACCATAATATGTCAAATCAATTTGGGAATACTAAGTTTTATTAGAAAGTAAATTTTCATGTTCCTTAATTTACCGAATAAGTTCCATTTAAGTTATTAAGGCGAATTTTAACTTAAGTATAATTTAAATTGTTTTATTTCTATTTTTTTTTATTTTCTTTACTTTCGACTGGGCAGTGCAGTTGGCTCTGAACAAACCCGTGTTAAAATAGAAATGAAGGTGTAGCTTGTGACCGCACTACCGCACTGATGGCCTATTTTGTTTGAATGCGTCTGTTTCCTTAAAGGTATAATTTGATCATCTTAAAGAAAAAGGTGAACAGGCTGTTACTGAGATAGTGCATTCACTACCGACAACTTCATTTACATATGCCAAAATGTAATCTGCTCGGGGAAAGACAAACTGTGCTGTGTGCATTAGAAAGGAGGAAGCATACTGCTTCGTGCGGATGTGAGGAAGGTGTTCAAAAAAGGGTAGACACCTTCCACACTTCCTCAATTCCTCAAATTTTTAACTTAAAACCAGACAAATCTGATTGAAATAATCCTTCAAACGTATTTTAACATTTTTATTTTGGATTTTATCATACTATTAATATATTTTAGTTTTCTTTCCGAAAAAGCCTTCCTAAATCTAACTACTATTAAGAGAGGATATTCCTATTGTTTTAAAAAAAAACTATTCTGGTGAAGAAAATATTTACAAAATTCCTTGAAGTAATTTTAATATGTTTCGCTCGATTCTTCAATTACGGATTAAAAAAATATCGCTACGTTGCCACCTATTAGAAATATCTTCCTGCCAAAAGCATCTATTTGGAAACCTGTGAATAAACTTGCTACTATTTGCCCAGAAATAATAATTTGATAGGAAACACCACGTTATATAGTATAATGAAGACGAAAAAAACTTACCAAAAAATGGCATAACATTTAAGAGACCTTTTTACATATTCATATTTAAATCACATTCTGCTACTGGCAAAATATAAGTTGTGGTTATCGTCATTGTGGCAAATATTCCACACATTGAAGCCACTAATACCAGATTTACGAAATACTAAAGATTCTTCTAAAATTTTCATAGCTTAATCCAAATTTTGGTTTTCATCTGTACGAAAAAACATTTGTTAATTTAAGTGTTATTTTTTTTTATCTGGTCTTATTCTTTAGGAATTAACTTTTTTACTAAAAGTTCAAAATTTCAGATGGCATCTTTACTGTTGTTTTTATCTTTTCTAGTAGTTTTCTTAGCTGTTTTTATTGATCTTTATTATAATTTTAAAAGTATTATATAATTAGTACCCAAGGGAAATACTATATTAACAGTTTTTTTTTCGAAAAAAGTCTTTGAACTTAGCTTCTTTAATCATTTTAAGCACTTGTAAAATGTAGTGAAAGTTCTTTAATAAATTTCTCTTGTTATTTATTACTCCTTGAGACACAAAATTTTGCAAAACTGTAAACTTTAAACACTTGGTGTGTAAATTATGCATTCTTGGTCTAAATAAATCAGAAAAATGTAATCAACTTTAGGTCTCGTATTCAGAACACAAGCGGTCTCTTGAAATGCTTGTCTTATAACTACAGGTATAAAATAACAATAAATGTATATAATATTAGTGTTTAGATCTCAATAAATGAGGAATTGAAAAGAATCTTCAGTAAATTTTATAAAATTTCGCATTCATGACCGTTTTTATTACTACATATCTTATTTAGATTAAATTTAGTTCTCACTAACAGTCTACGCCCAAGAGAGTACTCTATAGAGATAAGAGGACATTAGCGGTCGAGTGTTACTAAATCACTGCTGTCGTGCAGCTCATTAAGCGGATCCAAAATCACTTACAATTTATGCATTAGGATAACACTAGAGAATATTTATTGTACATACTATATACATATACCTTTAATATTTTCTATAATAAATCAGTTAAAATGAGTTCAATAATGCACAATTATAATGAAAAACTTAAGACTGAATTAGTGCGTCACTTTGATGCTGAAATACATTAAGGCAATGTTTAAAAAAAACATTAAATTTATTCATAGCTTGTTGCTGTGTAATGACTTTTAACAAATTGCAAACAGCGGAAAGTATGTGTGAAGACTTTTTAATGACTATGGGACTAAAATTTTACTGTACACATTCAACACGAAGTGGGTTGTGCTGAAACTAATAACTACAAATGAAAATTTTCATGTTACCATAAAATTTAATGACTAGAAATAAATTATAATACTTCATTTTATAATTTAAAATACCTTTTATTTTTCATCATTTATATTTAACGTTTCTGTTATACTAAAAATTGTTAAACTAACAACTAACTAACTAACATAAGTCACTTGTAAGAGTTTAAATTTACATTCTCAACTCGTTAGGCATAGTTTCAAGGTTTTTTATTCATGAATCATAGAACATACAAACACCTCCATTTATAAAAATATCGATTCTCTGTGGTGTCAGCAAAGCAATAGTTAAATATTCTCAGCTCCTCTTGGTTGGTTCTTTTCTTTGTATGATGGAAATTTCACTCACACCTCTTTAGCTTGATGTTTAAAACCGCAACTAGCAGTTTACGATCTCTTCCACAATCAGCACCAGGGTATGTTTTTGTGTTAGTAATACACTTTCTCCATCTCTTTGATATAGTTATATAGTCTATTTGATTGCTTGCTCTATCTCCAGGCATTTTCTGTATATATAGTCTCCTCGAATGATTTTTGAAGCATATATTCTCGATTGTGAGAGAGTTTTCCGCACAGAACTGATGCCACATTTCCTCCTTATCGTTCCTCTCCCCTGGTCCAAATCTGGCGACTTTTGCTCTTAGGTCTTTAGTTGTATTTCCAGCCTTATCGTTAAGTACTCCTAATAAAAAAGTTATATCTTTTCTCGGAATCTTTTCCAGGGTGTCAGAAACTACGTTATAAAATGTTCCTTACGTTATAAAATGTAACTTATAGGATTATATCCCAGTACACAATTATTTATCGTATGGGATATTGATATAGCTACACCGTTTTTGTCTTCGCTTTCATGGCCTGAGAAATATAATATAGATTAAAATTAAATTGACAATTACAATGAAGTTAAATAAAAACAATAATTCTTTTTAAATATAATTTTAAATTTCAAATTGAAATTACATTTAGATTTTTTCAATAAATAATTTAGAATAACCCGAGTTAGTGATATGACCGCGTCATATTACTCAAAATTAAAGTTTTCTATAATAACTAAAGAACGCTCTTTAAAAACTTTGAGTTATAATGTAAGACTATTTCAAGGTTGTTATTTATCTCCAATAGTATTTAATATTGTAATTAATATCTTAGTAGATAAACTAATTAACAAGGAAAAAAAATGGAGGTATCGGTTCAAGTTTAATAATAAAAACACAGGATCCATATTAGCCTTTGCTGACGACCTCGCAATACCGACACGTAACCCCAAAACATTGTCAGGTACAATCCAATAGGATGAAGTGGATAGATTTGGTGAGTGGACTGATGGATTGAGGACAAAACCAAATAAATGTCACTGCCTACGCCTCGGTAGGCGAAATACAAGATATTCCTCATACAATCCGGGATTATCGTTAGGCGGTCAATGCGCTTCTACGGTTACGGAAAATGCACCATTTAAATTTCTTGGTCGTAAAATTTATAATATAGGACGTACTCCAACTTTAGAAGGAATAATAGATGGGTTTTTCAAACGATCTTAATAAGGAAGATAGCAGAAAGTCAGTAACGTCAAAAAAACTTGGATCTACGACTACCTAACTTCACGTTTAAATTGGCCTTTCCTCGTCTATAATTTAATAAAACCATTTTGTCAAAATTAGACCAGGCGTCACAAAGATGTTGAAGTTGTGGGTTGTGCTCGCGCTGTCGGTTGATTCGTCAGCTTTACTTAAGGATCGCAATAGTTTTGGGATGAGTCTAAAAAGTCCATCGGAGCTCTATAAACACCTGAGAGTTTCCATGATATATATCCTGGGGAAATCCCATGACGACGTCGCTACATCGCTCCCAAAAGACAGAGATATCCTAGAGCTAAAATCAAGACTTCAATTCCATAAATAGTTTATGATAGGAGATCAAAGTAACAGAGTAGGGTTAGGATCAAGTAGGAAGGCCAAAGATACGTATATATATTAAAGACTTTTATTCGGTAAGACGAGAATACTAAATATAAGATCCGGGCAATGAACTTAAAAATACAGAATATAAGGATATAGGAGATATTTGCATCCCATTATCACTAAAATGGCGAGCTTTAATTCATGTTTTGTCGCCAGCACTGCTAAAATTTTATCTTAATGCGTTCCAGATGACTTTACCAGATCAGAGTTATTTATTAAGATGGAGTAAAGGTACCAAAAAAACTTGCTACGTCTGCGGGGAGGCAGTTGGAACTGCTAAGCATTTGCTGATGTAGGGTGCTCCTGGATAGCGGCCAATACTCGCTTCGTCACGACAGGATTTTAGAAATCATCAAAGAAAAAGAAAGAGCGCAAAAGAAGAACCACAAACGAGCGATCAATAGGTTTTGTGAGAGAAGGCACTAGGGCTATAAAATAAAACGTCAAACCGTGCTCTATCCTTAAAGAGGCTTCGGATTTCACTATAAAGATGGATAGGTATGAGAAACAATACAAAATCCCATAGGATATTTGTGCGTCGGTCTCCAGACCAGACATATTTATGTATTGGCGAATATTAAAGTGCATTGTGATAAAAGAGCTTACGGTTCCATGGGAAACCAACATCGCCAAAGACCATGCCATCAAAGTCAATAAATATTACGAGCTCACTAACGCACTCACTCGAAATAGGTTCGTCGTAGATCTGGTCGTGGGAGAAGTGGCAACGAGAAGCATAACAGCTAAATCTCTCTATAACCTACTAAAAGACTTGGACCTGTCCAGAACTAATATCAATTCATTCTTGGAACGTACCTTGAAAACAGGTCTCATAGGTTCTTTTCAAATTCGGTTAGGAAGAGAGAAGAACTTGGACGGTGGAGATGAGCATAGTAACGCGCGTTAAATAGGGGTCCCTTAAACCTACACCTGGGTCGCAAGTTCCAGACACTGTTGAAGATCCTCTCCCCGCAACGCCATGGACCCGGCAACCGCACAGTGAATCTATTGAATACTAAGAGCTTTCGTCTTACTAAAGTGTATAAAAATTTATAATTAATACCAATATATAATTTTATGATTCCTCTGAATAAGCAGCTGCCTCCACGTACATTGGTCTAAAATAATTCAAACCGGATAAATAAATGAAGCTAATGTTATCTCAATAATTCTGTTTTCTTTCTTATATTATTTAAAAACTTAATTTGCACCACTCTTATGTATATATATATTTTTTTAATCAAGTAAGATAGCCAAATACAGGTAGTAAAATATAGAAAAAGGACTACCTTTGTTTAATTTATTACTGTTTTTTTGGTCCAAGTCAATTTTATAAAACGTTCTAGTAACATGTTTTAATTGTAAGTAATTATGTTGCGTTATCAACAAATTAACCTGTCGTGACTCCGAGTATTAATAAATTTACATATTACATTATTCATAACAGTGACCTGTTCCTAATTTAATCATAGAAATTATATCAGTACAAAGAATCTATGCATAAATAAGATGTCATTGCGCTGTAATACAGATTCGCTACATATAAAACGAACTAGAAAAGAGAATTTAAACTTTTGTTACATATTTTATTACATTTAATAAACAGAAAGTTTAAAGACTTTTCAAATACATTTAAATCTATGAATTAATTATAATTTCAATCAGATGTTTTTTTTTATTATTTTCAATCCTTAGACTTTTAAGGATACATATTATATTTTGGTAGGAACAATTACAAGTATTACTTCATAGTGTATAAAATTAAATAGAGTCATAGACTTTACAAATTCAATGATTGATCTTAAAAAGATATCTGATTTAATGAAAAAGAACAAAAAACCCCTCTTCACGCTTTATCTTTACAATTCCAGTTCGTGTTGTATTAACAATTATTCTTATGTCGTCTAAAAAAATCTTAAAATGTACCACCAAAATTAATCAACTAAATTTTTTTTTTTTTTTTAATATTTTTTAATGATCTTATATACACAAAAAAAAAATATAATGCTGATATTTTACTAAAATGTTACACATACAATTCCTTGAAATTATTCGATTACTAATTATTATCGATTTGACGAAACTGTAGTGGAATAAAAAATATATATTTTTATAATGAATAATAAACTATCACAATGGTAAAATTATTTGAGGCGGGTAGGAAAGTTCCGTGAACTTGATCCGAATACTGAATTACTCGTAAAGCCATAAGTCTTTGCACAGAGTAGTGTAAATCTAGCAAATAATATTTTTTTAGTTTACTTGGCTTATATTTTTATGTATAATAATCAATAAATATTACGAATAATTTTTCAAATTTCAGAAGTAGGGACTAATCGACCTGGGCCGAATTTTTGTTCGGTTGGTCTCATATAAATGAGATATATTTTTATAACATTATATAAAACAATATTTTATAAAGTTCTGATATAAAAATACATTAATATTATAATAATTATTGTCAGTTATGTGTATATTTTTTTAAGTTGTAAAATTATATTTTGATAAAATTTATTTCATTTCTATCTTACTCTGTGTTCTTTAGTCGATTTTGGTATTCGACTCGCGAGATCTGTAAGCATTCAAATATTATATTCAGAGAGATATTTTTTGATTCTGCACCATTTTATTTACGAAGGCCTTCTCAAGGAATCATTCACAACTTTTTTGTTTATAAAGTTATAACAAACAACTAAGTCATGAAAACAAGGATTTTAAGTTCGACAATATCCGTTTTATTTATCAGATTGTTGTTTTAATAAAAACCGACTTAAAATTTTGAATAAAAATTTAAATAGTAATTTGTTTTAAATAGAAATTCAGTTAGAGATTAACTTCAAGAAGTTTACCAGACACATTCATCTTAGTGAAAGTTTTGATGGCTATTGAATTACAGTTATTTTATAACTTCCCTACAAAGAGACGGCACGAATAAGAATTTTAAGATAATTAAAATGAACTTTACAGGTAATATAATTCATTTGTTGCCAAATAATTTATGGTTTTACGGTCTTTTTTGAATTTTTTCTATCACTGGAAACAGTGTTTAAGAATCTCTTTCCGCCCAATACACTATAGTTACTATCTCAACCAGTTAAACCCACTAATCACATTTATTCCATCTTATGCCAAATATTACGAGACAAAACTTAGTGATTTGTTTATCTATGTAAAGTTTGTAGCCAGTCTTTGTGGGTTTGTTTAATACAGTGCGGATACAGAAAATCTACAAGACAAATCCTTAGTGGTCACATCTATGCCTAAACGCAAGCAACTTGAAGCTTTCCAACGCAATCCATCGTATAGTTTTGTACAACATTTTATCTATGAATCAAGTTTAAAACAATGCTCTCGATACGGAACGAAATAAATATTATAAATGACCATTTTCTTACATAATTAGAATTGTACGTTAGGACAGGAAAGTATTTAACTTGCCTTTTGCTTTATTCTATTTTATAGAAACCTATAGCCAATTTATACACTGAACAAAACTATAACACAATGGAAAATATTGGAGAACTAATCAACTTTGTGCTCCTATTTACATAAAATTAAAATTCAAAAATATGCAAATAGTGCAAAATGTATTATCAACTTTAATAACGTTGCAGATAATAAGGAAGCAGGATGTAGAAATACATAAATGTTCTAGGGATTTGTGTTCTCTAAGTTGGCAACAAGATAAAGCCTACAACTTAATAGATTAAAACAAGAAACTGAACAAGTTTGAATGTTATACTTTGAGGTCGGGTGAAATACAAACACATTGTTTGGACAAAATATGGCCAAGCTACTATGTTATGATATAAAAGGAGAATATATACGTAATAGATATATGGTTTTCATGAAAATACTTTAACTTTAAAATAATTTTGAACCAAACATGTTTTAAATCTTCTATTACTTTTTCGCAACTGTAATCACGTCAAAACGACTTAAAAATTAAAACCGTAAGCTTACATTTCGTTTTTCAGCTTTTTCAGAATATTACATAACTATAAATCTAGCAAAGAGAAAAAGTCATTAATAGGAAGATCTATTACACATCTTAAAAATGATATTGATAATTTCTATGCTTAAACTCATTACGGAAGAATATCTCTTGTACCTTGGTAGTATACGAGTACTAACGATATTCATAATATAAATACCAATATTGTTTAATTCAATGAAAAATATATTTTTTCACTAATAGTCTAGTTCAATTACTTACACGAATATAAGTTTTTTTTTTTAAATTAGGACAGCGGCAAAAAAAAGTTTAAGCAAAGGTTTCTCAGATACGACTCTCAAACTGAAGAACTAAAATGTTACTGAGCCCCATATTGTATTCTAAAATTTTGGAGATTTTGCTAGTTAAATAACAAGTTTAATGTTTTGTTATACCATCTTTTTAATTTGCTTTTAACGATCTGATAATATCACCACAGACACTGAATAATAAAAAAAAGAGCCTTACATTAAACATATCCAATAAATATCATCTACCCAACCCTAACGAAAATTACAGTTTGGTTTTTCAAGAAGTATAACATTATTGTAACGGTATTGCTATATATTAAAAAAACACCAATTCTGGCAGTTGTACCAAAGAAACATGATTTGCAAAATTTATCAAGACTTATGTAAGCATTAGCATAAATAAAAGTGGGTTTACCCACTTTTTTGTACACAAACAAGACAGAAAAATCTTCTTATTTCTATTATTTATATAGAAATTAACGCCGACGTTTACCTAAAAAGCGGCTTTATCTTTTCATTTCAATTTGAACTGAGCGATGTTGTTTTGTTCGAATATAACTTGTAAGAATAAAGATATTAAGTCTAAATTGGTTTAATATCCAAAAGAAAATCGCCCGCCTCGGAAAGCGGACAATAGGATAAAGAGATTGTTCATCACAGAAAGCCTGACATACATTTAAGAATCCTTCAGACATTCTTATTCTGGATTTGATATTTTCAGAGAAAATAGATAAGCTAGTAAATAACAATTCCATATTATTTTCAAAAGATTTTTGTTTTCTTTTTATCATTTAAGTTTGAATATCTGAAAAGAAGACGTCCTTCAATATAATCATTGTCAACACATTGGAAAATAAATAAGCTCTTCATAGTAAGTGTGACTCAACAATACCCTAAATGTTTCTAAACTGTGGAACAGTTAACATAGCTATTGGATTATATATTGGAGGGATTGATTAAAATATTTATTATAATATTAATTTATTTTTGTAAAATAAAAAGATCACTGTCTGGTAAATGAATAATGTTATTAAGAATATAATTAATAACAAATAATACTGCCCCGCATATTGCTTAATTTATACAATCCGTGATTAAAGAACTTCTACCTTAAATTATGTAATTACCTAATTTAACAACAATCAATAATAATTTTTCTACACGTGCGACTTTTAAAATTAATTTATTTTTATTTTTATGTAATTAAGAAATTACATTTTTAAAATATGTCCCGAACTGAATCTTATTCTTTCAAAACAAAATTCATGGCTCTGATATCTGATTGAAATCACTTTTTAAATTTCTTTGATGAAATAAATATCAAATCCTTCAGGTAACACATCAGTTTAATGTAATTACAAACAAATCGAGTTTAAATCCTTAGCATTTTAACGTAATACATTAATTTTATTTATAATTTTTATGTTTTCTACGTAAAAATATTACATAACATTAATTCAAACTTGAAAACTAACATCGTCTATGAGGAAGTCGTAAATAAGGTTGAAGTCAGTGTTGTCTTTGCTATCAAATGATTTATGTCACTGTCTAGAACAAGAATTATTTATGACTCATGTTCAATAGTAAGAAAAATGATGTTACATATTGATAATGTGAAAATTGAACAACAAGTGGTGAGTAACAAAGGGTCTCGAGTTTGTTGAATTTAATTTAAATCAAAATTTTAATTGAAATGACACATATCTGAATGCTTTAATAAATTTTATACTGTCCTCGCAGACATGTCGGTCCTGTCAGAAAAAATGCGGTGTAAGCTGAAGTTGCTTCATTATAGAAATGGCCTTTAATATTAGTAGTACCTAACAAATTTTAATAGCGCTCAAAACATATAATTCATATTTATAATAAGCCTTAGTTTATTGTGTATATTTTTAATATTGTATATTTTCCATTACGGTTTAGACATCAAAAAATTAAATACATTATATTGAATTGGAATGAAAACTAATTCAACACAATATAAAGAAGCGAAAACAAAATTATGAAATAAATTAATATACAAAAAGTTAACATTTACTTTTTATAATACTTAATATGTCCGTAGAATAAAGTCTTGTTGCTTCCTATGATAGGTTCTGTATATATTATTGGTTGGGCCTTAATTTAATATAATTTTGTATGTAACATAAAATTATATTTGTTTTCTAACAAAGGGACTCTTAAATATCATCATATAAAAAGGGCATATAAGGTCTCTATACATCTTTTGAGGAAAAAGGGAAGATATCTATCATTTATTGATGGGATGTTACTGAAATGAAACGATAAGAAAATGAAGAATCTCAGAGGACGATATGAACGTCCGTGTAACAGTGTGTTAACTTGCCCTTATTCCACTACGGCTATTTCCTAATATGAATTTGTCAGAGAATTTTTAATATTGTTTTGTTATCCGTCACACTCGTAAAGTTTTGTACCTTTGTAATGTTTTGTAGTTTTATTTAGAGCTTTTATTTTAATTACTCTTTTCTAATAATTTTATTGCAAAGATTGTCCCTTTTCGAGTCCACGGATCTTACCGTGACCAGGAATCATTTATTTAGGGGGTTTCTTAAAACCAATCAAATCATATTCGTAATTTACTAAACATAAATTTTCTTTACTTACTCTGGATACAATGTTCTGTAAGTTAAAGAAATTACAAGTTTTTTTTGCATAATCTTCGTACGGAACTCGACAACTATTAGACTTGCTGATGTTAAAACAGTGTTTATCTCACTGAAAAGTTTTATAAGATACAACAAAGTCAGATTGCACTTACACTTTGTTTGAATTTAATATAAGATAAAGTATATTTCAGGTAAAGAGTTGAACTTAGACAACGTCCCTCCTGACTTATGTCTTCGTATAAACCAAATTTTATATGTATTTTAAAATCTTTCTTCTGTTTACGGTTCTGTATTTCGTATGTTTTAATAATTTAAACAAATAAGATCACTGCTCAATCAGTTAATGGCTTGGTACTAATTTTACAAAAAAGTCCGCTTAAATCTTTCAAAACGTATTTTAAGAACAACCATTAATTCCTGGAAGACCTCATATTAGAATTCACCACTGTGGCTAACTCCTGGTATCTAGATTAGCACCTTGTGTATTTTAAAATTATTTCAGGGGCATACAAACTAAATATATACAACCTAATTATGTAACAATTAATTTAATATACACTAAAGCTTAACCAATTATAGTCTAATAAATAAAAAGGACAAAATAAAATCTAATTCTGTTTAAAAAACCGTACGTACGTACGTAACTAATGAAATATCGAGCGATTTTTATCTGGTTTTCCAAAGATTTTTAGTCATTCTATTGAAAAATTCTGTATAACTCTGTTATTCTGGGTCGTAAAAACTGTCTGTAATTTTGCCAAAGTCGAGAAATTTTGGCGAAAATAGTCTTTAACAATCGGTAAAAAAGGAAATAAAAACTAAATTTCGCCTTCAGAATTTCGTATTTATAGTCTTAAATGATAAAAAAAAAAAATCTTAAATGATACAAAACTAGAATATGTATAAGTTGTATGGGATGTAGAGACAAGAAATATTTATTTAGTTGTCACTACAAACAATTCAAAGCACTCTGTACAGTTGAGAGATGAATGGTTTTATTTGAACAACTTTCCTTGTTCCGGACTACCAGTCTGACTTTTCAACAAAAAATCGTTTTACACTGAACGAACAATTTCGAAACAGTCGCAGTACACTAGAGATCAACTTCATGTATCTATTTTAATGATATAAAAAATATTAAAATAGTACTAGCAATAAAAAATTTGTTTAGGAACATATTAATTAAGATTATGTTCCACATAACGTTAAGATATTTTTTTCTTACATAGATGGTTGTGATGTTTGGATGTTTTTATCTTTATATTTGTCCTGCTATTTGTTATTTACAATACTTACTGACCTCTCTTATTGTTTTGGTACATTGCTCTAAAATCAATTTCTTCTCACGATCTTAAGGTTTAAAATTATTTAATTTAATCTTCGGGTGTAAAGTATTGACATATTTTAGAAAAACGTAAATTTATATAATCTATTTTTCATCAATGCTTTTTCTAATATCATTCAGTCTATCCTTAATAATGAAAATACTTACAGTTATTGATAAAAATAAATGTTAGTACTAAGGTATATACTTAGGTATATACTTTTGCGTGACTGTTGCTGGCTGTCTATCGAATTTGTATTGCGAGCCATGAAAATAATTGACAGTCAACATTGCTTGTGATTTTCAAAAAATCTAAATCTAAAACTGTTTTCATATTTTATCACCCAAAAGAATTTAGTTTATCTACAAATACTAGAGATTTTTTTTATTCATTTTAATATAAAGTTTTCATTTAGATGTTCATACACAATCTATGTTTGTTTAACTAACTAACTTATTTAACTATAAGCTAATAATAATATGATTTTAAAGAAACAAATAGAGTTTTGTTTAGTTTAGAAAAATACAATGTTGCTTCACAACATGTTCATTATTTAATTATTTTATATTAACCCTTCTCAATTCATTTTATCGCCGTGATTTAAAAACGTATTTTAAGTTTGAGTTGGGTATATTAACTATTAGTTAATCGAAACCTATAAGTGAGGTCGTTCCACAAGTGACCCAAATCCTGCTAAGTAAACAAACCCTTTAGGTTGGAATTCATTACCAAATATGTATTATATTTGCCAACTCAAAGACCAAGTTTAATACAAACTAAGGTAGGCTCTTGATATGTTGAAAAAAACTTTCGTTGTAATTTTGGTTGTTTTGCTTTGCTTTCGTCGTTGCGTAGGAGTGTTTAGGATGGTAGATAAGGAAGATGATGGTGGGGGGGTTGCCCGGGGGGGATACCGGGAAAATTAGATTTAGGGAGTTTCGTTGCGGACGATGCTATGTCGTCGCGTCCGGGGTCGGAGGTGGGAGCCAAACGTCTCTTTTCGGAGATGTCTGGCTCCGACACTGAGACTGGGGGCGAGATTTTTAGGAGTCCGGTTCCGGTGGGGAGACGAGGCCGCGGTCGTGCTCTAACTAGGGCTCGAAAATATCTCCGCAAGCGGCAAGAGGAGGAGTCGGAGGCCAGCTTCGACTCTTTAATGGAAAAGAAGCTGGTAAGGGGGAGGGACGGAGGAAAGGCAAGGGAGAAAGAAGTCCTTCTGGACCTGGAGACAATGGGGGCAGAGGCGATAATGGTCGAGGCTGAGAAAAGCCTCGACCTTATCAAAGAATTAGTGGGAAAGAGTACCAACCTAAAAGGGGGGTACTCTTCAAAAATAATGAAGGCCTCTGCCCTTCTCAGGGAGGCGCTGGGCGTGCTTGTGACGCGCACGGAGGCGGAAGAGACCCGCCGTCTTAGAGCCGATATTGGTCGGCTCCAGCGAGAGAACGCGGGTCTCAAAGAGGAGGTGCGCGCTCACCGCCTCCAATTTGAGGAGATGCGGAGGGAGAGGGCGGAGGCGACAAAGGTGGCGTCTGAGGGCCCGATCGGCCGGGACCAGATGCAAGCGTTAGAGTCGAATATCGCCAGGTTGGTTGGCAACCTGGTCGATGGACGACTTGCCGCGCTAGAGTCCCGGCTCCCGCGGGAGGAGGTCACCCGCCCTCCCCTGGCGGGTGACAACTCCGCCGTCGCCATAGCTGCCAAAAAGGCTATCCGCCAGGCGGCCATGCAAAGAGGGGCCAAGTCATCGGCCCCTCCAACGGCGTCATTGGCACCGGTAATGGTGTTGTCGGAGGATGACTTCCCTTCTCTTCCTCCACCGTCCTCCAAGGGAAAAGGTAAGGGTAAGGGTAAGGGGAAAGAGGCGATTTGGACAGCGTTCGGTCCATCCACGTCTAGTGGAAGGGCCGAACCGGTGGCAGCGGGTGTTGGGGCCAACGCGGCGGGATGGACGGAGGTGGTCCGCCGCAAGGCCCCTAAGAAGAAGGAGGTGGTGCCGATGACTAAGAAGCCAGCGCCACAGCAGAAGAAGGCGGGCCCTAAAGAGGGCCCGAAAAAAGTGATGCTCCCGCGCTCCCAGGCCGTAGTGCTGAAACTACGCCCTGAGGCAGCGGCCCGAGGGGCATCGTATCTGTCGGTCCTCCTCAAGGCCGAAAAAGAGGTGGACCGAAAGGAGCTGGGGATAGGGCCCCTGAAGATCCGTGCTACAGCAACGGGGGCCCGTATCATCGAGGTTCCCGGCTCCACCAGTGCGGACAAAGCAGACGCTTTGGCCGCGAAGCTGAAGTCCGCACTGGCAGAGGAGGTGGAGGTTACGAGGCCCGTGAAGTTCACTGACTTGAGAGTCACGGGCCTTAGTGATGCGACGACCGCGGACCGGCTAATAGCCGCGGTCGCGCAGGAGGGGGGCTGCACCGAGGCCCAGGTCAGGGTGCGCAACGTGCGACCTGGGGTTCGCGGCACAGGCTCTGCCCTACTGGAGGTGCCGGCTGTGGCGGCCAAAAAGTTGCTGCAGCTGGGCAGTATATTGGTGAGGTGGAGCCAAGTGCGGCTCTCATATATGGAGGCACGGCCCAAGCACTGCTTTAAGTGCTTGGGAATGGGGCACGTTGCGGCCGCGTGCTCCAGTCCAAAAGACCGCAGCGGCCTGTGCTACCGCTGCGGCAAGGAGGGCCACAAGTCCGCCCAGTGTTCCGCGTCACCGCGCTGCGCTGTGTGCGCTGACGCGAGCATGCCGGCGGACCATGTGATGGGGGGTCATTCGTGCCGCCCCCCATCCACCCGTGGGAAACTCCCGGCCCAACCGAAAAGGGTGGGGGTTTCGAGGCAGGCGTCAGGAGCTGAGATGTCCGAGTAATGGCTGGACATCTCAGGTTCCTACAGGCTAACGGCAACCACTGCGCCGGGGCTCAGGATCTCTTCCTGCAGTCCATGGTGGAGTGGGCCGTTGACGTGGCGGTGATGTCGGAGCCGTACTATGTCCCTGCCCAACCTCACTGGGTGGGAGACGCGGACGGCTCCGTCGCTATCGTCACGAGGCCGGGAACCGTGCCCCCCCTCGCAGTCAAAGCGAGGGGCCACGGGTATGTGGCGGCGGTTCGGGGGGAGATTGCCATAGTTGGGGTATATTTCTCCCCGAACCGCGACCTGCCGGCCTTCGAGAGATTTCTCGACTCTCTCGGGCCGGTGGTAGGGCAGTTAGCGCCTCTCCAGGTGGTTGTGATGGGGGACCTCAACGCCAAGTCCACGGCGTGGGGGAACCCTCACACAACACCCAAAGGGAGGGAACTGGAGGAATGGGCGCTAACTGCCGGACTGTCCCTTCTCAACACGGGGACAGTCCAGACGTGCGTGCGACGGTCGGGAGGTTCAGTGGTGGATGTCTCTTTCGCCACTCCGACCATCGCACGCAGAGTGGAGGGATGGAGGGTTGAGGCAGGAGTGGAGACGCTCTCGGACCACCGCTACATACGGTTCGAAGTGTCTTCCACTCCTGCAGGTCGCCGGAGTCCAGCGTCGAGTTCCTCGTCGCCCCGGGAGAGAAGTCGGTTCCCGCGTTGGGCACTGTCAAAGCTCAACCGGGAACTGGCTGAAGAAGCGGCCGTTGTCGGCCGCTGGAGTCTCCCGGAGAGTGCGGAGTTGGGGGTGGATGAAGGGGCTAGTCGCTTCGGAGACGTTCTCCAAAACGTCTGCAGAGCGGCGATGCCCCCCGTAGGACGTCCCCCCCCGCGGGGAGCGGTGTACTGGTGGTCGGAGAATATCTCCAACCTCCGGGTCGCCTGCAACGGGGCCAGGAGGGCATATACCCGGAGTAGGCGACGCCGCCCCCAGGACGAGGAGCGAGATGGCCGGCTGTACAGGATCTACGTCGCGAAAAAGTTGATCCTGCAGCAGGCCATCTGCCGGGCCAAGGAGGCAGCCTGGCTGGAGCTGGTGGAGGGTCTCGATCGAGACCCTTGGGGCCGACCATACAAGCGGGCGCGGAACAAGCTCTGCGCCCAGTCGGCCCCCATAACGGAAGTGCTCCAGCCAGCTGTTCTGAGGGGGATCGTGGGGGAACTCTTCCCCGACGCTCCTGCGGGATTCACTCCCCCCAGAATGGCCCGGCTGACGTTGGAAGAGGGCGACCGCGTTCCGCCCACCGTCACGGAGTCTGAAATGGAGGCGATTCTGACTCGCCTCCAGAGTAAGAAGAGCGCACCGGGTCCGGACGGGGTGCACGGGAGAGTTCTTGCTCTCTCCCTGGTGCACCTCGGGGAAGCCCTCAGGGAGCTGTTCGACCTCTGTCTGAGGTCCGGGCAGTTTCCGAGGGCCTGGAAGGAAGGCCGGCTTTGCCTACTCCCAAAAGGCAGCCGGCCTCTGGACTCGGCTTCGGCGGTGCGACCGGTGGTTGTGCTGAACGAGGCGGGGAAGGCCCTGGAGAAGATAATGGCCACCCGTCTCGTTCGGCACCTGGAGGAAGGCTCGGGCCCGGGACTGTCAGAGTCCCAATTTGGGTTCCGAGCCCGTCGGTCGACCGTCGATGCCCTCAAACGCCTGAGGGCGGTGACGGAAGAGGCGGAACGCAGAGGAGAGGTAGTGTTGGCAGTGTCGTTGGACATCGCCAACGCCTTCAACAGCCTCCCACACAGCGCGATACAGGTGGCACTCGAGTACTTCGGAGTGCCCCTGTATCTGAGGAGGCTGATAGGCGACTACCTCTCCCAGAGGAGGGTGGCAGTCGAGAACCGGAGGGGGTCCATAGAGTGGTGGACAGTCGAAAACGGCGTTCCACAGGGTTCGGTCTTGGGACCTGTCCTGTGGAATGTCGGGTATGACTGGGTCCTGCGGAGTCGCCTCCTCCCCGGGATGGGTGTCATTTGCTATGCAGATGACACCCTCGTCTTATCCCGGGGACGGAGCTACAAGGAGGCGGCGCGGCTGGCCGAGGTCGGTACTGATCTCGTGGTCAGCCGCATAGAGAGGTTGGGGCTTCGGGTCAGAATCGACAAGACCGAAGCCCTCCTCTTCCGCGGGACTGGGCGGAAAGGACCCCCGCCGGGTGCCACCCTTCTCATAGGAGGAGGGAGGGTCAGGGTGAGCCCGACCATGAAATATCTGGGGCTCACCCTTGACGGAGGGTGGACCTTCGTGCCCCATTTCAGAGAGTTGGTGCCGAAGGTCATGAGGACGGCAGGTGCGCTGGGGAAATTCCTCCCGAACCTCGGAGGTCCCAGCGCAGCTTGCAGGCGGCTATACTCTGGGGTCTGTCGGAGTATAGCCACGTACGGTGCTCCCGTTTGGGCTGATCGCCCGATGAGCCGCGGGGTCAAGGCCCTTCTGCGCTCGGCGCAAAGGGCGCCCGCGGTGAGGGTGGTTAGGGGGTACCGTACGGTCTCCTGGGCCGCAGCGACGGCTCTTGCCGGCGATCCGCCTTGGGATCTTGTGGCGTCGGTTCTCGCCGAGGTGTTCGCTTACGTCTCGGGTAGGAGGGCTCTCGGAGAGAACCCTTCGACAGAGGAGATCCGGGCGGTTCGCCGGCAGGGGGAGTCGCGCCTTATGCGGGAGTGGGGGGAGGACCTGGCGGGCCAGCCGTACGGTAAACGTACAACGGCTGCGCTCCGTCCGGTCCTAGAGCGTTGGATGAGGCGGAAACGCAAACCCCTTACTTTCCGTCTGACGCAGGTTTTCACCGGGCACGGCTGTTTCGGTGACTACTTGTGTCGGGTGGCCAGGAGAGAGCCGGGAGGAGGCTGCCATGAGTGCGGCGCTGCGGTGGACTCAGCCCAGCACACCCTCGAGGTGTGCCCGAGATGGGCTGCGCAGCGCCAAGACCTTGTGGCGGCGCTCGGCGGAGTGGGCTTGTCGCTTTCGAGTGTCGCGGAGAAGATGCTTGAGAGTGACAGGTCCTGGATGGCGGTGTCCTCCTTCTGTGAGACGGTTATGTCCACGAAGGAGGCATCTGAGCGGGAACGGGAGGTTGCGGCTGATGCACCCTCCCTCCGCAGACGACGGACGGGGGCGCGCCGGGGGCGATATCAACGCCTCCTCCAATAGCGCCCCTGCACTCCGGGCTGGGGTCGGGCTGGTAACCCGGCTCCTGTGAAAGCCCGTCGTCGTCGGGGCGGTCCTAATTGCCGGGATCACCCCCTTTCTCCGAGGGAGTAAGTCCGGTCTTTGCCAGGACCGGCCAGTCGCTGGTGTGCCCTGTCGCTGACAGATCCGGGGTGCACCAACATAGCGGCCGATGGCTTTCGCAGTGGTTTTAGTGAGTAGGGACCTGCCCAGGTCGAGTCTCACACATCCTCTCCGGCCCCACCAAGGCCGGTGAGACGGCTCGTAAAAAGAGTTTCCCTGCGTCATCAAAAAAAAAAAAAAAAAAAAAAAGGCTCTTGATATGTTAAGTTATCTTTGTTACTTCGCTAAAAGAGATTGTACACATATCTATACTCGATATAAATACGGAGTTTGTTTAATGAAAAAATCAATGATTAGCTTTCAAATGTCTAAATTATTTTCGTCAAAAGTATTATTGTCAAAATGTTATTTTATTCAAAACATAAAGATAATATTCAAAACGATACTTTAAGGTTATTTTTGATAAATTTAAATTAGTTGGCAATGTGAGTCAATGTTATTGATTTTGTTGTTTACCCACGATTCTAAATATAAATAAGCAATATTTTTATTTATACAATGGCTTCATTTATATTGGAATTGTGGAATTTTTTGGCAATGTCGACGATTATGAAAATTTCTATACAAGTCTTTTGACGTTAATATTTCTTTAGTTCAAAATAACATTTGAAAGAAAAACATTTTTCGTATTGTTTTGTACATTGAAAATCTTTCTTCTTCAAATAGAAACTTGAGTCTAGGGTCCAATGAAGGTTAAAAGTTTAATGGACCTAATGCGACAGGCATGAGGTCCATATAAAATTTGCGTATAGGGATCATTTTAGTAATAAAAGAAAAACCGTAAAAACATAATTTGAAAACAACTCACTTTTCCAATGAATTTTAAAATATTAATATAATTAAAATGAAACTTAGTACATTGCAAACATCAATCACGTTTTATGTTTTCACATATTACTGAACTTTTTACTTGAAGATTATAATAAAATCTTTTGCAAAAACATTCAGTTACGATGTATTCATTCATTTTATAAAACTGTTTTCATTGCACCGAGTTTTAATTTTTTTTACAATATTGTCAATCAAAGCAATGAGTGATATGAATAATAAAATTGGGTGATAAGTTTTATTTAATCAATTTGTTTCTTTATATATTGATATATAATAACAACATCTAGGTTATTCGTAACTTTACTTAAAATCTGTGTCATTAAAATAGTTTACTGTTCAAGTTTATAGTGGCCGTACAAGCAATATCGAACGGTAAATTAAGATTCACCGCCCTAAAGGGTCTGGTTTACCAAATGTCGGGTTACTCACACGTCAACCCACCTCCTAAACTTTAATCACATCTTCATGATTATAGCAGAGAGTTATCCCTATACGTAATTAAATTTGTTATAATATGATGAGACCATGAAATGTGACAAGGCAGTAATGTGCCAGAGGGATAAGCCATTTCCATTTGGCTTAAAATAACATAGCTAATTGAACCTATATAATAGCTTTATTTTATATTTATATTTTATAAAATTCTTAATAAAGTTATGTTTATGTTATGAGGCTAAAACCGTAGGAAAAACAAAAAAGCTAAGGGATAGGGCTAGTTGGTTATTTGTAAGAGCCAATGAAATACAATATTCTTGATTATAGGACAAAAGTTATGGAAGTCTCAAAAAAATCAACAAAAAGAAGTTCACGATCCCACATGTACATTAATTTCATATGAGAAGCCTTTAAAATAATAAGTTATTTGATAAATACAACCTTCAATATTTATTAATAAACAACTTTATTTTTGTGTAAACACTTTGAAATGAATATTGAAATAATAAATTACTCACATTTCAATTATAAAGCTTTTCTATTTTCTGTGAACAATATAGAGAGAGAGAAGAATAATTTTCTTTTTCTGTGAATTTGATACATGAAAATTTGAGATGCCATTATTTGCTCTAATTTGTTGTCGTCACGCCAACAGAGGTCTCTTTAGAAGTTAAGAGCATCGAGTTCCTTTGAAACGTAGTTGTATCAATTCAATCTTGTACCCTGAGGATTTCGTTTGTCTCCGCAAGTTCACATTCAGCAAGATTTAATTTAATGGTTGAGTATTAAATGTCTCTTTAAGTTAAGTTTATACGATAAAGTGTCAGTGACGGTTTCATAATAAACGATTTGAATGAAAGTAAGCACTTTTTAAATATTATAAATACCATTATATATATTTTTGTATAATACCAAAAAAAAAAATATGCAAAAAATAAGATGATAGTAATGTAAGGAAAACTAGTTTCTCAAAACAATTGCAACAAAGACAGATATAGAAATGAAGTTACTAATATTTCCAAACTTAAATCAAACTAACCATAACCACTACCTAAATAATGAGACGTTATCTTCCATTATTTACATATTTCTTTACTTTCGGTTGTTGCACTTATGACTAAAGAATATACAGATCAGACAAAAATAACATTTATATGATATTACATCAAAAATTACATGCTGTGTTTTATTTGAAACATAAAAAAAATACTGGAAATTCGAATAGAATATTTCTTATCTTAATTAGATTTTTTAGTCATTTTAAATTGATAAACAGACAATATTTTCTAGGTTTTTATAGTCATAAAACGACGGATATACAGAATTGTTGTAGTCTTCACGCCTCACCTTTCCACTTGATGAACATTCTAATGACATTGAAAATTATAATATCCCTTAGATGTATCTTTATTATTATTTTATAGCTTATTATTTTATATCTTAATCTTTACCTTACCTATTGAACCCATAATCACAAAATTCGTATAGGTAAAAAAAAAGCAATAAATGTTGCCATTCGTACAGTTTACTAAAAAAATATTTCTGTTTTTGTAAACCTGCCTTTAGGAAATTTTTCTTTATACCTTTAGGAAACCTTTCTCTCCATTATAATTGAATATCACCAAATAAGAACCATACTTTAAAGTAAATTTAAATAGTAGGTATTGCAACAATTTTATCGGAACTCAAAGGTACCTGCAAAATTCAAGCCGTGCGGAGAATTTATTTAGCTCTGCGGGCGATTTTATCCACTAAATGGAGGTTAAACTCTTAGAGGTCAATTTATGTTGCTCATAAATTTTTAACACATCGCCATAAACTTAGAATAAAATTATTAATAGTTTTTTTTATTTTACCACCCTTATTAAAAACAAATTACTTCTGCGGAGTTCCTCGATATGTTATACATCAAAAAATGATAATATATATAAGGTTAAAAAATGTATATCAATATATATCTTCTTATATATTTATCTTTTTTATATTTTATTTTGTTCACCTCAACCTCAGATTCAATTAACCATCTTGCTGCCAAAGGTTGCCTGGAATAGATCGCTGCTTAGCCGCCAATTTTAAGTTGTTCGTTAAATTTTATATTCCCTATTCATAACATAGTTTGCAATAAAGTGCATTTATTATAACTTAAATTTTTTTACCATTAAAAGGTACGAACGGGTATATACAATTAAATATTATATTTAAATTTCACAATTTTTTTATATTAATTGAAATTAACGTGCTATGTTTAGTAAACTAGAAAGTAGAACTGTCAGTACTAAACATGAAATCGAGTTAGTAACTCCTTTCATCTAAATCATTTTAAGTTATATCGTGGTCGTTGTATCAAATATTCCTGTATAAACGTCAATTTATATTACAGATAGAATCGAATTACGTTTCTACAAATTTACGATGTTACTTATGTAATAAATTTACTTTGGAACTAGAATTGAGTTACTCAGCTAACTTAAACACAGAATACGTACATAATTGTAGTATAGCGGTTACTGAGCTAAATACTCGTAAATAGACTTTTTTACTGTCATGTAAATTGTATATAATTTCATCGTTTTATACATTATATTATGAAAAGAATTGTTTGAAAACATTTATGTTAAGAAGAATTATTTTATATATATTAAACCGTTAAGTAAATCATAATAAAATAATATCACATAAATATTATAATTTCCAGGCTTACTATGTTATTTTTATACCAGCTTTCAAAAAATAAGAATGGCAATGGTGTTTATTCATTATGATAATAAATTATATATCAATAACTGATATCACTCTTAAGTTCATACTTACATATTAACAATGACGTAATATTAATTCGAAAATAATGTTAAATAAAAAAAATTGTAAATGTACCTTCAAACTTAGCAAGTTCAAGCTAATAAAAATTAAAAAACTGCAGTGTTTTTAAATGTAATAAGTATTAAGATTTCACGGTTAAATATCTAAATAAAACTTTGTATGTATTTTTTTCGTGATGGGCGTTTTTTAATGTACTTCTTGCAACTGGTTTCTGTTATTTTTCAGTTACGGGAACGCAGGGTGAAAATTTCTGTCAGTTAGCCTTGTTTTTATTCATTTACCGAAACGGTTTATACATTCTCTCGTGTACAGTTCTGGATACAGGCAGATCTGTGCCTCGAAGTTTTGCGATGTAGTCATAGACATAACATATTATATTTTGGATGAAGAGATCCCAGGTTGTAGATGAGTTAACGCGCTTTTATCTTTTTAAATTTTTATGCTTCTTGATTTTAATAAAGTATGGCTTGGCTAATGTATGTGAACACACTGCACTTTATTTTTAATCAAAAAGTTTTTCCTAACCATTTTATCGAATGTTGCATTTGAATTTAATGTGTGAAATAAATGATGATATCATTATATAATACTCAAAAACGGACAGTGACTGTTAAATGTCAATTACATTTCTTCCATGATTCATGAAAAATACTAAGTACACCAGTTTCAAACTCGTCTTAAGTTAGCCTTCCTTTCAAGAGCTGGATGTAAAACAGTTCTTTTAAGACTTAATATTTAAGAGACATTAGGAAACTTACTTTATTTAATATTCTAAAGTTTTTAAATTTAACTAACGATGCAAAATTTAGAAAAAACTAAGAAGTTTAGTCTTTCATTAAAAAATATTTAAAGCAAAGGAATTAGAGAGCTTACTAGCGCTAAGTTTATTTTATTCCAAAAGATTTTTTTTTTTACTAGAATAAAAACAAAGGAGGATTTTTTTAACATACTGTTTTTTGTTGAAATACGTTAATATGTTAAGAATATCGTCATCTTTTCTGAAGGTTTAGATAATATTATCCTAAGGTAAATGATAGGCTTAATGTTATTGAAGTATTATTACTTACACATTACACCGAAATATTTAAATAAAATTCATATTATATGTATTAATGGGAAAATTATAGTTAATTATAAATAATTGAGTTCCAATATTTAATATTACTAACGAAGAATATAATTTAAAATCTATTTGATTTAAAGGTATCCGGAATCTCTGTTGGATGATATTTTTCTCTAATTAATTTCTAAAACCAATATAATTATTTTAGAATATTTACTATGTCCGAAATTATCATTTTTGTGTTGAAATATTTTTCTATAAACATTTTCACTGTTTTGTGAATTTAAACCTACTCTGTAATTAAAATGAATATCCGCTCTACATCGTAGCAGTTACATAAAGAATTCCCTAGCTTTTTCTATTTTACAAATAATTTAAGTTAAAAGTTAAATTCTCAATGAACAGAAAAGCCAAGGAATTTAAATTGTATTTAAAATTTCATTAAAACATAAAAAAAAAATGCTCAGCCCTTCATTGCCTTGGGATTTCCTAGATTCTTCTTAAAACACTTTGATACTTGAATACTACAATTGTTTTTAACTTATTGACGACGAAAAACACATCGTTTTCTCATAATATTAAAAGAAATTATCAAAGAAGTACACAGAACAACAATTAAATTACGGAATTTTTGTGGGTTGATTAAGCGAGTAATATTAATTTCAATGTATAATTATGTTATATTAAAGAATAGTGACATATCATGTTTTTTTTATCTGAATAAGTAATTGATACGTTGCAAAATTTAAATATCTGCAACATTATTTTATATCAAATATTAATTTTTACACTGTGAATAAAGAGGTTTACAAGTCTTCGCATATTCAATTTATTGTAACGACCTGGACATTATGCGACAATTAATTTAAATAAGCTTAAATAATTATAAAAAAATAGATTTAATTGTTTTATCCTGTCTTAATACTCAAAGGGCTATTTAATCCCATTCAAAGAAAATAATGTCTATGGCCCGATATTAAAACACATTCCCATTTATTATCCTTCGATTTTTTGTTTAATTAAAAAGGATGTCTCAAAGACCGTCATTTAAAATTATTGAGGACTACATTTTACTTTTATTTTATACATATAATAATATTGAGGCAATATGTAATGTGATTCAGTAATAGTTGTCTCAGCTGCAATAACATTTAAAACCAAGAAAAAATAAAAAACATGTATCAGTAAGGAAAACTGTGATTTTATTAAACGAATTACATACTGCGTAACTTTTAAAGAAATTTAATGAAATTGTGTCAAAAATTCAGTTAGTATAATAATGTTGTCATTTTAAAAAAGTCGATCGTTACATAGGTTTTAATGTTATTCATTATTATTTACCCAAATAATTCACGATATATTGTGCTATTAAAATCAACATGCTCTCAAAGGATCCACAGAGGACCGTATCTGTTCTGAAAGGAAACATCGTATAATTTTGTAAAGTAATATTTTCTTGTATAATGGAGGCAAATGAACTAGATCCACGGGGAAATGGAAAACTCTTGCACTTTGACACATTTTCTATTTTCTTTTCATGTCAAAGATTTTTGGATATCGTCTAAATGATTCCATACCCAAAAGGATAATGAAAGTAAAGGAAAAAAATTACCGATAGTTAATACGACGTCTTTTGATCAATATGTTATAAAATGAGATAAGCGTATAGAGGTGTAAAAAAAACTGGTACATATAAAGAGCTTAATAATTATTAAGCTTATTTTTATTTAATGAAGAGCTACTTTTTTAAGTTTTTTTGTAGTTTAAATAAATGATAGACCAGATTTATAAGTAATTGTGTATATTTACATAAGATACGATGTTGGTAATATAGATTTTTTTTTTTCATCATCATCAGCCTATACTGGTCCACTGCTGGACATAGGCCTCTCCAATTGCACGCCACTGAGATCTATTTTCGGCTACTCGCATCCAGCTCCTGCCAGCCATCTTGCGCAAATCGTCACTCCACCTTGCCTGATTTTTTTTTCAAATAATATAAAATAGTCACTATGATTCATAGACAACTTGCTGTTTATTAAGATATATTTCAACCTTATCCGATTTCTTAAATATTTTTAGGATATTTGAATTCTGTACTGTAATTTATAATCCCAAATTTGTAATTTTGATTTAGACAAGATCTATTAGGTCTCTTTGTAATCAAAAGAACTAATAAGTTAACAAATTGCAGGTAAAAAAATATCAAAAAAAGCTTTCGTTTGACTGCGATATAACGAAAACAATATTTTTTTACTTAAAATGTCTAACTATCTGCTAATATAAAGTAATTACATTATTTGTATTATAGAAAAGCGAGATTTACTTGTATAGTTTGCAATCATTGACTTTAAGTATTTTTTACAACTAAGTAAATACGAGTACATATATATATATATATATATATACATATATATATATATCTTTGGTACCCAATATTGAATTTCCTTTTTATTGATATAGTCAGCAATCAATTTTATGGTATTTCAGTTACTTTTGGAAACATTAAACAAATTCTTTCAAGAAATGTATTGACCAGAAACCATCTGACTTAAGCCATATATGATTTAATATAATTATATAAAACAGAGAGATTACGTACATATAAAAATATTTTAGATCCTATTTTCACAACATTCTGAGTTAGTAAAAGTCATTGAAATAGGAAGGTATGATTTCGTTTAATCTACCTATATTAAACTTATAACATATTCAATGTGTCACACAAAATCCATCAACAGATGCCCGAAAAGTTAAATGCTGTGTTTATTTTGAATTTAAAACTGTAATTAATATTAGTTATAATATGTACACATACTTATTATGACTTTAAAATTATTGGATATATGGTACATTATACTGAGAACCTGAAATGTGTTCGTATATTGCAAAAGAGAGCACAATTTGCTTTACATAGAAAATGAAAGCAAAAAATTAACAAGGAAGAACAAAAAAGGACCGTTGGTTAAAGCTCCTTGTATACGTGTTAGACATTACGAGCATACAAATGATGTGTGATCACGTTTTTCATATAACGAATGTGTTTCATTTTTCGTAGAAAATTTTAAGACCAACTGTACTAATGTAAATGTGTATGGTGTTAAATTGAAATACATAAAACATGATTGTAGAAATCAAAACCAAGCAAAGAATTTACAATTAAATAATTTAACATAAAATGAGATGATTTAATTAGCTGTTGTTGTTGATTTAATAGCTTTTTTTAAAATTTCAATAATAGAATCTAAATTAATCTTTATTCTTTGAGCTAGTAACACTAGCACGATTAAGCGAATGTTGCATTGAGAACATAACATTAAGGAAATAAAAATCACATATTTGAATTACTCATCATACATTAGAATCAAGAAGTTATGTATTTCTTTTTGTCGTCTTTTTTTTATTATCAAGACTTTGAGAAAAGTAAACCCGTGGGGAAGCATAAAGAGTATAATCTGACAGTTTACGCTGCCTTTGTTTACAAGTAAACATACTTTTTTTATACAGGACCACCGCGAGTATATCTTTAAGACGTTGATTACTTTTATTAATGAACACGCGTTGATTTGAAAATATAGATTTTTTTTTAATGTAAAAATACTAATAATACACTTACATTTGATTTCTGATAGCAAAAGCTACTGTTATTATTAAATATGTCACACTAAAATTACTCTTTAATACATATATATCCTTATCATTTTTGTCAGTAAAGGAATTTAAGATGTATTGAAATTCTTTATACCGTAAAATAGAAGTATTGATTCAGGTTTATATAAAGAGTTAAAATGAAAATTATGATGACTTACAGTCTTTAACAATTTTTAAGCTCGTAAGTTAAGAACCTCTAATAAACAAAGCGTACTAAGCCTATAGCTAGGCACTGTTAGCAAACAGAGTTCACAGTCACTGTGATCACTGACGTTGGCTCTCATCCAACATCAAACTACGAGCGCCTAATTTATGTAACGGAAGAGCAGAAAATATCCCATTTAAATTCAAGCAATAAACACGTGATTTACTAGAATTTCCCGTTAGTTTGATAGCTATTCAGTTTAAAATGGTACCCTTGACAAATATCTAATAGATTTTTATTTCACCATTTTTAAGTGTTCGCTAATATTCGAAAAAATAATTGTATTCCCTACATTCGTTGAGACGACGGTTTCTTTTTGAAATACATGAACGATTGCATAATTCATGAGGAAATGTTTCAGATATTACCCAAAACATCTGGACTAAACGGCTTTCAAATAAAGATTGCATTTTTGTATTGCTCTCTTTCTTTTATAATATAATATTGAAGGTTATCTATAAGAACCTATTTCCAACATTTTGAGAAAAATATGAGTAAAGATTTAAAGGACTTAAATCAAATATTTAGTGTTATAGAAAAATATGTTATAATTAAATATCCTAATATAATTATTCATTACTTACAAAACAATTGTATTCCCTTCTAGTCAGGAATCCACCAACCAACAAAGAGATAAAGATCGGACATTATTCAGACCTTTTTGTTCTAAAGGATGTGGCCGCGTTCTGTAACCTGACCTAGGGGACTGTTATACCTTCTGCATTCCTTCAGTAGTATTATTATATAAATTAAACAACAGCTGTTCAATAATTAACTATTTATTCAATTAATAAACTACAATCCAAAAGTATTTTTTTCTGTTTAAGTTTTGGATTGGATTGTAAAAGAATTAATACTCAATCTTAATCTAAGCTATTCAAAGTAACCAAACTTGACAAAATTGGTTTTGCATTTGAGATTTGAAAATGTAAGAGACACTTAAAATGCACAGAAAAAAAGCAAAAGGTTGAAAGTATTCATTTCTAGGTAGTTTTACTTAAAGCTATTTTTTTTTAGAAGAAGCCAACAATTGTATGAAGCCTACACTTATAATGACGGTAAATTATTAAGTTTTTTTTTTTAAAGATACTTTAAATCCTATTCTATAAAGCAGGAATTTGTGATTGCTTACTTTCAAATTATTGTTCATATATATGTATACACAAAATTTAAATTGAAGAGTTGTATATAAAATTGTCCAGTTTAGGTATTTAAACGATTATTTGAGGATTCAAATATTATGTCCAAGAATTGTTTCTACTCTACATATTAAGGGAGGTGGAATGTCGTAAACATTCTAACTTATTCGCTTTTGCCTTGAAAACATTAACATTGTAAATGAAAGGAAAACTGCTGCAATTATTTTGTTTTAGGGAAGCAAATAGGCTCATCCGGATGTGAGGAACATCAACAACTAAAGGATGAAGATCCACCGAGAAACTGGTTTTCCGATGGTGAAATGTATAAATTAAAGTGGCCACACACACAAGTCTGGTCCTGTGATTTGTATGCACAAATAAGCTGTTCCGGAACAAAATACTGCTGTACTTTTGCAAGAACACCGAGTATCCATGTTGATACCTTATTTTTGGACCCAATAAACTGCCCAACCATAAGTTTTGCGGATAATTCAATACTAATAACTGAAGGTAACTGGCGTATTTCAAGGATACGTTTTGAAAAGTTTAAGTCAAGGTAAGCGAACTACTTTTGACGGTAAAAGGACACGCTTGTATTGTTGTGATGTTAAATTTCAATAGAATTTCATTTGGCCCTACGGAGACTACCTAATGTGAGACATTAATATGTTCAACTATGGCCTCACTTTCAACTCTTTGTAACTAGCTGTCTCCTGATGTTGGTTGATAACTTTTCACAACTATTCTATCTGTCATCTGGATAACCGAAAACATCTTGTAATAGGAGGCTGTTAATGTGCCGCTAAAATAGAGTTGCGGAGAGGGCAAACACTGAGGAACTCCTGCTTTGACCGTCATTGGCTGAAACGAGAAGAAATCTACAACTGTTGGTAGTTGACTGTTGATATAACTGTTGGTTCAATCCCTCTAAAAGTCTGATCTGACCAGGGATCTTATAGGTTATCAAAAAGGCTATATTGCCAGACCCTGTCGAAGTTTTCGAGATGTTATAGTTAAATCGCTCTTCCCTATAGCTCTCACCCATAAATATATTGTCCCGGAAAAAAAAAGTAAACACTAAGTATGACTTCTATTTTACATGACCTAATGAAGTGTATTGCAAAATAAATTAATATTGACCATGCAAAAACAGACTTGTTCATAGAGCAAGAAATTAAGCAAAAACTGTAAACATACCGTGGGAATTCAAAATAAACATATAATTTCATAAATTCCTTTAAGAGTAAATCAGAAGTTTGATAATATTTATTCAGATTGTAAAATTTAAGTATTGATTCATTGATGAAATAGGGAACAACTTCCTTCGAATTGTTTTAATTGGAAGTAATCTGTTGAATTTTATCTTCGGGCATTTGAGTTGTAACTTACATTCGTCTGTATTTATCCTGTTATTATAAAAATGTATAATAAATTCCCTAATCCCCTAATCTTGGCACTAAATGTCGTCAAAGTTGAAATAGATAAAAAAGTATTTTTATTGTAATAATTCATTTTTATATCCACAAATAATTGTGAAACACAAAAACGAGTCTTGAAATAAAATAACATAATACCATGCTTCTTGTCATGTGTCCCATGTTATGAATATTATATAAGAAGCTTCCTTCCAAGGAATTGCAGGGATTTGCCAAGCTTCGTGTTCAAATGCTGAGTCATAAATCTTCCAGGAATTTGTTCCTTAAGGCGGACATAAAATTATTTACGTCCATGCCTATCAACTAAGCTCTAAAGCAATGATGATAGTTATAATTGAAAATTTCCTATTTTATTAATAATTGAAAGTTATGGCATCAACATTGATATATGTCTCAGAATGTTAGCTAAAAATAATAATAAAAATATTTAAAGTTATTCCCCATCTTGCTTTATTTGTTAACAAACAAGGGAAACCAGACGGGAATCGTAGATTACCTTTGTTTTCGAAATATTATATTAACATACATATTGCATATTAGTGTTGTATTCCGCATAATGGCAGACGGCTCATTCCGCATTCCATTTATAAAATATTTAGGTTTGATAAAAGCATTTGAATAAAATAAATTGTTATTATAAATCGATGTGGTGATGTTATAATGAAGAAATTTAAGATAATTAATGGATACGTGAGAAAAAAAAGTGGGTTTTGGAAATAGAATTCGAATACAAATAATATAATTATAACGAACATTGCAAATAGAACGAAGAATATATGGAACACTATCCAGCATCATAGTTAACAGTTGCTAAATAGAGATGTGATAAGATTAGGTTGTTGTAAACCCGACCATAATAAGAAGAGAAAAGGAGATGAGTATCGGTGAAGTCGATTAACAGTGCTAAGTAAAAAGTCTGAAAAAACGAAAATGTAGTTGTGTAGTATTTAAAATGTTTTATTTCTTTACATAAAACCCGTGGTTTCATTCGTTTTACTTATTTCCAATCAACATAAAATATATTATTTATATTAAAACGTAAGTCTTAAATATAATAAAATTTATGCAAATCTTATTTTACTATTCTGCAAAACTACTAATTATGAATGTTTGAAAAGTAAATTCCTTCAAAGTAGAAAAAAATATCAGGTCTCTCTTATTGCAATGACAAAATGTTATATTTAATTTCAGTATGCTTATATCATCCATGCTATTAATATTATGTGACAAACATTCCACTTAAAATAACCACAAATATTTACTAGGTGTATCGCTAAAAAAAAAATAATTACTGGGATTACTTTCCTAGACATATCAAAGTGTTTTATGCAGGACTTTAACTTAGATCGAATTTCATATTAATGAAGTAAATAAGTCCAAGTTAAAACAATGACCTACGTTGTTAAAAGCAAAGAACAGTATAGTTCTATCAATTTCAACATGAAGCTTTTGAAAAATCAATTTAAAGTATAAAAAATGGTTTAAAAATGCTGTATCAGCGTACAGAAGGTAGCCGAGTGGTGGAAATAAAAATAATCGTATTTCTTAGCTTATTTTTCACATTCAGCACCTACCTTCCGAGTTTGTTTGGCAAAATAGAAATAGTCATTTAAAATTTCGTTTTCATTATTCTTACTTACTTTTTACTACATTTTATGAAGCATATAATTTTCAACTTATTGGTTTTCAGCATGGCTATAGTAAAAAATGATTAACACAATTTACAGCATCTGGAATATAAAAATATTTAAAATTATAACTGTTACAAATAAAAAAAAAATTGAGTAATTATTGTTTTTAGAATTTTATTTTTTAAATAAAATAAACATTAAATTGATGACAGTGTGTTAATAGATTGAATATTTTTACTCAGTTTTATAAAACTAAAGGTCATTTAAGATTCGTTACAAAAATATGTTTGATATAAATTCATCAAATATGAATTTTTTAACACTCTATATCATAAAAAAAAATGCTAAAAATTTTAGAAGCTAAATCGTTTCTCATTAATATTTATCGCTTAACAACGTAATTAAGCGAGAGATATTGAAATGGACAAAATATATTACTACAAAATGAACAAAACCCGTTTCTTGAAACAAATACATATGTAGTATGCAAATCCCGGATACTTAATTTTTTTGTGTAAAAAAACAAATATGTCAAAGTGAGAGCAATTTACGCTAAATAATACAATAGTGTGGATGATAGACACATGTTACAAATCACAATATTAATATAAATTTCTTTTAAAACACACAAATACCGAAGACAATTTTTAGGAATGAGCAAGCCAACGGCTTTTATTGACCTTGACTGCTCTGATAAGCGACTTTCACTTTACCATGACTCCGCGGCCGGTTGTATAATATATGAATGGATTTCGAAATACATTTAGAAGTATTGAATAATTTACTACTTTATTTTTGAAATCATAATGACTGACCAATTGAAGAAAAAACATTGTAAAAATTATTTTATTTTTCATAAATAAAAGTAAACTAAGCTTCTAAATAAATATTGTTTTCATTACAGTGTTGTTTAGATAAAGTAAAACGAATTTACTTTTAAATAACGAGAGCGTGAACCGTGGTGCGGTTTTTATGTTTCCCCGTGGATTTACTTCCCTCGAATCCATTATACAGGAAAAACGTATCCAAATATTATTGAATATTTTCTTTATTTCCATAAGGAACATAGACTGTGTTATATTTCGGGAAAAGTATAAATAGTGACTTAAATTTATAATCAATACCTTAGTGATTTATTCTAATATAATGTTGGTAGTCAAAAGGCCAGTACGTCACACTTTTAACGCATTTACTATATAGCAACATAATTTACCCCTCCGATATTCGACCTTTTTCGAACAAGTATTGCATCTACTTAAAACTGTAATATTTGATTCCAAATTATGTTGAAGACTGTACTTTACATAATAATCATTCGCTTACACAAAAACGTTATACAATTTATATGGTAGTTGATTAACAATCCTAATTTATAGAATTAAACTTCAGTCTCAGTCACTTGATTTTGACTACAAATTAGTAATTCCCTTAAAAATAAATAATATAAGCTAGCAAGTATAAAATATTCACGTTCTCTAATTGAACTATCGGATCAATCGAACAGGGTGTCCATATGAACTGACAAAAAATAGTAAAAAAAAACGGAAGTCATATCTTATAAACTCATTTTTTTCTGACTTTTGAGATGTTCTCACAAAAGAATTGCTAAATGCCTTTTTGACTGCGTTAGGATTAAAATTATAAATATTTTTTTTTTTATTAAATACAAAACGACTTAAATCATTTAATAAATTGTATCGAAAGAGTCATCATCAGAGCTGTAACATCATTTTCAACAAATTAACTACATTTTTATGAATATTTTTTTCCCCTTTCGTAACATCACAAATCTTACCAAATTGATTTAACAGAAAAAAAGGCTGTCATATTTTCAACAAGCAATCTCTTCAGGATAACCTACATAAGGAGATTATTAACGTGACATATGGTGGTATGATGCATTTTTTTTACGTGAAATCTGGCAAACGAGCAGACGGCCTACTTGATGGGAAGTAGCCACCGTCGCCCATGGCCCAGAGATGATATGGATGTGTTGCCAACCTTGGTTGTTGAGGGAAAGGAAGGGGTCGGAATAAGGAAATGGCAGCAAAGGGTGGGAACAGGGAAAGGGCAACCGGCTTTCTCACTCATCGGACGAAACGCAATCATTAATAAATACTTCACGCCAATCTTCAATGAGAGGGTGGTGTTTCCCCGGTTGAGCCAGTCCATGTTCAAACTGTAGTTACTTGACCACGGCTAGTCTCTACCACCTATAACTTATTAGAATATAAGTAGATACTACTAAATACATTCCACAACTTATACCTATTTTCAATGATTAGTATGTAAATAATACATATAAGTAATATACGAATAAATAATGCGCATTTAATTTTCTTCCAACATATGTTTAGCCTAGGCTTAGATCCGTAAAGAGTAATGAGTAATTATTCTCAGGGGAAAATAATTACTGCTGTAATCATTCATACTCTCACAGATACGATATCCGCAGATTTATTTAGTTTACATAAAACGAATTTCTCAAAAGTAGTTTTAAAATTAAGACATTTTAAGAACTTATGTTTGTGGCGATGACGAGCTATATAAACTCCAAGGACACTAATTCTTTCGTTTAAACAATTCGGCGTTCTTAATAAAAAAGAAGGTAGGAAATGAAGGTACAGGAAATTTTAGTAGTATTGTCTGAATGTTAACGTTTTTAAGTCTATTAAGCATATTTAGCTGAACATTATTCAAGTTTAGGGAGTGGCGCTGAACACTCAAACATAAAATGTACTCGCATAGGTTTATTAAGAATTGATAAAATTCTAAGAAGTCTCAAAGAACCCATGGAAGCGACGATTCTATGGTTTTTATATGAAATTACTATATAAAGACTAAAGCCTATAAACCTCCTGTTCTACATAGTTTTCCATGAGCTTATGTTGTTAGTTTTTATTATAAATGAAATTTCTATTCATCTTCAAAATAAATATTCCTTTATATAATTAGTCACAGCCGTACAAAATATTTGCATTGTACGCCAATTTAAAATGTTTCATATTTAAGTGAAGAATTATTACAAATCAAAATAAACTAATTATAAGGAACATATATTATCCGTGATATATTATGAGATTTAGTGTAATCCTAGATTATATGTGCTTCCTTTACACGCCTACTAGTAGCGTCTATGAAGGTTTTTAAGATGAAATTTTAGACATAATCTGTACAGAAAGTATTGAATTTTACTTTCGTCTATTTAAATAAGTGTGTTCATTGAACTATTAAGATCTGTACAAAAATGATAATAAAATAAACTAATACAATGTATATGACTAAAATATTTTTTATATTTAAGACATACTAAGTGTGTATACAAAAGTTGCGAATTTCACTGAATTTTATTTCCCCAAAACTTTAATACAGTAGTGACACAACGTACTTCGAACGAGTTATTTTAAATGAAGATGAGCAATCTGTATCAATCGTTGATCGGAACCTACAAACAATGCATTTATAAGACCTGATACATATACAATCGAAATCTACAAACACTACACGGATTAAAGCACATTTCTACTTAACAGTGACTTGCATTTGATTTTCCTATTTTAGTAATGAATGGGCGTAATAATTTTATTTGAAATTGATATTAAATAATATCTTATGTAGTGTTTGATCACAAAGAAATTATAATGTTTTATAATGAAATACTCGTAGAATACCGCATTTGATTTGTGACATATGTATAATATATATGCAAGTCCTACTGTTTTAATATTAGACAAGAAACTTCCTTCGTAGGTATTTCAGAGATAAAATAAGTTTCTAGCTCGAATACTGCTTTATAAAGCTAGGGGAACTTTGAACCCCGTTGTATAATTATCTCCAAATTTCTTATTTATAAGAATAATCATAAGGAAATTGAATAAATGTTAAATATAAATATAATTTAAGCTGAGATTTTAACTTAAAATATTCTCAGTGAATGAAAACTTTACTACACCCTTTTCATCTTGATACATAACATTTATTAACCAACAATATTTTAGTCTTGTTAGTCCCCGTTGTCTAAATATTATAAGATACAATATTTTAAGATATTAAATTAGATTATATTTAAAGATATTTCCCTTCTTGTCTCATTGGAGCCTTTAGTATTGTTAAATAAATTAATATAGAACACAGTTTACAGTTTGTTGTTTATTATTAAAAAAATGGAATGAAGCGGTTAGTACACATTTTTGTGCACTTAAATCATAGATGTATCTAAAAATGATGTAATAATATCTGAATTGTTCAAGAGTATTTTAAATACAGAGAAAGTAAAAAGTCATAGGAATCACTTACATGTGTCCTAAAAGGAAACGATGTCCGTTGTATTCAGTCACGTTTTCCATTGACTGCGCAGTTTTAACAGATAAAATATGTTATACTCTATAATATGTAAACAGTGATTATTTCAGATATTTAATAACGTCAAGAATATATTGATTAATGTTAGAACTCCCCGAGGCTTTTTTTAAAAAGGAATAGACTGATTCTCAAAACTAATTGTTTATTTCATAAACAATTTAATTAATTGATTGAGGTGAGATAATTAGGTAAAAGTGGTATCGCTTAAGAGAGCTGGGACTGAAATTTGTTTAAAATGTCTCCAATTCCTCAAGGTGTATAAATATTTATTTTAAGAATTAGGAAGATGAAGAAGATTAATTTTTTTGAAAGATACAATAAATCTTCTTCAAATTAAGTTCTATCTATCTGTTAATCTAAAGATTTACAAGCTACAAATTTTACACGTTGACCTATTCACGCTTCCTTAATTTAAAACTAAATTTGCTTCACTTCTTTCAAAAACGGTATCACAAAAGTAAGATTCATTTAAAATATATATATTACTGTTTTTGTTAAAATTATTTCATTTGGATTGAAAAATCAAAACGGCAAAATTAACATAAAAAGTAACAGTAAAAATTATAATAAAATCACTACGTAACTTTTGAAATAGTAATTTATTTTTCTTATTAGTCTCAAAAGAGAAATTATATATTATTAATGTATTTATATAGCCGATAGTTATTTGAAATATTTTGTTATTTACGGTTAATTATAAAATTAAGATAAACTAATGACAACGTACAGCCCTTACAAACTTTTAAGTTTTTAAGTAAAGAGTCCCTAATTACCAAACTATATCAACAGTTAGTTAGGTACTGTTACCAAACAAAGTCACAGTGATCAGTGAAGTTGGCTCCAACATCGAACTAAGAGAAGCTTATTTATGTAACAGAAGGGTGGAAAATGCCCCGATTTAAATTCCAGCAATAAACAAGTGATTTATGTTCTAAAAACTTGATGGCATCTAAATTAAAAATTATCTATTAAAATAAATGTCGATATTATAAAATAAATATGGGAACATTTTTCATCTAGAGATTCTGAACGTCCTTTGAATCCTAATTTAATCGTTTTCTATCATTGAGATATTTACACTTTGTATTTACGCTGAAGGTATACCATGTAAATTGGCTTGATGTATAAAAATATGAATCGTATTTCTGCTTCTGTTGAAATTTAGATTCTTTTCAAATACGTGAGCCATTGCATAATTCAGGAGGAATTTTTCTAGATATTACACAAAACGTCTGCAGTATATGGATTTCAAATGGCGATTTAATTTGTGTATAGATTCTTTCTCTCATACTTATATCGTCAAATATTTTTTAAATCCATTAAAAAATATACCCTAAGTTCTAAGGATATGAGGTGACTTTATTTGCAAAATTTTTCTCAATTGAGATTAAATCTATGGAACAGAGATTATTTTTTTTTTATCCTATAAACGTAGTAATTAATAGTCAAAACCCAAAGAACGATACGTTATTTTATGCAAATAGCAGAAGCTATGTTATTAGATTCTTTAACTTTTTTTAAATAGATTAGGAATTCAAAAGTCTCTGTCGGCATTCGCTAATTACAAGTGTATAAGTTGAGGAGTTTTGAGACCTAACGTAACTGTTTCATTATGGTAAACTATATAATCTGAATTCTGTGCCCATGTAATTGAAGTTATCTTTAATAGAATTTCAGAGATAAAATATATTCCAACATTGTTATATATTTAAAAAGGTAAATCAAGAAGTTTTTTTTTTATTTCATTTCCTCACTTTTTTAAAACCATCTATCAGATGTCGCATTACATTTTACTGACGAACTGCCAAAGCCAATGTAACAGATCCAATAGTTCGCTGAACTGAATTTGTTGCATAGATTTAATTCCTCACGTACTCCAGCATACTTTTGAATTTTGATACTGACCGAACCACTGGGACTAAATAAATACTTTGCTCAGTTTTTAACACGCTTCCATAATCGGAACGCCAGTATTTAATTTACATTACAGTACTCAAACATTCAGATTGAAACTCAAATTTGTATAATTTCCCATTATCATTTTCACTTCACAATCAATCAATTAATTGAAAACATTGCTTTTATACCTTCAATGAAAATAATTTTCAGGAAATGCCATGTTCAGAAAACGTGATTATGTTGCATCGTGCGATCACAAAACGACTCTATACTTTTTACTTGTCTCAACGGATCAAGTATAAGACAATCAAAAGCGACTCCAAAGTTCCAATCGAAGAAATTCACTTTGAGATACTAAATCTTTTTCTGTCAAGTGTTTTAATAAACAATCTGAAACTATTTCATCTAAAATTTTATGAAACTTGAACAAAGTTAGAGATGTTTAAGCATCAAACCTACAAACTTTGTTATTAAAAATGTCTTGAAAACATATTGACTCATTAGCTTAAATGAAACATATTTTTCGGATATACTATGCGTGCTTTATTATGTAAAACTACATACTCCTGATGTTTCGGTTACTTTTCACCAACCGTGACCACGGTTGTGTGTCGGGAGTATGTAGTTTTTTACAAAAATAGCACGCGCAGTGTATCCGAAAAATATATGTTTCATTTAAATGAATAAAACTCGCGAAAGTCTTAGATCTCATTGACTCATTAATCTCTCGTGTAGTTGAAAGATTTTAGTTTCGTCAAAATTCAAACCTCCTAAACCTAAACAATATTCCTTTTGGTCCAATAAACACAATGTCAAAAACAATACGTTGTATTTTATTTCTGATGCTAACTATTACACACTGTTATATCTTTTACATTAGAAGAACTAGCCTTAAATGAGAATAAATAATATTGTGTTAAACTTAATTTGAATGTCAATAAGTTTTGATGGCATTTAGTAAAGATTTTCATGAATACAATGACAATAAACTCTTGCTTTCATTGCCAATGTTGGTAAATGCCAATGAAATAAATGATTCACATATTTAACAAATAAAACAATAAATGTACATCGTAAATTCATTTGTCAAATTATTGTTACAATACAAATCAAACAGGCGATGATTTTTCGACTAAAAGCTAAAAGGTAGATTAGAGATTTTTTGTTTCAACTCGTGTTCAATACTTTTAATTGAAAACTTTGTTGTCTAAATTCGGAATTTGGTAATTGAAAGGCTTTTTTTTCAATCTTATTAAGATTGAACAAAAATTATATTGTAAATATCATAACCTAGTACTGATAAAATATTATATCAAAGTTATGAAAACTATGGAAATATTTTTAAATTTTCTTTCTATAAAATAAGAATGAACTTAAAATGGAACTGTCTTTGTCCTATTCGTTTTAATAAATATATTAATTATAAAAATTATCACATTCCAGAAGAATTAAGTAAACGATTGTAAATAATTAATACAGGACGTTAATATTCTTGAATTAAGTCAACACTTTTTAACACAAGTGAAACAAAATTGAAGCAAATGTGTGGTGAGTCCATATAATAGTTATATTTTGGAAGACATTGCATTACCGAAAACTAATAAACAGATAACCTTATTTTACATAAAGCTCTGCCATCTAATTTCCTTGATTACCCGAGATCTCAAGACGATTGGAGATAATTGGATTTGGTCACATACATTCTAGATATTTGACAATGAATTCTGATACTGAAAGTAATGTCTATACGTAATTTATTAAAACATTGTAGTGATGAAATATATATATATATATATATATATATATATATATGTTTATTGTTGATAGTGTTTTTGCTGTACTAACTTTGTAAGTATGCAATTCCATTTTCAATCTTATTCCTATAAGTCTTTAAAATTCAATATTTACACTTTAATATGGTATAAAGAAAACCAGAAAGCATTTGAGTGTCTTATAATTGTTATGAGAATGTTTTACATCTAGCTATCATCACATGAGAAATTTCTATAGTAATATGTATTTTAAATTTTAAAATAGTAGTGTATGAAATTTTGATAAAGTGGACTTCGAGAACTATTCATTGTATTCATCAAACACATTTATTAAATCCGAATCATAGGAACAAAGATCTTTAAAAATAATTATACATATACACTATTTTTCATTTCGTCTGTCCGTGATCACGGTTGCTGCAAAGTAACCGAAACGTCGGGATTATGTAGTTAAAATAATATATTCAAAAATATTAGTTTTAATTAAATGAATAATCGCGAAAATCTTAGGTCCCATTGCATACACAATGATAAATTCTCAAACTTACATCAAATAGAATACAAAAGTTTATCTAACACTAACTACAACTAAGGCTCTATCTGCGTAACAAAGGACGGAAGACTAACATTTTAAAGAAAACATCACGTCATGGCAGGTTAATCAACGCTAAGGTTATCAAAAGATTTCCATTAACAACACAGTTGTGAACTATTTCCTCTTTGGCGTAACCGAAGTAGGTAGAAATATTATGTTATTATCTAGCAACCTCAAAGTTATGAAAGCAAATTCATCCGAAGCTTATTTACAAGTCGTTTCACATAGTAGATTATTATCTTATTTTTTTACATGGATGTGAGAAGTCTACGAAATAAGTATTTAGAGTTTTTTGTGAAAATATGTTCGTACTTATGTTTTTTATTATAGTAAGATAAATACGAGTATGATTAAAGTAATGAAACCATTTTTGTACTCTAAACAGCAACATGTATGCATCCTTACAATTTGTCAATCCATACAATTGAGCTCGCTAATATAGAGAATTACTAGTTCGGTTTTTTTTTTCAGGGTAAAATATAATATTTTTAACCACATAGGTATATATCATCAAAAAACGCCAATATGAACAGGTTATCAATGATAAGTGTTTTTCGGAAACGGAGCACATTATTCCTTTCTAGAGCTTCCGTATCGTGTTCTACGTAAGTTAATAATTGAAGTTTTGCTAGCTCCTGTTTCATTAAATATATGTACTATAATACGCTATTCAATTATAGTTACTACTTTTTACTTTTACCTTATATTCTGATGGTTACCTTTTTAAACAGTTCGATAAACTTAAAAGAGCTTCATTATTTGCTTAGTTATAACAAATACATATTTTACTAATTTAAAAGTGATGTAGCGAAAATTTTTTTATGATTAAAAATGATTTTGAATCATTTATTGAGTACCTCAGTTTTGTAATGAGTAGGTAAGTTATGTACCGATACTCAACCTAAAAAAAATAATTATGACTTTGATTTAAACTAGACAAACACAATCATATCTAAATAGTATTAGGTAAATAAAATAACAAGCGCGCATTACTGTAATTTTAAGGTTATACTGGCAAAAGTGTAGCAATTAATAAAATAAATTTATTTAAAAATAATTACATCTTTTTGGAAAATCCGCTTAGCGGATATTAACAAATATAAACCTTCATCAAAATCGGTCGATTCATTCAAGAGTTACGACGTAACGAGCAGACATATACACGCAGACACAAACATCCATGTCAAAGTTATAACATCCTTAACAACACTTCAATCATACTGAAGAAAAATATTTTCTTAAATTTAAACTGCATGTAACAGAAAGAGAGAATGCCGACATTTTCTAGCTAACAGTATCAGAACATTTTAATAGCGCTGAACATACAATTTTATAACTCAGAATTTTCAGCATTCTGTACATAACGATAAATCCTCCTTTTGTTTTAAATCCTCCTATTTTCGCATCAATGTCAGTATTAGGATTTCCCGTATTATTTCTAAATCAACGTAAACATAGCCCGACTTTTTTAAATCATAGCCACTATGATTTTGTTGAAATTTAATTAACGGAGATTCATATAATTGTACCCTTAGTATTTATACCCATATATATAATGTTGAAAATATTCTAAACTGAACTAATTGTAAAATTTTAAAAAATTTAGGTCTTTGACTTTATTTTTTTTTAGTACGAGCAACAATAACTTTTAAATAAGACCTCTATGATCTTCTCAGCCTTAACTGAAAAGTAATATTGAAAATATAATTAAATTAATAATTTTGTTCTTGAATAGTACTTAAACAAGGACCGCTATAATAAGTCACCCTAATTGTTATTGATAGAACTGAAATAAAACTAATTAACTAAAAATAAGAATTGTTTTCTTTTTTATGAAAACAATCTCAATGGAAATATTTACTCAAAATAAAATCAGTCTTAGGATACATTGCTTTAATATTTAAAAGCTGAACACGACCTATTTCATACATTTATATGTGTATGCTTAACCGTGTGCTTATCACTGTCACTTAATTACCAAGAGCATTAATATATTATGGTAAAACAACAGCTGACAACAGTTTTACATAAAGGCCAATTAAGTCAATTGCTTACTTAAAATACACCGAAAGTATCCATGAAAAATATTTCAAAATTGGGGGTAAATTATTCTTTAAGCATATATGATTTTTTTCTAAGTTTTTGTAAGCAAACGTCACTGATACGATGTTACTTTTTTCCAAAACGGAGCATGTTCTTAACGATTCTGTTAAAAATTTGTTGATATAAACAAATGTGATTATACAATGTCCATTAATGATATTGCACATATAACATTGAGTATGACAGAGAGCCACGTGAGTTTTTCTAAGAATATCAAGAACATAATATTATAGGTGTTTCCGAGTGTGCTATAGCAACCCAAGCTATGAATTTTATATGATGAAACTCATAAAAGAATCCCACGGATTTTCCAAGAAACCTATTAAAAAAAAATGTTACGATTATATTACAGTCTCAGGCATATGTTTTTGTTATACAGGAATTAATTCTTATGTTTACTCAACGTTATGTAAGCAAAATAAGACTTATTTTCGTTGAACAATAAATTTGTTAAGTATGGTCGTTTGGTTAAAAGTAGAGAAGCGATTAAATTAACAAATTAAATATGGATATGCTCCTAACATGAAAGTCCTGATCTCGGTCCATTAATAACATACGGAGGTTTTTTTTGTATCTTTTTTAATTATTAAATTATAAAATTACAACGACTAATCATAAACAATTATACATTCGATTAAACCTATGAGAAGTTGTTTTTTTGTAACAAAGGTATAATTTGGGCATAACAAATAGCTATTCTTTGCATGCAAGTAGTAAATTTTGTTTTTTTGACATATAAAATTAAAACAAGCTGAATTAAAGTTATTCTGTATGTATAAATGGAAGTAAATCCACGGAGAAGCCTAAAAAGTATTAAAACACCACATTTACAAGCAAATTCGTTTAATTTCTATATATAATTAATTTTATGTAATTTTCACAGTAAGAAAGTTTTGTAATAAAATTTAAAATATAAAAGCATATTTTTCTAGTTCTTACAAATTTATTTACACACCGTTTGTTTGAGATTTCAATTTATCGTTTATTTAATAAAACTTTTCATCGTATATTATGTGAACTTAACAATTTTGTTGTTTTAAAAATAATAAGCCACTTTAAATTTACAAATAGTAAGTATTTGGACATGTATGTATATAGTAAGAAGCGAGTATTATTATCTTAAATTGTTACTTTAAATCACTATTTTTTGCTATCAATATTAAAGTTTTTTATTATTATTGTAAAGTTATTATACTCTGTAAAGGTTACACGTGAAGGATTATTCGTGAGCAAAGTGTGGTAGGCACTTAGACAGGAACTGTTATCAAACAGAGTATAGAGTCACGATGAGCTGAACGTTGGCTCTCATCCAACATTGGCCTACGCGCACCTAATTTATTTAACGGAAGAGCAGAAATGTCCCCATTTAAATTCAACCAATAAACACGTGATTTACGCAAATTTTCGGCAAACTTCATGTCAATTTTATTTATAAATTGTTTCATAATAAAAAAAAATTACTGAAAATTCTTTTGGGAACTCGGTATATTATTCAAACTTTAAAATTTATAATGTTTTATAATCATTTATGACACCTAAGGTTTTCCCGTGAACATATTTCAATGATAATATAGTTTTCTGATGTACCACGCCATTTATTTTATTACATTTCACCCTACGTTTCGGTACTTTAGAGCAAACGTGATCAAGGGGAGATCAAATGAATGTGTCTGTCACCTTTTTTGTCATCTACTGTCAGCTATTTCTTATTTTTTTTCGCTTCTTGCTCTGGATTAACCTAACCTGTACTAATTATATCTTGATCTCTGCTAGAGTAATCACATATATGGGATATTGTATTTTAATAATCTAGGATTCACAAATGTTCTCTAATGAAATTAGAATGTTTTTAATTTCCTCGGTTTATCGTTTTCTTAAGCGAGGATCTGTGATTTGCCAAACCAAGTGAAATGGCTTGGCTTGTCCATTCTATGTTTACCTACTGCTGTGTTTGACGCAGCATATTTTTAAATACCTGTGTACCTTCTACGGGATAACTAAGATCAATAAACAAAATATTCCCTGTAATAGATTCACCAGCATATTAACATATTAACGGGCCTAAATAATTTCAATTGTAAGGTGAGGGCTATCTTCGTCAGCTATAGCGGAAGGGGTCTTATGACCTCCTGGAAGAAGTACGGTTTATTTACAGTTTCATTTATGTTCATATTACAAAATGCATTAACATCCTACTATATTTAGTAGTTACTGTATAAGGATCACTGCTAAATAACTTGTTATTAAATAATTAATACACATCGATAAAATTGGACTTAGGAATGGGTAGGATATTTTATTTTTTAATACTTATTAAAAAAAGAATTTTCTAAAATGATTTTCATCTGACAATTAGAGGCATCTCATTTTAGGTGCCTTAATATTTTTCAAATGACCTACATAAGCATTTCTTTGGGCCAATAAAATAGATAATGGTCTTGGTGATTTATAAACAGTCTCTTCCTTGGCAAGAGTAGGCTGTGTTTTATGTGCAAGGCTGTGAAATCGTGTAACGGCATTGTAATAGAGTGATGTCCAGAGCCTATTTGTAGTTTATAGCCTGTAGCCCGTATTTAATCTGGTTCCATCGGGGTAATAACTATACGTTGAAATAATTTATGTCTCTCATTTAGTGTCTTTTTCAAATTCCTCGCTATCCTAAACTTATTAAAGTAATATATTAATTATTTTTTACACACTGATTATACGTTATAATGACTAGTTTAACAAAACATGTCTTGCAAATGGTTGATTTTTAAAATAATAATTTTATATATTTTTTTTTCTATAAATATTACTTTTAAATAACTTTTGTGAAAATACAGTAGCGTATGTTGACAACAAAAGCCTAAGATAAAATTAAAATATTTATAAAATATATATAGGGTTTTCCATTAAGGGCGCTTAATCTTTGAAATGCAAAAAAAAATACATGTAGGAAAGATATTTGCGAAATTTTTTTTTTATTTGGAAGGTCTATCGACCCCATTATGTATGGAATATGACATCATTCAAATGACCGCCACGGCTTCGGTTGGTGGCGCGCACACGAAAGGTCCAATTTTCGATGACTCTGGCGCACAAATCGGGCTGTATTTGATCGATGGCGTGGCGTATGTTGACTTTGAGGGCATCGGTGGTTTGCGGCTTGTTGGCATAGACCTGCGACTTAAGAAAACCCCACAAGAAAAAGTCCAGCGGGGTCAAATCGCACGATCTCGGTGGCCAGTTCACGTCGCCTCCGCGCGAGATGACCATGTCCAGAAATTGCTCGTGCAGAACTTCCATCGTAGCGTGTGCTGTGTGGCACGTAGCGCCGTCCTGTTGAAACCACATGTTGTCCAGATCCATATTCTCGATTTCAGGCCAAAAGAAGTTGGTTATCATCGACCGGTATCGCTCACCATTGACGGTGACGGCCACACCATTATCGTTTTCGAAAAAATACGGACCAATCACGCCTCCGGCCCAAAATCCGCACCAAACAGTCACTTTCTGCGGGTGCATTGCCACTTGGTGAACCTCGTGTGGATTGGTCTCGTCCCAAATACGGCAATTTTGCTTGTTGACATAGCCATTCATCCAAAAATGCGCCTCGTCGCTGAAGATGATTTTTTTGCCAAAATCGGCGTCAACTTCCAACTGCTCTAATGCCCAGTCAGCGAACACACGGCGCTGTCTATGGTCATTAACCTTGAGCTCTTGGGTCAGCTGGATCTTGTACGGGTGCAGGCTCAAGTCACAACGCAAAATTCGCCAAGTTGTCGTCTGCGAAAGGCCGAGTTCCTGTGCGCGACGCGGAATTGACTGCCGCGGGTTTTCGAGGACACTGTCGCGCACAGCGGCGATATTCTCGGCAGATCTCGCGTTACGTTGACGCACGGGAACCGGCTGATTGTTAACTGACCCGGTTGACTCGAATTTGTCCACCAATCGACGGATAGTCGACTCGGCAGGACGATCATCGCGACCGTAAAACGGGCGAAGTGCGCGGAACGTTGCTCGAACTGAAGACCCATTTTCATAAAACAACTTTATGATTTGCACGTGCTGCTCGACACTGTAACCTGCCATGGTGGTTTGGGAGGACGGAATGAATATAACACACTGCATTTGACAGCTGTCACTCAAACAACATGGCCGCAATCAGCTATCAAAGTTCAAGCGTCCCTATTGGAAAACCCCATACATTATTACGTTTTATCCGTTTATTGGTATTAATCATTCTTTTATCCATTTATTGGTATTAATCATCGTTTTAAATAAATTAATTCATAACGAATGATTTTCATTTAATAACGACGTATCAAAATTCTTGATTCAAGGTTTATCTAAATTTCTTAAAGGTACATTAACATTACATACGATAAGTTTAAATGAGGATAATCAATTGAAATCAGTCGTTTATCTCCAATCTACAGACAATTGGATTAAAACAAACCTCGTGTAGAAGCTTGTGCATAATTCATTTTGGTTGGAAATTCCCTTTCCTCTTTTTGAATGTTAGTGATTTTAGAAAAGGACACGGCCTTTGTTATTAAAATAAAACATTTTTATGCTTTCAAAGTTATGCGTTTATTGGATGATAAATAAAGAAAAATCTGTTTAAATTAATTTTATATTCCATTATAAGAATACTTCTATGACTTTTTTTTTTTTTTTTGAAAAATGGCCTAGGTTCCTGCTCCACTGTAAGAGATACTTTATAAGGACGTTGAACTCATAGAATATTTGTACTTTTTATTCATAGAAATTTATATAATTATAAGTATATTTTTGTTTTTTTTTTGTTAAGAGGAGTTTGAACCAAATTATTCCAGGAAAATAAATGAATCTTCATAAATATTATTCTTTTATTAAAACTAAAAATATGCAGATACCTCTAAAAGCCTTTGCATGCGGAATTTTATACTATTGCATTAATTATATCACATGTGTTGGAAGTTCAGCATAATTTTACTCGATTCACTTCTCGTTTTGGTAAACATATTATTCAGATTTGATATATATTAAAATAGAATATAGTTTAGAATAGATTTAGAAATAGAATATAGTTTAAATTTTGGTTATTTAAAATTTTTAAAGGACAACGAAGTTTTACGAAAGTCTAAAATATGACTTCAAAAATATATGATATTCGATTACGTTTCTTTCAAACAGTACATTGGTAACAACCGATTAAAATAATAAACTACATTAACTTTATAAAAAAAGAATTCCTTTCTTTTACGTAGTATATAGTTCAAACTAATTTCAAAGTACCTAGAATAACTGTAGAAGTACAAGTATTTTTCTATGTCAAGCTATTTTTATAGGTGGTAGAGCCTAGCCTGTGGTCTAGTTACTACAGCTAGAACATGGGCTGGCTCGACCGAGAAAGTACCACCTTCTCATAGTAGATCGGCGTGAAGTAGCCTTTAGTGGCTGCGTTTCGTCCGATGAGTGAGAGAACCGGTTACCCTTTCCCTTCACTGAAATTTCCTTATTCGCAACAATCAAGGTTGGCAATGCATCCGCAATATCTATGTTGCTGTATCTACTGGCTGGCTTGTATCTAAATTAGACAAAGGACTTACTTCATTAAAGAAGTTGTTAGAATTTTCCACTAGACTTTTGTTAGCTAGACTAGATACGATGTTTCTATTTTTATACTATGCCGCCATTCATATCGCTGTGAAGATTTCGTGTAAACCATTTAAATTATACTTTATATTATTTTACATGATTCAACGTTCCTGTTAAATCTTAGATAGAATTCCAAGGATATTAGGTCGTTAAGAAAATAATTTTGAGCTTAATAAATGACTTATATTACAAATAGATCCTATAAATTTACCAGAACTAAATATTCCAGAAAGTTCAGATCAAAATTCTGCTAATATACATACATATATATTTTATTAAATATTATTTATTTAAATAAAATTACATTGTATCCCGGTATAAATCTGTGAGCAAAAATGTTAAAATATATTATATCACAGGATTGTGAGACTTACCAGAACCAATATTTCTTAATGTCATACATTGTATAAACAAGTGTTAAGTTTAATAGGTATTTATTAGCATTTTTTACATCTATCCCAAGCGATGAATTTGTATGCAACTTCCTATTTAAGGAATTTCTAGGGCCCTTACTTAAAAAGTTACAAGGTAAGGTACTAATACAATATTAGAATATTTATTCAATTTTAAATTAAATTTACTTAAGGAAAACATTTTAGTCAAAAAATATATTATACACATTTATGAAAAAAAAACATTTTTGTAAAAATTGTAGTCATGGGAACACCAATTTCATCAACTCATGTTTTGCAACAAAGCTAAAGTCAACTTTTTAGATAATGGTTTTAATAAAAACTAACAAAAACGCGTTAACAGCTCCCCAGAGGGCAGTTGAGTGAAAGAAAATTTATGAATTAATATTTCAAACGTTTCATTTAACATCCAGTGTTCCGTCCTTGTTTTATTGAGACAATTCATTTGTAGTGTCCCTTTGATACTGTACTGGACTTAGTTGTAATAACGGGACTTAGTTGTAATTAAATATTAAAAGCATAAACGTTCTTTCCTGATCTCTACCAATCTAACTGCTTTTTAATATGACATTTATAAATGTTTCTCTATTAATTTGCAATTAAAATATATTATTTAGTAACTGATTAATAAAACACAAAATCGGTAGGTTTAAAAGAAAGTATTTTTTTTTTCTTTCAGTTTTACTTTGTTATATATTTGTAGCAGACGAAAATATAAATTTCGATAATCTTTATCTTAGGGAAAAGGTACAGTCGTACCCAATGGTAAACTTGTTGTAAATTCAGAACCAGACTTTTGAGTACATAAGTAAAAACAACTATTAAAAGAAAAGTTATAGTAATTCTTAGGGAAAACTTGAAGAGGCAGACTTTTAAAAGTCCTGAAAAAGCTTCGAAAGAATATCCACGACTCACGTACAGCCTTGTAATAAATTTAGATCAAACCAATATTCTATCATTATGCGCTAAGTAGGTCTAATGTCTAAGAGCTGCTTTAAATAAATTATCCAATACAAACAAATACTAAAAAAAAAAAACTTTTTTAAATAATTAATAAGATAAAAAGAAACAGAATAATTGTGATTTATATTTTTTTTAATAAAAATGTTTCACTTTGATATACATAAACACGTACAGTCAACTAAAGCACCGATATGTACTAATGATATACCACTTAAATTAACATACAGATATATCTAACACATATTATAATTTACGTTAATTCAGAATTAATATACAAATCAAGGCACAAAGTAAATATAGAAAATAATATAAAGATAACATCTTAAATGTGACAATATATTTTATTTATTTTTTTAAATACATTTTATAACTACGCCTATTTTATATGGTGAATTGATATTTTATGTGCGATTTTACAATACATTACAATAGATCGAGTGCATCATAGTAATAGTTATATTTTACAAGCATTTTTTTTTTATTAATATTATTTAGGATTAAGATTATTTAAATCATAACTAAATACTTGATAGGCTTCGCGTGTGTTCGATAAATATTCTTATACACTTTTTATAAAATTATATTGAAAAGACGGAACAATACATTGCATTAAGTGCAATTGTCGCATTTATCGCTAAAATCGATCTAAACTAAACAACATTAGAGAAGAACACGGAAATGATAAAATTAATTATAATTAATCAATTAATCGGGTACTTAATGAAAATTATACACATGTGATACATATATATATATATATATATATATATATATATATATATACGAGTCTTTTAAATGACACAAAAATGTGATGCAAACTTTTCTTTTACAAAGTCTGTTTCATTTTATATACCGAAGAGTGTGTTAACAACATGATTAGCTTTCAATATATAAAAAAGAAATCTCTTAAAATTAACAAAGGCGTCTCATATAACCTTTTAGTAATTAATAATCGTTTGCAAAATAACTATATCTTTCGGATAGACAATATTGATTTCATTCAAATACTTCATGTATTTTAAAAACAAACATTTGACAACTGACTGTCATATCTACAATACGTTATGTTTAGTCTGTTAATGAAGGGAACGGCAAATATCATCGAAAATAATCAGTTAAAAAATAAACTTAGTTACATTCAAGGTATCGGTTAATATTTTTTTTTGTAGTGGACAACTTTTTCACTGGAAAATTATTATGATATTAATAACAAAGGGCTAACTTTATTTCAGATGAGGACTGCCTTATCGTAGTTAATGCAAGTGTTTAAAGCAAGTGTTTCGTTACCAATACCGATAGGACCGCAAGGTGCGAGGAATGATCAAAGTGCGGTTAAGGCTTACATTATACAGCCAATAAACATTTTTATCCATGACCATTCAAGTGTTAATAATTTCTTTTGATCCTTAAAATACAAGTAAATTTAATTAATATTGTATATCATTATTAATTTATACGAAAATATGGCATTTTGCTCAACATACGAGCATGCGATTAATTAATAGCATTAAAACATATTTAATAATAAATAATTTTATAGAATATCCACATATCCGTAGTCAGATAATATATAAAAAAGGAGAGTTTTCAACAAGGATTTAATGAAAAATGTGTAGGAAAAACTTGACAGAGGCAGACAAAATATGTTACTATATAAGATTATTGAATGACGGTGGCATATTATGCAAAGGGAAACATGCGACGAAAAAATTATGTGAATATCTCAAGAATATATATCACACGATTGGGGAAAGTCAGAATTTTTTTTTGATGGATTGCGTAACACAACATACAGGTAGAGACTTCAATTCAGACATCTTAACTGATACACATATATAGAGACATACATATTTAAAGACAAGTAAGAACTGTTTTGTCCTCAAATAAATGGAGTAAAAGACAGTAAGAAGACGAAAAAAACATATGTAATTAGATACTTATATACAAGAAATCAGACAAGCGTCATTAATTGGGAATAGCTTTTGAATATTTTTTCATGTCAAAACTTTTTTGAAAATATTAACTTGTTTGGAGCGTTCCCTCTCGACTTCGCAATCATGGGATGTTATTAACTTATATCGTTACATCAAATATAATAAGCACGAATAAGCAAAACAGGAAACTCTCGTAACAGCAAGAATAAGAAAAATAACATTATCCACGTGAGATCTCAAAGTATAAGTTGGCATGTTCTCGTTGATTACCCAAAGCGGATTATTTTCTCTGTAACACATATAATATGTTACATATAAAATTCTTTACGATTTATTATTGTATTTCTTGCAATATAAAAATAATAATGTTTGATATCAAATATAAATATAGCAATAAATAACAAAAAATATCACAACCTGAACTCCATACAATTATTTAAAATATTAACACTGCAAAACGCCTTATTTCCATTTATATAAATACATACTTTTTTTCATAATAAAAGAAAAAACAATATAATTTTTTTTAAATGAATATAAATTTCTTTTCCCTTATAATTTTATTACGGATAGTTTATTAATAGAACGAATCTGATTGGCATATTTTTGTTTTGAAATTCATTCGTCGTAAACAATAAACATAGTTACAAAAATAATATTACACGAACCCGCTTAGTATAATAATTTATATAGAAATAAAAATAGAAGGAAACTGTCTCAAGCATGATCATTACGTTCAATTTGACATTTGTATAAGAAATTAAATTATTATTTTTTTTATTTTATATTATACAAAACAACTATTTTTTTTTATATTTACTGTCTTACTACGTTATAAATAAAAAAAAATTGACATTTATTTAGTTTTGATAAAAATTCTGATAAGACAAATAATTTAAACGATGCCTGGAATAAAATTTATAGCTCAAAATCTGAACACTGAACATAGGGATACAAGGAAGAATTCACTTAATAAAATTGAGTGGTAACGTATGTTTACCGGGATAAATCTTCACAAAACTTAAGGTATTCTGTGTTCTCGTTCCCTTCATAACAGAGAATTTCTTACACAAATCTTTTTCGGAGTAAAAAAAATATGTTTTTTTAATATATTGAACTTTGATTGAATAATTGTAATGATGAGAAATAAAATTTAAACCATGATACCTAACTTGAAATATACTTCTGTTATGATAAAGTTGTGAGGGAAAATCAACTGTGAACAAGAATTAACCAAGCGGAAAGGGGTTTGATTGACTTTCAAATATATCGATTGTATTGTTAATCTCAAAAAAAGATTCTTAAGAAGCAATGAAAAAAGTAATCATAGGAACCTTTAAAATATAAAGTATTTCTTGTTACTTACACTGAACAACAGCTAACATAACATTACATTTTACAAAAAGTTACAGAGAGTAATTTTACAATTTACAGAAAGTAACATAAAAATATAGAATTTTGAGGTGAAAATAAAAAAATACAAATATATATATATTTTTTAAAAATGCAGTCTTTCCAAAATACAAAATCCTAATCTGAACTAGTAACTTTAAAGTAAGAAGAAATAATTTGTAAATTTTAAAATAAATTGTAAATTCCGAGACCTTTATATTTAATTTGATCTTAATCTTTATCAGTGTGGATTTTTAATACCATGGCTTTATTCGCATTGAAATCGTGGAATATTTTTCCCATGTCAATGTTTTTATTTGTCGAACGAATAATGAATCAATACGGATAAGACGCCGCACAAAATATGACAATGTCAACCAGCAGATGATATGTTTTTTTTTTAATAAAATACCGAAATAAACTCAAAAATAGCAGGCCTTAGCTCAACAGTTACTATAATTTATCTCTGTAATACTACCCATAATTCATAATAATGGCCATAGCTTACCTTAATACTTAATTTTTCTAAGTTCATCTCACTAGAATGAATAGATGCATAACCATATATAATTTAAACATTGTTACTTATAGTACAGTGCTCCTTTGTCATTAAATTTTAAATATTTTCATCCTATGTCTAACCAATACATCATTTTACATCACAAAATAAAACATTATAACATTATTAAATATATATGGTATAAAATAACTATTACAACGATTTTTTTTACATACATCTATCATTTTGATATGACTAATAAAATATGTACGTGTATAAGGATATGTATTTTACAAAATGTACATTATTTACAGCTGACCTCAGAACGGTATATAAGACAAACCGTACAAGATCCAAAAGCTTCGAAATACTGGAGAAGCAGAATTTTGGGGGAAAGTGTTTTAAACTAAAATACGACTATGACAACTCAAAGTCAATATGAATATTTCCTTTCATTAAGATTGTTACATTTGAGATATTTCGCTATACAATACGAATATATATCGATATTCTCAAAGCTAATGCAAAAGGGCTCTTTAGTTTTACGAGAGTTAACCTCTTCATATGTTTACACTCGCTTAGTAACCTAATTTATTATACAAACATTAATTTAACAAATTAAATTACACTCCGCCATAGCTCATGTTTATGCTGGAAACAGTGAAAGTTTATTCGTATTTAAAAATTAAAATAGTTTTTTTTTATTATATGTAGAAAAATTATAAATAAAAAAAAATAAGATAAATAGTTTTTCCATCTTAACAATTAAAATCAACTCGATTAAAAATAGAAATAGTAATTTTACGATGAAAATTGTATCTATTATGTTAAAGGCTTTTAAATTTTTACATAACAGGAACCGTAAAAACATTTTACGGACAATGTAATGTCATTAAACGCTTTAAGTTTGACGAGAGTAATAAATCACTGCCATTAAATGGGATGATATTGAAAATAACATTTTAACATTGTTAAACAACAATTATAATAGCTGGTGTATACGCATAAATGTTGAAGTAACATAATAATTAAAACAAGCAAAATTATTTGCATAACAATTTGAATATCTCCTTCATTTTCATTGTAACATGTGCTTCAATATGATTAAAATAAGCGAATAAACAATCATTCTGTGTAACAAAGTAAAAGAATACGTCAATATTTAAGGTAAATTTTAATTAACGAGCTTAAATATACTTAAAATATTTATTCCAGCCAAAGGCTTTAAAATATCCATTAAAATATTTTTCTTTTGCTTCAATAACAAACGCGTATCTGATAATATGGTTATAGATTTTGGATTTTTGCATACTTGTAACTTTTTAGGTTTTATTAGTTCAACTATTAAAATCACCTATTGCACTGTATTGAATGTGAATTTAAAAGGAATTTCAACCGTTGCTTTTCCTATAAAATTTTAGAAGGACATTTATTTTTCAGTAATCTGGATTTGTCAGTGGCCCAAAGCAAAAACAACATTGATTTAGTGTGACATTCCAAAAGGAATGTTAATACTGTTAAAATAAAAAAATAAAATAAAAAAAGAACAAAATATTCGACTTTTACTATAAGAAAAAGTTATTATTCACTTTGACATTTCCATTAAAATTGAGAACTAAATTTATTATTATTCCCTTAGTGTGATTTCAATCAACAATACCTACTTTCAAACAATCAGACGGTTTCCATTTCACACCATTTACTCTTTATTCTAATTCCCTTGAATACGTCAAAATAAAATCTGACGATGTTCTATCAATATTAATTTGTTCCCAGCGAAATTCTTGCGTTATCCAGCCTTCCATTATTATTATGATCTAACGAGGTCATCTTATATCTTCAAAATTCGTGTAGAAGATAATTATGAGCGATGTCAGAAGTAAGCCTATGTAGCTTGTTGTTGTCTTGACACCGCTTTGAAGTTCAGCTAGACTTGAACCTGTTTGAAAAGAAAACAATTATAAGTTCAATAAGAACAAACATTGGGTTTTTGAAAATAAAAATTACGTTTTTTTTTAAATCTCAAAACTTTAAATAAATTATATGTATAATGGATGCGAAAACTTATTTTTTTTCCAAATAATTATTAACAATTAAAAATTGATAATTTTTTTAAAGTAACCACGTAACTAAGAACGCGCAACGATTGGTCGCCATGCTTGTGACGTCACAATGTTAAAAGAATTTGAAGATAGTACAGTGTCAACAGCTTCTACTCGTGAAAACATCCAAAATGTTGTGTAAAAAAATTAATAATGTTAAGTAATTCAATTTAGTTATGTGTGATAAAGGATTTATAAAAGCAGTTCCGATACTATACTTGGTGTGGACAGATTTATTTATGATAACCGATTAAAAAAAAATGATATTTCGTTCAATTCAGCTGATGTTCGAGGATCTAAAGCATCAAGGTAAGTTTGTAGAAAATTATTGTGAATTAAAATATCAAATCGTCTATTCTATTAAATTAAATTAATAATTAATTTATTTTTAGAGTATACTATAGGTTATATCCAATTGAATATGGAAAAATGATATTTGCATCGTAAACGGGCGTATATTATGTCCAGAACATCGAGTTCGGAGTAAAGCTTACTAAATATAATTCCCAATATCTTCTTTCAGCTGAAAAAAATAAAATAAATCATAACAATTATTTAAATGACATAGCAACAGAAGAACCACAATTATATAGTATACGTATACTTTTGATATTTAAATTTCGTATAATACATAACCTAAGGCGTTATAAAAATGTAAAAATACTACATTCAAACGAAATCATTTGTTGACGATATACAAATCTATTATGGGATCGTTTTAAATTATTCAAATATTTTTTTAATCCTATGAATTTTAAAGTGACGATTTGGAGTTTAGTTAAAAAACTTTTGTTATTGAATTCTATTTATTCAATTTATTCGTTTACGTAAATAATTGTTGATTGCTGTATTATTATAAAATACTTACATCAGAATATTATTCACAACAAAAAAATGGATGCTTTTTTGGGATTAGGTTGTCGCACTGCTTGTAACCATTGATTACGACGTTTAATATCTTGGGGAACATTTAAAAATATTTTGACGGAGGTTGTTTTTGTAGTATTCGTACATAACGGTACGAAATAAGCACGATAGCTTTTAAGGTTCCACATTTTTAATATATTTATCGTTATATTGACGATAATAACGATATATTATCGGTTGAATGTCAAAACACTATATTAGCTATGTGCTACAATGAGGAGAAATTGACGTTGTGACATCACACGCACTCGGGTTTGCTCGGGAACTGTCGATGTGTTTTCCGTTCTGGATATAAAAAAAATATTTTTAATTTGATATAACTTTTTAATTATACCGAAAAAATATATATATAAAAATAGTTTTGTTATAAAACTTATGTATGATCTTTACATTTATCACAAACATTTTTTTTATCAAACAATCCATTGCCGCTTGTTCAATCCTCCAGAAGAATATTTGTTACACTGCGACTACAATATTTTCAGTGTCATTAATGTACCTGCTTGTAAATATACATTTATGCATGTGTTTAATCTATAGCACCTTATTTGGTAAGCGTGAAATAACAAGACTATTAGGAAGAGTCCATTAAATGAGTGTCTATTACGGTACTGAATAATAAAATCAAATTCCCTACTATTTAAACTAGGTACGCAATTTAAAAAAAAAAGTGTCGAATTCGCCTTGGTGTATCATTCTTACCAACTTTATTATTTGCTAAGGAATAAACTATAGGCTTATGATCGGTATATACAGTTAGTGGCCTGCCTTCTATTAAAGATCGAAAGTGTTTAATGACTATATATATTGCTAATAATTCTCTATCATATGTGCTGTAACGTTGTTGAGTTTCGCTTAATTTATTTGAAAAAAATCCTAATGGTCTCCATGAATTACCTTCTCTTTGTAAAACAGCGCCTGTGCAAGTATTCGAGCAATCTATCGTTAGACCTATCGAACAATCCGGTGCTGGAAAGGACAAGGTAACAGCGTTTTTAATGCCTTGCTTACATAGTTCAAATGCTTCGATAGATTCTTCTGTCCACGGAATTAAACTTTTATCTTTTTTCTTGGCGTTATGTAAAAATATATCGGCGGTTTTAGGTAGATGATGTCTATAAAAGTTTCTCATTCCGAGAAAACGACGTAATTCTTCAACCGTTTTCGGTCTCGGAAATTCCGATATAACCGTAATTTGCTCTTCTAATGGTTTCAGTCCTTCTTTCTATACTCGAAATCCGAGAATACTTAACTCAGGTTTTCCGAACTCGCATTTAGCTAAATTAATAGTTATACCGTACTTATTAAGATGATCGAATACATGTCTAATGTGCTCCTCATGTTCCGATATTGAGTTTGACGCAATAATGACGTCGTCGATATGAATATAAAGCTGAAGTCCCGTAATACTTCATTGTTTTAAAATCTTTGGAAAGTCTGGGCAGCATTTTTTAAAACAAAGGTCATTCTTGTGAACTCATAAAGCCCAAAGGGTGTAGCTATGGCAGTTTTTGGTATATCCTGTTCATTCAGTCTTATATTATGGTAGGCTCTTTGCATATCAATTCTCGAAAATATAACTTTGCCGTGTAGGAGGTAAGCACAATCCTGAATACGTGGTATTGGGTATAGAACTGGTTTCGTCATAGCGTTTAGCTGTCTATAATCACCGCAGGTTCCTATTTCTCCGTTCTTCTTCGTAACTACATGTAATGGGCTAGCCCAATTACTTTTTGATGGTCTACAAATGCCCATTTCTTGCATTCGCTGAAATTCGGCTTTAACCTTACTGTACTTGTCCGGTGGTAGCGGTCTCGGACGCACGTAAACAGCTGAACCCGCCGTTTCTATGTAGTGAACGACAGTTTCTGTGTGTGTGTTGACATAAAATTTTAAACCAATATTGTTATCTCTAATACATAGGCGGTGTACTGGAGTTATGGCGCAAATCTCCGCCTGTTATTGCACCTCATTTAGTTTTCCTTATTTTGTAAATTTTTACAAGCACACGGTTCTAAACATATCTTTGCTTTGTGACGAAATCTAAAATGATAAAATCTAGCTATTCCAGGTTGTTCTACATCGTGTTACGAATACGAGACGCTGATCGAGTTCGCGCACGATGACCTCTGTATATTCCACGACTATTTCTTTGTTTCTCGATATCACGAATTATAAGACTTAATTTTGCTATCTCGGCAATAATGAAAGCGGTGTCACTGCTGGTGCTGGAACTCGACATGGCTTGTACTTCAGCTATTTGCAAAGGTCCTGTTGTTTCCATAACCTTGTCAGCAATGGCTGCTAAATTTTCAAGATCCTTCACCTCACTGACTGCTAGAACATCTCGAACTGATGGAGGCAGATGTCCTTGCCACATAATACGTAATGTCACGTCCGAAATTTTTTCACGTACCAGATCTCTCATTTGTCGTAAAAGCTGAGATGCTTTCTGATTCCCAAATTCCATTTCACTTAGTAGTTTTTGAAACTGTCTTATTTCCGACTCTTCGTAGACCTTAATAATAGCTCTTTCAGAGTATCAAATTTCTTGACTTCTGGCGGCTTAAGCAATATGTCACTGACCTGCTGTATGACGTCTTTACCTAATTTGGTGATAACTACATTAAATTATATCGCACTTCATCCGGTAACTTTTGAGGTACAAGGATAGCTTCGCATTGAAAAAACCAAAGTCGCGGTTGGTCGCACCAAAATTCTGGTATTCTTGATGACACGGTGACAACTGCCAATTCAGGTGGGTCACTTAGGTTGGCTCCTGCTATTTGTTGAGACGTTATTTTTTTTTATTTAAAGTTTAGATTCACGCTAATGTTGGGTCACCACTGTTTTTAATCTATAGCAACTTATTTGGTAAGCGTGAAATAACAAGACTATATTAGCAAGAGTCCATTTAATTGAGTGTCTATTACAGTACTGAATAATAAAATCAAATGCTATAGTATTTATACTAGGCACATGTCTATAAGTGTATAACTTAATGTTATAAACGGAATAAGAATCATACACGTAATATTAAAACTTTATTCAAATATTTTTTTATACTAAATATTTTTTTTTTAATCCGACAGCAAAAGAAAATAAAACGAAAGATGGTAAAGTCACTCTCTCAGTAATGTAACTAATCCAATCTTGTTTAGAATACACAAAAAACATAAATGGAAGTAAATAAAATTTAGACTGTTACAATTTTTTTTAGAGTGCATAAAGAAGGAGGAAGAGTGTCAATTTGTCAGGAGGTGGAGTAGGTTTACAACAAAACAATAAAGGCTAGCCGTGTGTCTTGTTATGCGATGTTACAAAGAAATGGTAGATAAAATACTGAGAGGCTGACTACTACCGCCTGTACTCAAAGTAAACTAGATTACTTGTAACCATATTATGGTTATGTAAAAAAAAGTTAAAAAAGGTGAGAGAGCTGACATTTTTCAACACCTGCCCAAATGTGAGAGCAGTTTTCCACACACGACTAGACCTGTACTTTGTAGGGCCAAAGAAGTTGTTCTAGGGTCAAGTAATACGGTACTTCTGTAGGAACACTAAGTTTTATTGGTAGGTAAGTTAGCTTATAACTGAAGACAGTTGATTTATTTCAAAGATACTTTCTGAACAGGTATTGATTTACAGAAAACACACGTTTGTGTTTTGGGTAGTATTAAATTTCATAAAATAGGCCTCGCCCTATTAGGAGTCTGCCTTAACTGAATTAATAACATGCTCCACCACGGACTCTCTTTCCAACTGTACTTGATTCCCGATACCCACACAACTGTGCTGCCATCTATTTAAACAAAACCTCCTATAATCTATATCACAAATACAACGAGTATTATATAAATTTAACCTATTTAGTGACTAGTATAAGATTGAACTTGTGTAAAAGATTTTATGATGAACAATTAATAATTTGATAAAGAGTAAAACAGTTTTTTTAGTTTGGAATACAAATTATGAATGTATGCCATCGTATAATAAATACACGAACACAACTGCAATAATTTTTTTATATTTTTGTAATTTTGTTTTGATCTAATAATTGTGTCTATAAAAGTTTTTGAAGCTAAATTAGTTCTGTATACCGTAGTAGACCCTTGTGTTCGTGTTAAGTTCCTGTATTAGCATCCCGTTTTCGCAAACTTCGTCTCTAGTTCGTAACAACCTTAATATGTTTAATCGGGTCGGGTTCCTTTAATTAATTGTAACTTGTCGAACTCGTTTAGTTTTTTTTTACCAATTTTGTTCCCGTTCAGTATATTATTTTGACAGAGAGCAATATTATTTTTACTTAAATATTTTATATACTATTTCTTAAATAATTAATATTTTCACAGAGAAGATAAATAAATATCGAATAGCCTTAAAGTATAACATTTAGTACATTACATACACTTCTGGAGTCCCTTAGAAAAAGAACATTAATAAGTAAAAATATATATATAATTTTTATTTTAAGGAAAATAAATATGTTCGTAGTTTTTGAATGATATAGCTTGTCTGAGCTTATTTAATTATGTATGGAGTTTATACATTAAAATGTACCTTGTAACACATGAACCCTTGCTACGGCTCTCATCGTAATAGGCGATGCAAGGGCGCAGGTGTAGTTTCCAGCATCTTCCACTTTAAGATGAGCTACCTGCAAGGAAAGTTGTGTTAAAAATGTCGAATCATTGTCATTTCGTGTAAGAACAAATGACTGAGCAGAACAAGTTTCTTTCTAATTAAAGATTCTAAAATTTTGTGAATTAATTAATTGCTTTTTGTTATTTCAAACTTATGTTGTCAATTAAATGAAACTAATATTTTTCGGATCTACTATGCGTTCTTTACTTTTTATTAAAACTACCTACATACTCCCGACGTTTCGGTTACTTTTCAGCAACCGTGATTACCATTCACATCTCGTCTGCTCGTAGATATCAAGATTTTAAATAAATTTTATAACAATATCCACAAGATACGGTTTAAAGTTTTGAAGTTAAATTTGATTATTTTAAAACAACCAATTAATATTCAAGCTGTATAAAAGGGGATTGATTCGATATTTTTATATGATGCTGCTTCTTAAATATTGATGTTTATTTTACCTTCCAAGTTTAATAATAGGTATCATATTGACTTGAAATTTAAAAAGTATTGTTATGTAATTCAAAAGAAAAGGAAGAAGAGTGTAATTGAAACAAGAATTTTATATTATTTTTTAATCAAAAAATATTTCTACCGCCTTATATCACATGATATTTATTTATTTACATGTATGTACATATATTTGTTTGTATTAATTTGTTTAAAGTAATATTTATGATTGTGCCCATTTTATGTTTATGTCTCAAATGCCGCTCGAAGAATAAGCTCACAAGCTATAAGATCGTATTTGGTATTTCTCTATTTTCTGTAATATTTTTTTTTAATATACTTTGGTTGGGGTGCAACAAAATATATTCATCTTTTTTATCTATCTATACATTTGTTTTTAAAATGATATCCCTAGAACCTTTATATAGTTGTTAATTCAGAGAATATCTGGATTTCCGTTCACATTCTGAACGTATTTCACCCATAGAGAACATATTTAATGTTCTTATATGTAGCATTTCTAAACAATCGAACTTGAAGTTACAAGCAATCGTTTTGCATAGAACATGACCGAGAACCCATTCTCCAGAGACGAACTATTCTATTACTAAAGGTGGGTTGCTGAATAATATGAATGAAGATTAAAATTTCCATTTAGACTATGGGATGGAGCTTACTGATATGACAAATGTAAAGTTCATTAACCCGTTCTCTGTTAAATCTTTACGCTTTAATTATTAGCGAAAGTAAATTGTTTATATTTAAATTTATTTAATCATAAATATTAAAATGTATAAATGTTTTTGTGAAATCTTTTTGTCGTTAATGCTATAAAAATAGTAATGAATAAAAAAATGGTAATGTGAATAAAATTTTCATTGCAGCTCAGTTTTTGACTCTTATTACCTACGAATACTTATATTAACTTACAGTTATTAACTATGAGTTTAATGGAAATGTCTATAAAGCGTCAAGATATTATTTTAATATCTTAGATAGTCACTTCTTCCTTTGTATCTAAGCTATTACTGACAATATTCGGAAAATTCTATAGGAATATACGAAATGTAATGAAAATGAAATAATAGTCGTATTGTTTTCAATGAATAAACACAATGAAACAAATGCAAACACAATCTTGCTTGATCTCATTACGCGTTCCATCCAAACGTCTTAAGGCTTCTTATTCAGTAACAAAATAAATTACGAAACGAAATTGAGACGTCTTGATGTAGGCATTTGATGGAAAATTTTACTTTATTTGTATATAACTGCATAATTTCATCATGATTTAATTTATTTCCTCGTCAGTCCTTTAATACATCCCATAAATTCGAAACATTTTGTACGGATTCTTGGCCTTTTAAGTACTATATATTATTTCCTCCATGTTTTTCTAGACTTACGTCTATTCGTTTTTATGGAACATGGATCATTACAATTAACTAAAATTTAATAATAGTAGGTCATTCATAATTCCCAAATAAAATTACATATGAACTTGTAAAAAATTTGAAATGTAATCCTGTAGCAGGTAAATGATTGTAAGTAGCTGATAATTGAATTGACGAGTTATTTATGTCATATGTGGGGTATAACCATTAAAAATATTTTAGAACGTTTCGATAAATAATACTTAATAAATTCTTAATAAGGTAAAATTTCTGACTGATAAACATAGATCGATATATAGCCATTCCAAAATTGCTATAATTTTTTTTTATTACACATAAATTTGAAAAGAATTCAAGTAATATTTTTGTAGAAATAAAAATATATGATTGAATAAAATAGATTAAAATAAGCGTTTTATGTGTCTATTACGTTGAAAAAATACACTAGTCAAACAGTTTCCAATAAAAATAGTTATTCAGGTAACATCTTGTAAGCATTTTGATAACTTTGGTTTTTATCAACTCTACCGGATCTTGATATTTACCGGTCAAGGTACCGTTAAAACAAAGCAAACTTTTCAGGAAAAAGACTTTTATTTAACCACAGGGACAGAGACTTAAAATGTATACGATTTCCTTATTTATTTATTTTTAAAACGCGCTATATGCCGAACTATATGTGTTACGTTATTTTGATGTAAGCAGTGAAATAGTGTAAGCAACATTATATAAGCATACACATATACATATTCATAATATTCAACAACTCGACTTAGACATTTATCCTTACAGAGATATGTATATTTCTATACATTTTCTCTTCCTTTGGGTTGGGAGAAATCCCAATTTGTATACCAATATGGCTCTCGGTTACATCAAGACGTAAGCTTATATGTAATTTACATAAATAAATAATTCGTCTCTATGATATGGGTACATATTTTATAAATGCTCCTATTTTCGTAGCATTTTTTCTGAATCTTAAATATTTGATATAATACATTATCCCGATTAATAATGTATATATACAAAATAAACAAATTAAATCTGTGTATCAAAACCTATTGATTTTTATTAAAGAAAAAAGTCAACGACTCAAAATAAGTGCTGTCTTAACGAACTATTCTCTTGCGCCCGACCGTCTAAGATGAGATCATACTTTTATTATGTGAATTTAATCAGTTTAGAAATACTACTATCCGTTCTGTTTTATATATACAAGAAGGAACATTAATACGCGAGTAGCTGCTTTTAATTAAGCAACATATTTTAAGATTTACAGCAGACGCCCGCTTACAAAATATAAAAACTCATAAAAAAAAAATTTTGTAAACTTGAAACGAAAACGAAAAATGATACCTCGGTTCTATAAGTCTTTATTTATGACGTGTAATTTATAAATTTTTGATGTATATGTCTCATTTGTTGCATTTGTGTTAAAAAATAATAATTAATTATAGCTTTATTTGTAAAATAAATTAAAAATAAATTTACTTAATTTATAAAGTAAAATAAATTAAGTAAATTTATCTAGACTAAAGCACAAATTATATTTAGCTATAATACTTAATTTTGTGAGTGCGTGTATATTAAAGATTAACCTATAAACAAAATAATTAAATTCTGATGTAAATTTTTTCGCGAATTTAAAACAGTTTAAAGACCAGTACTTTTAATAGTTTGATATCAAAATTTCTATTTGTTATCTTTTTGTTTTGTAAGCATTTTTTGATTTCTGCATTGCACAAAATAGCAATATATTCTTTTAGTAGAACTGTTTTTATTCATAACCTAATATAATTAAGAAAAAGGGAAACAAAACCGACGTATCTTGTCCAAGATATCTTACGAAACTGCGGATATTTTAGGAAACTTGAGAAGTCTGAATATTTATAGCTTAACTTTTTTTTTTCAAATGAAATGCTGTCACTGACAGGTCAGCGTTTGTATTCAACTTCGTAACAAATTATATTTTGATGCTATTTTTAAAATTTTAGGACGAGAAATGGTAAATATTTTGGTACTAACATAATATAATAAAATTTATTACACTTGATGATTATTTAACGATCCAATACATTTGTATATATTTTTCAATATCAACTCGTACTTGTATTCTATAAGTTTAGATTGATTTATAGCTAAAATATTATTTAACTTGAACGGCTTAATTGTTGACAAGATATATGAAAATATACCTTATATGAATTGCCAAGAACTTGTCTAGATAATTTTACCTTATGGAATATCTCATAGCATGAAGCTCCGTTTTTAAACTCTTTCATATTAAGTGCCTTTATCTAAATGACTGTACCGTTTAAATTGCTTTTTAATTCCAATATCAATATTGTTCGCATTTTTTAACGATTTTGCCACAACTTTCATCACGGTGTGGCAAGAATGGATAACTAAACAAGCCAATCCACCTGTGACGACTGCCTTAAACTTTGCCTATAAAAATCTAAAAAAAATAATTCATTTTATTCTTATAAGTGAAGCGTGCGTTACAGAAAACAATAAAATCAGTTACAATTACGGCAAATATATAATAAAATTTAAAGCGTATTGAGAGTATAACACAACGTTAAAAGGAACTTAGAGCGCTGTGAAACGGGTAGCCCTCTATAGAATACAACTAAATCATGCAAATATTGAGTTCTCAACGGGTAACTTAAAATCTTATGATAAATATTCTCAGTGTATATTTACTTCTCAGTCCACTCAAGTCACTGATATCTTACAATTTCAAAGATGAAAGAAGAAAATAACAGTACATATAGATGGGAAGAGAAATTCTAACCGGTTCCGACTGCAAGCGTATTTCGAAGTACGTTTTGGTATTCTGAGAAGCTAATACCAAGTTCCAGTAGCAACAATAAAATGTACACGATCTAACGGAAAGTATTTGTAGAGAAGACCTTCGAGTAATATGAATGGTCGTCACTGCAACAGCTCATCGTGGAGTGAAGGTCACTCATCAGGACGCCTACTCTCTGATTGGGATTGGACAATTAAGACGTGGGATGATTTGAAGACGCTCTCACATAAAGAGAAATCAGAAATACAGCAGACATGTCGACGGTACACAAAATAATGGACGAAAAGAAAAAGAAGCCTGCAGAAACTGAATGAGTACTTTTAAAATATGAAAAAAATTGATAAGAGAGCACAGAGGTCCGAGTAAGTTACTAAAAATAAATATCCTACAGTATACTAGATGTAGAAACAAATAAATTTATGTTACAAGAAACTATAATGTACAGTAATCAAAGAGAAAGGCTCAAGGTCTACGTGCTTATGTAAGCTAAGGAGTCATCATTATCTACGTGCAAATGCCAGTCCTTTAGTGCTAGCCAAGCAAAAATAATGAAACACAAAGGTGCGTGTGGAATATTATCGGAAGCCATATAAAAAGTTGGTTAAAAATGAGTACCCATTGCCAGTAACTGAAGATCGTATAAACATGTTGAGTAAGATAAGGTGCTTCAGGTACTCGATTAACAACAATATGTTTTCTCCTAAGATATCTCCTAATAATATTACATTATTTATATTGTACTATTATATGAGATGTGTGTCAATCATGTCCAGACTAATGAAAATAAAATTATTTTTATAATATTTATAGAACATATTATTATTAATCTTCTTCCTCAGAACCAGGAAACATAGCATCCCTAAGACTGACACAAATACCTAAGGTCACCTCAAAGAGATGTCTACAGTGTTTCTGTATAAAAGCTCCACTCTAGTATCTTGAAATTCAAAATATTTGTCTTTTCATCAATGATAGAGAGTATGAGAACTTGTCAGCGAGAGTTGCAAGGCGGGTGCACATCATATTGAATATCCGCTAGTACAAAAAATTACCAGCCCTACGCCAAAACCTTCTAAGAATTCTACGCCGTTATTTACTGATAATAATTACATCTGTTTTTTATAAACACTACTAGAAAATTTAAGACGTATTAACAGGCATACCAGCCGGATGTGGACATGTCAAAAGAATGCAGAGAATTTTAATATACATACTAACCTAATTTTGTGTATTACGGCCTGTAATGTGTTATAAACATATATGAGAAGTTTTGTGAGCACTAAATAATCCTTGTCAAGAAAAAATAGGAACTAATCTTTTGGCTTACTAATAGGAGAAAATACGAAGAGCGAATAAAATTTGGTGGACTTAAAATTTAAATACTTAAAACTTTTAATTTATCTTCTACAAAAAAAAAATTCATATGTCATTTTTCGACTTACAACTTGGTAAATTTTATCAATAAGTAAACCCATATTAATTTTTTAACAAAATACCTCATTATTTTTACTTGAAGATACGAAGATATATAAAATATTACTTTGTTTCGACATTTTAAATAACTATAAACATTATTAGTTATTAATATAATAAAATATGAATTGATTTCTGTGGTCCTTGCAATATGCTAGTCACCTGGGGTAAGTGAGCAATTGACTTCTTAGTGACTTATATAAAAAATATTTGAGACCAAATAAATCTCCGAATAACAAAGTTTGAAACAGTCTTAATTAATTTAACGAACAAACAATGACTAATTAATACACTAATTATAAGACTCTTATACTTTTTTAAATTTCGGATTTAATAAATAAAAAATATATTTAAATATCAAAATATCTGTTACCTCATTAAGTAACTTACAATATTATTTTCATTGTACATCATTATACTACAAAATTAAACTTTAACTTTGTCTTCGTTATTGGACATTTGTTCTAATTATATATATACACCTCAGAACCAGACTCATTTCCCAGGTTGATGATAATAAATGTAGGAAATGAGTTACTCATTGTATACTAAACCACTAATAAACATGGTAATAATGACATAAAAATATATTTTATGTTTTCTAATATATTATTACGCGTGAGAAAAAAAATGAATTAAAGAAAAAAATTAACGTAAGTGAACATATATGTGTAAATGAAACAAAAACTCTTTAAAAACGAAAAAGATTTTTTAAATCAGGCAATGGATATCTATATATGGCAACATTAAAAGTGATAGTACATGAACAGAGTACGTGAACCATTTTTCTGAGACAGGTATTTTTATTTAATTAAAGTACTGTTATGTACTTTCTTTGTCTTTCTTATTTTTTTTCTTTAGTATGTATTTTTATATCATTTAAATGATCCAAGATCTTTCCACAATAATTCACTTCAAATGAAAAACATAGATATTAAATTCCGTCGTTATTTGATAACTTGCTGAAATCTAGAATTATGTCTAGCGAATAACTATTCTAAAATGGAATTCGGCTACATATTTGAATTTCAGTCCAATCTAGTTTTAAAACAATGGGAGTGAATATCTACATGTTAATTTGAAAATATTTACGTTGGATATAAATGCTTTCTATTCGAAGACTATTAAATATAAAACCTGATATTCAGTCACTCGCTATTTGTTCATTCGTAGTGCCTTAGTTTTTTTTTTGTGAAAAATCGTAATAGACTTCATTCTAATAAAAATTTTAAAATTATTTTTATTGATAACATGAAACAAAGTATGTGTAATAGAATAGTTTTAAAAAACTATTTCAACATTACAGATAAAATGAAAGTCCCTCGGGTATTTAATTTTAAAGTATTTTGTTAGTAAAAATATTTGAGAAGAAATTGAAAACTCACCTGAAGATGACTTGTAAGCGTTAAAAGATCTGTCTCTACTAGTACACCAGACCGTATCTCATCAAGCGGCGTGGTATTGTTTCCTCGGTACCAGTGTAATTCACTCGCTTCTCCGGGATTTAAGTGCAATACAGCGCACTTGAGCGATAGAGTCTCGCCGCTTTCCAGGAAAGCTTCATTGTTCATTTTTATTTCGGGCGCTGAAATAACATTGCTCTAACATATATGAAAGCAAATATAACGTTTTCTTTCTATTTAATGAGAGTTTCGTTTTATATATGGCTGGGTTTGTTATTACTTTTATTACATATGTTCAACTTACGATGAACAACTAAGCGAAATCGACGTAACATGGGCGGATGCGTTGATACATGACAGCAGTATATTCCAGAATCTTGAACCTTAGCGTCCGTGAGAGAAAGCTTCCATGTTTCACCAGCAACGTCCACTTTATATCTGAATTAAATTGAATATTATTGTAAAATCAATGATTTATCAACTATTACTTGAAAATCATTTTCCATCTTCTAATATGAAGTTCCCTAAAAATTTGATAAGAGTTTTTTGTCTTATAAAATTTTTATGTCCAAGTAACAAACATATCCATTAATTTTGACTTTGTTATATCACCGTGTTAAATCAAAATTTCATCGGTTATTGCATACTTACCTCGGATCTGTCGTATGAGTCTCTAAATCAACTGTCAACAGTTCTAGATTTGTGTCGTTGGAAACCCTCAGCCAGGATACCTACGGCAGAAAATTAGTTATTCATTATTACTCCTCAAGATCATGTCATGTAACCAGACACTAACTGGCAGAAAAATATGAAATTATTAAAATAAACTCTAATTTGATGAGACTATCTTAAGCACTAAATAAATATGACAATTATTCTCCTGTTACAAATTTTAAGAAATTTTTTGAGGCTGTTTTTAAAATTAGGGTATTTTTTCTTTTATTCTAATATAATGGTATAACTTACTATTGTTTATACATTATCATATTTTCATGGATCAATTATAAACAAACAAAAATCGGTTGAAAAGAAAATGAAAAATATACACTCACTGTTTTATCTCTTAATGACGAAACTCGACAATCAAATAAAACTGTCGCACCTGTGTCTGTGTTGATAATTTTGTCAGAGTTTATGTCATCTTCGAATGAAGGTCCTTTGAAACTGCAACGAAGCATTTTAAAATGAATGTATCAACTAAAATACAACTTTAACGGACAATAAAAATTTTATGGTGCTACGTAAATCAAGGTTTCATTTAAACATTTTAAAGGAATTTTTTATTGAATGTACACAAAAAATAAAAAAATATTTTTGTAGTCACAAGTATGCAAATGCGAAATATTTGCGAATAAAAACAAATTCTTCTAATTACTAGATTGCGTGACTTTTTCTTTGTGCAATTTTAAAATAATTCTTATTAGCAATAATGTTAATATCCTTGGATATAATAAATATTTTTTAAAGTTTTTACATTATCTTCATTTGTTATATGTTCTAAAATATCCCGCTTTTGATTTTATTTTTTTCTAGCAAACAAAACTTTCTACTTTATTTTCAAGATAGAAAATTAATTATAAAGTCAGTAAATTCTTTTGCAGAAAACCATAACTACAAAGTTTCTTGACCGGCTTCTTAATATATAATTGAAGAGATGGCAGGTTTTGATCATTTAGTAATAATGTAATTAACAAGTTATAATAAATAAATTATCTTCTTTGAAAAATGTTCGCATTTAATTGAATTACAAATGAAATGTTCAAAAATTTGAAATCAATAAAGTGTTTGTACACACATTATCGGATACAATGTTTTCCGAGTGACGATAAAGGGAGGGTCATTATACCTTTTTTCCTGTTTTTCCGTCAACAAATCGAATACATGTTATGCTAATTCCAAAATAAATAAATAAATATAAACAAAATTTTTATCGAATAGTCAACATTTTTAATTGTACTAATTAAATAGTTATGAAACATTTAACGGATTATAAGCATTTAATTCATACACATTTTAAATTAAATTACATTCTTTAAGTATCAAATTAGTAAATTTGTTTGGTAGTTAAAATAAATCGCACTTCAAATAATAAACCTATTCTATCGATCGCTAAAAGACTAGACCTTTAATAGTTAAGGAGATTCTTAATATTTTATAAGCTTCAAAAAGTCCTAATGGCTTTAAATATTCAAGCAAACCTTGGGTGGGTTTGTAAAAAGTATTAATTATCCTTTAATAACAAAATTGAGTCCTATAACATAAAAAATTAGACTTGTTTTAAAAGACTTTTTTTATATCAGTGTTCAGTATTATAGGAAAATCAATCTAAGATTCAATCCTCAAGTTAAGTGTTTATAGTTTTTTTATTATTTTAATGGGTAAATTAAAACAATGACCATAGGAACATTTAGTTCGTGAATGTTATTTTAAAACTAGGTACCAGTCCCAACTTCACACGGGCTCTTTTCAAAAAATATAAAATAGCCTATTTAATTTTGAGAATTATTTAACTTATATTATGATACTTTCAAATGCTACGCCTGATTTAAATGATTTAAAAAGTAATTTACAGATAGTGATGTAGGCTTGAAAACTAATTTATTTTGATAAGACTTAATACCGTATTTATGTAAATAGTTTTCCAATAAACGCTTTAGGAATGAAATTTTTAAGAGTTGTAAAATGGATATAGTATGTTATCCTTAAGGTATGGACATATCCCACCGCGGACTTTTCTGTAGACCTATATAAGATACATAATTCCTCCATATATTATTTTGTTATATCTCAAAGCCTTTAGGCAGCGTTTGGTTAAAACCTTAGGACGGCTCATGTTTTCCCGACATCTTCAACAAATATCGTTAATGTACACACAAGTAAATACAAAAACTTAACAAATTATATACTAAAACCTTCTTCGAGAATCACGTGGGGATAATTGTTTGATAATCCGTGCATTAGTTTTTCCGTTCATCACGAACAGACAGACAGACAGACGGGGCGAGGGACTTTGTTTTATAATACGTATATTGATATTAATGATGTTATCATGTCCTTTCCCGTCTAATGGGTTATCGATTCAAGTTCAGCTATCATTTTATCAACCTTAACTTGTTTTGAAATTTAATTATTTCATGGCTACTGTTTTTACTTTACGTATTCTAGCAAAGAAAATATTATTCATCCAATTTTCAAATTTTTATCTCCTTTTTCCGACAAGTTGAAGTGTCTCTAAATTATAAGGGCCCAAGTTTCTGACGAAGTAATTTGCGGCAGTCAACACGAGTTGCGAAATATAAATTGTGGTTATGGCTACAATGTAGCGAAATGAATACTCGACTAAGCCGTCGTTTTACTGTTAAAATTATATTACATGACAAGTTATACACTTGATAATAATTTAGGAAAAATAAGAAATTACTAATATAGTGCATCAAATTTTTGTTGATGATAAATGTGTTCTATTTAAGTGACGTTAAACGATAGGCTACTTATATTTAGAAAAAAAAAATGATTTGCGATATACCGTACTATATTTTCCGATTTTTGTCAAAAGTAAAGTATTTCAAACATAAAACCTGAGTAAATAGGAGCAATTAAAAGTGTAATAGCATAGTAACATTTCCTTTAATTCTATCAACTGATTCTATTTTATTTCTTTTTTTAAAATAAGATTTCTATTTATCTACCTTTTACTATTCTTCCGATTTAATGTCTTATAGCCCAAGAAATCGTTTTGTGATTTTGTTTTATAGTGACTTGGTCTGCTAATTTTCTGAGTGGAATAAAGAAATCTCCTGAAACTTAAAATTTCATTTTTAAATTATGTATTAGTTCGTTATACGAAGTCAATGTGTACACTTTTCAACCACTATTGGTATTTCTTAATTAATTTGAATTACATCGCCAAACGTTTTATTATTATATCAAAAGAACCGAATTCCTTTGTGAAACAAAATCAATTAGCGGGTAGCGTCTGTAACCTAAGCACGAATGTGTATCGCTCAGAACACACGCAGTGTCGACGCTTCCCTCCAAATGCCGTCGTATATAGATTTATAAAAAATAAATATATATCGTTCAGGAACATTAAAAAATTCCGGTTTTTTGGGGAATGATGTAAACTCGTACTAAGCACACTATTAAAAAATGGGTAGAGCAATATTCTTTCTCATTAAATAGAGCAATATTCTTTCTCATTACTTTACACTTTTTTTTTATTTATTTGTTAAGAAAAAATTACAACCACTTACAAATAAATTGCTTATATTATTTGAATGCTAAAAGTCTTTATGAATTGGTTGAAGTGGAGAAATTTTTATTACACACCTAATTTGTTTTTTTATCTGTCAGATTAATATTCGGTCAGAACAATTTTTACTTTAAAAAAACTATAATATCATCACGGACAGATTTTAATATGCGGAGGGATTAATTAAAACATATTGAATGCTGACAACTAGAGTCTTTAGAAGACATTATTGAGTAAGAGATCTCACCACTCTCAAAGAACATTTAAATTGTTTCCTATTCAAGCATAAAATGAGCTTAAAAGGAGTTGGTTTTACCTAGAATTAATCTTCATTCTACAGCTTCTTTCACAACGTAAAACCACTACATAAATTTAAATATAAGCGCGGCCACAAATGCCCTTGTATTTAAATAAAAAACAAGTTTTCGTTAGAAATGTTTAGAAATGTGTAAAGTATTTATTTGTATATATTTTTTCTTTCGATTCTTTACCTCACTTGAGAGATAAGAGACGTTTACTTTCGAACATCGCGTGATAACTCGTAATGGAGTAAATTGATCTCGTAAATGTTTATTATACGTGTCAATTCAAAATCAGCTCTTGTCTATAGGAAGTGTGTGAATAAAAATAAGTGTTCTTAAAACAATTCCAAGAAAACACAAGGGGAAGATTTTATGTAGCCTTCAGGGCAGTTTGAAGTAATATTTATTGTTCTAGATCACATTAATATTAATTTTTTCACCAAACAAAGACTGAAAATAAAACAGAAGTAAAGATAATTTTTTTTTCAATATTTTCTTTTCCGAGAGAAATATGGGTCCATATTTCTATATATATTAATATTACGGTTAAATCAAAATTTTATTATTACAAAATTTAAATACCTGCTATTAAATTCTGCTATCTTTGCATATAACACAAGCCGGACTATGTTTTTCTTAAAAACAGCAACCCTAGCAACCTACTTTCATAAGAAAACTTATATATTAGTATGTTATAGCTCCAACCTAGTTATATTATAGACATTTTATGCACATTTTTATTTTATTGTTGGTTTTGCGTTCTGGAATTTATATTCCATAGACTACATAGACTATAATTATTTATAGTCTTGTAAAGATATATTTAAAATGCCTTGTCATTATAACGGTTTTAGAATACTTTGTAATTAATGTTAAGGGACTGTATTATGTGAAAAAATATAGTATGGAAATATGTTCCTTTTTTAATATTACTTACTTGTCATGAAAATGTTTGTTATTTGTCGCATATGAATCAAAAATGTAATTCAACATCGGTGAATCCGACTTTCCCCGTCTAGATGAAATCCGTCTTGCCTTTGTCACTGACAAGGTAAATACAGTTGGTGGCAATGTACTTCTGAGAAGATATGTAGAATCAGAAGTAGGCGAAGCTGAAATAAATATTAATCTTAGCAAAGTTTTTAATAAAAGATGATTATTTTTGCTGAAGAGACCGTTGTTTTTTCTGCATACATGGTATCAACGAACAAAAAGTTGTGATAATATATTACTGTTTTTATATTTTATAACACACTGATAGTACTTTGAAATATTAATTTTATAATTCAAATTATATAACCGTTATAAGTATTTCATTTTAGCGCTAACAATATAATTTTGATGAGTAATTCTAGCTTTAACTTAAGCAATTAATCTGGCTTAGAATGCTTCAATTCTCCTTAACTTGACAGGTTGGAAAATTTTGTTGATAATCGGTTGAATTTGATAAATTTCAGTTTCATTCATTCTATTATCATATTTATCTTCTTATTGTTATTAAATTATATATATATATATATTAAATATATATAACTAAATATAAAAGATAATGACTCTTTTCTTATAAAACTCATCAAATTATTTTGTGTTGAATTGAAATTATTTCGTAACAGTGTCAAAAAAGATCAAATAAATAGCTTTACATTATATAATCCTTCGTGATGTTTGAATATTTCAAATACATAGGTGAAAACTTTGAAACTCTTCGCGGGATGTAATTTGACATAATGGGGATGTATGTTACAGGAGAGAGCCTATTTTCGCATATCGCGAAGGTTTGTTTGAAACTATTGAGTGGAAACGTCAGGATACGTCCAGGATACATAAATTATATTAACATAAAGTTACCCGTCATATTCAAATGGGCACTTGCCCTCATGAGAAGCATCAAGAGCAGTGCGATGTGGTGCATACCGCTGCATCCTACCCGCTCCGCAGGTCTGAAACAAACGATAGTAATAAACAATAAGTTACTTTTTACGTGCAAATTTTCTAGTGTTTTCCAAGAAAATATTCTATGGTAAGTTTGGCCTAATATTCCACGGATATTGCGTATATTTTCAACTTATAAGTAACACAGATACATATATACATAGTATATATTATACTCATATATATACAACTATATATAAACGGGTTTTTACATATTAAATCATTTACAAAGAAAGTTATAACTTTATATCAAAGTCGGAAAATTGAGAGGCTGCTCTTACATCTCCTGGAGTCAGTTTCATCAGCCAATATAATAATATACAATAATAGGTAAGTAAAATTTGATGTTCAATTTTGTAGCTGAGATCATAAAGATTTTTTCGTATATATTGTATACTTATATCATAAACAGAAGACTGAAAGTTAAAGCGTTAAGTTTTTTCTGCATCCCTGATAGCTATATAAAAAGATCCAATCTTGTAATTTTTAAAATATATTAGTAGTCAGCGATCGCTTATATAGAGTTATGTTTCCAAAGCGTACCAGGGACAAAGGATGAACATCACACAGACCACTTAATTAGGTTAATAACAGTTTATATTGTGTCAAATAAGAATTTTCCATTTTCTTGTGTTAATTTTTACATTCCGATATTAAGAATTCATTCAGGTGTTGTTATTTATTTATTTACTTTGTAAATTAAATCAAATAAATCATATTCAATTTTAAGAATTGAATATAATACTTATATTAATGTATCAAACGAAATCAAAGTCTATATTCTGCAGGCGTAACAAAACTGTTTATTATATTGTTTTGTATAGATTTTCGTAAAGGTTTCAAACTAAAACGAAATTAATTATTATTCTTTACAAATCTAAGCCCTTGATTTTTTTTTATTGTTGACATTCAGGAATATGTATATATATATTTATTACGCAACCCCGGAGCCCCAAAAGTTTGTACCATTTCTATGTTAGTGAAATCAATAGATTCGTTTTAGTCGTGAGAGTAATTTGTTTCAAAATACATTCAATGTGATATCAAAATAAACAGTTTTTGACGGTGACTACGAAAATACTTGTATATTACACGAGCGCTTACATATATTGTGGTTCAAAATAGGAAATGAAACTAAGTTAGATCAAAATTTATATTTGAAATATAAATGCAAGATTTGTGTGTCTAGCTTGTAGGTTTTTCAACGAATTTAATGAAGATGGCAGATGTTAGCTGCAAGGGATTTATTTTTTTAACACAGGGTTGTTATTTTCGGAAAATTTAACCACTGCAATTCTAAAAATATACTCCTTAGGATTTATATAATTTCAAGGAGTAGGAAATATGTATCTTAGATATATTATTTATTTTCAGGTTTACTTCTCTTATATTTTTGTATATTTAAATTTAATTTTTAAAACGATGATTAATTTACTTTACTGTAACTCTGTTCACAGAAAGATGAGATGAAAGCGTGGGCTAATATCATCTAGATTGAAAAAAAAAACAAACCTCCTTAGGCGGTTTCACTGTAAAGGAAGCAGATCATTTATTTCATTATTTCTTTCTAGTTTCTTAATTTTTTTCTTTTATACATTTTGTTTTCCAAATACAAATATTTATCGAATATGTATTTTTTATCGAAAATGTATTTTTCATTAAACAATAAATACTTTTATCTTTCGTTACGATATAAATCATTATCACCTTATATATATATAACAAGAAATATAGTAATTAAAAATGACGAACACATTCTAAGCCTTTAATGAATATTTTATATTCAGTCACATAAAATTGTTTGCTATGCAAGTATTCTAAGTCCTTATATTCCATAAAAATACAAACTAAGATAAAAATTTGTGACTACAAAGTGCATAAAATGAATTCTAAGCCAAGTTAGGTCAAAGATAAAAAGAAAATATACTATTTTACTTTTAGTCTCTCGAGTATATCTGGTTTGGTACGGACTCGTATGTAAAATCCTTTGTCTTTCATAAATAAATATAATGCTTATGAATAATTGTATACTATGATGAAAAGGAGCGGACTATCACTTAATAGAGCTAAAAAATTTAATTCGTTAATGTATGTTATATGTACAGAACAATAAAATTTTATGAACCACTTTTACCAACGTTCTGAAATGTGATATGATAATTGAGTTTTGTGTCTATAATGGATTTTTTGAGACATTACCAAAACTTTTATTTAAAATAAATTAGAAAACATTCTGTATAATTATAAATAAGTTAAAAGGAATATTTATTTCATTGGAATTTTATGATAATTCTACATTTACGTGCAAAATTTTTTTAATTTCCCGTAGTGCTCTAAAAATTTTATATATATATATATATATAGGGTTTTCCATTAAGGGCGCTTGATCTTTGAAATGCAAAAAAAAATACATGTAGGAAAGATATTTGCAAATTTTTTTTATTTTTTTTATTTGGAAGGTCTATCGACCCCATTATGTATGGAATATGACATCATTCAAATGACCGCCACGGCTTCGGTTGGTGGCGCGCACACGAAAGGTCCAATTTTCGATGACTCTGGCGCACAAATCGGGCTGTATTTGATCGATGGCGTGGCGTATGTTGACTTTGAGGGCATCGGTGGATTGCGGTTTGTTGGCATAGACCTGCGACTTAAGAAAACCCCACAAGAAAAAGTCCAGCGGGGTCAAATCGCACGATCTCGGTGGCCAGTTCACGTCGCCTCCGCGCGAGATGACCATGTCCAGAAATTGCTCGTGCAGAACTTCCATCGTAGCGTGTGCTGTGTGGCACGTAGCGCCGTCCTGTTGAAACCACATGTTGTCCAGATCCATATTCTCGATTTCAGGCCAAAAGAAGTTGGTTATCATCGACCGGTATCGCTCACCATTGACGGTGACGGCCACACCATTATCGTTTTCGAAAAAATACGGACCAATCACGCCTCCGGCCCAAAATCCGCACCAAACAGTCACTTTCTGCGGGTGCATTGCCACTTGGTGAACCTCGTGTGGATTGGTCTCGTCCCAAATACGGCAATTTTGCTTGTTGACATAGCCATTCATCCAAAAATGCGCCTCGTCGCTGAAGATGATTTTTTTGCCAAAATCGGCGTCAACTTCCAACTGCTCTAATGCCCAGTCAGCGAACACACGGCGCTGTCTATGGTCATTAACCTTGAGCTCTTGGGTCAGCTGGATCTTGTACGGGTGCAGGCTCAAGTCACAACGCAAAATTCGCCAAGTTGTCGTCTGCGAAAGGCCGAGTTCCTGTGCGCGACGCGGAATTGACTGCCGCGGGTTTTCGAGGACACTGTCGCGCACAGCGGCGATATTCTCGGCAGATCTCGCGTTACGTTGACGCACGGGAACCGGCTGATTGTTAACTGACCCGGTTGACTCGAATTTGTCCACCAATCGACGGATAGTCGACTCGGCAGGACGATCATCGCGACCGTAAAACGGGCGAAGTGCGCGGAACGTTGCTCGAACTGAAGACCCATTTTCATAAAACAATTTTATGATTTGCACGTGCTGCTCGACACTGTAACCTGCCATGGTGGTTTGGGAGGACGGAATGAATATAACACACTGCATTTGACAGCTGTCACTCAAACAACATGGCCGCAATCAGCTGTCAAAGTTCAAGCGTCCCTATTGGAAAACCCCATACATGTGCTTAAATACGTAATGTTGGTTGACTTATTGTAATATAAAGAAGGTGGTACAGATTTAGAAATAATGAAACAGTTTTTATTTGACCATTCTAAATTCAAACCTGTAATCACAAACTTATGTGAATGTTTATTTTATCTGTTCTTAATTTAAAATTTCACAAATCAGATAAAGTTCCGAGTCTAACAAAAGTCTATCTTGATTTCTATAAAGGTTCATGTGTCACTTCGGGTTTGAAAAAAAAAAACGCAGTCCAAAGCCCCGTATCCGCGTAGGCGAATAGTAATTATATAATTGACAAAACCTATTTAAAGGAATTACGAGTATAATTGTGTCATTCGTTCCGAGTCACGTAGGGTCGTGCTCGTCACGGGTGCGGTCCGCGATGTTATTAGCCTAATGGGGTTTTTGTTACCTGTATTTTAAAAAGTCACAATTGCGTCTTGAATATGAATACCCTATGCTTACATCAAATGTCATAAAATTGTAATAAAGACTTAACGTATTTATCTCAATAATACTAAATCTAAGCTGTAGAAATGTAAATTATTAAAATTTATTTAACAAGGTTTTGGAAGACTTGAATAAGAAATTAATCATACACCCGTTAAAAACCACAGCCGTCCTAATTTGCGGTCCGCACTGTGTTATACAGATTTTGTTGATTAAGGTTACTCTGTGGAATTTACATGACGTACACAGGTTCATCGTCGACTCTCTTATTGTCGATATAAATTTAATTTGGGTAGAAGCTTGAAATCGTGATAGCTAAAATAACTGAAATTTATTCCTTTATCAACCAAAACAACTAACAAATTGTAAATTATATATAAGTAGTTATTTATAGTAAAAATAATTGAGAAGTACATATATGTATATGCTATTTCAAAACCACTTTTTTTTTGCATATATTAATAAATTGTGACATATTTTTAAGCATAGATAGGAATTTTAAAACTGTAATGATTAGAATTTGTTCTATATAATGGAAATACTTATGATAAAATATATTTTTGGGACTTCGCTATAGTTGTTCGTATATTAATATGAAAGCATGTCATCGAGGCAGAACACTGGAATGATTTACATATATCAAATTGGACGTCTACTTCGCCTGCGAAAACATTATTAGTGTATATAAGCAGGCTTTATAATGAGCCCATTTATGTCTGTAGTGAGTATATGTCATCACATTGAGTCAAGGTCTAAAAGCACGTCTTTAGAACGTATCTTGCCTAGGGGAAATTGGTTGACGGTCACTAGTTGACTGTTTTAAAAGCCTTATTCAATACCACAGTTTCAAAAGAACTTTTTGACATCCCTAAGAAAATGAATCAAAAACTCATACGAACGTTTAGCTCTAAAATGGATCTCTTTGTTAGGAATTTTTAACTTTCTCCTTTTAATTTTTTAATTTGTTTAAGACAGTTGATATATGTTAATCACTCATTCAAATACGACATGTTAATAAAAGTTTGAGTTAGATATAATTATCAATGGAAGCTGTGTGAATGACATACTTACATATAATATATGATGGTTAAATGTAATTTATAAAAACAGATAAACTGAATACAATTGTTAAAAACTATATGTAAAACCATTTCATAAAAAGGTTACCACTCAAAGGTATAGATTTTTTTAAGAGGAGTATTTGAAAGGTATTCCCCTGCGGTGGTTCTTAACTACATATGTGGGGTTAAGAGGTCCAGGAGTACAATTGCACCTTTTCAAAAATGATGTAATACATTCTTGTTATATGATAACTCGATTGCGTTTCTCACAGTTAAAATAAAACTATGCCTTGGGTATAATTTAACATTTCATACAACTTAGTAATGTTATTATACACAATAGCTACTTAGTTGTTTTGATAAAAATTATTTGTGTGATACTAGAAATAAATACTTACTTTCTCATTTCACACATTTGTGTAATATAAAGCAAGACTGTCACAGAATTAAACAAAAACATTCTAAAAAGGAAATCAGCTTCAACATATGTTAAAATATGTTGATTTGTATCCAGTCTCTCCACGTTAGTCTTACACTTCCCTATTCTTTTCATAAAAATGTTTATGATATGAACACATTCCCTTTGACAATAAAATAAGTTTTTCGCATTGTTCTTTAACAAAATACTTTTCTTGGATTTAGAATGCGTATTTGGTGCTACGAATATTTTATATGTATCTATATATTTATTTTACGTCACATTTCTTACCATTACAGTAATATAATATATTAATATAAAACTTTTAAAATACATAAAGCTAGTTAGAATAGATCTCTTTTGGTTGCAATAGTATCCTTTATACATAGAGGCTGGTTATCAATAGCTACATATACTCTATCTATAGGAAAAATCTTCACTGTCAATTCATATGAATTGTTTTAGGGACTCCAAGCTATCACTCCGTTTAGAGCAAGCTTTACTCTTTAAAACTGATCTTAAATCATAATCTACTAGATTAAGATCAGCACTATATGACGGCCAGTCTTCACATCTAAAAAACAGAAATTTTATTTCCTAACCAACATTGGGTGGACTGGTTTTACCCGACGCTGAGTCGTGCCGCAAATATTCTTAGTTATTGAATATCAATTTTGTTAAGAGGCCTAACTGTCTTTTAAGAATAGAATATTAATAGACATGTGCAATTATTTTATACCTTTCGACAAAAAAATTGGATTCAATTATTTATTCATATTAGTGTTAATTGCAATATTATCTACGACTATATATACATACATACATATGTATAAACAGAGGAAGAATAAGTTAGTAATGTAGGTATTTATTCCTACTAAAATTTTTCACGAATGAAACGGTTTTCCCTATTTTAAACTCTACAAAATATGTGAAAATAATTTAATTGAGTTCTTAACCATAATGTTGTCATTATAATATACCATTTCTGAAACAAATAATTCTAAGACTGACCTCACTGACTGACTTTACTGAAACTGATTTAATCTCAGCTCCTTTGTTCTGCGCAATGCTTCAGTTATTTTAATAGCAATAATTAAAAATATCTTAACTTACGAAACAGGAATAAAGAAAGAACCTCCTGCAAATAACTAAGCCATCTTTGAAAATCAATTGTCTAATAAAACAATGAAATTTAATATTAATTTATAAGTTTCTAGGTTTATTTTTTATAATATATCTTTTTAATTGTTATAACATATCTTTCTGTTCTTATATTTAATACAATTCTAGTTATTAAAATTTAATTCTTATAAATATTTATATAATTTGTAAGAATATAAATAAAATATAACTTTTATTTTATTTTTCGACTTGTTTTGTTTCGCTATCTTATGCACTAGCTCACAAATAATACGTATATATCGAAGAGTAAAATTTTAATAATTTTACAATTTGTTTTTATACTCGATACATGTCTGATTTTAAATACATACGTCCTTCAGTTATTACAGCGCTTTAAGTTTCTAAAATACATCAACTTTACTTCATTTAAATGAAACTGACTGACAGACACTCACGCCTCGTCTGACCGTGATCACGGTTGCTCAAAAGTAACCAAAACGTCGGGAGTATGTAGTTTTTCACAAAGACGACAGAGACGAAACCTCTTATCATTCAATGGATTCACCGTGCGGGTGCCGGGTCTTGCGACCCAGGTGTAAGTTTAAGGGGCCCCTAACTAACGCGCGTTAAACGCTCACCTCCACTGTCCAAGCTCCTCTCCCTACCTAACCAAATTTGAAAAGAACCTACAAGGGCTGCCTTCGAAGTACGTTCCAAGAATGAATTGATGTGAGTTCTGGACAGGCCCAAGTCTTTTAGTAGGTTGTAGAGAGACTTATCCCGTTATACCACTCGCTCCCACTTTTACCGCGTATAAATCCACAACGAACCTATTTCGAGTGAGTTCGTTGGTGAGCTCGTAATATTTGTTGACCTTGATGGTATGGTCTTTTGGGATGTTGGTTTCCCAAGAAACCGTAGGCTCTATCATCACAACGTGCTTCAAAATTCGCGAATACATAAATATGTCTGGTCTGGAGGACGACGCACAAATATCCTCGGGGATTTTGTATTGTTTTTCATACGTATCCATCATTATAGTCCAATCCGAAGCCGCTTTAAGGATGGAGTAAGGCTTGACATTTAAATTTATAGCCCTAGTTTTCTCTCTCACAAAACCTACTGATGGCTCGTTTTTGAAAAGACTACCCGCTTCACGTATGATTTCCAGAACCCTATCGTCACGACGCGAGTATTGACCGCTATCCAGGAATATCTTACATCCCATTAACAAATGCCTAGCAGTTCCTAAATCACGCGTAGTTTATCCGAAAAATATTAGTTTAATTTAAATGAATAAAACTCGTGAAAATCTTAGAACTCATTACATTAACTTTACTACTTGTATTTTTTTAAATTTGAAAAAACTTATAAAAGATGCATGATTAAAAACGCAATTCGGACCCTATACAAAGCGTATAACATTTCTAGGGCATCATGAAAAATGTCACTGACAAATTCTCGTAGCACAATGCACTGGTTTAATCGTTTCTTTTGTCTTAGTGAACGGTAATTGGAGATGCTTTTACTATGAGATGCTTTGTTATCAACACGTCGACCTTATTGTATGGAAATATAAATGTCATAAGACTAAATGTATACATTTTTAACGATTGCTTTTATGAAGGCTGCGTTTAACGTAACCTGTATTTACAGATATATATTAGTACGAATGAAAAAATAGTTACATTAAGCATACAAATATGTTAATGTCTTTAATTTTCCCAACATTCTGTTATATTAAAAAAAAAACATCAATATGTTAATGACACTGGTTAACTATTTATAGCAGAAACTGACGCATTAATCAAAAGCAGATTACAAATACCGCAAGATATTACACTCAGCGGCTTTATATTCACAGAATTTAATTATATCTCAATGAGACGACTCTTTTGTTATGATCTCATCATCAAATTCTTAAAAACCATAGAAACAAGGATCGTTTCATATAAACGGTACAATATATAGCGATTAAAGTATTCATTTTTGGTGCTATTGACAGTCTTGAAAAGGATAAATGTTTAATATGTAATTATTACTTTTAACAAATTTATAAATTGCAGACTTTATTTATTTATTATATAATCTTCTCTTAAATAAAGATGGTTTTAAATAAATAACGAAAACTTTCTTATTGCGGTTTTATTATCCGGTATTATATACGAAGCAATCTTCGACTATAAATGCAGAGAACACGGAATAATAACATCTAAAAGACTAGCCGCTCGTGGTTAAATACTCTTTGATCGTGGTTTAACTTAAATGTAGTACTCCTTTTCCCAGTAAGGTCGAAAATAATTTTACAATGGCTGATCTTCGAAGTGAAAGAATTCATCGATATAACTAATTTTAATTACATAACATTACATTAGAATGTCAAGCTACGATATTGTGTGACAAAACAATTCCATATAAATTTTAGCTTCTGCCAACAGACTAATATATATTAAGGAGAAATAATTGCAATGTGGATGGTATAAATTACCCTGCTATGAGTCATTGTAACATATACGGTAAAAATAACTACGTAAGAAACACTAAGTAAATTGTAGGCAGTTACAAATGACTAGCATGTGTAGCGCTGTAATACAAAAGACCTAAGTAATTTTTCTTACACGAACTGAAATAATCTTTGCCACTGGCTGCGACTTTATAGAAACCGACAGAAAATAAAACAGCAGTTGAAACATATTGTTCAAGCAATAAAGACGACAATCCAAACCCATCTTGGTTCTTGCCAACATTATGAACATACGATAATAGCTCTTATTGCCTTTTAAATAAAGATCTAAATGCGTATCAAAATTTTTACTGCTTGATCAAAGTGCTTAAGTCATTTAATGTGGAAGTCATACTGGAAATATAAAGTGTCCTCATTTCTTAACAATTGTTGTACATATTTTGCTTTTCAAATTTACAATCGTTTTACTAAATCTTGGTTCAATAATGATTCAACAATAACATGAGTAAAAGTAACATCCCGTTTTAAACTTGATCCTAACCACTACCATATGTTTAGGATTTTCAAGTACATAATTATTCAATAATATATTAATATAACATTATTTTTTATGTATGTCTTCAAAACTCATATGATAGTTTACCTGTATTTTTAAAACACAGATTTCTGTTTTGAATTATTAACACGGACTAAATATTTCGCCACAAAAAAATGCAATAACATTCCGCCGGAACTGTTTTAACGAGCTGTTTTTCTCACCGGTTCGCTGGCGGCCATTTTTGGCACATGACATATTGTGCGCGAATATTGGAAAAGGGCATTTGGATTTTGTGTAGCGATAAATGTGTCGAAATGATGTTCCAAAGTACAATAGGTAACCAATTATTGTTGATATCTATAACAGAATTTGTTATTGGGTTTCATAGTTTGTTTTTTTTGTATAAAAAATAAATGACCTAAGGTCACGATGATGATAAGTTATTAAATGACCAAAATGTAATTAAAATTTTACAGTTTACTGAAGAGAAATGTTTTTTCATCAGGGTTTCTACACAATTACGGGGGTCATAATTCTAAGTTCCAGATATTATTTATGAACTCTTAATTAAAAGCTATTAAATGAATAGTTAAACTTTCGGAGCGGAAGCAGCCATCTTCGGAGTTAATTACGGAGCTTCGTTGGATTTTGAATACTAATTCAAATTTTAACCATAAAAAATGTTTCATAGTAATATGAAAATTTTATTACTGAAAATTATAGCGTTATGAAAGAAATACTTTTAATTTACTTTCCTGTTTCAAGTAATAATTTAACAAAAAGATTCTAATGAGGCCTCTCACAAAAATATAAGTACTTTAAGGAAATCAACATTTTTTTTATTCCGCCTACATAAGCTCTATTATACTAATAACGCCAATAGCTTTAATTTAAACCAACACGAAATATTTTATTTCAGTACCTAACAGAGTATACAGAATATGCTGTTTGGGTCAGGTTTCTATTACAATACGAAAAAGTCTTGGAGTTTTTCATTGATATTTTCCTCGCAGAATAGAATCCAGACTAGTATAAACATTCATCAATCACATATTTGCTCAGTCGGGATCGAATAATGGAACAATCATAATATATCGAGAGTAGAGCTTTAAGCTAATAACATAATATAATGTGTACTAGGATTATATACAGTAATTAAATGACACTTCAGTTTTTATATTAATAATGGCTTAAAGCAAAAGAATTTCTTCATTTATCGATACTAATAAATAAAATATTTTTTTATTGCTTCTATAGAAATAGTTTTAAAATTTCTTATTATGCGCCAATATCTCGTGAATCGATTTCTTTGCACCGCGACATTTGAATTAAAGTTTTGTTACTTGTTAAATCTACGTTCATTAATCTTAACGACTCTAATATCATGATTTTTTATACAATTGACTTGTATGTTCTTTAAATTCGCGTCACCTTTTTTTACACCCCCCCCCCCATTTCTATTTAAAAAATCAATGACATGCTGAATGTGTTTGGTATACCTATTGATAGGTTTGAAGTGGACGCAAGGCCTGAAACCAAATAAAATACAACTATATTTATAGTTATAGTTTTTTTATGTAGGTTAAGCCTTGGTGTAGGAATTTCATAGAAGTATCTACATATGTTGCTTGTATTTTTTTACTTTTCTTTCTTCTTCGCCTGTAATTTCAATGAACAGGAATAATGTCTTGTTAATTAAAGTTGTCTACATATTTCATTATCATTGGAAACGAAATGGGTTGGGTCGGACGGAACCTTCAAAACAATTGAAAATTCATACAATAAATTATACTTCTGTTATTATTTTTTCCAAGGCCATAGAAGAGGATAACACACCATTATAATTAATAACAATAATTATTTCTTACGATAAAGAAAATTTATCTATTGGACGTGGAAAAGATTAAACGTTTTTGTATCAAAATAAATATTATCGTATAAATATTTTAAATATAGAGTAAAATTGAATTCATATAAATTCTTCTCATAAAGTTCTGGCTCATCGGTTCCGCAAATGAAATGTCCAAGAATGTGACACACTCAAACGTATCATGTTTGAGGCTTACGGACAAATTGAAATTACATTTACAAATTAAAATACTGGATGGACAGCTATAATTAAAATTTTATTCATTTCTCGGTTGATATTAATTAAATTGTTTTTGATTTTGTGTTGACATAAATAACCTTTGTTGATAAAGTCAGATGTAACGTTTTAAATATCTTGAATTATCTTGATTGTAATTATAAGACACCAAACGTTACTTAGCTTTTTTGTTAATTGTCTTTCTTGTGTTTTAATTGCCTCCCTTAAAAGTATCTTTTCACAAGCAGAACTCATCCAGTCTGATGCTTTTGTCGGGTTCTTTATTTACGAAAAGTATCACGTAGCTTAATAATTATTATTTAAATCTTTATGTCAAAAGCAGACATTTTTTGCCAGATACAAAGAAAAACACAAGGAGAAAATATTATATACTGAAATTTGTTACAAAAGTCAAAGCACCATGCAATTTTTGATTTTTAAAAAGTGTGACATCAGCAATGCTGCCGTCACTATCACTATTTACAACAGTCGGCTTCTATTTTCCATTTTCCATTTTCATTTAGCTAATAAAATACTCACAAATACTTTACTTCAGACTTTAACTTGCACTTGTAATTAGATAATCTTCCTCCTAGATGGCTCTCACACTACCGTGTATCTTCCGCCAACATTTGCGAATATAAATGGGCTGTGTAAATTCATTACATTTCTTTTAATTTTAAATATTAAGCTACGACGAATAATCTTAGATATTCAAAAAAGCACAAAACATTACATAAGTTTTAGTAATTAACTATTAAGACATCCAATCTCTATATTGCAACTTAATATTTTATAGAAAACATAATTGATTGACATGGATTACGATTTGGTAACTACTTCAGTTTTCGTCATCTTTAAAGTTACAGAATGATTAATCTTCACATATTACAAATCACGATGGATTAACATTTTAAAGAAAATTTGATACAAATCATACAACGAAGTGTAGAACAAATAATTTTGTTAAAGAAATCACTAAAATAACGCCATGACATTGATTATGTCACGTCTACCCTCTAGAGTAATATACTTATGAAACAACTATCCCTTATGGTTTTAAATGTCGTTGCACCGACATATATTCATCATAAAATAATAGCAAAGATTTTAAGATTGTCAACTTAGCTATCCTTTAAAAAAGGGTAGAATCTGACATATTGGAAGCTTTCCCTTGGTCACATAATCAGATATGAATTACTATAATAACAAACATGATCTTCATCTCTCTAAAAGTAATAAGTACATTTTTTTTGTTTAATTCTATAACATTTTTCGTATTTTATTTATACTTAATATATTAAAAGGTATTTTGTTATAATATCACGCAAATTGCCTATGATTTTGGATATTTTTTTTATTTAATTTCAAACCAAAAAATAATGACACGTCTAAAAACAAAAATCCCTTAAAAGATATTTTTTTATATTGTTTTCTCCGTGACAATATTGAAATGAAGGCTTTTACGAATATTATAAAATATAAAGTAACATAAACTTAAAAAAATACCAAAAATTCTGAGAGGATACTCAAATATAATGTATAACTAGCTTTATGTATAAAGAAAATTGTTTTTGGAAAGCTTAGCAGCATGATTGTACCGATATATATTATCTATATTATGAGTGCGTGGAAAATGAACACTTAAGACAAGTGTTTTAGAATATACGGTTTAAAGACCCAAGTAAGGGTCTACGGTCTAATCGCGTATAGCAGACGCGTCTTCGAGCTACCCTCGTATAAATTGTCTCACCTCACGCTATTACTAGATAACTTAAGAGCGTGATAAACCCCTGTGAAATATATCCATGATTTTCACACTTGGAAAACTGTTGTTTTCTCAAAAGATCTGAGACGTTAAAACTAAGAAATATTACCCCTTAAATTAAAGTAACTTTAGAAATATGTATCTTTCATGGCATTCGTGGTATGGCATTACTAGTGACACGTGTGAGTATTATTTATACTCGCAAAACTTGAAAATGAGCTTCGATTAAATTTTTGCATGTAATTATGGAAATATGGAATTGTAAGAGAAAATATTCCAGAAATATTTCTTTCTAAAATGCCAGTACAATATATATTTTAGGGAAACATAATAATATTGGAAAATATTTTAGATATCATAACCTTGTACGTTCTCTTTAAATCCAACCAATAAAATGTCCAAGATAGCAACACTCTTAAACTAAATCCTACATACAATGTTTGAAATATTTCCGACTTTTAACACAAAAGTATTGTGTATTCTAAAAGAAATTGATATTTTTATAATAATTTATTACAATGTATGTCCTGATATAATCCCACTGTTTTCAATACTTATATTGTGCTCTATTTAATGTATTTATTAATTTTTGATATCAAAACACCTAGAGCTATGTTTTGTCTACGAAAATTAACTTAAATATTTATTTTGTTCATTGTTCACAACGTGTAATAAGTAAAAACTTGAACATATGTATTAGCCCGAATTCAAAATTACCTCAAAGAAAACGTTCCTAAAACTTATTTATATAATGTGATATTCCACAAGCACATTTTATTTTATTTCCATTCTTACCTTCGTGTATATAAACACCTGATAGCATTTCATATGTAGAATTTATACACATCGTTTATATAACGTTTGTATTTCAGAGCTTATTCTGGAATATATTAAGTTTAAAAACAACGTCACTATCTAGAAGAAATATATACAAAATTATATTTCCCATTCTGAGAGACAAGTTACTTTACAGGCTATTTAATAGCTTAATGATAAGTGAGGAACCTCCGAATACGCGTCAATTTAATTTTTATTTTCACCTCATTTCTAGTGATAAATATAGAAAGTATGATTTTATCAACTTTAAAATGATTCAAATTTTTTTAATAAATAGTATATCACAGTTTATTCGGAAATAATTTTACAGTGCCTCCATTTATTTTACTCAAAACAAAAATTATATCTAAGTCGTAAACTGAGCAATTTCAATTAAAAGAGGGAAGGAACGTGAACGATTGGGTTTTTAATTTTCTGCGTCGTTACTCTCGACGACTTATTATTGCGGCATGCTATTTTTTAAATTCACCTGTGTTTTGTAATGTTAATGTTTTCACATATATTTCATTACGGTCATCTCTTGTTGGATCAACTGTATGTTGGGTTATAAAAAGAGATTGAGACTTGGAAGCTATTAGATTTCATGATAAAGTAACCGAATTCACATATTCCTTCACATTTCGTTAAAAATTTCGCTGAAACACAGTTCACAAAATGAAGTTTTTGATCGTAAGGTGTGCCAAAGTTGAATACCATTTGAATAAAGTTTTATAGCGCTTTGGTGACCCGCCAGTATTGCCATTGTTCGATATTTTGTTAAAGTATTGTAAAAGAAGTATATTTTGTGAGGAGAATAACATTTTTGTTCAAATACCAATGTTTAACACAAATTTTAAATATCTGAAGTGACTTTCATATCTTTGCATGAATTTTTTTCGCAGTTTCTTTTTTTGTTTTCAATGGACCACGTAGATTTTAATAAACTCGAGACTTGTAACTTTCAATAACATTGTTATCAATTTCAAATTATTTATTAGGTGGTAGAAAAGCTAGTATTATGCATATACGTGTTTAGAGCATGCCGATTTTTATTGTATATTGCATTCAACTGGAACGAAATAGCAAAAATTTTGTGAATAGTCTACTGTTTCTGTATTTCTATAGTAAAATACGTAAAAACATACGCAGATACCCAAAGCTACTTTGATTTTTATCACTTCCACATATATCTATCTGCATAATACCATAAAGAAGTTTAAACAGATATACGAGTTCTTGAAATGTTGCATTGATAACTTAATACAGCTAAACATATTATCCGGAACAGAAGTTCTATTATAGTATCCAAGTTGATCGTTGCAATTCAAGAAGTTTAGTTGTACATAAGAAACACTATATGTAGATACATAGATAGATAGATCCTCAAATTTGTAAGCGGGTGAATGAGTGGGAGAACTAACATGGATATTATGATACACTATCACATTTACCGCTAAAATACATTCAATTATATCAACATTTTTGTTCACATATCACTATATATATATATATATATATATATATATATATATCCAAACAGTTACTTTACAAGTACTTTTCCTGTCTTCTCATTTTCTCTTCTCGATGGGATGAAATCTATTTATTGAGTACAATACTAATAATAAACGTTTTGGTCTTAGTTGGTTTAAATAATTAAAATTCTTAAAAATATATTTTGCATATAAAAGTTAATTTAACTCCACTTTGTGAGTTGAAAGAAATGTAATATAAAGTATTGATTTATAAAAAAATATAGGTTTTTATCATAAAACTGGTTAATATTTGTTTGACTATCAATAATTTTAGGATACCAAAGAATTGTATTCCAAAATCGTTATCACAAATAAACAAAAAAAACTCGACGCATTGTCTTTAAACGATTCTATTAACCATAAGCCACCGCTGGATCAATATAAACCAAACATAGCTAAGAACCACCTCAAGGAATCTAGATTCTAAATGAAAAAACCGCATCGAAATCAGTCGATCCCTTAGAAAGTTACAATGATACAGACAGATACGCACACCCATACACATAGATAAGGACGTCAAACTAATGTCACCCGTCCTATTGCGTTGGTGTTTCTACGCTTACAGTGGGTGATTTATAAGATTTTATTTTAAAAAATATAGTTATGATTATAATGATTCCATAAAACTTATCTAGTATCTTGAGTGCTGAATACGGTGCGTTGTAATGGATAGTGTAGCGTTAACCCATAATGGTCCTTGTTTAATAAGCATATTTTGTAATTATTATAAATAAGAAATCGAGGGATAATTTCTTTCAAATTTGCTGACTTTGAAAACTACAACTGGATATATAGCATAAAAAAATTCAAAAAGACAATAAAATGTTTAATTATAGCCTTTAATAAGTAAGTAAGGTTTTAATACAAACTACAACTTCCTATTGTTTGGTCACTTAGAGATGAGATAAGACTTAATCTTAGCGAAGTAACTTATTTAAAAAAATATATAAAAAATCTAAGAAACAAAGATTTCCTTTGAATTGTTCTGAAATGCTTAATGAAAAAATAGCAAGAAAGGAAAACGGATGACGACGAAACATCTGAATAGTGTTTGTTCGAAACATCGAAGAAGATGATTGATTGCAATAAAACAATTGAAAATTATTTCTACATAAACTCACAGTAAGGATTTCAGATTCAGGTTTTTGTATCGAAAGTTACGAGGTATTATATTGAATATTATCTAAATAATTGTTTAGTAATATCACAGTAGACACATAATATTAGAATAAATCCAATTTTGTGGTTGTTTTGAGGTTATGGTTATCCAAGAACTATCGAAAATTATTTTATATATATATTATATATATAATAGGATCACTAGTATGTAAAATAAGTTTGATAAAGGTGTTTAATACATTAAAAAAAAGCTTCAAAAGTAACAGCTTCTAAAGACAAGAGAGTTTTATTACACGAATAATTTTTGTTTTTATTTGTGTCTTCTAGTCTTTGAGCGCTAAATTTGCAATAAACTTTCAGACTGGTTTTTCAGAATAATATTACATTAGCATATGCACGGAAGAAGAGAAGACTGCATTAATGACGAGATCACGACCTATTACTGATACAATATGTATAACAATATATTCAAATTAATTGTTATATTGAAACCTCTGGTGAAAGTCTCAATTCAGTAAAATGTACACCTGAAAGTCCATAAAAAAATCATTTGGAGTAAATACAAAAGAAGTTCAGATAGCTAGCCTTTATATACAAGCGTTTATATACAACAAAGAAGCATATATTTATGATAGATATAATGACACTATTATTAAAATATCACAAATTATTTTTTTATAAAATGTTAATAAAAATATAAGACGATTAAATTTTATAAAAATCTTTACGCGCGTTACTTTAATTTACGTAAGTGCGTTGTAGACAGAGCTGTAACAGAACTTTTAAATTATGTGACAGTGAATCAACTATGACACTTTTAATCTTAATAATTTCTGGCCGGCTTCACCAAGGAGCATTAACATAATAGTAATGATTTTGTTAACTGAGAGTTTTAATATTTTTAAGTTATAATATAATATAATTAAGTTATGTTTCAAAAACAGCAGATGTGTATTGTATTACAGATATATGTGAGAGTGTGTGTATACGTCTATATTAGCACCAATGAATCGCAATGATTATTTACTTATTTATGGTGAATAACACGATAATATTGGGATTAATGCTGTAAAAAATAAGTTGGTTTTCCTTAAATGTATGATTTTATATATGTATGTATGTATGTGTCAAAGATAACATTATTTTACTAATATAATATATCATAACAAAGAGGCAGATATAAGGCCGCCATTTATTATGGATACTGTGGTATAATTCAAGCTTCCAGCTGTGATGTTGGTGTATGTGTAAGGAACTGTATTTAGATAGAAAACAGAAAGGAGGTTGAGACTGCGAAATGCTGTAATAACTATAAAATTATATTATAAAAGTGGAGATTTCTTTTTGCTTTATAAAATTCATTAAATCTTTTCTTCCTATTATTACAGAGTAATATGTTCTGTAGCTTTCTACTATATACAGGACGTATAACTCAAGGAAATTTAAATAAATTTAACAAGAAATCGTCACTTACTATTCATGCCTACATTTATTTTGCTTTGGCTATCGTTAGATTTTTTGTATTAATTTGCGATACAGGATTACTTGCAACTATACGTTTGAGAGAAAATCGAGTTAATTTTCACTGATAAGCGTTTAGTTTCTAATAAAATATACACAAAATCAGTTCATTTGTGTAAGTCCTAGAATTACTTATTGAACAATCACTTAACTTGATTATTTTTTTACATTTTTTCACCGTTATTTTAAACATCTTATTTAGCCCGAAATGTATATGTCAATTATAATTTTAAAAAATTTGGGTGTTTTGTTCTGGGCGCGTCACTGTCAAGGTGTGACCACGTAATTACGTTCGTCCATTCAGGTCAAATTTGCACAAAATAATCATGACTTGCGTGTATCCTATACAATGATAACATGATCACTCAATTAAATTGTAATTAATACGACAAATTTATCAAAATAACAACTCAATTAATTAATATAATTACATATTGTAGTAACATTATATATTTTAGCAAAATTGTCATTTATTAAAAATTCGGATTGAATTTTTTTTTAATTTATATAGAATACGTAATAAACGGTACATTCATTAAATAAAATTATTTATTTACCAAGACGGAGACGCGATATAAAGTTTAACAATCCTAACGCACGAAATCTCGGGTACCAAATTAAAAATATATGTCGATCCCAAAAAATTTACGCATTTAAATACACTAGTAGTTGCATCGTTGAAGAATACTGTCCTCGGTGCTTAGATCATTCTTATTTCATATTTTTTTATAATTGAATATTTACTAATATTTACCTACTTTCTACCTACCGATGACCTTTTTCACCAGAGCACGGGTTGCAAATATTCGTTAGTAAAAAACAATAATTAATTTATCTTTATATACGCATAATAAATTTATATTACAGAAAGCTTTATATAATATCCATAGCACGAAATTAGGATTCCATTCATTTGCTCCTTAATTAAATTAATCAATACAACTTTTCATTCAAACAGCCTACAAGCATTTATGAAGTCACTCGCGTTTTTTTATTTTATTCGCTTGGAGCTTAATGTAACTTTACTTTTTGAATTTTGAATTATTTTTTTTCTACTTTCAAAATAAACCTTGAAACCTGTAAAATGGTGATTGTATAATTTTTTTTCCAAATACATTATAAATAATAGTCTTCAATTTATAAATATTAACATAAGATAATATAAAAAATATTACTGTACTGTTATATATCACTTATTATTTTTACGTTTTATAAAACCTCATATAATATATCAATATTTACAAGTGATTAAACTTAAGTTAGGGTATGTACCAAAAAGTAATTTGTTTCGTTTTTAATTTAATAAAGGAGAAAATTTTGTATTCAGTTCATAAAATACGAAAAGTGTATTACAGCATTATAATATCATACTGTAGACGGTAAAACTGTTATTTATGAAAATTGTTAAAAGTTATAATTGATCATATTTACAAATAAGAAAATTAATCTACATCCAACAATCTGCATTGCAGAAATTTTTAGTGTGAACCAAAAAATAAAGTATTTAAAAAAAATATAATTTGTCTACTTTTACTTTCCCAAATATATATATTGTTATATAAAAAAGTAACCTACTTATTGGTTCCGTCGCGTTGGTATAAAACAGAAAAATCACCATCACTTAATAGGAATTTAGACTAACACGTTCAACACGCAAACACTTTTAATTGTTCGATAAGCGATTGTTTTAATTAGTCCGATAAAATAATTCAGCTATTTAGAAAACGATCGCGTACTGTACATTCAAAAGTTTGAAGGATAAAATCGCCTTCATCCTACTAACGTCTGTTCAGCTCGAAAGCCGAACCTCCACTGAAATAATCACCTTTTCAGGGATATGCTGCCAGCTATAGCTCTAGGAATGTTTCAAAGTATTTGCAATCCATTGACGAATTAGTATAGTAGAAGTACTTTAATTGGAAGTGTTAATAAGTAATGGTAACATCAGTTACAACTTTTACAACTTCCACTATTTCAAAAAAAAAAAAAACGTGATCTAAAAATGTGAAATATCGAGAACAATTTTCAGACAATATATTTGTTGTTTAAGTAATAATGATAACATTAAGTAACAATTAACTTTTAGCGATATTTACTTCATATTTTACAAACTTTTTATGCACACTTCAAATAAAGTATCTTGAATATGAAAATAAAATTTACAAAATACTGTCTTATCTTACTTGCAGGATATTGAGCCCAAATTATTTATAAAATACATCACAGGGGACCGGGGTCATTATTGGCGACATAAAACGGTCGACTCAAAGGTTAAATTAGCATAAATACTGCCTCAAATCTCTTTATTTGGTGACCCAATAACAGACTGAGCCTGGATCCTAAAGTTTTGTTTTTACGAGGATCCCAACAAAAGCTTGATTGACGAAAATTTACATGAACTGCTTTGATAACATGTTGAAATTGGTTTTGATAAGTATGTTATCTTAATTACATTACGAACTTAATTTAGTAAATGAGACGTGTGAAGCGAAAGACGAGCATATTTTAAGATATTATTTATACCTAACTAACTATGAACACATTTATAATAAATAAATCAAATTTAAATGCCATTAATAAATTTTACCACAATACAAAATCAATTCAATTCTCAACTATCCTTTCAACTATAACTTTATACTATTCCTTTACTTTATATAAATAAGAATTTCATATTTTACTTCTTTTATTTCTGTTTCGAAACAATTTATTTAGAATTCTATTTATCCATTTAAAATAATGTGAGATCCATATAAGAAATTAACGTAATAGGATTATGTTGCCACACAATCACATACAATACAAATACGTGCAACGGTGGCCGTCACTCGGATTTATTGCCCCTAGAACAAATCACAGCTCTATGCATTCTGTTGAAATAAAGCATATGGGCTGTTTACTTTTTTAAAAGGTTTGCTTATTCCATCATATGAAACTATTAGGGCATGAATAAATTAAGCTCTTATTTAAAATAGAAAGGTTCTAAAAATATAAATAGGTAATTTGTATAGCAAAAGATTAAATAAATGTTATATACACTGTATTTCATATTTACATAAAACGTTAAAATCTAAGAAGTATAATGTGTTTGCGAGATCATTTAAAAACTATATCCTCATACAATGCAACGATCCAGCCACGTAATCAGAATGGGATCGGAGGCTTAGTGGGAGGTAAATAGTATTTGTAATTGTACTGCAATAGCCTTTCTGTTTGTTCTGCGAGTAACTAGCTTTGGTTTAACGAATTTAATTACTTTTATTATTTGTTAATTGTGCTCTATCGTCGTTAAATTAATTTAGAAGTGAACATTATATATGTTATTGAACATAATTGGAAATATATCATTTGGTTACTAAATATAACGTTACATTTATATATTTTTGATAGAGGTATGTATTTGATGTGAATTTGTGATTGCTCATATATAGCAAACTTGAAAAAGCAATTTTTTTCTCAATTTAAAAAAAACAATGTGTTAATTAAGTCTATTCGCAGGCTTCGTATTCGTAGCTCATTCCTTAATCTGAGCTAGTAATGAAATTTCCTAGTTGGCAGCAATAAAAGTTCTACAATTCTTAACGAGCCTACTATATATTTATATATAGTAATATATATAAATATATAGTATATTTATATATTTATATATAACATATTAATACATAATGGTTTGGAATAAAAATACAAATACAAAAAAAAATATTAAAAGAAATATTACTCAAATCAACTATTAAAATTTAAGGTTCCATCTTACATCTAAATTTATTTTAAAACTTTAATAAAATACAAGTATGTAGGATTGAATTTTCAATAAGTGGGTTTTTTCAAGTAAATAAGTTCCAAAGATGAAAGACTCCTCATTCTCTCTTACTTTGTCTTAGTAGAATTTATAAAAAGGTATTCTCAATGAATAACGAAAAATAAACAATCAAATAAGTCAATGAGGCAATAACATGTAGTCATACACCATAGACCTCAAAGTCTAATGTATAAATTACGGTAGGCCTACAAATTTCAAATTGGTCGGCTGGTGTAAGAACAAGCGCTCGTGACATTACATAACTGTAGTTGTACTAAGAGTAACCAACATTACAGTCAGCATGAACACTCTGAACAAGAATTGGGTCGGCCATGTCAGCAAATTGAATCAAGAAAGCCAAAGAACCGGACATGACACTATAAGAAGAGACGCTGTGATATGAAAAGCCTTGTTTCAAATATTCTAAATAGTAGATGTAAATAGACAGATAGTTTTATTTAATACTTGAAGCCTAAATAACCAGATTGGAAGCATGTGCGAACCGAGAGCACTTCATGAAGGATTACATTATTAACGTATTATACGAGGACCTACAAATACATTTTCATGGTTCAATAATTCTGCTACCCACATTTTACACCGGACGGCGAGCTCATCTTGTCAACTCAATCCCATTATTTATCTCATTACGCTTTTCATTATAAATGTAAATAATTAACGTCTACAGTAATTTTTTTTTAACATATCCTGCAATTAACAATCACATGCTATTTGCGAATTAAGTACATCCAACATATATTACAATTAAAATAAAAATTACTATTAAATAAACTTGTATTAGTATTTAATTCACTTTTTTATAATATTATAATTTATATTATAATTTTATATTATTATAATTTTCTTATATATATAACTATAATGGAAAAACGAAAACAATTTTTGCTGCGCTGTATCCAGACTGTAAAAATGAGACCTTTAAAATTTAATTTCCTTGCTGATTTGGTATTTTCTTTTGATTAATGAATACCTATTTTGTAACTTTCTTTTCGATTTTTATTTTTATACAATATAAACATTTCATTTTATTTCATAAACAACGATAAGTGGTAAAGACAATGTTTTTTCAAATCTTCAAGGCTCTGTCGGCACGGGTCAATTTTAGCATATAAAGATAAAACATATATATACAGATAAGTAGTTTAAAAAGAATTAGGGGTATACAATTTTTATCTCCATATAAAGATATCCAAATATATATATATATGTATTAATTATTTTTTGTATAATATCATGTTACCAACTTATTGCATACAAATTGGTGGCAAATTGGTGGATTTGTTAATTATAAAGCCGGTATTACAATCAAAGTTACTGTTTTTTGAAATCTCAAAGTTACTGTATGGTGAAGGCATAGCGTGAGTACAAGATGTAGGCATATAAAAAGTCCACAATTTTAAACCCTGGAGTCGAAGAACTGAGAAATGACACTAATATGCAGTTTGAATGCATAGCGTTGTTAGTCTGTTCAGATGTGATTGACCGTTCGTTAATGAAATGTAAAAAAACTTATTAGATTATTTTACATAAAGTGTTCAATCTAGCGACTCTTCCCTGCCTACCGCTCAATGCCAAGCCATTATAATAAATCGCTAAAAACGCAACCCAGGCCGTGTTTCCGAAAAGCATCAGCTGTGATTATTAAAGTGAAAAATGTTTTAATGGTTCTAGGTGAAAAAATACTTTAGTCTTTTTCAAGAATAAGAGCAGAATTAAAACGTAATTAGTATGGCGACAGTAATTGATATCTTCCAATTATTAAACACTGATATGGTTATATGAGAACTAGTATAACTATATACACGACATTATATCCAGGAGATTATAGTGTCTTAGAGAAATAAGTGATAATAGTGTCTTAATGGGAATCTTTAAACTAAAAATAAATTAAAAAAAAAGATTATAAACTAACTGTGTGAATCTAGTATGTAGGAATTGACTTGATTTGTTGGTAATATATTTTTATATATCACACTAATATAGGATATAATCATTGAAAAAAGAAAATTTTTGGTGAAACATTGTAGAGTATGTTTTAGTTTACAATCATACAGTATATTTTTATGTGAGTAGTGACATTTTATACCTGCATTTCATATTATTATATTAACATAAAATAAAAATAACTCACATATTTAATTTACCTCCGGATAGTTTTGAGTTTCAGCTGTGAATCCCTTATTAAGGAATAGTCTCAGAAACTAAATTTAGTTTTTCATTTGCTAGTTTTTAAATTTACGTTGTTTATATTTATACGTCGAAACTGTGTACAATATGACTCCCTAATGATTGACTATGCGATGAGTTAGTTTGCCCTCGTAATTGTGATTATGTTTGAAATCCATACAAAGAAAAAATTTATTCAAAAAAATAAGTTGCTTAAAGAAAAAGAATATGAGTTTTTCTTACCTTTCTATTTATTATTATATCAGTTGTATTTTTTTTATTAAAAAAGTTATGCATTGTTTAAGTAAAAATTAACATTATAGTTAATATTATCTAAAAATTATTAAGTATAATATTGCTTTATTACATTTTCTCTTTTTAGCTATTTAAATAAAATCCTTAAATTATTATTCCGTCCATATTCATAAAAGATTATATATTTTTTTAGTAATATATAATGCTCTTTGTGTTGAAAAAGTAGTTTGCTTAATCAGTAAATTAAATTCTCTTAGCCATATTCACAATTTAAATAAATGGTTCTATGAAATAGAATAAATAAGTAGTTTTATGAAAAAGAATAGGGATTATGAGATATCGGTACGAGGAGCGGACAAAAGAAAAAAAAACTATAGAAACATATTGCTTTTCAAATTATGAGATTTAGCAAACACAAAAAAAATCTAATAAGATTTTATTCTTTGATACGTAGGGAATTTTATTGGATCACCGAATATTATGTAGTGTTCAAAAAGCTTAGGCAGTCAATTAATGAGTGAAATTAAACATGATGCCATAAGGTTAATATCACTTAATTTTATTTCCCGAGCTCTTTGGAGCCTTAATTTCCATAACTTAAAAGCATATTTTTTGTTATTATACTACATCAGACGAACAACCTTACATATTCACTAGTTTCTAGACCACACTTGAAGCACAGAAAAATTGTATATATTTATATGCTTATTTAAGTAAATCCCTTTTTATATTTTTCTTTCACTTGTTGATACGTACCCACACCGCGATTTAAGTATTTGTTTCCTTTATTAAACGGGTTCCTGAAAAGATCTCTATTAAAAGATGGGTTATTCTTTATGCATAATGTTTCTTTTAAAATATAATATATTTATGAATAAATGAATTGTTGTTAATGAATTTATTTACTTATACGATTGTGGTTATCAATATATGAAAATGTGACTTTAAGTTTATTTTAGGTTCTACAGAAAATGATTGTATGCTATATGCTTCTGCAATGAACTAATAGAGCTGTCCAGAAAACTCTGTAAAAAAATTATGTCAAACCATGTCATCAAAATAACTTGGTATAAAATAAACCTTCACTCCAAATGATATCCCAGAGCCATTAACCGTTAGAAGTTTTTTTTTATTGTAAATAATGTTGTACGAAAATTATCTTTAAATTATAAGGTTCTGATTGTAATCTGGATCCACGTCACTATTTCTATAAAATGAGATGTGAGAGACTAAAAATTGGTTAGTTTGAGTAACTGATATAAAAAACTATGAAAAGTCATTGAATATAAATGGAAATTAAGGAATATTTATTTGAATTACAAAACAAAGACGGTTAAATTGTACTTTTGACAAAAATTTTGCTCCAAACTAAGTAATATATTACAATCTTGATTGATCTTTATGTTTATATATTGTTATAAAATTATTATGATATAGAGACAGAGTATTTAAATCTGTTTAAATTACAAGAAAACTGGTAGCACTTCCTTTGTAATATTACAATTGTTTTAAATTTAAAATTAAATTTCCTTGCTGCTATATCATAACCCTTTGGCCATATAAAGTCCTTAAATTTTCAATAACTCTCTTATTTATTCAAATTTTGCGATCGTTAAGGTCTATCCAGATTCAAATGCTTTCCTTTTCATATAATGAAGCAATTGAAACCATTTATGGTCTAGACACGACTGCAGACACTCGTTTACTAATGACTTCCACATTTACTATTAAATGTATGTGCCTTTGCTATTTTTATTTTGAATTTTTAGGGCGGCCTGTGGCACGCATGATAACTTTGAATAAACTCTCAGGCTTTGACTGTAAATTCGAAATGTTTTTCTTTTTAATTTTTGGCTTCAAATTATGCTATGACGATATATTTTTTCTTGAAAAAATATGGTTTACATTTTAATTATCGGACATAAAAGAAATTCAAATTAATTTATTTCTTTTTATAAGGGTTAATTCAAAACACATAAATAAAATTATCTTAAAACTAAAAATTAAATAACATATGAGGAAGTAGCTGAGATACTTTAATAAAAATAAAATCTAACGCTCCCTAGACCCCAGATGCCATTATTAAGTCACTAGTCGTGTAAGCGAGACTCATTGCTCTTTATGTTCCTACTTAATGTATGTTGTAATTACTTAGAAATCACTAATAATGGCAGATATCCAAGTAGAGTGACATTATATAGAATAAAATGTAGAAACTATTTTTATAATACATATAATTTTTATAATACATTCCATGTAGAACTATTTCGTGATTTATATTAAAGGCAATGAAAACAAAAACAACTGAAGTTGTTTTTGTATTATTTACCTTTAAAAATATAGACAATTTTTATTAATATGGTCACTCTTCTTATACAGACAAAAAGCTTGTTCGCTGCCACTTTTAATTCAATTACATGTTTAGTAAGCTTTATACACAAATGTAGAGTCACGTTTTGGACAGCTTAATTTAATAACCCATTTTTATCCACGACTTAGTCTCACACAACTTTTATATCTGTTCTATAATATTATTTTCCAGTCCAAAAATTACCAAACCTTTTATTCTTGTCAGGTTTCTTTTTTGTAAATTATTTCAGATGTTGTATTTTATCATGGAAAAATCGCACATATTGGTGGCTATTACAATTGGCGGACATATTTGACTCTTGAACAAATTAGGTTGATAGTTACTTATACATCTCTACTAAATATTTTGTACTAAAACATTTGTATACTTACATTGCGGTGTTTATTTTTTAAAATCTTAACATAAAGTGTAATTATAGAGTAAAAATAAATCAATTAAATTTTATATTCGTTATTAAAATCATATATATACATAAATAGTTATTATAAAGTATCAAACTGTAAAAAAATTCAAAAGCGCAGGTTCAATAACATTGAATTTCCTATAATAACTTACTTTATATCACTAGGACAATAAAACTGGTATCATGTTGAGTCTTTTATTCTTCAAATTTGTAACTAAATCACCTTTTCAAATAAAAAATTCCATTAGAAACATGCCTAAAACAGCATTATGTTTTTTCTTTTAAAATTAAATGGATATTTTAAAGGGTATAATGGGCCCATCAGCAACAAACATGTAGCGAATAAAAAGCAGTAAGCGCTAAGTTGAAAAGTGAATGGAAGAAAGAAAATAATATCTACTAATATAAAAGAATTCATACAATAGGTTTAACTGATCAAACCAATTTTTTACCGTACTCACAATGAATTAAAATGTATTTTTTTATTGTAAGAACATGAGTTTTACACTATCTCAAAACATATTACATTTGAAGGTATTTTTAAAATTAAAAATAAAATTTATTTATATATGTCGGGCTTATGTATGCTTTCGAGACAACATGGAAACACCTGGATCAGTATATGATGAAAATCTAGTAGAATATTCTTGGGAACTCGGTACTATGATTTATTTTAACGTTCATAAAGAAGGAATAAATAAGAAACAAAGTTGAAGTAGCTTGAACTCTATTAATACCATTTCTATATTAATTTCATACAGGTTACTAGTGATGTTCCTCTAAAGCGATGCTGAGTAAAAACACGGTGATACTCCAGAGTAATGTTGTTCATCTGTTTGATGTTATTGACATATTGGATTTTTCGTAAAATAATATATATATACACAATATTTATACACGAATATATATCAATAATGGTTACATCCAGGTACATTTACGAAAATCATCGGAAGACATTAATTAATTAATTGGACTAACTTCGAGCAACTCTTTGTCTTTATTCGAGTAACTATAATTATTTTAATTAATTCTTTGATCAAAGTCTCAAGACACGTTGCTCATAATAAGATTAAAGTGGTTCATTGGGAAGGGCCATTTTACAATGAATACTAACTAAACAACCGTTGGAAATAAAGCCATTGCATTATTAAATTTAACAAAAGATGTACATCATAAATGACAATTAAATGTTTGTATAGGTAAACATTTTAAATATTTTTAATAAAAACACTTCAATTATATTAGTAACATATCGTAATTAAGTGATATGTTTAATATTATATTAAAAAAATTAGCGGTCCTATATTAATCCTTTTTCCCTATCAATGTGACTGCAACTTTACTAATTACATACATATATAAGGCAATCTGGAAGCAGCCAGGTAAATAACTCAAGTCAAGTGTAAGTCGTGCTTTTAATCAAGGTAATCTGCAGTGAAGCATATTAATAATTAAATTAGCTTCTCATTAACATTACTTGATGCAATGCAAGATTAAAATGACATTGTTAATGATTATGGTTTAAAACGAGATGATAGAGATGTTTTTATTAAGTATAAAGAGAAATATGTTTTAAATAAATAGAACTTTCTTTCCCTCATAAAAATCTTTAAAGTTATGTTTTTTTTTTCAATGTTAAAACTAGACTGGGCTTGGCTACTATTTTACCTGATTCTAAAAATAAATCAAGGTTAGATAGTAAACGCACTATCTCGGTAAGTCTAGTCTATAGTTATTAACGCTCTTCTCTAAGATATCCAAATTGTACTTGCCAGGAAACATAGATAAAGGTACAATTGTTCCAACCCTATGCTGTGAGCCTGAGACAGGTGAAAGCGTATCGCTTCGTCCATATTCGAGAAAGAATGGAGCTCACTGGCCGTCTGATTTTCGGCTGGTAAAAAAGAGCCGAAAGAATTACGTTGTGTACATCTTAAGTGTACCCTTCAAAACGTATTCTACTTTTGCGCTTGTGCTCAAGACTAACGAAATAGGTTTTACTAAATTGTAGTCTCCAAAAATCTTTTTGCACATCACCTCAATACATACAACGCTTGGAGGTGACATTTTGCATCGCCTGCTCGAACGAGATAAAAGTAGCTAACAAAATTGTTTTGTTGCTACTTAGTAATTACTTTATGCTTACTATTTACCTCACTAACTTAGTCCCAGAGTAACATACTATATGAGTTCCCAAAATTCAATGTAAGGTGACCACTTAATACTTAATAACTGTACTTAATAACTGTAGGCAGTTGGGTATTCTGAGTATACATTTTGAAAAGTTAAAGTTAACTAATAAATCTTGTCCATCAAAAGACATGTTCGTGTTTTATAAGTTTTTCATTTCATAAGATTGGAATCTCTCCTGTAAAAACAACAATTTTAAATAACACGCTTTATCATGGCCTCTCTTTGAAATTCTATTCAATTTCATTTGAATTAACTGTTACTAACACCTTAATTTTATAGAGAGAAATTATTAAGATTTCAACCGTTATTATAATCTTAAAATGTACCGTTTTCCTGTTTATTGTACCTTTCTTTCTATTCTTCTTATTCCCTGCTTTTACACATTGCAGCATTCCAGGTGTTGTAAGATTCCTCGCGGTATTCTAGCCCACGACTTATCATTGAGTTGAAAATATCTTTTGTGGTCGTTTTCAGATTGCTAAGTACAAGCCACAATTTATTTCAAGATAACGCTAAACGTCGGCATTCGCTGAAACAGTATTGGTTGCAATATTGACTCTCTCTTTCTATTCATCGTAGTAGAGTGGTTCGCTGACGAAGGGTCTACATAGTGACGCTAGTAGTCAAAGATTCTGCCGCCTCTACTTTAATTTAAGGTCCTCGAATGTTGCATCTCAACTGAATTTCGGAGGCGATGGTATGTAGATTGGAATATTTCCTTTCCATCAGTGGGTCCACATACTAACATCCGCAGGCGAGGCTAGCGTGCGTTTTTTATTCAATAGCCTTATTAATTTGCGAAAAGCTGGAATTCTCCGGGATTCAGAGGGTAGGACTGCCTAATTGTGAGTCGGTTTTCCTTAACGATCACCACATAATCGACACCCTGTCTCGACAGGGTCTGATATGTGCTAAGCACATTTCTTGGTATACAAAAAAGTACCCGTTCGGATGCACGATACACTGAGATACAATAATTGTATAATCATTCACGCAAATTTTCTGAATTGGAAACAAACAAAGGTAGTCGAAGCATATTATATTTAATAGACGCGTCCCATAGGTGACAAATCCAATACTGCAATTACTTACTATATTTTAAAACCACGAATAATTTCAATCACCAATTTGGGAAGTTTACTAATATGATCTATTTTTAGTAGTTAATATCCACAGTAAAATCGGAAAAAAGGGTTAGAATATCATCGTGTCTGTCGATTTACTTAAAATGGCTGGTGGACATTGAAAAAGGAGAGATCATGAGCCATAGAAATAAGAAATGGTGAGATCATCAAATATGCCCAAGGTCCGATATTAAAAGCGTTTTTAATTAGGGTATCAACTTCTAAAATTTCAATTTTTTCCTATTCTCTGCATTTGACCTTAGAAAGGATGTAGCCATAGTAATAAGAAACATTACGACTGTAAAATAGAGATACTTTAGGCTTAAGATGTTACCAAGCGTTAATTTTTGTCTTCCCAAAAAAATGGAAAAAACAATTACTGTCAGCACTTTCTACCAGAGCGATTAAAATAATACATCAGGCCCTTAAGGGTAATTGGAGTTCTTGAATTATATCACATATTTAAAGAATATTCAAGACCAAAGCCGAAAATATTAAAACACGGGGATTAATATGATCATGTCTTATTTACCTTGTTTGGCGTATTGGCTAGGTACGACTAGCCGTGGTCACTGGGTGAATGTAGAAGCAATCTTATTCCGCATCGGAGATCTAATAATCTCCATAAACAAAGTACTTTTATTTTTTTACCGATTAACCAGATATTACAGTCACTGTGTCAATATTTGGGTTAGAAGATTCCGATTAAAATCTAGGATTTATATACTGATTCACAGTTTTTCACGTCGGACACGATTTGAAACATTGTCTCTCTTTAGATTTTTTTATGTTGCTTCTTTAAAGTTTCTCTACGCATGATTGTTGAGTAGATGATGGTCGATGGAGAAGATTTCTGGAAGATAAAACTCAATCCAATCCTGATTGCGGTATGTCAAAAACACTGATTTATACGTTAGCATGTTTTTTAGTACTTCTATATGTTCTTCGACGGCAATTGTACGCTTTGTGTGGCCTATGTAGGAAATACCGCATCTAATTATCGAACTGCCTGCACAGTGAGAGTCAAAGTAAATAGCTCGCCCATACAATGGCCGGGCGTTAACAAAACAGAGTATTATAGCTACGACATCACATACAACAAACAACGGAAAGATTTAAAATCATTTGACAACTAAATCAGCACATTACATTGGAAGAAGCGTTTCCCAAAACAAGCTTGGCTCGCCTCTTTTTGTAGCTACGGAACATAGTGCTCAGAATTCAATCCGATATTATCGCTAGACATTAGCCATTAAAAACTTTCCTATTTATTTTTCAGTCCCTTAGAGTAAACTTTTTAAACTTGTGACTTCTAGAGACGAGTTCAGTATCAAAGATATTTTAAAATAAACTTTTAGGTTTTGAAATCTTGAACTATTCTTTTGACTTTAGGACTTTGATGATATATTAATTATGAAAGTGTACTTTTTTAAGTTGCTATAAAAAAAAGTTATTAAAAACTATTGTGGGTCATTCACTAACTCACATCAATATTCACTATTTGACATTGTTTTATATTTGCCTTGCAATATTTTTTCAGAATTAAGAGTTTAGAGCTGAACGCGTAAAATTTTCAAGTGACCTTTTAGAAAAAAAATCATGAATCCACTTTGAATATGGGTTTATTTAACAAAAGATAATTTTCATTTCATTTCAAAGAAGATGCACCGTAAAATAGACAATTTTGTCAAAAAATCTGTTTGTTATGTAATTTTCAGTATTGTGAAAAAAAAAAATAAAAGTTAATAAAGTAATTGGAAAATAATTTGGAGACTCGGATGACTTTATTTTCATATATACTCTCAATAATTTTTATTAAATATGTTATATATCTCTACTCTAGACGTTATAAAGCAGTTGTTAAGTTACCTAGAAGGCACAACGATAATGTGATCTGTTTTACACTCATTATATATAATAATTTATGTATAAGCTTCTTTATTTCAATTTATTTCTTCATTCGAGGACCACACATACATTTCTTGTATATTTTATTATATAATTTCTGGGACCTTCACTCATTAAATTTGAAAAAAAATATTACATTTGTTTTATCTGAGTCAGCTACAAATCGGCCATACTAAAATCTCCAACTATCACTTACCAAAATTTTGGCACGTATCTTTTAACTTACATACTAACAAAGAATCCTGCTACATAATTTAATACCTTTTCAGAATATATAAAGATAACATCGTAAGAAATAAAAACTAAGATTAATAGTACATTCATAGTTTCAAACGTGCATTTTCATTATAAGGTCGCATATGTTAGTGGATTTTGGGTACAATGACAACTCGGCAAATACCAATATCGCTTCAATTATTTTGTTCAAATATGCTTCTATTGTGCTTATTATTATGTTTGTATTTTTGATGTTGGACAAGTTAAAATTTCTTAATGCTTTCTAACACTATTCCTAAAATATTTCATGTTGCTAGTATCACAGAAAAATGCAGCCTAAAAAATAATTGATTATTATAGTGAGTTGATATGATAAAAACATTTTTGATATTTTTTGCATTGGTACAATAAATATAATTTTTACTGAAATTTTAGTCAACAGCAACTTAGTTATTTATTTGAATGTAATAATAGTTTCATATGACAAATATTTATATATATTTTTGTAATTTTAAGGTAACTTAAAATACCCGATTTCCTCGTACAATAGCAAAAGTTGTTGCAATCAGAAATAAGTATACCCGTAGAATCACTACCCAAGAATGAAACTGATATGTTTCGGATATACTACGCGGATTTTATTATTTTAAAAAACTACATAATAAACGTCGGGATTATGTAGTGTTTTTAAATAATAAAATCCGCGTAGTATATCCGAAAAATATTAGTTTAATTTAAATGAATAAAACTCGCGAAAATCTTGGGCTGGTGATGAGTTCATTAAATATTACAGTGCCAGTTCAGTTTATCATCATATATTTCTATTTCCAATTTCCCAATATAAGTATTTATTATAAATATGGTAAATCAGTTTATAAAGGCAAGTAGTTCGATAGATGCCACTTTCAATTCAGACATATTTTTCGTAAGTCTTATTTAAATACCCTAAAGATTTTTGAAATTATTTACTTCAAATCCATTACTTACGGCTTAAAAACTATTCATAACGATGTCTATTTCTATTTAAAAATATATGCATGCTATAAAATTATAAAATAAATTCTAAATCGTTTTTATCTAGATATTAATGATTCACCATAAAAATCTGCAATATAAGTGAATTAATATATTCTGATTATGTTTACTCGTTTAGCTTATACGTGCATCTTACTTGACTAGTTACGTCATATTTTATAAATTCACAAATATCTCTTCTTAAACATACGTAACTAATTCCTAAGCAGTGTCCAGTCGAAAGGTGATGTTACTTTATTTTTGCTTACAACAAAACCATAAAATGGCAAGGTTTTAAGTTGTACATAAAAGATAATACATTTTATACTTAATTGAAGTTTTGATTTGTCAAAATAAATGTATATGAAACAGAATAGCTGTATTCTTACTGTGGTACTTTGCATTGTTAAATTACATACGAACCAATTGCAATTTCTTATTAGTAAATCGTGGCACAAGACTGTAATACCGTCGGTTTATGAATGAGAAACTGTAAAAGTTCTGTGTGTGATATGTTTACACAAACTTGTGCTTAGGATACTGATTACGTGTTTAGTCTTATATATTATATTCATACCTAAAATATAATACCGAAAAAGGAGAATACACACTTTAAATACAATAGTCTGACAAGTTTTTCGCACGTAACAATTGATTTATCTTAACTTACAACTTATCCATACTTTCATAAACATAATTATCTATTTCTTGGAAACCTCCTTCAAGCGAGGAGAAAACACTTTGTTAACGTTTATTTAAGGAAAAATTATAACATGTATATTTAAAAGGGGCGGGCATCGTAGAGGATACAAAAATTTTGAAAAAGTCGTACAACGTTTAATCAGTATACCAGTAATACTTTCATTTGTGAAAATCACTTTAACACAAGTAAATATTTATTACATATAAGTAAACTTTATTATATATTTAATAGCCAATTATAGACTTAATATTCTATTTTCTTCAGCATGTCTCTTTAAATTACACCATCCTTGGAGAGTGATGTTACCAACGTACAAAAACTTCTTATGTCATGTGTAATTAAATTTAGGTTTTTGATTTGTATCGAATATAATGATTTTAAAATAGATCTCAGTGGCGTGCAATTGGAGATGCCTATGTCCAGCAGTGGACCAGTATAGGCTGATGATGATGACGATGATAATGATTTTCATTATATTTTTTGCACATATTTTTAGAAATAATATTACAATGAATAAATTTGATAAAAATCTTTACGATTAATATTATAGTTATTGCATTTGAAATGGGTTTAAGCTAACTGTAGACAACATGAAATGGGGTTTAGCTGGAATGTACTCGTGGTTACAGGAGCTATGACTTGAAGGTTTCATAATGAGGAAGATGCAAATAATGTCATAGTACCATGTTCTGAATGACCTATGTTAAACGTAAAAGGTAACTTACAATGTTACTGTTGTTTTTCGTCCATTACAAGAGTTGCCGTGCAAATAATGTCTGATAGTACCATGTTCTGAATGACCTATATTAAACGTAAAAGGCAACTTACAATGTTACTGTTGTTTTTCGTCCATTACAAGAGTTGCCGTGCAAATAATGTCTGATAGTACCATGTTCTGAAAGACCTATATTAAACGTAAAAGGTAACTTACAATGTTACTGTTGTTTTTCGTCCATTACAAGAGTTGCCGTGCAAATAATGTCTGATAGTACCATGTTCTGAAAGACCTATATTAAACGTAAAAGGTAACTTACAATGTTACTGTTGTTTTTCGTCCATTACAAGAGTTGCCGTGCAAATAATGTCTGATAGTACCATGTTCTGAATGACCTATATTAAACGTAAAAGGTAACTTACAATGTTACTGTTGTTTTTCGTCCATTACAAGAGTTGCCGTGCAAATAATGTCTGATAGTACCATGTTCTGAATGACCTATATTAAACGTAACTGGCAACTTACAATGTTACTGTTGTTTTTCGTCCATTACAAGAGTTGCCGTATAACATTAAGCTTTTACTTGGTGCTCAGGGCACATCTTACCTGTTAGTCTGCATAATCAGGGTTTACGAAGTTCCTGTACGTAGGAATTATCATCATTTTCATAACATTACCTTGAGTTTCAGCAAAAACAGACAAATTTCAATATTTATTCAATAGCGTTATAAATTGGGATACAGTGAGGTTGAGTTATGTGATGATAATTTATTTACGAAACGGAATTAAAATAGAAATAAACAATTAATAAAGTTAATAACTTTAACATTTATATATTATTTATAAGATAAAATACGCATTATAAGAGGAGACATACCTTCTACATCGAAATATTTATTTTTCACCATAACAATGTTTAATATAGCATCAAACTGTAATAATTTTTGTAATCAATAATACATATAATCATTTAAAAACATACTCCATAAATGCAGGGTCGAACTTCTAGTGCAATATTATACTTTTTTATTCAGAAGCGTAAAGAAAATGAATAGTTATTAAAAAATAGTACAAATTTAATCGCCTCCATTTTAGGTAAGTTATCACAGTTCCAATTCGCTTTTCACTAACTTCTTAGTATTACAGATATTTACAAAAACTTTTCACTTCTACCAGTATATAAAACAGTAAATCAAATAATACTCGATATGAAAACGAGAAAAGAATACTATAAACTTCTATCGTAATCAAAGCAAATGACGCAACACTGCATTACGTTAATTCGTTTAAATATAATATTATAAAAACATATCCAGAGTTAGTTTATTAACGATTTATTTCGTATTTTGATTGTTGTTAAATACTCTATTGAGTTGTAAAGAAAGATGTTAGGTATACATTGTTTACGTCCTTTCTGTAACTAGTAACAGAAGTGTTTTAATGTTACAAGAAAAATTTAATAAATTCCCCCAATCCTGTTTTATTATGATTTTTAAAGACCACTTGAGCCTATGATGGAGAAGGATTATCAAAAGTCCAAAACGATCTACGTTACGATATATTATATTACATGGAGACAGCAATTAATCGCATCAGTAATTACTTTGTATTAAGCTCACTACAGACTATGCTAATATGTGTAATCGCTTTAATGCAAAGTAACTACTGATATGCAAATAAATAATTAGCGCAAAAGATGGCAGTAAGAAAACATATTTAAACTTTAGTACTTAAATTGAGAAACGTGAAAATAAAACACCACCTTACGGTGTGAGAGGTGTGAAAGGGCGATTAACCTTTAAAAGACGATAAGTTTAAATTGTAATGATAGATGAATAGAGAACTTTAATTTATTAATTTTAAATAGGTACATACTATTTTCATCGAAATTCAAGAAATTTGTTCGAATTAGTTTTTATTATAAAATAAGAGTGGTTTAATTGAAAGGGTCGTTTAACGAATCATCATCATCATCAGCCTATCGAAGCCCATTGCTGAGCAAAGGCCTCTTCTCACATGGAGAAGATTTGAGCATTAATCACCACGCTTGCTCAAGACTGGTTGGCGATTTCAATCTTATAATTTGAAATTATAAGTCCAGGTTTTCTCACGATGTTTTCCTTCACCGTCTGTCAGTGGCGTCTAAATACTCTTAGAAAGTACATATGACTTGGAACAGATCACATCGGTACTTGCCAGGTTTCGAACCCGCGCCCTCACGTATGAGAGGCGGGTCTTTAACATCCAGGCCACCACGACTCATAACGAATATTACTCAAACATAAATAGAAATGAAACAATTGGTAAGTAATTAATAAGTAAAAATATTAAAGATCCTTATTTTTTTATACTCTTATATGAATTTTACTCTCTATTACATGTATATACAACTTAGATAATTAGGTATACAAATCAATTCAGATCTAACCAGACAAAAACGCTTCGTGTCAGCTGTTATAAGTCCTGTCTTAAATCAACCTGCACTGCAGTCGAGAATATTATTCTGTAAATTACCGTCATTAATATTATTTGCTGCAATATAATTTATATTATTCATGAGATCGTATTAATTTTGCGGCTTATGACGATCATAAAATTTTAATATACTCTATTAGATTATTTTCATACATATGTGTTTTTTGTGATTTAATTGTCGAGACGTTTAATTTTGTTTTTTATTTTTTTATAAATTTAATTTAATATTAATACCACCCCAAGGTAGTAATAATATTAGTTATCATTTTGAAATTAACACGAGTTCATTTCGAATAATGCTACGGAAAATTAGGCTTCAATAAAAGTCCTAGTTAAGCGAATTTTTTTTTTAAGTTTTTAGACATATGTATGTAAACATGGAATATGTGTAAATGATTTTCTTAAAAATAAAATGAAATTTTAAATTATTGTTGAAGAGTTCTTTTAATAATCGGAAAAATATTAATAAATTAAAATATTTCTTCAGCATGCATCCCAATCCAGAAACCTAAAATGTATCCCATACACTTCTATTTCGTGTACATTAATATATTTTTCATTAAACTTCAATGATTTGGTTCATATATATATTTTTTTGTTTAATAACTACTAAACTCTTGCATGATAAAACATTAAGTTAATATTATAATTTTGTCCATAATTTTCTGGTAAACAATTAAATTTTTTTTGGTATGATTATTTTTCATGTCCTTAATAATAAAAAAAGGTTAAATTATAATATGCAGGTTAATTTATAAATCTTTAACCAGACAACTTATCCATTTAAGTAAACTCCATTTGATCACTTTCAAACACAGAACTTTTTTAGGAAGAAAAATTCAAGGAGATTAACCGCAGCCTAACTAATAATTTATTATTGTCTTGCAAGTTTCGCTTTTTCTTCTACTGGGATCTAGTTTCACTTACGTTTCTAGTTGGATTTAGTTTTATTCAGGTCAGCATTTGCTGTGGTTTTCCCATTTAAATTGAGTGATAAATTGCATTTTCATTTTACATTGTAGCTGTCGGAATGAGAAATAATACTATGTTATCTACTATTAACTCTTACTTAATATATATATATATATATATATTGATTTGTATCAGTAAATAAATTTAAAGGGATTTATATTTCATTTTGTTTTTTCGCAACTGTGAAATAACTGGCACGTTGGATTAATCTTTCTCTTTGCTTAGTCTTACGCTATTTCAGTTAGGGCTAGCTACCCCCGACATTCTTCGCCAGATAGTTCTATTCTGGGTCATCTGGGATTTCTTCTAGGCGATATTCCTGACGGATATCCAAGCTGGAGGATTTTACTTTGCTTTTAGGGTGTGTGTTCAGAAATTGTCTATTCATATACTTACCTATTCATATGCTCAATACTTGTCTATTCATACACTCTTCAGATCTTGTCTTTACTTGACCATACCATTTAAGTCTTAGATTCTAAGACTTGATTCGTTAGGCTAATTTTCAATAGGGCAAATCTCGAAACTTGAAGTTGGCTTAAGCTTCATGATAACGATATTTAAAATATAAAATAAATTTGCGATTTATATCGAAATATATAATAGTACATTAATTATTTAATTTCTAAAAATTATATATAAGTTTTGCAGGTGGTAAAAACACTCTTAGAATCACTTGACTGCACTTATATAACATGCACTACCCTGACTAATGTGATACTATAATTTTACAGAAGTTATTTGGTTATTGGTTATGGTATATATCTTTTATTATTCTTTCACTAAAGTGACTTCTGGGATCTTAACCACTTCCACAACTATCTTCTGTAATCACTACCTTCCTACACTACTACTACTATATCTATAGGGTTTTCCATTAAGGGCGCTTGATCTTTGAAATGCAAAAAAAAATACATGTAGGAAAGATATTTGCAAATTTTTTTTTTTATTTGGAAGGTCTATTGACCCCATTATGTATGGAATATGACATCATTCAAATGACCGCCACGGCTTCGGTTGGTGGCGCGCACACGAAAGGTCCAATTTTCGATGACTCTGGCGCACAAATCGGGCTGTATTTGATCGATGGCGTGGCATATGTTGACTTTGAGGGCATCGGTGGTTTGCGGCTTGTTGGCATAGACCTGCGACTTAAGAAAAACCCACAAGAAAAAGTCCAGCGGGGTCAAATCGCACGATCTCGGTGGCCAGTTCACGTCGCCTCCGCGCGAGATGACCATGTCCAGAAATTGCTCGTGCAGAACTTCCATCGTAGCGTGTGCTGTGTGGCACGTAGCGCCGTCCTGTTGAAACCACATGTTGTCCAGATCCATATTCTCGATTTCAGGCCAAAAGAAGTTGGTTATCATCGACCGGTATCGCTCACCATTGACGGTGACGGCCACACCATTATCGTTTTCGAAAAAATACGGACCAATCACGCCTCCGGCCCAAAATCCGCACCAAACAGTCACTTTCTGCGGGTGCATTGCCACTTGGTGAACCTCGTGTGGATTGGTCTCGTCCCAAATACGGCAATTTTGCTTGTTGACATAGCCATTCATCCAAAAATGCGCCTCGTCGCTGAAGATGATTTTTTTGCCAAAATCGGCGTCAACTTCCAACTGCTCTAATGCCCAGTCAGCGAACACACGGCGCTGTCTATGGTCATTAACCTTGAGCTCTTGGGTCAGCTGGATCTTGTACGGGTGCAGGCTCAAGTCACAACGCAAAATTCGCCAAGTTGTCGTCTGCGAAAGGCCGAGTTCCTGTGCACGACGCGGAATTGACTGCCGCGGGTTTTCGAGGACACTGTCGCGCACAGCGGCGATATTCTCGGCAGATCTCGCGTTACGTTGACGCACGGAAACCGGCTGATTGTTAACTGACCCGGTTGACTCGAATTTGTCCACCAATCGACGGATAGTCGACTCGGCAGGACGATCATCGCGACCGTAAAACGGGCGAAGTGCGCGGAACGTTGCTCGAACTGAAGACCCATTTTCATAAAACAATTTTATGATTTGCACGTGCTGCTCGACACTGTAACCTGCCATGGTGGTTTGGGAGGACGGAATAAATATAACACACTGCATTTGACAGCTGTCACTCAAACAACATGGCCGCAATCAGCTGTCAAAGTTCAAGCGTCCCTATTGGAAAACCCCATATAAATATAAATTTTTTATTACATGTTATGCAAATTTCAGTATTTTTTTATATATTAAGAAATTTTATTATGATACTTCTTATATTTATGTAATAAAATTTATTTTAACTCCCACCATGACCTTGTCAATATTATAACGTCCCAGGCTTATAAAACTCGTTCAGTATGAGGAGAACTGAAAGAGCATTTATTTACAAGAATACAAAATTTTTTATCAAATAAGTATTAGTTACCAAAAACAAACACTCTTTATGATATATACAATATATGTTACATAATGAAGTAAATAAGTGCATTATTTGTTAAAATGCAATTAAGGATAACCACAGAATAATTAATGCTGTTAAATAAAATTACTATTCTTATTATAATATTTTTAATCTTCGTGAAAACAACGGATTAGTCTTTGAAATAAGATAAATTCTCCGATTTCGGGATTTATCTTTCTAAAAACGCTAACAATCTTAAATAATTTTTATTTTTCAAATAAAATTTTAATTTATAGCTGCAATATGATCTCAAAATATGGTTTATTTTTGGATAAAAGTTAAAGAATCCATTGTTAAAAAAAATTGCATATTTTTTACTAAATCAACAAAAATATATAGATTTATTGCTAACAAGGCCATTTACCGCTTAATTAGGATAATTACATAATATTCTGTTTAAAGTCTCTGGGCACGTTATCTATAAAAATGTTAGAGCATTTTATTGGCACGGTGTAGTTCACAACGAACTTTTATTTAACCTGAGTTCCGCCTAACTTTCTTACGTAATAGGTGATTTTTAAAGTAATACAAAGTAAACTAATACTATTCTTTAGGCTTTAGATATATATATATATATATATATATATATATATATATATATATATATATATATATTATTTATATTGATTCAGTAAAATCACAAGTTTTTACTTTTTAAGTTAAGTACAAATCAATTCAATGAAATTTTTTTCAACACAGTTCTATTATGCGGACCATTTAAATTACTGTAGCATTAGTTTTTTTACATTATCTTGCTTAAGAAGCATTGAAATAAATTTTATATGATTTATTTACCGTAGAGTCTACTGCCCACTGCCCATACTGGCATTTTTGGCACCATTTCGAAAGAGGTCAACTGGATGATGCTCCGTAGTCCACACGGCACTGTCCACAGGCTTTAAGCCTAAGCCTAGCCTACGCTAATACAGTTCAATGAACGTTACTATGTTGTGACATAACCATTCCTCCCACAAGCTCGTCAAACGAGGTGTCTCCATTGTAGATCTATATTATCCACCGCTACTTTAACATATAAAGACTGAAAGTTCGACCTCAGGGAGATATTTCCAGCCCATTGATTTATCTAGTGGGTATTCAGTATTCCCCCAGCTAAAACGGTTCATTAACAATTGAGGTGGTCTCCGAGAAGTTTGCTTTGCCACTCCCTCAGAATCTTACAACGTAGACACGTAACAGTATGACTAGACCAGTTCTTGGCCAACATTTGCATCACAAAAGTGTCTTGCTCCTGCTTTTCCTTTAATCTAAGATTGGCGGCTTATTGGTGATAGACGCAGGACACTGAACTCCACACTGTCTGTTATGCGGCATTAAGAGCTTGGGTAAACTATAGGTACTATGTTAAAAGTAAGGCGAGCCCTTAAGCTTGTAATAGGGAACACCACAGGAAGGGTCATCTCCAAAATGGAAAGAGGCCCAAACATTGTTGGACCTCTTCATTTGACAATTCATGAGAAAGGCCTTGCAGAATGGCATGAATCACGCTGCGTTACATCAGACTACCACTAACAACCTCTACAACTTAAACTTTCAATTTTGGATTATGCAGAATGCTGTTAACTCATTTCAAACGAAGGAAGACCTAACCAATTAGTACAACTACACATGGGGTGTCTTCAATATCAAGATTATCTTACGCTTATGTAAATGCTATCACTCTAATGGCAACTCTAAGTGCAAAACTCTAATATTAGACATAAACTCTGATTAGAAAATACTCACATAGATAACATTAAAATTTTTAGAATGCTACAGTATAAATCGACTTTGTTTAAATTTCGATTTACCCTTTCTCATCCCTGTTCACATTCCAAAATGAGGTTTTGGAGGGAATAGTTGTTTTCTTGTTTTTTGATAGTAAAAACGTATCGTCTTACAAATTATTACACGGTAACATGTAAACGAAACACCTAAACAAAAAATTCAATTACAGTGGATCAAATAATGGTGACTATATTTGAAAAACAAGAATCTCAGCATTTTTTTCAAGAGAATTCGGAACGTTTCCTAAGAGAATATTATATCATTCACTAAATTAGTGGTTTTCCTTGATCTCCTTATCCGTGAATTGACTATGAACTTAAGAGAGCTGTTTCGCAACTGCCTTGGATGGCTGCCAAAGGTTCTTCCATTCTCATCAGACAATATTCGATGCTTACGACGTTCCAATTTTTATTTTGAAATTTTTATATAAAACAAAATTTATCATTTACTAAAACCTTCCATGACAATTTCTTCCTTTCAGACTTTGAGTTTATTTAAAATTTAGGAATTGGATTGTAAAAAACACACATTGTCTCAAACACATTTTACGCTAAAACGTTAAAAAGCGCCATGCAAGTGGCAACATTAAATTAATTCGTCACTGTCATCAGTCACTGTATTTTTAAGTCATGGTTATTTCTTAATATGGTAAGGTTTGTACAAATTATTGCTACTCATAATTATTTGTTACTTTTATCAAAAAACCAAACATATTATTTATGTATCACTTGCTAAAAACATTAGTTTAAGTAATTTCTGTGTAAATCATCGAACAGTAAAGACATCTTAAGAAATACACGGATATTTTGAATAATTGAAATTTTACTTCTAATCAGAACGAAAGCTACAGAATTAAGTAAAGTGGGTAATAAGGACGTCACTCTTTATAAAAACAATTATATTGTTTTAACCCCTCTACATTTAACACCAATATAATGCAAAATCTTTATTAATATTCAGAAATAAGTAATTGTCTAAGCGATAATATACACAAGTATATATATAATATAAGTATATAGTATTAAGTTAGTACAAATTTAATAACTTTGTCCAATTATATTCCTGAAGGAAAAACGGACTGGGTCTTTGTAAGTGTGTTTACTTAAACGATTCCGAACCTCATTAATAATATACAAATTAAATCGCGGTATCTATTTATATATACTGTAATAAAGTTTTATTTGTAGTGAATTATGCGATATATTTTTGTAATTTTATACACTATATGATAAAAGTCTATAGTTTAACTCGATCGTTTTACCAACATTTTTCGCAAGTCACTTTTCATACAGTGCCTAGTAAGGGAATATGAAAGGCGCCTGACAGAATAGACAAAGAATACGTCGCGTCAACCTAGTAACTGTATTTGTGTTTTTGTCTGTTTTAGCTCTGAATAGCTATTGTGACTTTTTGAAAGGCATCTATCATAAGTATTATTTATTACATATTCTACTCTCTAATACATAAATGAAAATAAAAATATTTAATAATGACGAATTCTAAATAATATCACTGTTTATTTGAAGTTAAGAATCAAAATTATTTCTAACATTTTTCTGAAGATGTTCAGTTAAGCACCTAAGATACGAAAACTATTTGATTCGCTTTGTAATTTTATACAAAAATTCACCACAATTTTAATAATATAAAGTGCTTGAAATCTATTTAAACTCAAATAAATAACATTCCTTTATGTTTTAAGCCGGTATAAGTAGGCTTTGTTAGAGATTCTCTGTTCAATAAATTTCTTTTCTACACCATTTAGACTTTAAAATTACAGGCTTTCGAACTGGATTTCATGTCATAATTATATTATACAGCGCATCGCATCATTACCGAGATTGGGCGGAAAAAAAATATGGTTTTCTGAAACCACCGTAAATGCAAAAATGCAATTCAAGACTTATTCGACATATTTCCTGTATAAACATCTTAAAGTTGTATTTTTTACTTTGTATAAGAAACTGCAGGTAAACGCTATCTTCAATAAAAACCTCATTCACTTCTTTCTAGTCTTTCCACATAAATCATATCCCGTATTATGAGCAAATTGCATTATCTTGACTTTTTATTAAAATAAGAATTCAGGAACGTTTCGCTTCCCACGTTCCACGAAATTGTATGGTTTGAATTTAATATAACAGATGTTACAAAATTAATTTTGTAATTCAAGAGGTTTTTGCGGTTCTTGATAGTTATAAAAATATATTTCTTATATGAATAAAATTTTTCCAATCATATGTGTTTTTCTGTTTATTTTTATTAACACAGATGAATTTGTAATGTGTTTTATTTTATTTAGTGTACGTAATTGATGTTGATTGAAATGTACCGTGCACATAACTTATGTTTGGGATAACCTTGTCACTTGTATGACTTAGCTTTTTAAGCCTTGTTTATTTGAAATTCTTGAAGACTTTCTTCTTGCTAAGTATTTTATATTTCCGCGTTAAGGAATAAAGCAACTGAAACGTTATTCAAACAGCTGTTAAAGTGTAAGTTGATTGTCATTATCAATTATAAATGACTTAGTCTTATGTGAAGCACACAAGCAACAAGCAATAGTTATCCTGGAAAGATACAATCATACAATTAAAAAAAATAGATATTAAAAAAGCTTAACGGAATCAATAATATAATCTTTTTATAGAACGACCAAAGTTTCAAATGCTCAGAATATGACGTATATTGTGTAATGAAGCACAATTTCCTTGATATATTATTTTCTGTCACAATGTATAAAAAACTTTTACATATAAACGGTTATTAATTATAATTTACTGCAATTTATGCATGGCATAATTTATCTATTTATTCCTAAACATGTAAGTCGTGAAGTCTCTTAAATCTATATAAATAGTAAAATTTGCTGTAACATTACAAAGAATTACAAAATGTCGACATATGTGTATGTTATGTAAAGAAGGCGGTGAATAAAACCACTCTTGAGCCAGTGTATGTATATACATAAAGGAATATTTAGTCAGAAAAACCTTTCCGCAAAATAAACATTTCTTAAATGGAACAAACAAGGAAGAAGTTACTCGGTTTAATTTTACTGTCAGTTTGGCAGGTATATTTAGCTTGGCTTTCATTCGTAAAGTGAAAAAAGAAATTTGATAAAATATTTTTATAAGTTTGATTTTGTAGATGTAATAAAATATTTTATTGAACTAAATATGTAGAGTTGAGAAACAGAACATCTTTTGTTATTTTTTATGACTTAAAATATTTAAGAAAATATTACTTAAATAAACCTCAATTTCAAAGTATTTCTTATTAATTTAAAACAGAGGTCCTCATGAAAATGAAACTAATATTTTTCGAATTACTACGCGTATTTCATTATATTTTAAAATGTTTACTCAATTCATATAAAAATAAGCTCTTATTGTCATTATCCCTGGTTCTTAAAAAAATTATATTTTAATATATCCTTACGTTTACTTAAAAAGCTAATACTAGCTACTACTAGCTACATTACGAAATCCTTTCAAAATAGAAAATGTCTGATCTTATACTGCAATCATCGTCCGGCACTGCAATCATATCTAGACGATTAGTTCACTTATAAAATAGCTACATATAACTATAGTTACCTGTCTAGGGCAGCTGATAATTTTGCTGTTATAAAAATTCAATTAAATTTAAAAATGTTATAATTCAATTATTTCTGTGCAAACAGGTTTAGTGCCCCACGGCGTTTACATTTTAACGGAGTTTTCTATCCCAGATAAGTCTTAGAATTCTAAAAATTATATCACAACAAGCCATTTAATGCCATTATTTTCATCACTTTTCATATCCCTACATACATTTAAAACAATGTTATGAAGCAAAATCTCCTCTTTTAATAAAAACGTATGTATGTTAAGTACTTTTCGATTATTCCATATTGTCCATCGCTTTGCAAGGTTTTCGTCTCTCTAAACGTATGTATTCCTGATAGTTATTGTGATATTAGATTTTTTATTAAGGTTTCACGGAAAAATACATGAGACGATATTTTCTGGCTTTCCTTATTAAGTTAACTCAAGAAAATAAAATAATAGAATCACACTTTACTGTTGTTTTTTAATCCGTTTGTTTTTAATACTTTTCTCCGAGTCGTTTTATCGAAGTAAAATAAAGATTTTTTTTTAACAGACACTGTGATCACATTCACAATTTATCAGTTGCTTCATATATTTTCTTTATGACTTTTTCAATTGCTTTCCTTTATGAATATAGGTCAATAATTTTGATTATTTAAAACTGATTATACTATAGGTATTTGTATGTGTAATATTTTGTTAGTCTTCCTCATGTGACATAAAACTTTTAATTTTCTTTTCCTTGGTATGGTTGATATCAGGCTAAATTTGTTAAAAAACTAAGTTTCGTAACTTTCGGGGAAGTAAAAAACTAATAACTCAAACAACGTAATCTTCAGTTGCGAGGTTGGGGCTTATAATTTATTTATTTTGCATGGTCTGGCATTGCCAAGGGACATTTTCTATTTAAAAAAAAAATATAGGAAAAAAAAACCTATAAAAAAAACGTTATAAATATAAATAATTACTGAAGACTTGAATTTGTAGGTAACAAAATGGTACCCGACTAAACTTTAATCGAACAGTATTAAAAAAAAATGTGTGAAGTTTTGTCCACATCAATAATTTACCAAATCACTTTACATACCGAAACTTCATCGCGATTACAATGATAATGAAGAGCTATTTAAAACGGTTTATCTGTATTGCTTTTAGCATAAATTACAAATTTAACCAACTATACACAAATTTCTGCTTCATTGTGTACAGTTGTACATTTAGAGGTGTGTCAAAATATAAATCAAAGTAATATAAGCATTCAACAGCATGTTTTAATAATACGCGGTAAACAAGCAAGTGTCAAATTACAAATATAATTAATATAAAATTGTTTCAACTTATTGTTCATTTGTTTTAAAAATATGATACAGCTCGCTTATATACGTATATATTTTTTGGAAGTTTATAAAAAAATTAAATTCGTCACAATTTCGGTTGTTAATCTTTGGGAGAAGCCATATAGCCAAGTTTTGTTACAGTTTCGGCATATCCTCACTTATTTTAAACGTAATAAAATCATTTAATATTCAGGCACCAAAAAAAGGTAAACAAGTTGGGTATTGTGCGAGTACATCACATCATGTATTCACAACATGAAGGTAGTCGACAACAGTCACGTCAATTAATTTAAGCATTTGAATTTCATTTATTTCCATACAATTAACACTGATATAAATTTATAAAAACATATTATATTTTTATAAAAATAAATTTCCTCCTAATATCCTTAATCCTTAAAAATATTTTCCGTACTTCATTTGGTTGACGGACTGTTTTACTTGTAAGGAAAGTCTTTTGTATTTTATCAATATATTTATTATTTAACCGTGATATTTAGTGAGGCTTGAAATACGTTTCTATATCCATTGACCTGTTTACTTTAAACTACAAACCGCAGTTAATGAGCAGATCGTTTCATTAAAACAGTTTTAATTAGCAGTTAAATATCTTTCGAAATTTTTTTTTTAGTAATAGCACTTGTTGGCGTGTAGTACAGAACTCTTTATTAAATTATTATGTGGGTGTTGCGATTAATACAGTTATTTTTTATATTTAAGGTTAGATTTTATTTCAACTTTAATAAAATAGACTAAACTCATGCTAGATCTAACTTAGCTCTTCCATTTAGTTAAAATAGTTGTCATTATTAATCAATACAATTAAGTTTTATGTTTTGCAATTTTTATGACAATTAAAAAATCTTACTTAAGAAAAAAACAAACAATGATAATATATTTTTAATGTAGATTATAAAAAACGTATTCATAATCTTTTAATTTCTTATGAAATAATAAATTTAAAAGTAAACCAATAATCTATGAACGATTTTATATAGTGCAGTGATTATAATAATTTGCAAATATACTTACTTAGCTTTTATACAGGAACGTTGTTGTCGGTTTCAATAGTTTAAAAACTTGATATTACAATTAATAATAAAAATAGCGAATAAAAAAATGCTAAATTTTTTGTAATTCATATAAACTAACATCACATACCAACGATAAAGATAAGTACACTGCATATGCAGTGCACAGCTTACGTAAAACTCCTTTGCTTTCTGCGTAATTTGTTGTCGCAGTTGAGACATAAATTACGTCACCCTGCATGGTCAGGGAATTAGCTTGTATTAGTAATTGTTGTAGATTTAAACCTGGTAAATAATCTTCTATTTAGTTTAACTGAAGTACTTAACACAATGTGGAGTTACTTAATGATGTAATTCAAGATTTAAATTTATACTCAAACAAAGACATTATTATTTATCTTATTAAGTATTGCTGAAAGAATATTGAAAAGCATTAAAGTTAGATTTGTCCTGAATTATCCTTAATTACATTTTATAATGAAAATAAAACGTAGGACATCTCAGAAATATGAGGGTCTGAGAAACTAGGTGCGTTGTTGTTCGCTCTCAAAATGTTAGTACATAATATTTCAGTCATTTTTTAAATACGTTTCAAGAGATACAGTAAATAATGTGAGAATAATTTATTTGGGGTATAAAATTGCTTTGTGTTCAATTAAATTGGTATACTAAACTTTTAAATTACGCTACAATTTCATTTCTCCTTTCTTTTTTGGGATTCCTACAAAGAGCTGAATGTTTTTTTTATATGCAACAGTGGAGTGGTAGACACTTGTTAAGATTGTAGTTCTGCAAAAAATAAAACTCAATGCTCTTAATTTATAACGTTGTGAGAAGGACAGCCACCCTGAAGGTAAGATTATTATAGAAGTCGTATCTCATACTAAAGACTGAATTATTTAAAATAAACCGTGATCACGGTTGCTGAAAAGTAACCGAAACGTTCGGATTATGTAGTTTTTAAAATATTAGTTTTATTTTAATGAATACTCGCGAAAGTATTAGCGCTAAGTTATTTACTTATTATATTATATTAAATATGAAGCTATCTTTTTAGGATGAAAGCCCTTCAGGTTACAATTTTCATGAGCAGTCTTAGTTTGCGTACCATTGTGAAAACATTGCACTGAAACGATATATTTATAAATACAATTCAATAAAATAAAATAAAATATAAATTGCATTAAAAAACTCGTGTCTGAAGAGCCTTAGGACAAGGTTTTACAATTCAGTCATTTCAAAATTAAAATAAACGATAAAACGTCACCAGAGCAATCTCTATTTGTGTTTCTGTTTATTTGAATTTCAGTAAAGAAATAGGTATAGGTTTATAAAATAAATATTGTGAAACATTACGCAGTTAACATAAACTATAAGTAGTCTTTAAAGGTACCAAAAGATGTCTTGAAAACTTAACTATATAAATATGAATAGTGGAAACACCGTTTAGTGTAGTACTGATACATTTTTTTGGGACAAGCCATTAGGTTTCAAATCGTTTTGTTACTTATTTATTTAAATTTTGCTTTCGTTTATTAAATTTGCTACCTTTGCGTATCTTCTAACCTTTGTTAGAATATTTTTTATTGTCTTATAGAAAATATACTTTAGCATCTCGTCTTAAAAAAATATATAGTTCTCATGACTTTTGGATTTCTTAGAAACTGAAACGACGAGAAATGTCTACAAGAATAAATATAGAAATTAAACTATAACATTCATCTATATCTAAACCTAAATTGTTTCTTTTTTATTCAGATTCATTTTATGGTTATTTTGCAAGACTCTGCTAGCCCAAAAAAATAACTTCATTTAATTAATATCGTTATTACAGCAAAAACTGGGAAAAATATTTTTAATATGAAGTAATAATACGCAAAATAATTGTATAGAATTTTTGTAATGAATAGCGTGTGCAGCGGTTTTAGTCCCAAATGACGATCTAAAATATGAACATAGGGTATACCTGTTTAATTCTAAAAAAACGAAAACCTTTAGGTGGAAAGCAAAATAATTTACTCGGTAAATATGTACTGTTACTTTTATTTAAGTACAATTGCTGCGATTTCTGCATTGTTTTACATTTTAAAGAGTTTGGTTTTGAATTCAAATTAAAAAGGATTTTATCAAGAATATTTTTTAATCTAAATTTTTCTTTTCATAAATATTAAAACACCGATTTGATATTTGTTGCATTTTATTCAGTACTTCAGTACACAATTCTATTAAAACCAAGTGCCTAAATAATAATTAAAGAGGGCATTGTGTATCTCTATAAAACATTCTATTATTTTATTGTGTGTGTAATATTATTGACTTTAAGCAGTGATTTCTATATCTTTATCGATACTTTCTTGCAGAAATATGTTGACTAAGCAAGTTTTGAATATATAATATCTCTGAAAATGGCCAAGCCCTTTTCATTCGCGTTAACTGCAAAATCTTGTTCCGAACAACGTTGCAACCAGTCAGCCAAATTTGGATACCTAAAAATTTTGGTACTATTACCGATTTCTCATTTATAAAAAATATTAATATTGAAACTTTTTAAATTAATAAAAAAAACTTACATTTCAACGTCAACTGGCAGCAAAACGTTCATGGAACTTATAGTCGCATAGCAGCATATGTCAGCTAAAGTTAGATTATCACCAGCCAGCCAGGTATGAGTAAGGAATTTATCAGCCAGTTCGTAGGATGAAGACAGTTGATCGAGAGATTTTTGATCAAAAGAATTTTGCCCACCAAACAGTATGGGCACCTACAATAAGAGCAAATAGTATTTTTTAACACAAACGGGTTTCACTTTTCAAATTTGGTTATAGTCATATGAGTATGAACTATGGAAGAGACATCATAGTATTTAATGAATTAAAAAAAAATGAGCTATTTTTTTATTTTTTATTTTTTTTATATTAGGCCAAACCTTTAAAAAAAACAACATTTAAATAAAAACGTGTAAATATTCCATCCATATAACTTTTGGATACCAAAAAAATTTTTATGCAAAGTTGTACACATGTTGCTTAGAAATTTTGGGAATAAATAAAATAAAATAAAATGTAATATTTAATGTTTGAAAGCAAAAAAATATTAACCAAATTAAATATTCGTTTGTAAAATTATTGATAGAGGCTAAAAAAAAATCGGGAACACTTACAACATTTTGGCGTAGAGCCGGAAATAATACACCACTGTCAAAATGCAATCTTTGATCAATGACTGCTCTTTGTTTTGGTTCAGTCGGGTTCAGACTGTCGTCATCACCATACGTAGATACTAAGTACGCCGTAATAGCGTGACTAAAAAACCATTCTACTCTTCTTATTAAGAAACAAACATCGCTCTATCAATATCTTATACTTAATGTTGAAAACAGCGTAAGTGCCGTCAGATATTTAAATCATTACATAAGTAAAATAAAAAATATAGATATTTTATATTACTCCTTAAACATTACCTGTCCCAAATAATGAAGTCACCATCTTTGATAGTTGGTATAGAATGCTGTGGATTCATCTAAAATGGATAGAACAGAGTTAAACTTTTCCAATTTTGAAATAAAATTTATATTTTTATTATGATAAATTTCATTTAAAATAAAATATAACAAAACGCGACATTTGTTAACAGTAGCGGATGTCACTTCAGTTATCGATACTAAGTTGTCGTACCTTAAAAACGTTGAATAAGTATTGAAACTATTTCAACTGACACGGATATAAGAGAACTTCATAATTTTCTGTAAATTACTTAAAACTTTTAAATGTCATAATGAGTCATGATAGATTAAGAAAAAAAATATTATTATTGAAAGAACAATGCATATATATATATATAATATATATACAAATATGTACGTATTTAAAATATTATTTTTATTTCATTAATATTCCATCGATTCTTTGTTTTGTGCATCAAACCAGGTAATAAAAAATATTATACAACGTAACATGAATTATGTTATGCAGATCGAAAAAGGAAAAGAAAAAGGTAATGATTTTTTGGTGAAGTAAAATTTTTACCAATTATATTTACCTCCAAAAAGCTATCGTAAGTATGTTCCCCTTTTAGAAGATTTATTTGAATGTATTCGATATCCGGTATGTTAAGTTTATTAATGACCATTTTGACTGCTCGGACAGGTGAACTGGCATCCATTCCGTATAAAGTTAGTACCATTTTGCTTAAGAAAATATAGAAGATGATTAAATGTCTATAATATATGGTATTCTTAACTGAATGTATACTTTAAATCGAAAATACTGGCTGTCGTCTATTTCGATCGAGTGCTTTCAGTGAAGTGTCACATAAACCTATTCCGAGGGCCTTTTATAAAGTCACAACACAAACATTATGATGGACATCGCATTAATAGAAATTTGATTACAAATGTTCAATGGTTATAATGCTCGAATAGTGTAATGTTACCGTTTCCTTTTTTTCACTAAAATCGAAAGTTTTGTTTAAATTTTGATTAAGTAATTTTATACATCATAAACATAAATTTTCAAAACAAAATAAACCGTATGTGAACAGCATTTAGTAGGGCATAATTTATTTTTAATTTTATTTTATGTGAATAAAAATGTATTGCAGTCTGTATCCATGTTTTCCTACATCGCCTTGCATACATTATCATCAATGCATATATCAGTTATTTCAACTGGACTACAACACTTTTTTATGAAATAATAATAGACTATTCCAAGGACAGTTAACATTAGACTGCAAAGGTAATTTATTTATCGCACTTATCAACAATTCTGTAATAGTTTAAGTAAATTGTTTTACATATATCTTTATGATAATTATATAGATTTTTCTTTGTATTGAGTATTTTTAAAATATATTATTTATACCTTATTAAAACATTTATATAACTGCTGTGATTTATATCAAATATTCAAGTAAAATCGATCAGGTTATAAAACAAGGATCAATATGATTCACTGAAAATTATATGTATTATATACTCACCTGTAATAAAATAGTATATTTTATATACAGAAGTCGAAAACAAAACGGAAATTGTGTCTGACTGATAATTCTATGTGATTTAGTGTCCTTCCATCGCTTGAAAGGTTTGAAATATAGATTAGCTTAAATGAAGCACCACATTTTAATTAAATAATTTGATCAATTTTCTTTGTATTTTCTAGAATTAAATGGAATGTTTTACTCATATATGTATGTAATAATGTCGTGGATGAAGGTGTATATATGTACATTTGTTATCTTAGTTATTCAAAATTTTAATCATTTTTAAATAACAGGCTACTTTTAAAATCATACAGCGAATGGTTTCTTTTTAATATAAGTATGTTGTAAAAAGTCAAACAGAACATTTTTACATTCTTAATTATTAGATGGATAGAGTTATATCGATAAAACGTGTAGTTCTTAAAAATAAGTCGTAAAATCGAGTGTTACATTCTACTGCTTTTGACTAACTCTATAGTGCAGACATTTATGAAAACATTGTTAAAAAAATTATGTTTAAAATTATAATTTTCCCTTTCATGTTATAAATATGTGTAGGAATGGTCACTAAAGATTGTTAAGTGATATAATTTTTATAAAAATTAAAATTTCATTCATATATAATATCTTTCGTTGTATTTCTATTTTATCATAATCATGAAAAATAGTTGCATGTTATGACAAATATATTTGTTTTGAACTAATTAATAAACTTTCAGAAGCTTTCAAAACAAATATTTTTCCCGTTTTCTGTCACATTTTTCACTGTATAGGTCGTAGTCTGACGTAATAGCCTATAGACTGTCGGTAAATAGACTATTCAACAAAAAAAAGTCGAACGAATATTTCCTGAGATAAGCTCACTCAACCAAACAATGAATCCAACAAACTTTATAAGTTAAATAAGGTTGCGGTTTGCTTTAATAAAAAAAATGTTTTACAAAGTAAATTTTTAAAAACTTGTATATTAAGCGTAGATTTATCACATATGTATATTAAGTTACTCAGACGATCATTTCCTATGAAACTGACCCTGAACCTTTGGTTTAAATGATTATTGTTTAATTATTTAATAATACAAAAGGTTCCTTAATTGATTCCTCAATTTGAAACTGAACAACATTTTAAGTATAATATATATATATATATATATTCGGTGAGTTTTAGAGCTTTCCTTTAATTGGTTTTATCAATTGCGATAATTTCTCCATTGTTCTCATAGAAGCGATCAATGATAAAATTTTGTGAGGTTTCCATATTAATAAAATAAATTAATTCCTTTATAGAGTAATGTTCCATATAAAGACAATTTTTACTTAATCAATTGGATTCACAATAAATTGCATTTCAGGTTACGGTCACTTTTAAAGAGACTTTTAATGAGCTTTAAGATACCGTTATTATTGTTTAAAAAAAATTTCATCTGTTTAAAATGATTTTGAGGTCAATATTTTTTACTCCAGTTTTTTCAATAAAATTATAAGTATGATCTCATAAAGATATGTTTAAAGGTTTAAAGCCTTATATGAATCGAAGGCGACCATTGATGACAAAACTTCAGATTGTTAGAAAATGTTCTAGGTTAAAAAAAAACGAGTAACCTTGCTTCTTCTTGTAAATAAACCGACCCAGATTCGCTTTATCTCACTCATGAAATGGCTCCAGGGAAGTCTAGATTTTAGATACAAGTTTTGGTCTTTTTCACCTGTTCCTTCGGGATATTTCGTTGGCCAGTATAGAGTGATATAAATTAACGAATATTTTGTGAACACATAACCGGCTATATCTTATAACATATGGTACAAAGCATTTGCAGAGCATTGTCTTTTAAGCGGATGACATAAACTTGATTTTTTTGGGAATAAAGATGTTTTCTATACACAACACCATGGAGGTAGTAAGTATCAGTAAGAATAATTATTTTTATTTACATATTATCTTTGAGATTATAAATACAATCATTGTGCAAATGTTGAATATAAATTAAATTAAGTACAGGATTTAGATAAGAATGTTCAAGTTTTTCTATCCTCAATTCTAGGCTGCGCTCACTAGTACATTCACCTAGACTGTTCAATTTATATGGTCGCGGTTACGTAATTAACCTAGTAACGTTTCGTATTCGGTTTTGTATGTTTTGATATATATAACATTAATACGTTACTTATGATATACATTCTGGACGATTTGCCAATTGACAATTATATTACAAATTTATATGTTAAGTACTAATTTACACATTTACACTAATTACTTTACTCAGTTTGTCATGACAAACTATGCATTGGTGTTGAAACGGATATGTTCGTGTAAAGGTTTTTATTCTCCTTAATAAAACTAATGTTTTTTTGTTATTTAGATTTATTATTATAGGTCTTCTTACGAAACCTTTTTCTAACGGATTTTTTTGTGATATACATACATTGTATTGCGAGGCCCCTCATACTAACAAAATATTTTATCGTCTGTTTTTGAAATCTCTTACTTTTTTGCTTTTTTTATTCTTGTAAAGAACACCAAAACACGGAAAAAATATACAGATAGTTAGTTACTTGTATAAAATATGCCTGAATAGTTATTATTTCCAATGTTTTTATTTTTATGATAAATTAGTAAAAATGTTTTATTAAAAATAAAATTTAAAATAATATAAAAACCGAAGGGGGTTTTATTTTGATCGTCTTTAAAACTATTTAAAGAGTTTATACAGAAAAGAAGGAAAAATTGTATATTTTGAAAATAGCGCTTTTTATTTAGTTATAGATCCAGAAATAAATAACAAAAAATATCTGAGAAATTTCATTAAACAATCTAAAATATTCACTGAGCTTCATATGTTCAAATAGGAATAGTATATTCTGACGCCAAACCGAAAACTAATAAAATATAAAAATGCAATCTCTGATCAATGTCTCCTGTTGTTTTTTCAGTTAAATTCAGGCAGGCAATGAGTACACAGTGACATGAGGCTTGTTGACAGGAACGCAATATCAGTTTGAAATGTTATTTTTATCTGAAATAAAAACATAATAATTAAATTTAATAAGATAAATGAAAAAAAAAATACCAGTAGTAGTGTTTAAGTAAGTATAACATTAAGATAAGGTTCTTTTAAGTTTAAGAGTAAAATATTAGTATACAAAGTCTTAGAATTAAAATTTGAATAAAAGAAAACTGAAATACATTTTTTTTATTGTAAGCATTTTAATTTTGACTAAAAAGTAATGATTTTTATATATGACGGCGTCTGTCAAGTTTGACAAAAAGAGTGCGTTGCGGACACTAATGGAACGGGCACCCGACATCATCGTTTCCCACTAACTCTCCCCCCTAAGATTTCTTTTACTATATAATACCTTGCACACACGTTACACGCTGCATAAACGCCATTCCGCCGTTCTGCCGATACCACCCTTCCTTTCAACGAAGTCTTAAGCCGAAGTCCGGATGCTTAGAGAATTTGCCTTGAGAATGGCATATAACGCCGGGCCCTTCAGCTCCAAATTTAACGGATAGGTTCCATCGGGCCACCCGCCCCTCCTGGTGACGCTCTCAAAGCCCTTATGGCTGACAGCTACAGTCAAATCGAAACCAAAAGATAATTTTTTTAATGGGACCCGACACTTACCGTATTATCTTCCTGCAACATGGTGACAAAGAAATATTGGCGACATTAACCACGACAATTATCGTCTACCTTATACTCTCTATTGCATGGCAAAAAAGTGAATATGGGATCTTCATCACTCTTGATGACCGTTTTTACTCTGTATTATGTCAATTATTCATTTGAGTAATGTATCATTAAAATTTCGGTTCATTAAAACAAATTATTTTTAAACTGAAGTACATCTGCACTTCACGTTTTTATCATGGCGTACACAAGCTGATCGTCTTCAGTTGCATTGTCCAGTACAACACAACTGTTCTCACTGGTATGAGCTTGTGAATTGTCGCGCCACTTCAAACAGATCTCTAAAACATTCTGCTATAGCATCCTAGTTTTATTCCCTTCACGGATTTAAAGTAATGTGTAACTCAGTTTATGTCCGCGGCATCTCTTGGAATTTATTACATATTTGTTACATTCCGGATTAAATAGTTAGTCGTGTCCATACTGTTAGAGACTTACTTGAAAAAAATTTTTTACGTGAATGTAGCACAACAAATACTAGCTTAATTATAATAGAGAATAAGTGGATTACAGAATAAGGTGCTATGTGTTAACTATAAAGAATTATATACTAACATAGTAAGTGTCAATTACCTAATTTTGAACAACTGATTCAGTTAGCAGGCCTAGAATACCTCATTTATCTAGATAAGGCAGCAGGCTTTTAACAAATATAAACTTTTGCAGAATCTAATAAAATAAGATTATCCAATATTCTGGGTACACACTGTGAATATTTGAAAATGGTGTTTGGGACGAATGCTCCACTTGTGCATCAAAGATCCATCAGAAAGGCTTTCAGAGACATAAGGGGAATGGAAGCTCTGATCTAGATAAACAACGTGTTTATTCTTAAAACAGGGCTAAGGATTTTCAATGAGTAACTTGGATTCATTTTAAGTGACGGAAAAGTAAGGCCTAGGCCAATTAATTTTTTTTTATATATATCATAGTCGACAAAAGAGTAGACGGTCTAGAGTAGAGTTGCCATTGCGGATGAGCTTAAAGTTTTTTACGATCTAGTCCACGAGCAAATGATGGGCAACTAAGGCACATAAAGGGTCTAGCTAATTGTTTCATCGTTCAGCATCTGTTTTCTCTACAGCAATGATACCGTCACACTATCTAACAAATTTAAAGTCGTAGTGGACAACATAACTAACACAAAACGGTATATTATAATATTATCAACCATCTCACTGCAGCACCATTACAACAATTTTTTTTAAGAACTACAAACATAACTGCATACAGATTCAAGTGCAATAGGGCTATTATGACCACCCTTCTTAATAAAGAAAAAGAGAAAGATCATCGTATTAAATTCCAACTTAAAAAACTACGAGCTTGAAAACTTATCAATTGTAAGATCTTTTCAACATTTTCAGATTGAACTGGACTGGGACTGATGTCAATGTAGTAAAGATATCTCATTATAATAAAATCTACTTCCATGTTTATCAATAGGGGGTAGGTATACTTAGTGAACAACTATTTTAGAGTTTATCACAAAAACGGAGAAAAGATTCAGAATTCCAATTATTTAAAATTTAAGATTCACTTAAGATTGTTAACAGATGCAATAATATAATCAAGAATTTATAAGAAGATTCATAAGAATCTGCAACTCATAAGAATCCGGTCACAAATTCACACATTAACAAAAAGAAACTATATGAAAGGTATTCCAAATATACCGAATAGAAATGGTCCTAGAACCTCTTCACACGGATTATTGCTGATGAAGACAGTGAATTTGTCTCACATTATAAAGGACATTGTGATTGAATTACATGCAAGCAGGAGGTATCAGCAGAAATAATGGCCAAGTTGAAAGGTTATGAGAATTATAAAGAATGGTTGAACAATAATCAAACATATTCAAAAAAACGCTAAGGGCAAGGTTGTTTGGAACACTTCAATTAGCTATAAAGGACACTGCTTCAAAAAGCTACTGAACAGTCACCGTTTGAATTGTTAACTGACATGAGAGAGGGTGTGTACTTCCAGAGTAATTTAAACTAAGATTTAAAAATAATGGAGAACTTAATCCAAAATCACATTTGGAAGCCGTTCCAGAAAGAATGACTTAGAAAAATAAAAAAAATAAGACAAGAGATAAGGGAGAGATCATGTTAAAAAATTCGACCTAGGAGGATTTCAGCTTTGAGTATAGTTTCTTATAAGTAGTTTCTAAATCATTTAAAGCTTTAATAAAAAATCGTTATATTTATAATAAATTGGAATGTAAAATCTTAATAATAAATGTAATTTAAATAGACAGGAACGAATTAATGTAAGAATATATAACTAAGATGTCACGGAGGAATGTAATTTTAAGCTAATTTCTAATATTTCATCAATTTTATTAAAAAAAAATTATAAAATGTCGTATTAAGTACTATGAATATTTAGAAATGGATGTAGAATATTACATATTGTGAAATAATAATAGACCCCAGTCGAAGGACATTCGACTTAAGACATTCAAGTTCTAATAATTGTGGGTATTGAAAGCAATTTATAATATTTTTTTTCAAGCCTATTTAAATAAGTACATGAACAGTCATTCACATATTATAAAACAATTAGGATAATACTTCTATGAAGAAATAAAAATGTGTTTGAATGTGTGTGTATTTACGAATTCACGATTTACGGAACGTGAAAAAATTATTATGAAGAGAACACTCAAGTAGCATACACTGCTAGCTGTTTTCTAAACTGGATGAAAAAAAGGAAAAATCACTATCTGTAATGTTTTTACAGTTGATATTGCCAGCACTAAAATAACGATAAATCCTGTTAACACCTTGTCTGCTTCACAGTATAAGTATTACCTATAACGTCTACCGTACTGCTATCTCAATTATAAACAAGCAGTTTTATTATTGTTGATCCTATTTTTGGAAAGTAAAAGTAATTCTTATTACTGCCCGTTGGACTCTTTCAGCTAATCAAACGTAATTTAAGGTGTGACTTTTCTTCTTCTTCAGCAGTAGCCATTTTTTAATACAAAACAAGAACTATCTAACAAAAATATGGAATGCTATTGAAATATTTATTTAGATCAATTTACATAAATCTATACTTTTTTTATTATTGCTATGGTATCTTTCGTACTAAATTTGTGGAATATTTTGTTGATGTCGACGTAAGTCAATACTTATAAATAAAATAGAAGTGCCTGTTTGTAATTTCTAATAATCAGATTTCCAATTAACGTTTATGAAAGTATATACGTTGGCTAAATAAAATAATGCTATTTTTAAGATTTATGTCTGTCTGTTTTTATGGTTCTGAATCAGCTGAACAATTGTGACAGAAAATTTACTCAGAGGTACGTAGTTTTATAAGAAGTAACTGGACAGTGGAGGTGAGCGTTTAACGCGCGTTAGTTAGGGGCCCCTTAAACCTACACCTGGGTCGCAAGTCCCAGGCACTGTTGAAGCTCCACTCCCTGCAACGCAATGGACCCGGCACCCGCACGGTGAATCCATTGAATGCTAAGAGGTTTCGTCTCGTCTCTTATACTTTGTAGAAACCTTCATAAAGAGAAAATTTTTAATTCAATTTAATGTTTGTTTCACTATTAGGTACTCCGTCAATTAAAGGTGAATATTTTTTTTTATTGAAAGGGCGTCGCCCTCAGGTAACCAAATTATTAGCCAAGGAATCGAATAAAACCTCAAAATGAGGATAACGCGTGCTTCAAAGGGAATTCAATATCCGAGTATTAAATATTATTTTACGCTTTTGAGAGGTTCTCTATAATAAAAAAAGTCTATTTTATATATCCAATATTCCTTTACAAATTAAAAGCATATTCTTCAATACGGATTTTTACATTAAGCTTCTTATGTAGTATGCAACGTACGAAGTATGCATAAACTTTCGTTTGAAGGAAATTGCAATTCTATAGGTAAGATAGACGTGTATTTTTAAGACTAATACAACCAGTAAGTCTTTAACTGCTTATTTAGGTTTTTCTTACGTCTTAAATACGTAAGGAATTATAGAAACAATCATAATATTGCTTACTGTAACAGTGATATCAGTAATTTGATAGTAAATATCATTAGCATGTTTACTTATATATGCTTTTGTTTATTTAAAATACAAGTACTTTATTCATGGCACATACCCCTAAGCAACACGCGACAGTGTAAAAAAAGTATTTCAAATAAAACCATCTACATAAAACATATAAGAGTTTTCTTGCCTTTTTAAGCCAAACATTCTGAACGATTTCAATTAAACCTTAAACCTTACAGCTATAGTGCAAACTTTTCGAAACATAATACACAAAAATTTTAAAAGAAGGTAGCAACTGCAGTTTGCATCGTTCTCAAATTGAAAAATAAAGTCATTAAAACTAGCCAAAACATTTATTAAATTTGCTAAAACTAAAACCTTTCTGCTCTTTACGACGCGAATTAAAAAATTCCACTTCATTATTTAGGAACACGTATTATGATTCAGCTTTTGGTTATTATATGGGTAAAATATTATAATAATAACGTTGTGAATAGTTAAGGGAAGCTGTAATATTGTGTGTTAAGGTTATTATTCGTAATCGTGTAAAGATTTTTTACTTTATATATTAATAACATTAAATAAAAAAATACATTTTAAATAAGTTAAAATAAATACTTTTCCATTTCACTATAACGTCAATTATTTTCGCTCATTCTTTGAGTTAGACAACAAAGGTACCCAACCAAATACGTCACATGTATAAAATACCTGTTTCTAGACGAATGTCAAAAATATTGTGAAGCAAATCGGGTTTGTCAACGACAAATAAGTTTATGGTCGAATTTGTCAACTTCATTTCTTATTCGGAGTAAGTGCTGAAGTTTCTACAGTCTCAGAATTTCAAGTAATAAATAATTAGCTCTTTTAAGGGCAAGATTATAAACTGTAGTTTTTGTATTTTTGCAACCAAATTTTTTGTATGACATTAAAATATTTTTTGTTCTAACACCACTATTTTCCAGCAGCCGGTAGCTATAACAACATAATAAATATACAAAAATTTATTGTCTGCGATTCAATAATTAAAATTTATTTTAACAGTTCATGTTATATTCAGTCTGTTTTATATCCACTGATGTATAAATCTCGATTAAGTTTCCGGTGTCCGATATATTTACATTCTGAAAACGCGACGGTCATTAATTTACGGTTCGTTTCGTTTGAACTGATGTAATTTGCATACAAATTGTTACTGCCATATTACTTTACATGGTGCTGAATAGACAAATGTATACATTTTATTACTCCATCTATAAATTTCTTATTTCTCAAAAAAAAATCCTTACGATTTGTTTGGTTTTTTGTACTGTTTTATTATTTATTACTGTGTTGTCTTTTGTTTTATTTATAACGTTAAATTTCTTCGTATATATTTTTCAATAAACTGTAAATTGAAACCTTTGGGAAAACTGTTTCAAACTTGTTTGCTTTTGTTGATTACTTTGTATGTAACCTGAATACTTGGATAATGTTAGAGTTCTGTTTTCTTTAATTTTTTTATATAGGGAAGTTTTATACTTCTCTTTATTCATGAAATTATGTACATATATTTATTTTAAGATATTTTGACTTTTTAAGTACCAGCACCTGGTTTTAATGCAATATTAAATCAATGACATCACTGTAATCTTCATTGCGACTTTTGCCCTAGATAACAAAGTTTATAGGTGGTAGAGACTAGCTGTGGTCAAATCATTACAGCTGAAATACGGATTATCTCAACCGGGGAAGTAGCACCCTCTCATAGAAGATTGGCGTGAATTAGTCTTCAAAGGCTGCGCTTTCCCTGCCTTTTCCCTTTTCCCATCCCTTCCTCTCCCTCTTTTACAATCAAGGTTGGCAATGCATACATCAATGATTCCATCAAGTAGGCCGTCTGCTTGTTTACCACCTTTGATATTAAAAAAAAATACTACCTGAGGGATATTAGTTTCTTCTGTGCTTTCTATGGTTGATATAACATGGAATGTTTTATGGAATTGTACTTCTACATAACGTAACTTTTACATTTTTATTTTTGTATCTTACAGGGTCCTTCATGGGTTTTCGGTGACCTCGATTATTGCATTTAACGTTTCTTTCCTGCATATTTAAATGCCTATTATAGTATCAATAATTTCTGAAGTTTTGTCAATAACCAAGAATATATATCTATTACTTCCAATTTATAATTTCGGTGAGCAATTAAAGCTAAATATAATTTTGGTCGTGTCACATCAGCGTTATTTTAATTATTAACAAAGTATACTAGTAAAAGTAAGTAAGTTATAAAAATTAATTAAGACACAAAAGTAAAATAATGTCCAAAATATAGTTTAAATCTCTTAACTTATGCTTCTTTGTACATTACAGCCACATAGTTAGAAAAATCAATACAGCAAGTGCTGGTTTCAACAAACGACTATCTCTGCTCCTAGCCTGTGTTTTTCTGTCAGCTACCAAGAAAATACGAATGACGTTTAGATGGTTTTTAAGAGTTCAAATATCTAAAGTAGTGATTAAATAGACTCAGACAAGTTAAGAACTAAATGCCTTGGTGTAAATTGTTCTTTATTCAAGAGTTTCAATTGAACTTTTTAAAAATACCTTCTCTTAAATGTTAAAACGGTAATGTTCACCAGCGGAATATAATTTCATTTACTTTTATTTACACAATTATTTAACACAAAAAAAAAATATTAAACGTTAATTACTAAGCAAGGCATAATTTTTTCACTCATAATTAATTTTATTAGTATCCCAGTTTACAAGATTTATAAAAACATATAACTAGGTCAACTAGGTGGCTAGCAACAAAACAACTGTTATTAATAGAAATAAAAAATAAATTTGAAAAATAAACACGAAAAAAAAAAGGAATAGAATTACAAAAAATAGGCTTTCTATGTCCAAAATTTTAATTGATATACGATATGGTTGATACACTACAGATTTAACATTAAAGTACAATCACGTAGATTGGATGTACTAAATAAGTACCTACAAAGGTATATATTGACTGTAGTGTAAATTGATACCTGTTTCTAAACTTCAACAACTCCAATACGTTACTAACAACGCCGTAAACTAAAGACTCCGATTAATAACTTTCTAACTCTGCTCTATTCCATACTTAAACTTTATACTTAAATGCATGTTATGTTTCATTTAAAACGTCACAATAATAAACCAAGTAATTAAAATACAAATCTAAATTAAACACGATCGAAATATCTAAATTTAGCTTAGTTTTTCAACAAAAAGCAACTACCCACAAATTTTTGTTTGTTGAAACGAATTATTCTTTTGTTACGATTACAAGTACACATATAAAATGTGATTAAGAACTAATGTCATCTCACCCGCCCTGTGGTTAGTTGAGCGTACCATAAATATTTTTTCTTAAATATTTATGTTCAAGTTATGAAATGAATTAATGTTTAAAAAAGAAAATTTTGTGCTTATATATTTAGTCTTATAATATTTATAGTTCATTTAATTGCAGTGACATTTAGATTTATTTTGCAATCGGTAAGCATGGGAGTTTTATAATGCCATGATAGTGTTGTAAAGGTACGAAAAAAGGGTATATTGTGTCAATTTAGTTCACACAATTTTTATTATTGTCTAAACAACGGTAAAATTTAAAAAATAATTAAGAAATTATTAAAAATATGAATTCAACTTGGATAGAAAATTTAACTTACTATATAAAAAGGAAAATTATTTTCAATACAATATTGTTTACACGAAATTATACCTTAATATAATATTGAATAGGCATTCAATATTATAATAAATAATATTATAATTTAATATTGAATTATATATCAATATTATAATTTAATATTGAAAAGGCAACTGAGAACATTCAGTTCCATGGCAACCGTTAATATCGGAATCAGTGTATATATAACCGCTTTTTACGGAATATTGGCATCGGAAAGCAATAAATATTACCTTTAATCTGATAGTCCAACCATTGCAACGAAATCCTACGTTATATAGTATTCTGTGTTACAGCAAAAGTCACGAGGTGTAAAGAGATCGTATATTGTTTTTTATATCATGCTAAATTATTGTCATTACCACTTTCTGTAATCGTTTGTCATGTTTATTATCATGGAAATATTACGCTGAAATAAGGTTGGCTATAATTATCTGCATTTAATCCGAACCAGACTGATTATAAACAACTTATCAATGTAATACATTTATATAAGGAATATTAACTATAAGGTAGAAGTGTCTATATGCGAAATTATTTCTCATGATTGGGTTTTAAAAAGGTGTTTTTTTTTTAGATGTAAGACTTTCGCGAGTATTCATTTAAATGAACTTATATATTTTGGATAATACTACGCGTATTTTATTATTTTAAAAAACTACATACTCCCGACGTTTCGGTTACTTTTCAGCAACCGTGATCACGGGCAGACGAGATGTGAATGTCTGTCAGTTGGTCCTGCTATTTATCATTTACCGCAAACGACTTCTTAATTTTTTGGCGTACCGCTCTGGATGCCGGCAGAATTCGCTTACGGTGTCTTGAGGTCCTGCGGTGTGTCACGGACATGGGATTTTATATTTTTTGTATCCTAATAATTGAAGTAAAAATAGGAGGATAGTGTGTCTTTCTTAACTAACCGCAAAACTTCTTTAAAAAAACGGAGGTACAAGAAAAATTAAATATAATTATATTGTAAGCTATTTTCATTTTGGAAAAATATTGGTTTTAAATTTGATGCATACTGAATTTAAATAGGCAAATCATGAGATTGTTGTTCAAAAACATAGTTTTTCGCCAATCTTTTTTTGGACAGGATTTGGAAAAATTAAAATACTTTTATCCTAAATTTTTTTTAACATAATCTTTTTAGTAACTAATAAAATAAGCGAAAATTTTGTCCCATGAAAATAATTTATGAAGCAGAATCGAAATAAAAATAATCAGATATATAGGGTTTTCCATTAAGGGCGCTTGATCGTGCAGAACTTCCATCGTAGCGTGTGCTGTGTGGCACGTAGCGCCGTCCTGTTGAAACCACATGTTGTCCAGATCCATATTCTCGATTTCAGGCCAAAAGAAGTTGGTTATCATCGACCGGTATCGCTCACCATTGACGGTGACGGCCACACCATTATGGTTTTCGAAAAAATACGGACCAATCACGCCTCCGGCCCAAAATCCGCACCAAACAGTCACTTTCTGCGGGTGCATTGCCACTTGGTGAACCTCGTGTGGATTGGTCTCGTCCCAAATACGGCAATTTTGCTTGTTGACATAGCCATTCATCCAAAAATGCGCCTCGTCGCTGAAGATGATTTTTTTGCCAAAATCGGCGTAAACTTCCAACTGCTCTAATGCCCAGTCAGCGAACACACGGCGCTGTCTATGGTCATTAACCTTGAGCTCTTGGGTCAGCTGGATCTTGTACGGGTGCAGGCTCAAGTCACAACGCAAAATTCGCCAAGTTGTCGTCTGCGAAAGGCCGAGTTCCTGTGCGCGACGCGGAATTGACTGCCGCGGGTTTTCGAGGACACTGTCGCGCACAGCGGCGATATTCTCGGCAGATCTCGCGTTACGTTGACGCACGGGAACCGGCTGATTGTTAACTGACCCGGTTGACTCGAATTTGTCCACCAATCGACGGATAGTCGACTCGGCAGGACGATCATCGCGACCGTAAAACGGGCGAAGTGCGCGGAACGTTGCTCGAACTGAAGACCCATTTTCATAAAACAATTTTATGATTTGCACGTGCTGCTCGACACTGTAACCTGCCATGGTGGTTTGGGAGGACGGAATGAATATAACACACTGCATTTGACAGCTGTCACTCAAACAACATGGCCGCAATCAGCTGTCAAAGTTCAAGCGTCCCTATTGGAAAACCCCTTATATGTAATTTAATATTATAACAATAAGGATAAAACTTTTGCTATTTTTGTTGTTAATGTTAATAAAAGCCGTGAATGCTGTTGTTAACGTACAGTGTAATAGTAAAATTTCATGTTTGTTGAAATAAGTATTCCTATAACTGTTTTTATACGGAATATTGGCATCGACAAGCTATAAATATAACCTTTAATCTGATACAGTATCGCGTTAAAGCAAAGTCACGGAGTGTTAAGCGGTCATTTACTTTTATTATATCATGAAATTTTTTATTAATTTTTATAAATTAAGAACGCGTTTTAACAATAGCCTATGTGCACAATGACGCTAACTTCAGCAAAATGATATTAATTCTGTTTATTTCAATAGTTCTCACATTAAGACTATTATTAAAGCAATTAGTACTATTTTATTCATCTCAAACATTTTCATGTTCAGCAATAAAGTCTACAGCAAAATACATACATAAATACAGTTACATAAACGAGTTTTAAGTTAGTCGCCGTTAAATTAAATTCCAGATTATATTTCTTCAGCTTTCATTTAGTTAAAATAGGTGTATTAGTTAAACATTTTAGGTATTGTTGTCTTTAGAATTAAATACTCAAATGGGTTCTAAATACGATTTGTATTAATTTAGTTAAAACCAGCTTTGGACTTATTCCATATGGCTAAGATCCAAAAGACAACGAATTATGTTTAAACACTATGTTGTTAATAAAACGGGCTCAACAACATATTTTATTTTAAAAAGTTTTTCCTAAATTGCGTAAACTATTTTTAAGTTCATGAATAGTGTATTTTTCATGTGAAAAATCTAATCGAAAGAGGTTAATAGAAATAAATAAATAAATTAGCAGTCTTTGAAGTAGCTTAAATATTTTTCGAGGGAACGACATCTAGAGGCCTTGTGTGGAGTTAAGAGACTTTTAAATATAGTAGATTCGAGGCCTTTGAAGGTAAATGATGTGTTCATAGAGGGCAAGTGCATGTATTTTTAGTGAGCTTTATCTTAACTGACGGTATACGAGTTTAATATCTTTATAATGGATGTATAACTGTAATTTTTATTATTAAATAAAAATCTTATATGTCCCAAAAAAAAATATGCAATGGTTTTCTTAAATTAAAAAAATATTTAACTATGATAGTATAGACAAGCCTTAAAACCAATACTCAACGCTTAGAAGTGAACTATAAGAACAACATGCGTTTTGTAATTTATATCATATTTCAGAAAATTTCAGAAATTAGAAAAAAGCTACTTTTCCTGTGCTTTTTAATCAAATACAATTTATTTTTTTATATGAACAAAATAATAATTCAACAGTCAAAATAATTATGAACATATGTTAAGAAGATACATATAAAAAGTAGAAAAAAAAAACATCTATTTTCTGCATTAAGAGCACGATTTTTAGGGATGATTTCACAAATGTAGCTTTAAGTTATTCCCTTCGAAATAGCAGAAGTAGTGTTTAATCATTTTTGTGCTCCAAATATTCGTAACAAAAATAATATAAATTCCATATATAAGTATCAAAAGTATAAATAATGATCACGTTAGCTAGACGTAAAATAATATATCTTGGTGATGAGAGGAAAAAAATAGTAATAATATGTTACACATGCGACTTTCTGAAGAGTTTAGTTTATGCAACGCAAGTAGTGGTAGAAAAAATCTAAAAATTATGGACAAAACGATAGAATATTTAATGACAAAATGAAAGAAAATATTAATTGCGAAATTTTAATGTGATTTTATTCTCTTTTACACAGGCTTTGTTAGTTTATTTTTCATTTATAACATATTTTTTATAGATCGTTATAGATTTTTATTTTTATAAATGTCATATATACCAAATATATAAAGTATTTATATTAGTAATTGTTGAGACAAAGTATTGATAAAAGGAAATTTTTAATGGCTTATATCAATAACAATTATATTAAGACATTTCGTCGTTTGTGTTTAAGGGTGACAAGTTATTTAACGAAAAATGTTTAGATGATTAAGCGAGTTTTGACTTTACAAGTTCATCTAGCATAGTCAAACCAGGTAGATTAGCTTTCTTCACAAAATCCAGCTGCGAACAACGTTTTGTCCAAGCAGACAACTTGGGATACCTAAAAAACAAGTAAATAAATTATTATGATTTAATAAGTAGTGCGTGGAGTCCCCCGAGCCGAAGAAGTTAAACTTCGTAATATGGAAATGAAAAAAAAAATATTTGTGTATAAAATCAAATTCAAAAAATATATGAATATTATAAATTAATTCATACAGAACGACAACTACGTATTTCAGCAAAATTCACGACGCTAACACTGTTTATTTCGCGGCATAGCACGAATACAATACGCATGAGCTCGATTTACGGACTCACTCTTTTTCTCTTTCCTACTTTCTACATTCCTATGTCTTCTTTCTCTCTCAATCAGCGTAAACGTTTAACGCAATCTTGTTGGAAGTTGCATAAGAAATTTTACTTCAATAATAAATTAATCGAAGATTTTTTTTTGTTTTATACATAAGACCTAGAAATTTAATAAGTATTAAAATAAAATAATAATTATGTACTTACACTTGAGCATTAACGGGCAAAGCAATATTCAAAGTGCTAACAGTTGCGTAGCAGCATATGTCAGCCAAAGTTAAATTGTCACCGGCTAACCATGTAGAATTCAGGATCATTTCTGTCAATTCGTAAACGTTTGAAATTTTCTCCAGAGTCTCCGGCTTAAAAGATGTCCTCTCGTTATAAAAAATCGGTTTCTGTGAACGTTTTTTAAAATATTAAATGAAAATTCAATAGAAGCTTGCAGTAAAAACTACTCAACATAAGTTAGACCTTTTCTGATCTTGGTATAATGCTTTTTTCATTTATTTACTAGTAAATAATGTTTCTTATGATTTATTTCACCTAATTACAGTATATACATATATCTATATTAATGTTGTTGTAATACGTGACGTAGGTTTTTGTCAACCAAAAAAATTATAAATACCCCAAATATTTTAAAGTAGCACAAACCATATTCATAGATTTATCAAAAATATCTTAACATAAAAATTGTTATGACACAGTTTTTATTTTAGCACTTACAATCGCTTCAATTAAAGCCGGGAACAGCATGCCGCTGTCAAAATGCAGTCTCTGATCAACGGTTGCTCGTTGCTTTAGTTCTGTTGGATACAAAGACTTTTCCTTTCCATACTTGGATACTAAGTAGGCCGTGATAGCATGACTGAAATAAATATCTGTTATCGATATTTTCTATACATAAACATAAATAAATTAATAAATAAATAAAATACTGTTTATTCAAAATTCAAATGCACTATTCTAGTTTTTTTAATGAGGCAATGTACTTTATTGTATTTTTTAATGAGGCAATGTATTCTAATCACATATAGACATGAACATGACAACTTTACGTCAAAGCCGTGGCAATTTTTTTTTCAGCCACAATCATAAATATTAAAAAGATTTCCCAGTTTTTAAAAAAACATTATCTAAGCTTCTTTCGCGAGTATGGTGTTAAATAATTATACACGTTCCGTGTTTGTTTCTGTTCTATATAACACATTTATTCAATCATCTAGTTATCCCATAAAATATAATTAGTTCATGAAAATACGTCATCACTAATTAACACTAAACATAAATTAATAAAACATTATAAATTGAATATCGAAGTTATTTAACATAAAATTTTCTTTTTAGGCTTCTATTACAATGTTATGATTATTATGTGTAACTACTGTTGCTTATGAATGAAAAATGATATCACCTGTCCCAAATAATAAAATCGTCGTCTTTTAATGTAGGTACTGTGTGGTGTGGATTCATCTAAAAAATATATATTAATTAATAAATATAAAGAGGAAATGAAAACTTCAATATAGCTATGAAACAAAATTTTTCGTTTTTTTAGTTAATTTTTTGGTTGTTAAAATATTTTTGTACATTCATTATATTTGAGTAATAAACTCAAATATATTAAGTATTGTATTAATATTTAAAATCTTGCTTCGATAAATCAAATAAACTACCTCTTATTTACACCGTAAATACCTTCAAAAATTGTTCGTTTTTATGTTCCTGTTTCATCAGATCGACTTGGATGAACTCAACATCTGGTATGTTCAGTTTCTCAATAACCATCAGCACAGCCCGAACTGGCGGGCTCCCTTCTATACCGTACAGCGTCAGCACCATTTTTCTGAAAAAAAAATATTAATTTTCGTCTCGACGAATATATCAGACTGTTGAAAATGGAAAAATAAACATTACTTGTTTTGAATTTAATCTTTAATGAGACTTATCACTGTTCCGACTATTTTTGTTCGATAGATAGTGTTTGTCATATAATGCTCCATATATATTTGTGTTGAAATGACATTAAGTGATAATAGAAGTATGGAAGTATCTTCGTAGTTCGTGTTGAATGATTATTTGAATTATTTTATAGTCTCTTGTAAATTAAACTCAAAAATACTAAATATTTATGACTGTGCTAAATTACACATTCATCCGCAATTCTCTTAAAAACGGCCATAAACTTTCTGCTTCTTTAATATACCAATTTATATATATATATATATATATATATATATATATATATATATATATATATATATATATGTGTATATTTTGGTATAATTAATTGGTTTTTATCAATATATATATGGATAAAATCAAAACAACAACCAAATTATCGAAATAAGATAACCCTTAACCTAATTACAATTATTTAATATATCGACAAGAAAAATTATGTTATGTGTTTTTGCTTTGATTTTAAAATCAACAAACTAACTTTTTAAATCATTTTATAATGTTTAAAATTCCAAATCCAAAATTCAAATGTTTGAAAGATTTATAAATAACCGTTTTATATTCAAATTTTTCATGGTTCTTTGTAAAATCGTATAAGTAGATGGGTGCAAATGCCTTTTAAATTGTCACTTTTGAAATGAGACACAGGTTTAAAACAACTTCTTTAAAACACTATCATTCTTAAATAAAAAACAAATTTAAAGTAATATTTATCTAGTTAATTTTTATATTGAAGCACAGATTGTTTATTTAGAAACACGACAGTTTGATTTCTAAAAATTATCCTAAATAAGACTGAAGAGTTTTTTCATATATATTACCTTAACTTAGCAACTATACTAGAAATATGTATATATTTATATTACCTTAATTTAGAAACTAAACTAGAAAATTTAAAATGATAAATAAAATTTAAATCATTATCCTAAAACCCGAGTGTAAAATGGGTGAGATAAAATTGTTAAAAAATAATAATGATTGTAGATAAATAAAACGATAAAATATGTAAAGGTAAATAAATTATCAACAGAACATTGTGTCTCCAATTGTTATTACTCTTTTATCTTTGGTCATGCTTATTAAGTCCAGTGCTAAATTAATTTTTATTTCTTTCAATTGTTAGCCCTTTTCACAATGTTTTTTCTAGTTATCGCTAGTGAGATGTAGAAACTTGTATTTTTTTTTTCCAGCAGATCATACTCTTTTTAATGTCTATTTTAAGTGTTATTTGAAAAATATGAACGTGCGATATTTGTCATTTGTTTTTTTAGAGCTGAATAAATCTTTCGTATGCTGACAGAAATGTCTTTCTACAAAATAATGATTTTAACTAATCACTATAAAATGTTGGTTAGTTACAAAAATTGTGTAAGTAACACGCGAACATATGATTAAATTATAATTAGTATGTACAAATAAAAAGTTTCTGATAAATTAAAACCAAGTTAGGTTGAAGGCTAACCAGTACCCAATCACTATATAGAACACACATGGTCGTACGAATGTTTTGATCAACCTGGTTTTTTAATTAGTCGAATACATGATATAACAAGTTTTTAGGTTATGTGAATTTTGTAAACGGCAGTTTTTTAGTAGATTTGATTGTTGCTTTCGTATCCATCCGTCAAAGGTTTGAACAAACCGTATCACTGACCGTTTATGAAACTATTGATATAAGAAAAATTAAGATTTTTACATGTATTACGTTATATTTAATTTTATCACCCTTATTATTATAGACACTAGGATTGTACGCTGTACAAGTGACACTTGGATATAAAACAGTTAAGGTATATGAAAGATAAATCTTGATGAATAAGAAACGTAAAAGAATTTATTTGTTATCTATAATAAAATAATCCATATAAAATATTTATTTTAAAGGTGTTATAAAGATAACCATTCTACAGTTATATGTATGTGTTTTAATACTTTAATGGAATGACTGCAAAACAATTTCTCATAATGTTTAAAAAAATAGTTTGTATATTTTTTTATCTGTGGTGTTTTATCATTGTTATCGTTTGAAAGATAATTAATTTTTGTTACTAAAAAAAATTACGAAACAATGATATGAAGGATTATCGCGTGTAATCATTTAAATGTAACTAAGTTTTTCCGATAATAACTACTCTATTTTTATTATTTTATTCTTATATATTCCCAAAACACTCGTCTGGCCGTGATCACGGTTGTTGAAAAGTAATTGAAATTTCGCAAAAATGTTAAAATAAAATAATAAAAATCACATAGTTAACTGAATAAATTAGTTTCATTTAAAAGATGCAAAATAATCAATTAAAACGTACCTCTACGTTAACGTGATCCTAGCTCCAATACGTCCGACCGAATGCAAGTGAAGATCTGTTTGTGTCTGCAATATTATACAGATAGTTTATTTTTAACAAGATAACACGATGACTTATAACATATGTACCTAATGATAACTGGCTAATGTCATTTGGATTTTAAAATAATCGACGCTTAGTTGGAAATAACATAATGAATGTTTATTTGTAATTTTTTATCATTTAAAAAGTGAGAAAAAAAAACAAAGACGGATAACATTTCTAAAATATAACATCCTACGTTACTACTTGTAATATGAGATATGGGCAAGTGAAAGTCCTGTCAAAACCAGTTGAGTCCTTTTATAGATATAGCGACACAGATAGACTAACAAAAAAATCTCTTATATACTGCATAGCGAATATTTTGGGCTTAAAAATTATCACTCAAATATTATATAAAAATATATCATTGTTGCCTTTATAAAATTTTTATATATTAGTAGAGTACAAGTAAGTCTCCGTCGTTTTTTATCAAAAATTAAATATTTGTTATAGAAGAACGGTAATATAAATTTATTTAAAATATTTCCCATCACTTGCAACCACTTTCTCCCATCTCTCAGGCAGCATTCAAATCCCACGTCTGAAGAACTCCTTGTCTTTTGACGCTATCCACGAATCATCCCAATTTTTGGTATCCCCATAAGATGTGAACCGCTGCGCCGACAGAGCATGTGCCATGGACTGGAACAGGTGATATTCGGACGGTGCAATGCTTGGTAAATATGGCGAGTGGGATTACACTTCCCAATCAAGTGTTTCCAAATACTTTTTCAGGGGAGCCGCAACATGTAGACGAGCATTGTCATGCAGGAGAATATTTTTTTCGTGTCTAGAATTGTATTGAGGGCATTTTTCCTTCAGAGCTCGGCTCAATCTCATCAATTGTGTTCGAAAAAGAGCTCCAGTAATTGTTTCGCTTGGATTAAGCAACTAATAATACACTACACCTAGCTGATCCTACCAAATACACAGCATAAGTTATTTTCCGTGAATTTTCGATTTTGGTGTTGATGTTGAACCGTGGCCAGGTATTCGCGATGATTTTCTTCTTTTTGGATTGTCGTAATATATCCACTTCTCATCATCATTTACGATACGATGTAAAAAAATCTTTTTTATGTCTAGCTATCAATATTTCACTTAAGCATAATCGGCGTTCAATATCTCTCGACTTTAATTCGTACCGAACCCAATTTCCTTGTTTATGAATGATTCCTAATTATTTTAAACGATGTGAGACTGCTTGCTGAGTAACTTCCAATGTTAGAGCAAGATCTTTTTGTGTTTAATATGAATTTTCCTCCAATAATTCCTCCAAATCTGCATCCTTGTAAATTTTTGGCCTTTCACTGCGATCTTTGTCTTCTACCTCGAAATCACTGTTTTTAAACTTTTGAAACTACTCACGACAAGTTCTCTCACTCAAAGGACCCTCACTATATGCTTTTACGAGTAATCAATGCGCCTCAGTAGCAGATTTCTTGAAATTAAAGAAGTAAACTAATATTTAAATGAAACTAGTGTTATTCGGATTTACTACGCGGATTTTATTATTTAAAAACTACATACATAACTACACCGTGATCACGGTTGCTGCAAAGTAACCGAAACGTCGGGATTATGTAGTTTTTAAATAATAAAATCCGCGTAGTAAATCCGAATAACACTAGTTTCATTTAAATGAATACTCGCGAAAATCTTAGATCTCATTATGTAAACTAATATTTCCCACAAATGACGCTTACTTGGCTCAAATTTTGACATTTTCAACTAATAATTCTTTTTATTTTACCAATATGAAATCAATGATATTAATAGGTTATGTTGTTCTTGAATATCCAAACTATCTTTTAAGCCGGTTATCATCTGCGAGAGCTAACGGACACTCCGTGCCGCGCCCTTGACATTAAAACGGCGGGAACTTATCTGTACTCCTTGATTCTTTTGTGCGCTATAAATATATAAAATATTTTTAAAAATCTAAATCTCTTTTCTGAGAATTTTAAAATTGATTAAAAAAATGTATATTATACATATTTAAAAAATAGGCAGTATGAGCAAACAGAAGCGCCGTCTATTAAGTAGTCTTATTTATAACATTAGATAAACCCTTGAAATTATAGTAATATACTCAGTTACATTTATAGTTTACTGGTGTCATATTATGTATAAATATCATATTACCAAAAAGATTATATAACATTAATGTTACCCACGTATGAAAATCATCAAACCATCATAAATCTTTAATCAATATAATAATCTTAATAATTATATCTGAGACTTTTTCGAATACTCATTTAAATAAAACTGATACTTTCGCATGTACTGTGAGAAATATTGGATCTCGTCTGACCGTGATCACGGTTGCTGCAAATTAACCGAAAGGTCGGGAGTATGTAGTTAAAATAATAAAAGACGCGATGGTACATCCGAAAATATTAGTTTTATTTATAATGATCTTAATTATAATTAATTACTGTTAAAATACTGTTCTAATATATATATATATGTATATATATTACAGAGTAATGTGTAAATTTATTTTATTTTTATTCTACCATTGTATGTGTTTATTTTACGGCCTGAATATTTTTAGTAATGTTGGGTGTGCTGACTCGCTGAGTTATTTGTGTTTTTTTTTAGTGATATAATATAATACAATATAATATAATACAAATGTTTTAGTAGATCTAAAGCGGCGATTTGCGAAATGTTTTCAGAGATGGATAATTACATATTTCTATTTAAAATTATTCCAAGTGAGTTTTAAATTGTCTTTGATATGTCTGTATTAAATGTCACGCTTTATTTAATTAAATATGAAATATGATTAATCTTTTTCTTTCGTGCATTATTAATTTACCAGGGGACTTTATTACTTACTTTGTATCAAATTTATTCCAACAAAAAGAGAAAAAACATTGGTATCTAGGCTTTTTTATAAATGGTAATCAATAATGATTCACTTTCAATATTTTTATTTGCCTTTTAACATCTCTTATGTGTAAGGACAAATTAAAATAATACAGAACTCCTTTTACATTAAAAGTTTTGTTAAAAGCGTGTAAGTAATACTACCTGTGCCAATTAACTTACAAAGTCTAACAAAGTTAATGTAAAAAAAAACTTAACGTGAGTTCAACCAAAGTTAACGGTGAATGTACTTCATATCAGTTTCACACTCAGGGTCAGATTAGTATGTATGATTTCGACACCGACAGTTCATTGACTTACATCTTAATATTTTGACATAATGGATACTGAAATATTGTAAAATTTAGACACGGTTTTTATTTCTAAAAGTGGTTGTTGAGGTAGGTGAAGAGAGCAATGTTTTTTTTTATTTTAAGACAATAATAAAATTTTAATATACCTTATATATTGTAGTACAAAATTATTCTTTTTTGTATCCGAATAAGAAAATACATTAGTCTTCTCGAACGATATCTACCATTGCTAGTTACAATTACCATAGCTAGGTAATGTCTGTATTTAATTCAACCGTAGAATCATAGAGGGCACTGTTACTAGTTACATACAAACCAATTATTATTTATATTAAAGGCAAAAAACCTATAGATACTTGCTTTAAAAAAATCTTTTTTAACCAGTCTCCGTAACTTATAAATCTAATTATGCTCCCAGTACAAATTTAATATAAAACCATTTATTATTCATCAGTTCCTATCAGTCATTTTAAATACTGAAATTTTTCCTGAATTTGAAGAACATATTGCTAAACTTAAAATCACAAAATATTGTATGTAATCAATAGTAAGGAAAATGGATAAATCAAATCAAAAGGACGTGGAAGTGATAAAATTCCTCCCATAGTCTTTATTTGCTACGCCGAAAATTAGTTAAACCTTTGTCAATTATATTTCATTAATCGCTTATCAAGTTAGCTTCCTTTCCTTTCCAAGTGGAAAGAGGTATTAATTACACCACTTCATAAAAAGAGATTAAAAAACAATATACAAAATTAAAGACCCCTATCTATCCTTAATACAATAGGCAAAATCTTCAAAAAAGCAGTAATTAATCAAATTGCATCTGCGATTCATAAATCAAATCCATTTGACCAATATGGCTTCATTAACAAACGTTCAACGCCAACAAACCTGTCGGTATTTACAAATGATGTTTTCTCGTCAAATGATGACAAGCATCAAGTTGACGCAATTTATATTGACTTCGAAAAAGCTTTTGACCGTGTTAACCACATTATTTTACTTCAGAAGCTACAAGCTCTTGGCGTACGTGGTGAATTGCATAGATGTTTTTGTTGCTATGTAACAAAACGAAGGCAAGCGGTGGTTTTGGGAGGGCATGCAGTGATTTCTTTCTTCAAGCTCTGGAGTACCTCAAGGAACAATACTAGGCCCACTGCTATGAAAACCAAAAATTAATTTGAAACCATAATTTTTTAAAGATAAAATCTCTTCCTCATTGCCTCTTAGTTCAACGTGACCTGAATATTTTTGCAAAATATTGTGATAATAGAATATATGATGCCATAATAGTAGTAGAATTAAAATTAATATATTAAAGTGCGCTCACAAAACTTTTTCTAGTGAAATCAATAAATTATGTATAAAAAATTAATAACATTGATATTCCCAAAATCAATTCTGTACATAATCTTGGAGTTCAGTTTGACTCGAAATTTTTAATGAATGTGCAGATACAAATTGCAACTGATAAAGCTTTTGGACAATTGATATACATAAAATTTCAATCTTTCTCTAGTATGGAATGTATTAAAATTGTATACTTTGCATATGTTCGCAGCGTGTTAGAATACGCATCCACAGTTTGGTCACCGCAGTACAATATTTATAAAGACAGAGTAGAAAATATTCAAATAAAATTTATGGAGTGTCTTAGTTACAAGGACCATAAAATATTCGATAGCTATACTGAAGCTTGCCGTCATTACCTTAGAGACACTTCGCAAGCACTATGATATTATGATGCTTTATTTACTTTTGTCCAACGTAATATACTGCAACGAATTGCTATCCTTTTTACAATTTCAAATACCAAAACGTACTCGTAGGACAGCATTTTTAATAGGCTGTCGTTGAGCGCCAAATATAGAAGCAACTGCTTGGTAAATCGTTTAGCCACTACCTACAACAATTTATTTTCTCACTTAGACATATTCAATATGAAGAAACCAGAATATAAAAAGGCTTTAAAAACAGCTACATCTTATTTTTTATTAAGACACATAAATCCATACACACAGACCTACACACGCACACACTCATGCATTCGCACACACAAGCGCATACGCAGAACGTATTTATACTTTTACTGTAACTGTGTAATCTTGTATTGGTCTTAGTATTGTTTAGTTATATTTTAAAATGTCATTATTGTAATCACTGTTGAACTACCGAAATAAATAAATAGAATTAAAATTAATAAAAAAGTATAACACACCAAAAAATGGTGATAAATGTAAAATAATTGACTTATATTTCAGGTGTTTCTGTCGTGTTTTCATTATAATGTTTAACACATTAAAAAAATTGTAAGCGCCTAAATTCGAATAATTAGAATGTTAAGGATAATGTAATAAATGTTTCTCCGGAAATATATGACATCATATTTATTTTTTTACGCCACAAAAATTACATTTGTTATTCTGTACTTATGTCACATTTGATATCGATTTGATCCTAGTGTGCTATTTTCTTTTGACGGAAAATTATACACCAAAAGCTGTGTTTTATTGCTATGAAATTTTTAGTTAATTGGACTGTTGTGACACTAGTCCGCCCATATTACGATTGCCTTTTAAAAAATTTAGTCTGTACAATGTAGATTAAGAAAATGACGGAAAATAGTAGGCAATTTTATGTTTCGTTCTATAATATAATGTTTGTAAGTTTGTACAGATGTAAACTTAAAAAATGTACGTCCGATTTTTAACTATATATATAAATATTATTGACTTTGAAGTCACTGAGATTTTATTAGATATAGTAAATTATCAAAATTGAAAACTGCTTAAACTATAATGTAGATCAAAGAAATAGTCAAAATATTAAAAAATTAATGAGATTATTATCACAAGAACGACTGGAATCTAAATATGTATAAATATATTGTTTTTTAAATGCTATTCTAATAAAGTAATTTAAAAATTATTTCATCACGAAAAGTTGTACAAATCAGACGTACAAAAATATGACATTTAAATTTTTATCAAATCTGGAAAATCCTGATCATCTATTACTAGGCCCAACATTATGGGGCCTCCAAACTTCGGGCATATGGCAACCCTGTAAAAAAAGAGTTAAAATAATCTACAACACAATACATATTATGGCTATACTCTTTGTTTTAAGCCAATATGTAGAGCTTTATTTTATCAGGAATGACTTGGCCATGGCTCTTAAAAACCTGTCTGTAACAATGCTGAGCACTGTTTGCGTTGTTAAGGCCGGGACTTTCATTATTTGGCAAAAATATTGGAAGGATATTTTCAACTATGTCTCAAAATTAGAGAAAAATCAACTTTATAAACCAGACTATCTCACTAAGAATACTATTCGGAAATACACAGAGTATTCTAGATTTGTCACTTATTTTTACTGGACCCTTGTGACAGCTACTGTCTTTTCGCTCATTTTAGCACCTCTAGCATCTTATTTGTCTTCGTTTCAAAATAAGGAATTGGGTGACAGTGGAGCATCTTCATATCCTGAAATTATGAGTTCTTGGGTACCATTCGATAAAACACAAGGCTGTGGGTATCTGGTATTGACTCTTATCCATGTTTTAATATGTTTTTATGGAGGTGGTATTGTTGCTAATTATGATTCGAACGCTGTGGTCCTGATGTGTTTTTTTGCTGGACAGCTAAAAATATTAAAAATAAATTGTGAGAGGCTCTTCGGGAACGGAGAAGAAATCGTAAGTTATAAAGAGGCCGTTGAGAGAATAAGAATTTGTCATCATCATCATATTCTTCTTATCAAGTGACGTATATATTTTAAATATAGCAACCTATTTTTCAAGTTGTAACAAAAATCAAGGCATAAAGCTAATACATTATGTAATTTTTCAGGTATTCAAAAGTTTTTAATTCTTTGCTGTCACCTGTGATGTTTTTATACATCATTATATGTTCTTTAATGATTTGCGCCAGTGCAGTACAATTAACAACAGTGAATATTAAAGTTCCTGTTTATATTTTGATGAAATTCTGATTTGATTGCTAAATATAGATTTATTTTATTTGTGCAGGCAGGCACTACAAGTATGCAGCAGATATGGATTGCAGAATATCTTATAGCTCTTGTAGCGCAACTTTTCCTTTATTGTTGGCATAGCCATAAAGTTTTGCATATGGTAAATATTTTTATTCACCAAGATACGAAACAATAAAAAAAATTATAAGATCAGATTCTCTTAAGTTCTTTTTATAAGTTTCACTGCACTATTTTACCGGCGTAACCCGAAAATGCACTAGGAAGGAGCTCCATATGCATGCATTCTTTTATTAATTACTCAAAGATTGTTCAGTTTTGCTACAGATATATTGCTATAAAAGAATTGTGAGACCTGTGTAAGTGATATTTAGTAAACATATAATTTATACATATATGTATTCTAATACTTTTAGAGCTTGCAAGTGGACAGCGGAGTTTATACAAGTGCATGGTGGTCACAGGATGTGAGGATACGCCGGAGTGTATTACTACTAGGCGGACAGTTGAAAAAGAAAGTTATGTTTACTGCCGGGCCCTTCACAGATCTTAATATTGCTACCTTTGTAGCTGTAAGTCCATAACAAAGATATTTCCTCACTCTGACTAACCAGATGTTCGCTTAGATATTACAAGGTCACATAACTCGCCTTATCCAAGACAACCTTTTTTATTGTTCAGTGTGACTTTTAGGCTATTTTAAAATGACCTGAAAAGTGATTAACACTGCAACGAAATATTGATGTCATAACCACTTCACATCTACCTACTGCGAAAGTATGTTACTCTTAGGAAAGAAATTGCCAACATCAGGACTCTGATTACAACAGCTTTCACATATTATTTCTAGCCCCTATTGTTTTTTAAAACTCTTAATAGCTATGAACATCATTACATTTGTATTCATTGATTAATAAGGTATTTGTTTTACAGATATTAAAAGGTTCCTACAGCTACTACACTTTATTGAGCAAACGGGGCGAGTAATCTGTAAAAAAATATATTAATTTTCAAAAGTTCATATTATAAAAGTGATGTAATTATAATTGATGCTATTTATCACAATAAAATTACACTCAATTCACCATAAAATAGATGCGTACATGATATAATCCAATCTAGTTTTTAGTTCGTCTTTGTAATTATCTTTCAAATCTACAATCTTAATCTTGCCCTCTAGCAAATTTCATTCAAGCTTTTCTATTTAGTCTGAAAATCGATTTCGAAGTTTACAAACAATTCTCTTTAGACACGACCAGAATTGGAAATAGTAAATTTTGCTTTGTTTTAAAGGTTTTGTGAATGGTAACGAATTCTTTAGGAAAAAATACACGATATTGTTCACTTGTACTTCGTTTGAATATAGTAATATAGCAATAGCCATCACCTTTATATTAGTCATCAAGGAAAGCACAATTAAATCAACAAATTCAGTCCTCTCAAGTATACAATGTAGGCGTTAATTCCAAGTGAATGGATAACCAAATAGTTTTTTTTTTATCTTGTCCCCCATTCCAGCTACCAAAACACTAATCTTATCATCTTGTAAGAATAATTAAATACTTATGTTGATTAAAACATAACATTTCTGAATATTAAATTAATACTTATTACATTTTACTCATTATGTATCTCCTAGCAGCTTGTTAAGAAAGGATCTTAATGAGAAATAATGTTTTAGTTAGGCTAATGTATATGATTCAAAAACATTTACTTGGAATACTTCTTGATGTTTCAGTAATATTAAAAATTATTAAAATTATGATTAATATGAAAAATGTGAAGCCAATTTTATTTGATTGCTGTTTATTTTAACCTAAAATGTGTAACTAAATATAACAACATTGGAATTAAAATAAGGAGTTTCAATAATTTTAAATAAATTAAAAATAAACTGACTTTTTAAATTTAAATTCTATAATGATTCGGGTGTTTTTTTAATTTGTGGAACTTTAACTTTGTAAAGTGTACAGCAATGTTTCCATACACTACTGGGTACCAAATATGAAAAGATGAAAATGGTGACAACTGGGAGGGTTAGAAATATTGTTATTTGTTAAAAAAGCTTTTCGTTTTGATAATCTGATAACTGAGTAATGAGAAATAAGAGATTTAAAAAATTTAATTTTTTTTTTACTTTTACATAAAAATAAAATCTAAGATTTTCAGAAATACTACGCGTTTTTTAGGCATAACGATATGGATGCAGCCAAGTTTTTCTTAAGAATTACACATATAATATAAACAAGAACTGGTAAAAACAAATGACATTTACGAGAATAAAATTTTATATTAGTGTGTTTGCTGCGACTCCCAGTTTTATCATTAAATGTATGACAATGTTTTGTTTGAAGTAAAGATATAAATTGTTGTTGGCTTATATTTGATATAACAATAAACTCAACAAATTTTTCCCATAAACACTTTAAAGTACTTAATATGGACATTTCTTACTTCTATGTACTATAGAACTCATTTAATATTTCAGAGGTCCTAAGTTTTGTAATCTCGGTAATTATTCACTCAAACAAACTAACTGTTAAATGAACTAATGAAAATAAACATGGCACTTGAGATTAATATTGCTCTCTGATAACTTTCAAATAACTAAGACAACCTTATTATTAGGGGATGTGCGAGGTACGTCCTCAGGATCGTACTGATTTATTCACGGACTTTAGCATAACCTTACGGTGATATAGAAATTTACTACATAAAAATGTCTCAACATCTGCACAGCACTTCTAGATTACACTACAACTATGACATGGGGTATTTCAATGCGATTCAATAACAAAAAAGCGCTCGGTGAGGATGGTAAATTGACTAAGTTTCTGAAAGCGGAGCGAAATTTCTTTCTAAAGAAACTACTAAAGAAATTCCTTTCTAAAGATAAAAATGAAGTCAAGTCGCAATTGTCTTTTAGTATATTTGACTAAGGCAGGCGCTCCAACTGCATAGGCACAACTTCAAATAAGAGATTGAGGGATGGATACAGCTGGACTGGCTGGTTTTTGGCAAACTCCGTATGTCGAGTTCAGTGCGCTTTCGCGGGGGTAATGAACCTCAGTCCAGTCCAGGGATTACGTACAGTAGTGGGTTTATTACGGCTGATAGTAATGGTTACTTTGTAGACAATACTTAATTAAGCAGAAAAAATATAAATATATATACAGATGTACATATATATGAAAACATAATGAAATACAAAAAAAGAAGAACAAATTGATATAATAATTATTAATATTGAGGAGTGTTATAGATGTACACAAAAACTATACGATCGTTTTTAAATAGGAAATGATTATGATAATACATTTTTCTTAAATACAATATTTTTTTTTGTAATTATCAAAGTCAAGTTTAAGTTTTGTCTCATCCCACTATAACTTAATAACTTGTTTGATATATAAAGAAAAAATTATGATACATGCACAATTTTATTACATAACATTTTTATGCTAAATATAAAAAAGATATGAGTATTCATATTTATACAAATATAAAGTTGGTTTTATTATAACAACGCAATACAATTGGCCACCCAATTTTCTTGACGAGGGTTCCGCAGATTCTTTATTATAAACTACATAAAAAGGAATAACAATATTTTAATATGATGGTTCTTTTACTCACTATTATACTAATCTTGCATCTATAATACAAATCTAATAATATAATAAGTAATTTTAAGAATCGTCTGAAAATAGCAATACTAAGTATCCAAATTATAAAATTTATATTGTTAGATAATGAGATCTAAGACTTTCGCGAGGTTTACTCATTTAAATGAAACTAATATTTTTCGTATATACTACGCGTGCGTTATTTTTGTAAAAAGTACATACTCCCGACGTTCAAGGTTACTTTTCAGCAACCGTGATCACGGGCAGACGAGATTGATTCATATTTTCCAAAAATAAAGCACGCGTAGTATATCCGAAAAATAGTAGTTTCATTTAAATATTGTTATACGTCTTTATTTTCATGGCCTTGGACTTTAGGTGTACAATAAAATAAGACTATGCACTATATTATGTTCATTGACACTATAATTGAGACGTTCAATTCTTAAGAGAAAGTATCAGAACTCTTCCGTAGTTGTTAATTAAATAATTTCATCTTTAATAATACCTTTCCAAATGTTTTTTTTTTTTTATCGTGAAAGTCTTCATGGCCGAATATAAAATTTTAGGGCTGTAGTGCCATTGTGCAAAGCCCTTTGATAGGTGACTCAACATTTTCTTCCTACCTATGATTTAAAGTAAGTGACGAATTGAAGGAGTAAATCTGAGACCGATTAGTACCTGTGGTCGCATAAAGGTGGCGAAGGGGACTTCTACTACTGTCGATGGATAGTAGTCTATGGTGGCTACTTCCACATTTTTATGATCAGTGGTACTGTATTTCAAGGGCAATGTCCAATAAGCTGCCGTGACTAGCCAGTGGGCGAATATTAAATTTCGAGACAAGTATCTATGTTACAAATTAATACCCCTACATACACATATCTAGGCCAATGTCGTGGAGAATAAATTTCTTCCATTTGATATAATGAGATGTAAGATTTTCGCGAGTATTCATTTAAATGAAACTAGTGTTATTCGGATTTACTACGCGGATTATATTATTTAAAAACTACATAATCCCGACGTTTCGGTTACTTTGCAGCAACCGTGATCACGGGCAGACGAGATGTGAGTGTCTTTCAGTTGGTCCTTGTTATTTATCATCTACCGCCATTTGATGTTGGGGTATTTAGACTTTCAAGAATCCTTCCCCCTTCCAAGAAACTTTTTTTTTATTAGTCGATATATAGAGGTATTAAAATACGTTAAAAAAATGATAGTAAATATTTTGAAAATCGAAAATTTTATTGAAATATTATTTAATAACTTAAAATAATGACCGAGTAATAATCTTCCTGGTTCGTGGCTATATTTGATTTTCCTGCATCTGTGTTACTAGAGTGTAGAAGCTATATGAACCCTTCAGGATCTGTCAAGATATATATAGAGGAAGATAATAATTATTATTGTAGTATTAACAAGAATAATATCAAGAAATATAAAAATAAATTAGGTAATTTCAATGCTTTTTATTGTTACTTACGCTTATAAATGTAGCCATAGAAAGTGTCGTGACTGGTCCGGCCTTGAGTATTAATGAGGGGGCTAACTTTCCAGCTAGAATCAAGATTTGTCTCTTAACTTTAACATCACCTCTCCACCAATTACTAGCGTATACCCCACGGTCTACTAAATTACTCTGCCAAGAAAATAGTAATTAACTAATACATTATTTGGTTAGGATTAATTAATATGTTTTTAATTTAAATTGTATTATTTTTGGAATTGAGGGATAAGCATATTTTTTTTATATAAAATTGGAAAAAAAATTTAATAAATATAAAACTTTGCTAAAATATGAAGATAAAGGAAAAGATATTCAACCGGCGCAATTTATTAATTTATGTCTGTTTATGTTTCTTTTGTAAGATTCTCGTTTTAGCAACAAAAAAAAAAAACGCTCAAAATAATTATTAAAAACTCCGAGTCACTATTATTTCAGTCAATTTACCTCATACGTAATTTCATTACTATGCCAACAATACAAAAAGAGCTGCGTAATCAATGCTGTTGTAAATTCTATAACCCATAACTTTTCAGACGTGCTTAAATGACCCTAAAATATTGTTTGTAGTTTACATTTTAACATAGGTATTATTTAAATTCAAAGTACTACAAAGGTATTATTTAAATTCAAAGTACTACAACTGCAATATACTTAACTTACCAGACTTAACTGCACAACACTACAACACATCATAACAGAACATACCAAAACATAAAGGATCATAACAGGTGATGTAATTGAGTTGAATCTATGGTGTTGCCTAAAATATAAGTCCAAAGTATATTTATAAACATATTAGTTAGAATTAAACAATGATGTAGATATTTCAAATACAAACTCCAGTAGAAAGCAATGCAAACGATGACATTCTTCAATATTAGCTAAAACTTTTTCTGTTGGTATCACCTCATTTAAACCAAAAATTCTTTCACATTTATATCGCAATAAAATCTGTTGTCCTTTTAAAAATGACATTATAGCGACTGCGGTCGAGTCATAAACGGCTACAATAGCAGCTCCTTGGGTAGTCATGATAATATGAATAGAAACAGCTATTAGGTAACCGGGCATTTTAGTCTTATCAAATGGAAACCAAGAACTCAAAATCTGGGGATAGAGCTCGGTGCCATTTTGAATGCTTTGTCTGTAGCTTGGCGAAGTAATATATTTTAAAAACGGTGCCGTAACAGTCAAGAGGCTAGTTATACAAATCACTGACCAAAATGAATAGGTTATTACTCTAGAATACAATGTATATCTTTTAATTATTGCAACTAATTTGAAATTTTTGCTTTTTAATTGTTCTTGTTCTAATTTTGATATGCTATTTACTAGATTCTTCCAATGCGGAAGATAATAAATGAACAAGACGGTTTTGCATACTGTTACCAAACTTAATGCGGTTACAGAAACGTTAAAGAGAATTTTCATAAGATCGATCTCCATAGCAAATAGTTCTACGAATTCAGACAGAACGAAGAGAACAGAGGCTAAATGCAAAATATTAAATAAACCGTCACGGATCCTATTCCCACATTGCCAGAGACCGAACCAATAAAGTCCTTGTAAATTTGGGCCCAGGAGAGGGTATTGGGGGCTTTCCAATCGTTCAAAAATTCTAATTATTTTAGAAGCCATTTTATTTGCGTCTCAAACCACAAAAATATAAATATAAATAACTTAAGCCAACAATTCACGTTTTTTGATTGATGGTAATAAAGGTTCGTCACAAAATAAAAAGTATAGGAGAATATATGTTTTTTTCTTCTATTTATAAGATTCCTTATTGATTTAATAGTGTGCAACGGGAGTGAAAAATTTTTTCCCCCAGTTATTTTTCTTGAGTAAAAATATGAAAAAACATAAACTGAGATAAGTCTACTCATGTTTCTTTAATAGCCTTTAGATAAGAAATACCGTGAAATCTTTTACAATTATTTTATAAATTCTAAAAGCACAATGAAAGGAACGAAATGATATTTATAAAAAATTGCATAATGCGATTCATATAATAGTTGCTAATCATGAAATTAGTTTTATCAAGAAAAAAAATTGAATACATAATTGGGTCTAGAAGGTGCTAGGGTATAATTTACGCGGTGAAACGTTGAAGTTGTTTTTTATATACAACATTATTTCTTTGTCGTTTTTATCACCTGATTCTTAAAAAGAAATAAAAAATAATGTTTTTCAAGTTTAATGAGGTAAAAATTTGAAAAAAATAGGTGGGTCAACATTATATTCTGGGTTAACTGCTGCTACTAACTAGTCACATAAATACGCCTTCAGATTTATTGTTTACATTGAATGGAAAAAATATGTATAAAGTATTATGACATTTATTTAAATAATACTTAACCGTAATTCGACGTTGTTTTCATACGTCCCTAAAGCAAGAAGTAACGGTCTTACAGAAAATAGAATAAATTATGTTGATAAGAAATAAGTAAGAATCAGAAATATTGATGAATTGATATAAGTTAGACCAAAAAAAAGGGAACATTTCTTATATTACTATGAATAACTTAATTCCTAAATCTCTTTTACCTCCAAGCATAACTTCAATAATATTTTTTCTTGTCTCTTAACTAAAATCGTCCTTAAAAGCATTCATTACTGTGCGCAATGAAGAAGATTATTTTGTTTTATCAATTGAATTTGCTTTTATTGTTTGTTCGAATCGTCGATTTCCATTCGCATGGGCCAACAGTTCGACTGAAGTTCTCAACAAATTTAGAAAATTTAACATTACAAAGGCAATTTCGAAGAAAGGAAGTTTGTTTTAAAGATGAAAATTTAAGTTTTCAAGCGAAGTAAATAAAAATTGTATTTGTTTTATTTTATGTGGTTAGAACGCAACAAATCTAAGGAAAGCTTTGTGATTTCTGCAGCTTAACTTTGATTGAAATTAAACAAAGAGTGGATTTCTTATAAATCGAAGTTAATTAAAAACGAAATCTGCTATCGAACACTTATCAAGTCTTGTTTGAAATTCAATGGAATGCAGTAACAGCTAAATTCTTATTGCAATAAATTATAAAATATTTCATTACAGCTAAAACAAAACACTGAAATCTTCATGTACATGCAAATTGATCATTGCAAAAGCAATGTTTCCTTAAAAGAGTAATAAGTATAACAAAATTATTTAATAGATAAAAAAAATCTATTCAATGAAGACTTTATACATTTCAAATATTCTTTATGAATAAAAAGATGATTTCAATATTTAAAAAACTATTTGCATATCGACCAGCGATTTTGAAATTGAAACAACATAAAGTGCCCATGAACTAAAGTATTATTCCGTATTCCGTAAGGTAATTATAATGTATCGTAAACCGGTTGACAAAATATGTAGATTTCAGTAAAAAAAAATTTAACCACTTGAGGTGTCAAATAAATTGTGATTCGGAGTCATAGTTGCGTATTTGTTGAATTGAGCTAACTTGAATTTATTTAGTCAATTATTGAAAATAAAACGTAGGGTTGACGTTTAAATGTGTCAATGCAGCTGGAAAACGCAACTAGTCAAGTATCTAAACATTTTTATATAATGAGATCTAAGACCGTCGCGAGTTTTATGAAACTAGTATTATTCGGATTTACTACGCGAATTTTATTATTTGAAACTACATAAACCCGAAGTTTCGGTTACTTTTCAGCAACCGTGATCACGGGCAGACGAGATGATTTTATTTTATATATCATACATTAGGATACAATAAAATATCAAAATCTTCAACTTCATTGTTTACGTCATTTCTATATAAATACGTGAAATGCAAGTCATAAGACTTTGTTATAATGTAGTGAAATCTATTTCTATGAATAAAATTAGATCAAAAGTACATAAACAAAAACACATCTCTTCAAATTTATTGAGTCCATCTTATTTATCATTTCTTATTTCGATACAAATGTACAATGTCTGATAGAAATATATATGTTAATTTTATTTACCAAATATTTCCAATCATTTTGATTGAAAATTTAATAAAAAAAAAACCGTTACATCATATTTTAAACGTGATTAAAAATTTTGGGAATATAGGTATCTTTATTTATATCCTTAGGTGTTTAAAAATCATTAAATTTGTTTAAAACACTTTACTCGTCTTCATGTATGACATTGTTTATCTTAATAAAGCATTTCAAAAATAAAATTATTACCTATATATATGACCATAACAAATTTGTATATTAATACCGGCTAATGCGTTTCACAATGATGACTTACCTTTTAAATTTACGGAAATAAATAAAAATATTATTTAAAAATTTCATTAGTATTGGAGAAATATATGACAAGCATACTCGTATGTACACCATCATCAGCCGTTTGGTGTCCACTGTTGAGCAAAGGCCTCTTCTCATACGAAGAAGGTTAGTGCATTAATCACCTCGCTTGCTCAAGGCGGATTGGCGATGCCCACCTTATAATTTGATATTTAAGTCCAAGTTTCCTCACTATGTTTTTCTTCACTGCCTATCAGTGGTGTCTAAACACTATTAAAAAGTACATTTTACACGGAAAAAATCACATTGGTACTTGCCAGGTTTCGAACCTGCAGCATGAGAGGCGAGCATAATCTGCAGGCATCCGTTATTTTTTTATGTACATATTATATTAGCGCAACAGCATTCATAGCCGTTTACAAGGGATTGTTGTGTGATAAGTATTTAATTTTAGAGGGTAGATGTTTTAGAATTAAAATGATGCTATCAGTTATTTCTTAATAATGTTATTTGTTCTACAGTTCGTTATATAATTTGCATTAAAGAGCAATACATTTTTATTCACATATTGATTTTAAATTTGCGAAGGTAGGTCAATTATTAAGTTTTCGTAAAGCTAGAACATAAATAGTAACCAGTTTGTGATCAATGTTAATCAATCACATTTTATATAAAACATTAAGTTACAGTATAAAGATTGAATGATTTAATAATTAATAACTACAACTTGAGCAATGAATTGTGATTATTTGAATGACTAATATTATTCATAACAACTTAATGTTTAAAATAAAAAGAGTAAATGTAATGACTTCAAAAATAAAACGTTTCTATTCGAAAATTATGATTGTGTGTACACAGTATTATGAAAGCTATCCATGAGGAAGCTTATCTAATTACATGTGAATGTTAAGTTTGAAATAAAGTTGTGCAAGTGAGTGTGAGTGTCTTGTTTTTAAAGTAGATATTTTATAAAATTGAAAAAAGTGATCGTGATGCCAGCTTGCTGACGCCACAGTTCTTTAAAATCTAATTGGACACGCTTCCTCGAGACATGAATACGGTAAGTCGAACAATTAAATAAAATATTAAAGAAAAGAACTTAATCCGATATTTAACATTGATTATGCTGAATGGTCACTACATAGTTTTATAAGGAGTGGTTAAAAAAAAGTACTTTTTGGAAAATATTTCCACCATACCATGTATTAAAAACAATTTTATCCATTTTTTTTTAATAATCGCTTAATCATATCCAAAAACTGAAGACCCACCTAATTTAAAAAAAAAAAAACATTTAATCAAGTAACAATGAATAATTTAACCTCATGTTATGACTAACAAATAAAAAGAGATATATAAACGCGTTGAATAAAAGAAATTGTAAGGCGAAATACATAAATTTCGGAAAATAGGTTAACCTCGTAATGCCGGCATTTAGTTCATTAATTACAGCAAATCTAGAACCGCAAATAATTGTTTCAGAAGTTATTTAGAATGATTTGTATGAGTCAAATAAGGCTTTTATTTTATCAGAATCATATAATTATCGTTCACAAAATTTTTAAAGCACCAGATATATATTTTATTTAGTTGATAAGCAGAAATAAAACATTGTACCATACTTAAAATTCTTATTTCTCTAAAGTAAATAGGGTTTAACAATATTAAAATTTCGGGTAGTAGATTTAATTAGGATTTTTTTTTGAATGTTGCAGAGATCAATTTATAGAACGAGAGGAATCCTATTTTTCTTAAGGAAATTAATTATTTATTTAAGTTTGCAGCAACATTTAAAATCATGTGATAATAATAACATAGAAATTATAAATAAACAAAGACATAGTTATTAGTTTTTTCCTAGATTAATCAAAAGTATTACATAACACAAAGTATAGATTTTAAATTCAATAATCTTTTAAAACAGCGTTACGAGTTGGTTGTCAAAAATTATTTATTAATGAAACCAAAGCGATGTACAAAATTACTATATTATTTTGATACGTACCACGAAACCGACACAAAAATTTTGAAGGGCATTAAGTAAAATATATGTGTCTTAAACAACGTCTAAAAGTGGGGTATATGTATTATGCAAATCAGCATAATAGTCTTAATAACATTTATTAAAGAGCCTTAAAATGATATGCTCTTATCGTTATCTTAATTACATCATCAGATGGTCCCCCTATTATATTTCCCATTCATACATTTATACACATTTCTATACAAATTATAACCGGTATTTAATATCAGCTTTCGAGTCTATAACATTTATTTTAACGTGAAATGAAGAAATATTCATGTTCTGTCGAACCTTTCCACTTGGAAGCTGCTTAGAATTTAATAAAATGTAAATGAAACAGTGAAAAAAGAATGTATAATACTGCGATAGAGAAGATAGTTACTCCCAGTTGGCAAAGGAATGCCAATCGTAGTTGCAGTTTTAGACTGTTCCATTGGTTAACGTCACACATTAAAGCCGCATGAATTACTAAATTTTATTACAAGGAACATTGTGCTAAGATTGTAACTGATATCGTCGGACCAGTTGTGATTATTACAAAGAATATACTTTAAACAATGAGATTATATGACATTATGTTACCAATCGAATTTTTATTTCTAATAATTAATATGATAATGAATTGAAATTGGCATAAAAATACGTTATATTAAAAACGATACAAATACCATCATAGCACATGAATTTTAGAATACAAAATCTAAGTTTAAAGATTTTTGAGATTTAAATTGTTAAAGAAAAATTTATGTCACTGCAATATAATGAAGCTAGACTGTCCATTAATACGGTTGCAATAAGACATAAGCAAAATATTACTTGGTGAAAGATTTGGTGAAATAAGGGATCAAATAACGGCGCAAGTCTAATAATATGCCATTCTTGTGTAACCAAAATAACATTTTTTAATTAGATGTCCAGCGATATTCTTCTATCTCCTAACTACAAGACGTGTTCGTAGCTTAAGTACCTAATAATTTAAGTGTAAATATAGAAGTTACGCCACGGAACTACAAATGTAGATATCTTAAAATTACCAGAACATCTTTTACGGTTATTGCTTATAAAGTTATATAAATGTTAATCACTAACATAATTAATAACTTTGCATATTTTAGTTTATGATTAGTTGGCTAATAAATTCCTTCAAACCTGCATCAACTCAAATATGTAGTAACTTGACTCATTCCCATTCATTCTCTGAAGAGAACATTTGTTTAATTCTCTTTTAATGATTCTCTCTTCGTTTGTTAACGGCATAGTAGGTGTTTATGACAGTTTGTATCATGTGCAATATATAGGGAAAGGAGTTTAAAATCTACCTAACCCAACACTCGCCGATTATCACACTCCTTTGGACTTACTGAGGATACCAGACATCGCCATTTGAAATCAATAGATAAAAACTGTAATCACTGTCAAATAGTGCCACATGAATTACGTTGAATAGAGGTGTGTACTGCCCTGTGTGTTTTTATTAGATTGGATTGAACTGGAAAAATTGTATTTACCTAAAATCGTGATAATGGAAAATCCGTGGTTAGATGAAAGTAATATATTTTCGGATATACTACGCCGATTTTATTATTTTAAAACTATGTGACGGGCACATCTCGTCTGCCCGTGATCACGGTTGCTGAAAAGTAACCGAAACGTCAGTTATGTAGTTTTAAAATAATAAAATCCACGTAGTATATCCGAAAATATATAAGTTTCATTTAAATGAGTAAAACTCGCGAAAGTCTTAGATCTCATTATAATCCGTGGTTAGGTTAAGATAGAAAAAAGATCGGTTTTATCTGAAAGATCGGTTTGATCTGAAAATCTCGTTGTGTGTCTGGTGGAATTGTGAAGATTTAGATTACTTTGAAATTATAACAGGTAGTCGAACTATCAGCACCGAGGTACAGAGTGTAATGTTGATACAAACATATGAGATTTCACGGAGAGATATCTAGGTTTTGTTGGATGAAAGAGAGTTACGTGGAATAGGTAAAAAAATTGGAGGTATTGAATAACCACGATATCAAACATTTAGTCCGGAATTTCCACCGTCGATTACTATTTATTCAGCTAGATGGTGAAATTATTTCATCGTAAAAATTTCGTTCACAGATATTGAAAGTGTATAAGTTTTGTTGCTTCTAGATCCAAAGGAATGTCTTTATCGAGGACTCAAAATGCACTAATTGAGTTAAAACCATTCGAATATTACGGATTTCTTTTTGTATTTTACTTAAAAAACATAGGGAATATTGAAATTAATATTAATTATGAAACATTATCTGTCTTTAAATTAATAATATTCTAAGTAAAACGGGTTGTGTAGTTTACAATGTTAATTTAATGGGCTAGGAGAAATATTCAAAATTTTTTCAATTTATTGAGAACAACATGTCAAAAAAGGTCCTTTTGTTTCTAAAAGTCAATATGCGATTTAATGAAAATTGTGATATGATAAAAAGTATATCTTGATCTAGTAACCCATAAATTTGAATGATATCAAGATGTTTGCTCACATATATTATACTTGTTTGTTTACTTTGATTTTATTATCCGAAGTATAACAAAGTTTTCGTAATAATCCCGGTGGAAATTATATCTGAGGTAGTCAGCTTCACAATTCAATGTTTTTGTTAGTAATAAATCTTTTTATTTAGCTTATTGTTAGCAAAGTTACATATTCCACACTTGAAACTAATATGACACTGTCACTAAAGTTTTATTTATTAAATTATTATCAACATAAAGCCAACTCGATGCCCAATTTTATATACAAAATATGTATATATGTATATTATATGACTATAAGAGATACATGTGTAAAATATTTTGTATGCTATTTATAGTAAAATGTATCTGAAAACATCTACATTTCTCTCCGGCTACAGTCATTCCGTAGAAGATACTAACGCGACGTTTACGCGACGAAGGAATGAGGATGACACGACTGTAAATACGAATTCGATATGTTATAGGAAAAGTAAATCTCTTGATAAGCAAGACAGAATCTGAATTATACTAAAAGGTTATAAAAATAAAATCGCGAAAGTTATAGTAAAATATACGCTATTGTCAATTTTATATTGTATATTGATTTTCTCATTTAATATATTTGATATAAAAATTTAATCTTCACTCTTTGATACAAAACCCTTATAAATAAAATTCTCGTTGGTCGTTTTTATTATGTCAAACAATTATAATGAATCTTTGAAGGTTTCATTTAATAGTATATTTAACCTATTTTACGGTCGATCGTTATTACTTTAGATCGGTAAGAAAGTTTTAAGTTACTTTGATTTAATACTAAAATATCCGACCTCCAATGTCATCTGATATGTTAGCTTAGACTATCACATGTATTGGAGCTTATATTGATCAATGAACAATCCTCAATGAAGAGGAATCTTAATCGAGCGTATAAATTAGTAAAATATGCAGCTTTTTTATGTACTTATGTTTGGTAATTATAGAGCGAGTAGTATAATATATTCTATAGCTAGTATGGCTAGTATGGCGAGTATGGCGAGTATGGCGAGTGTGGCGAGTATGGCGAGTGTGGCGAGTATGGCGAGTGTGGCGAGTATGGCGAGTATGGCGAGTATGGCGAGTATGCCGAGTATGCCGAGTATGCCGAGTATGGCGAGTATAGCTAGCATAGTGAGTAGTAGTATAGATATTTAATATTGTTTTAATGTAATTGATTTTAGAAGTGTTTATTAACGTTTCGTGCGCTCCACTGTATAGGTTTATTATATATCTATTATCCATAATCTTAAATTAAAACAATTAAAACATATTTTTATAAATTTAAAAATTTAAGCTATGTGATCATTAGAATTAGCGACGGTCCTCGTGGATTAAATGATTTATTAGTTTTTGAAATACATATACACATATGTTTCAGGTTAAGTCGCTATTATAAATATCATAACAAAAAAACACTGTACTTTAGAATTGGTTGCCAGTACGAGATCATGTCACTTAAAGTGTACAGATCTGTGTCTGGTATTGTGCAGGTGCCAAGTTTACGAAAAGGGATTATTCCTAAAATCTTACCGCAAATGTTACAATACTGAACATTTATTCCGTTCAGTAACTCGAGAAGAAAGATGAGAGCTATTATTGATAGTTCCAAACTCACGCAAAACTTACATTATTGTATTACTAGTTTGTTGAATAAATTACTACGAACTGAATTAAATGAAACAATGATTTTATAATTATTTACTGAATGACCGTGTTTGTGAAGAAATATTTAAATAATCATTATTATTGTTTTGAAAAAGTGATCTAAATGATATCAGAGGATTATCACATTTGTAATATATTCATCAAGAGATTTTTGTTGATTTGGCTACTTTAAAATCCCTAATCGAGTCGTAATAGTGATAAGTCATAAACTACCTTTTGAATATTTCAGTAATCTATCCAAACAATTATTATATTCTTATAAATTTTGTTAAGTTGATAGTTAAAAATAAGGGTCAAACATTCGAGGAACATTCTATTCAATTTAAAGTGTTACTGAAATATTCTAAAAAACACCTTAGTCATTATTTCTGAGCACACGATACAAAGATTTATAAAATAGAATTAACATAATATTTACATTTTAATTAATTTATGATAAGAATTATGGTTATTTAATAATACTAAATGTCACTTATGCTCTACCTTCTGCCATAATTTAGTGAAATTGAAAAAAAAAAATTCAGTACATAGACTTTTAGTGACAACACATAATTTGAGACTTTATTGATTGACCTATTCTATGTGTGTTTGTCATGATAGGGTGTAAAATTAATTTTAAGTATTGTTATTTATTTCTAATACATTTTAAAAAACATATAGCTTCGTGCGCACTTTTAGCGTGTCAAATTCGACTTCAAACGTTGACGCAGTTCTCTTGAAACGGAATACCAATCTTTCGCTACACGTATGTATTTGTTTATTTTTTATACTGATTGATATTTCGCAAAATTGTCTTCCTTTTAGAATAAAATTATGTAAATGACACTCAAACATACGTGAGGATGACATAAAATTATCATAATGCGTCATTGATATTTTTATCATTTTGTCTATTATTGAATTAAATATATTTTAAAAGTATGCATAAAAAAATAAAGATTGAAATGTCTCATTAATTACTAGTTTCTACCTGCGATTCTGTTTCCACCTGTGATATCGTTTTGACCTACACGGAAAGTCCATTATGTGGATTTTCTGCGGAAGAGCATTAACAAATTGCCTTAATACATACGTCCTCACAAAGTTATGACGTTTATATTATTGACAGAATATACTTATTTATGTCTAATTTTTTTGAATTAGATAAAGAAACAGGATATAAAGAATTGAACGATTCTATAAAATATTATTATGAATCCAGTTTTATAATGCAATATATATTTATTTATATATATATACATATATATATATATATATATATATATATATATATATGTATATATGTATATGTATATATATATATATATATATATATATATATATACATATATATATAGTTAGAAATAAATTTAGGCACACTTCTACTTAGATGTTTATTGCTCCACAACTCGTAACAGAATCCCTAGTCTAACACTTACATCCTATTTATAACATTCAAAGGTAACATTTAGGTGAGGGTAAGTTACAATAACATACAGAGGGCGCTAGTTTACCTCATAAGAGTTTCCGTTAAATAATAAAACACTGAACATCACATAAAACATGTTAAGGCTCTAATTATAAATTATAAAACCAATTGTTTAGTATTTGGACATTTAAATAGCTGTACAGAAACATTATTAACATTAATTTACACTATTATAACAAATATCCAGATGGCGCTAGTTCACTATCATAAGAATTCCCAATAAATATCAGGATCTAAATAATGTTAAGCTTAGAATTATAAAGTACATCAAATTTTAAATTATTAAAAATAATTATTACTAACAATATATATTTTCAAACGAAATTAGAACATTTTGTTCTATGTTTAATTTATTTAAATATATTATTGCATTTTTTTTTATATATAAATTTTGTTTTGCTCGATAACATACTAATTCAACTGAGGCTTTAATTTCATTTACATTTTGCACATCTGAAAAATAATAATTTAAATATTCCTAAGTCGGTATTGTAAATATTTTATAACAATGAAAGTTTATTATTAATTTCCATTGAAATAAATTGTTTTAGTTTGCTATATGATTTTATGTATGATGAATACAAGTAAACGTAAATTAACTGACCAAACCTACTCGTGATGGGTTTTTAACAAATATATAATTATGTTTAACTAATTGTTTATTAAGTTACATACATTTCTAAGAACACGAAGAACTATTGCATGCACAATGAATATGCTAATCTTATTCTTGGACGATTTTCTCTATATTAATATCTAATTATATATTCGTTACTTATGACAGGTAAGAAACATGGTACGCATTTCACTTTAAGTCTGTTTACCGAACTGAGACTTGGGTTAGAGTTCTTTGTTTATTTCTTGTTGTAACAAATGATATACATAATTAATTAAATTATCAACCAGTTTAATTATAGACTTCATAATATATAATAAGTAAGCAGTTTAAGTAGAGCCTATTAATATATCATGTTGATAGAAATCACTGGCACGAATATAAATAAAATTACAACCTTATGCCAATCTATTTGAAAGTGATAAGATAATTCAATATATTCTTCTTATTTAATACAGAATATTTAAAGTACAGTTATATAGATCGGAAATAAATCTAATTATGTTTCATAATGACAAAATCGTTCTCAATCGCTCATAAAACGATCATAAAGCGAGCGATTTTCTTAATGTGTTACAAAGAAATTGACGGATATGGTATGAAAACATTTAAATTCTTTGAATATTAATGTATTATTACCAAGGGTGAATCATAGATACAATAATAGATGATTTATCTTATAAGTATATTAAAACGTTATTATCTTTATTTATATCTATATAAAATATTTAATGTCAGATATATTGATAAAAACAAATAATATAAAAAAAAAACTTGTCCTATATTTATTTACTGTTATGTTATTATAATTAATTAATAGTTGTGTTAGCACCAGGTTAAATATAACCAAAACAATAAGCAGTAACTTCTTTTAGTGTGTGTAATTACTTTATTTATATAGGTAGTCTAGAACCGTAACTATTGGAAAACACTAAATGCCTAATAGCTTATTTTATAGACGGGTTCAGAATGGCTGGTAAAATTATAACAATATCCGTTAGGTACTTTGAATATTATTAGATGGATGATTTAGTAGGTGTGCTGTCTATAGCTTTAAAATATTGTCCTATATGTATCCAATTATTGTATATTTGTCAGTGTATACGTTTGTCTTAGGTAAAAATAATTTCTCTAGGAAGCAAATACCAAAATATTTTTGTATTCAATTGTGTGATATTGCAATAAAATATTTTTATTAATGTAATGGAATAAAATAGCTAAGATTTACGTATAAAGTACCTAACAAACTTGTAATGCTTCTGCGCATGATATTAAAGAAAAATTTATATTAAAAATGTACAATATTAAATTGACGTGTAATGATTGTAATCAAGTTACTTTAACGTGTATTTTACCATATAAATATAGATAATTGTGAGAAATTTTAATTGTAAAATACATATAAAATATTTACTTAGTTTTGCTGTACAAAATTCAGATTTTCATGAAGTGGGATATACATTTCAGTCACAATGTGATGATAATAGTGTTCCTAGGAACATTTTAATCTGACAATACACATCATTATATTTGTATGTAAATATATATTGCACAATTATAGCCTACCTATTTCCTATATAAATCTTATTAAACATATAATTAATGCCTACAACATATTCATACCTTAACAACTAAAAAAAATCGTATGCTGATAACATATTAAACGCAATTATATTACAAATAGTATAAATATCTAATTATATATTACATAACATATATATACAATATAATAATTATTTATTTACAGGTTATAATGTATGATCGACTTTTGTTGCTAAAGTATACGCTTGTGTTTACATCATACAAAGCAAAATCCAGTAAGGGTCAAAATTATTGTCCTACTCTATTGTATAACTTCCTCGAACCTGTGGTATTTGAGTTTCTAGAGCACGTTGGAAGTAGCAGCAACTCGTGCTTCAATATCTATAGCTTCCGAGATTTCAAATATTAAGTTGTGAAATTCTCATCGAGAATTTATTTGTGTTATATAAACGCTTGATGTATCTGAAGTTCTTACGATCCACTGAATTGATTATGTTTAGAAAATGTATTTATATCGGAAAAACTAAGGGAAAATAATGATTATCTTATAACTTTCTAAACCACGAATGAGTTTTCAAATTATATTTTAAATTATTGTATTAAATAAATAACAATTAAGGTTTATAAAAGCGGTTTTATTTTTAACTTTATTTTCAGAATCGAAATTTATGTAATATTTTCAATTATTAATAGAAATATTGTGCACTCTTATAAGAGATAAATATAAAATATTATTTATAAAAAGTAACGTTTGCAGGAGACTTTAAATATATATAATTTTATCATATAATTTTTTGTGAGAGTCAATATAACATTTCCTTCCATCAAATAAAAGTCCTAAAGTTTAATTATTACAGCATATTATTAAAATGAAGTAAATTGTGAACAATTTGAATTTGTATGGCAAAGAAATATGATTTGTACTTAATGTGGCAGGATATTAAAGAGGAAGCGTGCTTATTTGCTCGAGTGGTTTGGTTCAGGGTAATGAGCGGAATATCAATTCGTCGAAGAAATACTTAAATATTTCGAGTACTTAATTAAAAGGGGTTGTACCGTACGAGCTTTTATGTGAGCGTGTATAATTGTGGGACCTAAATAGTAAGCAAGTTTTGTATTAAACCAAATTGTAACTTTAAAATTTTTATATACCTTTTGATTTACAAATCAAGCTAAGTTTATTAAAGTTCTTTCAATAATTTTATTCAGCAGATTTTTGATAGTTTCATTTACTTTTTTACAGATAACTTATTTGTTTTTTCTTTTTAACAATTATAATATTCTTTTGTTGTTGGAGCATGTGTTTTCATATATTCGGAAACCCACGAACATAACAGTAAAATTTCGCGTCAGCCGTTTCTAACTCCCGAATGACTTAATTTAGTGATGACGACTTCCGCTGAAATAGCGTGAAGTTTGTTCTCTAAGCTAATTGACCAACTGACAACGGGGAATTTAAGACAGTTATCACAAGTTTAATAAATTTGCTGACCTGAAGAAAATATGTAAACCTAGTAATTTGAATATTCTGGTATGATACAATTGATATCGTTTAAAATATATATGTATGTAAATAGCATAGCAAATTAGAGTGATCAAACATAACTTAAAATTCTATCAGTTGAAGTTAAATTATTAAACGAGTCATTAAAATGTTCAGAATTAAAATATATTAATGAAGAAACGTATCTTTAAACTTAACTTAACTTTAAAATAACCTTGACAGAGTCATAATGTATTTCAAATTTTATTACTAGTACGTTAATTAAAAAAACTTAGAAGTATAAAGTAATCTTTTACTCACAGTAATAATAATTCGAATAAAAAAGGTATAAAATAAACGAATATGTATATAGTCTTAATTTATATAACTTCACGGGTACCTCTTAGCATAACCCTTTTTGAATGAACATATTCCAACTAAGATACAATAATTCTTGTCCAATATAAAAAAGCTTTTGACCTTATTTCATTCACACCTTCACAAATAAGTAATTTTCGGCAAATAAAATTATGTTAAGCTAAAAATAATTAAAGTGATTCAATCTTTTCCTAATTGAACTATGAAATATAACTTGGGTGGAACGTTCATCAGAAAAAGGAGAAAAGGTGCTCCGAGTAAAACTGGACATTGAAGCTGCGTAAACGACAATTGAAGTGAGTGCAGTAAAATTAACTTTTATTAAAATTTTTTATTAAAATCATTGTATAAAACTTTATATCATCATTTATTGTTAAAATATATTTAAATAATTAAATTAGTTTTTCACTATTTAATAAATGTGATCATTAAAATGAGATTAAATAACACCAACGTATGCGTAAACCGACTTTATTGTTTTAAAAAATAAAAATCAAGACTTAGAAACACCGAGCGAAAATATGAGAAAAATATGAATTAGTTGTTTGTTTTTAAATAAAACTAATATGTTCTTTTAAATGAAACTGATATTTTCGGACAACTACACGCGTAGTTTATTATTTTTAAAATTACATACTGCAATAAAATGTTTGTGAGTTGGTCTTGTTATTTATCATCTACCGCCAACAATTTCTTAAATTCCTAGCGTACCGATCTGGATGCCAGGAGAATGTACCTTCTGTGTCTAGAGGTTCTACGGTGTGGAAATGGAATCCTATATTTATTATAAGGGGGTCTCAGGTGTTAGATTGATTCCAGTAATTATCTCTATTTTAATTATTTTTTATATTTTTAATTTTCTCAAACCGAATGTAATGCCCTGGTTTGTTCACTGTGTATAAACATAGTGTTGACTTAGACATGCGTGTATATTTTATGTCTGAGACATGTTCCTTTACCCTTGTGCCAGTGCTCCTCTTTGTATGTCCAAAGTATAACTTGTGTTCCCAGTCACAATCAAGTTTGTATACAACCGCTTGTTGTAAAGGAATGGTACTCGCAATTGGTCTCAAGAATTGGATCACTTTCTTGTGTGAATTGTATAGTCTTGATCGAAACCTTCTTTAAGATGTCGCCTATTCTGTCAGTAAATCTCTTCACATATGGTAATATCGCAGGTTGTCGCTCAACTATGGAAGGTTTGAACTGGTCCTAGCGATGGTCACTCCGGGGCCACACAAATTGATTAGTTAAAGGATTCCTACCAGTTTGTTAATGATAAAAAAAAAACGTAATATATCCGAAAATTTAAGTTTTATTTAAAAGAACAGTCGTGAAAGTCTAAGATATCATTAGATGGTTTTAATCGCAAGTTTACAAGTTCATACGAATATATCTTACTTTTCTCTTATAAATAGACGTAAAAGCATATTCTTTTAGAAATAGCAAGGGAATATTACAATGTAGCTAGTTAAGGACTAAATTTTTCGGGATTGCTATGACACAGTTTTGCAGAGGCTGAAAGATAAAGGTTATAAAAAATTTGATTTGTAGCTTTACTCTTTACTGATCAATTTATTAATACGTTCCACAAAGAAGTATTTTTGTAAGCAATTAAATCTATTAAATATTTTATATAAAAAAATTTAAAAAGTTAATACTAAATGGAAACGTTGATTTGAATTTTTTAACATCGTACATGGAGATCGTATTATTACAGTAATAGTTGCAGTTAGCCTTGAAAATTTATATATGTATAGTAAATAGTAATAAAGAGGAAAATCATGATGACATATCTTCTTACAGTGGAACCGAGATTGTTATTAATCAACATGATGTACTTAGATTTGCAGTTTTCACAAGATAAGCATAAATAAAGACCTAATGGCAAATTTGTTCAAAGAATTTTATAATTGGTTTACTCTACTTCGCAATGATGATTTTGACAAGCTTAAAAATTTGTTAAAAGTTTTAATTAATAGACAAGTACCGCAAAAATTAAATTTAAAAAGTCCTCAGTCCATGTAATTGAAAGTTCCACCATTAAAATTTTTAAAGGAAAAACCAATTTCTAGAAAATTCTACGGATATCTTTCTATTTACTTTCGTGTTTATTATCTGTTATTCGGAACAATTTAATGTAAAAAACATTTATTACTCGGCACTGTTACAAAACACACACCCGAATAAAATAACGAAGCCTTAAAATAAGCCTTAAAATAACGTATTCTTTTCTTATTTTGTTGGTTTCTTTTAGCTTTCCTGAGTGACACAAGGGGATGAAATATGACATAAGAGCGTTAGCAGAAAAAACAAGACTTATTCGATTAGACATCGAAAATAACACTATTGATATTAAAGTAATTATCGTTAGTAAATGAATTCATGACTTTAAAGGAATTTGTTTTTATACGCTTCAGCACACGTAACATTTTATTCATAATATTATACGTATAGTTTAGCTGTAGAAGATGTGCAGAATAATTTACAATTTTATAATTTATTTCATAAATATATTTTTATTATTACTATTTGTTATTATATCACATTTTAAAATAACATTCTTATGAATATTGCTTGTAATTGAGACGATATTTTTATCTCTCTCTTCTCACCCTTCCATGGTTTTATTTAATTTGGACTGAATAGTGATTGACAGTCATTTCACTCATTGGAAGATGGAAATGAAGTTGAAGGTGATTTTTACAGTTTTCCCTCAATGAAAATTACAATTTTTTTTCTGATTATTGTAACAATTTTAACATAAGTCATTTAGATGCCAACAGCAATTCAGCACATTTTCATATCTCTTCCGCTGCTTAAAATATTATTTTTTTATTGTAAATTTTTGGTTGTTGAGCAAAGAGCACTTTTTAAAGATGAGTTCGCCCCTTTTTTAAATAGAACAATAAAGAATATTGGTGTTTTTTTTCCTCGACTTTGAGCTGGTTTAAGCCATATTTACGCGCCGAAACCAAGTAAATACGTCGTGTGGATGGTAGTTATGTATGTATGTATTTATGTATGTTGTGTGTGTATTTTCAGTTATTATCTTTGGTATATTAGGTACTGAAATATCAGTGAGGTAACTGGTTTTATTTGCTTTATCAATGAGTGTTGTGTCCGGTCTGTTATAGTGTATGGTTATGTCTATATTTTAGGATGGGTGTTGCGAAAGTCTATATAGCTTTGGCACAAAAAAACACAGCTTTAAGGCAAAAAAAAAAACATGTGTGCGCGTGTGCGCGTGTACGCATGTGTTCGTGTGTGTGTACTAATGTCTGCCGAAAAGTTGTGTATTACATAGGATATTAAGTCTGAGTTTATTTTCTATGGTGAGTGATTTCTGGATTTTGGTGTAATCTAGTCCTTTTGGTTAAGTGTAACCCTAATTATTTATGAAATTCCATCGGTTCCATTGCCGAGTTGTTATCTGTGTCCTTTACCACAAAGTCCCCGGGTTGTATTTTCCTTCTTATGATGTGAAAAAATCTGCATTTGTCAAGACCAAATTATATTCGGATGTCGTTGCTGAAGGTTGTTTAAAATTTTTAGTAGCTTTTCCATGTCTGCTTTAATTTGATGTCATCCATGTACATAAAGTGTGATATAATGGTTTTATTGTTATTGTTTGTGAGGCAGTATCCAGTCCGACAGCGCTGAAACAAGTGAGACAATGGGTTTAGAGCAAGTCAGAACCACATGGAGCTCATAAAGTCTCCCCGATAAATACCGTTTTTATAAATATTTGGCGTGCAGTTATGGTCTTGTTGGGGATATTTATTAGAAGAGTTGTTTTCATTTAAGTATAATTTTACGTAAGAAAGCTGTAATTTTAGGATTTATTTTATAAATATCTATTATTTGTAAAAACCAGGAATGTGGAACACAGTCGAAAGCTTTCTTATATTATATGTAGATGCAATATAGGTTTGGCAGCGGTCCTATACGTTTTCTATTAGAAGGGCTCTCCTTATTGAATAGGGTCCCAGAGCCATGTTAGCGCGCCAGTAACTTATTATCGCGTGTCCGCCCCCTACGTTAATCTGATGGTGGATCGGGACGCATGGTTGGATTTAGGGGGCGTAGTGGTATAATTATTATTGTTTTTATTATAAAAAAAATAGTTTCAACTATAAGAATATAAAGGAATGAACAAATAAAACAGTTTTTTTAATATAAACTTTATTTCGTGGGTTCTGAAAATATTGCAAAATACATATAATGAGATTCAATAAGTTTACTTGGAATTTTAAGAGCCCTCCCGTTTTATATAAAACTATTATGTAAACTACATTAAGTATTGGTTGTTCATTTATTTATAAAACGATATAACTTCGTACATATTTTCGTATTTTATATCGTTTATTCCAAACAAAAGAAAAGCATATTTTTAATGATAAATTTTATATACAAAGTTAAATTAATTATTTCATCACAACGGTTTTGGCAGGTTTATTACTTGGCGTCGTAAAAACACGGTTTCTGTTTAAATGGTTTTAGTAACATAAGTTATCAGCAGATTTATTTCACTAACATTCTCTTAGAAATGACGTTTTATAAGAATTAAACTCGTCGGATTATTTTTCTCTTGGAGAAAACAAAGTAATCTTATATTTTAATTAACAAACGCTTGCAAAGGCTTATTAAAAGTTTGAAAGACACTCGTTCAAATAGAAATCACGAATAAATAAAGATAAAATATTTTGTTTTTTTTTCGTTAATTTGTTTCATATCTTAAATTTGGATTTTTAATATCTTAACAGATTTAATGTTAATCTATTCCTAAGTTTCATTTATGTAATTAAAATTGTTTAAGAAAACTATTCAAAAATGTAAATTATATAACGGAAAGGTAAGTATCAAGAAAAAGATTTACGTGATACTTTTTGATTTAGTAATAAAAAGAAACATATAGTGCGTGTTTAGTATATATTTTATAGTATTTCGTAAGGGAGAAAAATAAAATGATTTTCAATGTATGTTATGTCTCCTTTAAATTATACCAAATTTAATGTCAACTTATCATATTATTTAAAAAATGTCTCAATTATTTATCAATATGAAGATTTGAAATACTTTTCACTTTAACTTGAAATTTTTAATGTCTTTATTCCTGTGTAAATATTTTCCAAAATGTACTCCATATCACACATACGATTTGACTCGGAGAGCTCTGATGAATTCTTTCTAACTTCAGATATAGTTATGGAATGATGATGAACGAGTTAAATAGATTTACGAAGTATATTGCTTTCATTGCTGTTATCTAATATTTGAAAATCTTAATACACGAATTGGTCCACACTGTTAAATGTTTTCCTTTACTAGCCTTTTATCAGAATATGGATTAAAAAATAACAAGATGATATATTTTATCACCTTAGTTCCTTCGTTCGAAAGATTTTTAATTGACACGACACATTAAATGAAAAATTTAAGGAAGTACAAACACAGAATGTTCTGTTTTTATTGAGTCTTAGTTCCTGTTTCTGTTTTAATATTCACTTTTGAGAATTCGATGCGTTATTTCTTCTCAGTATATGATTGAACGAACTTTCAGTTTCTGGAAATTATGAGCTTCTGAATTCCCTTTTATAAAACTAGTGATCCTGGATTCTGGGCTCTAACTTTTTTTAATAGCATTTTATAACGCCGTCAAGCTTGCCATATATGATTCTAATGTATACGATCTATTTATTTATGATATTTTTTGTTGATCAATTTTAAATGTTAATAAAAGAATTTTGGAAAGTGCCCGAGGATATTAATTTCAGTGAATCCCTTCAGAGAATACAGATATATCACCTTATCATTTTCGTCTAGAAAATCTTGTATAAAAATTTATCTAATAGTTATATCAAAGAAACGATTATATAACGGTATATATTATTGGTTTTTATAGGAAGATATCAGTTCTGATGTCTCTTTATATGACATGCTCCAACATTGTACTATTGATATCGGTAAATACTTCAATTTTCCTCATAAACTGTTGTAGTTTAATAACAAAGAATAAGAAACATTAGAATATCTGATAGCTTTCATTTTTCAGCAATGAATGTACTCGTACTATAGGCTCTGTCATCACGTTTTGATTATAAAAAGTTTTCTTGTGATAAATATTTTTATATAACATTATATGAGTTTGAATAATATAATAAGCATATCAGAAATAGATGATACAAATATAGTATCCACCTACATCAAATCAAATGTAACTCGAGCGAGGACTGTGTGAAAGACCTCTTCCACTAATTAAATAGCAACGATCCCTGAACTTACTTGACATACAAAATCAGAGCGTAAGTAATAACTTACGCTTGGTGAAAATTCATAAATGGTTGATGCGTTGATTTGCTACAAGATGTTTGTACAATTTAATTACATTAGACTCAAATTTTTCAGAAAATAAATTAATTTTCATCAAGAAATAATTAAGCACAGATGTGATTTGGTTAAGGTGCTATGTTGACTATTCATGAAAAAATATAATTTTAAACAAAAGTCTCACTTGCCGTGATAAGAAGCATCGATTACTGCTCGAAAAGTTTTATTTTATGATTTTTTTATTCGATAAGATTTTATGGAATAGGTTCTCAATTATTCTTATATAAAAATTACATTGTTCTGATACATTTTCCTATAATATTATATGAAGACCTAAATCAATTTTATTTCTAATTTATATGATGTAAAGCGCTTTATTAAACTATATCCAAATATTCGACGGTTTAATTAAAATATTCTAACAAGTCGCGAAATTTTGGATCGGTTTCCGGAAAGTTTCAGTCAAATCGTTTAGATTGTTTTTGGATATAAAATCTCTGATTTATAATTTAAAAAAAATTAGGATTTATAGACTATTTGGTGTTGATTTTTGAAGGATATACCCTTTTCACTTCCCTCAATATGGCACCCTGGGAAAATTATATAGAAATTTCCTTGAAATACGATGTAGAAAAATACTTGTTAAGAAAGGGTTACTCAAACAATGTTTAAGGTTATATATTTTTGTACAAATTTTTATGACAAAACATGTCATTTAAGTATTTCAAACATATCTTTTCAAATAACCACGTGTCAGTTATTTTAATGATTATTTGGTGGCAAAGAATTTCAAACACTATGTATTTAAATCTACGATAAACCATCTATTTTCTTCTTCTTTACATAACTTTCTTCTCTTATAAGGGTAAGAAAATTCTTTTTAATCTAATAATAATAATATGTACATTTGTTATACAAGTATACGATTACTTCATATAGCGGTATATTTTTAATACATATAATCTATATATATATATATATATATATATATATATATATATAATAAATATATAAGAATATATATATAAGAATAACATTTCAAAACTCCCCCTAATTTTCATTCAGATATAACTCTGAAAATATCTTTTGTATCTAAAATATGTTTATCGTTTTAAAATGAATCACATAAATAAACAGCGTAGATTTACACAGAACGGTCGAATTTATTATCATATTTCATTATTAAAACCTGTCAGTATAATTAATCATAAATAATACGGTAAGCAAAATTCTGTTAAATAATTAAACAGGTTGTTATCTAAATTGAAATGAAAATAATTTCATCGAACTGGAATTATAATAATATCTGATAATAACTAACAGTGAAATAGAAATTTCTACGTTATAATTAAAATTGATTTTATGATATAGATTAAAGCACTGATGTTATTTATACAACTATAGTGGTATGAAACATAGGTTATAGGTAATATCTAGAAATGAAAATAATGTTCAACCTTTAGCTTTTACAAAATTTTGATTAGCATAAGGAAGTAATACAACAATTTATCTGATATCAGAGTTCGAGACTAGTATAACATTACAATAAATTTGCATTAAAACAATGTATATAAAAAAAAATATAAATAAATTTGAATATTTTTTTTTTTGAGTATAAAAAATTTTTTATACCCAATTTTATCTAAAATTGTAACATAATAATAAAGAAGTTATTCGAATTGTACTTTAAAAACACTTTTGTATTTTAGTATGAAATTAATTTACGGAATCACTTTACTAGTTCAGATATATGAACCTAAAATGTTATAACTATGTAAATAGCACGACCAGTGTAAGATGAGCTTAGTAAATAGTTTGCTATTCTAATCTAATCTTCAAAACATAAGAATATAGAAATATTTTTTCAAAGTATTCCACTTCTACTTACTTAGCACATATTGACCGGAAAAAGTAGAAGAATATGGTAATATTCGTATGGTAATATGGTAATATTATATTGTAATATAGTAATATATATATGGTAATCAAGTGGCATTGTGAAGTTGAAGAATTATTCCACCATAAAAAGTCTAATGGCATCTTTTACCACACTATTAATATAAATGACTTAATATTTAGTGATACATAAAAATTAAAATATAGTTCTTATTCCACACAATTTTATCCGAGCTCCCCGTCTCAATCAACGTCACAACTACATTGTAGGGTAATCTGTTGTATGTCTTCAGTGTATCAAAGAGCTTACTCGTTAGTTATGACCATAATTTTAAATTTATGAAGTTTAACATCAAACCAGAAGTTTAATTCAAACTAATCGTCTCTAAATTATATGTCATTATATTAAGCACTTAAAATATATATGTATATATAAATCAAGACATCTCTATGGATATTCTGAACCTACGAAATAAACAAATAAAGGGATATCTAAGATTTTCACGTGAACTCATTTAAATGGAACAAAGGTTTTCAAATAGTATTACGCATTTTTTATGTTGACTCGACTAATAATGACTCACTCACAAACACTTTCATCTCTTCGCCCGTGATCACGGTTGCTGCAAAGGAACCGAAACTTGGGGACTCATAAAATCATAAAAATGTCTAGTTTTAGCCGAAAATTTTAGTTTAATTTATATGAATATAAAAAGCTTAAAGTATTTATCATAAGGAGGTTATCTTTAGTATTGAAGAGCGTGATGGAGTAGATACAATTTTATCAAGTTATGAATTGAGTATAGTTAATAAGTCCTATGGGCTGATCCTTTATCAAAGTTTGACTTAGACCCGTGCATAATTCTAAAATCTAGAATTAAGCAATCATAATCTAAGTGTACGTTGCAGAAACAGTTGTTCAGACACATAATTTTATATATTAATTAGTGTTTAAATCCCTAAAAAGCATGCAGTTATTATGTTTGACTAAATGATGTAACATTTAGTGCAACAGACAGGTGGTGCTTCAATTTGAAAAAAAAAAAACTGTAAAAAACATCACACAGCTACTTACTTATCTACAGTAACATATAAAGAAAATATAGAAAACGTATGTTAATGAAACTGATATAGCCTTTGTCTAGTTAAAATTGAAAAGTGATTTAATTTATTTGTAAAATGGGAAGAAAGTGTCGTAATCTTTCTTGGAAATCTTAAATAATAATTCATTGATAATAAAAAAGTATAGGTTTTTTAATGCTGTTCCATTATTATGTAACGGAGATTGAAAGTTTCATCATTTGATTGGAAATAAACAAGAAATGATTTTTTACGCCAAATAAAAGCAGTGGACAGGAAAATTAACAACGTTCCACAAAATTTATAAATAATGTACAACAAATCCCCTGTTTATTTATAGGATTTAATTGTTATTATAAATAAATATTATGTAACTTGTCAGGAGTGACCGAATAAATGATCATATAATTTTCGTATACAAATCTTCACAGCGACGGAAAGTTTAAATTAGCTGTGTCATTTCATTGTTCTTAGCTTGATGATGTATAAAAGGTATCTAAAAAAATTGGCAATGAAGATATGAAGGACATTTTTCGAATACAAAAGCATTAACTTCCAATAATTTGAACAGGAGTAGGTATAAAAGGGGGTATGTAGCTGGGTAGATAACTGATAACTAGGAAGACATACAAAAAATTATGCTATATGACATACATGAAATGAAACAACGTATTTTAAGAGTGTATTATGAAATAATAACAGACAAGTATTATATTAATCTTATTTTTTTATAATATATACATACGACAATCCATAATTTTTGTTAATTACACCTTAGACGATGATTAAAATTCAAAAATGTTCACGAACTATTTTTTATCAGGACTGAGTCATCAAGTCAGATATTGTAAGACACCCTTCAAATTTAAATGAAACTAGTATTATTCGGATTTACTACGCGGATTTTATTATTTAAAAACTACATAATCCCGACGTTTCGGTTACTTTGCAGCAACCGTGATCACGGGCAGACGAGGCACACCTCGAGGATATAGTTTTTAAATAATAAAATTCGCGTAGTAAATCCGAATAATACTAGTTTCATTTAAATGAATACTCGCGAACATCTTAGATCTCATTACCCTTCAAATTTATTAGACGTGATCTCAGAACTGTTCGTTTCTCAAGATTTGAGATTTCTACTAAAGCTTCATTTCAATATTCCTAAGATACATTGTGCTAATAATTTTAAATTTGCAATAAGTCTGATTGTCATAAAATTAATCAACACTAAATCTATTTTCTTCGTCATTAAAAATTTTGTAATATCCAGAATAGCCATCGAAATTTATTTTTTTTGAAAATAATAATACTTGATACCAATACATTCAATATTTCTTAAACCATAAGTCACGAATACGAATAAGGGTGTTTTTCTTTTATGATAATTGATATAGTAAAATGAAGAAAGTGTCTTGTGAAGACTTGACAAACGATGACAAGGTTTATTCCTCCCTTGAATTTATAACCTTAATAATGTCTCGAACCAACAAGAGGGCAAAGAATTGCTTTTATTATATAAATGCGAAAGCATTTTATGGAACTATTTATTTGTCTCATAATCAAAATAACATGATATCGGTTTTAAAACTCTCTTAATCTTGCAACGTCCTCAAATATTTTAAATTTCGCTTCACCGTTATTTTCATTTGACTTGAATATGAATTTAACTCGTCATAGTTTTGTTATTCACTGCATAATAATGATAGGAAATTAAAATAACAGTACAAAAAAAACAATAGGTAAGGTAAGGAACGCATAATAAATCTCATAAATCGACTAACATTTATAACAGCGAAACAAACAATACTGTAGATCAGTCTTAGTCGAGTGATATACAACAAGCTCTACTTAAACATTTAATATATGTACGATTAAATTGTTTTTTTGTTCACAAATATATGGTCATGATATCTTAGGTCTTCGGATACAAAAAGCCCATTTCAATAAAAACTATGTCTTTCGGATTAAACTGGCTATTTTGTTATTATGATATACTATTGCTCTTCTTTTACTTCTTTTATCTTGACCATGAAATAACACTATGAACGTGTGAGTCAGTAAGCCTTGCTTTTTATAACTTGTACCGAACAATATTTAATTTTTTTTTGGGTACTGCCCTGTCGAGGTACGAATCAGTTGAATGATGGTGAGAACATACCTTAAACCATTTGCAGCCATCTCTGCTTCCAAACTTTCAGCATCGCCATAATAGAGAACCTCTGAAATAAAAATTTTCCAACAGTAACTTTCTGGCAAAGGGATGTTCGTTAAAATCAATTAACGTTATATCCCAGAAGTATTGTAGGAAAAGTGTGGTTATGGTCGCTGTAGAGTCGTCAGCTTATTAATAAAGTGTAGTAAATGTATATTGACTTGTATTAAGTACTATATAGTTTTTCAAGTAATTCATTATTAAATATATTAATGTATTTAATATTTTTCACCCACATACTTTTTAAATTATTTTTTATTAAATCGTTTATTAGTGTAATGTACAATTATATATCAATCTAGAATCAATACTAAAGGGTTATGGACTAAAACATTGCACTAATCAAATGATCGTTAGTCATTTATGAACGAGTTCCATTGTATTAATTTCGAAGTGCCATGGGAGTAGTTCTAATCTTGATAAATTATAGTACAATAGGCAGAATTCCTTGTAATGCCGAAAGAGGAGAACAATTTTTATAAACAGAAATTATCTAAATCTAATGTTTCAGGAATTTAAGAGTCAAAGGGGAATTGTGATTAATGAATAATCGTTTCGCAAAAAGGCCAACGTAAATTAATTAATCTACGTTTACTTTAAAAGCCTTTTAACATTTGGACTGTTTTCTCAATATTTCAGTTACATATATATGTAGTGTAGTTAATTACATATATATATATATATGTAGTAAATTGTAAAATTTAATATACTTAGTCTTCTCTTTGTAACAACACTTTTCATTACGTTTGTATCAAATATGTGATTTTCATTGATATTTTGTTGAACATTAGATTAGACAATTGCTTAAAATTAAATCCATTTTTATGAAATTGTAAGAATAAATTCAGAAGTTCTGCTGTATTCAATTTGGACTCGTCAAATTTAAAACTTGTTTATTGCCTGCTGTTTACTTTTAATTAAATATTTTTTTACATATAACTTCGCTTCCTTTTTCTATACATTTATATCTATAAACATATATTTTCCTTTATTTGTAATATATTAAATATTTTGTAATAAAAATATTTCCATCCAAAACCTCATATATATATATAAAAGAATAAAATTCGATAAGATATCACTTGCATAAGATTTATGTAAAGGATTGTACGTATTTTCGTTCTTCCTTTTGAAATGTTACTTCCTTTTTTACATCGATCTCAAGTCACGTCGAGGAGAATTTCCTATTCATTTTCAGTTTGAAAAATACGAAACACAAATCTTCTAGGGATTGTGTTGAATATTAACAATATTCTGTTTATTATTCAATATTATAGAGTGAAAATAAAACACTTATATGAATAAAATTGTACCCGACTTTTCACTACAAAAGTTATTGAAGTGTTTTATTTAACAAAACGATAAGTTATAGCAAATTAATATCTTTTTTTATGCTCACTGTACAATGATGACAGTATTTTTAAGGCGTTTGTTAACACTATAATATAAGAAATATTTTTTTTTCTGTGCTTTTTAATTTTTATTCTATTAAGATTTCGTTTGACTTTTAAAACTGAGTCATATCATTTTGATCTTTTTATCGATTCCTTTGTCTACTTAAGGAGAATTATTCTCAAGTGTAAGTCGAATTTAATAAAATATCGTTTTCATTTTTAAGAAAATAATTTAAGAATATGGAGATGAAAGAACAATAAATAAATTTACCTATCCTTGTAAAACCGATGGTAAATCTAATTCAACTTAAGGTTATAATTTTACATTTCTTATTAAAAATAAGTCGTGGTGGCCTCTAGGTTAAAGGCCCGCCTCTCATACGTGAGTACGCGGGTTCGAAACCTGGCAAGTACAGATGTGATCTGTTCCGAGTCATATGTATTTTCTAAGAGTATTAAGACACCTTTGACAGACCGTGAAGGAAAACATCGTGAGGAAACCTGGTCTTATAGTTTCAAATTGTAAGACTGAAATCGCCAACCCATCTTGAGCAAGCGTTGTGATTAATGCTCTAAACTTCTCCTGTGAGAAGAGGCCTTTGCTCAGCAGTGGGTTCCTATAGGCTGATGATGATGATAATATGGTAAAAAATATTTTAATATCTTACCTCACGCAGACATGAAACATTTTATATCATCCTCATTAAATTACTTCAAAGTAAAAAATGGATATTTAGCTGCCAATTACATTATGATAAAAATGTGTCATCTCAGAATTAAAGTTCATTATTATGTTAAACGACTATTTGGACTATTTTTATTATATTTATTGTTAGCATTTACAACGATTATACAACTTTTATATATTTTTTATTGTAACTGGGTAGTGCTCGAATACAATTCCTCCTCGTGCTTGGTGAAAATGCACTATCTACTAAGGCTGCTAAATGCACTATCTCAGTAACAGTCTATTCAATCTTTCTTTGATATAAATAAATACCCATATTTTAGAAGGAAACACAGACGCAGGCACAATGTTTCAATAATTGGATGCGTCAATGAGAAAGAAAACAGAAAGTAACACTTGCATGGCACTGGTAATCATAAAATTATTAGAAAATTAATTACAAAGTAATATAAGTATAGAAACTGAATAAAAATTAAATCCAAGATAGAAAATAGAGCTAGTATCTCTAAAATAGTATGAGTCAACATATTTTATGGTAAAACATTTTGGACTTTTAAGCTACAAAAATTGTAGGTTGGCTTCATTGTATAGTAAGTCTTATGTGCATATTATTATAGTACATCCACAAAAGTTACACGTCATTTAAAAATAAATAATAAATGTCACTAAAGTATCTTCCTATAGAAGCTTCACGGTTCAAAGAAGACCCTGTAGTGCACATTGTATCAGTACAAATAAAAAAAACATTAATATTCATCAATTTAACATAAAATTACAAAAGATCTTCATAAAAGGGCTCTTTACGTAAAATACTTCTATAGGAAATTAGAATATATTGTCAGTAAATATATATTTTTTATATTCTTGAAAAAACTTTTTGAGTATTATTTTAGACAGCTATAAAAAAAAGTGCTTTTAAAAGTGTATCATCATCAAATTCCCAAACTTTTTCTGCTACCTACTTATTCTACTTTATTAAAAGTCTTTTTTATGAAATCTTATTTTAAGAAAAACAAAAATGAAATATGCTTACTGTATAAATAGAAGTTTTACACGTACATACATCCATAAGCTCATGGTATACCTCACTTAAATAATTACCTCCGAATTATCAAAGGTACTCTCCATTTTAATTTTACTTTGTTTAATAAACAACAACAAAAAAAAAAAATTGTAATTGTTAATGTCAGTTCACAACTTCTATTACACATCCCTTTTGATAGTTTAAGTTTTGAAGATAAAATGTTTTAAAAAATTACCACTTACAAATATCCAAACATAATTAATAAAAGAATAACAATATAGTGTGAACTTATTTCACTTTTAAAACATCTTTTAACATTGATTTTCAAAGGAATGTTAACGAAATTTCTTTACGTAAAATCTAACTTGCGAACTAAGTAAAGATTGAATCTTTTTTATTTGTATGTTCCTATGACTTTTAAATGTTATTTGCTTTAGCTACTACGATAAAAAAGAAATAATAATTAAATATCAGATTTAAAATAATTCAACATTATTTATTTTAGTTTGTCAGTAACTGATAAAATCACTTAAGCATTATGGTAAGTTAAAAACAAGTTAAAGAGTATGGATAAGCTAAATTAACAAATTTAGCACATTTATACATATATAGACAAAAAGTTTTAATAAACCGCTTTGGACACTTTGTTAGCATAAGACAAATAACTTACTAGATTTTTTGAAAACCTTCATTAGGTTTTAAATTGACTTGCTTTTTAAAAAATATCTGAAAACTAAATCTAGGGCTTCATTTGTTTGTTTTATGTTCGTAAAACTCAGTTGTTTACAATATAGAAAAAACGCGTGAAAAATGTTTTGAAATGTTTTTTAAATAATAGTTAAAAAACTTTGATATTAAACATTGTTTAAAAGTCGATGATTAAAAAACTTGTTTTTCAGTGTCTCGATTTTGATTTACAGCAAATTCGGCATTTAAAAAAATATTGGGAGACAATAAAGACACAAAAATGGTATATTTTTTTAAATTTCGACTTGATGCTTGACTGTCTTTTCACCGGATGGTTGAAGGAAATCAAGTCGTAGGTATCACAGTAACTTCCTTTTCAAAATTTTCTTGAAGACACCTAAATCATAATTCGAAGGAAATACATACAGTCGCAGGCAAATTATTCAACCTCTTCACTTAGCGCATTAGGCAGGAGGAAGCATACCGCTTGGCGCTGATGAGATGGAGGTCTACAACGAAATGATGGAGGCCCACTGTGCGTCTGGTTATACAATGATAGAAAAGTGATGCGCTAACTAATTCTTGTAATTCCCGTGTAGTCTCTCCAGAGTATATCATGTAAATTACCAAGAAGCTCTCTATTTTTCACCTGTGCTCTAGGCTGACGAGATTGGATTTAACCTTTTTTGCACGTTTCTCTACTAAGTCCAAGCAAGTCAAGTGACATTTGGCAGCGCCTCCCCAGGTGTGACAGAGGTTCACGGTCCCCCAGAAAGCCTGAAATCGAGGTAAATAGACCAGAGAATATGCCATATATGCTTACCAATATAGCAATCATGGCAGACCCTATTGAAAGCCTTCGACACGTCGAATTATTCTCTAGAACTCTTCTCCTGTGTGACATATACTAGAAGATTTCGTGAAACCTATTTTTTTGACCTCTGAAGAGATCTTTATCTTCCAGGTATGCCATGAGGCGTTCATTCACTATACGTTCCATAATCGGGTAAGATTATGAAAATAATTGAAATCGGATGAAAATTAGCAATTTCACAAAAATAAAAAAATATGTATATAAAAAATAGTATTGCGGTGGAATTCATAATCAAATATGGACAAAAACATTGCTAAAACTTTAAGAGTTTAGGAATCAACAATCTAGAAAAAATAATATAATACATAATTCCTTATATTAACAGCGTAATGAGAGACTCAAACCAGCACTTGTCACACCGTAGTAGCTTGAGTAGAACTGGGTGACCTTGTTCTTAAAAAAATTAAAAGAAACCAATCTTAATTCCGTAAACGCGACACTTTTTGACACCGAAAGTAACATTTGAAATCAACTTGTTGGTCTAAAAAACTATGATATCCTGAGCAGTTTCGTGTTCTTAACATTCCTGTTAAAGATATTATTACACTTATAATTTTGAACCTATCTCAAAACCATGTATTTTCGTGTGATTATTTGTCCCATTCTTAATTTGATATGTTTTTGACCTTTGATTTCACTTACCTTGATTGAATCAATAGAATAAGGTTACGACAATAACAAAAAAGTTTTCGGTAAAAGGTAATCAGTTTATTGCAATAACAAATAGAAATTGTTCATTTGTATCCTTTTATATGTTTTATTAATTTTCAAATATGTTTAAAACTGACCTAACCTAATTATAATGATATGGCCGAATTTCTCTTTTACTTTAATAACTTAGTTAGTTCACCATAAGCATTTACAATTAATATTTATTATATCACCTTATATTTTATTGAAAGTCTTGCAAATTAAACCATCTTAGACTATGCTAGCAATTTTTGAAAGGGAATGTATAAAGTAAGCATAGATTGAGATTTTAGGTGTACACAAAATATTTACATACTAGAAAAACATTGGAAAAATTTTATGTTGATACTTTGAAACTTGATGACAGTTAAGGCATCGTAATGCTTATTCCTCGTTAGGAAAAATAGTATGTATAATACTGTTGCTTTTCTCGTGATGACGGTTGCAAAAGATACAAATAAATGATAATTACTGTATTCTCGTGTAATAAAAATATTATCGTAGATTTTCTTTTATGATTGTTAAATAAACTACAGGAACGTAAACCATGGGCTTTTTTAAGATGAGGATTTAAATTACTCAAACTATAAATAAGAGAAAGTCGTGGTAGCCTGGAGGTTAAAGGCACGTCTCTCACACGTGAGGGCGCGGGTTCTAAACCTGGCAAGCACCAATGTGATCTTTCATATGTACTTTCGAGGAGTATTTAGACACCACTCACAGACGGTGAAGGAAAACATCGTGAGGAAACCTGGTCTTATAGTTTGAAATAGTAAGACTAAAATCACCAACCCAACCTTCTCCATGCGAGAAAGAAGCCTTTGCTCAGCAGTGGGCTCCGGTGGGCTGATGATGATGATGATGATGAAATAAGACATAGGTAAGGTTAAAATTACCCCTTGAAACTATAATTATCAAAAGCAACTACTATAACTTAGTATACTATAAAATGTATAAACGTGAAACCAAACAAACTTAAGATGATATGTGCTTCATTATCATCAAAAGGATAATACTAAAACAAATAATCATGAGTAGTTTATATAACTTGGTCTATGAGATTGCCTCATCAATGGGCTAGAGCCGAATTACAAAATATATCAAGAAAAACATGTTACCAAGTTGTTCAATAGAGGACCTTTTTAAAAAAATCGAATTTACATGCGAGGGAACCAGTAAAATAGCGCTCATCCAATTATTAAAATAATTGAATTTTGTTATTTTAAAGTTGTATATCTTATCTAAATTATATATTATTGGGTTCTTTTCTTGATGATACAAAGCTAACTGATTTCAGAAGCCTGAACTGAGAGAAACAAAATTTTCAGTTTTATAAACTCCCTAAACCACATTTTTTATTTTGAGTAATTGGCAAGTATCCATTTCTAAACATATATAATATGACAAAATTAAGAGATATTTCAAATGATTTATATATATATATATATATATAGAGAGAGAGAGAGAGAGAGAGAGAGAGCTGCAAGAGAATTAGTGTGGTGTAAAATTCGCAAATTATGCCACCAAATGTGAATTTTAACGATTTTTTCCATTATTCAGTAGTTAAAATAACAAGGGTATTTTAAATAGTACTCTTGTTATTTAGGACATACAAATTTACACATTTCTATTAGCTTTTATAAATTAATTTCAATTTTCATATACTTAAATAGAGTTTCATTTAAAAACCAAATTATTCGTTTTTAAAATATTTTAATATAAATATTTTTCTGTGGACGTTACATGTAATAAAGATTAACATCAAACATACGGAGAAATATACTGAATCGTCGCATGGTTTAAAGCTTTGAATTAATTAATAATAGTGGAAACAACTTCTTTTAAAATCTTTCAAGTTAAAATTAAAGCTTTGGTCCGTTTCAAATAAATTGTATTTATCTTTAAATTTTAATTTTATTTTAATATTAACTTTAAATATAACAAACAATGAATGAAAACGGAATAAGCAAAATGTTTTTGAATGATTTTTCTACACGATACTTATTCAAAACGTTTATAACTTTATTGTTAATTTGCTTTACAAAAATATCTTAATTTATAAAACTATATAAATAATAATTCCAATAAAATATGTTATTAATATACATATAATTGAAATAAATATTCCCGTTATGTTTAAATACAGTAAAACAAATACTTTATTCGTTATACATGAACAGATACTTACATTTTTTAATGAAAAAATAGTTTAGATCTTCCACTTAAATTTCAACACATTTTTGTAGAAGTAGAACATACTTTTTACTGTCGCAAATTCAAGATAGTATTTGTCGAACGTGAGAAACGTAGATGAAATATAAAAACCACGAATGAAAGTAGATCATAAGTACAAAGAAATAGCAAAGCAGGATTTATAAGAAATGAAATGCAATATTTTTAAAATAATTTTAAACCGCAAACATTGAAAAGCGGGCAGTGGTATTGATATCATGAAATATTACCTTTCCTTGCTCCTTTTCCAGTCATATAGGTCATATAGATAAAAGGTACCTAGCTATATACATGTATACTTCACCTACATAATATATAATACCTTTAAAACTTTAAAATATACTTATTTATTTTTGTATAACTCCTAGAAACTGAAGTGAATGAAATATAACTACATCGAAATATTATCGTATAAAAGCCAACAAAAACTGAATAACAACAAAGGATTATGTAGATGAGCACACTCAACGTACATTTTCGATTCCTGCGAATTTAAAATTGTATAAACTGAAACAAGAGAGATGTTTTGTTCCATTAATGAACGAACACGTTGTATCCATGTCCACCAATCATAAAAATTTGTGACTGTTTTTTCTTTCCTCTTGATAAAAGAAAACACAATCTTAGTACAAAGTATGTTATTATGAATACACGAGCATTCTTTTGTAATACAAGCGGCCTGATTTTACTTTATATGTGTCTTACCAAAAACAATGTTGATAGAAAATAAATTATAAGACACTTTTATCTTATCTCTATATTCATGACTCTAAAATATTCAACAGATATAACGATTTTAAGAACAGATTCTAATTAACAATATAATTTGTATAACATACTGATGTTCCATTTAATTTTATTAATTATCTTTTCACATCTTTATTAATGTGTCTAAGTAATGCGAGCCTTCAAAAATAATAAAATTGGTGTTTAACAAATATAAACATTAAAGGCCATATTTAATTAATAAAGAAAAATAAGGTAAAGAATTATTATTTAACATTATATCTCTCTTAAGATTTAAGTATTTAACCTTGTCCAGTGTATTATGAATCAGGTGTAATTGACTAAAAAATTAATTTTTCCTAGCTTTATCCTTGATACGTGTATAACACAGGGAAAATTGTGTGTAAAATACTTAATAAAACTAAATAGCTTATTTCTCAGCAGATATTTTTATAGTAACGTTATATTATATATCAGCTTCATCTGCGGTAACAATGATTTTAAATTTAAACATACTTGTATAAGTACATAATATATTCACATAGTAATATAAAATAATTGCTATTATGTTAACTACATAGTATCAATTAGAAACACGACTATGAAAAATGACCCTTCATCCCAGCCGATTACTACTTTGCAGCCATTAGTCTCGTTTGAGCTTGCTTTATGTCTTCTCCAACGTACTGAGAACCCTAACTTAAGTCGTTACAAGAAAAAGGTGACTAAGTTCTAGATCATTTTATTTGAGACAAAAAAAAATCAGTAGGATGTATTAGATAAGTAATTTAATGAAAAGAAATGTAATGCTATTGAAAAATACTTGGTAATATCAGTTTCTTTAGGAATGTTGATGCGTAGATCGATCCTCATATTTAAATTAAATTTAATGCTGAAATATAATATTCCCACTGGTTGAGTATTGATTTATCAGACGTATTATTTTAGCAAAGCAGTTATAAGGATTTCAAAATTATCAACAAATATTACAAGTTTTATGGTTACCAATAACGAGGAACAAGTGAAACAGATTCTGAGGGAGAACACCAAAACTACAATAAAATATTTCATATTCTAGTGGAAAATTAGACCACAACGACGCTTTGAAGTCAAATAAGTTCACCAGACAACAAAGCAAAGTTAATTAATTTCACACGGCCATTAAATTCTAAAAGATAGAAGACACCCTCACTAACAATGCTGCTATACTGAATAGTGATAAAAAAATTATATATAAAGTAAGAATATCCTATTATAAAGTAAGAATAAAGAATCAATGCCACAGAAGAAATGCTCAGGGAATTAGTGTAGCAAAAGCGCTGGTTATAAATTGTTATGATTATAATTATAATTGGTACTATCATAAAAGAATTGTGTTATGTGTTGTATTAAAGAATTGTGTTATGTGTGTTATGTGTTATGTATTGTATTGAATTAAACGAAATTTACACTTCTGCGACAATTTCAACGAATTATTGTATGACATCAAAATTATATTTATAAGGCAATTTCAATATTCAATTTTTAATCTAATTTGAATGAACATTTAAGTAAATGTTATTGTTTTATATCTTATTAAGAAAAACTGTTTTTTATCATATTGAATATTTATTTCATTATTATTGTGACTTTATTCATATTCCACAATTATTTCCATTCTTAATAAGGAAGTGAACCTCACATACTAATTTTCCTACTTATCTCTTCCTTGTATCTAAAGTAACGAAAACTATCCGATAAGAAAATTGCCGCATACTTACCGATGGAGAAAAGTTTTCCTACATCGACGGCGATAGAGCTTTACATGCAGGACTTAATAATCTTCGATCATTCCGCTCGCTTTTTCAAACACCCACTTTAGACGAGAGGTCTAAGTTACAGCACATTTCATAACTACGGTCCGACTGAGATATGAAGAAGAGGTCACAGGTTTCCTATTTTTGGCATATCTTATGACTCTACTCTAGCCCGGTAATAGTAAAAAAATTAAGCCTTTCCATCTTTGCAAGAATATTCTGGTCGAACTATTCTTCATTATATTATGAATTGACTTCAACTTTAGATTCACCTTAACCTTAACCTTAGCACCAAATTATTACCGGATATTAAAATTGTTAACTTAATTAACTTGAAACATCATAAACATTGTGTATTAAATCCAATGTTTTTGATAAGCAGTGTAAAAATTAATTTGCATGTGCAGATCTTATTAGTGAGTAAAATATAACTCTTGGTACACGAATTGATAGCATCTTGTTGTAAGAAAATTCGTAAAGAAGTTAAATAAGATAAATTTCCTAAATTGCTTTGGAGAGCCGTAATTTTAGTATAAGATAATAATATTAATTCAGTCTCGGTGGTATAATGTTAGTACCTACTTACATTCTTCCCCGGTAAGTTTAATTCAATAAGAAGAAAACCTTTAAGTTTCACGTAGTTTTGTTGTAAGTTGTGAGCAAAATCTATTTTAACTTTTTAAAAACACATAAGAAGTATTAAAACCAATACTTGGTGGTTTTATGAAAATTTATAGTATATAGTATAATTTTTTTTTAAAGGACACTATAAAATTTAATATAAACTCGTATAATATATCTTCATTATAATGTATACTATACCTTTTTTGAGGTTACATTCGACTGATATTATATTACTTCTTGTTTGTTCTTCGTAAATGATTGTAAAACAATTTATTAATGACAAACGCATCATCGTCGTCATTAATGATGGGTGGCCTGGAGGTTATGGGACCGCCTGTCATGCGTGAAGGCGCGGATTCGAAACCCGACAAATATCAATGTGGTTTTTTTTAGTCATATGTACTTTCTAACAGTATTTAGACAGCACTGACAGACGGTGAAGGAAAACATCGTGAGGAAACCTGGACTTATAATTTCGAATTATAAGTTTGAAATCGCCAACCCGTCTTGAGCAAGCGTGGTGATTAATTCTCAAACCTCCTCTGTGTGAGAAGAGGCCTTTGCTCAGCAGTGAGCTTCCTTCCGATAGGCTGATGATGATGATATTGATGATGCATCATCACAGAATATTTCATTCCATTCAAATTATCAACTTTGATGTTTTAGTAATTTAAAACGAATTATAAACAAGAGGTAATAAAATTTATAGCTGTATATGTATAAGTACAAGGTTAGATTAAGTTACTGTATTTAATTTGAACATTTTGTAACATATTTTGATTTAACTAAAATGAAAGGGTGAAAACTATCAAGGATATTTTATATCTAATGTTATCCTACACTCATACTGAGTTTCTCACGACATTTACATTATTACAGATGAAGAAATTTTAAATTTAAATAAAGCATTTGTGAACTCCAGATCCTCGTTATTTTATAAAACCTAAAACCGCATCCTCCCAACACAGGTATGAACGATGCTCCATTTTGAAGTTTACAAAATAGACATGTATTTTATAATATATATTAGATGTTAAGTTGGTAGAGCCTAGATGTGGTTCATTTACTACAGCTTGAAAATGGACTGGCTCGACTGAGGAAGTACCACCGTCTCATGGAAGATATTCAGTAGTCTTTAAAGGCTACGTATTGTCCAATAAGTGAGAAATCCGGTTGCCTTTTTCCTGTTCCCACCTTTTCCTGTCCTCTCCTCTCCTTATTCCCTCCCTCTTAACAACTATGTGGTTATTACTTTCAACAATATAAATAAAGCTCTTTGTCACTTTATTACAATTTGAAATTAAAATCAAAAATTCGTATCAACGGAATTTTATTTATAAAATCTGGCTCATTCACGACATGTTGTTTGAAAATAGTTTATTAAGAGAAAATTATTAACATCAATGACGTAATAAAGTATAACGTTTTACATAAAAAAATGTAAATTTTAATTTACTTCTATGAAATAAATTCATAATGAACGTTTATCAAAAATTTATAAAAATAAATTAAGCATTGTTACACCCTTGAAAATAAAAAACGTGACTTCACTTTAATTTATGGGATGATGTTGATATAATCACTTCAACGACGATTTATTTCACACTCACTTAAAACAACATACGCTTCTTACCATTTCTCCATTTATATATAAGCATTTTATCTAAACTTACCACATGAAACAAAATTCTTTCTGAGCAAGTGGATAAGGATAAACAACTTAACGAATGCTAAATTATTGTGTAGGTGAAGAAAATAAAATCATACTTAGACATTATAGGAACTTCGAGTAACAGATCAAGTTCCTTAGATAACTTTATTATATATGATCATTATTTTTACTAATGCAAGAGACAATATTTGATTGATGCTTAAATGTTTTACATTCTCTGCTTATGATGGAATTTTTTATGCAAAATTACGTAAGTAAGCAAGCTGTTCTTACTTTACTTAAACCTTAACCTAAAAGTAACTAGACTTACCTTTGATGGGTGTCATTAGAGACTGTGGATAATCAATCAAATGAACTGTTACACATCAATCTACGTCAAGGCAATATGGCTTTAGATGATTCTAAGACAAAAATATGCATGAAAAATAACTGAGTTCCCTTCTTATTTATTAAAATAGACTTTTTATTGAAAAACAATCTGTATTTCATGAAAGCATAAAAGGTTCAACGTGGACTACGCTAATGTATTTGTTTTTTATCAAAAAACTCCTGGCAGAAAAATAAGTGTTTAAATTTCTAGATTTTTTTAATTTAGTGACTTACAAATTCAGTGCTATAGCGGAGTTTTTTTATTTTAAACATTTATTCTTTATAATAATTGACCGATGCAAATTAAAAAATTACCTGTTAATGAAATCATAGTTTAAATATTCACACAATATATTTAAGAAATATATTAGTAAGTTTATTTCATGATGCTTAGCTTCTTATTCTAACAATCTTATTGACGTTCTGCTATATCATATTCAAATGGCGCAATAAACCGACGAACAAAGTCTCTAAAATAATTTTTGAAATTCTTCATTATATGGCAAATTAATTTATGCAATCTGTAAGGTCCAACCAAAATAGCCCGCAAAAAACAGTACAATGTATTTTAATAACCTAAAGGACAATATTAATTCTTTCACAAACAAAATTCCATAAATCAATTCCACATAATTTATTCAATAGGAGTTTTTGATTCCCACAATATAGGAAAACTATTGTATGTTATTAAATTTTGCTTTAATATTCTATTTAAAACTTAAATTGCACTCTTGGAAGACAAAAACTAATACAAAAACTCTTTTTTCTTTACTTAATGTGTTGTGTGAGTGCACAACTGATGCAATTACTAATAATAAATAATATGTAACAATATATACACGGGTAGGGTCTGTATTCACCAAAACAGTAACCACAGCTTACAGCTGCTTCCACCAATACTTTTCTTGCAAATTTCATAAAAATGTATTTTTTTTTTGGGGCTGGCTTCAAATCATTTGAGAATAACCCAAATGCCTAAGGTAAAGGCCCACAGCATCTAACCGCTGAAACTTAATAATATATAATTACTATCTGTTACCAGCGACTCCGTCTGAGTAAGAAAAATAATAAGAAACTATGACAAAACTTTAAAGCCCCGTAAGCGTCCTGCCTCCCTAACTTACTTTTTATTACATCAGCTACCTGCCACTAAGATCCGTTAAACGCGGTTCAGCCATTTTGGGTTGTATGTATTTTTTGATGCCATATTATAAAAAAAATTAAAAAATTTCGTTCAAAAATTTTAAGGGTGAACAACCCTTATCACTAAGGGGTATGAAAAATAGATGTTGGCCGTTTCTCAGACCTACTCAATATGCATACAAAATTCCATGAGAATCGGTCAAGCCGTTTCGGAGGAGTACGGGAACGAACATTGTGACATGAGAATTGTATATATAAGATTTAGCAATAATTTATAATTAGCGGCACTTTATGAAACAAGTATAGTATTTTTTTATTGCAATAGAATCAAAACAATAATATAGTCATAGATAAAAGTGATAAAAGTGTCAATAGATTGAAACAGAAGAGCAGAACGTATGTATAGAAGTACATTTTTACTGTATAATCAGTAGGAATTAAGTATTAAGTAGGTTAATATTAATGTGTCGTGAAACAAAAAGAGTTTCCTCGTAATCTGACAATTAAAATACAATAATCATCTGGTACGAATAAAATTATGAATAGTTAAAAATTATTCTACAATGACAGATTTGTTTATAGAAACAGATTTAATTTCGTATTGTAAAATACATTTATACATTATTATACATTTTCTTTACTTTTTGTTTAATATTATTACTCACGAAGATAATTAAATTTATGATTTTGAGTACCAAAGTTCACAATAATAATTTTTATTTATATATATTGTTATATAAAGAAGCCTCTGACATGTATCCGTTTGATATTGCAAAATATTTATGCCTATAAACTCTCTTCTGTCTGCCCATTTTTTTCATTAAGTATAATTAACTTAAGTAAAATCTTTTGAATGATACTTCAGAATTCAATATAAGGCGATAGAATATTCATTATCTTCACATCGGATCAATAGTAGGTTTGAATTAAAGGTCATCTTTTTCATATTAAAATATTCAATACTTATACGTAGACTTTAAACGTTCCTTACAAAGACTCCCTTTCCAAATCTTATTTGGAATACTTAAAGAAATATATCTTTATTACTTTACGTTACTTTTTGAGTTACCAAAGTTACCTTTTAAATTTTGCCAATGTCATGTTATGTGAATTTTAAATTGAGATACAGATCAATGAACAAGATTGTGACTGGATACTGAAAACTTTGTGTTGCATTAGCTTTCAAAATAGGATACCTTTTGACACAAAAAAATCCTCATCTATTCTCAAGTTTCTAGATATTTATCAGGAAAAAGGAGCTTTCCATTCCGAACGTTAAAAAATTAAAAATTTTGCTTTGAAATTACAAAGACGCCCTCAACGTTAGCTGTTAAGTAAAAAAATATTTTTATCTGTTTGATTTTTACATTACAGTACAGTAAAATTGATTTAATTTTTGTAATTACAATTGAATGTAGCTTACTTAATAAGCAGTGAAAATTTATTATTATTTTAAATGAATTTTCAGTTCGCCAGTTAATTCAAGTCAATTTTAGTCTTTATGGTTGACGTTAAGTACAATGGAAAAAATAAATTAATCTCATGGAAATATAAATATTTAATTTCTATCAAACCGTTCAACAACATCAGGAGCTTGTTGTTGATCATAGAAAATGTTATATTTACCATTGAAATTAGTTTCTTTAAAGTTTTTTTCTTTGTTTCCATCTGTGTATTTAATAGAACGAACCTTGCTATGCTTATTATTTTTTTTTGTTCTTGACTGTCATTGTATAAATACACTTTATTTTTTCATATAACTTTGATACTATACTTTCAAAGACTTACGTGGGTTCTTTAAATAGGAAACAAATCCATTAGTGTCCATTTAATTAGAAGCTCTTTTTTATTTAAAAAAAAATATTATATATAGGAAAACAAACGATAGATCTTATGTTTTAAGTCCGTCATGGGTTGATAAATATCATGAAAGCTTCATATATATACATTGACATCTAACGTAATTTTAACATCTTATTAATTAGACCTTCAAAATATATAAATATTCCTATTTACATAAAGTTATATCCAATTATCTACGTTGCTCCCATATATGCCTTATATGCCTTACATATTATAGTTTCTGAAAACAAATGATTTAAATCTAAAATATTAGAAAGTCTACTAATGTATACGTCATGACTTAATTAGAAAGTAATACAAAAGATTTTCTATTGAAATGTTATTAGGGAATGTCAATTAAAAATAAAAGTAAAATATAAGATTAAGGATTTCTGATTTTTAAGTTGGAATGTTTTCATCTTTTAACAATGAATCCTATTAATGAAACTTGTTAGATCGTTAATACTCATAAGTATTGAAAAAAATAAGAATTTTTGACTGCTTTTTTTTGCTCTCCAACAGTCCATAGTATTATAGATTTATTTTTTATTTCCTCCATAACATTATAGGTTAAGAATCATAGGCTTAGTATATTAACCCATTTTAAAATTTCAAATGACAATACAAGCTCTCAGCACTTTAACAATATGCTAAAATACTGTAATTATATACACATGTAAGTATATTTATGTCATTCTTAATCCATCTTCGTTTTAAGACAAACACCCTTTTTGATATTTCTATTCACATATATATTTTAAACAATACTCGTGTTAGCTTATTTATTTTAAATGATTTTTAAATTAATAAATAAGAAAATTTATATAATTACTTTAGCAAAGTGAACGATACAAGAAAAAAAACTAACGCAATAAATATAATTATTAAAAACGATTTAATAATAAGATATATTCCAAATATATATTTTTTTGTAAGATCTAAGTGATTAATGTGGAATAAATTACTCAAAGCTTATGAAAAATTAATTTTTCACGTTCATTTACACGTATAAACTCGCAGTGAGGATATAATCTTCTAACTTTTAAAATGCTAGATGTAAAGCTGGTAGATTTAAACTAAAGTATACTATATTCAGTTCGTTGATCCGGAAAAATAAAACATGGAATCGCAGGATTCTCATTTCTCTGACATGAACATTTAATATAAAAAAAATATAAACCGGTGATTGCAGGTAAAAATAAAATATAGTATTCTTTGAAATTCCTACTTGGGAAACATTTAATAGTAATGTTTTACAGATTTGTATAATTCTTTCTTTTTTAAGACTTCAATAAATAATTAATAAAATATTTATTTTATTTAATGCTACCATAAAAATCGATTGCGAATTCAAAAGTGATTAATGATAACAAAAGCGAATAAAAGAATATAAAAACAAAAATAAAAACAACATGCCTCACATTAATCCAATAGTGAAATAAAAGAACTGAAAAAATAAACCGGGGGAAATGAACTACAGCGACCAATGAATGGTAACGAAAAAAAACATGAAAAAGGATTACGTGAAGTACGGCATCAATATTTTTTGACTTATTTATATGAACAGATATGTATAATAGATAACTGACTGTTACGATTAATAAAAAGTATTAAATATTTCTTTTCATTTTGTTATTCCTGTAGACGAAACAGGACGAGAATTCTTGCAGCTTAACTTAAATTCAAGTAAAACATTGAATGGATTTGTCACGGAGTAAACTTAATTGAAAATTTAATGTAAAAGGTCTTAAATTTTTTGCTTCTGAGAAAGCGGTTCTTTGGAACGCGGTAATATCGCTGTTCTTCTTGCAACAAATTAAATAGATTCGTTTATTACGAGAGTAGACCGTTTTATCCTTTTTTATATTTTTTTCTTATTTCATTATATTCAACTTATCAACTTAGAATATTATTTCAAAAATTCACTATTGTCTTTCTAATAACTTAAATAGGTTTTTATCTAATCCGTTCAGCAGACATATAATATTTTAACAATGTAATGCATTTATTTTTATAAGAAATCCATTCAGTAGTGTCTATTGGGTAAGTAGCTTATTTTCTAACCCCCGACTATATAAGTCTCAAATAAGAAGAGTGAGTGCGTTTTTGTGTGAATGTGCCTGAGTCTGTATGTAGCATTGTAGGTCTAAATTGGATTACAAGTTCCAATGCGACTATTTCATTTCAAAGCCATTTTCCATGCACTGGTTCTTAGCCATATCTGGTTATTTCCCAAATTGAGGTAATCACTGGATTAAGTGCGTCATGCTTGCCATTATAATATTGTATTGACAATGAATAGGGTTCTAAAATTTAATGACAATTAGTTTTTTATTGTCTTCCAGCTTTCAGTATTCAATTGATACTAAACACGAAACATTAAAATTTATCTGTGAGTCACTTTCAGAAAAGCTTTAGGGTAAGAAAATACAGAAACAATTTTACTAACACAAAAGCGACTTAACTAAAACGATGTTGCCTAAAGTGTATTTTTATTTGAAGCCGATAATCATTTGAATAAAATATGCAGTAAAAGCTTTAGGTAAATTCTTATGACAGAAATTTGGTACACAACATTATGGTGCTGGTTTAAAAATAGTGTAGCATAATTATGGTTAGTGTAGAATATATTACAATATTTTACCCATACTCATACAAGGAATAGGAATACAATAGTTCAACAGACTTCAAAAACGGAAGACGTTATCAATTCGTCTGTACTTTTTTTTAATATTTAGATATTTCGCTGATAACATTACAGTCAGTTAAGATCCGCTAAGAAATTCATGTTATAATTTACGTCATAGTCTGCTTGCTTTTAAACTAACGTATCTGATGTCGAATATCGCACAGTATATAATTTGAGCTCAATTGATAAATGAGCAGCCTTAAATCAAGTTGTCTGCATTGAGTAGAATGTGTAATATTATATTCTCGATGATTAACACAGTGTATAAGCTGTTAAAATTTTTGAAATGACGCCTCTGCATTGTTTATTAACATAACATTTCTGTTTACAAAAAGGCTATGATATTTCTTGACTGGTTATTGTAATTGGAATTAATTCTCAAATCCTACAACAGAATATCTGTTTGTGAAATTTATTAAACAAAAACTTTTATATAAAAATGTTCGTGGTGTTTGGCGTTATTTAGTTACCCCTGAAGTTTAATATATCCTGTCTTTCTATTACTTACCACCAAAGTCAGATCAGGATCATTAATAAAATATTTTGTTAACTAAAAATACTTGAGAATGAAATTTTAGTCGGTGAAAATATGTAGGTTGTTCTTACAATAATTAATTAGAATTTAATTCAAAGTATTAAATTACTATGAATAGAGAATATATTAGTGTTCTGCTTATGTCATCATATTGTTATATGTATATAGATTTCATATTTATAAACAAGAAGATTTAGGACCTTGTTTTTGTTAAGTGTTATCATAATAAAGCAATGTTTCCTTTGACAAAAATAGTTATTTTTCTATATGTAGTTTATATCGCTGGTTTTACAATTGTAGACATATTTGGATTACAATTTTTTTAATTCAGTTTTATAGTTATAGCAGAATTTTTTCTTATATTTCCATGAAAACTGTACTTGGACATGAATAACTTTTATTCTCTATACATTTCGCCATATTTTAATTAAGATGACATCACAAATCATTCAAATAATCTTAGTTATAGTACCATCAATTAAATATTTTTGGCATTGGTGACTAACATGAAAAAAAAATTAAACTTATAAAGAAGAAATACCAGTAAGTGCTGAACCTTATATTTTGTTTTATCTTAATAGATAGGTATAGACACAAGTAATTTGGTATCCATTTTCCGATTTAATTTTCTTCAAGTTGTCGTGACAGGCCTAAAAAGAAAAGTAAGTAACTTCTTTCTTTGGTTTTAAGTTTATTTATTTCAATATCAATAAAAAATTTAAATAAAATAATTGATTTTATTTGAAATAAATTAAATAATAATTGATGTTTCATTTAAAAAGATTTTGATCTTATTACTAAAAAAAAATACTTCTAAACTAATACCAAAATGAATAAAACAGTTTTTTCAGTTTAAAGTAAAAAAGTTTCTGGTTTCGCGGAAGTCTATTAAGAAAAAAAGGTAACGTTGTAATACAATGTTGAGCTTCTTAGCGCGGTGATTCTGTAGCGATAATATATCAAATTGAAATTTATGTATCAGAAGAACTTGGAAAAAAGTATTAACGATGTTAGTATCGAGCTTTTATCAACTCATAAATATATATATCTGAAAAAATCTTTTTCTTTTTCTTATTTTGTCAAAGGCTACTGAATTAATGTATGAATTTTCTTGTACAGTACCTTGTTCTAAACATTCATTAAAGATGACAAAAGAGTTGCGTCTTTATAATAATTATCATCTCGATTTTTTAAAACGTCATAACACTTACAAGAATAACCAAACTTTCAGTTAACAGCTGCTATTTAATAAAAATCATAATGTATATATAATTTTTTAATTTTTTATTTCATTGAGAGTAAAATGATATACAAATAATCGCCTTTTTGTATATAAAAAAAACTCTAGTCCGAAATTAATCCTTTAAAATTTTCATTATGTTCATTAATATTTCCAATATTCTCATTTCATTATATTATTAAAATAATATTTTAAGCCGCTTTGTTAATTGACGGAAAAAGAAGGCTTGAGATGTGAGTATCCAAGGAGACTAAAATGAAATAAGAATATTTTGTATTATATTTCTCGTTTTCTTATAAGGCTCAAGAATTTGGTTGGCAAATTTGCTCTCAACAATACAGTTCTTGCTGTTATATCGTATAAATAAATAATTTTATGTGTGCCAATTCGTCTGACATATTTGAAGTAGAGATCCCTTGAGAAAATTCAATATTCAACTCATCATTAAACAGGGCATCAAAATATGACGACAGCCTTTTTAACCTTAGAATTATGCCAAAAGTTAATATAGCCAGAACTTTAAACATAAGTAACTTTTTCAATTTTAATCATTGTAAATAGCTTTTGATAAGTTTATAAAGATAAAAAAACGAATTAAGTATAAAAAATATGATATGATGAACATGCTATGCCCCTTTTTTACTACGTTCTTGTTATCCGTAGTCTAGTAGAGTTATCTTAAGACTTTATCAGGAATTATAATGGATTGGACTGACCTTCGATTTATGTTCCAAGGAATAAATGTTAAACGAAGTTGGTTTATCTTATATTACATACTTTACACATTAGTATGTGTTTCTTACTGAGGATTATAAATTCGCTGATTAAAGTTTTTGTACCCTTGTTTTTTTTGCATGTTCGTCTTATACTTATCAAGTTTAAACTAAGCAGAAATGCTGTGAGATTTTATATAAACGATGTTAATATTTTTTTTGGAATATTGAAGAAACGAGCTGCTATAATAATTCAATAAAACCATAAATTATCCTTATATAAATGTAAAGTTAATTTGTCGATAGAAATATAATATTACAATAAACTAAAAGGATATAAAATAAATCTTAAAAATTATATTACTCGTAACTTTATCACCGCAAATAGAACTCAAAACAATATTGTTAGAATTATCGTCGGTTTTTCAGTACGATTATGCACGCTAGTCAAGAACGGCTCATTCGATTCAGGTGTGGTTTTATATAGTGTTTTAAGTTTCGCTAAATATTTAAAGTTAGCCTGTCAATAATATTATTATGCCAATCAGCACATAAAAATAGGTACATCAATGTTAAGAAGGACGTCGAATAATTCATTAATTATTTTAATGTACTCTCGATATATCTATTATTTATCTATTCATGTAAGATTGTGACTGTAATTTATAAATAATTATAATAAAAGTTATGATAAAATATTCTAACTTTCGGAAATTTTTTATATCCCATCCAAGCTGACCTGAGATCAATATATTCATCACACAAAATAGACTCAGTTTGGGCGGGACAACTTTTGATAGTACACAAAGAGTTGTGTACAAAGCGAGGTCAGAGTCACACTGCTGCCCACTAGCTTTCAACTAGTCCAATATTGTATGTATATAGTCTATGTTAATTTGCTTTGAAGTTATTTAAGCCCGTATGAGTTGGATTTATAATTTTATTAATTTAGTAATATGTTATTAGCTTGGGTGAGTGATAAATAAAAAATGAATGGTTGTTTTCAAGTTATATTAAAAGTGTCATAAGGTAAACTTTTAATTTGTATGAAACGTGAAAAAACTGCAAACTAACGCCGATAAAAACTATTTGGTGATCGGTTTTAGCTTATACTTGATATAATGTTACCAAGTTGGATACAACACCCAGGAAGAAGAGGGGAAAATGACATGATTCTATGGGTGTCTAAAAAGATAACAGGTAATTTGTATTCTCCCGGAATTCATTACTCTAAATTCGAATCTATAAGAGATAAGGTAGTATGTCAGTGTTTCCTATTTTATTATGCTCTAAAATGAAGAAAAGAACCAAATGGAATATGCTGTTGATGTACAAAAGTGCTGGTTGAAAATTTCCATGAGACCGCTAACTTTATAAAAGCCTCATAAAAGCTTTATTGAATTTTGATTACTGTCAGTCTAAGTAATTTAACTGTTTGTTAAACGATTTGCTGTATTATATACAAAAGTGCACTCCAGATGACATCTTTTGATGCCAAACAAAATATTTAGAAATCAATCATGATAACTTTCAAAGTTTATTACCTCAATGGACCTAACTAAAGAAAAAAAGCTAAATCTTCAAACGAATTTTTTTATTAATTCACATTGGACAGGCTTATATGCGACATCATATAGAAAAGTACATCAGAAATTTCACAACCACAATAGATTCCATTACACAAGACTAAAATGACTATTATAAAGTTATAATTGAGGCTGACAGGCGTTCTGCGGAAAACGTCGTGGAAGGCACAATGCTGGCGTTGTAGATGAAATCACAGTAATATAACTAGATCACGAATGAATAGATGTGACATCGCGCTAAGCATTCATTATGATCGCTCAAAAGGTATTTGTTAAACTTACCAAGCCTATCATGCCCCGCGGTATCCTTTGATTTACTCGTATTTGGATAATGAACCTGGCTACAATTAAAAGCACAGGCTTTAAATACAAGCCTTATAGAAGCTACAATTCAAATGCATGAGCGTGCACAAAACTTTACTAAAACTGATAATTGCTTTAATTACAAAATATTTTCGGAACATTTATTTTTTAATGTGGATAGAAGAAATAGATTAAAAAATCAACATCAAACTAAGTGAAATTTCTTTATATTTGTTAACCAGCACTTCAGTCTCCCGTAATTGGAAACTAAGTTTTAATTATTATTAAAAACTATTCTTTAGTGTTTATAACTATGTAAGTGAAAAAATCAGTCACCGAACAAGTGTTATATTTTTCACACCTACCTACAAAACAATCATCTGAGAATATTCAAGTAAAAATGTTTCATATTATTAGACGAAATCCAGGACAAGGTTAATCAAATCACGAGTCGGATGTAATTACGAGCGGGGAAACTCGCTGATAAAAGGAGTTTCAAATCAAAAAGCGTTATCCAGTGCAAATTACAAACCTTTGGCATTTATCCTAGATGATTGGGACTCGTTAAATAAAGTAAAATGGAGAACTGTTATAATTTCATACTAATTCCAGAGAAGTAAATTAACAGAGAAGTTCTTTAAATGAAAAATACTACAGACGTACATACTCAAGTTAACTAATTCACTTAGAACTCTATTGAGATAATATTTATTTTAAGAGCTTTCAATACATACTGCGACTTATTAATAAAAATGTAATCATGGAAAGTCATAACTCATAAGGAAACTTTGAATTGAACCCGAGACATTTATCTCTCTCTCTTTATATAATATAATATAACTTTTTTAAATCAGTTACGATTAAATTAAATAAACAAATTATTATTATTTAACCAACTTAATAAGTAAAATTAGCTCTTTTATAGAAACTGAAACAAGACCTCATTTTTAATAAATCTATTATACTCAGTTTTCAGATTGTCAAAAGTTTTTGTTTCAAAATAACTTTTATCAAGTCACTCATAAATGTGACTCAATTAATAGATACTATTTTCATCCTTTATGCCAGAAACAGAGTTGAAATGAAAACAATGATGTGGGATATCAAAAAAAGGTTTAATATAGAAGTACATACATACATAAAAGCTGTTTGACCTAGCACGTTTTGCAATTTTTATTACTCCCTCATTGTTAAAGCTATTATCTGACAGACGAAACAGGATGATTAAAATTAGGGCTAGAATTAAAATTAAGTAACAATTTAAAACCAATACAATTACAATTAAAAAAATAATTCTAAGTGTTTAGCAAAAAAAACTTTCTGGGAGAAAAATTTTAGGCCATGATATTAGTGAAGCCAGAAATTTATGTTGGCAGAAGAATTTTTATGAACAAACAACAAGAGAGAACAAAATAAATTAAAGCGCATGTTTCTTATTATGTTATTAACACACTCATAATAAAGTTCTCTAGAGAAATTAATGTATCCGAGTAAATCGGTAATTCTATTAACAACAAAAATATGCAGTACTTAAAATAATTCCATGCCATTATTGTTAATGAATAAATAGATTATTAATTACAAAGTGTCAGTCCTGGATATTTACGTTTGTTAAAAGTTGAGAGCTCCGTAATGAAATTAATATGAACTGACATCAAAGTGAATAATCTCTTTTCAATTTATTGACAGAGAATCAAATTATCATTAATTAAATGTTTTGATTAAAAGTCCGCTGAAATTACGAGAAAGCAATAAAAGGTGCTAACAAAATTAAAAACATCAAAGCAAAAAACACGTTACAGGTAATTGTTTTTTATCTATTACATGTAGTCAAGTTGCAATTTATGTAAATGATAGGCGTTTGATAGCTTCAAACACGAATATGTATGGCCACGCCTAACACGGTAGACGCTTATTTAAATATTATATATATATATATATATATATATGTATATATATATATATATATATATATATATATATATATATATATATATATATATATATATATTATATAGTTAGTCAGTCATATATATATATATATATGACTGACTGACTTTTATTCAATCTAAGGTATCATTTTGTAATATATAGAAAATAAAGCACCTGACTCACAATACTTTAAAACACAAATAAAATTTCTTGTTGATATGAAACATATAACAGCTAAGTATCTTAATGTGACTGAGCAATAAAAAAAAAGTTGAGTCCACAATCATGACTATTATTTGACAGTAAATTAGAAAAGATATAATATTTCTTTCATCATCATCAGCCTATCGGAGCCCACTGCTGAGTAAAGGCCTCTTCTCACATGGAGAAGGTTAGAGCATTAATCACCACGCTTGCTCAAGACGGGTCGGCAATATCAATCTTATAATTTGAATTTATAAGGTTTAAATTACCAGGTTTCCTCACGATATTTTCCTTCACCGTCTGTTAGTGGTGTCTAAATACTCTTAGAGAGTACATATGACTCGGAAGAGATCTCATTGGTACTTGCCAGGTTTCGAACCCGCGTCCTCACGTGTGAGAGGCGGGCCTTTAACCTCCAGGCCACCACAACTTCCTAAACAACTTTACAAATATTTCTTTGCTGATTTATTTCTCTTGCACCCAAAAGAGAAGTACACAAAAAATTACATCCTTGATAAAATTAAGTTTGTCGCCATTCAAAAAAGAAAATCATTTAATTATTTCCATTAAGCTAAAAATGTATTTTTGCGGTTTATATAGTCCCATTTGGTTTTATTTACCCTTGATTACTTAAAAGATAAATTAAAAAAATATATAATTAAATGAATTCAAATAATATTATTTATAATGTTAGAATAATTATTTATTAAAAACTAAAAACAACGTTGCTGCTATTTGTGATATATTATTTAATGCAAAATAAATAAGCATTTTTTTCTACTTTTTCCTTCATGCTGACTTGTGTTACTCAGAGATGCTTTATAAAAACTCACTATAACTATAGACGGAAGTGAAAACTGTTAGAATAATAATGAAATATAGACAAGAATTTTGATTACATGTTTTAATTGTCTGTGAATCATATAAAGAATTATGTCAATAATATTATATTTTTTTAATGAAAATACGAAACCTATTTAAAAACAAATTTGGTACAAAAAAATATTTCGTGACAAAATATTATAAAGATGATGGAAATTCTAACCTCGTTACCTCGAGAAGTATTTACTAAAGGATCCCTTTGATGATGAAACCTTTGTAATTTTATGTTACTTTGATGAGTATTCAGATAAAATATTATTATAAAAGATATGATGTGCACTGAAGGGCCTTCTTTGAACCCTAAAGATTAAGAGAAAGATATTTTACCCACATCTTATTTGGTATAATCAAATTATGTCAACAGTCAAAAAATATATCATTGTATTTACATACATCACACAGGACATCACACAGGGACGACGCGAACAAGTTTTAAATGTTTACTACGCATTTAAACTTCAGAGATTTTTAGAAGAAAAGGAACGTTCGTGATAAATTTTTATGTACCATATAAATTAAATAATTATAACAAAACTCATTCAATTAGAGATTGGACATTTTTTTCAATGAACTAAAAGAAATATTTTTCTTTTTTTATTATTATTATACGTCTCATAATGCATGCATGCAAGTGTTAGGTGTTAGTTTCATATTATTTAGTAAAGTGAAATATTAATAATATTACTTCTTTGACCCATTCAAGGTCATAATGTGTGTTTTGAATAAATGAAGAGATATAAAGGAATATATAATCAGCTCCTTAGGGTGACATATATGTACTATGTGTATCAAAAGGTTCACAGGTACCGCCTTCAAACGTTATGTAGGTTAGTTAGGGTGATCGAGCATAGGATTAACAACGTGTGTACAACAATCTCGTTTAATAGAGAGCATTCAACCAGAACTAGCACTAAGAATAATAATAAGTTGCCAGTGAATTCAAACAGAGTGAGTAACAGATTCTAGACAAGAGTCCAAACCAAAAGGCTATCACAGGATAAAATGATCGCCTTATGTCACAGTTTTCATAATCTACCCTCTGTCGTTGATCGTAATTTTCCTGAATGTCAGCGTTTCTCTCTCATAGCTAACATAAAACTGGTCACGTATATCGTTTTTGCCTCTGTTATAATGTCCACCTAATATATAATATATAGCTGATTAAATAAATTTGTTAATAAATTTCTATGTATTTATTGCAGTTACACCTTACAACAGCAAGTTGTATGATTATAGAACGTAATAACTATTTGTATATAAAATTATAGTGTAATATTTGACTATATAAAAATTGTGACGCTATAGAAAAAAGTCAGAAAGAGACGAGACGAAACCTCTCAGCATTCTATGGATTCACCGTGCGGGTGCCGGGTCCATCACGTTGCAGGGAGAGGAGCTTCAACAGTGCCTGGGACTTGCGACCCAGGTGTAGGTTTAAGAGGTCCCTATCTAACGCGCGTTAAACGCTAACCTCCACTGTCCAAGCTCCTCTCTACCTAACCAAATATGAAACGAACCTGCTAGGGCTGCCTTCGACGCACGTTCCAAGAATGAACTGATGTTAGTTCTTGACAGACCTAAGTCTTTTAGCAGGTTGTAGAGAGATTTTGCTATTATACCTTTCGCTCCTACGTCTACCACGTACAAATTTACAACGAACATATTCTCAGTGAGTTCGTTAGTGAGCTCGAAATACTTGTTGATCTCGATGACATGGTCTTTGGGGGTGTTGGTTTCAAAAAGAAGCGTGAGCGCATGATTTCTAAAACCCTTTCGGGACGACGCGAGTATTGATTGCTATTTAGAAGTACCCTACATCCTACCAGCAAATGCTTAGCAGTTCCAACGGCCTCTCCGCAGATGTAGCAAGTTATTGCCCCATCTTATTAAATTACTTTGACCTGGGAGAGTCATCTGGAACGCATTGAGGTAAAATTTTAGATAGTATGAAAATATATATGAAATATTTTATAATTTTTGACAGAAATTATATAATTTTTATATTGATTATAAATTTGAGCTAATCTTAATATGATTGTCTCAGATAATACGATAACGTTGACATTTTGTTGTTAGAATTAAGTACATTGTAAATAATTATCATTCTTATAGGAAAGATATGTACTTGTACTTAATGTAAGGAGATATTAGGGAGAAATCGTTCTTATTTTTCTTGGTAAAAGTATTTATCAATAATTAGTTATTATACTGAAAGCATTGTTAAAATTAAAAAAATCATTTAAGTATATATTTTTATAAAATAAATTAATAAATATAATTTTTTTAATAATTTTGTATTTCTAATTTTGTGTAGGACATTTCAATGACCAACGTAAGAAACATCACGTCTTTTTATTAAATTTTCTTAATTTACATTATTGTAATAAGATAAAAGCTAAACCTCGTTATGGTAATAATTGTGGAATTAAAAAAAAATAATATAAGTAATCTTAATTCAAACTGTAAAGTAATAAATTCTAAACAAAACCAGATTTAAATTATCATATTATGAGTGTTTTAATAAACTAGTAAATAGATTGTAATTAACCTCTTAATATCCCCTGATAATAATAATTGTGTTAACGGTAAATGTAATATACTTTTTCCAATCATTTGTATTATAAGATAATAAGATCTTAACCAAAGTAGTAAAGTAGCCTTTTCCTGAAATAAATTTAAAACATATCTCACTTAAAACGTTCATGTTTAGTTAGCAGTTACATTGGATTTGCAAAAACAACAGCTGAAGCCGATATAACCTATATATGAAATAGAGATAAAAGTAGGATCCAGTACCATAAGTCACTTTATTTATTGCATTAATCATGGGTTTAAAACATATAATATCACAAACAACGTAATTTGCAAAGTAAGATTATTTAAATTGTATCTTTTATGAATGCATGTGAAAAATTTACCCTTTTTATAAAAAAAAAAAAACCTTAAGAACCAAGACTGGAAAGTTTGGAATGAACACAATCTCGTAAACGTATGGAGAAGTCTAGAGTAAAAGTTTTTCAATCTCAAATTTTGAAGTTTATAAGAAATATTCTTGTTATTCTCTACACAGCAAGGCGCACGTGATCGTATACTTTTATCTCTTTTTAATATGACGGAAACTTTATTTTGAAATATCTTTTTGTAACTTTATTAAATTACTATGAGATATTTTTAAAGCAAAAGTCTAAAGCTTAAGTTTTACTGACTCGGATGGCGTGATGCTCTAACAGTAAAAAAAAATAAGATAAGTGCTTAAGTGTTCCTAAGAAATGGAATCAATTTGATATTTTTTGTCTTTTATTTAGGTGGTAGAGCCTAGCTGTGATCAAGTTACTACAGATCGAAAATGGGTCAGCTCGACCGGGGAAGTGCCTCTCTCACAGAAGATCGGGCCCAAGTAGTCTTTAGTGGCTGCTTTTCGTCCGATGAGTGAGAGAGCGAGTTGGCCTTTCCCTGTTCCCACCCTTTACTGCCATATTTTTATTCCCACCCCTTTCTTTTCCTCAACAATCAAGGTATCCGCGTAATCAACGCATCCGCAACATCTATGTTGCGGATGTCCATGGGTGACGGTCACTACTGTCCATTAAGTAGGTCGTCTGCTCGTTTGCCACCTTTGATGTAAAAAAAATCTTATACACACAAAAAATGTGTAATACAATTTATGCTTAAGTGGTGGTAGAGCATAACTGTGGTCAAATTACTGCAGCTCGAAACTGGGCTGGCGCGACCGGAGAAGAACCACCCTCTCACAGAAGATCGGCGTGAAGTAGTCTTATACCACTGTGTTTCGTTCGATGAGTGAGAGAGGCGGTTGCCCTTTCCCTTTTCCCACCATTTCTTGCCCTTTCCCATTTCCTTTCCCTCTTCCCCAATCAAGAGTAGCAACACATCCGCAAAAACTATGTTGCGGATGTCCATGGGCTACCTCCATCAAGTAGGCCGTTTGCTCGTTTGCCCCCATTGTCATAAAAAAACAGTATTATATAAGATTAAGTAGGAAGGCCAAAGATATGGATATATAAAAGAACTTTATTCGGCAAGACGAGAATTCTAAATATAAGATCCATGCAATGAGCTTAGAAATGCAGAATCAGTAACGACACATCCCATTAGCACTAAAATGGCGCACTTCAATTCTTGATTGGTCACCAGCACTGCTAAAATTTTATCTCAATGCGTTCCAGATGACTCTCCCAGATCAGAGTAATTTAATAAGATGGGGCAAAGGTACCCAAAAAACTTGCTACATCTGCGGGGAGGAAGTTGGAACTGCTAAGTATTTGCTGGTGGGATGTAGGGTACTCGTAGATAGCAGTCAGTACTCGTGTCGTCATGATAGGGTTTTAGAAATCATACGTAAAGCGGTTATTCTTTCTGTGGCCAGAGCGCAAAAAGAAATAACCACAAACGTGTTATTAATAGGTTTTGTGAGAGAAGGCATTAGAGCTACAAAATCAAACGTCAAGCCTTACTCTATTATTAAAGCGGCTTCGAATCGGACTATCATTATGGATACGTATGAGAAGCAATATAAAATCCCAAAGGATATTTGTGCGTCGGCCTCCAGATCGGACATAGTTTTATATTCGCGAATTTTAAAGCGCGTTGTACTAATAGAGCTCACGGTTCCTTCGGAAACCAACATCCCTAAAGACCATGCCATCAAGGTCAACAAGTATTACGAGCTCACTAACGAACACACTAAGAATATGTTCGTTGTAAATTTATACTCGGTAGAAGTATGACGAAAGTATAACAGGCAAATCTCTCTATAACCTGCTAAAAGACTTAGGTCTGTCAAGAACTAACGTCAGTTCATTCTTGGAACGTGCGTCGAAGGCAGCCCTTGGTTCGTTTCAAATTTGATTAGGTAAAGAGAAGAGCTAGGTCAGTGGAGGTGAGCGTTAAACGCGCGATAGAGAGGGGTCCCTGAAACCTACATCTGGGTCGCAAGTCCCAGGCACTGTTGAAGCTCCTCTCCCTGCAACGCGATGGACCCGGCACCCACACGGTGAATCCATGGAATGCTGAGAGGTTTCGTCTCACATGTGTTGATGTATGATTCTGTAATATATGTTTAAAAAAGTAATACGAATTTCAAAGTCAAATGTTTTTTAACCCTTTCTTAAACAAATAAAGACTCGTATTAAGGAAGAGAGCTTTACAAAACAATGAATTCTTTTATTGGTTTTCTTTGGAGTAATATATTTAGAGACATTAGGGAATAAAATTCGACGAAAGAGACTTCCATAAAAACGGCAAAAGTTATTCAATTTGTCAAAGGAAATAACAGTTTTGCTATAAAATTGCTATTTGTCAGTAAATTAGTAATTTTAGACAACTCAAAACCTAAAAAGTATGAAGTTAACGCCTTAGACCAAAATATAAAATATAAGTCATAGACCATAAATATGTTATTAAGAGTACTTTTCTTATTTCATTTATATTACATTCTGTCTATCATTGCAGAGATATCACATCGATTTTCATTCATTCAGGTGAAAAGATTCAAATACTTCATCGTTGAAATTAAACTCATGATTAAAATCTGTTTTAAAAATTTGTATTTGTACATTGCCTTATCTTTCTTATATATCCTCAACGTAAATTTAACTACAAATTTGAATCAAGCAACAAATTATTTATTTACATGGGACTAGCAACTTTTTTGGGTCTATTCACACTTGTACATATAATGAAAATTACTATTTATGGTAAATATTTAATAGTATTTTCATGAGCATAACCACGAAGAGGTCCTAAGTCCGGACCTTAAGCGATGATCATTGAAAAATTTATATTTATTTAAATATAAATAAATATACATATATATATATATATTGATCACTATTTTAGTGAATTTAAAGTATTTCATAGAAATTTTATAAGCATTCTTCAATTAGAAGAAACAAGCGAGAGATAAACTTGATTAATTAACGTCTGCGAGGATTTATTAAAAGATATAACAATTCTCGTTCAAACAGAGAGAACTAGTAAATACAAATAAACATTTAAATTTTATTTTAATATCTAGTTCTTATACATTCAATTTCATTAAACGAGTTTCAAAAAAGGTTATTACCCCCATTGTAGGTATGTGGTTTCTTGGAAGCCTTTACTGAAGTTATATATTCTGATGTTTTGAGAATTTATATAAATGAAATGATTACCGTAATAAAATACTTCACATTTACACTTACACAATTATAAATCGGTATTTATAGCAATAAATACGTACGTGTATGTGATATAAGATAGAAGAAAATTACGACGTTAATTTTGTTCATCCAATATACGCGTATAATATAAATATATAAAAATCTATTTTAATTTAACTTAAATCGTTCTATAATATAAAAGATTTTTGTTATGTTCATACATACATTAAGGACGACCAAATGATTTTCATTTTGGTTTATTATACATGACATATTTACACATTATAGGTAAATACGATATATCCACACACATATATATATATATATATATATATATATGATGAAAGATTTCAAATACATAGTTCGACTGTAAACTGAATGTAATAATGGCTATCTGTTAAATTTACTTTTTTATGATATTCGTATATATTTTTAAAATTGATTACTTTCATATTATTTAACATATGTTTCTAATAATAATTTACTATTAAGAATCATTACTTTAAATTGATTTACTTATATTTATATGAATCGTGAAGAGATTGGTGTGAACTTGTCATTTAATTAAAACTAATATTTTTCGGATTTTACTACGCGAATTTTGTTACTTTAAAAACTACATAATCCCGACGTTTCGGTTACTTTTCAGCAACCGTGATCACGGGCAGGCGAAATGCGTAGTAAAATACGAAAAATATTCGTTTTATTTAAATGACTCGCGAAAGTCTTAGATCTCATTAGGTTGTCATTAGTATTTGTGGGATTATGAACGGGTTTTTTATGTTTAATATACAATAATCGTTCTGAACCTTGCACAGGATAATCATATTCGGAGCTCTCTAACGAATACTATTTCCTTTAAACATAACTCTGTAGTCGATAAAAACAAAACAAGTTAAGTAGGTTTACGAATTAAGTTATTAATTTCATGGCTCTACTATTTCTTCTTTTTGTCTTGATGAAGAGTAAATTTTAGTTAGTGAATACTATTAGTATACTATGACTTGAGCACTGAAATTTTTGAACAGGACCTACCTATAACTGCCAAGGTGATCTAGATATTTATATAAAAAAAACTATTATTAACAAATATCCTTTTCAAGAACACGTACCAAATATTATGACTGTTAAAATTTTATTGTTATATGTGAAAATTTTAAGGATTTTTTTTTTAAATTGAAACGAATATTCAACAACTAAATGTTATATTAAGAATATTAATATTAAAAACTTTTGACTTAAATATTTTTGAATCTTCTTGATATGTATTTGCGTACAAATAACTGCGTGTGGTATGATACTTCCAATGTTATATTCGGGAGAGCTTATTAAATATTTGTCTTTATGTCTATACCGTAGGTTTTTGTCGAAAATATTTTTTTTTTAATTATACACATTTTTATGACGATTACTTTGCATATTTTTACAATTTTAAAGGTATTTATTAGTTTCTTTAACTTAATTATGAAATTAATGAATAAAAAATTAATAAAAAAAAAAATATATCATATTTAAGTGCTTGTGCAGAGCTCACTATAAAATATTTAATAATTGATTAAAACAACTACCATTTCCAATTACCAACTCAGTTAATCCATAATTTATTCCAGTGTAATTGAGATCAATGAGTAGAATAAAATTATAATTGCTTCATCAATTATAAAAAGGTATTTTTTTACAAACGATCATTTTTATTTCGTCTGTTTGTTTAAAACATAAATCATATTTATAGTTTAAATTGTGTTACAACTTCGTGCATTACCTTCAAGTAATCTTCTACTAAAGGAAATTAAAGGCAACAATTCACAACTGTTAATAAACACACTTAAAATAATATAACAAGAACTCTTTAACATATTTATCTTGTATTTTTTTTTGTATTGAATATTAAGCATAAAACAAGTCTTCACAAATACAACGCTCAAAAACTTAAAATGAAATTAAAAAAATAAAACGAGTAAAATTGTAGAAATAATGTCAGGGACAAAAAAAAATATAAAAGCTGAACAAATGTGATTATATATTCAAACGGTTCAGTGTATTTACTCCCCACAACCTAGAATTGTTGAATTTCAATAAATTGCCTTTAAAAGCCACGCTTTTCTACAGCAATCATGTTGTTTAACTCTTTGTCATCTTTAGAAGATCCTGCACATCCCTTGCTTGGTCCAAACTTTTGGGGCCTCCGAAAGTTAGGGATGTGTCTATCCGATAGGAAAAGTGTTCGAGCAATTTATTCCATTGTTTTATGGTTATCCATTATGTTTGTTATAACTGAATACATTGAGCTCTATTGCATCAGATCAAACTTGACGGCAGCTCTTAAAAATTTATCTAACACCACCCTTACCCACGTCACTGTTATCAAAGTTATTACCTTTATAATATGGCAGAAAGATTGGATGAGCGTTATGAATCATGTATCGACTTTAGAATTATGTCAACTGAATGAAAAAAATGAAGACACTATAAATATTATTCGAAAATATACGAAGTATTCGAGAAACCTGTCGTATTGTTATTGGGCCTTAGTTCTTATTTCAGTGTTAATATTCGGTTTTGGGCCGCTGGCACATTATTTCTTCTTGGTATATATGAATGAATGGGATACTCCATTCCCGGAAATTGTTAGTTCCTGGGTCCCTTTTGATAAAACCAGTGATCCTGGACGCTGGGTCCTAACTGTCACACAAATTATGATGGCCTTCTATAACGGAGCCACTCTTGGGATATATGATTCTAATGTATTTGTATTGATGACATTTTTTTCTGCACAATTTGAAATTTTGCGGTTAAATTGCGAAAGAATTTTCGACAGCGGCCACGAGGGAATTACTTATAGTGAAACTGTTCAGAGAATACAAAAATGTCACTATCACCATGTCTATCTAGTAAAGTAGTGTATAATCTCAATTTTAATAAGAGAAAAATCCCACCAACCAAAAAAGGCTGCTTATTTATATTTTAACATGACCTTTTTCAGGAATTTTAAAGTTTTGAACTCTGTTATATCGCCTGTGATGTTCTTTTATGTGATAATTTGCTCCATCATGATGTGCTCCAGCTTGGTGCAATTAACTGGGGTAAATAATTGAATTATCTAAGTTCAGTGTTATAGTTTCGTTATAATTTATATAGCTATTAAAACATATGGATATATTTCGAATATATCCATTTATAATATATATTATAATGTTTGAAATTGACCGCTAAGATCTTCTTTAGGAAGGTTTTAAAAAAATATGTATTATTGGTTTTTATAAGTTATTAATATGATATATATCATTTTCACCTCTACTGTTGATGATCTGAATAGTAAGATTACTATTTTAAACTTTATCCTTTCGAAGAGCGTTCCGATAATAGATTTATTCAAGAAGTTATTAAACACTCCACAACAATTCCAAGCTCTCTGTATTACTATTTTTTTCTTATATTAAATTTTAACGTTTCCTAGTGTCTGATTTGCATCTTTCAAAGCCTTCTTTAGATATTTATAGGAACTGTATCGCGGACATAAGTTGTTGCTAATACACATTATGTTTTGCAGTCAATGCAGATATTGATTAAATTTTTTAACAATTTTTTTTAAAGGAAGGTGCGACAACTATAGATAAAATTTGGATATCAGAGTATCTTATAGCACAGGTTTTTCAACTATTTTTGTACTGTTGGCACAGTCATAACGTTTTGGTTACGGTACGTAACTTTATAAATAAAAACGCATTATATTTGTAAAAAGTCTGAATATGATAATGGGTATAATTTTTTTATAAAACCAAGTCTCAATAAAGCAGAGTCCTTTTGTTAAATAGTTGCTAATAACATATCAATAGTCACTTAAGTATTCACTGGACATATAAATATTATATACCAAATACATTCCGATTAATCACACAGTGTTTTTAGAGTGTTAAGGTGGATAACGCCGTATATTCAAGTGGTTGGTGGTCACAAGACCTGAGTATGCGCCGTAATGTTTTACTACTTGGTGGACAGTTAAATAAAAGTATCGTATTCACCGCTGGGCCATTTGCTAATCTCAGTATTGTAACATTCGTTGCTGTAAGTAATACAATTTTTTTCTTAATTATAAAGTAAAATTTTAATTAATTACTCCGAAGAGACCGATATAATTATAATAATTTGAATCAATTTATACACTTTATTTAAAAACGTAGTTCTTATTAAATTTGTTTGATTTTACAGATTATAAAAGCTGCCTACAGTTATTATACACTTTTAAACAGTTTAGATTAATTGACAATGGAAAGCAAAATGTTGAATAAGAAATATTTATATGTATGGTTGTACAACATTTTGTCAATTAAATTACATTCGTAATTGAGAGGCCCACAAAAAACTAACAATATAGAAGTGTTTTGAAGAAACAATATGAAAATCATATCCTTTATTTTTGTAAAGCAATTATTGAATAGATACTAAAGAACAAGTAACACAAAATTTATACTTCCTGATTTATTCATCTTATAGCAAAATTTTAAATCCCTTAAACTTTTTGAGAGACGTCGAAAAAGAAACAATTTTGTGGTACCTTTTATCAAATCAGAAGATAATGAGTGATCTTAATGTATAAACACGTACTTGTGAAATTTGGTATGATGCTGTAAACAAGGAAGGTGTTTTGATATTAAAGAATTAAATTTACGAAAAATAAAAATTTTGCTTGTATGAAAACAAACATTTGGTCATAATACATATATTATGGACTATTTAATATTCCACATTAAGAATATATAATAATTTCATTAAGAAAATTTTTGCTTTAATTTTACTATAAAGCTAAAATTTGATATCATCCTATTTTATTGAACCTGTTTGAATAATGTTTAATAAGATAGAAGAAATTATTTATTATCATCTCAACGTGATGACGTATTGATAATAAACAAAAAAATATTTAAAAAAAACTAAATATTATTTCAAACTCACGATATTTCTACAACCGTTTTATATGGAGGCAAAACTCGAATACATTTCTTATTTTATGACCACTCCGCTTAAAATCACTAAGACTAAACTCTATCAATTTTTTTTGCTCGTTTATTTAAATATTTACAAACAAGCTCATTAATTTTAATAAGCATTTTAGTTATTCCGGTTCAAAAATTTTAGATTGTTTTAGATTTTTATTAGAACTCATAAATTAATTATTTTAATTTACAAAAATCACTTGTTTTACCGTTATTATTTTTTTTGTAACAAGATACATAAATAACAATAAATGCATAATGATATCAAACATTTTTGTCTGTGTTCTTTTAAATAAAACTAATATTTTTCGGATGTACTATCGTCTTTTTTACTATATGAAACTACATACTCCCGACGCGACGTTTCGGTTACTTTGCAGCAACCGTGATCGCCGAGATCTCTGATGAGATGAAAAATGAAAAGGCATTTTTCATTTATCACCGATAGTACTTCCAAAAATATAATTGCATTTATTAGTCTAGTAATAAATGCAATTATATTTTCACACAAGTAAAAATTCAAATATATATTTCGGTCGACTACTTTTTGAGATTGCATATATTTTTTTTACATTTCATTTATCATTCTTTTTCTTTTTCTTTAAGAGTACTTCAGAGATATCATTTTTATATATAAATGAATGCTTAAAAATTGACAAACATTTTTAGAAACTATTGACACCCGACTTACTTCTTTAGAAAGAATTGTAAAAATATATTGAACAGTAGATATATACACCATAATAAATAACAACATTAAACAAGGCGGAATCAAATAATGTACGCAAATTAATTACCATATGTCGTATTTAATTCAGTCAGTTTAATTATTTAATAAAAATTATAATGTCATCAAAATTAAGATATGTAAGTAATTCAACGGGTTTTTTTCTTAATCAAAAATAATCTTTTCGAAATTACTCTAATTAATTAACCATACTTGGAAATTAATTGGACTGAAAAATAAATTTCAGTATAATTTAAATTAAAAATTATTTTTTTTAGATTGAGCCGAGGTCTAAATTTATAAAATTAAATATATGTATCTAAATATCTCTCCTATTTTGTTAGAAAATCAATGTACATGACGTCTATAGATAATAATTTGAAAGTTACCTTCCATAATCTATTAAGAACATTTTAAAATATTTGTGGACATGAAAAAAAACGAATGTTTAAATAAATTTTCATTTTATCGATTAAAATAAAAATAAAATGGATATTAACAATAATTAATTATTATTATTATAACCTCGTAATTTTATTCAATATTATATCAAACTCAACTCCAAATGTATTTTTCTCAGTAATTTAATCAAATCATGGATGTTACTACAACCTTTGAATTATAAGTCAAATGAAATAAATTTATGTCAGAGCAAAAATGACACGTACACATTACGCCACCTGGTCGCTTCGAAAGCAACATAGCTTATTTCTTTAGCTTTTAGGCTCAACTATCGAAAGTATACGTAGAGAGTTCTGAGCCATAATTGTCAATATGAACGAGGTAAGCTTTTTTTAGCTGTATAGTATTTCACACTCGACAACCATTTCGTATCTTTTACCAGATGGGAAAAACTTAGCGACAAGGCGAAATCCGTCGCTCACCCTGCTTGCTTGGACATATTATATGGAAATAGCCACTCTTGATGGTGGGCATTAAAGTCTCCCATAAAGACCAGCTGCACGGAAAGTCATTAAAGTTAAACTCCGTCAGCAATTCTCTGCGATTTTCAAGAAAACGAGTCGTCTCCTGGTTACCGCTGTGTGATCGGTGAGCGCCGGCATAAACTAGTCTGTCTACACCATTGTCCACTTTATTTATAAAAACTTTATTATTTTATTATGAAACATAAAACGGATGCTTATTTCTATAATATCTAATAAATAATTGCTCCACACAATCGCATCTGAGCTCCGCAGTTCAATCAACGTCACTACTAAGTTGTAGGGTAATCTTACATGCCTTAATAATGTCAAAGAGCGTCTTGTTTGTCATACGCGTAACATAGTGTATGAACTGGAAGATTAATGAACTTGTTTAATGTAATAATTTCAAAAAAAAATAAGAGGTCTCTCAATAACTAAACATTGACTGCTGCTAAGGATGGAGGCCTCAGATTTGAGATGCTCTGACTTAAAAAAAAGATCGCTGTAAAAAACAATTTCCACCTACTTCTTACTTTTTTTATTTATTATATATATTTATTAAAGAAGTCCTTATTTTTTTTTACTACAATATTGATAGCTCAAGTACACACACATATATATATATATACATTTTTTTTTAATGAAGGTAGATAGTGGTTTGTAATTAGTTTTCCATGAATTAGTATGGAAAATATAAAAATTATTTTGGAATCAAAATATTAATTACTTATATCGTTTTGGCAAAACTGATTGGGTGCGAATTATTCTGGTGCTTAAACATCAAGTGTTATTTAATTTTTGGGAAAAAATCTGACAAAATCATTATCCTAATTTTGAAAGTTGAACATTTATAATACTAAGACTTTTATAACACATAAACATTGGTAATATAGTTATGTAATATAGTTTTTTAAAAGTTTCTTACATTGAATTTACCCTGAAGTTAAATTGTCAGAGTAACGAAGGAATTGCAATCTTCTAAAGAGGATCTAAATCACAATAGAAAGTAAATTATTTTCAAAATAAACGATAAAAGAAAGTGGAAAGTTTGAAAAAGATGTGATGCGAGAGCAATTTGCTGGGAAATTAACAGCAAACGTTCGTTTCCACGAAAAATTCACCGAATCAAAAAATTTACAACATTATTATTTTAACTAATCGCTTCTTCTATAGATAATATATTAATTGTAAAATGTGATTAAATAAAAGAATATATGTATAGACTTTTTATACAGAAATATTTTATGCTGTAGAAGTAAAATGCCTTCGTTATTTTTCTCATTTCTTTCTCTAAACGGCATTAATAAAATCAAAGCAAATTTGCTATGAATGAAGCGTCGTAAAAGCAGTAAAAATATTATGAGTATAATATAAATAGTAATAAAATAAAATTAACATATATAGGTGCACTTTACAGAGAGTTAGAGGTTTCAGGAAGACAACGATGATTTTTAGATTTTTATGTAATTAAGTTATAACCTCTACTTTAACTTACTTTACAGTTACGATGTTCGGATAGCCACAATTTTTTGTTCCAATAAATGGTATCTGAAATCTTTTGATTTCCACAACCAGTTTATTATACAGCCTCAGCAATGTGACACATTATTATGATAGGTTCGTGAAAAATTGTTGTCGTGGCAATGCGTTTTTTTAATTTATATCTATATCCAATGTCTATTATATATCTCTATAATTTAGAATAACCAATAATAGTCTTTTTTTAAAAAAATATAATATCTAGTTTGAAATTAGTTGTACAGGAATTAATTGGCTACAGATGACGAATAATAAGACTTACTGACGAATTTGTAACTCTTACAATTAACATAGTCACAATTCCTTACAAAATATTTAAAAAAAACTTTAATTTAATAGCTTGACTGACTCCATTTAGGAATTTAAAGTTTCAGTAGCATTTTTCATTTCTTATTGTATATGCAATCCAAATATGCAAAATATTGTTGACGAGACGAAAACTTCTCAGCATTCCCTGGATTCACCGTGCGGATACCGGGTCCATCGTCTTGCAGGGATCTTCAATAGTGCTTCAATAGTGTAAGGGACTTGCAACCCAGGTCTAAAACGTACGTCTCTTTCTACCTAAAAGAATTTGAAACGAACCTACTAGAGCATTACTTAATATATCTTTCTGAATCTAAACATTATTGAATAAAAACAAATTTAATACTTTTATAAAGTAACTTATTACTTGTCTTTACAAGTAATAAGTTACTTTTCAACTATGTATATATAAATAATCATATGTTCTACTATAACACATGATACATCTATAGATAGTCATTAATTTAATCAAAACAATTTAATTTACTTTACAACGTAATAATGTTATTAAAATTTAGAAATAATTTTCTTGTCGATTAAGACATTACCTGTTTAACGAGCTGTCTAAAATCGCTTTCACTAATGAATTTTGATTTATTGAATTACTGATTGAATTTTATATTGAAAAGTTATGTAAAAAATTATGTCCATTTATAAGGAATAGATGCTAAGTGTACGAAGTCAAATTTGTATTTAAGAGTTTTATTTCTTAAAAATTATCAGCTCAGCAGTTTTTTGAAAGTAATACGTTAACATTTAGATTTGACTTACAAAATTATTTTATTTGTTATAATTGAAAAATTAAAAAAAAACAGATTCTTTTTTAGAATTATAATACAACAATACGAAGCACATGATCGATTTCTCGTTTGAGTCAAAATTACTTACCATATTTACATCACGGTACAACGGCTATTGAAAAACAGCTAAGCAGTCAAAAACTTCCGCACACACTGCAATTCTGGACATTTTAATTTTATCGGGGAATTAAACCTTCTAAAATTTTTAAAAAATTTATACGTAAAAAATGCTTGCTATTTCAATGACATCATTGACCACATGTATGGATCTTTTAGATTCTTGGCCCATCTTATTTACAGAAAGGTTTATTGATAATAATGTTTATTGATAATAAAATAATATAATATGATATTAAAAGAAGTACATATAATATTTCTATTATTATGTTTAATATTTTTCATTGCGTTCTATTAAAAGATAACTGTTTTAAACAATAGAAAAAATTTCAGTTGTCACTTTGAATAGTCGTTATACATTTTCTTATATGAAAACTTTGTTATAATCAGTTGAAAAGTTTAAGCTCTGAAATGTAAGAAAGACTTATAAATTTTCAATAAACTAAATAACTAAACTAAAATATGGAGCCATATACCGACGAATTTACTTATTAGTGTAAACTGTGCCATTCCCTTTTACGGAAATATTTTTTAGTCCAGTCATTTGGTAGATTTACCTGAAAAGTTTTCCGGGAGTTTTGAAAATTGGTTAATTTATAAATTTCGGTATGCTCTTTTCGAATTTCAACTTTGCCACCTCGTTCCCCCGCCTCTTGCGCCTTTTTCATAAAATCAATAATTTTTGGCGTACGAGCGCAACAAAGTACATTTCAATAGACGTTTTAAAAAAAAAACTCATTTCCACAACACCTGGAGGTAGAGTAGGCGGCGCGTTTTTTTTATTGTGGTTTCCCCTGTAGGCCTAATCCACTTGTGATAAATTTTATTTCGAAATTTAGCGCAATCTCCTTCTCTTTGTTGTTCCTGATGGACCAGGTGTAAAGACTTCGTCCTGAGCATCGATCGAAACATTTAGGACCGAGATTTCGTCCGCATCATCTGCTATGTGACTATCAGATTCATGACAAGTCTCTTCATTTTCAATTTCATCCAAAGCTTTTTCAAAAAAAGTCGGCGTTTCTTACTCTTCATCAGAATTATATGACGGAATTGGCGAATTATTACAACTACCACTACAATTTGCGCATATAATGGAGCATTTTAATCCAGCTTTTCTGCATCCACAGGCTTTCTGACATCCTTTTTTACACTTGCAGGAAATAAGTTTCAATAACGATTCTGGAGCGAGGGTTTGGAGCATCGTAACAGGAATTAGTCCATGTTTGTTTCTATTCCATCGCCATTCTTCTGCATTTTTTTCATTCCCGCACCACTGTTGAACCTGGTGATAGGCTCGGAATGAATGTTGTAGTGCTGCTGCTTCTATTGGTGGTAGTGATGCAATATTAAATTTACTTTTATATGCTGATTTTGTGAAGCATACATATCTCTATTCATTTAAAGATATTTTTTTTTACTTTTCACGTCATTGTAAAAATATAGTTGAGGGAGGAAACGTTCTCCTGCTTTAGCAGTGATCTCTGGATCAACGTTCGGATTTTTAAATACGAGTACCTTAATGACCTCGTTCAAATCAGTATTTTTTCGGAGGACGTTAATAAATTTCATCTTTCCTTGATTAAGAGTGCACATGTGGTATCACAGCCACTGAAGGCATGCAAAAATAAAATATGATCTGCAGCTGTTTTAATAGATAAAACTTATACTTTCAGTGGAATATATTTGTTTCGTGGCATCACTTCCTCTACGCAATGATGCAGCGATTAACTTCTCATTATTGTATCGTTTTCGACACACATCATGAACCACTATCGATTAGAGTCCCGCCAAAAGTTTAACTTTATTATCATTTCTTTTAACACTTGACTTACGAAAAGTCTAATCCTTTTTTTTTTCACTTCAATTGTTTCATTTTCTAAGAGTGAATTGTCACAAATAAAACAATTTTCTGTATTAGAAGCCATGGCTCTAGGAACACTGTACGACGATAAACGTATACTCATGACTCAGCCTAAACTAAATATTTTTCGTAATATGGATTCTACCGACAGATGTTTCGTTGAAGGTCGAGAGTATGGAGATTATATACACTGTGTATATGTCTGTGTGCAGGTACTGTGTGTATAGTCTCCATAGTCGAGAGAAAGGGACCCAATACAAGAGATAAAGGGACCCAATACAAAGGCGACATATTACCCTTATACCTGCTTCTTCAAAACCGGCGATAGTAGTAGAATATTTTAAAAAATACACGAAATACACGTGGTGGTGCAGCTGAATAGGTGGCGCTCGTACGCCAAAAACTATTGATTTTATGAAAAAAAATATTAGCACATAAATTGTAGGAAATTTTTTCTTGTTTAATTTTGTATGAAAATATTTTTTTCGTAAAATGCGCCGGAAAGGAGATATTCCCAAAAAAACGGTTTTAGTCGCCATTTCTTTAATATGGTGACGCGAGCGGCGGGGGTACGAGGTGGCAAAGTTGAAATTCAAAAAGAGCATGCCAAAATCTATAAATTGACCAAATTTCAAAACTCCCGGAAAACTTTCCAGGTAACCCCCTTTTTTTCACCAAAAGACTGGACTAATAGTTTGCATATTACAACATTCTGTTGAATTCATGTTCCACTATTGCTCTTAAATTAAATTAATTACTTTGCCGTTGTCTTAATAGGCCAATTCATTAATTTCTTTGACATTTGAAATGTTTTCTCAATATTTATTTTTAAAATAAAAGCAGATATAATACATCGTTTTTATTCAAATATTTTCAAAATCTACACCATTTATAACACAGTATCAAACAGAAGTATGATTTATGCCATATATCAGAATATATTACTAAACTGAATCAACCCGATATTTTTCAAACTAAAGAAGTCTTTAAAAATAGCTTCCCTACAATTTTTTCACTGATATTGTTTGGAAAAGTTGTAAATTTGTTATAAACGATTAGTTCGAACATATTTTATTTATAAGCACTTTAATTTCGTTTGTTTTAAATCTCTATATTTTTAAACTAAATTTTCATTTTTTATCTATAAGTCTTGAAAAAGATTCAATGAATAAAATTCATACAAGACCTGCATTATATGTAATATTTATTTTAAAAAATAGGATTTATTTTACAAACGAAAATACGAATATCCGTTTTGTCATTGAAATGTTTATTGCTTTTTCATATCAATTTCAAGTCACGTGCAGGGAGAAGTCCCTTTTAGTTTTGGGGTTGAAGATAGGCAACACAAATCTATTACGGATTGTATGGAATGATAACAATATTCTATTTATATTTCAACATAATTATGACATTGTAATCACCTTCTAGCCGACATTAAACTAAAAAGGTCTATAGTTTTCTTCTACTGAAAAGGAAAAAATATTTTTCTCTGTCCTCATATAATATATGTTTATATTACAACTTTTTTTTATTTCTTAAGGAGCCGCAATCTTTATTCGAGAAACATACTTACTAATTTGTAAGACAGTACTTTGGTTACTAATATTTTAAAAGTGAACAGATACATATATTTTTCTAATACTGTTATTTGTCTGTGATGGTCATATATATATATATATATATATATATATATATATATATATATATATATGTGTGTGTATGTCACAGATATAGTTAAATAAATCATAACTTTATACTATTCTTTTAAATGAAACTAATATTTTTCGGATATACTACGCGTGCTTTATTTTTGTGATGTGATTATGTAATGATTATGTGATTCACATCTCGTCTGCCCGTGATCACGGTTGCTGAAAAGTAACCGAACGCGCTGCCCAAAAGAATGTAGTATTTACTTGTAGTAAAGGATCGGCTTTTAAATCGAAGAGCGGCAGACGGAAACCGGCGTCTGCCTGTAAATACATGGGACTCATTCGGACGAAAGTAGTTTTGGTGGGCCAAAATCAAGAAGTGCACAATTCTCTAGAACCTCTAATACAGATGAGGGAAACCCTGTGAGTGTATATGTGACAGCATTTGATTTCCGGGGTTTTCGACGTGATAGATACAATCTCTAAGAAATGAAAAACCTTTTCTTTGTTTTCTTAATCTTTTGCTAATTCTTTAATTGATTTCAAACTGATTATCACATATAATTAATTGATTCTCTATAATTTTCTCTCCTTTCTCACTCGGTGTTTCAAATATTTTAGTTATAATTATCAACCAGCTACCACAAAATTAATAACTATAAATTTATTCATATAACTAAAGATGATGTGACTATTTGTAGTTCCAAAATAGGTGGGTGACGCAAATTATTTGTAGCTTAGCTTGTAAACTAGCTTGACTGACTTGTAACAACTGTGACAAATATAAAGAAGATCATCATTAAATTATTGGAACAAAGATTATATTAGCGACATAAAAGTTTAAAATAGTTTTCAAATAATGTGGAGCAAACCTTTGGGTAAAAGATAGTAAATATTAAGGAAACAGATGATAAAAGAAAACTATTGTAAACTAAAGTATGCAAACAATTGCTTTTGATACTTGTGTGTCACATAATATATTAGATGAAAATATGGTTATTACATTCAAATAATATTAGCATATAAATGGATTTCACTATACATTTAAATTTAGTCACATAATCATTTTATTTATTAGATTTCGGTAAATTATGTTCAGTAATGTTTCAGTTATGTGTATCATTTAATTAATTCTATGTTATGTAATTGTCTCAATAACTTATTTATAGAATTAATGATATTATAGAATAGAACGTAATAAGAATGTGTAAAAAAAACCGAGGCTTTAGTAGTTTTATGACAAAAAAAGGTAATTAAGGTAATGTTGCACTACTAACATATAATTACTATATACGATTAATAATAATTTGTTGAAATTTTGAAACCAGTTTAAATAAAACTCTTTTTTGCGGAGTTAATTCACATATTATATTTTTCCACTTCTTTCATTTTCTTTTCTAACAACCGTCGTAACTGAAAGAAGAGATAATAGTATGTCACATTTTTACTGTTAATATTGATTCAATTCACTGTGAGAAGCAAATAATTCTTTGCTTTTCTTGATATATTAATCGAAAGTAATCCTGATAATACTTTGGGACGTATTTTCTAAAGAATACCCATACATACAGATAGGTATCTCAATAAAAAATCATTCTGGCCTTGCGAATTAGGTGCCATTGGTAGATCTTTGTATCAAGGGATCTCATTACCTTTCGACACTGAAAATCAAGATACTAAACAACAGCATGTAAGCTATGCTCTCCGCCAAAATGTGCGTGATAGAATTTGTCATTGAAAAAATATTTTAAAGCCACAAAATTAGTCAAATCTTACCACCAATTAATAATATATCCCTTAGCAAATGTGACTCTGGCTTATCATATATTATATAAACATAAAGTTATAAGTAAATATTTCAAGGTTTAAAGAAGACATCTCAGACGTTAAAATTGACCTCCTTCGGAGTCAGTAAAGTGTAAATATGTAATGAACAAGTCCGAACATTACATCCAATTTGTCAAACTATAGATCTTCGCTATTGAAGAAAAATATACATTTAGAGTAATCCGTGACGTTATTTCAGTTTAAAAACATCCTAATTTGATGAACGAAGACAATAGTCAATTATTTCACACCTGAAAATTTCTCATTAAAAGTATAAAGTTCCAAGTCCCTGACCACAGTATAAACTTCAAGTTAAAGTTACCGCCTTTTGCATGCACTATGCAGAAATCTCTTTGCTACTGTTGACGATAGAGGTTTTAAAACAAAACTAACTTTAAAACACTTTCTCAACTTTATTTAAAGTACGCTTAATACATATTTAAACATAATTATTAGTCTAGTTTCGAAATAGATTTTATAATGCTATTGCAAGGAATATTTTATTTATTATAGTTGGGACTAAATGTTCACTAAAATGATTCAGTCTTTCATGAAAGCACAAAGCCTTCATGCCATTATATTGCGGAGCACTCTAATGTATTGAAATTAAATCAGTCGAACCCAAAGTAGGAAAGTGAAGGGAATATTTCAAAATCTCTTCCTTCTCGGTTTTCTCAATAAAGAATAAGACGCTAAGTTTAAAAATGAGCTATAAATCATTCTTAAATGTTGTATTTTGTTAGTGAAGATATCATTGAAAGCACATACTTTCGGACATATTTTCATAAAAGTGTATACATTGAATGTTTTAAATAAACTACGTATTCTTATGAAACGCTCAATATTATATTGCTTAGAACTTTATTTTAAAGTCAAAGTTTCATTAATCGAGTGAAAGAAATCAAAGCCTGTTCTTTTTGACCCCTTTAGTTTCTGTCTTTATAACTAAATACCAAAATAATCCGGTTTACATAGTTTGTATTCTTTATTCTAATAGGCATTTTTAATCACAATTGCATTATTAAATTATATGTACATGCCCTTATTCTCAGTTAACAGGAAAACATAAGGAAAAGGATTCTAGTTTTAGTGATCCATATATCAACTTAACAGTTATAATTTTCTGACGTATTAATAGGAAGTTGACAATATTATCCTCAGAAATATATACTAGGCGAATTTATATATATATTATGAATTTTCTTTACACAAATTATTATCTTGTATATCTCGTAGGTTCTGATAACATATTTGTATGTATAAACCATTTGTTAACGACTGGGTCACCTCTGAAATACAAAAACAAACTTATACTATTGTTGGTATTTAGGGGTATGATACTGTTTAAATTATAAAGAGAAAATAATATCTTGCAATATTTATAAAATACTTCACAAAACAAATATATTAATATATAAAAGTTTTGATTACATAATACGAGCGGGTTGTTGTAAAACCAAAATTTTATTCCGCAGTTATAGATAATATGAATGTTAATTAAAATTTCACTTTCTTTACAAATAAATATTGATGAAATGAAAAAGGTAAATTTTAGTAAATGAAATATAAATGATCTCATACAAATACATATAAAGATAAACTATAATCTCATCATCAGCCTATCAGAGCCCACTGCTGAGCAAAGGCCCCTTCTCACATAGAGAAGGTAAGAGCATTAATCACCACGCTTTCTCAAGGCGGGTTGGAGATTTCAATCTGATAATTTGAAATTATAAGATGAGGTTTCCTCACGATGTTTTCCTTCACCCTCTGTCAGTGGTGTCTTAATACTCTTAGAAACTAAATATGACTCAGAAAAGATCACGTTGGTACTTGCCAGGTTTCGAACCCACGCCCTCATGTATGAGGGGCGGGCCTTTATCCTCCAGGCCACCACGACGTTAAAGTTCAATCCATGTATTAATATTGCTTAGACAATTTTCGAAGAACTAAGTAATTTAGTTCAAACTAATATTGATTTATTATATGTTTATTTTTATTATATACATTGAGTTTTATTGCAAATTATAAAAGGTGGCAACCGGAGGTTCCAGGAAAACTACGAAACATACTTATATGTATATTATAATAAAAAATTACACATTAAAACTTATAACCTATTCCTAGGACTACATGATTGCCCCGATGTTAGGATAGCAATCACATTCCATAGCTTGTGTGGTATCAGGAATCTTCTGGTTCACACGGCTGGGTGTTCGTTCCGCGGAGTCAGCGGCGTCACGCGTTATATGATATTTTATCCATACAACGATGTTGCCCCGGCGATGTTCATTTATTTTATAATATGTAGCGCGTTACGTAACATGCAAGTAAATATTTAGAGATATTATCGTTAACGACAGCTATTATTTTTCAGTTATTACAACAGATAATAAAATTTGTTTAATACAATTGTGTTCATAAATTTATTATTATCGAAGAAGCTAAATCAACGTTGATGGCCTTTACACCCGTTGGCAATTTTCCCTTTACATAGAAAAGGTGTTCCAATAACCATTTTCCTGACAGAAAAATCATTAATTATTTTGGAAGAAGAGCCTACTTCACTTGAGAAACGTGAAGACCAACAAACGAGCACATTATATCTCACTGTCAAGAGCTACACTACACATTAGCATTGTCACCCTCATTATTTTACATCATATATAAAATTAATTTATTCAAAATTATGTTATGTATAATGGTATTAAACTAGATGTATGTACGTATGTGTGTATGTATGTTTGTATGTTTTTATGTATGTGTAATTTTAAAGCCTTGTTCTAAAACTTTTTTCCCTTAAAAATATGTTAAACCAAATTATCATTATAAAAAAATTTGTTAACTCATATTTCGAAAAAAAAAAAATATAACTTTGTGTAGATTTATGTTGTTCTGTCCTATGAAGACACCTATAAGCTTATATGCTTAAGTGCCCAAGTACATACATAGGTCCTTCAATGTGTATGGGTAAAGATTATTGTAAAGTATTCTTTAACAACAAAAGAACGGTTTTTGTCATCGAAAATAAACTAAAAGATATATAAATTTAATGCTGCTCGCTATATGTGGACAAATCGCAAGTACAAGTTAGATCAGTATATTAAAAAAAAACAATTTGCTATTTACTGCCTTAAACATTACCTATTAATAGAAAAAACTCACCCAACATTATAGCTCTTCAACTTTTAAAATAGGTATGATTTCATTTATTAAAACGACCTTTCCGAAGTAAAACTCGGATTTTTGTCATTCCTTTTTCATTACATTTATATATATATATATATATATATATATATATATATATAATCAGCCTACTTCAGTCCACTCCTAAGCAAAAGCCTCTTCTCACATGGAGAAGATTAGACCATAAATCACCACGCTCGCTCAAACCGGATTGGTGATTGCAAACTTATAATTTGAAATAATAAATTCAGTTTACCTCACGAAATTTTCTTTCACCGTCTATTAGTGGTATCTAATTACTCTTAGTAGATATGACTCGGAAAAATCCCATTGGTAATTGCCAGGTTTCGAATCTGCACCCTCATGAACGAGAGGCAGGCTTTTGACCTCTAGGACAGCACTATTGAGTATATAAATATAATTCCATATTTATTGACAAATTAAGAACGAGTAAGAAAAAATAAGTAGCCATGATCATTACCAAATTCATTTCTAGGTTTAATGTTATATCAAACACAGATAATGTATAAGGAAGATTGGATACACTACAGATGCATGTACAAGTAATTTAATTTTTATATAAGTTTAAATTCATGTAATGTAAAAAAATTAAAGCAATAATTTAAATAAATATTATGATAATATATACGATGTAAATGTTATTGGAGATATAAAAATAAAATATAAACAAATTTGAAATGCTGGTGGTCGTAATCTTGCGTCAGACGTTAAGTTTGTCGAGTGTGTGCCTTTGGTTCACTTAGCATCAAAATTAATCATCTATACGTCTCCTCTTTACCTTAGTTCGTTGATCTTTAAAATGTGTCGAATCAGAACTTAGAAATACAAATTTGTTGCAAGTATGTAAATATTTCGACTTTGTGTATATTTCGAATAAATAAGGTTCGGGTCTCGAATCAATATTAAAAATGCTATTTTAGTATTAATAAGTAACAAAATAGAATTTTTATGTTTACTTTATTAATTAGTGCTTTGATAATTCATTGTTTACATTTATTTTTGGCAGTAAAGTCTTTAATTATGAGCTTAAGGAGACACGCTTGTACTACTCGTACGTATTAAACGCTTGCTAACCACAGTGTAATATCAAATAAAGTAATGAAGTCCTAATAATATCAAAATAATACTAATTTATAAAAACAATTGACTATTAATTTTTACTTTATATACGAGAGGAGTTTTATGCTGACTGAACTTACATACTTATACCAGTAATATATATATGTATATATATATATATATATATATATGTTACTGGTATATAAATGTCTCTTCACATTCAAGTTCGCTAAAAACTTTTAACATGAATGGGTTTTGCATTAACTTGGGCGTTGAGCTGAATTGAAAACGAGTACTTTAAATAACAATGAATCACTTGAATTGCGTGTAGACACTTATATTTGTCCCTACAAATACGGTTTAAGTTCTGATAAAGTGAATACATTTTCTAGTAACTCAATTACAAGCTGCAAATTCAATAATGTATTTTTGGATTCATTGAAATATAGACTGCAACCAGAGGAATTCCGTCTACAACTTTTATCATCAATAAATGCTCATTACAATCTGAGGTTTTTCACGAAATTATCAATCTCATCCTCTTGGAAAGCCTTTCCAGCTAGCTTCCATAATATTAATTTAAATTAATAAAAGTATAGAGGCTCTTGACAGGTATGTTGCTATACAATTTCAAGTTCTAAAAACAACATTATGGTTCGACATATAAATTATACAGCACTATTATAAGTTCTAAAATATTAGTAAAAGTTAGGAACACATTACCGGTGTTTATATATGGCATAAAGAGCTTTGGGATAAAGGATAAAAATAAATCCAGTATCATAAAAACTGTTATCTTAGTTGCAAACTATAAGTTATTTTGAACTTAATAAATTTCATCATTTATCATATATATGGTGATATTTTATGGTGCGAAATAGCAGAAATATTTATAGATATGACTGTAGCAGCGCGATCTGATAAAAAGACGTTGCATAAATAAACATATTAAAATTGAAAAAAATGTGCTAAAAGCGCTTTTTTGTAACATGATTTTGATATATAATCTGTTTTAATCTGTTGTTATAAACATTTTGTTATTATTCCCAGTCCAGTCCATCCCATGAATAAAAATGAAACTACATATAATTTAATTTTCATTTATATTTCGTAAACATTTATTCTCGTCGACCACATTTTAACCACAATTACATTATTCTAGAGCCACGATTAAGTGTCCAAGAAAAATATGTACAGTATTTTATGTTTTTTGAAATATAATAAATACGTATCAATTGGTCGTGAGGCCTAAATAAAGATAGTGTTTTTTAAATCATTTAAAATGAAACAATAATTTAATTTAAAAAATAACAAATTAATTAATTGGTTCTGACTTTAATAGCGGTAACTTAAACGTGTTAAATATCACAAAACTAACATAATTACCTTTCTTTATATTATTATGTACAATTATATTATACATAAATGTTTTAAGTACGTGTCACATTGATAAAAATTATTTACAATTAATTTACTTAAAATATACATATATATTGAATTTCGTTATTATGGCGTCACTAATAATAAGCATCAGGAATTCATGCTAAAAGACAGGATATCACAACATTTATAACATCCTAAAGTCACATTCACATAGTTTTTTGTCATTAGGTGGCTATAAAAGTTCAACTTACTTAAAATAGTTGTCTGGCTATAATGACTTAAAATGTATTTATTTTATGCTCATACAATGGAATCATTAGGTTTATCAACTTTTGACAACAGAGGTACACTGCTGTAGTCTTTAAGTCTTTCACTAACTTTTTTAGCTCCGTTGTCAAAGGAACTTGCTGTAGGTAGCTTCGCCAGCCAGTTGTTATTGCCTATTTTGTTCGTTTTATGATTTCCAATCAAGTTAATCTGACTATCTTTCAATTTAACTTTTGGCTGCCCTGTCTGATTAAAATTATTATGAAGGGAGTTCACATTAAGTGGTATAGCATTATTAACACTTAGTTTGTCTATGTCGTCAGTATCTGCTACGCCATTAGAGATCGGTTCAGTAGGATCTGAATGCTGTTTTTGCAGGATACTTATAGTTTGTAAAATGGGTTGGACCTCTTTATCCAATTTGCTTAGATCTACTTGTTTTTGAACCAGAATACCGGAACCTCTTCTACTAGACGATCTAGATCCTTGGTCTAATCGATTTCTAAATTGTGTAAGATGAGATAGAGATCCACTTTCCGTAAGTTGATTTTGCAATTTTGGAAGTTGATTTTTTTCTTTTGTCTCCTTAGGTGCACTCATATCCACTTTTTCTCCTAATAACCAATATGTGACTAGAACTCCTTTTCCCTAAAATAAAACAATATTGTCATAGTATATAAAATCTGTTAACTTGGTGGACAATCTTAGATTTTTTTTCTCTAGAACTATTCTTTTTCAATAACCTAAATAAACTCATTTATTAAATTCTTGATAATATCTTACCTTCATTGCAACTTCTCCTCTGCACTCCAAACGGAATGTTCCGAATGTATCTAACAATGCTTTAGTAGTTGGAGACACGTGAATTTTAAGAGCCTCACCATTCGACTCCATTCTAGACGCCGTATTTACCGTATCTCCAAATAGACAGTATCGGGGCATTTTTAGACCAACCACCCCGGCAACACAGGGACCTAAGAATAAAAATTATTTCACTATTTACTTATAATTTGGCGATCATTTTTTTTATTTAATAAAATACCACCTCAAGGGCCCCTGAAATTTTTGCGGCATATAGATTATTACTTAAATTATTAACTATAGATTCCAGCAAAATGCCTAAAAATATATTTTACCCCTTGTAATAAAAACAAATGAGAAAAATATTTTAAAAAAGACGGTATAAAATCCCGTTAGAAGATCATTTATACTGAAAATGGGTATCTGAAATTTTTGCATGCAATTTAAATGCGAATGATCCACAAAGCTCCTCTGCAATAACGCCTCGCTTCAAGATATATTATTTATGAGGAGTAAACTTTTATGTTATATATTTACACCACGTGCCGTTTTCCTTGTCTAAATTTGCATATTATTAGGGGAATAATAATTATAAAACCATTGTGCATATAAAGTATCATAAAAATACTTCGACTCTGCTGATTTATTCATACATAAATAAATTTCAAACATCTTGACATATCTAGTTTTAAATTTATAGTACTTGTGAAAAATCGTATTGGACATACCAAAAGGCTTACCATATCTAGATGTTATATTTTTAATGAGTTAGATGTTAGAAAAATTATTAAGCTCTTTTAATTTAATATATATACAAAAAATCATAATATCAAAGATGTTCTTTCTAAATAATTTATCCTCTTATTTTACAAATTCTATAAAAAATATTTCTTACTACAAAATTACTTTCAGAAATAAACAAATTCTGTCAACAGGGATTAAGTAAAAAGTAACATAACTTTTGTTTTTGTCGTAATTTTGGTATCTAATTCGAAATTACTTTGATACAACCTCTTGAGATAAAATTGGTGTTTGAATAAAGTAATGCAATAGAAACAAGAAAAATAAGTTATATATAAAATTAAGCAGTCATGAAATTAATTTCAAATGATCATTCAAATTAAAAAAAAAATGTAATAAATCTACTGCGATAAAGCAAGCCTATTTTACATAACACAACACAACTACACAAAATTAAATATAGTCTCATTGCTTTACTATATGGAATTCGTTAAATAACATAGATATATCTTAATAATATCATTTGATAAACAAAATATTTAATGGTTACTAACTAGTAAAATAGAATGACTAGAAAATGGGGAATCAAATAGTCCTTCAATTTTCAATGAAATTAGAGTAAATCAGGCAAATAATCCACTAACCAGAATGCAATCCGATCCTCAGCTTGAGCTGGTCGGTTGGTCTGTGTCGTATTCGGAATCTTCTGACTGCATCAAGTAAAGCGAGCGCCATCCGTGCGACTTCACAAGCGTGGCGCGTGCCATTCCGCTCAGGCAGACCGGATACTACCATATACGCGTCACCTATTGTTTCTACCTGTCATGTACATACAAAGAGTTAACTATTTTAAACTCTAAAAATTAACTTCCGTGTTAGCCTTAAGTTCATCACAAAAAAAACTTTGTTCTCTTCTAATTCATATAAATATACTCAATATATCGAGTATTACCACATATACGCCGTTCTAGAAATCTACGTTGGAATGTTATATATTAATCGCAATTATGCTACTGGCACGTGTAAATGCAGGTACTGATTAAGAGTGTGGCTTATGTTATGTATACTTATAAAACATTTTAATGACATGATGACATAGTTCTAGATACGATCTGGTGGATTCTGTGTCCTGTGTCATGATTTACTATAGATAAGACTTCACTAACAGTACAAATCGAATGTGTAAGCAATATTATTTAACCATGTATTAATAAAAAATTAGTACACTTACTTTATAAACGTCGTAATTCTCAACGATGGAGTCGAAACACGTATACAGATCATTAAGCAGGTCCACAACCTGCATTGGTGTGGAGGAGGCAGAGAGAGCGGTGAAACCAACAATATCAGAGAAATATATAGTGACCTGTTCGAAGGTTTCCGCCACTACTGATTGTCCGTTGATGAGTTGAGAGGCTACCGACCTGATAGATAAATATTTTGTAAAGAAAAATGCATACACAACTCATCAACTCAATTATTATAGTTTCTATTTAGGAAAAATGTTTTCATTAATTCATTCTTATGATGATAATAACTTATGATGCCTGTTACTGATAATGTGATTATGGCGTTTCTGTTTGAGGAAATAATTGGATTTTAAGCGTAATTCAATACTAACTTTGGCAAAAGTTGATACAATAATTCCTCGCACTTCTTCTTTTCTTCCAAATAGTCCTGTGTACGTTCACTAACTAATGTTTCTAAGTTATTAGCGTATTGTTCCATACGTGACAGCAAATTATCTAAAATATTACTACTTTCTTGAGTTCTGTAAAGAATAAGCATATTATAATTACCTTTTTTTTAAACATACACATTCACTAGATAACAGCAATCATAATGGCAAAAGATAGGTTTTATAAAATTAGTTGTTAATATAAATATTATAAATGAAAGCATAAATAATAAAAGAAAATAGAATATTAGAAGTATTAGTGTTTATATGTACATAATCATTACTTATTAAGCCGTCGTATAGCTCCTTTCAAATGTCCAAAATCTGGTCTTTCGACAGGGTCTTCCGTCCAACAGCGCTTCATAAGTTCAGTAGCATCATCCGCCTCGCAAGACCGGTTATACGTTGTGTTCGGACGTAAGTTACTACCTTTCACTGCGTCTATTATTTCTGTCAGAGAATTTTAACCATATTTATAACCGGAGTAATATAGATAACAATTAATTTTGTGAACCTTATCGTGCTAGTCTCTAAAAATTAAATTGTATGGCTATCGTTATTTAACCGACGTAATAAATAATGACTTAAAATTTACCTTTGGGTGATAAATCTATATCTGGTCCTATCCAAAACACGCCCTGTCGATTAACTATTTCATGCATGATAATACCGTATGAATAGACATCTCCTTTCTGACTCCCCTCAGGAGGCGGATCAGCCATTCGTAGTAATTCGGGAGCCGTCCATAGCAAACCTGATTATAATAGATTTACTAATTATAACTATAAAAATGTCTTAAACAAAAAATATAAACTATCATTAACATTTACAAAAACATTTCTATCTCTATTGACATGTTTTTAAATTCTAATAAATTTAATTATATGATAAATGAATAAAATAAGAATAAAAATTTTAATTATTCAACGATTCCATTTGTTTTGTTATAGGAAAAAAACAAGAAATCTAAATTGCATAAATTAAATTTTTGAATTTTGAATTTGAGGCCATTATTTAAAATTTTTTCGTCTCTAAGATCATCTAAAGTAAAATTTGTCGCCAACGACTATTTAAATAAATTTAAATGAATAATACTACGAGTATTTTATTATTTTAGAGACTACGTACTGCCGACGTTTCGGTTACCTTGCAGCAAACAATAACATTTAGATATTATACCAACTTATATTATTATAATATCTATTACGATAATGTTTAAACAGATCAAGATTTAAACAATATTTAAATTAGAATAGGAGAATTCTTTCTGTTGTTTTTTCAAAATCTTTATCCATAATATTTTTCTAATTTTCTCACTTATTTATGTCCGGTATATAAATTATAAATAACTTACGAGTCCAATAGCTATGTGCTTTAGCATCTTTCTCAGATGTCCTTAGGGCGTTCAGTCCAAAATCAGTTATTTTGAGTACAAAACGGGAATCCACAACACAATTACTAGATTTCAAAGCCCCGTGAGATTTTATGTCACTACTGTGGAGATAGTGCATTCCCTACAAAACATGCATAGTCATAATTAATACAATAATTTTAAAAAGTTTTAAAAGTTTTATGTGAACCAAAAAAAACTGCTACGAGACAAGAAGTCAACGCACTTAAGAGACAACGTATAATTATATTTCTGAATATGTAAATTTAATAAATAAATAAACAGTGAAATAAATCATTGCAATATGTTACTTATATATTTAGATAAGATACAAAAGTTATTAATAGTCATATATTACCTTGACGATGTCATGCATCAGGCTGACCTTGAACATCCAATCCAACTTGATAGTGTCATTCTCCAAAATATCCTGTAAAGAACCTTTTGGGCAGTATTCAGTGAGAAGACAGCAATGTGGAGGGTCGACGCATGCACCATAAAACCTTGCAAGATGATCGTGTTCTAGGTCTTTCATCTTCTTAAGTTCTAATAATAACGGTCTGGTCAGATCAATTCTCTGTTTGTCAACCTTTTTTACAGCAACACGACAGCCTTTGTAAAAGCCACAAGGAGCGTACACTTGACGGTCTCCAGGAAGGGAGGTTGCTTCATCAGAATATGCGGTCTGAAAATTGTCTTTGTTAAGTTTAGTGTTTAATTGCAATAATATTAATGTTAAATAAAAGAGTTACATTTTAAGATGACTTAATAATAGGAAGTAAAATTAGTGAAAACTAAACACACTGGAAGATGCATGAAATTTAAAAGTAGTTGCCTGATTTTCAAAAAATTTCTATTTATATGAAACTATTTTTCGGATATATCACGCGATTTTATTATTATTATTTTTATATATCCCCGATATATCGATTACTTTACAGCAACCATGATCATTGGCGGACGGGAAGAAAGTGTCTGTCAGTTAGTCTTGTTGATAAACAAATTTATCTCTGTTTATTTCAACTGACATGAGATGTTCAATATCTAACCAGTATGTAATTTAATAATAACCAATAACCACGGTATTCTTATCAATTCAAAAGGAAATTACAATAGTGTTCAAATCTATATCAATAAAATTCACCCTTTGTGTTCAAGAAAATTCTTCGCATTTGAATGGGTGTAAATGTTACTATAGAAATAGAAAATATCTTTTGTAAGGAAAATATTTACTAGGGTTCCGTGACTATTGTTAAATATTACTATCATATCAATACTCACCCCCGAGCTGTATCTTCTAGCTAATGAGTGAATACTGCCACGGAAACGTCCCGGTAACAATACATCTGACCAGCTTACTCGCCACGTCATCATAGCTATCTCAGCTTCTAATTTGTAGTGTCTAAATAAGAAAATTTGTCTTTAAATTTGGTACAGTTTCATTAATATCTACTTTATTAACAAAAAAATATTGGAGGCACGGACGATCGATTTTACTCACGAGACAATAATGAAAATTGTTCAAAATAAGATAATTTTTGTCAAATCTGATTTGCACACACAATGATCCAAGACTAAAAAACGTCAAGGTCTGTACATGATAATTAATTTTCATTTGTCTTTTTTATTCTAACAATTCATTTTAAAATTATTAAACTTAAAAAACTATTCGATCATGTTTATTAACATACCTATTTTATTTTGTAAGGAACGCACAATGTAAATTCGAGTTACATAACAAAGTGTTTTAAAATAGTTATTTGTATTTATAAGTCGCAAACTGTTAAGTGTTATAGTAATTAATAAATAGAAACGTAGTAAAATTCTTAAATATCTCTCAAATAACATCAGAAAAATATATTTATGAGAATAAAATTATTTGTTACTTTATAAATCAAGTAAAGTATCTGAAATGAAGTAAAGACAAAATATTCAAAGGTAACGTTTAAACACTTAACATAATAAAATCGACATATAAATGGTTTTTACTTTAAAATGCAAAATTTATAACTAGAATAACATTATAAGACACAAATTTTATCATGCAATACGTAATTAAAAATTTATTTTCCTTCCAAGTCCTATAAAATGAAACCAATGTTTAAAATCCTAACAACATAATAGCTGCTTTTTTTTATAGTTATGGACGTCTAAAAGCTAATGCTTGGCATGCTAAGGTTATTAAAGGTCATAAAATATATTAGTTGAGTAAAAAAAAAAATTACTAACAGTTATGAATATATTATTATTCAAAATAAAAAGAGTATAAATATATATCATTTATAGTACTAAACTAATGTAGCAATTACAAAATTGATGAATCATATTTTAATCTCATATAATTTTTCGTTCAAAATCATGTTATTGGTAATAATTTCGAAAAATATAAAAATCCGAAAATATTCATCATCATCATCATCATCAGCCTATCGGAGCCCACTGCTAAGTGAAGGCCTCTTCTCACATAGAAAAGGTTCGAGCATTAATCACCATGCTTGCTTCAGGCGGTTTGGCGATTTCAACCTTATAATTTGAAATTATAAGACCAGGTTTCCTCACGATGTTTTCCTTCACTGTCTGTCAGTGGTGTCTAAACACTCTTAGAAAGTACATATGCCTCGGAAAAGATCACATTGGTACTTACAAAGTTTCGAATCCGCGCCCTCACGTATGAGAGGCGGGCCTTTAATATCCAGGCCACCACGACAATTAGTTTTATTTAAATATCATTTATTTTAAGGGACGTGAAGCTTTAAAAAAACATTTAAAAAACTGTTTAATATAATGTTAGTCGTTTATTTAGAAATCATAATATGGAGGTCTAAATAACGATAAGATATGACTAGAGTACAGCCTTATGAAAAAAACGTAATTAGAAAGTCAAATTAAGTTTTCTAAATTCACCTTAAAGGGTATTGTAAGATTATTTTTCAAATTTCAAATGTCAGCAATTGATTATTAGTTACGAAAATAATTCAAAAGTGAATTTGCAAATAAATATATTTAACAAAAGACCTCAGTAGTTATTCTGAAGGAATTGAGCACTAGACTTATACGATATTTTATCAAACCTCTCAGCCCTTACATTAGTTACAAATTTTTATTGATGGCTTCTCGTAGAAATGGTTTATTTGACATAATGAGAGCAAAAAAAAAAATTAAAAGCGTTTCTTTGTATTATGCAAATGGCAAGTATAAAAGCATTCATTTTGAAATATTTTATTTATTTGTATAAATTTTACTGTTATCAGACAATGATTAATGTTTATTAATAGTCTCACATTTGTCATACATTCTATCGAAGTTAAAAACATGCTAATGATTTTATTTGATGTGTAGGAATTTTATACGAATTTAACTTTTATATAAAAATGTTCTCATCACTTCTTTAAATGTAATTTTATTTTAAACGAAATACTTACTTCTGTAATTCGGTAAGAACATTACAGTACGTAATTATTACACAATAGAAAAAAATACAGTAGTCGTATGTGAAAATACACTTTTATAATGATTCGATGTTAATGCTTAAAAAAGCTCTTAACAAAAGGAGGATTTTTTTTTGCATTATTCTCTTTCATAGGTAATGAAGATTCTGCATTCACTTCGTTTCAAGCCTAAAATTGGTCATCAATACCGAGTCACAACAAAATCGCAAAGACATTGTGTAATTTTAAGCATGTACAATTTCAGGGACACATATACCTGTGTGATAGAGTTTTTGTTGCCCACGCAATACCTTTGTGTGTAACAGATCCTTAAGTTAGTAGAAGTTTAAGAGAAAGAAATTACTTCATTCCAGAAAAACCTACTTTTGCTATACAAAAAATAGATTGAATCCAACTTGGAATACCGTTCTTATTAGTTATCAGATGACCCATAGAGTTATGTTCTTTCACTAGTTTGCAACAACAACAGAATTTTATACTGTGGGAGACAGTCAACATTGTTTAAACCCATATGTTGTAAATATTTAAAATTTACTATCAATGCGCTATCGTAATCGTGCTCTTTTTTCCTTTTAAAGCACATCGATTCCGTTCTCATGTTCGTTTACTTGCATCTTTCCACTGCGACGTGAAGATTTCTTAACGTAATGTGTTGTTTTAGGATACGGTAAATAAAATAGTATAAAGAACAACTAACCTGTAAATAAACACAGACAGGATGGCCAGGATAACCACTACCGAGCTCAAGATAATACTCAGAATAGCATACACCGGTAAAGCTGTAACAAAAATAAAAAACGTAAGTATTTTGTCCCCATTCACTTGTATAGTTTCTTTTCAAATGATTATAATTTAAACGTATGACGATATGTTTATTATAATTTCTGTCGAGAGATTCTGCGATTCAATACCGAATAAAAAATGCATCTTATCTTAGCCTAAACATACATTTATGCATAATCCTAAAACTTAATCTACTATATATGTATATGTCAAATACATTAACATACTATCCCTAAAATATAATTACACCGATAAGTGCGTTAGTAGGGGGTAAGTTGAGGTTTAAGAACCGCAGGGAACCCGGATATCAATCTATTCTATGGAGAATGACGTTTGTGAATCACAGCACTGGGGCCTATTTTACAAATTCATAAATTAAGAAAGATATCACAAAACCTTTATTAGATATTAGATGTAATATGATTTTATATTGCAAGAGCTTTTTATTTAAAACATTAATTGAATTCTTATGTGTAATTTCAGTTTTCTTTTAGCAAAACAAACAAAGTAATCAGGAAAATTTCTTATAAGCGACTTAACTCTTGACTTGACGATAAAACGAGACAATGGTGTCGTCCGATTCACCCTGTGTGGATTAATAAATATTTATCTACAATGGTGAAAAAAAGATGTGAAAAATATTTTTATTCGTATTATCAAAGATTTTCAAGTGCACATCTAAATAGAACTATATGTTAGTATGCTATAACTATTTTATCTTATCTGCCCGTGATTATGATGCTGAAAAGTAACCGAGACATCAGGTTAATAAAAATTTAGTCAAAATGCCAGTCATGTCCTAAAATAATATATTTTTTTATTATTTATTATCTTTATGTCTGTCTTCGTCTTTATGTTTTTATTATTTAATTGGGCCAGAAATTATATACACACATATATAATATGTGTATAGCTTATTTTTTAAATGATTATCGAATTCTTTTTCATAGACCATTAGGAACAGTACAAATATCCCTTCTATCAGTATTAAATATATAATTTAATACGGATTTAAAACTAATTAATAAACAAGTATACATTAGAACGGGTGACATTACTTTGCTTGATGGACGTTGAAAAGTTATACGGTGTTCACCTACAACAATTTCCCAAATATCGACATCTTTCACATGGTAGTTGTTTGACAATAAACTAAGCTATTTACCAAAAAAAAACGTCACTTCATTTAAGCATAAAAAAAAATTTTCATCATGTCAGCACAACTCAGATATTCAATAATATGATAATACACTTTTTCCTCCATTTCATACAATGCAATCTAATTTTCTACTCCGAGAATTCTGTTCTTGATAGGTGTAGTTATGGACATAATCTGATACGTACATCCTGCTATAAATTATTGCTTTTTCAAATATAATACCTAAAAAGGACAAGTACGTAATTAAGCATAGGCAAACTACAAAGTACTCACAGGTGTCAGGGCAAAGGGAGCCGTCGAAACCGCAGCGGGGGGTGTCGGGAGGTGGAGTATCACGGCCGCCAGCCCAATGAATAGGGCGATTCTCTATAAACTGTAGGGAAGAGTTTGCCGCCACATATGTCGCCACTACCTACGAGATAAACTTAATATTACTTTACATCAGCACTTTATATGTCACTATTTTTTGCTCATAAACATAGCAGGTGCTGCAGTTAGACGAAACACAAATTAAATAATATTCAGTATTGACGGTAAAAATTTAAAAACATACAAATTTTCGAATTGTAACTATTACAATTTCAAAATGTCTTAGTTTGTGATTTTAAAATTTATGAAAATACAAGATAGTTTCATCTCTTATGCAATATCTAAAGCAAATTTATTATATTGTACCGTTTTATATATTTATAGATAGTGAAGTGAAAACTGGGCATGCAATTCAATCCTTAATTCAAATGAGCATCAGAGGCTTCGAGTGATGTATTGCAATACTCAATATGACGAAATTCAATCGACTAAATACTCTTCAAACAGTTAGAAGCAATTTCAAAATACATTCTTGTTTCGAATTTCAGTAAATTTAATCTCTTAAATGCTGTAAAGTTTCAATGGAAATAGACATAACATATTTTATTTCAATTTCTTTTCCTTAATGATATTAATGTACATAAAAAAGTTTTATACGATTATACTGTCAAGAATAAATATTTAATAGAATGTCACAGATAAATACTACGAACATTTTTTTTTAAACAAATATATATTTGCAAGTTTTCCATTTTAGATTCCTCGGAAAATAAATACTTATAATTTAATTTGCATTTTACTTAACAACATCCACATAGAAATATATGAAATGTATGCAAATAAATAAAATGTAAATAAATATAGAAAGCAAATTATCAAGCAAAGTTCTTGACATTGATTTTAACTTAAAATATTTGTAGGACAGACGGCTGATAGTCAGGACATTTCCTTAAAAGAAAGAAAAAGAAATAAAAGGATTTTTCCCCATGTACGAAAACTTAAAAAATTATAAGCATCAAAATCTTTTACGTCAATCACAATAGCAAGATATGAAAATAGAAAAAAAAAGTGATCCAAAATTCTGACATTATTTTATGTTTCTATCTTAAAATAAATAAAAGGCTATCAGCCTTATTTTAATTAAATTTTGAGATTATTCTTCATATAATAAGTCTGTCTCATTGCTTTCAATGTTTATTTAATCGACTGAGCTTTTTCTATTTTCATTTTATTTTTATTTACAGTAAAGTATGAATGAAAATATATACTACATGTACATTTAGATATTTTAAATGTATAAATTTAAATGAAATATTTTTAAGTTCTTTTTTATTGTTTAAAATTTGATATTATAATAATTTTTATCATTACACTTTTATACAAAGGCGTAATTTGATTTGAAGTCTATGAAGAAGTGTATACAGCTATATATTAAATAATGAATAGTTTGAATCAATGATTCAGAAAATAGATATGACATACAGGATGTTTTAGAAGTTTCTTGAACTGAGAAATGCTCAAAGATTGTATTATTTATTCAACAGCCCCCAAAACTTTCGAAAAATTTCACGAAAAAGCCTTGCTTAACAAAATTGAAAGAGCCTTATTGGTAGCAACCATTTTTTAAATCTCGCAATCCTGAATTTAAGCAATAAACAGTTATTCATTGCTGCTTTTATTTCTAAATTTACTAATATATTTTCCAACTATCTTATCTATAGGCTTGACATGAACTAATTTTTCATTGAGTTCGTTTTAAAAACAAACAAACAACCGATTACCATCCGTATGCGTCCCCTCATTTAAGCTGCTTCGTAGGTTTTTTATAAAAACAGTGATTTCCTGTCTTGACCACGAATATTGATCATTAAAATTCTAATGATGTTTCTATTCGTTTTATTAAAATAAAAGTGCCGTCACCTTATTATTCCGTAAGGTCTTCCGTTGTTTGATATATTATTCAACGTGTTAGAAACTCTTGAATTGTAGCATGTAGCTGACGACTCTATAAATTCTTCACATATTACAAGTGAGCGAATGCCATCCGCTAAGTGGATATATAAATTAGTTGGGATCACGGGTATCCTGTGACGTGTCTTCCATAATCTTTTATAAATCTTACCCATGTGTTCAGTAATGGATTTTATTACTATAGTTTAAAAAGCCATATCGACTATCAATAATTTTCATATCCTGTTTAAAAGTTACTTTGAGCTATAGTATCTAGGACATAAAAGAATCATGCCAAGGCTTGACAATATGAGTCATACAAAAAATTCCTCCTGCGAAGTTTCAATGCCTCCACATAACGACTTACGTACTTTATGTCAATATTGCCAAACTGTGACACTGCGAAAGTATATATCATGTGCTCATAAAAATGCGAACACGTTACACGAAATCTCACATGTGTAGCTAAGCTTCACGCTTCAACTCAGAAATGAAAGCAGGAGTGATCAAATTTCCATTCTTTCACTTTTTCACACAAGATAAGATGATAATAAATATTAAAACTTTCTATGTCATATAATTAAAGTTAAAGATATTAAAAAATAATGACTGAGTTTGTCACTGTCTCTTAATCTTGCTGTATCTGTCGCGACGTATTATTTTAAATTACAGTGAAATTAATAAAAATAATTTGAAAACCTTAAAAAATTTCGCTTTAACAAAAATAAATAAACGTTGTATTTAGAAAAGAACTGCACAATATTCCTTTTATATATTACTAGTGCGTGATACCTTAGTTCTGAAGAGACATAAGGAGAGTACGGTAACTAAATTAGACCCTCCGAAGAGCATAAATAACCCTTTTATCTCAGGGATGATCACGTGCTATCTAAATAACCCTTCATTCATTTTTGTTTTATAAATAAGTACTTTTATTTTTCAAATGTTCTATCTTCGTTTTTTATTTTATCATTTAAATAGAACCCCATTGACATTTTTAAATGAAATTTAAATTAACGTAACATTTTGCTTATATTTTATATTTATATTAGCTTAAGTGGCACATTTGCCCTTAAGTTTCCCATACAACCTTATAATCACAGTAATTTTGGAGATTGATATAAATGACAACAAATTATTGGCACAAAAAATTACTTAGCTATGAGAATTTAACATACATATTTAAAATATTGACCTCTTATTATTTTTAATAAATATATCCATCATTATCACAATATAATAATTACTGAATTTTTATAATAATTTTAAAAAGTAAACAAAATTATGTAAAAAGTAATGAAACACAAAACTCTATCTGTGTACATACATGTATGTATATTTATTTATTCTTATTATTAAAAAAAAATCAAAAAAATATATTTATATAGATATAAAATTTTATATGTCAAATAATGTTTGAAAAAAGTTATTTCGTATAGTTAAGGAATAAAAACAAAAACTTGAATTTAGAATGTATAAGCTTGACTCTACGGGTTTTGTTGAACCTAATTACTGGTTGTTGTTCCTCACCCAAAACTGTATCTGTCAACGTTTTTTAGTGAAATAATGTATTTGAAACCGACGTTAAGATAATGACACAAACTCACACTAAGTTAATTGCCGTAATAGATACAGAAACTTTAAAGTTTATTGGGTGAAAGCATCAGCACTTGGTATTATTATTTTCTGTGCTAATATCAGGAGACAGTGTCAAACAGTATTTGTGTTAAAATCTCTCAGGCCTCTTAGATTATGTGTTACCTGTATTACTTATTAGATTAGACTTGATATAATTAACGTAATAACAAAAGGAAATATATAATATATTAATGTACTGATTTGAATTTGATTGTTCAAATAAGGTATTAAATATTATTAGATTTTTAAATGCCCGTGAATGGTAAAAATGAACGTCTACATAAATTTATTTTGTTTAAAAATTTATATACACATAATTTCACACAATTTTGGAGCAAATTATAGCAGTGACTGACATAATTTATAATGAATAAGAATTAAAACACGTTCAATAATATTTTTACACGGACTATAAGACAGAGATAAAACGGTTATTGTATGTTTTAAATTGCAAATAAATTCTGTAATATAAGTCTGTTTTTTTTTTGTTGTAAATATTAACAATTTTTTTCTGTTTATTCAAGCAATGCTTACACCTACCTCAAATTTGCTTGTATTTGGGTTCATATCCAGTAGGGAGTAAGACGCCACACGGTCGCCGTTTCCATTGATAATGACCTCTCCAGTTATTCCTAAAAAGAGGTCGAGAATTACTTTGGGGAAAGTGATGAAGCTTAAATCTTAGAGCACAGTCTTGGTAAGATAACATTTATTTGAATTCTCAAACAATCTTTTCCACTTACTATCAATCATAATTCCTTTATAAAAATAGGATAAACCTAGTTTTTTTTCTTGTCCCAAACAAATGTCGATTAATTCGAACATGGCTATTCTATATCACAATAACACCACAAAACACCTGTATCGATTTTAATAAACTGTGTTACGGAGACAAATAGAGTCTCGAAAATGTATGTCATTAAAAAAAATCTCATAATTCGTCCGGAAAAAGATTTATGTTATTTCTTAAATGTCCCACTTAATATAAATATATATTTTTTTTACATTTAAATGACTTTGTTAAGGAATTTCTGTTCTGATTCACGACGACTTTATTCATATTAATATAGAATTTTATATGACTACAACTACGATATATATTCAGCACACCTTGAAAAGTCCTATTCCACATGTTCTTGATAACAGCTGCTCCATCAAGTTGTCCTCTAGGATTTGTCGCTTGTCGTAAAGTATCGTTTAGGGCCAAGGCGTAAAGAAGAACCGCATCGTAAAATGCTGCCACGAATGTAGAAACCACTTCACCTTTCCCGAATGTGTAATTATATTTTGTGGCAGCTAATTCTTTGACCTTAAACAATATTTAATACAATTGAATTTTGGAGGGTTAAAAAAAATAGGCCGATTATTCAATAAAAATACAATATTTATAACCAACATGGCCATGACTTATGTCTGCTTAAACAAAAGATCTCCATTGCTTTACTATTTAGTTATCGTATATATTATACGCTACTTATTATTTAAACTATTAAAGTCCTTCTTATTGTAATACCTGATCGGAAAATTCTAAATATTCTTTCTTTTCTGGTGCCGGACTTGTGACTGTCAGAACAGCACTATACGCTCTTCGAGCTCTCTCATTCCTTTCTTCACTATCACCTTCCACTTTCCAGGGTTCTTTAGATGAAGCGGATGCTAAACTATTTAATAAAATTCCTTTATTACTTTCATATTATGTACAAAGTCAGCTTAAATTTATCAAGTCCTTTCTACATTGTATAATATACTTGACACCAGCAATGGTGTATAAAACTGAAGGGATTACAGCGTTATATATTTTAAGATTTATTGGATAACTTCAACGAAATATTCTGCTCATTATTACTAAATTGATGTATATATTATTATAAAGATCAATTTAAAAATATGTAAAAGACAAATCCCTTGAGACAAATCGATACTAATGGCAATAATTTCATTATAAAATAATCTGTGTAATATATCATTTTATACATTTATAAATGTAATACATGGAGGCATACATATATACCTATTATTTAAAAAACATAATAATGAAAAATTTACTGCTACATTTAGAATAATATAGTTCTATTAATCATATTAAAATAATTGAGCAATAAATAATAATGAAATGGTGCAATTATATTGAATAAAGATGGATTATTACTAAAGCAAACTTGATGGAAATTAGTCCTATCTAGTTTGTGATTAATAGTTAGTCATTACAATTTTCTCATTTTAAAAATAGCTACATGACATGTAATTCATAATTTTTTTATATGCGTTTGTAACACTAAATATTTAGTATTACAAATATATGAAAAAAAAAATATAGAAATATATTGTTTCAGTGAAATCTCTGTTATAGCGATGTGATATTAAGAAAAACTTTTTTTTTAATATAAGTATAAACTAACTTGGAAAAAAGTTCGATATTGAAGAACACGTATTCACCAGATGACACCATGTTGAGATCATCTGCCGCCAACATTATCTCTCTCACTGTACTCGGGTTAGCACAAACTACGACAACTAAAAACAAAATACAATTAGTAAATTTTCCAATAGAAATTTTAAATCCTGTAAAACAAATGATCAATCACCAACAATAACAACTTAGACAAAAATCATTTAATGGAAATACTTAAATATCTCCATTGTGAGAATATAATTAAAAAGTGCATAAATAGAAAAAATAATGTGCAAACAAACAGCACTTACTCACACCCAAAATTTTACTATCAGATAACTCCAAACTGAACATTCAGTAAAATACGTCGCCAGACATTGACATACAATCAGATTTCTTTGCAGAAAGCGATTCAGATTTATTCCAAGAACGAAAACTTAATACCGAATAAAAGTTGCCAATATGTTAGAACGAACTAGAAAGGTCTCCTTCAAATGTAAAATTTAAAAATTATAATTTTGAGTATAAAATATACGAAGTAACAAAAGAAAATTTATTCACCTTAAACAATAACAGCTATTAAAACGAATTGAATCATTGGTAGACAAAAGACAGCTGACAATGATTATGTCCTTTGTCTGTGTGAAATTAAGAATGATTCTAAGTGCTTCAAGGGTAATTCCCGCAATTTTACTTATTGTGTCTAACCTATATCTTGGATATAAATTTAAAGTGGTGATTATTTTATAACGTTAAAAACTTACATCGAGATTATCTTTAACAAAAAAAATATGCAAAAGAAAGATATATAATTTTGTTCTTTAACTTTAATTGTTATGTAGTCACACTAGACTAGACTAGACTAGACTAGACTTTAACTTCAAGGTTTATTATAAAAAATCGAACTAACTATGTACTTACAACGAAGTGGTATTAAATTGAAATGTCAGTACCTATTTCTGTACTACGACAACCAACACGTGCCGCTACGTAACATGTTACCAATGTATGTATGTCAAAAACTTCAAACAAATATGTAAGAAAATCACCGTGGTATACTTAAGATATAAAGGAAAATAAAACTCAAAGAAATACGTAATCACGTCGTAGTTTTAAATAGTTCATATAATCTATTTTACATCTTGTATTGCCCCAGTCAAGATTTCTATCAAGTTTAGACATGTTTATATCTAAAATCTTAGAAAATGACAAACACACATTGAATGGACCAATATTTTTAATTACATTACCAAAAACATTTTTCAACTTCTTCAAGACGAGGATCTAAATTTTGCAAATACTCACTTCTCGTAGAAAGAGAAAGTTTCATTAGCAATTCTTTTATTTTAGTTGTGGTTGTATTTGTTTCGTCGAAGGGAATATTTGATATATTCCCAGTGCCTTTCTTCTGGAGAACTGAGAATATGGCGCTGAGTGTCATGAAGCAAGGGCTGTTGCCTTTTCCGGTAGATGGATTGTTGTTATGATAAAGCATCCCAAGCTTACGCCAATTGAACTCCTGTAACAAATCATAAAACTCCTTTGAATCCTTTAAAAAAATGTTATTGGACCTCATACATGAGATTAAAAAATGTTATTGGACCTAATACAATAAAATCTACGTTAGTCACAAGAAACAAATGGATTGGCCTTATAGGTTCACTTGTAAATGAGTAGATTGCTTAAAAACTCGTATTTGTATGTTTTAAGTAGCAATTAAGAAAAAAATTTTTTACAGTAATTAAGAGCAACTCTACTTGTTTACTCGAAATCTTTCACCAGCTTTCTTTGGTAATGCTAATATTAGAAATTACAGATGAATATGTTATTTTAACTAAAGTTACAACAACAAAATCATAATATTGTAAATAATTTTAATTTCAGTTATTCTTTATCATTTGCGAAATATTTCAATATTTTCATATTTTTCAAGATTTCTATACATGAACTACATAAATAAATATACCTAACCAAATCCTTATTAATACCTTATTTATAAATTAAATTATTTAAGTAGTTAGTCTTTAAGCATGAATAATGGAAATTAATCAACCATTCATAAAAAACACAAAAATAAGGAAACCAAAAAAAACTATCCTAAAGCCTGAAAATAAAGTAAATCTAACAAAAAGACCCAAATAAAACGAAGGAACGAACACTGTTCTACAAATAAATAACAGTGACAATAAAAAAAAACAAAATGTTAGACAAACAAATATTATAACAAAGGAATGATATCAAAAAACAGGAAAACTAAAAAATCTTTTAAAATACGATGAAAAAGTGGCGCCGATGACTTTGCTAAATATTTATTATTTGTCATGATTGCATTTCATGACTATATCTTTCTTTTCTATAATAAATAGTAGTTAGTTATTTAAAGAAGTAAAATTATGACAAAATGGAATAAATAATTTGAATATATAAAAATTACAATTTGGATATCTTCGTTATATTTATTATAACAAACAATTTCCAAAGGATTATTTCATGAAACTACGATTTATTCTTTTCAGTAAGTACCAAAATTGTCAGACACAAAAATATACGCTTTCCAGAAAAAAAAACTAGTAATTTATTTTATGCAAAATAAACATACATTCATAGTCATAATCAAAAATATCTCATATTTCACAAGACCTTTTTATAAATATGATCGTTAAAGTAAAAGAGACTTCTTTTTCTTTTAAATCTCATGAAATTTTCATCAGTAACTCAATAAGCGCATCAAATTATACATATATTATCAATATTATTCAGACTATTATTTCTATTTAATCAAACTGACAAGAATGTGATCGCAACTAGTGTCGTTATAAATAACTATAGCGCGTTTGAATTAGCATATGTAACCCTCGGAACCAAGTTCGTATGGAATTACCATATAACTTTAATAAAATTATTTAATGCATTGATACACATCTTTATAAATAATGGAAAAATACACAAAAATAAATAAAAGCTAGTTATGTAAAAAATAATAATAAACATAATATATGGATAACAAACAAAAAAATCTTAAATAATACAACACCCGATACAGCTAAATTTTTTACAACATTCAAGTAATTACAGGTAATTTGACTTCCAAATTATGGCTGAATTATAAAGTAATAACCAAAAATCCTTTATTTCGACAACAAATAATCTTCGCAAAGGATATCACAAGCTCCATAGTCCATAGTTTTTTTTAAATCAATTTTATAAATAGTTATAATGCAATATATCTTGATTTTATTGGTAATAAAACTAGTAAACCAGAAAGCAAATTAAAATCACAAATAAATATAAAACATAATATGTAATAGTACTAACACAGCACGATCACAACATCAAAACATCACATTTGGTACCAAGGTTTACCTCAAAGACTTTTCGTATCGCAACGCCCGCCTGAGTGTAGCTTCCCATCATTCTAGTTAATGTCATATAACTTGGATGCTTGTAACCGAACGCCTCAGCCTGAGCTCCAGCAGTGATAACTGGAATACCCCAGGAACCAGCATATCTCGCAACAGGAGCAATAACGTATTCACATCCAGGACCTATAAAAGCATCTGTAAAGTTTTGTTTTTATCAATTTTGTTACTTGTCAGAAATATGTTCAATAGCAATTAGATTTAAAAATATGCTTTATTTTTTAGTAACAAGTTTAGATAACTTACCCGCTGAGCCATTCACATAGAATTCAAAAGCAGCAAGTGGTCCTTCAACAGACGAACACCTCGTATCTCTATAATCGACTAATATTTTCCATCCTGGTAATGGTCCATCGGGCTTAGTCATAGCAGGTATTGCCATTTCAACGATAGGCAAAACTTTAGCCAACGAAAATACCTGAGTTGAATCCGCTGGTAATAGTACTCCCAACTTTAATATTTTCTCATTAAATTGAGGTACCTCAGGTCTGAGATTGAAATTCGTCTTTTTAATATAAAAAGGATTTGTAGCTAAGTCGTGGGGATATCCCACGGCTCGTGTATCATCGTATATATCTCTCTCAACATAAATATCATTTTCTTCTGTGTCATTATTTGTATCTTCTTTATTTTTGTAATAAGTATAATATTTACTTAATTCTTGAACTTCGGAGGAGTATTTATCTGATGTTTCGTCTTCCTTTTCCAGAACTTTCTGAGTACTTCTCACAACATTATTGTCACCATGTATAACACTAGTATTATGCTGCAAAGCTTTCATAATGTCCACATTCAAATCTTCCTTAGAATTATTGAAATTGTCTTTTACAATATTAACTTTATTAACACTACCACCGCACACACTTATCATATTAAATAAACAGATGTTAAATACGAGGAATGAAAGTAGAATATTAAATAACTTATGATCTATTCGATTTCGCTTCATTTTAATCGTCTGTGTTTCAACATGGTCCACAAATTCACTTGATTGAAGAGATCGGTTATCACACCCATTTTTTCGTCTCTCTCTGAAGTTGGTTTTACTTGCATACAAATTTTTTATTCTTTCTTTTCCACTATTCCTGAATAGGTTTGAAAGGAGAATCGTATGAACGATCTCTTTTACCATTTTATTTCTATTTATGTCATTTTGTCCGTCTATTTTTCTTCTTGCTTCAGTATTGTATACGAATCTGTAGTATTTCATAAAGCACCTCTAAGCGAAGATTGTTAAAATATTCAAAAACGAACAGATAATAGTAATCAATTAAGACTTTGAAAACAAAAAATAAAAAAAGAGATCATGTTTTAAAAAATATAATTAATAAGTTGTTTAAAGTTTGAAGAGTTTAAATCGTTATTTATTAAACTAACGTAAATATACAGCAACTCATAGTAGCTGCAGTAGTATTTGAAATCGTTAATTGTTATAGACTTATTGGGTGTCGCCGCGGCTACGATGGAATTTACATGATTTTGAAGATGAAAAGGACTTTTTACACGAAAATAAATGCCATGTTATATTAATATATTCAGAATGTTTATTGTATTTTGTTGATTTTTCATCGTATTTATGAATCATATGTATATCCTTTTGTAATTTTTTGCAAACAGTTTTATAGGTAGTTTGAAATGGTTGTAGTTTTACAAATTTTTTACAATAATTTTTAAGAAACAAAAAATCAAGGATATTACTGCCAACTATCATATTATCAGTGCATTTGTGAAATAAATATCAAACCTTCATGAACACAACTAGCATCTCACAATTATTTTTTCCTTACTAAATTGTAGTCTTCAAAATTTGCAATTCTATGAGATCGTACGTCAGCTATAAATTGGTCAGCTTTTTTTAACACCATATCATTTATCTTACATATATTTCCTATCGTACAATTAACTATTATCGAAGCATATTGAAAAGGTTCAAAATAAGGTTATAATGATTTTAATGTTCTAAATATAGCTCACAGTTCACCATTTTAAAACGTTAATATTTTATTGCTATGAAATGTAAAAAACAATTTATTTATTCTAACAAACCCAAATCGTTATCATCGAAATTAAAGTCTTAGATCTCATTACGATTGAGTTCCACGATAACTGTAATTAGCAGTTTACAACACGGCTTTTAACAATTGATTTCGATTGCTATTGCAATTACTAATTCCGTAATCAACTAGCAAATATATACATCTCATATTTTAATATGATCAATTTCCAACCACTATTATCTCAGACATTTCGAACTTCTGTCAATTTAAAATTCATAAAAGGTAAAAATGGGTAATGGTTTTAATTCGTTGTTTATTAATTACATAATAGAAAAAAAACTATACGTTTATTTCATATTAATTGTTTTAATATTTTCAAAAGTTCATACTTTATGCGTCCGTCTATAACGTTGTAATTTTTCAAGGATAGTAAGAACAAGTTTTTTTTTTTTATAACAATCTCTATAATTCTTTAGTTTTTTTTGCTGCCACTAACAAACTTGACAAAAATATTTGCATGTCTGTCATGTATTAACATTATAAAGTCACATAATGCAAACGCTTTTTGATATAAGCTAAGATCGCAGAAATATATGACTTGTTCTTTTTTAATTACTCACTTGACACTTATATTTTGACAATAATTTCATGACATTTTCGGAATTATATGATATTAAAATGTATTTTGCATATCTAATGAGAATAATTAAATTAAATTTTCATTTTTTTTTAATTACTGTATTGATTATGATTATATTTTTTTGTATGAAAAACTTGTTTACAATATCGTTGGAGGAAAATAATAGAATTTAACGTTATGGCATATTATTACTATTTAGACCACTCCAAATGTTTATTCTTTCAACGATTTTACACAAAACACTTCTTATATTTAAGTGAATACACCCACACAAGTCGTTTCAGAGCCGAGGCTTTTTTAAGTTACACAAAGAAAATGCCGTCTAAATCTCTTCTTTATATTAAGCATTAACAAAAGCGTTATGCAATAGTGGAAGACTTGTCATCTTCTCTGTCTTGGTTAAAGATAAGTTTAAATAGCCTTTACAAATCGTGCTAAGTATTGGAGTAAATAATAACTAGTTTCTGATTCAGTTATATTTCAGGTCTTTTTCTATGACGCCTTTTCTGGCATTTCTGGCCTTTGCACAAATTAATCTAAAATATAAAACTGTACAGAACCGAGCTTTTAATGTAGGGGAGAGCAATTAACTGCCACTTATCAAACACTTTACTGCCGCTATGATTCGTAGCTAAAATATCAGACGCCTCAGTGAACATTCAAATATAATCATTTTTATTTATTTTTACATACATAAATAATTGGTTACTACCCTCATGGTAACTTCACATTTTATATGGTAATTAAATTTTTGCCTAATGTCTTATATAATCAATTACATAAATAAATTCTTCTTATAAAATTATTATCTGTTTTAATACTTGATAATAATGAAAACAATCAAATTATTTTCTTTTATTACGTAAAAGGAGTCTTTTATGTCTCACGCCGTTACTTCTAACCCGTGACTGAGTAAAAATTTTGTACAAAAATATTCTATGACACTATTATATGCCAAGTTTTACATATTAAAGCCGGAACATTTGTTTTTATGGTGACTATGCAATTTTGAGATGGGGGTAAAGAATGCAATTACATAAAACGCCCTTATGCATACGTAACAAAAACTTCTCGGAGGCGATATAAGAATATTTTATCATAGAAAAACAGATTTTTTAAAAAATAAGAATACTGAATATCAGAAATGTCATATGTATGCTAATAAATTATCGTATTGTTAAAGTTTTTAAAACATACAAATAAAAGTAGACTAAAGGTAAAACATAATAGCCTAAACGGATAAGCAACTAGAATGTAATATTTCGGAAGTGCAAAGTTCGATTCCTGGTCGTTAAATTTTAGTCAATTTTATTTACTATAGTGATGCTTTGATATTAAAAACTACTGGAATATTATTTACTCTCACATTGTCACTTACTTACGAGTATATTAAAAGGTTTTGTTTAGAGATTAAACAACAAACATGAGATCCACAGCATCAGTTTGAATTTATTAAAAAATATATATTTATAGTTCCCGTAACACGTATATAAATTAAACCCTGGTTAATCAGCGTTCTTATCTTGTAGATGGAATTGAAAGATGACTGATTGTATGTAGGATTATATTGATAACAATAACCACTCCTTTTATTTTCCTTTACCGTTATTTAGTTTATATTTGCATGTGTCGAGTGAAAATAGTTAAACGAGTAATAGTTTATGTTTCTATGAGATCTGCGGTAATTGAGAAAATGCGAATTAATGATATCTAAGATTTTCGTATGTATCTGTCCATGTACAGGGCTGCTGAAAAGTAATCGAAACGTAGGGAACATGTAGAAATATAATAATAAGAAAAATTTAGTTAAATTTAAAAGTCGGATTTTTTGCATGAATCAGGGTTTGAATAAAAAACTGTGTATTGCTTTTAATATTAGATTTTTGTTATTGAAATTGAGCTGTAGGATTTCATCGGAATAATTAGATCAGATAAGATTTTATCTTACAGAATTGATTAATTGATATGATCAAAGTCGTTCTAATGTTTTAATTTAATTTTTTTTACTCCCCCACTTGCTTTTTTTGCGTACAAACTATTTCATTGACAAGCATCACTCTTTGTTATGACACTTATATATATCAAGATAAGATAATAATGTTGTATACGGATTTCGAATAAAATTTTACGCCATTTAATTCTACATTCTTTTTTTATATTGCAGAGTTTATGTGTAAGAATTCTTTCGTTAAATGTTATTTCATATTTTATAAACGATCCGTTAATAAAACCTTGAATGTATAAAAAATCAGACAGGACGAATGTTTCATAAAAATATATTATAACACCTTATTTGGTTAGTGACGTTGTGATTTATTAAAATTTATATTCAAGCATCACATAAAAAATTGAATTTCTGAATTAATTCAAATATCATACGGAACCAAACCATTAAGGGCACACGACTAATAGTTCTTTTAATAACCTGGCCAGTCGAGGTCATGGCGGCTATAAATAGTAAATGGCATTGTGTTCTAAGTATTTTTAGGAACTGGTTTTTCTATTAAACCTATCAGAATATTCGCTATTATTACTGCAGCATATATTTTAGAATATCAAATTCTATAATAGAAATTATACTATAATTTATGACTCTGATATATTTAATATATTTCTCATTGTACATTCTTTTATTATACATATATATTGTAGTTCTCATTCCACATGTTTATGATCTTAGACTAAATATTACTATTTATAACATTATTTGTTCGGATAAAATCTAGATTCAATTTGTTATAATCATTTACCTTTGTTCTCACAGCTCGCTATTTCTGACGCAATTGACTAACAATGTTCAGCACTGAGTAATATTTGTCCTCGCAACGAGAATAATAATTCCTATAACTCAAACTGTAATCGTCTCCATTACATATATATCATAAATTTCTCAGGTGATATTCACGCTAGCATACATAAAGTTATACCAGCAGTAAATCTTATTACACCAACAACATTAAAGCTTTCGACGCTGAGTACAAGAGCGTTATATTTTACGAAGGAGCCGAACTTTTTAATTTAACTTAATACGAAACGTATCGTGTTTGTTTGACTTATCAAAATGTCCATTGACATGATTTCTATATAAATAGACATTTAAAAATATATATATAATTTTTTTTTTAATCAAAAGTAATTAATATTTCGTACCGTTTACTCTTTTACTACTAAAAATCATAAATTATTTTTTAATAGAATCGTATATAAAATTATAATATAATATTTAATTCAGCAACCCTTTATCCTTTTCGTCCCATCAAAAGGCCCAGAAAAATTGAATTTGTGATATGAATATTTATGTGCCATTATCTGGTATTATACGAGTGTTAATATAAAAGTCTGTATAAAAATAAATGTTGGATAACATATATGGCTGTTTCAACTATCACATTACTGCTTAATATTTTAGTTAAGCCATAGTCCAAGGGAACTTGAATGATTGTTAATTTTGAGTCCATTTGAAAATAACAGAACGGTCTCAATTAAATTGCATATGTTATGATTAATTGTTCGCTTATATACAACACATTTAATTAGCAATTTAGCTTTATATAAGGAACATATGTCTCTAGTTTATATTCGATACAACGTAGTTCTAATAAAATTGAAAGAATATTATCTGTATTTAGGCAATTCCTTATAATAAGCAATACTTATAATTTATATTATGCTTATTACAAAAACCTCAGCCTTCCAACGCGTGTATATTTTTATAGCTTTTAAATAAATATAAAAAACAACTAGGCATTTATGTTTTAATTAACGAGCTACAAATCGTCATAAATTATGATAGACAAAAGTAGTCTTTGTTAAACAAAGGTCTGTTCATATTTTTAATAATTATCGGATTTTGATCTCTTTTTTATAGGAGAAAATTGAAAATATATAAAAATACATTAAAAATTATTCTGTTCGTCAAGAAAAACGTTGTTTTTTCTTCTTATTAATTTTTATTTATTACTAGTTATTTTAAACAAACATATCTTGCCCTAACCACTCTCTTTTAAACAACTTCTTGAAATTAACAATCCGAACAAGGAAGTTAAAAAAATAGTCCTAACAATAAAATTTTGGTTATAAAAAGTAAGTAATCTGAAATCGTATGTTATGTTATAATGTATGGAGAACGACTTCATTTATCTTATAAATTATAAAAAAATCAATGGCTCTTATGTTTATAATGATTTTTAATAAATAGCGATATTATAAGATTAGTCCTTTTTTATAATAATATTTAGAATTTGTATAGGAAGATAATATAAAATATTGAATTGCATACATTTTAGTTTGAAATTGAATTCATACATATTAAGTATACCTTATATTATGATCTCATATATTTTAAGCACTCTTTCATCTATAATTAATCCAATACAAAGTTACCAGAAGAAATTTAAGTTAAATAATTTATTTCTAGAAAGGGAAAGCTTGGTTGAGTTGTTTAAATTAACGGTACTGTCTCATGTTAGGACACACGATTAACAATCTTTTATTGCACAATGATAAGTGTCTCAATAGAATTTATAAATACACAACAAATAAAATGTCTCACATTTTAAACCTTATCATATCAGGTATGTACATTGAAATGTCTTCATAAATATATAAAACTATGTTTTATAAATAAAAAAGTAGTGTCAGAACGTAATGTTATAATTAAATTTCTAGAATTAGGTTATATAGCTTATACTAGAATCAACGAATTCATTAAATTGTTTCTGAGTTTAAATTCCTAACAAATGTTGGAAAAAAAAACATAGATGAAACAAAGGAGAATTTTTGACTAATTTAATTAAAGTGACTCATGATGAGTTAAACATTTATTCAAATTGCTGTTTAATGTGATTATAAAATTTTGTCTCGCAAAAAGGGAAGTAGGTAAATTTTTTTACTAGGTACATTTATTTATTAGGTACATATAGGAAAGTAGATACATTTTGTTTGTTCTGTTATATTTGATTTACGAGAATTCTAATCCTCTAATTCTCTACATTTTGAAATGTTATACGTAGGACGTAAGTCAAGATAATATATTGCCCTTACAGAAATATTGAAAATATTCCAACCTAGTATTGTGAACTTCATAAAATATAAACCCACATCTTTCTGCATGTGCATTATATAATAATCTCAAACGTACTTTTGACATCGAAAATCATTACACATTTCAATACACAATAAGGTGTAGAAAATAGAATTATTTTGCATCATCAAATTAACAGCTACAGATACTGTAAAAAATACCGTTTTTATTCAATTAGGAAGAAAATTATGATAATTTTCAAAGGTGCTAAAAGAAGTCATCAATATTGATTAAAATATAATTAAGGATTAAGCAAATCCTATTGTATATTATAATACTTGCTGGTCAAGTTTAGAGATTATAAATATGACAACTATTAATATAACGTACGTATTACGATTATATAAAATTAAATCAAGCTCATATAAAATTTATTCTCATACAAAGAATTTTTGAATACTGTCGTTATTTCAAAGACAAACCTACTGTCTCGGTAAAGTACCTACTCGTGGAGGATACGACTTGATAGTAATTTAAAAAACAATGTTAAAAACATAGTAATTTAAACATTTTTTTTTTCTGTTTTAATTTTATATAGGTAAGTATATATATTGTTTAAAGAAAAATAATATATAACTAGATATGTAACCTTAATGTCACTCAACATTATCAGGAATATTTTTTTAATATTATTTTACTTTCAAAACACCTTACGTTTACAATAACGAAATACCCTTATTTTAATACATAATATTAGCATAAGTAACACAGCTCGCATAACAATTATGTCTTGATTTATCTTAGACCAGCCTGTATACCTAAAATACTTTAAGACACTAATAGCTTTGAATTTTCTTGGAAAATATCAGCGTTTTCTGAATAAAAATGTCCTACTTTATATAATTCTGAAAAAGTATATAAATATAAATTCCAGCTAAGAATCGTGAAGAAAGGATTTCAAAGAAAGAAAAGTACATTCACAATTGAATTAAGGGCCATCCCTTGCGAGATTTGACAACAAAGACATTATAAAATATCATGCAAGATTATATATAATTGTAACAAGAATTCGTTTCATAATTAGATTGTATAATTATTCACTATACTTATCACTGAGCATTACGCATTTAAATCAACCTAATTTTCAACCTTGAAGTTAATTACGGTTATTTTTGTAACTGTTACGTAGCGTAACTCCAAACTGACCCCAACTTAATTTGGCAACCCGATATATTGGTTTTGTAAAAAAAATATGTAATATTTTTTTTAAACCGCGCAACTTACTTTCACTTTTGGTTTTTTATTTCCAGGTTGTAACAAATATTTCAGCTTTTTGATTTCAATCATTAATTATAATATATAACAACAGATAAGTGGAATAGCTCAATTAACATTTATAGTGGAACTTCATAAAGAAAAATTATTACGTAAATTTTGCTTAGATCTTAATCTTCTACACCTAATATACTTTTTTAACTCGCTTTTATTAGCTTCACCTGTATGTTTGTATGTTTGTAACCGACTCCTTTGAGCTCGATTTTGCCATACTTTGACCGATCAGATTTTATTTAAAACTTTGCACACCTGTCAAAGACCGATGACAATGCAATAATTCGATTAAAAAATCCGATTATCCCAATTAGATTCGCCAGGATTAATTAATTCCTATCCGCATCCTTTGCATGCGAGTAAGAGAGATAGAGCTAGTGTGCGAACTACGCATGCGTAGTTAATAACTACATATTAATGTCTGGCCCGGTTCATGTTCTTAAAAATAATAGTTTAAAAAACTAAAAAAATCACGCTTTTATGGAAAACCCAACGAAAAAATTCAACTAAAAAATGAAAAATAAATAATAGTTTAAAAAAACTAAAAAAACACGCTTTTATAAAAAATCCAACTAAAAAACAGAAAATAAAATTAAATAAATTTAGATTAAGAATAAAGTAAATAAAAAATAAATGTACATTATTGTAAAAAAGCGTGGGGTACATAGTGTCAATAGTTATAAACATTTAATTGACAGATGAGTAGAATGATCTTTACTTTGATAATATCATAAATTGTAAATAAAACTGTAAATGCACCCCACGCTTTTTTACAATAATGTACATTTATTTTTTATTTACTTTATTCTTAATCTAAATTTATTTAATTTTATTTTCTGTTTTTTAGTTGGATTTTTTATAAAAGCGTGTTTTTTTAGTTTTTTTAAACTATTATTTATTAATTTGTTAGGCAAATAATTTTCTATTAACTTCAGCTAAATCATATGTGATGTCGTTGTGGCGTTGACTGGAACTACTTCATTTTTTATAATTTTTCCAATAATAAGGAAACAAGTAACAAAAAATGGGGGAATTTTTTTTTTTATTAAAATTAATTTTAGACGTCCTAACAATAGTATAAAAGCTAGAACATTTTAGTTGCCAGGTATAGAAAATTATAATGTCTATATATTAATAGAGAAGCAACACATCACTGGTTGGACTTTAATTAAACGTTTTTTTTTACAAACAAAAGAACAAGAAAATGAAATAAATAGCAACTCGAATGATTTTACATGATCTTAATAGTTTCAAAACAACTATCCATACACTTGGAAATTATGATTATAATAAACCAATATCTCATACGTTATCAGTAATTGGGGTTATTGATCTTCCATTAATTAATATTATTGGTTCCTTATCTCTTTCACATTAGATAGATTAGCACCTACAGCGTTTTATTAAAACTATTTTCTTTCATTTACCCATCACAAAATATACTGGTATAACTCAGATTTTGATATTAATAACATGCTATTTCATATAAATATCTTTCTAATGTTATAATTTTTAATTATATGTGTTATATTTTATGTGGTATGACAAAAAATGTATTAGTAACACGTGTCTTTTTTAGCATAAAATGACTGACAGCTCAGAGTCAATTCTATTTTTAATCTCACTTGCTAGTTTTGGAAATTTACAAACAAAATTCAACCTAAACACTTAGGTAATAAAAACTACTTATGACGTAATGTATGGTGGAAGGTCAAGTCGGTAATAAACAAAGCGATTAGATGTTTTTTAACCGAAATAATAAGAGAGTTGATATCATAATGAGGAATTGAACTGAAAATTTACTGGTTTAAAAAAAAAATAACTTAGACTTATTATGTTTTTGAGTTATTGGCAAATACTCATTATTTTAACAAAAAACACAAGAGCACGTCCATGCAAAATTGATCTTGTTGTTTAAAAGGAAAAACGTTTTACTTCGAATTTTATCACAATTCACATCTTATAGAAAAGATATATATCACTAAATTATATTGTAGTCGAGAGACTTAATACCTTAACAAAAAGTCCTTAACAAAAAAATACTTAAAACTTAGCAATTGAACCTGAGCCTCAAATTTTTATATGTACTATGTTTTTCAAACAAGTCTACTGACAAAATAAAAGTCTCGAGAAAAACTACAAATTTATTAATTGTTCAGAATAAAATTATATATATACTGTAATGTAAAAGTTATAATAATATAAAAAAGAAACACCCACCTAGTCTGAGTTTATTCACGGTCATTGAATAACAAAAACCATAGAATTCATGACAAAAACCTTGCATCATCATTGCTATGAGACATAACACAATAAGGTGTAAGAACGCGTATGGCAGAGTGTGATAAAAAAATCGTTAAGGCATCTGCCTCGGAACGACTTTCCTCTTATCGTTTAACTAAACTCATATTTACAATGCTGTTGAATTGATTATATTTTCACTATTTTATATATTTTTTTAATTCGTCTATTAAAAATGGCTACTCGTTAAAACGCTGGAATCATTTATTTTCAACATTTGTCACAAATCCCGCTTTTATGACAATAATTAAAGACCGGGCTTTAAGCACGTTCTTATAACAAAAAAAAAAAAACAGACGACAGATTAATAATTTATAAATGCAAAATTTAAAACAAACGATTGGTCTCATTAACATACACGCGAAGGTTATAACGCCTGTTCCCCAGCACAAATATATTATAATAAATTTTCCTATCTCGTCTGTAAAATTTTTCAAATGAGATCTCTTGAGCCATTCAAACGCGTATCTTTTATATGAAATCGTCAGGCAAAATTAATGTTTCCCTAAGTCTTCGTTCGTAAACATATCTAATGCAAATTTTTACGGCTGTGACCAGTAAATTTCAATTATCGTATACCTTATGTAGAATAAATGGAATTATATTAAGTTAAGCAAAACAATTAATTTACAAAGATAACGTTACTGTTGAAAAATAATCACTGGGTAAAAAACGGTCAGAGGTCTGTTAAATTATACTTATTAAAGTTCTTGGACTGTATTTGTTTTCAATTAATATTGATATACCAATAAAAAATAATAATATTCAGTAATAAAATTTTATTTAGACTATTTTATTAATATATTTCAATTGAATTTATCAATCAAATTTAAATATTTAATGAACTTTATTAATATTCATTAACATGTTAAATTTCTTTAACTCAATTACTAATACACGTTTAATGTTAATTTAATAAAATCATAAAAGTTTTCTTTTCTCACAGGAATAATATATGTTACAATACTTTTTTTGATGTGTCAATCTTGATATAAATATTTCTCTAAAGAACTATCACTTTACCTAATCTATATTTTGATTCATATTTATGGGGTCTTATGTGGTGTTATGTCAGCAAAATAAAATCTATTTCGAAGACAATATATTTACATTACCATATTATTTCTTGACTTTAACATCGTCAGTAAAGAAATAATTAATTTTTTTAATATATATAAAAAAAAAGTTTTGAAATATCTGAAAAAATAAATAAATTGAGTTAACCTTTAAAAAGTTATGGATTTTCAAACCCACGTCACAAGGATTTGGGCGTCAGAACTCATGAACAGGGACCCTTGTCAAGCGTATTTACGTAAACAACTTATACTTATCTAGCTTTGTAAATAAAATTGAGATGATACATTATTATGGATAATAATATAAAACAAAAAAAAATGTATTAATAAAAAAGGTTTTGAGTTATAACGTATTGAAATGTCATTGAGGAATTTATCAAAGTTCCTTCTCCTTAATAGTCCGTATCCTTAATAGTCCTACTCCTTAATAGTCCTACTCCTTAATAGACTGTTCATTCATTATATTTGATCGTTAGAAAATTTATATTCAAAATTCACATCAAAGATCGAGTTTAACGATCCAATTTTATAATTATTATGTAAATAAAGAAACGCTAAGGAAATCATTATATTTTAAGTTAAAATTTATACGATATTTAATTTCAATATAGCTTCGAAGGTTTTCTTTTAAACTTGTTCTTGATATATTTATATAATATATTTTTTACCATTTTGTTCTTGTTGCATTCATAAAAGTATAAAAACAATCCAAAAACAAATATGAATTGTCCGTCAATGTCGTTGAATGTTACTTTACCCAAACGTACGTATGTATTTAATACAACATTTATTCCCATACAACAAGATATAATTTTTGCTGAAATCAAAATATTCTTATTTATATTTAAAAACATCACTTTCAGAAATTTAAATAACCATTCTTATCATTCATACTATTTCTAAGCCCAAAAATTATCAACTAAGGTTCATGACAAAAACCTTGTAATTCCATACATTTATCACAAATAAGTTTAAAAAAGAAGAATAATAATATATTGATATGTTACGGTCTGAAATAAATAAATTAACATAAAAGCACTTTAAGTATTAAAACCTAACAAAATAAGACATAAAAGTGTTCTAAAATACTTAAAATAAAATGCTTGTTTTAATAGTAAACAAAAAATGATTACCATGATGCTCAAGAGTGTGTTTTACTTAACGATAATACTCGGATTGGTTTGAATTTTTTATAGAAATATGAAGGTACGTTAGCCACTAACAGTAAGTCCTCTTTGGTCGAAAAATGCATCACAGGAATAAGTTCAAAAGCATATCAAATATTCACTAACAAGACATTATTAAGTAAGACATGTATGAATATAGCTCTTCTGTTTTATATGAAGTTAAATTGACATCATATATTCTTATTTCAGGAAGTTGATATCCACATTTTTTGTATACATACTATAATCCGTATATATAACGTCTACGTACAGAGGATAACAGAAAAAACGTTGCCCGTCTTATAAATCAAGCGTTGTCAAACTTGGAATTGAGGATTTATGACCAACGTTTTCCAATTTCATCAGATGAAATGGAAAATATTTGTGAAATTTTAATAAACAGGAAATGGCGTTTATAATTTGTTTAAACAAAAATGTTTTTTCGTTTTTTTTAATAATAAAATCGTTACCGTAAAACGTGAATCATTAAGAATGATCTACTTAATGACTCATTATGGACAACTTATAGCTGTGTCGGTCTCTACAAGATAAAATTCCTTTTTCTGCACCGACACTAAAATATCGTAATGGCGACGCGTCAACTTCTTTGTATTCAAATATATTCTCATATGTTTCACCTAGCACCATTCATTCTATTTTTGTCCTTGATCCGCAACGATTCTTATACTTGAGAAATAAATAAAAAAATAAAACATTAACTTTTATAATGTTACTAGTTATACAACGCCGTTTTGGCTGACAGTTTTCATCAAGATAGATTGTGTTTTTGCAAAGAGCGTAATATAAAAAATAATTTTAATATTTTTCATTACATATCACGATCAAGCCGTTTGTATCGCAAGACCTGTCTTGTATTTTAACAAGGAAGGATGCATGTCAATACATACATATATATGAATAATTAATACGCGTTGAACGTTACATATTATATATATATTAAAAGTGTTGATAATTAAAACATGTATTTGACATTTTTACTGCGCTTTAATGTCAGTATAATTTTCAATCTATAATCAGTATGCACAACTGTTTATCATAACAGATATAACTATTCAATGTATATATGTATACATACATAGGCAATAATTAAATAATTGTCAACAAATAGACTTTACTCGGTTGCATAATGTGTAGATTTCTTATCTGCTTAACGTATTCCGAACTAAATATTCATATATAATTTCATCATAATCTACTCTCTGCTTTTTATATGACGGACTAACGTAAACTCATTCGAATTTATCAGATCAATGCGATACTAAACAACTTAAAATAATCTATAGTTTATAGAAAAATTACCATCGTCGAGGAAAATATTCACGATAGTTCACTTGAAGGTATATGTAACGTAGTAGATATAGTTTATAAATATTCGCATATTGAATTACATTTAATGTCCTTCTGTATATAACGATGAAGTTTAGTCGCACTTAGCACGCATCGACTTAAATTATTCTAATTCCCTGATTTTTTTATTGAACAAACACTGATTTTTATAGTTAATTTTTAAATTAACTTGTTTTTTCTCCAAGCTTACAGAAAATATACTTTTACATAACGAACTCGTGAAGTTTGAAGGCTAAAGAGGAGATTTTTTTATAAATTATATTTATGTATAAAGAAAAATATTTAACAGTGACTGTTTAAGAATTCCAAAACAAATCATACAAATCGGACTCAAAAGATATATTGACTTGTTTATATTTTCACTGTATTTTATGCTTCTTATTGCAATCAGAATACAAGCTCATTAACATTTTTATTGTCATTGAATCTTCATGTCAAAAAGACTAGATATATCTATTTTAAAAGCAATATCAGTTTAATGAACGATACATTACACACAGCAATGTTGGCTCATACTGTACATAAAACATCCAACAGTCAAATATAGACTCATTAAAGCATTTGTCAGCCAAAGTCGTTATCTGAGTAATAGAACACTCGATCTATAACGGAATCGGTCCTTCTAGACACCGAAGTATCTTAGTGTTCGCATAAGACCAATCTATAAAAGTAATATGATTTCAATATTCGATTACATCACTAGATACATAACTGCAATTCAATAAACCAATATAAATCGAGGTCAGACGGATTCAGATCATCCATTTGCTATTAAAATTTATTTATTATAATATATAAAAACATTTATATATAAATAAATTTACATATAACGTTTCGTCATAAACATATAACCGTTAATGCTATGACAAATACATTGAAGTGCGCGTCTGTGATGATCGCGTGATACATGAACTCTTACAGAAATAGCGTAAATAGAATGTGTTGTGTAATTGTAAAAAGTATTTTTTATATTCATCAAAATGTTTCACGGTTGAAGTAAAGAATTTTAAAGTTTAAATCTTTGCCAAAATTTCTGATAGCTGCATCTAATTTGTAACATTTCTTAAACTTGAAATTATTTGATATACAAACCTTGACCCGATGATAATTTTAAATTCAAATATCCAATACATATATCTGGCTAGCTTTATTTTTGTGTTGCTTTTATTAATTGTAATATATTTCTTATATATATTTTATTATCAAAAAATTACGAGAATTGACACAAAGATCGAAAGTCAATTTGTTTGATAAAATTTCCATGTTACAAACTTCTAACATTACGTGACCTTTTTTCTCGAACGGCGATATAAAAAACTTTTATACAAATTTCCTTTCTATATGAAAACTTACTGAAATCACTTACAATCAGTAACGGAATTTTAAATATCTGGAGCCAAATTTAACCTCTATCGTTACAAATCAATAAGTACTCGACGTGATTATGATAGTTTTTTTTTTTTTCAATAATATTTTTTCTGTTTTACATTTATAAAGTAAATAATAAATTATATTGAAAATTAAAAATTATATTTTATAAAACGTGAAAGTACTCGTCTATTTAATGGTCACTTCAAAAATCGTCTGAAATTGTCTTCACCTTCTTCATTACGAAAGAAGTTAAAATTCAGAAAGCGAAGAGCTTTGTATCTCTTCAGAAGTTTTTCATACTTTCACACCGAACCTCGTGACTTACATAATGTCTAAGAAGTAATTACTATTTGAATCCTTAGTAGAAGTATTCATCGTCTACAGGAAAACTGATAGTGTTAAAGATTATTTTCACCTATTTAGGAAGGAAAATCTTTGAATTTTACATATATGTACATACACATATGCATAATGGTTTCAATTTCTTAAGTATCATTGATATACTTTGAAAAATGACGCTTTTATTCACAAAATAGCATTGAAGTTTGTAAAAAAATACTGAGAAAAACATTTTTCGTCCACCAAACGACTTTCGCACTTGAGTAAAATATAATTTTCACTATAATGTTCCTAGAAGTATTAAAGCCTTGTCAAACAGGCGTATCTGTATCGTGTATTCCTGCAATCTGATGTCTCATTAAATTTATCCATTTGGTATAAAATTTATGTAATCATATATATGTTTTTAATGTTTATAGCAAAACTATTTTCTTCATTATCTCTAAGACTACACTTCGAAACGCATAGCAAACAGTAACAAAAGCAAAATATACGGTTACATACAATTTTTTTAATAAAAAAAACTACGTTTATTACCTACAATCAAAGTTAGTAACTATTTTAATTTTTGCTTAAAATATGTTACAGCAAACAAAAAATTACGAAATGTACGAATAATAAAAAAAAAAAAACAAAAAAAACTTTTTGAATGTTTCTAAAAAATGTATCATTCAATGATTATCTTCCGATATTTTTTTTCTAAAAAGTTAATTTTATTCAAAGCAGCCTACTTCATAATTGCTGTTTCTTAGTATGTACATAGTTAATTTGAATAATATTTTAAATATCGACTTTTCAAATTGTTTTGGAATTAACTGCTATATATATATATATATATATATGTGTGTGTGTGTGTGTGTGTGTGTGTGTGTGTGTATGTGTATTCTATATATCATTGCTTTACGTGTAAGCGATGTGTTACAATAAATGAAAATTGCGAACATGATGAGGGACGAAACGGAATGTAATAAGGCCTTAGTTGCCGAATTATTACTCGATAAGGTTTCTTTCTGTATCGATAAGTACGAGATTTATATCCCTTTGTCTTTGGGAGAACGCCAAAAATGAGAACAATGTATCCATTTGTCTGGAATAGTTTCGGCTTTGTTTTATAGTTATATTACAGTTACAACAAACAAAGACCAAATAAATTGTAGGGACGAAATATATTATTTTTGAAACATCTCTCACATTTTAAAATTTTTAACAAAGACATTATTTATGAAAAAAAAATTAAAATATTTAAAATTTATATATTAATAAAAAATAATATCTGTTATTAATAAAAATAATATCTGAATAGTTATTTCTTTTAGTCCTTATATTATTAAAATTTATAAAACAAAAGTAGCTTAAATTACTCCTTGTTAAATGTACTATATAACAGAAAAAGTCCCGATAAAATCACTTTCTTAGATCACTCGTAACAAACAGATAAACAAACTTAATAAAAAATTATATTTTGGTATATACACCAAATTGGTGTGTAACCCATTGATATGAATTTAAACCTATTGATTTAAACTATAATATGAAATACTTTTTTGTATCAATTACACAAAAAACATATGCTTCGACCTAACTAGCTTGTGAAATAAACTGGTTTTCTTGATATGCTATTAATACCGAACATATTTTTAATAATGACGACATACATTTTAAAGTATACAAGATATGCCTTACCAGAAAAACTGTGGCGTAACGATCCGGAAAAAAACTCTTTCGTACTAAACTCACTATTATTTGATACTGTACAATTTTAATTTATACTCTTTAGGGACAAAACTTCTCAGGATTCCATGGATTCATTGTGTGGGTACTGGGTCCATAGCGTTGAAGAGAAAGGAGCTTCAACAGTGCCTGGCACTTGTGACCCAGGTGTAATTTTAGGGGCCCCTATCTAACGCGCGTCAACCGCTCACGCATATTAAATACTATAATTGACGTATTTTTAGCTACAATCAAAAATTTTCGTTCCTTATATATATATTTATTTCAAATTAATTTTTATTTTACAATTTCACTTACTTGAAGGTACTGTTATATTTAAAGTTTGTTAGAGTTATTGTTACATTTTTAGTAAATAAAAAATAGGGACGAAATATATGTATCAAAGACTCTTGATAAAGTTCTTGTTAGTTACACGTATATATAATGACAAAGGTTTTTCTTAATAACTTCCAAATATCAGGAATCGCTGCGTTTTTTATTATATTACATTATTTTTCATTATTGTCATAAAAAACGCCATAACACGTTGGGACAATAAAACAACAAACTCTACATTACATTGCTTTCTTCCTCTTTTACAATATACTGTTCTCCCTTTTTACAATACTATTGTTTGCTGTAATATTACTTCTCCGATTCGTAAACATATTTATAGTTATATGTGTATATATTTAAATTTATGATGCATAAAAAATTCACACATTATAACGCGGATTTCAAAGTCAGTTTGAGAACAGGAAGTGCAGTGACATTGAAAAAACTTACCTTATTACACTATTTATATTGAATAATAGAATTTGTATTTACTAATAACATTCTAGATCAATATTGTTTATATTTTGAAATATTTATTTCAATTAAACTAATATTATTCGGATATACTATTCGTGCTTTATTTTTGGTTAAAACTACCTAATCCCGACGTTTCGGTTACTTTTCAGCAACCGTGATCACGGGCAGACGAGGTAAATCTGAATAATACTAGCTTCATTTAAATGAATACTCGCGAAAATCTTAGATCTCATGTTTTGAAATACTTTAAATTATTAATTGTGTCTTACTAAAAATAACTTATACATATTCAGTGTTTATTAAAAATTGTTATCATATCCTCCAAAAATTGTTGTTAGACTTCTGGCCATTCTAATATTTCACGCGAATATATTTTTTACATACAATTTAAAGATCACTTCCCCTTTTGATGATGATTATATTAAATTAATGTTCTGTATTCAAAGGTTAAAATTGTTTATTAGTGTTATGTCATAAAATATTTTTTAAAGACAAGAGACTGAGAAGGCATTTATGAAAGTAAGCCTTTGGACTCTAAATTAGTGATTAAGATATCATGTGGTCCGTGTTCTAAAAATATCAGCCAACATTCAAAAACAATCTGACGAGAACAAATATACCAAAAAGATTTATCTGACTTGAAGCAGAATTTTAACCGATTTAAAAAATAATAATTATGCCCATATCAATAATCCTAGTTTCATTGTAATATAAATACTAACATTTACATCCTTGAGGTGACCTTGAGACTTGAATGGAAATCCAAATCCGAAAAAGTACGTTATCCTATCGAAAACAAATCACAAACTATTTTGAGGACTATTTGGAGAACACAATGATCCCAAATAACTCTCTTTACAAAACATAGATTGAGTTACGCCGGGTTTTAAAAGTTTGGTTTGAGACATAAAGAATTATTTTGTACAAGGAGGACTCAAAATATATATTTATTATATACATATGTTTGGGAAATATATATGCATCTGTGTGTGTGATACCAACTCAAACCCATATCTTATAAGTAAAGTAAGATACCCCATGTAAGCATTTTTAATACCAAAACCAGAGCTGATCTTTTTAAAATTAAATTCATATGCTGAATTCTCACAACCAGCTCGTGCGGATATTCAAGATAGGAAAACTTGGCAAACGGCGGCTCTACAACACCAAACATTCGGGAAATGTTCAGTTAAACAATTAAACCATAGCTAGTCGACTTTTTGAAATTAAAAATACTTCCTTACTTTTCCCTGTGTATTCTCAATGTAGATTCTGCAAATATTAAAATGTTTCTATGCTATTGTCTAGCTGTCATTTTCTATGGTGTCAAATTTTCATTCATCAACTAGTACAATATAAATCTTCTACTACACAAAATGTTTAAATGAAGAATTAAATATGTGTAAAATATATGTCACTATATACTTAATAAATGTGTGAAGTCAAATAGATAAAATAAACGTAGCTTTTGTTGTATTAGTGGTTTCTTAACTCATCTAACTAGATGTATAAATAAAGCTATCAAGTTGTAACTTGAACATAAAATTAATCGTAAGAAAACATGTATTTATTATTGCTGCTTTATTTAATGTATAATTTTTCTAACAATTATATATTAAATTATGATATGAGTCCGAAATATTTTCTAAGGGGACATCCTCATAATTAACCTTAGCCTATAAAACGTATGTCAAGATTTATTTGACGTGATATAAGAAGACTACTGTATTTACCAAGGCTTTGTGTAAAATTACAACAACTTTATTTGGATATATATATATATATGTATATAGACTATTAATGAACATTAAGTGTTGAACCATATCTGAGACATTTCTCATTCCTCGTTCCTATTATTAATAGGTAAGAGGCTAGACATTGTATTTTTATTTATTATTAATAAAATATCGTTTTTATGAGCATTTTTACTAATAATAAAGTTAATATGTCAAAATTCTTTATAGTATAATTTAAAAATAGCTTCTATATTGTCAATCCTACAAATACTACAAATAATATGATGGTATTATTAAATTAAATGTTTAAAATAAAATAAAAAAAATCCTCAAAAACTAATTGTTTAACTATATAAAACAGTGAACAGTGAACATTTTAAGGAATTTTGTATATTTTCATTGTCTTCTAATTTCCATACTAATTCAAATTATATATTTTTACAAAATCCATTATTGGTAGATCATATTAATTGTCACAATCGTATCGTCAACCTCGTTTAGAACCGAATCGATAAAAATATTACATAGGAATAATCTTTACATATAAAAACCTATGTAAACCGTTTTGAAAATACAAATTCTTATCGAAGATATTATCAAAAGTAAACTTTTCAAGGTAAATATTTTTTCAATATTTATAGCGTCCCTTTACAACACATGTTTGTTCAAAACGTGTAAAGCGCATATTATTATGAAATGAAATATCATTAATGTAAAATAAATTTTATTTTACTCTACCATTTAAATGCTTGTGATTTAATGCAAAAATTATGTGTATTACATCATGTTTAAAAAATGTATTCTTTGAAATCAATTCAAAAAATAAAATCGTTAAACATTCCGCCGTGTCCAAGTTCGCAAACCTATTGAAATCCAGTTATACTTTTTTCCTGGCAATGAACTTTCAAATTTTTGACAATTTTTGGCTAGAACAAAAATATGTAAAATGTAAATACATTAATAAGAAGTAATACATAAAATATTAATTAAGTTGTGCTTGTGGTCATCTATATTGATTTTTTAAACATTTCGTTGTCTTAAACTTCGGTATTCAACTATGAGAAAGCTTTGATTTTTTTTGATAGTCTGTGTGATCTTTCGTTTTTGTATAACATTGAAACCAAACACTTTTTTTCCACACTCATGATCAGTCAAAGATTCTGTTTTATTTCAATAGTAATCAAATATCTAAAGCTAATGATCCCAAAAATTTTGTAGAGACAAGTGAATTCTATGAAAAGCGAAAATCAAAATTCATATTTCAATGAAAATCTGCTTTATAGAGTAGTATAGAATAGGGTTAATTGGTCACTCAAATCAGCGATGATTTATCGTCCAAGGGATTAAAAATTACCACAATTCAAATAATCCTCAACGAGTAACCTTTTTTGTTGCATTATTTTTTGAAACGTTGCTATAGCGAATGCTAATCACAAGTCCAGTGTTCTTTAGAATTGCTATTCGGTATTAAGCTGTTAATGTCAGAAGTACGACGTAAATAATATGTAAGATTAATGTTTTAGTACTTGTTTTTTATCACACACAGTATTACATGGAAAAAAAATTATTCAATTTATTATCGATTGTTCAAGATTTTTTTTTTTTTAATAAAAGTTACTTAGCATGTGCAATTTAATAGATGCAATTTAGATTCGAGATAAAAAAATATGCAACAAGCGGTATATCTTAGAAATGTTAAGCATATTGTGAAATTAAAGTTACTCTTATGATGTTCGTTGAAATTGTCACACACGTCACAAAAGATAATTAGGAATATTAATACAGTTGGTTAATGTAAGTCTTTTGTAAAAACTACTCAAGGTAATTTGTAGGCATATTTATTTAAACAATATACATATTTAATTCATTACTTGTTAACTATATCTACTTTTGTGAAAAAAAAATATTTCTTCCATAATACTATTTCACGTTTGTCTTTAAATTAAAATTCGTTTTTAAATTAAAAACATTTTCAAGGTGCCGTTTAAAAATAGATATAAATTTAAATAAAGTGTATACGAATTTACATAATAATGTGCGATTTGAACAGCTGAATATTTACAAACCAGATATTAACAAACAACGCTTAGAGGTTTCCAGATATTTCCTACATTAATCACAGAAACTCACTAACACTGAACATAACAATTCGTAAAAAATACGACTGAATTACATTACGGCTTCTGAACGGAACCGACACGTGCCGTCCCTCCGCCGGTGTAATTGTAACTGACTGGATTTTAAGTTCAAAAACGTTCATTGAAATTTAAAAAAAAAAAAAAAAAAAACGTTTACGTATTTTGATACAACCGGTTAATGTATTTAATTTTATATGTCCGATGGAAATAATTACGTGTGACGGTTGAAATGGTAACTTATTTACTGTTGGCCAAAATAAATAATATGTATGAATCATTATACGTGACGTGATCAACACTGACATAACTATACTATTGAAATAACTAAAAGAAAATTGTTAATCAGATAAGTGTTAGCAATAAAATATTTATTGCTATAATAATGCTCTTTTTTAATCTCTTGTTTTCGTATTATTTATTGTGTACATAATAAATAAATGACATAACCCATACGATCCCACCTTATTGGATATTATATTATATATTTTTTATTTTTACCCGAATTGCAATTGCTCTTTTCTCTGTTTATGATTCTTACAAACAAAACAAAATGATATAGAAACTAAATAATTCTCACTTTATTTCAAATGACAGCACAAGATAAAACGCCTCTCACATTTGGAAGAAAATAAGACATTTCCTATACGAACACGAATGTATAAGGAAAAAAATTACGCTCGCCCCTTTTTACGATACTATTTGTTACAAGATTCTACAATGAACAAGGGCCTTGAAACGAAGCACATCTACATCCGGCTTAGGATCCACTTTTTCATATATAAATTATGTATTCGATTACAAACAGTAGATTTTTAAAACGCATGCATATTTTTGTAATCGCAGTCGCAATTCTCAATGTTTTCGAAAAGCGTACATCAAACATAATGTTTCTAGATTTTCAATATTTATATTAAGTAGCAAATACAAGATAACGATGTTTATTACGATCGCTCTGATATCAAACATACGATTGGTTAGAGAGTTTATCATGCTATACATTGAGAAACATTCTCAGAGAGCAATGAAATTATAACGTGAATTTCACCATAGTTAAGAACAATTTCAAATTTCAACTGTGCTATTAATTAAACAATTATCAAGCAACATCCCTTTCGGACAATTAATGGCTTGTTTGAATCAATTAAAACAAGCAACCCTATTTCGCTTCCGAAAAATCGGATCAGTATTGTTGACGCCATGAGAGATGAAAATTATTGGATCTGTGTCAGCTATGAAAAAGCCAACTTACACTTATTCTAGGTACATATATGCACATATAACAGACTCTTTGGACTTTTTTTATCTATTTAAATATAAGTAACTTACAAATATTTTCATAAATTCTATCAGATTTGCCGAAAAATACGATAAAATTTTATGGTATCGAAATAAAAGTATACACTAATGCTCGATTTGCAAGTATTTTTATGTTTAATGTTATTCAATATAAAATAATTAGAAACAAAACAGACTTTAGTTGTCTGAACTCGTTAATGTGATCTCGCGTCCTTTGCCCTTTGATTTTACACAGTGACTATATTAGCTAGGTGAGTTGATTAGACAATAAAATATAGCTGACTCGTTTTCATGGCCATTTTTTTTTTACTTACGGAATAAATATTATATTTATAATACGTAATAGCTTAAATCAAAATATAATTGTTGCTCTTAATAATGTATTATCATTTCTATTATAAGTAAAGTGAGAGCAGAATAAAATAATATGATTGTTTATATATATATATATTTGTTCCTAAAATAATATCATTAGCATTTATATGCAGTTATTTAAATTATTATATATATATATATTATTTTACTTTTTATCTGTTACAAGAATACCATGACATTTAAAGTTTTCTTAATCTAACATTAAAATTATGTAATAATTTAATTTGTGTTTGTTTTTTTTTTTTGCTTCTATTTTATTTAAATTGAAATAAAATAAAAGGGTTTCGGAAAAATTTTAATTAATTTCATAGATGACAAAAAATAAGATTGCTAATTAAAGATACATATGTTAATTTCCGAAAGTCAAATCAAGTAAATGTTTCGTTAAAATTTCCTTTCGTATTCCTTGAAAAAATATAGGCACATGAAAGTATAATAAATTGAAAAAAATATTCTACATAATTAATATATTTTTAATACGGTCGCGATAGCAAAATATTTTTATTAAATTGTTTTAACTATTAATTTTATTATAATATTAAATTAAAAATATAGGAAAGATGTATATAATTATTACAGGTACATCCGTATAAAAAAAATATATATTTTCGTTTCTTGATTGTTATTATTCCACGTCAGTAAATACTGTGAACACGAGGTTAAAATGTAAGTGTAATCTATGAACTGTCGGCGCTGATCAAAGGTATAAGTGTCTTCATAGGAAAATTTGAAAACAATCAGTGTCTATTGTGAACGTTGCATGATATAAAAATGTACTTATTCAAAAAGACTTTCATAAAGATATACAGAAATTCATATGTGTATTCATTATAAAACAAGAACGGTAATGTTGTCATTACGTTTCCGTTTCCTGTTTCTAAGAAAGCCTCCGATGATATCTTTTACATTGTAATAAATAAGTGTCGTATTGAATTAATAAAGTTTGCTCATTTCAATGTTCCGATACTAGCCTTATGGTGCGGGTTTGTCTGAATATTTAAAGTTACTAAGTGACTTGCAAATAATTTGCCACAGTTTAATAACAAAAAAAGTACTTAGATTCATTTTTAATTTGATTTACATTGATAATTAAACAAACAAATATGACGACATTTTTTTAAATTATATTAGATTTTATGTATTTTGAGAACCTTTTTTAAAATAAAACCAGAAAACTACAAACTACCACATACAAACATCTTTAAATAATAATCATTTAATTTGCAGCTAATATTATATATTTTTTAATCTACCCATTTAAATTATTCTCAATCCAAGTTCGCCCAAAATCAATTTTTCTTACTATACACACTAGTATTACTATATTGTAATTAGCACGGATAATTACATTAATATATTTTTTATTATTCCATATTAAATATATTTAGGTTTTAAGTAACATATGATATTGTTTTAAAATTAAAAATTTTGTACTAATTAGAGAAACCAAATAAAAACTTTTTGTCGGAAAACGATACAATTAATCAGATGATTAGTTTATCAAAACTTAAATAAAATTACTATAAGAGCATATTATAAAAGAAAAAGTACTAAAAATAGAAATACACCAATAATTAATTCCAATATTTTAATAGAAAATCAAAACGAATGTTATTTTAAAATAATTTGGCTGACAAGACAGACTTTCCGACTTCGCTGGCATTTAACGTGTAATCCTCAAAGTTAAGCTAATATTGCGATTAATTGCAAAATTTATAGACGTTACTCGCAGGAGTTATAAGGATTCGGAGACATTAGGAGAAGGAATGTTTAAAACACATCTCAGTGAGATCTCTGTCCCATCTCGTGTTTAACGATTATAGCTAGTAAACAGAATCAGCTTTACAATTTTATGGCTTTTGAGCGTTTATTAAAGAAAACATAGCATACGATATTATCTAATAATTATTATTTAGAACTTAATGAACAGACAAAAAAAACTTAATAAAAAAAATGATTTTAATATTACATACATGTCTTTTAAAAGAAATTCATTGCACCTAATATGAAGATTGTAATATTGTAACTCAAAATATAAAACATAAATCCTCTTGAGATCACTAGCATCATAGCGTACTTCCTAATTTATTATCATTAATGGAAATATATCTAACGATTACAGAACAAGTAAACTTAATTTGATCGTATATAGATCAAACGCAGTTCAACACTTGCTCCAAACATTAATTTCACAAGGTTTATGTCTGCCAACATAAAAAACTTATTTATTTTTCTGTCATATCTAGTACAGAAATGTTACAAATAAATTCAAAGTCATCGATTACTATTAAAAAATTACGTGATTAAAACTCCCGCCGGAACTAGTTAAAATAAACGAATAAAACTTTTATTATTTCATATTTAAATGAAAAAGCTTTTAAGCTACGTTTAACACAATAATTCTCTCTGCTGAATTTCATACCACACTTGATCGCTGCGAGAGCCATTCGAGACTCCAAAGCGAACACCGGCTTCAGAATATTAAATTTAAATTCAACTCTACATATTCTAGTCCCATATAAAATTTACTGTCCCTAAGCGCAAGGCAAATCATTTTATATACGTAATTGTGAAGGGTCCTCTGACATGTCAAAAGCATTTTCAAAATACGCCTCTAATAAATTAACTTTACACACTTGTAAAGTGCTCTCAGTGCTGTCAACGCCAACAGCATTTGAATGAAACCCTTGTTTCAAACGATGTTACGGAAGACATGCGACAGAGAGACTAACCTATAATTGTTTCTTAACGAGCTGAATGACGTCATTTGGCTGATATATAAATTTTGGCTTGGCAGAAACGTCAAGTTTCTTGAAATTTTTTTCCCATTTTATCTTTCTTCTCGATATTTTAAATCTATAATACTGTCTCGTAAGTGTGTTATCATAATTCCTCATCGTTCTGAAAGCTTTTAAACTATCCGACTATATCTCAACGTTAATTTTTTTGTAACTATTGTAATATTTTAATAATTTGAATCATTGCTATTGATTAAATAGAAATATTTTTATACAAATATATGTGACCAAATAACAAGATGTGTGGCTGTGTATGTAACTCAATTAGGCATTTACTGATATAAGTGACATATTACTTTGCTGAAACTTAATGATAATATGGAATATATATATATATATATATATATTCCTTAAATCTACAAAACGAAAGTACTTCGGTAAATGATGACAATATTAAATAATTTTCAAGACAATAGCCACCATTACCCTTCCCATTTTTCTATAAATGATTTCGTTATCAAACCGACACGTTTTTTCACTTTCAATTCTTCAGCGATCCATATAACAAAAAGTAAAACTAAAATTTAGTTTTTAAACATTAGCCTTTAAATTTTTATTTTGTATGATATTATTAATTTATATTTTAAAAGATCTTAAACATCAATTTACAAGGCCTTACTTATTTTAATAATTTTACAGAAATTAATAAACTTGGAAATATATGTAGTTATAAATAAAACAGTTAAATTTTTTTTTTTTTGAGGGTGCTATAAATAAAGCAGTTAAAAAACTCTTCCAAAATCAAATTGTTGATTTGGCAATAACTCAACTATTTCTGCTTTCTTATTTAAGTCTGCACATCTCTTAAGTGTTAAGACACTTGGTTGATAAGCAAATAAATTATGGTCCGGTGAAAGATTTGTTTTAGAAATTGTTCAGATTAAAAGCTTTCTAAACATAAATAAAAAGAAGCAGTCCGCAAACTGTGGAAATAGAATGTTTATTTTCGAATTAAATTTCAAAGATCTGAACTAAACACTAAATAATAAAATCTCAATTTATTATATTTTGTAAATAAAACGGTTGGTGATACTCTGTCGTGTTCCAAATATATATGTACAATTGCACAAAATTATAGAAATACAAATAATAATAATAATAAAAATTATTTTTATGTCATAATATGGCGCCATTTTATGATTTAATTGACAGAAAACGAGTTGCTGTTGTTTTATAAAAAAAAATATCAGTTTCCCATTCAAAATAAGAAATACCATTCTCTATATTTAACACAGCACTACGAAGCCAAACCGGTCGATAAGTCTGCCTATTTTAATTTCGAAAATCAAAATCAAAATCCAGTTTATAAAGACACTTTCACGTGCAAATCAGATCCAGTCCGTTTGTCCTTTCACGAGAATTTTGTTATTAATATTTTAACTACTCAGCTCTTATTAAATAACATTGAACGAATACTCGTATTATTTTAAGAGTAAAAACAGCTAATATTGCATTGTGACAACATAATTAAATGCATATTCAATAAAAATACAGTCTGCAATTCAAAAAATATAAAGACTCTTTTAATTTAGACTCGTTTAGTAACATGTTATTCACAAATATTGTGTAAAAAAATTAAAAGATTTTATAAATGACTAAAAATGTAGACAAAAAAAATATGAAACAGCATCGTATAATTTTTGATAAATCTGAAACTTTAACGAGAAATAAGGCTTCCCAGAATAATTCACACCCAATGGGATTTCCCAATACGTGGTCATACTACGAGATTTCAAAGATATATTAAGATATCTATGTGCGTAATATGTCATAGCAAAAGTTTAAGAAATAACTAAGAGCAACTTATTCGATTCTGATAGATAAATACAAAAAAAATCATTACATTGATCTGAACCAAAATAAAAAACATATATAAAACTGATAAAAGTTGCGGTTTCCTAAAAGATATGAAGATTTGCTTTCGAAGCAAATTATTTGTTAATGACAAAGAAATTTATTAGATTATAACTCGATTGTAATTTTTTTTTTTTTTTGAAATTATGATTTTAATTCTAAAATTAATTCACATCGCTCATCGTTCACTCTTACATAGAACAAGTTTTTTATGTACAAGAGAAATATTAGATAATAACTGAATGATATGGCAATCAGAAATCGTATCAAAATCAATGTAGAGAATAGAAAAGAGAAGGATTCTTTGATTTGCCCAAGTTAAACGGCTCGATTAATAGTAATATAATTTTAATCAATTTATCAGTTAAAAATCACTTTGACTTGTAGATTAACCCTTCGTCAATTCGTTATTTCGAATTTATTAAAAAAAGCTCGTGCATCAAACCAAGTGAAAAAACATCAAAAGGTGCTGTGCTCAAATCCTAAATTTAATCCCGAATCCCATTAGAAAGCCTGAATTAAATTATCCCCAAACGGACTCACTGGCGTAATTATTCCCAACATTTTGGAGTAATAGGTCCTCGTAAGTCTGCTGAGGCTGGATTTCCCGACCGAAAACATCAATTCCTTCAAATATCATGTAATCATGGATCGTACTCGCTAGAAGAAAACCTCCCCTCCAACCTACTAGAGTTGTATAACTATGTGTATCGTATAAAAGTATTGTTCGACCCCAATCATATCTGTTGAAACGAAATTATGCTTAGCCACATCTAGTACTAAATAGTAGGGATGAACCTAAGAACGACCAGTGCCATCTTTTGTAGTATTTATTGAGTAACGAAACATGAAACAGAGACATCTATCGTCACAACTACCAACTAAGAGCGACATCTCGTGGCGAAAAGATCAAACATGCAGATGAAAGTTAATAATGAATTGTTAGGTATTTGCCATTTTTAATAATATTATAAGTTATACATTTATAATAATTTAATATAAATAATAAAATAATAATCGACAACCACTTACCTTGTTCTTAACTCTATTGAACATCAAACTAAAACTTACTTGGTTTTAAAACTTACTTGAATATTTAAATCCAACGTATAACTTCAAATTTTCAGTGTAATTTAGGCCGCCATCTGACGTGGTGTCCCAGGGAATGTAAATTATATCTTCTATTTTTAAAAAATTGGCGAATGTCTTCATCATGAGGTGGCAAGTTGATTTGCCAGCGACGTCCATTTGTGCGTCAGGTTCGTTTATAAGCACCAGTTGCCGCCAAGCGTAACTAGATGGCGTAAAAATCAACAGCGTTAGTGCCAAGCCACAACGTGCAAAAAACTGTGCAAAAAAACCTCACTATACTAATGACGTTGTATATTATATCATTTATTATATATTACTAATTAATTTTTTTTTATGTGGTTAGAACACACCAAAGGTATTTTTCGTATAATTTCATATTAATCGTTAAATTTTAAACTGCAGTAACAATTACAAAATAATATATTTTTACAAACAGGCTTATGGATTGATAGCATTAATACTGAAATCTTTTAAGTGGCCAATATTATGTATATGAATTAAATTAATAAGATGAATAATATCAATTTTTATACTACACTGAAAGATTTAAAAAAAAAATACTACACCGAAAGATTGAACCTGAAGAAACTTAGTTTAGCCTCAAAAGACTTCTTAAAATAATATACCACAATAAATTAATGTAATATAACGTCTTTTACACGTATATTTAAATAACTTTACTAATTACTATAAAGTTTTGTCAGTATGTTTTATTGAGATTTATTGCGAATAGAATATTATTAGCTTTTTATTTAATGATTGTTTTATTAATAAATCTCTCAGTATTTTCATTTAGACAAATAACATAATTATTAACACAAATATATATGTTAACATTAATGAACTCTACAAATAACAATTAGTGTTGGTTGAAATAGTTGTCTATAGTGAATTTAAATTAATTAAACTTTTCAATATTTAAACACAGAGTTAATTAATTAATTTTGTAAAACTGATAAATAAAAAAATAATTTGAAACGCTGACTAAAATACAAATATTATATTATTATCATTCATTTTTATTGATGCATATATTATAAACTAAATAGCATTATTTTATCGTAAATATTTTGAATGCCAATCATTAAGCCGTCAGTCAAAACCAAAAACAAGTCATAATGAATATAAGTACAGTTACATTTATTACCAAAAGCTACAAATATCCAATTTAAATCAAAATCTTGTTATGATTGATTGTGTTATTAAAATGGCCATGAACCATGAAGCGACATCTATGTTATTATAATTAAAACTAATTGGAAAAGTCCTTAATCGTGAATTTCCTCAACCGTGATTGGCGTGCCAGTGCCCAGAAGCTGTAGTAAAACGATTCACATATACTCACTGTCTCATGATATCAATGAGGAAGTAAGCCAAGTCTTTGAAGCCCAACGGTCCAGCTCTCACCATCATATAGAACTCATCTTGGCAAGTCTGCTTCGGTTTTACAAAATCGAATGTAAATCCGCCAGTCGTTACGATTGGTGTGCCAGTGTTGCCGAGGAACTTAGCTATCCTTGCCACAGATGCTGGAACAAGTAAAAAATATTTCTGCATAAAATTTAATGTTAACCAATTCTATAATATAATTTTTTTTTACAATATTTACACTGTATGTCGCATTTTAGCAAAATGCTACATTTTAAACTATTGTTTGATAACGGCGTCGCTTTTTTTAATCATTTGTTAATTTTAAGTCACGCTATATGTCCACTTTCAAACTCTAAATATTATTTATTTTTGTAATGCAACCCGTAATATATGCCATAGAATATATCCTGTTAAAACTTGGCTGTCATTTGATGGAATTGCCGTTAAAATTAATTTTGCGACTTAAATAATTACTTTAAACACAGAGAATAAACGTAACGAGTTTGTTGTTTTGGTATATTTGTAAGAAAAATATCAAAAGATTTTAACATCTAACACATGGTTAATCTACCTAAATACTGTAATCTTTATAATAGTATCGTTGCTCCTTTCAAAATAAGGTTAAAATCCGGCTAATTAGAAACATAATACCATCGGTAGTGGAAATTTGATTGCAAAGTAAACTCAATTAAGATAGGAAGCCGTGCCCAACAAAATTACCGGATAATTTAATTATATTTTGAAAGAACAATGAAAAATTGAGAGTTTTCTTTACCCTTCCGATATACCTGTAGTAAAAGATAAAAATCCCTTTCTTAAAGTGAAAATAGGAATAAAATATTGTACAGAAATATAACAGCGGAGTTTAAGTAGCCCTATTTATTATGAGATATATAATTGTTTTTATAGCAACAAAATAACATACTTTTGTGTCTAAAACTTAAATATCCAGCACTATTGTATGTATAATAAAGTGACAGTTTTAATGAAGAAATAAGGAGAAGACATAAAGTAGCAATTTTAAATAAACTTCCATTGAAATACCTTTAAGTTTATTATAATTATATATCATATTCTTAATTCGTATTTTTCTCATTGTCGCCAAACGTCGCTAGATGGCGGGGTTGATAAACGCAAATTCTGAATCGCGGTACAGTCTTCTTTTAGGTGAATATAATTTACTCGTACATAATATAAGCAACGCTTTTGAACAATTAGAAAGATACGTTCAGATGTAATTGAAATTCTAATCATATTAGTGGATAAACGAATATGTTACGTACGGGCAACATATTAAAAAATAAATCAACATCGCCGGGGCAACATCGTTGTATGGATAAGATATAATTTTACGAGCAACGTTGCTGACTCAGCGGAATGAACGCCCAGCCGTGTGAACCACAAGATTCCTTATGGAATTATACCACAAAAGCAATCGAATGGCATTGCTATCCTAACATCGTGGCAAAATGAAGTCTTAGGTATAGGTTATAAGTTTTAATATGTAATTTTTATTATAATATACACATAAGTAATTTTATAGTTTTCCTGGAACCTCCGGTTGCCACCTTATATAATTTATATTAATGTGTTTGTTTTTTTCTTATTGCTAAAACGTTAATAGTTAGTACCAGTGCTGCCGCTTGGTGTTCAAAACTTAAACTCGTGTAAAAGAGTCAGCTCTCGCAAATGAAACTATATTTAATTGTAATTGTATACTGAATTCAAAGATTTTTTGCAAGTAAATGATTTATACGCAATGTAAAATTAAAATGGAAAGCACGGATGATAAATCGGATGTCCGTTTTTCTTATTGTTGTTGGAAAAAAATCTGTGAAAATTACTAATGCTATCGCAGGTTCCGTTGAAAAGTTGAACATAGAAAATATTTGCAAAACATTTTGATAGTTGTAGAAACTATTAGAGATTCAATTATGTTTTATATTTAAAGAATGGGATTGCTGCATCAAGTAATTTTATTTGTTTTTAAAACGTTCTGATATTTTGTTTTGTTACTAAAATAAGCTAAAATTATCACTTTGTTAGATTATCTAGGTTCCAAAGGTTCCACTAAAGCAAAATGCTATTCTTTAGAACAATTTACCCCGCACAAGCAAAACCCTTCTGAGGCGGTTTTCCTTAACCATTCCCACATAATCAACATCCTGTCCCCGCAGGGTTTGATATGTGTTGAGCACACTCCTCGGTATACAAAAAAAGGCTTGTCTTCATGGTATTAAGCATTATAACACAAAACTTGTCGTTGAACGTTGAAGAAAGAACAGCTTTCTGGTCTCTCTACAGAGCAGTCGAGACAAAGTTCTGTAAATTTTTAATATTTCCTCTTACTGAACCTGAAGGGACAATATACTCATACGTTAAAGGAGAAAGCAATAATGGTCTCTTTTATTTTCGCCAAAAATCAACCCCGTCTTGACAACATCAATTTAGTACCGCCTCGCTTACATGACTTGTAAAATTCAACACCACAAAATGAAAGCGTTTCTTTTCACAGCTAAGAGCAGTCCGTTCATCTTAGTTAAAACTTTTCATTATCTTTCCTTGAAATACTCCAACCACTATTAATTATAAAGTTTTGATTCAGGTAAACGTTGAATTTAGACGGTTCATTGGGTCCAAAGCTAAGGCAGCTGCGAGTAAACTCGGCGGCCTTGTAAAAGTGCGACTGTACTTTTTTGTTTACACAAAGCACAGGTCATTTCGGGTTTTGAATATTGCTATCACATCTGGACAGGAGCTGCCAAATGTCACCTTACTGTCTTGGACTACGTTAAGAGACATGACCAGCCCTCATAGATGACCACAATTTGGGTAAATATAATACATTCAGCCTAAAGCACAGTTAAGTTACGCTTTGGAGAGTGTGCGCAATAATTGCACTCTTAATTCTTGTATCATCGGACAACTAGACGCACGGTGGACCCCCATATTTTCGTTGTATAACTTCATCGCATCCGAAAAACGCTATACGCCTCCTCCTTCCTAAGGCGCACAGAATAGGTTTGTGATAGTTTGCCTGCGTTTGTGTTTTCTTTGAGTTGTAATTTGGATTTCTTCATGCAAATGGTAAATAAGTTGTTACTGAGATAGTACGTTCATCATGTATTTCATTTCCGCCTACCAGGTGGAATGATAGGCAAGCACTATCAAGTCGAAATTTAAAAAAAAGTGTTACACATAGAAATTCATTATTTACGTGCGTATATATATTTAGGTAATCATTACTTTTTAAGTATACACTTTACACATACAATTCCAATATTACTATTAAATAAATTATATTTGTGAAAAGAATGGACTTAATAACAAAACTTTGTTATTTTAAATCATTTTTAAGAAATGAAAAGATTAAAAGTATTCAAATTTAAGTTAAAATTAACTTTCTCGTTACTTTCCAAGTCTTGGGTAAATTGAGTATCAAATTGTTTTGCGTTGTTAATAAAATGAAAGGGCTATTTTCTGATTTGTGTATTGCTTTCTTCTTTTCCAGTTACAGTTAAATACGTTATCTCGAAAGAAAATAATCATAAGGTTTTTATAATACTTCCACAGTTCATTCATTTTCTTTTTCAAGAAGTAATAACGGTAATAACCATACCTATGTAACAAAGTTTCGAAGATGCACGAATTTTACACGTCAATAAAAATATTTATTGAAGAGTTACGATACGCATGTACAAAAAAATAATAATCTTCTATCAAACGTACGTAAAACATTATCAATAAATTAAGGGGGAAAAAATGTGAAAAAAGTAAATGAAAGTCTGCAAAAAAATTATCATCATATGTATCGTATGAAAGGGTGAGATTAATTAAACTCAGTAAACGATGACAAAATATAATGACATTTTTTAAGTTCCCTCCCTTTCATCAAAAAAAATTGTATATGGTACTCAAAGGTACAAAATAATACGGGAGGTAACTGTCAGTGTTATGACACTCCTTTTCTTATGAGCCTAGTATAATTAACCTATAAAAAGTTGTGGAGCGCCCTTCATCTTTAATTATCTTTTTTTAATGAATACTTAAAAAAATATTTTTTTACTAATTTTTAATACAGAAGTACTTTTATTGATGCTATTACTGCTAGAATTCTGAAAGAGGAGCAGCAGAAAGGTATCCGATTTCTGTATAACGGTAGTGATTTAATTTCAAAGATATTATGACTGCTTCTCGTTTGATAATCAATTTCCGTGGCCATCTCGATTCTCGCCCACTCATCCGGTGAAACTTGCAAAGCCGCAGGGCTAACACGAAAGCATAAAAAATAATAATATCATGATACCTCTAGAAAAACGCTCGTTAGGTTTGCTTGATAAAAATACCTGAATTTATAGAAGTTAAGATTAATAGTCGAAAAATATATATGATTCTAAATGATTTTACATCCCATTGAAGAAGTCGATATTTATGAAAATATTTATAAAAAGGCAACGGTTATGAGAAAATAATAAATAATATAATATCTAGAGTTTTGACTTTGTCGGAATATTATAAAAATTTACAAATTAATATTAGGTCCAAACTAGCGTTTTGTTGCACTCAAATATCCCCCCTTTGTTTAGGAATTTCTATTTCCAATTCCATTTGTATTTCTACACCCGTAATCCCTATATTTTTTCCATCTTTGTTTTTTTCGTTGCCTTCAGTCAGTTCACAAAATCGAAATTAAAAAACTTAAATTGTTAGATTTTTAATGTAACTCAGTAGTCTAATCTCGTTTGTGGATTTGATCCATTCAATTCATGAGGGGCCCACCTTTCAAGCTTTTACCTTCCCAATTTGCATGAAGTGGATTGATACAGTTTTGTCACTAACCCCGCAGCCTGCAAATAACTCGGACGTGGTTTGCGATGCATCCGATGGATTTATATAAACAACATGTAACAAATGGAAGTACTTCCTTCTCCATTGAGGCCTCATAGTTCACTCGTCACAACGTTTTATTTTAAATTTTAAAATATTGAAACTTTGGTTCACAACAAATTATGATCAATCCCAAGAACATTCGTAGAATTAAATTGGCATACACACAATTCCAACTATTTTATAGTCTTATTAGAAGTGGGGCTATCTTATACTTAATGATATCTACATGAGACTTTCGCGAGTATTCATTTTAATATAACTAATATTTTTCTGATTACTTCGCGTATTTTATAATTTCAAAAACAACATACCCCCGACGACGTTAATATGCCTCAATAATAGAAAAAAAAATTACATCTCTTACAACAATCAGTTTAGTATGCTAACTACAAGTTTGTACCCTCACACTGCATACGAAGCGTTAGCGGTTTTCCACTCATCTATCTCACATTACAGTATTTACGTACGTTATTTAAATATGAAATTAGATACCCTGCATATATAACATTAAGATGTAATACTATAGTTAACATACAAGTGTGATTCCAATATATTTAAGTGTTAGATAAGGGCCCATTAAACCTATACTTGGGTAGCAAGTCCCTGGCACTGTTAAAGCTCTTCTCCCTGCAAGGCTATGGACCCGGCACCCGCGCGATTAATACATGGAATGCTGAAAGGTTTTGTCTCATTTATAACTGTTTTAAAATCCAGTTATTTTAGTTGACTTTTCTAACCTTACATAAAGTCTATGCATAATAAAGCATTATCAATTAGTAGGCTAACTAAATTATTTTGAAATGTCTTAATGAATTCAGGAGAAAACTGATGATCCCACTTTGTAGGTCTATATTAATCTCTTACAATATCGTTGCCGTCAAAAATAGGTAAACACTAGTTTAAGGACTAGGATAAGGACTCTACATCACCACTACACCATTAGGATAAGGACTCTACATCACCACTACACCATTAGGATAAGGACTCTACATCAAAACTGACCATAGGGTCATTGTTTGTCAATTTTACAGGTTACTATATCATTATTAAAATGGTAGGAATCCCTCACAAATAATTTTGTGAGACCCCGGGGTGGTGATGATATCTTTAAAAGAAATTTGACCAGATTATAAGTTGGTGAACCAATCTGGATCGCAAAAAAAAGTCGCGTAGTAAATCCGAAATTAATAGTTCTATTTCAATTATATTACCAATGGTTCTTATAATCCAAAAATCCCTACAGCTACAATATTTACCAACGAAGCAAATCTATAAGTATTATAGCTATTTAAAAAGAAATTTACTTCATCTTGACAATAACGAAACAGTTTAAAATTTTGTTATTTTGTCAATAAACAAAGACTTAAAATATGTATAAAATAGACTAATAGCATCTTGGATATTGCTATAATTTAATTTACTGACACTAAAATATAGTTTTGTTATTAATCAATCGCTGCGAACGTCTTTAATGATTTACGATAAAGTAAACAAAATATTGAAATTGAACAGGATTCTCAGTAGCTTCGAGGATGCTTTGATCAATAATATACTTCCATAATCTTTTAAATTCGAATACACATTAATTGCAATTAATATATATATATATATATAATATAATGTGGTATTTTATCAGTGCATTGTAGCGCTCTTTCATTTTAGTTCCGATTCTCTTAAAGTTAATAGCTTTAAAATATTACTTCAGTAAAAGTACTGATTATTATTGAATAATCAATTGGTGAATCATTATAGAATGACGCAATTAACATAATTTCCCCCGTTTTTTAATGTGTATTTTTTTCAAGTTTTATATTGCCAGTCTCGGTTTACGAATTTATTTATTAAAGGAATTTTAACGGTTGTTATAATCCACTAATAATGAACACATATTAATGTTTTAAAATAGATCATGGGAATGAAAATATCGAATCAGACATTAGAAATGACAACGCCGCTGAAATAAGCAACGTAGATACATTATAAAATGAGATTTTAAAGCCTTAAACCAATCAACCGTTACAAATGCGGTGGATTAAGAATAAAAATAGGTTATCTTTTGCAATAAATAAGTTCTTTAAGTTAAATTTATGTAAATAGACTTCTCGTTACAACTGAAAAGTAACATTTCAATTCAAGTTTCCAAAGGTTTTTGCTTTCAGAGATTAAGTGATTTTATCCCGACTACAAACTTTTCATTACTCTCCAGTTTGCGTGCTAAATAGAGACACTTTCATCGCGCCCATGTCAATACGATAACTTAAATTCAATAAACGCGTTTTATGAAACGTAAAAATAAAATTCAATAAAAATTTTCTAAAGTCATAAACATTTAAATAACGTAAACTTTAAAAGCTTCGAGTTCGACGAAGTAACTCTCCTGGTATTAAAAAGGAATTATTAATAAGGTATCTGAAGTCCGTGCTATTGAAAGCATCAATATTAATTTACGTAAAAGATTTTATAGTTTTGCTCGTTGTAAATATTTTAATATATGAATAAATGTAATATTTAAGATGATTTTCTCTCTTATATTCTGATTGTTTTTTGTGTAGAAAATGAAAAATCGAATAGATCTTTTAACTAATTATCATCTAATATAAGAATTTGTGAAAATTTTAATCAAATTATTTTACGCCTCTTTCAATTCATTGTATAGTTTATTTTCTTTATGTTAAACTATCATAAAAAAAGCATAGTCAATTGCAACTCAGGGGATTTTGTAGTAAAAAAACTTTAAACGGGAATAATTAAATGGATTTTGTTAAATTTCCCAAAGGCATACGTTTAACAAGTTCTATGAAAAACTAAATCATTGTTATAAAAATATTTTCACTCTGAAATTACTTGATCGCAATCTCTTATTGCATTTTAAATTGAACATTTAAAAGTTGTATACAAAATTAAAAAAAATATATAACTAGGCTTTTAATATTTATTAAACATGGAACTATATGCTAGATTTAAAATAAAAAATCTTTGTCATTAAAACACATTGATATTGATTGGTTTATGTAAAAGATGTTTTGCCTTTCAAACTATAATTTCACTCAAGTCATAAGAGGATGCAGCCACAGCCTATGGCATTCTCATCTTTCTTCTTCTGCACTTAAAAAATATTGAAAGAATATCGTCAGCAAAGTTAAACAATAACTACATAGGTGGTCCCATAATGAATTTACCAAACTGTTAAATATTGAAGGAAATGAAACGAAACCCAATTTTTTTTTCAATACATTCACCATGAATACTATCACTTTTGAAAGTATTGTATTACATTGTTTAAAATCCACCATCCTTTTGCATTTAAAATCCCAAAAGATTGTGCACATCAGGTTTTTAGTCAATTGTTGCACCTTTGCCTTTCTAGGACCCTTTTCACCTTTATTACGACATTCCATTGACTCGCGCTTACGCTTTGGATCATAATACCAGATCATAGTTTCATCACCAGTCACTATCCCCTCGATCACAATCTTTAAATTTTCGATACAAAGATCCAAAAACTCCGCATCGCAACGCACTGTTTGCTGTCTCTTTACCGTTGGAAGCAGTTTCGGTATCCATATTGCAATCACTTTTTTCATGTGAGGTTATTCATTTATATTACCGATAAACGGTGCTTTTAGAGAGCGCAAGTCTAACTGCAATATCTTTAATTTTCAAACGACAATCTTCTCTTTCTCGTTGGCAGTTCTCCTCTTCGATGAGAGGCAGTTATCCTCTTCGACAAGAGCAATCGTTTCGGGGGTGAGCACTTCTACAAACGGCCTCCATATAAACACCATCCAACCCTTCTTTTATTATTTGGGCAGGGGATAAACCTTCTTTGAACATATCATTATGCCACTTCGATACCAAATTTCCAGCATTTTGAAAAAATACGCGACTCGTTATTTAAATGTCTTCTGCACTAAGACTAAGCATTTCATGTCGATGTTTGCTCCTTATATTAAATACACGAGTACTGTACTATTTAATGCAACATAACATGGAGCGACATGTCACCTAAAGCTATATCAGGCTATTTCCTTACGTGACTGTCTCGTAAATATGTATATATCGGATTTAATACAAATTCGTTGCTTAAAGAGAGAGAGAGAGACGCTAGAGTCACTGACGTCACTAATGTCACCTTTACCAGTATATTCCATGATATTTTAAAATGAAACTTCAATTTTTCTAAATGTTCTTGTATTTCTCGAAGATTCTTCATAGTCACATTCCTCATTGGTCCGCACTCACTGAACTCTGCTGTCGTGCGTCCAGACGTCGTATTTGTACCAGAATTCAAACATGTTTCTCATCTCCTTTTAAACAGTCTTTGATTTCGTTTTACTTTTAACAATAATATGAATACTAATAAGTTTTTATAATAATTGATGACAGCCTCAATTTATATTTTTGTTGCATCCGTCATTAATTCTGATAGCGCCGATATATATATATATACATGTATCTATAATTATTTAATTAAGTGTTCAATATCAAAATTATCTACGAAAATTTAGACTCTTTCAACAATTTTACTATAAGAATTATGTAAAACAATAAAGCACAAATTGGGCTTCTTATTTTATAATTTTGTAGCATCGTCAGTAACTTCCTTCATGAGATTTACATTTTAAATGACATCCCATTTTTATTTTGATAAACACATTGTTTTGCCATTAGATGATCAAGTTATTTGTACGAAAACTTTTTGATTTCGGCAAACAAGTATAAATTAATAGAATCAGAAAAAAATAATATAAAATAATTAATGACGTTATTTTCCATTCGCATGTAGCTTCTTGATAATATTTTTTTATGTTTACATTAAGGCAATTCAATTATTAACATTAAATTCCATAGTAACAAAGTCCCTTTTGTCAAATTGCATATTAATTTAAAGTATTCTTGTCGAATACCATTTGATTATAGCGTGATTAAATTATAACGACGAGTTTAATCAAGAAAAAAAATTAATATATGTTCTTAGGCAGTGAAGGGTTTATATACAAGAATATTATTTTTGCTTGTCAAAAAAAAATTAATTAAGTAACAAAAATGTATATAATATAACGGAAATTTCGTAAAAATGTATTTAAATTATTATCTACTTACTTTGCTTCTGTTTAATGTATTGCATTAATTAAGAACCAAGAAAAATATTTTTTTAAGAGCACACACCTCTCTAAACTTTTACAATGGGAGTCAATAAATATTTTTATTATATAGAAAAGAAAGGCGCAGGAGGGATGCTGGCATTTGTCTTTTTAAAATTTTAGATAATATAAAATGTGTGTTTGAAAATTTCAAAAGGACAATATTAATTGAATTGGTATTTTTTCAAAAAGACTATTAAATATTTTAAACAAATATATTTTTTTGTATTTTAATAAATATTGTTATGTTAGAAGTTAATAGATTATGAAATACAAAACGATAAACTTCCTCCCATTGGTTATATGAACCTACTTGCATATCAGATTAGTTGATTGCAATATCAGGCATATTAAGAGTAACGAAGCACTCAAAATCTTTGACTTTATTCTCACTTTTAAAACAAACATGAAGGTTACATTAAAACCACTTACAAGCTTTTAGCTTGTACAGAAAATTAAGTTACTTTTGACCACGTTATTTGCAACTGTTTAAGCAGATATTTTCGGAAAACATTGTTTATTTTAAAACGTGTGACTTGATTGTCTTACCATTTGCTATTTCTAAACTAAATATTATAAACCAAACAACGAAAAGTTAACATTAAAACATTGTTTACTGTTTATATATGAAAAATTAATATTTGTCTTATTCTCATTCAATTAATCTAAATTTATAATTAAAATATATTTCGCTAGATTTGAATGTGTATGGCATTGTATTGCTAGAATTGTCACAGTGATAGTTTTAGGGAACTTACAATATTAAATAGATGAATATCAGACATGAATTTGTAAATAGTTAATTTTCATGCTTTATTATATATGCCAATTACGATAATATTATTAAGTAATAATTTTTTATTTATTTTTAATATATAACATGTTTGTAGTTTTAATAAAATGTTATATAAAAAAATCTTTAACCTCCAAAACAAACTATAGACATCGAAAAGAAAGCTCGAAACGAATAAGTCTATGGTTCGTAAAAAAGGCACCACTGTTTTTGCTAATTAAATTTAAAGGACAACTCAAACGAATATAAAGCAGAATGATCAAAAGTTCGTGTACAAGGATTATATGAGAAAAATACATATAAACACTATCTGTCTGTCTGTCTGAGAATGTCAACTTTGTGAAGTCATTTGCACATTATTGACATTTGGGTATTAGCCAAGTTTGAAACATCAACTTCTTCTATACATTAAAAGAACTCCGGGGAACTGAGTTAAATTATGTATACAACCGAATAAATTCTACTAAATCTTGTCGACTCTTCAAGCTCAACGAGCCTGAAAGACGAAAACATTTACCGATCGCATCACTGATCACGGGGTACAATAAATAATAGATAAGTAAATAAATATCTGTTTCTTTGTTGTTACGATATATATATATATATATATTGTATAGTTTGTTTTATAATCATATTATAATAATAAAATTTGGTATCCTTCCATAATCTAACCTCATTCCGAAATGAGAAAGTTATGCCTACATAACATTATTTTGATATAATAATCCTTTTTTGAAATCCGATTAATTCTATTGTAATGAAATCAACAATGTCGCTAACTTATTTCATAGGGAACTTTACTTATTGTTGACGGATCAAATTTTTTTTCCTTTCAAATAATTCGCTTTCACATCTTTCTTTGATCACAAAAGATTCTTCAGAGTTTATCTTATTTCCGGTTACCTCACTTTTACCTGTGTTACAATAGTAAAACAAAGCGTTGTTTTGGAAAATCTATTTTATGTTGGAACTGTTGAAAAAAAAGGATAAACGAAAATATTTTAGAGATTTTTCGCACAATGATTTTGGTAAACGAAATATGCCAGTTTTAATCATGACAAAAATTACACGAGAGGTTCAAATTTTCATTAATGATGTTACAGCTGTTTCGTAGCATAACAGCGACGTTTATATTTTATGTGGAACCTCAGACCTGTTGAATTCAATTTCAGTTTTAATTCTACTCGAACCAAAGCTGCTTATATTTAATAAGGTTTTATGTTTTTATATTGTAAATGTATTTTATATGGTATAAATACGGTTCATTTTTGTTAAAGGTCAAGGTCATCAAGAAAATTTAAAAAAAAAACCATTAACTCGGAATTATTCGTAATTTGTAAAGTAAGTAAGTAAGTAAGTCGGAACGTAAGTAATAAATAAAGTAACAATTTGGTCATAAATAAAGTATAACTCGTAAAATATCACTTTTCTTCATGGCGAATAGAATTTACGCCTCACAGTGTTATGAGTAATAAAGCCACATTATTTTTGTACGAAGTTATGTTACGTTGAGAATTATTGTATTTTATTTTTATAGCGTTCATTCTTTAAAATTTTCTCTATTTAATTTCTTGAATTCTTTTACTGTAATAAGTGTGCCCTTTTATATTTAGTCCGTTGAAAGATATATTGTAGGAATGGTTTAGTGTTATCCTACTCTCGTTTATTTTATTATTTTATTTTATTATTTAATCTAAACATTTGTATAATATTTTGTTGTCACTGTTAGCATTAGCTATGATACGTTGTGTTAAAAGTTCTCTCCTAAAACGCAAACTAACACATCTAAATACGTTATTCAACATTCATGAGATTTTTGGAAAACATAGAGACATCATCAAAAAAATTATAGGGACCGAAAAAAAAGATAAATTCACTTATAACATGAAATTAACTTTCTATTCTCTCTTCTATTTTCTATGTTTATATCGGCGCAATTGTTATTATTTGAATAACTAATAATTGAGGGTAGTTGAAATTATCAAGTGTCACCCGCATAACCACCTGCGTAGACATCTGTGCAAGTGTAGTCAAAACAATGTTGGTATAAATAGAGGCGGGAGTACAGATTGCGAGTCTCGCTGGAGCTGTTGCAGCGTACGGACCTCTTCGAAGTAAAACCGTCGTCAAACCGTCTATACCTTCAGGGGTCTGAGATCCTGACGACATTCAAGAATAAAGTCATCAGTGACGTCAGTTATGCTGACGTCATAATTTTAAAAACGATAGTACTTCCTACTTCAACATATATGCTAGATATTTTCAATTATCTTTCACAAAGCATTAGATTCTTAGGTCATTATTTTGATATCAAATTATTCTATGTACATTTACTTATTTCTTGATCTAATAGTATTTAATGATAAAAATAAACTGATATATATATTTTCATACAAATAATACTTCGAAATCACGATGAAAAGTAACGAATGAAAAGGAAATTCAATATTAAATTGATGATAAATTTAATTGTTATGTAAGAACAACAGAAGACATTTTAACAAAGATAAAATCAGTCTCTTTGATGGCGTAATTTTTATTTAATATAATAAAATATCCAAATTATTTGGAAATTCAACACAATTACTAATTATTATCTAATAATTTTTTAATCATAAGAAACACTCATTGAACTTTCATAAAAATCATATCTGCAGAGTCATAGTGTATTCTAAAATCTAAAACATATTAGGTTGTTATTTGTAAATGAGAGATAAAAAATACTTAGATTTTTTTGTTGAATAAGCGACACACTATTTATTTTTTTTATTTTCGTACTAAAATACAATTTAAATAATTACACCTTATGAAAATGTGTAGTATCGTTTATCAATGATGATGATATATCTGATAATTTCTTTAATACTTGTTTTGTTTTATTGAAAAGCCTACTTCAAATACTTTAATTTTAATTTTTCACTGTGTGCCTGTCTGACTGTTTGTTCCGGCTAATTTCTAAAATGGCTGGACCGATTTTGAAGGAACTTTTATTGGCGGATAGCGTATGTAATAAGGAGTAACTTAGACTACATTTATTTTTCAAAAATTCTTTTATTTTAGTAATAAAGTAATGTTGTAATGTTCAAGTACTATCCAGTACAGCGAGCAGCTCACGCGCATGCCACCACTGGTCAATCAGATCATTCGCCTCCTACCTCTTCAGGAGAAGGACATCGGCTACATTTATCCCAATTCCGAACCTCAATCCAAAATAAAGCCCTATAACGCGCGAGTCGCAGGTGGATCGCATGCGACGCTTAAAAATCTTTTTCATTGTTTTTAAAGTTTTCAATTAAAAATCTTACTAACCGGAAACAATGAGACAAAATGAGATTACGTAGAAATATAATAAAAAATAAATAGTTCAAATGCTTGAACGTAATGGTCTTTTTACAGTAGACATTTAGCTATTCTTAAACGTATTACAAACATTGGAAACAGTTTTATATTTCCCGCGATCATTTATATTCTGAATAAAAAACTACAATAAAAAACGAGCTTCTAAAATTTAGGATAACATCGATTTATCTCTGTCTTCATCTTCTAAAACCATTTATTTAACTCGCATATCGTGAGGGTGCATAAAATAACTGGGCCGCTGTTTTGGGACTCCGTATTAGTTAATATATAATATGTGGTACATCTAGAGGGAAATAGGCTTTTAATATTACAAGATAATCTTATGGTACGAATTATTTTTTATATAATATACTTTAAATATAAAACATTTGTATCGCGGGTTGGTCCTTTATCAACGATAATTTTATAATCTTATAGATATATCAACAAAATTTGCTTTTATATTGTTATTACATTAAGGATGCCTAAAAATAATGAGATCTAAGACTTTCGCGAGTTCTATTCATTTAACTGCCTAAAAATATATTATTATCTGAATTAATAGCCAGGTTTTTATAAGAATTGGGTAAGATTTTAATATAAATGCAACAGAATTTGTAAAGAATAACGGTTCATTTATTAATAATATGTTTTATAGACGAACAAAGTGTACTGAAGCATTTTGTGTTAGTTTGAGTTGTCCCCTTGTTGATATTTGTTCTTCATTATGATGTAAACAACTTACTACGTAAACTAGTTGAACCTGAGTGCGGTCGTTTTTATCAGTGTAAATACAGCACTTTGAATTTCAGACAAAATATATTGCTTTAGTTTTGTTATTAAACTCTTAATAAAATGACAAATTAATATCAATTTTGTACTTAATTCCTGATTATATATCTAATAAATATATAGTTTTTATAAACGATGGAAAACACTACGATAAATTTGCTAAAGCAATATTTTTATATTTTTATAATTATAAAAATATTATTATAGCAAATCTATCCTAGTGTTATATTAAAATTAAAGTCCATTTTTCCATGAAAGTGAATTTAATATTTGAAATAATAATGCAGATTATATAAATAGTACTTCCGATAATCCAACAATACAATGAGATCTATGACTTTCGCGAGTATTAATTGAAATAAAACTAATATTATTTTTATTTCCTACGCCAAACTAATTAAGTTATATTTCAATAAAACCATATATACATAAAAATAAATTTAACAGCATACAGATTGCAATCTCAAAGAGACCAAGAAACCAAAAATATATTAGACATAATTCATAAGAAAAACGTCAATATAACAAGAATCGCTGAAATTTACATCTTAGTTTTGTAATATTAGCAAAATAGAAACAGCTCTTTAATTCATACTATACTGTTCTCTTTGCTATAAAATATGTCATGACATCTTTTGTGTCTTTAAAGATGATTATTTTAATGTCCCTTCCCAAATTTAAAAGGCTTTCTGATCGTATTGTCAAACAAAGACATTCACACGTTAAATCGGGAGATTTATTTAAAATATATGAAAAACCTAAGGCGTACATCAAATTGCAATATTTATATTCCATTAAACTTAGATACATTATTTGTTTTATATAATCTCCGTTCATTTTAGTAATTAAAACAAAATTAACTGGTAAAGTCATTTTGTCTTTTGTGTTTTTAAATATTCCTCATTGAGCGTTGGCAGTAAAATCAACATGTTATAATGTAATGAATCAATATTTTATAATGTAATGCATTTATATTATGATACGATGTTTCCAAAAAGTTTTTTGGACATAAATAATATAATATTTGTTGAAAATGCATTGTGCTATGTCTAAAAACGGTGTTAACGTATTTTAGCTGGCTTAGGCTTATAAAAAAATACTCTCCTACCTCATATGGGGTCAAAAGTATTTTTTTTTAGTATACAATAACAAAACGAAATCAATCACTAATGATTTTTTTATTAAAAATCTCAAACAAAATGCCAATTTCCATTAATACAATCGCTGTTAATTTGTAACAATAATGGTAGTAGGATCTCGTATTTTGGAGTAATAGAAAAGTACTGTTTGGACTAAGCCATTGGCAAAACCTAGTATCTAAAGGAATAGGCTAATTGTATGTCTGATGTAAGTAGGAAGCCATATTATGACGGAGACGATAAAATCTTTCCACGGTCTCATTAGATTCTTGGCAAGTTCGATATAGAGTTATACAATATTATGTTTTATCTGCATTACATCTAATAGCAGCACAAAAGTATGATTTTCTTGATAGGAATTAATAAATAGCACATATAAAACATACTTGTTAATAAATTTACTCTGTTATAACTTTTATAAATAGACGTTATATCATCCATACATATAAGATAATGTTACGGATAACTGTCCGTCCATCAAAGATATATGAGAAGAATAATGTGACTTTATGATAGCAATACACATATGAATCGGAATCTTTAATATAAGAAAATGTTCAAAGCAATCAAAAATTAAAAAAGAGAAAAAAGTTAACAACAACAATAAGAACTGTACTTAAATTTGTTACACTATACTTATTTTTTACCTGAGTCTTCATAAGTTTCTTTGTGTAAACAAATTGAAGTTCACGTCAGATAATGATACTTCATTTAGAAAGAACACCTCTTAAATAAAATATAGTCATGAAATTTCACGAAAAAGTTAAGAAAATAATGCACAGATATAAGGATTTAAAAGACATATAAAGATTCTCTTAAAAATTCAATTGATGAAAACGCAGTAGAAATGCCGTGGTTAAGTTAATTCTTATTTTTCAATTTACTCACCGAGTGCGTAATCACAAGATGGTCCGAAGAACACATGTGTGCAATCATTATAAGCATCGATTGCTGATATGACAGCGTAAGCAGCGTCACAATCTGTGACATCATAAGTCAGCCATTCGAAATCCAACCATGATGGGAATGCATCACGCACAGCTTCATGTTGCAATGCCAATTGCAGCACTGGTTCAACCTATAAATAAGTGGATGAAAATAAATAATTAATTTCCATAATAAAAACTATAAATTAAAAGCAGTAACTTTAAGCAGTAAGTGTGCCTGAACTATAATCCCTAAATTCTATCTTGCTGTGTAGCTAGCGATCAGAAAAGTAACCATTAAAAGTAAATAGGTGCAGAAAGAACGACCACGTCGAAAATTGGACAGCGACTCATAGGTTTTCCAACCAGTTCTAGCTTAAATTTTATTTTAATTTTCCATAAACTACTGCCAAAACATATCACAATTATACATTATTATATTATTAATGTATTATGAATGTATAGTACAGACGATGCTGACCAAGCAAACTTGTATCTGAAATTGAGAATTTCTCGAATCAGGTCTCCTGATAGAGTTCTTTTAACCTAATTCACTTCAACCGCAAGAAGGTACAAATTTGCGCATTTACCCCTGAAAATCACATTTTGTGTAACCCCAAAATTCTACAACATTCCCATAAGTATCAGGGAAGTAATGTAAAAAAGCATTCGGAAAGTAAAGCTTTATTATCTTCCAAAAAGCTGGCAGTACTGAGCCGAGCAGTACGTCACACCAGGACCCTTGTTGTTGCTAACGAAATCGAGAGAGTTGCAGAGCCATCGGGACATGGAGTACTTTCATCTGCTCTGATCTGCTGCTCTCCAATACCAAATAGTAGATAGTTGACAATCAAAATCTTTGAAAGAACCTTGAACCCTTACATATATGTGACGGACTAGAACGTTAGGGACGTGAGATCTTCTGCATGTTCTATATTTTGTATAATGTTTAGAAGAATTATTTGATCGTAACCTAGGTATTGGATGGTATCCACGTCTGGAAAATATTTTTACAGAAGGAATATGAATTTCTAAACGGTTCCATCTTTCCACTTAAGTGCGGAATGGAGTATGATCACTCTCCTGAAGTTTTCCGAAAAAGCTAAAACATGGAAGTGTTCAAAAATCAAGTGTACAATTTTATCTAGAAAAAAACCCCAAATCGGCGATATTCCTTATGTGAAAAATGTACGCGTCCGACGATAAACCTTTCCCTTTAGAATTAAATATTTGCTTTATTGTCACCTTATTGACATGAAAAGCATAAAAAGTTTGTAAAAAGAAATGAAAAATTATATAAAGCATACAAAAGTGAACATTATAAACAACTTTTTATAAAATACACATTTATGTTGCCAAAAAATAGTGCAAGCTTACGTGTTGGAGAACGAATGCAAAATACGCGGCACCTCACGTCAATGTTAGTGACATTTTCAGACTCGTTAAAAAAATATTCAAAAAGCAACGATTTTTCCTTTTGCGGTTCACAGTTCAGCTTACTAATGAACAACATTTTGGTATGGAGAGTCAAACTATTAGACGAAATGTTAGATTTATATTCAAGCCCAGTGCCTGATGCCTAGTCGGGAACTATACTAGTCCATTATTTTAATTTTAAAAGTCTATCCATAGTATATGATGTCATGCGATTGTCGGTTTACTTTCACTATAAAATATTTATCAAACTAAAACAATCTTTTGGATAAAAAATTACCAGGATTACATTGAAATAAACCTAATAACTTTAGTTTAAAACTTATTATTTCAATTAATTTATTAAAAAGTTTACCAAAATATGTCAATAATTGGCGAAATCTATTTTCAAGGTCTCGTCAAAGACGAGACCTTGAAATTCTCGTTTAGGTTTTCGATATAAATAATTACAAAACCTAACACAATCATTTAACAGTTTTTCTTGAGAATACAAAACAAAAACGAGTCATCTATTATAAATTATCAAATAGTTTAGTGTCTGTAGATTTTAATATGAAATTAAATGTATAGAATTCACATAAACGTATAGAATTCACATAAACGTGTAGTAGAAAATGTTTACTTAAAAAAAAGCATCCTTAAAAGAGCAAAAATTATACTTACAACTGGTAAACAAGCGTCGTAAGTCGTATTCTTTGGTAAGAGAAGGGCAGCTCGTATTTTGCAGTTCCCATATTTATCGCAAACGTTTTCACAGCCTCTTTCCCGCGGCTCCTCTCCCCGACAGTTCTGGCAGTTCACACATACCAACGGTACCACCACCACTAATACCACCCACCACCCCATTTTACTGATAACGAAAACTGTCCACTGAACTACATATTTATTTTGAATCACATCACATCACCTGAAACAAAATTAAATTGTTTTATAGTTAAATTGCAAACAATCTTTACAAGTGATAAGTAAGTTTGACGATAATAAATTCCTCTTTTTCATTGAAGAGAAGATAAAAATTAAGGGAATATGGATTAAACAAAGTATTTCCCTTATTTATCTTTACAAGCTATCTTAATATATATGTTCATATATTATAACATAAAGCACTGTTTTCACTAAATAAATAAAACGTATTTAAAAACAAAACCTTAATCTCCGCTTATGAAAAATATATATCAAATAGTAGAACAATTAGCATAGTCGATGGAGGAAATCTATTTAGGAGCTATCAGTTGGAGCCTATAAAACTGATACGAGATTAATCGTACGTGTTTCACTGTTTATATATTCAGGATAACGTCCGTTTGTTCATTTTTATTCTCAAATATCGAGGAACTTGATATGTTTATATCCAAAATAAACAACAAGATGAGATCTAACTATTCATGAACAGTTAAAAATAAATGTAAAACTCATTTCAAACGAAACAAGTTTCATTAAAATTTAACGACTAAAATAAAAAGTTAGGATTTTTTTTTAATTTACGCTGGAGTTATTTTGACATACTTAAAAAGAATTGAGTATTAGTGTTGAATAAGTTTATTTAAAAAGGAGTAACAAACAGATATAGATATGACAAAATCAATAAGATTATTACAAGGCTATATTCTGCAAAGTTACAAAGGTTAATTTAACAGCTCCGTGAACTTACAAGACGGATCGAATTATGTTGTTAAATTTTAACAACTCAGATGTCTGTAAACAACATTGCGAATATTTCAACGTGAATGAAGCCATAGCATAAATTAATTAATTAATTAATTAATTAATTAATAAACCAATAAATAAATAAATAAATAACAAATAAACGTAACCCGCGTCAAATGTTTTCAGTGTCATATTTAATTATAAGAGAATGGAATCTTTTTAAGATCACGTAAATAAAAAGGTTCGCTGAAATAAAGTAATTTGCACTAAAATTTTAATTTCCTTTTTTTCCTAATTATCAACAATTCTGAACTTTCGTTGTGGCAATCGTGAATACTAACGTTTCAATTGATTAAAATAAGTTATGTTTGTGATGTTTGCCATACAATAAATCACAATTAATAGTAATGAAAACAACATATACTACAGAAGCGTAGAAAAATTTTGCACATATGAACCTCAGGGGAATACTTAATAATAATAAAAATATATTCGGAAATAACATAGGTTAGCTTTCAAAAATATAGCCTGTGGATGTAAATATTTAAACAAGACGAAAGGGGTTCTGGGGGCGAAAGAAATATTTTTCTTCCCGGAAAGCTGCGCGTAGAACATAATATAAAAAAAATCTAATACAAGTAGAAATGAGCCGAGGACAAAAACCACTTTCATTGGCAAAACACCTTACAAAAATCGATTAATTTCTTTCTGCATCTGTAACCATTCAAAGGGTAAGATAAATAATACAAAAAGCTGATAACAATCTATAGTATCGGAATGGAAAGACTCCTTATTTCTCTCGGAATTAATTATCAAAATAAATACATTTTATTATAATGAAGGAATATTATTTACATATACGATATTGTTGAATTGAGGAAAAGGCCTAGTCAAGGACACTCACATTATACAATAAAAGACTTATCCTTTATAACGAAAAAATATAATTTGACCACTTTTAATACTTTCTTATAGATGATAATTTAAAGAAATAAGTCTAATTTCATCAATCAAATTTACAAATTCTATTTCAGTCACGTCGGCTTACAATGCTTTATATTGTAATACAGTTTCTAAGAAAATTAATGTTTTGGAATGACAAGCCTGCGGTACCTTATTATTTAAGATTACTGAGCATCGTTATTTTTTTAAGAGAAAATTTAATATATACTTATCACAATCATGGTCTTTAATAAAGTTAGAAAAATATACATCCTTTAATAATATTGAAAGAATCTCCTGCATTGTTAATTCCTGTTATTATAATTTCCAAATAAACTATGTAAAGACATGTCAGATTAAACCTTCCGTAACAAAGATTCCGTTATCACTCCTATCCATCTCTTCAATTATCTTCATCCCCATATTCGCATGGACCTTCGGGTCATCCATCATGATTATACTATCACAATGTTCTACTTTCACGTGAAAGTCAAGATAAATTGGTAATGATTTATTTTCAATATAAAATTTGGCTACAGTCAGACTTTAGAACAGTTACAAACTGTCACTATAGCAACATTTAATTATAAGTAATTCGAAAGTTGTTCAAACCATTTCTAAATACTCATTTTTTATTTCATACCTATACCGTATTTGTATACATAGATAATCTTCATCCTAATTTTATACTAGAACACTCAAAGACATAAACAATAAATCATTCCAAGTTTAAACTACTCGTTTCAATAGAGATATTTTTGGAAGCAATAATAAATAATGATTAGCCAACGACTGAGTAATACCGCTACACGTCCTACCCATTATATAAACATCCGAAAATATGCGAGCCATTTTTGAGCCAGTGGAGTGGTCCCTTCAGTATTTTATTTTTAATATTTCTTAGTTCAAAGAACTAGAAAGGATTTCATACAATGTTGCCATCACGAAACATCGTTTAACAATTTATGCATGGAGTCGTAATACCATAAAAGGTAGCAATGATCGATCAACAAAAACAGAAGTATATAATTAGTTTGTCGTAAATATTATTAAGTAATATGTGGGTCAAAAAATAATTTCTTAGGAATATTAAACCTTAAAAAAATGATGTTTCATATTTTTTTAGCTTTTAAACACTTTTTATTCAAATCTATGTAACATTGTTTGTTAATCAACTATTCACTTCTTAATAAATCTCTCCTTCGATATCGTTTTTGGCAGCGATCACAAAATATTTTTTCATTTTACATTTCTCGCTGTTACTATTATTTTTTTTTATTAATTGCCATTCATGTCTTGTTCAACCGGAGACGGTACCTAACAACGTCAAAAAACTTAGTGAAATATTACAGTGACATAATTAAATTTCACCATCTATGAAAGAAAACATTGTGCTCACTATTAAAAAAATTCAATATACGTGATTACAAAATTGTATGCCACTTTTATATATTAATAAATGTATAGATGATTTCTTCACTGAACGAAGTGACCAAGTGTTCTCACGAGTAAAATCCCTAACAGAGGAATTGATTGATTCAATGCCAAGGGTTATAAATCAAGAATATTTCGTTGGTGAGTTTTCCTTTTGATTGTTACTATTATTAATTGGCAAGACGAGGGCTTTTTCCGAGTCGTCTGAATCTTATTCCATATTTATAATACCAAAGACATTTCTACCAAATTCCACAGACAATATCTTGCTTTTCGATTTAGTGAGCTTTATATATTTTTTTATCTCGCCTTGTAAACAATCTTTGTTTGGAATAAGTAAACGAAAAAAGAAAATATGCGGGATAAATAACTAGATAAACATATTTATAATACATAAAATTTAATAAATAAAAATATTTATCTTAAAACATAAGTTGAAATTGCAGGCAACAATTTTATAACTAGACAACAAAAATTGTTATTGTATCAGTGAGTAAGAAGTCTACTTATATATAAAGACACACATATATATATATATATATCTTTATAACAAAGAAACTTAATCGCAATACTCCGGACTAATAATATTTTTTTTATTTTATTATTAGTTTAAAAAAACTCAATATTGGTTTTGTATTTAAAATATAATTACCGCAATTAACTATATATTCATATGTTCTCATATTATATTCATAAAAATGTTAATATACACAAAAACAAATACACATGTCAGGTTTTTTAAGTTAAGGGAATACTATTATTTGGTATTTTAAATTCAAACTTTTGTTTAATTTTTTGATAATTATCCTCTACTTCACTTTGTAGACGAGCGTTTATTCTCATGAATTTTTGATTGAAATTTATATTTAAAACCAATTAATTAAAGGACTTCCATTATTCACTATTACCCGAATTTCAATCGTTTTGCCAAATTTCAAACAGTCGTATTTGCGAATGCAAATGAAGCTGTCTTCCTTAGTTCAAAATGAAGCTTAGGTCTGATTAAGAATTCTGAATTTTGAGTCACAAATGGTATAAAAGACTAGATAATTCCATAGTCAATTAAGTAACGGATTTATTTATATATCACTTTTGAATATCAAAGATAAATGTTTAGACTATAGTAACGTATGCGAAATATTTATTACAATTAAATGTATATCGCCGGGACTATAACGCTGTATGGATAAAATATCAAGCTATATGTGACCCTCTCCGCAGCACGGACATCGGGTCGTGGCAACCAAAAGATTTCAGGGACCACGCAAGAAGTTTGCTGGCATTACTATCCTTATATCGCGATAATAACGTAATGTTAGGTACTTATATATTATTAGTTTAAGCTAATTATTTTCTATAATTATGTACTTTTAAGTAGGTATTCATAGTTTTTTGAAAACTCTGATCTGATCGACTACATACATATATGTTTTTTTTGTTTTCTTTAAAGATTTAATCGTAAAACTTAACACGCACAAACATCAAAAACAATTTATTGTTATTTAAAGGACTATATATATATACTATATATATATATATATATATATATATATATATATATAATTGAAATCTATACTTCGCATTGTTAATAATAAATTTCGCATTTCCCTTAAAGTATAAGCATTGATATTCTGAACGTAAAATCGGACACTATTCCTCGTGGACTTAACCTATTTTCTTACGATGAGTACTATATTTATATATAGAATAATATTTTTCTTATTGGTTAATTTTTATTTGAATAACATTAAATACTTTCACGTTTAACTTTGTTTTCATTATCGTTGTTGTTTAATCTACATTTATTCTGTGAATACATCATAAAAAAATAATAATAATAAAGCGAAGCTTACCTATATGAAAAAAACGTTATGTATTGAATATGAAACAAGAAGTTAGTTTAAAAGGGTATTAAGATTTTTTCTTACCCCGGGAAGATCTCAGAGTATTACATAACACAGGTCTTGGATAGTTCTTCCGTGGATTTTAAATTGCTGGAACGACTATCATCTCTGTATAGTGAGACCTAACTAACCAAGCAAGTTTTTTTTGCGAGCGACACAAAATGGTCCTTAGTCCAAAACTCTAAAGTTCTCTTTGACCTTTTCCTCAAATGAGGTGACAAAAGACACTTTAGCTCTTACCAGTTTCAACCTGGGTACTCAAAGCGGACAGTGTCATGCTCTTTCACCAATACCATATATGAAAGGAAACGTTATTAATAGTATTTGACTACCTTCTTTTTATCTTAAATAGTTTCGCAGAATTTCTAATACCACCAGTTATGGTAGTGTCAGTATGACTACAAGTCACCAGTTTCCTTCAAAAAAATATGACGAAGCATTCAAAAAAAAGTGTTCAAAACATTGATCAGAATATCTGTCACAAAAGCCAATAATAGGTGTGCCTTCCTACTAATGTGACGGTCAAATACATACTCGTAGATTTATCTGATCACCGATTTAAGTCGAGGTACGATAGCTTGATTGGTAAATCAACTGAACCGTCATATTCTGAACTAATCCTGCTCGTACTGATGAATTTTTTATACTTTATATTATCTGCATAAATTTTAATCTTTAGCAAAAAGAGTTTGATGTAACTCTGTCCACTCGCACAGTTCTGTAGAAATTGCATATTAAACTGAATTTCTTATAGAAAATAACCAAAGGATTGAGAACTAATGTAATATACATAATATTATATTACTTCTCAATCCTTAGTTAAATATACAAGTAACAAATAAAATATCGTAAAAATTTTATGTTATTCAGATATAAAATGATAATGTTCCTTCAAAGCAGATATTTGTTTAACAAAAAATATTTGTCAATTTTGTTTTTTTTTTAAATTTAAACACTTATCAAATTAATACTAAAGATGAATATATTTTATAATCATGAATAATTCATTCATTTTGCTATATACATTTACTCTTTAATATAGTTATATATGATTTATTGGAAATTGAATATAAAATAATTTTCACAAGGACATTTCGCGTACTAAGAGAGAAATTCTTCTTATTTTTATTGCAGTTATGCGTAACTTTAAAGGAATGTTTTGAGTGCTCTTTCATTGCAACACTATCTAACATAAAACTAGGTTAGAAATTATTGATTCTCAATAAAATGAACAATTCTCATCAATTATATATATGTTTTAAGCTAACTACATCCTTAAAATATTTGCAAGCCAAGTTTATCGTGTTAAAATAAAATACAATGGCAAATATTCCTCTGAAAAGTATTGCTTACCTATGGGATGTCTCCACTTTTCAGCACTTAATACCATGCAATATACGTATGTACGAGGATAACTGCTTTACTGTCATTTTTACTATCAACCCATGGTCTTTTATCCTGATAATTCCAACCAATAAAATTTACTATTATTATAAACTATGTCCGAACGACATTAAATTAATGAAAGTAAATATATATTTTTTAAACTTCCACTTCATAGTGATCTCTTAATAAAAATCTATAATATTAGGAAGAATACTTAAGTAGAATATATTTTTATTAGATACCAGTTCAAAATATTGATAATGGGATCTCTATAACAATGTCCAAAAAATAATCAAATAATGAAAAATTATTGACGATGATATAAAAAAAAGGTTTACGAATAAACGTTAAGTAGCCGAGGACAGTTGTTTGAAATAAGTCATACAATAAATTCCCGGTATCAAAAGAATTCTCGAAAATGTGAAATAAATAAATAACCTTTAAAGTAAGCAATGTATTCTAATCACTAATCTTGATGTGTTGTGTATCTTTAAACGCAGCACATTTTTTTTTTTTTTTTTTAAGCATTATGGTTAAATAATGAAAAAAAATTCATATATATTTTATATATTCTATATTTATAAATTAACTATATTTATATTCTATTCCATCTATAATTAATTCATCCCGTTCTAGTCTTTAATATCTCGTATTAAATTAAAATGATTACGTACATAAAGATCATACAATACCAGACAAAAACAATTAACAGATACACACAGATATATATAGACTAGATCTAAAATAAACCATAATTCAGCGGTCATTTTAATTGAAAGAAACAAAACATTAACCCAACCTTTTAAAAATTAATAAATTTGTTCGTTTCAAATAAATGATTTAATAAGATTCTCACACATCAATTTGTTATACGCATTTAATATTTAAAGTCATTGAAATTGCAATCAAACAAGCAATGTGTAGATTTAAAAGGATTTATTGATTCATGTTTCAAACAATAAATAAATTGTTCAGTTTCAGAACCACAAAGGTAAAACTATTCTGTTTACTATATCAATTGAACCATTAAATTTATAGCCTACAAACGTAAGAAAATAGCTATTTCATACTAAATTTATGTGCATAACTTTTCATTTCTTATCCATCAATCTTAAAGAATTTTGTATGGAATCAAATTATAAATAAGAATTTAATTTTTCTCTTCTTTCAATATAATATCCTTTTAATTAAATTTCTTATATATAACTAATCGGTTATATCTATATATATAATATAATATTTATATATATTATACATTTAATGATCGGAAATATTAAAACAGAATTTTAAGCTATTTAAGATAAAAAAGAAGAAAGAGTTCTGAAAGAAAATACCGCCACAACAATATTTTTCGTCATAATTTTATTATTATCCCACGGGCCTCATATCTCAATTTAAGAAGGAATTCGTAGAGTCAAAAACATTATAATTATAGGTAAACTTGTTTTCTTTTACAGAAAATTGGGTAATGTTTTATTGTACAAGAATAAACTCAGTATACTTTTAGCAAAACATTTCAATATCTACTTTAAAAGGCCATATTACATTTTGTTTTTATTTATAAAATGTGTTTTTAAATGACTTGAAAGCATTTTTTTTTTTTGTAGAATACAAAAGATAAGGTTCTTAATTTTTTCTTTCTTTATAAGTCTTGATATGAATAAAAGAGACTCATATTTTTTTCAGATAAATTCAAAGAGAAAATACGAGGCCTGAAACCTTTCAATTTCTTATTATATTATAATTGAATTTATTTTAACAACTTCAATACCAAAAACTAAGTACTCGCTCTACTAAAAATATTTTTAAAACATAATTATATCACAGAATCTATAATTTCCAAACACATATAAATTCCTTATTGGATTTTATTGCACCAAAGTTAAAAATCATGGTCAACATGTAAAAAAAAATAAAAAAAAAAAATTATAAAAGAAAAAAATTGTAGGATACGTATCTAGAATTGCTTTTAAAACATATAGTTCTCTTTCAATGCTACGTAGGAATAGAATTCAAGGGTAGAGCAAAATTTCAATAAACAACCATAATAAAATTCTATTTATACAAAGTATCTTCTATAACCATTATTCAAATTGAAGTACTTATCGTTCGGCGAAAGAACAAATGCGAATAAGATGGAATCATAATTGAAATTGAGTTACATTTATTAAAATTTATTTGATCTTTATATTAAACATAACCTTTGTGTTATATAACCAATTACTAAAAAATTTTTGCGTAAAAAATGAAGCTAGGTGGTTGCTTTGTGCCCACATGAATCAGGAGCCTCGATAATCTAATAATAACAAGTCAATCCATCAAATACGGTTTTTCATAACAATTCGTAAAGCACTCATTCATCTCTAATGTATATTCATAAGGAAAATTATTTTTAAGAAAATATGAATAGCACAAAATATAGCAGGAACTCTTGAAAGAGCAACTCGAAAATAGAAACCGGGTATATTTAAGGAGACGTTTAGAATAACGCGGTCATGTATATGTGGCTATACATAAAAGTATACACTCTAAGAGACAAACTTGCCATGCATATAACATTACCGCTTTTATTATATAGGACACTCAACTTCAAACTTATATGAGGATATTATATATTTTTTGTTTATAATCCTCTTAATAAATATACATAGACCCTCAAATTTTTATACATATCGATAAATAAAGTCGAAGTAAAATTATATATATTTACAAACATACATTGTATCTGAATGAGCCGTTAATAGCTCGCTGTGAGGATATATTTTCAATTGTGTAGTCTAACGTTATGCTAACTAAAGAATTCAGCATAGAATACCTTCTCAGTTTTACGACACTAAAATACATAATAATAAAAAAAAATAATCGAATGGTAAGGAAAGTACTTTCTATTTCCTGAAATAAAAATGGACGCAATTTACAAAACCAAAATACCTCCAAAATCATCCATTTCATATATTTAAAGCATCTAACAAAATGATTATACGATATTATTTGACAAACACACGATTTTAATTCAGATTAACTAAGATTCAGAGGCATTGTAGTAATTAAATATTTGAATAAAAGAAAAACATTTGAAAAAATTATTAATTGAGCATTGGTTTTACAAAAAAATATGATTTCACTTAATAGAAATAATATAGATGTCCTATTTTAACAACCAAATAATGTCCTATAAAAGTAGTAAACAATTAAAAGAATTATTTCATTTAATATCTTTGTTTCTATGAGAATGTATTGTGATAGTGTTGAAATTTAGTATGTTGATTACAAAAATAGCTTTATTCCAAGAGAATTTTTTTGTAAAATAGATGAGATCTTAATATGTAGTAAATCGTCTCTCGCTGGAAAATCACCTGGTATGAAGCCTACAAGCATTAGCTAACGCACAGACAACCATAAAACTTATAAAGTAAGAGACAATACAAATATAGCTTTGGCACTCCTCAAATCAAAAATTCCGGTAGGAATAACTGTTAATTAAAATATTTTTGAGTGTTTTTCAAACACGTCTACGTAAGTATTAAAATAAACCTTAAAACAATACTCAGTCATGAAAGGCAAAAACAATGAAAAAAAACTAAATAATTTCAGGTAAAACAACGATAGAAGTTTTTTCTGAGAAAGAGGGTAGTTGACACGTGAAAAATTTTATATGAACTTGGTATAAATATTCATATTGCTCGCTAGCTTTCAAGTCGCGATTTACAGTTCGCGTTCATAAATAAACAATGAAAAAAATAAATAAATATTGTAAAAGAACGTCAGAAAATTAAAGGCTTTAATTTACCGTTCAATCGAAATTATGGTACCTACTCAAAACAAAAAAAAATCTTAATGTTGATGTTATTCGATAAAATGTAGAGAATAGTAAAGATATTTAAATACAAAATTATTTTCGATTTAAACTCGCAATTATTTTTTTTTTATTTGATCAAATATATTATGCATAATCTGTCTGTCTATCTGGCGGTTCAATTTAATTAAACTTGTACTAATTATATTAATGCGTATCTATTACAGAAATATCCAATTTGATCGAATTAGATGTCAGAAAGACAAGTGTCAGATTGTTAATTGTCTCTCTCCAGAACACACAACTAACGGCGAACTCAAAATTATCCCTTCGTACTCTGTGTTATGATTCCCAAACAATTTTGAACAATGATTTTAATCATACGATTATTATAGACTAGATTTAATATCTCATAGCCACGGAGTCGAAAAACTCAAGAAATGACTTCGGATAAGCGGTGTGCGACTAATGTACGCCTGAACATGCCATAAGTCACAATTGATTGTGAATTCGGAATAAAAAAATAAAGTAAAATGTATGTATGTTGATCAATAAATTAATGAGATAGTCCCGTTTAAATATTTTGTTGAAATATATTAAAGCTATGTTTATATTACTCTAAATAAATAGTTCTAGTCTAGTCTAGTTCTAGTCTAGTTTTTGGTACATATTCTTATCAAATAAAATAGTGTTTAAATGCAATCTTGCAGAAATTGGATCTCTTTATTAAACAAACTTTAAAAAGGACCCTAAATAAACTACACAATTACACGAGTGAAATTTATTTCTTCAATATTCGGTTTTCCTTACATACTAATTTTCCTTATATACCAATTTTCCTTATATACCAATTTCCCTTATCTACCAATTTTCCTTATATACCAATTTCCCTTATATACTAATTTTCCTTATATACCAATTTCCCTTATATACCAATTTTCCTTATATACCAATTTTCCTTATATACAAATTTCCCTTATATACCAATTTTCCTTATATACCAATTTCCCTTATATACCAATTTTCCTTATATACCAATTTTCCTTATATACCAATTTCCCTTATATACCAATTTCCCTTATATACCAATTTCCCTTATATACCAATTTTCCTTATATACCAATTTCCCTTATATACCAATTTCCCTTATCTACCAATTTTCCTTATATACTAATTTCCCTTATATACCAATTTTCCTTATATACCAATTTCCCTTATATACTAATTTTCCTTATATACCAATTTCCCTTATATACCAATTTCCCTTATATACTAATTTTCCTTATATACCAATTTCCCTTATATACTAATTTTCCTTATATACTAATTTCCCTTATATACCAATTTCCCTTATATACTAATTTTCCTTATATACCAATTTTCCTTATATACCAATTTCCCTTATATACTAATTTCCCTTATATACCAATTTCCCTTATATACTAATTTTCCTTATATACTAATTTCCCTTATATACCAATTTCCCTTATATACCAATTTCCCTTATATACCAATTTCCCTTTTCCTTATATACTAAAATATCTTATATACTTATATCCTCGTAGGCTAGCAAAAGAATATTCGGTTATTATATATTCGGCGGCTTTCGCGTGGACTTCGGGTGTCTCCGCAGCCCGTTGAGATGCTCGATACTCAGCATGCTGTCGACGTCGATCCTGGGACTGTTCGGGTGTCTCAGAAGCCCGTTGAGATGCCAGATATTCAGCGTTCTGTTGACGTCGAGCTTGAGACTGTTCGGGTGTCTCTGCAGCCCGTTGAGATGCTAGATACTCAGCATGCTGTCGACGTCTATCTTGGGACTGCTCTGGTGTCTCAGCAGCTCTTTGAGCTGCCTCACGCTCTGCTTGTTTAAGCCTTCGCAGTTCGGCTTGTGGAAACGTCTCGTTAAGTCTAGCTACTTTCATAGTTCGAGCTTTATTAGAGCTTTGGGAAAGATTAGACTTACGCTTTCGCGGCATAATTCTTAAGTACGTGTTGTTTCTATACTTCCAAAAAATACAGTACGGTAGTTATTGTTATGATTGTACTTTAATGCAATCCTTGCCTATTTAATTAACCTATCTATATAGTAATTCAATTATCAATGAAGTAATTCGTTATAATTAACCTATTTATATAATTTGTTATAATTAACGGTAAATAACCTATCTATATAGTAATTGAATTATCAATGAAGTAATTCGTAAAAATGAAGTATCTTTTTGTACGTGTAACTCCTAACCAAAAAGAAATCTGGCAATAACTAACCTTAGGCCTATATTACTTAAAGTAGGCGACCATACGTTTTTATCAAATCGCTAGTGCCTTGAAAATTCGCAAAACGGACACAACCGTCAACGACGTCTGCCCTCACGCGTCTGCCCGCGTTCGGGTCGCGCACTCAGCGATGAGCCACTTCTTCCCCACCGCACCTACCCCGCTCCCCCCACGCCCCGTTCGCCTGGCGCCGCTGCCGGTATTTATCACCGAAACGGTATTTATCGCCGAAATTGCTATGACTCTGCATTTTAAATCTGTGATATCTTCGAAAATATTTATTTAATTTACATGCTGTAAAAAGCCATATTGATCTTTATTAAATGCACAATGTATTTAAGATACTTAATTGGATAAGGATTAATACTGTATTGCTTAAAATCGCTTCGTAAATAAGCCATTATTTCTCGTACAAAGTAAAGGATAAAAAATGGTTATTGTGGGTTATTCCTAAGAGATAAACATATACCATCACGGACATTTTTGTAGACCTTTTTAAGTTGTACAATACTGTAGTAAATTGTTTTGATCTATCTTGTAGGATTCAGTCAGCGTTTGCAATGTAAGCGCAAAAAATGTGTTTTTTTTACGACCTCACATTAAAAACCTCAAAAATTTTAGCCTATGTGTTATTCTGATGTATAAGCTATATTGTGGTAAAGTTTCATTCAAATCCATTCAGTAGTTTTTACGTGAAAGAGTAACAAACATCCATACATCCATACTTACAAACTTTCGCCTTTATAATAGTAGTAGGATGTTCTCCTACCCTAAGAATTACATCTTTATTTCAGTTTTTTAATTATTTTCCGTTTATAGTCTTATGCCTTCATTTTTTATTTTCAAATAAATATTGGTCATATAATTGAATCCCAATATTAATTATTAAATTGTTTTTAAAATTATTATATGTTTTTACCGATTTCATAAATCGGTTCATATTCAAACTACAAATACTTAGATATATTCATAGCAAAAATAACGCTTTAAGATTGCTTGCAACATCTTTGTTGATTTAATATAAGAGTAAATGCTTAGAATTCTGCGAGAAACCCTCCTATCTCTATTCGCTCCTTCGATATTTGCACAATATATTTCACTAACAGATATTCTGAAAGCTCCGAGAGAACCTTTATCTTTATTTTATAAAGGATCTTTTAGAGCCAATTATCTGTTTGAATTTACTGTTTCACTGATTAGGCCTTGAAAAAAGGTAAAGACAAGATAATTTTACACGTAAAGCTCTTTGTAAGATCGAAACGAAACGATTTTTACATAAATTATACGTTTAACCTTATTTTAATTATGTAGTCAATAAATATTAGACACTTAGTTTTACTTTTTGGTAACTGTATTATACTTTATTTTATTACGTGAAAATTCTTATATGTTGAACATGTTCTGTTGTCATATTGTGTATGTGTATACTAGCCTTTGTTAGTAGTTCACATGATCGGAATATATATGTTTAAATTGATCGTTTTAATACATAAGCTCAAATAAAGTTGATTTCACTGAGTTACCACTTTCGATTCCAGTCTGTCCAATATTTATTTAACCTAAATAAGTATCTCTGTTTAATTTTCGAGGGTCTGAATGTATTAAATTTATTATAGTTCTAGCTTATCAGAAGATTTATTTTTCACGTATTCATCGATGTTAAGAGTTTAAATCTAATGTGATGAAATATATTTAATTATTGGAAAAAAAAACAAGTTGTTTAAATGAAACTAATATTATTCGGATATACTACGCGTGCTTTATTTTTGTAAAAAACTACATACTCCCGACGTTCAAGGTTACTTTTCAGCAACCGTGATCACCGGCAGACATCTCGTCTGTCTCGTCGTCTAACTCGCGAAAATCTTAGATCTCATTATGAAAACCAAGTTGTCTTTGCATTAAGTAATAATTATTATATACGCTTAAAATATTATAAAAAAGATACTGAAAATCACAATCTTTATATCGTAAAATATTTCTCAATTCAGCTCAAATTAACTAGGATAACCTACGTATGGATGACCAATAAACAAAAATAAAGTTTTTTATAAAAAAAAAATGAATGAATTCTTCTACAGCACGTAAAATCTCACGCCAAAACGTAACATTATATTACTATTAAGACACTTTACTCAGGGATCCTGTTTTATTGAAAATTTATTGCAGTTTTATATAACGGACTGCTTGTTCAGGAAGATAAATATTTCACTTTTACCTCTAACACTTTTGTTAGTATAAGTAAAATTTATGTTCGCATTTCTTATATAAATGTGGGCTTCAGTTAAATTTATTTTTACACACCCTGCAATATAAGGTTACAATGGTCGTTGGCAATATTTTGTTATAATTTGATTAAAAAAAAATATTTCAGCATGTCAAAAATTGGACCGGATTATTTAAGATGAATTTATACATCAGATGGATCAGGTAAGTGATTACTAGAGTCAATGAAAACTTGTAAACATAACTTCAGGGATAATAAAAGCCTTAGAACTATTAATAAATAAAGGAACATAGATTGGTACATGACCCATATTACCAACAACACTTTCAAATGAAACGTAAAATAAAAAAAATTAAATTAAATATTAGAATTATTAGAGATATAAGATATTTCTTAAAAAAATCATACCTCAAAAAAATTCAATAATATAAGATAAATTAAAAATATCTGAATAAATAGAATATTTTCAGTCGTAGGAATTGAAATAAAAAAAAATTTTTTTTTCTATATTTTTATCTAAATCTATCTTATTTTCATATTTGAACTGTGAACTTTATTCACTTTTTTGTTTGAAATACACTCGTTCAGGATCATAGACCTAGGTGTCTTGAAAAGTAGCAATATAAACAGATTTAAATTAAAAATATATATTTAGAAATATTACATTGTACATTTATGTATAAACCTACAACTTTATTCACTAAATAAAGCTTAATTTTTTAACCTTACAATGCAGTAATACCCAATTTTATACGGTTAAATAAAAGTCACGAAGGATTTCAATGCCTTTTAACTGGAAAAACGTGTCGTATTTAAAATTTCTTTACATTTTATTCGGCAAAAAAGCTAACAGCTTTACTAATTTACTAACAATTTAGAAGCAATAATAAAGGCTTACCAACATATTGTTTTAATTTTTATTTAATTCTCCATTTTTACTTGTTTGTGGTAAATCTGACAAAGGTTGTCCCTTTTCAACTGCCTACGTTTTTGTTGTACTTCAAAACATTGTCGAACAACACGAACAAAGGTTGAAAATTAAAATATGATTTAACTTTCCGAACGTTATTTGAACATCGAAATTAATTAATTTATATTTCGTGAGTCAATGAACATTTAAATATACTTTTTCGTCAAACTAAGATCTGTGCAAGAACTACTTTATTAATTTTATGTATCACAAGACATCCCAGTTATAACTATCCTCATTAGATTTTACTCCAGGCATACACTTTAGGTACTTTAGGTGATATAAAAATATTGTTGTCACGAACTCAAAGGCCCTGTTTTATTTTGTAGCTTGTAATTTTTCTTAAAATTTATATGAGAGTCTCATTTTTAGACAATATTTAAATTTTTTGATCCCTTATTTTGTATTTGTTATAACAAACGTTTAATTTTTTTCAGTTTATAAACATTACAGTAATAGAAATCCTCTTTATGAATTGATTTTAACTGATATAAACATATATATGAACATCTCACATCTCGTCTGCCCGTGATCACGGTTGCTGAAAAGTAACCGAAACGTCGGGAGTATGTATTTTTTTACAAAAATAAAGCACGCGTACTATATCCGAATAATATTAGTTTCATTCAAATAAATAAAACTCGTGAAGGTCTCAGAGCTCATTATACAAATGAGTAACTACGATTTAGGACTTTAGAGAAGGAAAGAAAACATAACCACTTAAAAATAGTTTTGATTGAAATGTTTATGTTCATACTGAAGCTTTTCATACATTATTCTATAAATAAATTTATTTTTGTAATATCTTCTATTTAAAAATTCTTCAATGTTGTTGAAGACGGTAGACACATAGACGGTAGATACATGGACTCTACAGTTATGTAGCTCAAACCATAACAGAAAGCGCCTTTATATTATGTCGAGACTCAAACATAATATCACTTCGAGCCAAGATAAGTAAGCGATGTATAATAGTATTTTCCTTGGTAAACTATATTCTCAAACTGTATTTTTTTTATTTTGATACTAACATTGTTATGTGTTACATTTTGCCACCACTACCTCTTTATTATTCTTGTTAATAACAGTTTAATCTTCGTGTTTTATTCATTTCAAAGCTGAATAAGTTCATTATCTTAACCTTATTATCTTTCCATCTTCTTATCCTCCACCGTATGTAACGAGTTCTTTATATGATATGCTAAAGAAATTAACTTGAATATTTTTATATTAAATAAGCTTGAAAATTTTATATGTCACTTTGTCCATATTATAAATAAATTTATTTGTATCAAAATAAAAAAAATACATATATTGTAAAATTTTAATTCCTAAATATAGGCATTTATTTTTCTTAACTTTATATATAAAGAAATATATAAGGTGCTTACTGAAATTAGACGCCTAGAAGATGAATGTATACATTTTTTTTAAAGAGGACAATAACTCATGTTCATATAATTGAAATATAAGTAGTATATAAGTATATATAAGAATATATTTCAAATCTTATACTAATTAATATATTTTCTAAAATCTACTTCACTGACAATGAAATCCCTACCGAATTTATAATTTGATTGTTACAAGAGATAATATGTTTTAATTACGTAAAATAGATTGTTTAAGATATCAGTCGCAAAATTGTGATTTGGTTCCATTAAATAAATGCTCTTAAAATTTTAATTGTATTCAGACAAACCTCTAGCTTTTGACTTATTCTTTATTTTCTATAATAAATTCTTCTCTTTACAAAAAGTTATTGTGGTAAAAACCCTATCTGAGGGACTATTAAATATTAAATTAAAGCAAAATTCTGTTTACGAAATCTCTATTCTAACGTTTTTATAAAAACATTAATATTTCCTTTTCTTTATTTTACAATATATATTTTTATGCATACACTCAAATATATGCAAATCTGTATAGACTTATTTAGGTTATAAACTTCGCCTAAGTGAATAAAATCGATTTTAATTTTCAATTAGTGATTATTTATATACGTATATACCTTTACAAGTTAATTAGAAAACCAATTGCTGTTCAATGATTACATCTTTCCCCCTAAAGGCCCCGTGATGCTGGCCAAATCAGGAAATTATTTAACTGGTTTATTAAATTAAATCACTGACAGTTTCTTTATAAAAAAAATCTGAAATCAAATACGACACGACAATTCAAAATACAATGAAAATGGCTTCCGCAAACAGACCCATAATAATCGATTCCAATGTATATTATTGTTTGCATAACTGAAAGCCATGATTAAATCTGAAAGAAGTATATTTAATTTTGTCAATATTTTTGTATATTATAAAAAAATTATAAGTTTTTTCAGTGCTTTCGGTCTTAATATTCGATACTTTTTGAAAACATTAGGTCGTTTTTATTAGAATTTGGAAAAGTTCTTTTTTCGGATAGATAGCTTACACAAAAATAGTAATTTATGTTGATGATAGCGGTGTGGAGATTGGAGTTTTATAATGGATTGGCTAACCTACAACTACTATGCTATTTCACCGTAAGCCGTTACCTCCACAAAACATACAAATCACCTCGACTTTTTCGACTCTGAAAATTGTTTGGTAAACCCTAGTTATCTCCATTACATTTCTGTTAGTTGATGTTTTTTTTTAAATGTCAAAGGGGCAAACGATTCGGCCTACCTGATAGAAGGTAGTTAACGTCACCCATGGACATCCACAACATAAGGGATGTTGCAGATGCCTTGCCGACTTTGATATTGGGAGAGGGAAAGGAAACTATGGGAATAGGAAAGGACAACCGGCTCTCACTCATCAGACGAAACGCAGCCATTAAAGACAATTTTTCGCCAATCTTTTATGAGAGGGTGGTACTTACCCGATCGAGCCAGTCGATGTTCGAGCTGTAGTTAGTAATTTGACCACAGCTAGGCTCTAACATCGTAACTATTAATTTCCAAATACATTGAAAATGTTCCTCTTTGGTTGGATTACTAGTATGGTTTAGTTTGTTTGTCTTTATAGCCAGCACTAAAGGGTATTAATACTCAAACCTACTTTGAGTAACTCATCGATTGTTTTTCGGCAAATTACTTCAAATATGACGAGAGATTATAAACTAGCCGTTATAATTTTAATATCGGGGTAGAATTCTTCACATTCCATTAAAATTTAAAATAAAATTTCTTATTACAATTATTATAGTTATTATAAAGTTAATCAAATAAAATTAATTAGATCAATAACTATTTGCTTAAGATCATAAAAACTCTTTTTACAAATATAATTAAAGACACTTTAAATGATTCATTAGAAATAAGAAAAATAAATTCAATGGTCAGTTAACATCAACTATCACCCGGGTTATTATAAACAATTTTTTTAAATAATATAAATAAATTTACACTATTAGTAATCATAGGACCAATTCTTATCTGATACATATTTTAATCTTGCAAATTAATTATTAAATGACATTTCAAAATCCATAATACCTTTATTGCTAACTATTTCTAACTTATCCATGATTTAATTTTGATATAAAAACACTTTTAGTAGATCAACTAGCTCAAAAAACTAACACCAACAAGTGAAATTAGAAGATTGTTTAAATTAAAAAACAGACCGTAAGCTATTATCTTATTTTTTTAATTAATTTTAATAAAGATCTTAGAAAAAAAATTGCTAATTCGAGTAGCATTCCTGAACTAGATTTAATTTTCTACGTTAAAATTTATAGACACATAGACACAAATAAGTTCCGCACAATGTATAGATGTACATATATGTACGTAAAAATATTCTAACCCTCCGAATGAATCGTAAGTCGTGATGTGAAAACGTCAGAGAGCCCTTTAAACTCATTGAGGGATTTTCCTTTTCAAGAGGTATTACTGTCCTTTCGGTTTTACCCACTCACATGCTCCAACAATATAATATTTACGAAAAGTAACTTAATTTTGAGATAAAACATTTTAATCAGAAAAGCATTTATGTATCGTAAATTATAATAAATAATACTAATCCTGAAATTCATTTAAAATTTTAATTATTTCAGATTGATTCTAAGAGATACACAAGATAAGTTGTTAAAAAAATGTAGCGAATAAGTGTAATAATAAAATTAATCCCCGTGTAAAAATTCTAAATGTAAAACGTGTTTCTTAAATCTAGTATGTTACTGTGATAAAATAAGAAACATCTAGTACAGGCTATTTTAAACAAGAAACATGTTGCAATTTTCACTTCACAAACGTTATCAAAAAATTTCCAACCCTTAAGCCTTTAAAACCTTGGCTGCTATGATAATAACTATTTTATTTTTAAATGTAAATTCTCCTCTATTTTACAATATAACTTTATTTGCAGATAATTATAAAAGGATTATTACAAAAAAAGACATAATTATTATTACAAAAATAGATATTATAAAGACCAGAAACATGATAGAAAATTAAATAACTATTTTTGGTTACACTTTGACACATGAGCTCACCGTGACTTTATGAGACCCCTACACATGAGTATGGACGTGATTCCATTATTTTGTGATTAAAATGTCTAACTGAGATACAATAGAACCTATTTGGAATAAGGATTTACAAAACAATGTTTCATTTTAAATTAAAATTTTTAATTTTAACTTCTTGATTTGATTTCATATTAAATTTTAGTAAATACTATTATAAGAATGAAAGTCAGAACTACAAATTACAATAAAACTTCGATCTTTTAAAAGTCTTTAATAATTATTCTTTTTAGATATAATCTTATAATTCACATTCCAAAAAATCGCATAGAAATACCTTCTAAGTATTTCATCTTGGATTATTTTAATTCTTGAGTAACACTAAACAAATATATTTTTTTTAATGTCTCAATGTTACTGTTTATATAGCCAGAAGCCGTATCAAACGTCCGTCGTATGTATTTGTTTAGATAAAAGAAACCTGCCTACAAAAAAGTTTTATAAACAGAGAAAAATAAAAGCCACGTCCATCAAAAAATAATAAACCATTTTCAAATAAAACTCTGACCTGTTGTTTATTTTCAGAAGATGATTTTTTCCAGAAAAAATCCGTCCTAATAAGTGATTGTTGTGGATAGTCGAATAAATATTTTATAATGTTACTTTTTTTTAAAGAAATGTGAAAGACACGTTAGAATTTTTTTTTAATTAATTGAATCAAATTATTCGTAACGTTGAATTTAAATTATTAAAAAAATAATTAAATAATAATTCAATGGAACAAGAGGCTATTGCTGAGGACGAAATGAAATTCCTAGCAATGTGATTTCACATAAACAATTTATATATAAGGATATTTTTTACTTTAAAGTGTCTTTATCGGTGATTCCAAGTGGTACATACTAGGCCGTATTTGTGATAACAGTAAATAATGACTTACATCTATGGCAATCAATTGATATCACTTTGCAAGTGTTCTGTAAATTACACATTGTCATTGTAACTACTATAAAATATTTATATCCACTTGAAGTAATCTTTTAAATATATTTATCTATCAAATATAACATAGAAATGGAAAAACAAAAACTAATAATTATAAAGTATAAATGTTGAGCAAAATCATTTTTATGTTAAATAACAGTTTCCAGTAAAACTACATGTTTCCATGTATTAAGACACCGAGAGTTGGGATATGCTAATAACAGGCAGCAAACTTTAGATAATTTATAAAGAGGTTATATATTGTCACCTCCCGTGCCAAACTTGTTATCGGAATGCCAGAAAGCAAAAATGTACTTTATTATAAAATGTGAAAAACTTTAGGAAGAAATGTGTACAGCAATTTTAACAAAATTGCTGTACACATATAAAATAAAATTAATAATTACACGTATAAAAACTAAATTGAGAACTTTTTCCCTTTTCTGAATTAGATAAATATAAATTTGGCTTTTACTTTGAATAAATACAAGAGTAGATTTTCAACATGTACCCTTTGGGCTAAATCTACCGCTCTAAATTGAACTTCCAAGAATATTCTTTTAACGAAAAAACGTAATAGTATGGAAACAAAACAACAAAGGAATTTCAAGAAAGTTACTTAAAAACTCCAAAAGAAAAATTTGATTTTCCTTTTACTGTTTAATAAGAACGTTGTTCCACATCGCCAAGTATATAATTTGCTCAGAAATAAAACCATTGTGAACTAATAAAATAACAAACATAAAGAAAGGACACAATGATTGATAGATTCTTTTCTTCATAACCAAAATCTGTATAGTAAATTGAAAGCTGACTCGTTACTAATGAGACTTGGTGCTGATTGAATGACACGACAATTTATTTTCGACCAATCTGCAAAAGTTTGTATGAAAATCAATGACTTCATGTTTTTATTCATATAAAATTTTAAGATGACAAAACAAAATTATCAGTTTTTTTATATGAAAAGAAAGAACGATCAGACGGTCTTTCTAATGGGAAGTAGTCAACATCGCCCGTGGACAATAAGTCTTAGATCTCATTAACATAAGGGGGATTGCGGCCTTGGTTATGGAGATGTGTTTCAGGTACAATACGTGATGTTTGAAAAACTCTAGTGACTCTAGTAGCCCTCTAGGAAGAAATGAGGGGGAAGATCGTTTCACATCCAGATTATGTGGATAAAATCAAACCCTACGGCGAGTAGTTAGACATAGCATTGTGAAGATTACACGAAGAATGTCTCATATTTTCATCTCGTCTGCCCGCGATCACGGTTGCTGCAAAGTAAGCAAAACGTCGTAGTAAATCCGAAAAATATTAGTTTTATTTCAATGTAAAATCGCGAAACTCATATCTCAATACTCTGTTTGATATAAATTTATGTATGCCTTTTTGGCCGTGAACGATTAACTGAAATTAAATATTCGATTCCATTCAGAATATTATCCGCAATCCACAATATATCGAAAGATATCCGGAAGAGAAGCAAAGCTTCCGCCATGTAGGATGCGCAATATTCTCGTCTTCTGACTAATAGTACCAAACAAAATGTCTCCCAGGTGGACGGGCAAGCGTTGTTTGCACTAATTGTGCCTTGAAGTGACCCAAAGGTCCAAAAAGGAGGGGTATGGTCCTTAACATTAAGGATTCACGTGTATCCTGATACCAGTTCAGTTAGACGATAAGCCAAAGCAAAGATATTTGCGATGTTCCCAGAGTAGTTTGTTTCGCGTCATTCAAACCATTCACAAAGGTAGGTATAAAAGTCATCCAAGATCGACTTCGCCTGGGATACCGCCAGAGAACAATATCCGTAGCCTCCTGGAAGTATCCAAAAAGGCGGTCGACTTTGGTATTACCACTATGGAACCTATATAAGCACGCATAGATACGGCTTGAGCTACCATAACCCACCCTCACCATCACATTACTGACAGGTCCCCACGTTCAAGGCTGTCAAGACTTTGACAGAGACAACAAGACAACAAATATCCTCCTTGACATATAAACACTCCCTGCCCGCGGTATCAGCAGAGGTTCAAGTTTGTAACCGGGATAATGCAGATACTATGAATCGCCATGATTGGATATTTGTATCTCGATCAGAAATAACAAGACCGGCTTTGCCATCTCTAGGAAGGAGCTGATGAACGACATTAAGATTGGAGAGTATACCCCTTATGTTGCAAAAGTCCATTCTAAACATGGAAGACAGTATTATACTTCAATAGAATTAAATTATTAGTTACCAGAAGATTTAAAAAAATTATTATGAATTTCTTAATTTAGTTCGTTATTTGCCACCAAAATTTTTTTTTTTCAAAAGCTATCTATTAGCTAACAAACATTGTTAGCTGCCAAATATTTTACATCAAACAAATAATTTACGACAGCACAAAGTCTGTCAATCATTAAAAAGAGTATTTTTTTTTTGTATTCGCTGTAATAATTATAATGTTTTCTAAGACATTGCAAAAAAAACTATGGAAAAATATTATTTATCACTATTCATTGCTTTATAACATTGCTTTAGCATAGCACTATAACATTGCTTTCATCTTAGTATAGCTACAGAGTCGATAAGATTTTAATAACATAACTTTCTTGAAAATAACTTTTTGTTTGAAACATTTACACACTTCTTTAAAAGATAAGTAACTGAACAACAATGAATCCAAAGCATAAACAAACTTGGATAACGATTATTTTGTTTTTCGCCAGTACACATAACCAAGTTATGTGCACGTATTTCTTGTTTGACAACCTAACTAGTGTTTCGATTATTTTTCAACAATCAAGATGACGCGCAAACAAGACGAAAGCACTTCTTAGCTATTCTTATTTTCTGTCATCTACCACCAAAGATTTCTTAATTTTCTTATTTCTGTTTTGGATTTATTTATTTACTGACTTCGTGATTTGTCTTGAGATCTAGTTTTGTGATTACGAATATAGAGATTTGTAACTTTTATAAATATATAATAATAGCCAGACATTTTCTGTATTAAAATTATTAAATTTTAATTTCTATAGCCTCGCGGTTCAATCTAAGTATTATATGTATATACACGTACTTACAATGACAAGACACAGACCAGATCAAGTTTATACATATGCCCGCTTATTGTAAAGGTATCCATCTTAAAGGATATCTGAAATTTATTCACTTTTATGTCTGCTCTTTATATTTCCCATTTTGTTAATATCATCCTTCACATATGGTTTTATGGCAAGTTGTCGCTTAACTGAGACTGACTTCACATAGCTTCCAAAAGGATGGTGGAGCAAAGTAGACACGACAAGCTATTATATCATTTTACACAAACCACAGGTATTTACTTGGATGACCGGGAACTCCTTATTAAAAATATAAAATATTATGTCCATAACGTTCATACCAGACCTTCGTAACAATATACAGTTACAGTACAGTACAGCGGGTTCTGCTTACATCTAAATCATTTTAGAAATCCTTTCAGAGTCGTCAAAAAATAAGACCAACTGATAGACATAGATAGATTTAATGACGTCTGGTCGTGATCATAGTGGCTGAAAATAAATCAAAACTTAGAATAGATTTAAAATAATAAAATTACCGAGTATTATACCAAAATTATACATTATTTTTAAATATACAACTCTATTTTCTTTAATTTATACTTTTTTCATTACACAGCATTTTATTATTTTTTTTACATTAAAAGAATATTACTTAAATATTTGATCTAGTTAGTAAAATTTTCTTGCATTATTTTCCACAATTTCAGATGTTCTTTGTACTAAGTGAGTAATGTGTTCACAGTAAGATTTTTTGAACAAAACAAATACCCTCCGAAAAATAAAACGCTTCCTTTTCGTGTATTCCCAAAGAGCAATAACAGTTCTCTGTATATAAATAGCACATGCGACTAAATGGGCTCAACTGTACGGCTAAACTGGTGGCCACTTCTGAAACATTTCCAAATATGTACATTCGTTTTTATAAAAAAGGTACGATCAATACAAAGGCTCATGGAAAATAATGAATTCCAGCCTTCGATCTTTTTTATAAAATAAATAAAACAGCAATCCGACAATGAATAATTTAATTTTTAACTATATTAGTTGTTATTTTTATCTAATAATACAATGCTTTAAAAAAAAGCGGTTGCTACTTAAGTAAGTTTTTATCTACTGCGATAACATTTTCACAACAACTCATCTCTTTTCATGTGGTACATCAAAGGATATTTCTGCTTTCCCTTCTTTCGTATTATCCGTTGCTATACAGAAACTGATTACCAACATATGTTGTGGTAGAAAAGTTAAAAATACTATTTTTTTTTAGTAAACTATTATAAAATTTTAAGAAATCATACAATATTACGTGATTTATAATATCTATACTATAAATAATAAGACGGTAAAAATCGAATGTCTGTACATTAAATATTTTTCCAAAAAACTGATAGGTGGCAATTGAAGAACAGTCATAGAAACCAAAAAAAAAATTTTAGAATTATTGTCTGTCTGGTACGTTATAACTTCAAAACTACTCAACGGATTTCAATGCGGTTTTCACAGTTGGATTATATGTAATTAGAAGCATTGTCAAAACTTTGTTTCCTCAAAATCAGTTTAGGAAAAAAGAAGTTATGGTCAATTGAAAATTTACTTCAAGCACTGCTTCAAAACTTTTGAAACACTACAACTTAATATTGATTAGTTATATATTATTTATAGTTAACAGTTAATTAGCTATATTAGTTACTAAAAAATATGTTCAAATATATGTTAATCTTAATATTAAAACCAATGAGAGTTAACAAAAATAACAAATTAAACGCAGTGCGCGCGGGCGCGGTTGAAGTGTTGAACACCGTGCTCGATAGATGGCGTTGATAAAATACGTTATCAACCTAGATCGCGGTGTTGAGATTCTCCGTTGTGTAGTGACTAGCATGCGGTTCGTATGAACATAGTTGTTTGTTAGTTGTGATTGTCTATCATTTATTATCATCTCTTTTCTCTATGTTATTATTTTAAGTTTGATATATATAAGGTTATGCAAAAAGCGATCAAGACACGGGCAACAGCTAGTCCTAAATAAATCATGTTTATCCTAAACATCATAATATTTTATGATCATTATAAATTATCTACAGCAAATAACAATAGTTTTTGACATTGAATCTAAAGTGCACTCCACAAAATCAGGTCACAAACTTGCAATAAATATCGACAAACGTATAAAATATATTTTTACTTACCAGCTGACCAAAGTCATCAGATAAATAAATGATCAAGTGATATAGAATTAACTTTTAACAGCTACATTCATTTTTTAGCAATATTTTCTAATATTACGGAGAAGATTGTTAATTTAATTGTATGATAGAAATCCTTGGTCGACATTATAACGTTTACCCAGATTCCTGGTCGCAATAATACCTTACGCTTAACAGGTCCATCCCTCTGGGGGTTAGTATAACATGAAACATTTTTTCATCTCGTCTGGCCGTTATCACGGTTGCAGCAAAGCAACGGAAACGTCGTTAGTATGTAGTTAAAAATAATAAAAAATGCGTCGTACATCCGAAAATATTAGTTTTATTTAAATGAATACTTGTTAAAGTCTTAGATATCATTCATATAAAACGTTTCGAAATTGTCACAAACGAAAAGAAAATGTTCAAATTCATCTGATATTTTCTACTATTTCTATTTGATATCTGAGATATACTTCTCAATCCTAATGTGCCATTACTCCATTTTCTCCAATATATACTGTATTGTTTGGAATATTCTGGCACTGTTTTAAATGTCCTATTTGTCTTGCCGGATAATCTTTATGATTTTATGATAAAAAACTCCGGTTACGAGCCAAGAAACTAACCTACTTAAAGACAAAAAAAAATTGTTAACATGTTTTGAGTTACAAAACTTAATATTTTATCGAAAAGTTTGAATTCATTCCCTTATACTGAAAATATATTATGTAAAGATAATATTCATATATAACACATTTTCGATTCATAATACATGATTCTGAAACCTTGAGATAATGTTTATATTAATATCATTAGTACACTGTGTGTACATTTTAAATTCAACGTCTTAACCTCTTTTTAAAATAAATTAAAAATAGCAAATCTTTTAAATAACTGACTTCTGTTATTATATTCCCAGCAAGCTGTTATATTTAATAGTAATCTTTCATAACGTAGGAGTGCACTAAAAATATCTAATACGCCACCTTAGGTGTGCCGCCATGTTCTTTATAAAAAATAACTTCTTTTACCATGCATGGTCATCGAGCTACCCGAACAAGTGTAATCACATTCATGTGTGTGTATGTTAATAAGTCACAAGTTATGTAAATGGTTATTAAAATCATTAAAAACCACAAGCTTTTCCATCATGGTTGGTTAACTTTGACAAAATATTCGAATTAACTAACCAAATTTTAAGCAGCTAAAATTTAACACAGTTGCTTGTTTCTTGTTATATTTAAATTGTCATTCGTGAGTAAATTTCAATATTTTAAGTTCAGCTACTGTAACAATCGTTCTCAATTATGTCACTGTATCTATTTTCTTGTCAATTCTTGTAAAACCCTTTTTCGGGGGTATTCGTTTTCCAATTTATTTTAAGTGAACTAAAATTGTTTTGTCACTCACATCGAATACTGCTGTTAAAGCTAGAAGTATTTACAATAGATCAACTTCCTCGCTTACCTAATACTTTTATTAATTGGTTCTGTGGGTCGCTCAGTTTGTTTTATAGTTGAAAATCCCCAGCATGAAACCAAAAAGGTATAAATTTTTCTACGTAAAACCGTCCCCATGCACATCAATTATTTAATCCTTTAAACTTTTTGCACATGTATTACCATAGCTTTTATTTTTAAAAACTAACTCTAAAAACACACACTCATGTATTTGAGGGTTCAAACAATTTAATTACCCATTTGGATTTCAAATACACAAGCCTATATTGAGTATTGACATTCCTATCAAATCGTCGAATTATTTGAGATCAAAAGGAGCAAATCGATGAAATACCAATTACATTTGTATCTATTTAACAAAAGTACTTCTATTATGACCTTAATAAAATTATTACTCACTAATATAAGAAACGCGTTGGTATACTAGTAGATTTATCAGCAGTTCTAGCAGACTTATTTATCTCCGTTTATAATATTATATATCATAAAAGTATACCAAACATCGTAAACATGGAAAAGAAAAGCATTTATTGTCTGTCAAAACTTACATCTGACACAAACATAGCATAATGATCTGAATGAAAGTATCATTATTGTCCCGAAGGACGAGTACAATAATGAGCCCTTGGGAGGCGATGCCACAGAATTGGTATGTATTAGAGGACAAGACATACTAACAATGTACTCACCATTGAGGAGCCGCGTGACATCTCGTTAAGAGTTATTTTTATCCAAATATTACTTGATTTGAAGAAGAGAAGTGTTTCTCTCTTAATACAAGGAAACGCTTACACTTACTTGTTGTCATTAAGACAAGACAGAGACAAAATACCTAATAATAAACTGAATTTTGTTTAACTATGATTAGTGACAAAACTAAAATGACATGTTTTAGAAATAATATTATCGGAATATTTGTCCGTCTATTAATATTCATGTTGAAAAAGCTCGTAATAGATACGAGAGAATTTATAATATATATTTTTTAATTTTAAACATATGAAGAGTATAAGGTTTTATTAATGAACGCCCTTTATAATCTTGAACCCATTATTTTCTCTGGTCATTCCCTCATTGTTTTTGATAAACAAACGTTCACAGAACGCACTAGAATTTCGTTCAGACGTCTCAAGATATTTATGAGGAATTCATGACACAACAGCATCAAAATCTAGTTTAATATGAAATAGCTGGGTATTGTCTTACACACTGTACGACCTTTATACAGGGGAGAGTATTTTAAGCTTCATATATTTTGCTTTGTCATATTACGATCTTAATAAAAAGGTGAAGAGATAGTCAAATTAAAAATAAATATTTAAAAATCTTAATTTTAGATGTGTTTTAAATAAAACTTATATATTCGGATTTACTATAACTTTAAAAAAAAATTCATCCGTTTGCCCGTGATCACGGTTGCTGCAAAGTAACCAAAACATCGGAAGTGTTTAGTTTAAAATAATAAAAAACCCGTAGTAAATCAGAAAATATTAGTATTATTAAAATGAATGCTCTCGAAAATTTTAGATCTCATTTAGACATATTTGTTACGAAACTGAAAGCGAAAAATGATTTTTTATAAAATTAATTAAATACGCTTGATAAATTTATTATTTAATCTTAATTGCTGTTCCTTATTCTGAACGTAAAATGTGAAAAAAAATACCATGAAAAAACTGATATGCTATACAAATTTACTGTAATCAATTTGCATAGTATATAATTCAGTAAACTTTAATATATGAAAAGAAAAATTCTTTCTGTAATATTTATAATAAATGTTAAGCTATGTCAATCTTAGGTACGTGACAACGCAAACCACAAGATTCCTATGACATGGTTTCATGAGAACTAATAGTGTGTGTTATTATCATAATCAATAGTTTAGAAGTTGAAAATTATCCTATGTTACATTTTAATATAACTTTATTACATTATACAACATACAGAAAAATATGATAAGGTCAAACTGACACGTATGTCTACGCTAAATTTTACGAAAAATCTGTCAAGATATATTTTAAAACATAAAAGGCAGAAGATGTCTTCATTAAATTTGTAATAATCAAAATATTATAATGAATTGTGTAAATATATTTTTTCTATACATTAAATATTAACAATGTGATTGAGAGTAAATAATCGTTCGAGAATATATAAAATAACATTGTTTTATGGCCTTAATGAAATGCGGCGAATTTATTATATTTGCAATTAAATTTATAAGTTCCTCTGTAATACATAAAGGCTGATTTTCACTCGTAATGTTCCCGTTTTCATAAATGGTACCGTGTTTCAAAATATTAACTCAGGACATGAAGAAAACAAATAACTTTATGGAGAAAATCATAAAAGATATAGGAATTGTAACGCCAGTCACTAGCTAAGTTTATAATTTTATTTTCTACTTTGAATAAATTTTATAAGTACGTATATTTATAAAAGTAATGTAAGTAATCTAAAATTACGTGTTTTTATATAAAAGGATCCAATAAGCTGATACTTTAATCCTGGGACAGTTGGAAGGACAATACGAAAGTTTTCGAACAAGGGATTTATTTCCCACTCCGAGAACTTTAAGCACGAACATCTTCCGATAGTGAAAATGAAGCCAATTTTAATTTAAAAAATATCTGGATTTAAACATTTTTGTAGTATGTAATATTTATTTAGGATGTATTAATATTTAACTAACTCGACCACGATAAAAAAACATGTAAAAACTTAAATCATTTCTTAACAGAAATTGAAAAAATATGACACTTATACTTTTATTTGCTATACATATTTACTCATCATAAAAAATAGAATATTCCGAAATCTGGGACGAAAGAGTGTGTCAACAGATCGTTTAAGAGAAATGAAACACAAACATTTCTGGCTCAGTATGCTGATTAATTATAATTAAATGTAAACATTTTGTTGCTCTAAAAAAAGGCGATACGGATTTTCTTCTCTTATTTTTTATTTTGACTGTAATTCTACACATTGCTATGTGAAAATAACGACGTATGTGGTATACGCCCTTGTAGTCTGTTAAATGAATATACTCTAGACCTAATCCACTCATCCAACGGCTATTCACCACTAGCATAGCTTTCGCTGGAGCTCTCATTTAGTTCACTCGCCAGCATAGTCACTGCAGTGAACGGTGCCGTACGGTATGACCTGATTACCTTCACTCCTAGACCTTATATGAACACGTTAGCCTATAGTATGGCCCATGCTCATCACTGTGCACATCATTCAAAATCAGGCATGGAGCAAAATGGCCCTGTGAGTAGAAGTAATCCCAAGGCCACAGCAGTCAGAATAATTTTTTGGCAAATGAGGAGAAATTTGCCCTAAAGCACTGTCCAGATATTTCCTGTTCGAAAGTTCTTTCTAAAATCGTGTCAGACTTCATATACCGTAACAAAGCAAAAGCCTTAGTACACAAAAGTGTAACCGCGTGTGATAGCTATTGAATTTGTATTTGAACATACATTTCTTAACTGTGACAAAATTATTGTTCAAAAAATATTTAAACGGGCTAATTCTATAAAGTACAAAATACCTACACAGTAGCGGATTTAGGCTTAGGCCCGTGAGGCCCGGGCCTAGGGCGCCAAAATTTGAGGGGCACCAAAATTTTTAAGATAACTAAAATAAAAAATCGATTGGGTTTTCTGTAAGCGGTAAGACCAAATTGTAAAGTTTATTTTTTTGCGTTCTTTCAATCTAAACATAGTTCCATTTCAAGGGTAGAATTTCTTTGTTAAAGTAATTTATTACTGAAGTACTAAAATCTGAAATATCTAACAAAAAGATGTTTTTTTAATGCTGGCATATTATCTATTTACGAAAATAAATTTTTGTTATATATTTTATTTAAAATTTAATTATAATATTTGTTTTCTCTATATTATTAAACAAATTGGATAATTAGAAGAACATTCAAACTATATTGTAAGCTCATGTTTAAAAGCTGTAAATAATGTTTCTTTTGTTGGTTATCCATAAATAAATAAATAAATCATTAATTAACCATGATGATTATACAAGTGTCAGTGGAGTCATAAAATAAATTTTTAATTTTTATTTTTTTTGTAAAATTATTATATTTTACGTAATGTGGAGCCCCCCAACGATCAGCATGATTGATCAGTTTAAAAAGGTCGCAGAATGAATTTGAATAGTTATAAAAATATAATAAAAAACACAAAAAAAATTAAAGGGCGCAAAGTCATCATGGGCCTAGGGCGCCGTCAAACCTAAATCCGCTACTGCCTACACATGTTAACCGTTACCAAACTTTTCTTTGGGGCGTATGTGAATTTTGCAACAAATTTCTTAAAAGATCAAGTTTTATGGATGGTTCTTTTCCTTCACACAAAATTAATAAAGTATTTTTGCACAAAAGACCATTATATATACGGAGTTCTGGTTACAATATTACGTATAGTTAACTGAAGGTTTTACTGGCAATAAAAACACGTACTTCCATCTTATGGCAGTAATTAGTTTCGTATGTCCACATGCGCTTAATTTACCACACTAATAACTTAAACTTTTCACTGCACATTTCAAAGTTTAAGCTTCAGGATATAACCCTATAAAACCAAATAAATCAACTATAAATTCTTCATATATAAAAAAAAACCTTTTGTCTTGTCTTTTGTCTGTCCTAAGTCCGAACCTCTCAATATTATTACTTGTCAGCAGAGCGATGAAAACAATCGACTCTTTTCGTTCAAAAATACTTTTAAAACAGTTATCGAAATAAAACTAGCAAAAATAACTCACACAATCTCGCTGTGGTGGGAAGGTATCGGTATGTAAATTATGAAACCGATTTTTATCTTTAATAAGTAAGTACATATTTGTAGGCAATAATATCTAATTTTTTGTCAATTTTATTCCCTCATAGATTTATTAATATAAGATCACATTTAAAGAAAACTACAAAAAAAAAAAGATTCTTACGGCAGTATTATATATTTTTTTAGGAAATTACTGTATTTATATAAGAAAATGTGGATTTAAAAAAGATTTTAAGATTCCCTTCCCGTTTCTTCAATGTAATAATAATTCTCTGGCATAAAATATTCCACTCATCTTTACGTCATGTGATGGAAGGAAAATGAATTGCTCTTAGTCTCGCTAAGACAAAATGGCTTAACATTTTTGGATCTTTATAGTAATTTTTTATTATTTTTTGTATTATTAATTCATTTTGAAATAAATCTTAATTATGGTATTAGGTTATACTTAATCAAAGAGACTGTCTCAGTAAAAGTATTAGGTAACTTACACTGGAATTAATCAAAGTGAATTGAAACTGACAAAAAGTTCATTGTAACAGCTGTACTAGAAATGATACCTTGAAATCTTTGTAAAAAACAGCTTCACAGAAAAAGTATACATGTTTTTAAATAGAAGAACATTATAAAATGTCTTTCAATGATTACTTTCATGATTAAACTAACCGATATTTAATATCGTTTTCACCATATCTTTTGCATTGTCTATTAACATTGCTCTCTTGATTACAGTTGGTTTTGAAGATAATAATACCTGTTAAACGCTGTTAATTATACCCTTCACAAACCAATTACAGATCTTCTTAGATAATCCTTCAAAGTGTTTGATTAATCTTCTTGAATTGACAGATCGACAGCATCCGTTTACCATTGAGCTTAATTATTAACATTGACGTAGAAATGCATCTTTTAAGATCAGATGTCAACACTCTCAAATAGATTCTAGTATCCACTATTCCAATTCTAGGTTTTAGATTCTAATTTTGAAAAATCGAATACGTTATTTGAAAATATCTTGTTAAATTTTTGATAACAGATATCTTGTTGTGTGAACAGAATAGAATAATCTATTATATGTTTACATCGAGGAAAACAAATAAGAACATCCATTTTACAATGTCAGAAATAAATCAATATTCGAAGCGCTCAATATTTTCATATTTTACATAACATGATACATTGAAACATTCACAAAACGCCTCAACTACATAAACATAATTAACAAATATTAAACATTGTCCATTTATAAAGTAACTAACATTATCCTGAACTAAATATTCAAATAGATTCACGGTTAAATTACACTAGTTAGATAACACAAGTTTAACGGAGTTGTGACAGTCGAATAATGTAGAGCAGAATCTCCTAGTGCCTCACGGAAGGTTACTAATTAATCAGCGAGGCAAAATTACCACAAATGTAATATGACAGAAAATCTACTTTGAGTTTTGTCGTAATAAATTTAATATTCATAACTTGGACTTTATGAACGAATTAATATTTATCATTTTAAACGAAGCATATACCTTTTTTCTATATAGCATTTCCAATAAAAACACTGTCATATTATCTAACATACGTTAAGAAATTTTTACCACGGGTATGCTCGCGTTTTTATTGTATGGAAAATACTATCTCCTCTTCCAGCTCGCGGTATTTACTTAATAAACATTATATGAAGATTAATTTGATATGTTTTGTATGAGCTATTGGTTAATTCGCACGTTCCATCTCCATCAAAATAATATTTGTGGTAAAATATTTAATTAAGTAAAGTAATATTTGATTTCATTGTTATATTTAAACTGAGTGTATATCAAAATCTTATTTTATTAATAATTACATATAACATTTATGTGACAATACATAAAAAGTAAATAAAAATCTATTGGAAATGTCACCTGGAATCTAAATGTTTATAATAATTCTGAAACAGAAGTGGTTCAATTGCAGAAATTTTGTGACACACCCAATGTTTTATTCATAAATATATAGAACCCAATTAATGTACTTTAATATCTACTGTAATAAAATATCATTTTTACTTTTTCTAATTTACGCATCTAGTAAAATTTCATGACCCCAACCGAGCGGAGGTTGCCTTAATGTTACATCTCTCGCGATTGTCTAAATATGAAAACCATACTTTTTCCATTTTGCAATTCAATTTACTCGATTCACCATAAAGAAACGAAACTGAGTATTTGGTTTTATTCTGTTATTTTATAATAAAGGAACGTAATAACACATAAAGAACGAGCGTTTCAAAGGAAAAAAAGATCTTAACAGTCTGTCAGAATAAATGGAACCAAAGTGATCCTGTTCTGCCAATTTAATTACAGAACCCTAAAAATCTGAAAGTTGTTTTGGTCATGCCTTAGACACATTTCCTGCTTAAAATCACGAAATCCTTCGGATCTCGTCTACGTTGGGACTTATCTACTCTTTCGTTAGTTACTTAGTTGTTTACTGTTTCGTAGTGCTAGGAAAATAACTCTTTTCTCCTTAAATTAACAACAATTTTATTGATACATAATTTTATAACCTATTCCTATTTGTTATGAATAAGATATTGAAAATGTTTTATAAGGTACGAAGAAAAGATCAACTGATATCAGAAGCCAGAATTAAAATTATAATAAATAAATTAGATGTATTAAATTGAATCTATAAACATAAAAAGGAAAAATAATTTTTGAAAAGAAAAACATCATGCACATATCAAAAACAAAAAAGCGTCAGTATTATCACACTATCAGAAAGTTCGATGCCTTTAATATTCAAAATTATATACATACATATAGACATTATGGGTCTTTTATGTTACAATCTTGGTAAATGGGCTCTGAAATATCGAGCCTCAAAATAACAGCTCTATCTTTGTATTTATAAGGAATCTGTATTTAGATTTTAGACGTTAACTAACACAAAGTTTGAATAATACCCACTGTTATGTCACAAACCTATTAATTGCACTAATAATATAGCTTTAGACAAATTATTCCACTTAAAAAATAACTGTTAAGTCAATGACGTATTGTTCTATATAGAAAAGTTTGGATCTATTATATTCTCCCCTCCGAGCTGCGATCAATAGGTACCATTTACTTTTCCAGATAACAACATCTATATGATTAGAGATATATATCTGAGTAACGAAGAAAGTTATTTACAATATAGATATATTTTATTTATACTAAAATGGATTCCATTTATTATAATACTTTTAATATCGGTGGTTCATAGTGTAGAAAAGACCTACTAGGCGATTACTTTGTATGGTAATAGCAGAACGAAAACCAACAGAACAATTTTTTTAAGAAGTTTAATCCTCCAAAATGATGAAAAAAAATCAAAAATTTCCATTACGCGATTAAAATTTCTTCTATAAAGCATATGCATAATTTTTGATATTTAAACCCACACAAATTAATCGAACGTGCAAAAAGGAAATTCTTGTTTATAAACAAAAAATTAATTTCAGCGAAATCTGCCATAAGTCACTTGGTTTGACAACATTTTTGTAAACTAATGTATTTTGCCACTACAGTAAAAGTTCTGGCTTGTTATATTCATAATTTACGAAACGCGACGTGGCGAAGGATTTCTGACACATTTTGGTGAACTAACCGAAAGTAATAATAATTTTTGAATCAAAATATTTTATGTGCAAGGATGTTGGTTATATTATCATGCATGTATGTATGCAATGTATCTAATTACGCTAAATATTTTTTTTAAATTATTGCTTAAAGTTATGATTGACAACGATGGCAATTCGGTCGGATTTGATGAAAACTTACAAACAGTATAAAATTTGTAAAATACTTAATGTAACTATAATATCTTCAGTGACATTACAAAAGAATACCAGCATAACACGAGCGGCATGTAAGAAATAATACTTTGTCCGTAGTTTACCTCGAATAAATACTTTAATCGTTTTAAATGACCTTGACTGTAGTCCAATTTCATGAATCAGATTACACTAACCATAATAACTCCGAATATTTTTCTCCTGTATAAGAAGTGGGATCGATATATTTCTATATAGAATTTTTTTCTATATTTTTGGCTGGACATGTTCATTAAGATACTTCAATCGTATCGTGTACTTACATATCGAGCGTTTTTTGGTCAACTATTGCAATCGACGCTGTATTTTACTTATTTAATCACATTACTATTATTTTATATATATGTACATACATCACGAGTATTTGAGCTCCAAAAAAAGTCGTATTTAGTGTTCCAATAACATCCATCATCGTTTATTCCCGACGTTTACGAGCGTGATTTAAAAATGTCGTTCACAAATGATTTTATTTACACATGAATTGCTAACAGATCAATGAAATGTTCAAACAAAGGAGAATAAACAGTCACGCCATTCATACGTTTCATTGGTGAAGTGGCTTCATTCAAGCATCATTCAAATTCTGATGCGAGTCAAAAATTATATTGTTAATATTATATATATATATATGCACATAAATGGTTCAATTGAAAGTATGTAATAAGTAAATATGATAACTGAAACTTATATGTTATTTAAGTCGAGTACATATTTAAACTACTCTTATATTTTAGAAACAAAGAGTAATTCTTAAAGAATCATATAAAAAAGCCTTGTGCGGTACACCGAAGAAAAAACTTATTGTTAGATGAATTGATAAAAAAAAAACTAATAGGCCGTAATATTTGAATTTTTTTTTTTTTTTTAATATTCAAGTCTAAATCGTAAATCTTATATCGTAAGCTATAGTTTCAAACGATAAATAAATCATGTCAGTGACGCGTATGTGTATATGGAATTTTTATTTGTACTATCTTATCTACAAAGAAAAAAAAAATGCAATACATTTTAGATTACGCGCCGAATACAATACCGAATGCTTCTTAAAATAAATCACTCTTATAAATGATAACGTCTTTATTGATCATTAATAGTATTTAAATTCAAATAAGCCTTTTGAATTGTTGGTCTTAAATCTTAAAATCTCATGGTAGCTACATTTATAATTTTCGATCCTTAAAAATATATTTATTGCCACTTTATACAAACATGTTTATATTCTTGTCTTCCAAGATACCATATATATAACAGAAATATAAACATATACATACAGACAAATGTATATTATATTTTTATTCACTTATATATAATTACCAATAAAACAAACTAATATTCACTATGATTTCTGATACCAATGAAATGTCAAAGAGACAACATTTCGAAAGGCCAAAATTTATGTTTATAGCGCACTCCATCCATTTAACTAACTAAAACCTCACTAAAATTATCACTTAAAAGTTTTGTTAATAAGCTCTTAATATATAAAACATCACGTTAACCGAATACATTAATATTTTATAAATAGAGTATAATGCTTTCGTCCCTAACCGTCGGGTTCATTAATTTAGACCATTTTGACGCCGTTGTCAAGTGACAAGGCAGTAATATTGAATTTTGTAACACGTATAGATAATTTAATATATTACTTAACTTATATTTACAAAAAAAGACTTATATAATCTCTCTCAACTTAAAATAAATTTGTTAGTAATTTATATAGAGATTATGTTCTGAAACAATAGATTTATACTTCTAAATTTTCAAAATGTACTGCTAACAATAAAATCATTTCAAATTAAATAAGATCAGTAACAATCTGTAGTTTCTAACTTTTATTTTTTTTTATTGTAAATAGATCACGGACTTTATATACGAATATAAATCATTAAGTATAAAAAAGTTTAAGGAATAATTTACATTACTGCCGATAAGACATTGAACTTTGATATACAAAAAGGAGTACCAAAAAAATTGCTGTACTATAACAATACTTGTTATTCATGTACTCGTATATGTTTAACTAATTAAAATAAATAAAACCGAGACATTTAAATCGGAAGGTAAAATCTATTGAATGATGAAGTTCCGGACATTATTTTTTATCGTATTCTCAAAACTCGCAAAACTCGCAAAAACAAATAACTTATTAATGAATGAGGACACACACACAATAGATTGTGTATTTAATTCCATAAAAAGGCTAAATCAATGTTAATCAGAATCTTGTTTTGTGTTCGAGATTTATATAATAACTATGGCAATATTAAAAATAACTAGGTGGCTATCTAGTTACTTCCTGTTGCTTCACTCGTAAACGTAAACTATAACAATTACTTCAGAATAATATAGCGTTGGAAGGACTTACCAGAATTGACACGTAAGGTCAAATAAAGCAGAATATCTCAAAGAAGTGTGAAGTTTTACCTTTGTATTATTCGTTAATTTATCTATTATTATAATATTTTATTAACATTATCTTACATATCTGCCTTTTCAAACTATTTGTCGTCTTATTTTTCATCTCAATGAGTTGGATATTTTTGGTAACAACCTCATCCTTTTTTCTACATTAATAAGGTTATATGTTTTACAATACAAGTTAGCATTAGCCTCGCCCTTTGTACGACATTTGTATATACAGAGATAAATAAATAAATTAAGCAATATGAATAATGAAAAATCATAATTAGTTTTCAAAATTCATTACCAAAAATCCATTCATCAAACGCTAAAGTCTTTGTATGAGAAAGATCCGAATATTATTATACCTACATTTGTAAAGATTTTGCGACAGGGCTTTTTCAAATTCTGTTTTTTAAACTGATCTTAAATTGCTTAAAGAGCTCTCATCCTCAAGAATGACGACAGTGCTTATATTTTGTGTCGCTGTAAATCTAAAAACATTTGACAAGAATTATACTGTAATAGAATTCAGGAGAAAAGATTAGACAGGACTAGTAAAAAATATGATAAAGCCTATTAAAGCACTTTTTTTTTTGCCGTTTGCCGAAAGAAGTTTTAAGATTATTATATTATTTATATATGTTGAAATACGCCCACGCAAGGTTATTTCCTTTTCAAAAAGTCATGACATTCAGTTTATTGTTAGATCAATTATAGCTTGAACCTAACCTAAATAATAGATAGGTATGAGTATCAAACCCATTCATACCGAAATCTAGTAAATGACTCAAATAATAATCTGATAATAAATATAGTGTATAGTGAGGCCATGAGTCTATTGCAAAATACACATATATATATATATATATATATATCTTTGATTTCTACCTTCGGTCAATTTATGTGGAAACGCCTAAGTAGTTTTATGAATATGTAGAAACTTAATCTCATTTATGTTTTTTCTAGTTGATACATTATGAAACGAAAACTATCCTGTAATCTGTAAAAGAAACATAACATCTTCTGCATCATTTAATTAACTCCAGCTTTAAAGTAACTGAAATTATATAACAAATTAACTTCAAATCTCTTCACTGAATAGTCTTTTTCGTTAAATTTTACAAAAGCAAATATTTTAAGACAACATTATTATTATTATCGACAAAGTATTGTTTTGATATATTTATAAAAATTAAAATTATATGTCTGTTTGTAATGTCAAAGTAACCACCTTTTTAAATGCTTTGAGTATATATTTTTACACGGTACTTTTCTTTAATTCTTATTTCTTATTTTTTCCGAATATTTTTCCGGCTGATTTTCGGTACGGCTTGGCCAGTTTTGACGAAAACATTACAGTATAATAGACAATTTATTATCGGATAACGTAGACCACTTTTATTATAGATATGCCTTTAAATTAATTCATGATATAAACAATAAAAAAATAAATCCTTTAAAACACGAGCACAGATTGTTAATAATAGTTTGGCCTCAAATAATCATATCAACAGATATAATTAATCGTACACTATTGTCAAACACATCTTAATTGTGATGCCATTACCCATATAACTTTTAATAAATATACATGGCTTTGCTCGTCTCAAACGAGCAGACAAGCGGTGTGACTAAATCACACATATTTACATTTTTGACTATTCACATATGTATTATGTGCATGTAAAACTAAAAAATATTAGGTAAATAACAAAAACTATACTTACCATGAGCACTTAAAAATCCAAAAAAAAAAAAGATAAATCACAAAATCACAAAGTGTTATAGCGAACGAACTTTTCACCCGACGCTTTAATGTAACCGAAAAACGCGTGCTGTCAGCTACGAAGCTCGAAACGCACTGACGCGTTAAAGAAAATATCTACTGAAACTTTCAACCCTTAAACAAACAATATATTATAATTAAAAAAAAAATACTATACGTCAACGCGTTAACAAATGTATCTGATAACTAAGACCAAATATATTTTCGTATGTTTGCCAGTATCTTATCACAGATAAGATACTGGCCACTCAATTAATATATTAAGTAAATTAATATAACCCAGCGATAACGGATTTTAATATAAACCCTTTTTATCGAGTCAAGTGTTTATTGACAATAAAATTAAATAAGCCGTGATTTCTGACTGAATATTGTGCGTGACGCAACTTATATTAGTTTCTGAGAACATATATATATATATATATATATATATATATATAAAGATCACAATTATACCTGTCATTATTTCCTGTAATCAAATGTCTTTGATATTTTATATTTCTTTAAATAATTTCACCCGTATTTTACAATATATTATGTGAAATATATTTATTTTCTACTAAGATAAATGCAAAAAAACAATCAAAATGTCAATGTAGCGATGTTTGTTTAATTAAAAGATCGCTTTAATATAACTTTATACGAATTTAATTCAGTAATAACATTCGCAACCTCGGCAGAGTTGGAGGAAGCAGCTTACTAAAAATATTAAGAGCCTTAAATTTTGTATTGAAATAAAGAAGACTTAATGTTACGATAAAGTTTGTTACATCCTTATAACTTTCTGATAAATATCCCTGTGATAACAGGAATTAATGTTGTGCCTCTGATTTATAATGTATTAATATATTATTAAAGTCGAGTTTTGTTTATTGGAATGAAAACTGTGGCGAGTATTCATTTAAATGAAGCTAATATTTTTCGGATTACTAAGCGTATTTTTTTTTTAACTACATACGATGTGATTCACGTCTCGTCTGCCCGTTATCGCGATTGCTGCAAAGTAACCGAAACGTCGGGAGTATGTAGTTTTAAAAATAATAAAAACTTTTTTGAAGCAGAATAGGTTTTAAATAAGTAGTAAAAATGGTTTTTTTAGATCCTAACCATTAAGTTTAAGGATTTATATATATATATTTGTTAGTTTTTCTCACAAAATGTAAGTCATTGCATTTAGTATATAAAATAAATCTACTTCTTTCGAGTATAACAATGCTAATGTAAAGGTAAAATTTTTGACAAGTATAATAACAATTACAAAGTTGTAGTAACTGTCATTGAGATAAAAAGTTTCGTGTCAAAATTGAGAATACTTTCACACTTTCTGATGATTGTGAATAAAAATTTACATTTCATATACATATTATATAAGAATTTGTTCGGTAATTGCCAAAAATGAACATGGATAAAATAAATAGGGAAAAGAAAAAGCAATTGCTTCTTTAAAAATTTTCCCATGGAATGACAAAGTCGGTGCACAAGCTTATTATAAAAGACACGACTGATTTAAACGTTAATTACGTTATGATTTCATCCATTCAATTAAAAGTTTACTTAATTGTTTTCGAATTTGTTCGCGAGCTTTCCAGAATTTTATATGATATAAATATATATTTATTCAAGAGTGAAGCATCATATTTCTCACGGTTATTAAATGATGTATTCGAAAACAATTTATAACTTAAATGAATCTGATAAAAGAAATATAAGGTAATCCAACAAACCACATTAATATATAAAGGAGGGATAATTTTAAACCGTTTTTATAAACCTATTTCAGGCCTGAAGCCAGCAATGAAATGTATAAAAGCTTCACATAAATTTATTATACTCTAAGTATATACGTAAAAAAGTCGTGGTGGCCTGGGGGTTAAAGGGTTAAAGGCTCATACGTGAGGGCACGGGTTCGAAACCTGGCAAGTACCAATGTGATCTTTTCCGAATCATATTTACTTTCTAAGAGTATTTAGACACCACTGACGGACGGCGAAGGAAAACATCGTGAGGAAACCTGCTCTTATAAATTCAAATTATAAGATTGAAATCACAAAACCGTCTTGGCCAAGCGTGGTGATTAATGCTCTAATCTTCTTCATGTGAGAAGAGACTTTTGCTCAGAGTGGGCTTCGATAGGCTGATGATAATGATATACATGAGAGAAAGTTTTTATTTTACCTCTACTCAGCAGTTTTCATTAATCGTTTAAAACTTTAAACCATCAAATAATACATGGTTTTATCGGATTATAGTTGTATATAAAATATGCTAATTCTTGAAGTGCCTCTTAGCCACGTATTACTTACATTTAATTATTTCTACCATAATGAATATATTAGGTCAGGTATATATTATGTATATAGTTGTTGTAGGGGATAATGCTTCTCATTGTGCCTAACAAAATCTTACGTTAATTCTGATATAAGACATTACTAATTTACTTTGTTAAACTTTTTATTTAAGACTATAGTAACACAAGCAACTGTTGTTTTTATTTCAAACCTAATTTCATCTTTGATCGTTACAATTAATCATTTATCCCCACCCAAATACTGAGAGATTTTATATTACATTAAATAGGGTTTCTGTTTCTGTCATGTACTTTGTGAGAAACGTTTTATTTAACCTTATTTTGGGGAAAATTAAATAAGGAGGGTAATTCAAAAAAGGTTCTAAATATATTTCCTCTGTAAGAAAGAGGGTTGAAGGTCGGAAGGTTTCCGCTCTTTTTGTTATAATAAAACTACAATACAATGGAAATTATCTCGTCTGTATTAAATATCAGGTATCAATTGCCAGACGTATAAAACCATCTTCGCCATACAAAACATCTTACATATATTTCTAAACTGTATTACAAATATAAGACTAGCATTATTTAAGCTATATATTTCCATATATTTCTGTCTACTTTATTTTGTTTTAATAATGATCAAATCAAACAAAAACTTCTCTAAGATCTCATAGTCATAGTGAAAATAATGTTTGAAGTATGTTTTTTTAGATCTGTGAAAACAAGGCTTTAAAACACAGAAAGTGAACCTTTTTTTTCGTAGCCTTTGCCCAAGAGTTTGGCTCACAGGCGTTTTATACTTTGGTCTGCAGTCCCAACTTCTGTGTGGTGAAAATAATCAACATGTATATACACTGCCTCTACCAGAGCTTTATGTGTAGATAATAATTCAGTTAACGCGCTTATTCTGCCTAGATGCACATATCCGGCTTAACTTCACAAGTGAACTCCAATCGTACACCAGTCTGCCACTCTCTGGGTTGTCTTATGAGAGTTTCAAAGTCCAAAACATTTCTTGTACAACTTGTAAGACCTAAAATGTATTTACAATACCTACGTTAGCATGTACCGCTGTTTGTGTTTTGAATTAGATAAATATTCATGAGCTAACAAATAAATTAATTCGATTCAGTTCATCTTCGACGAATCATCTTGCAAGTGATGAATCCACATATCAAAATGTTTTAAATTTTTCAAATTATTTTTCTTGAAGTACATTGAATGAGTATCTTGACTTTCATCTGGTTCCGAGATGTCAATCGGTACAGCGTAGTTCTGGCTTATTTTACACATAAAATTTTGGACTTAAAGGTACCAATCCACACGCTTAGACTAATTTTGTAAATTGAAATCATGTACTCTTTTCTTTGACTCCTTATAATGATTATTTCTATGAATGTGAATCGAACATTATCTGAACACATCCTTTATACATCGGCTCTGCACTTACATGCAGTCTTCTTACTCATTTGTTTCAAATTTCCATATAAATGGTGTTTCTCTAAATACCATGAAATTGCGTTTCAAACAATTCTCTAGGTTAAAAAATGTATAAATCTATTAAATTATAGTGCCTCGTCTGATATTTTTTGCAAAGTTTCGTTTTATATCAATGAAAATTGTATTGTTAGGATTATTTATATTGTTAATAACTCGATCACAAGCACATAACCAATCCGATTTGCTTTGATATGTTATAGTTAACCACACAATATATACCTAAAATATTTTTTTTAATTTCGATAATTAACTTTATCCAACATTTATATATATATATATATTATATATATATATATATATATATATATATATATATATATATATATATATATATATATATATATACTATTTATAACTCAAGAACAGCTGTACGGATTTTACATTTACATGAAGTATGATCGAGAATGAACAAAAAATTAAATTAACAAAATCCAAAACCGGTTTATTTAGCTAATCTAATTCGGATATAGTTCGCCTGGTCAGCTATACTCGTATGTCTTTAATTCCGGAACTGACACAGACGAAGTCGCGGGCAAAAGCTATTATATAATATGTTGCCTCTAACCAAAGCAGAAATTTTTAAATGAAAAACTACTTTTATTTAACAATTTTTCAAAAGTATGTATGTAGTATGACGGACTTTTATCATAATTATGTATCATAATATAGTATAATCAAACCGAACATACGAAAAATCTCGAGACACACGTTTATTTAAAATACCACTCCCTCTTCTAAACCTCAATATGCAAATTGTAAGCATTTATTTAATCACCGGCTTTATTTTGGTTAATACCTCGTATTCAATATTGACATTCTTGCGAAATCATTTTAAGCAACTACTTGACATTAAACCAGCGACACTTGGAATACTGAAGGACGTCTATCTTAAACATATTCAATCGTTTGATTTAAACAAATGCTTTGTTAAAATCGAAAGCTATTTTTGACTCAGATTATGATTGCGATGTAAATATACACACACACGTGTATGTTTGTGTGCCCACTAAATAAAACATCTCGTCAATTAATAATTATCTACCTTTTCTACCTTACCGAACCTTCATCGGGGTGGTCCTAATATTTTCGTTATAGAAAACCAATATAATTTATACGAAATACGTTATCAATCATTTTGGCCTAGAGGAATAAAAGTAACAATTTTCAATAAAATCACTTAATGTATTTATAAGAAACTCATCGGTATTAAGATTTTAGATGCTAATTCATTTATTGTGTGACGATTTATGTTTTTTTAATATACGTATATTGTTTGCTAAGCGATTCGAAAATTCCGCCGTTAGGGCACTTTAAAAGATAGTAACTACAATCAACATTGAATAAATTTTATACCCAAAACTATTTACCTCCTCAAAAGACGAATGTCTTTAAAGTCCCAGAGTGGAAGGGACTAGGCAATAAAAGCAATCTTGAAGAAGAATCTCGAAGAGAAACTTAAAGCCTTGTAGATTTGGAGGAGATCAGCTCAGCTCAAGGATCTTATCAGAGCTTCTAGATAAATTGCTTTCAAATTTAAGTGGAAGAAACTGAAGTCATGTTTAAAAGCCAAATCTTGAACGTTCCAGTTAGTATCGGAAGTATTGTTCTCAAAGGAATTGACAAATACATGAACGAAACCTCCCAAATAATTTGATCGAAGTTCGAGACAGAAGACAATTGTCAAAAAGACCTTGGATAGAGGGGGCCAGGGAATTGAAAGACATTTATTCTTCTGACATTTTTGATACAGTCAGTACGCTACCAATATAGCGCTGTTGTTTCAAGCTCGAGAAAAAACCTTTATTAATTTTGTGATACTTAGGTACCTTCTTCTACACATAAGGTATTTTATCACTGTTACATGGGAGATGGACTTTATTCACCCATCGTTGTTTTGTTTCATGATAATCTCTTGTGAACCCCAGCCAGAGTACATTCCAATTATTCTTGTGAGTCATCAAACTTGAAATAATATTTTCTAGCTACGATTTCAAAAGATTATTTAGGAGAACATAATAGTATAGGAGACTATACTAGTCCATAGTCTATCTAAGTATTAATCTATATTTTTTAACTTTGTTCAGCCTGAAAAAATAAAAGTAAAGATCTGAATAAAAAAAACTCATTTACAAGATCAGGATTGGATTATGCAAACTCCGGAGTATTATTTACAGACTATAATAATCTAGACTATAGTTTAATTAAGATATATTGTTTACGTCCCTACGATTAGTCACTTGTCTGACGTCTTTTTAATAAAAGAAACAAATATTTCATAGATTTTTCTGAAATGTTTGAATGAAAAACAAACATAAGCTTTATACCATGTAAGCGAGTAAGAAACGCAAATATATGACAATCGTTTAATTGCCTGCCTTGAAGACACCCAAGACACACAAGAAACAGACGCAGACAAACTGCTATAATATATAACTCTGGCCAGGAGAAAAAATTAAAAGGAAACGTAAAGCTTCGTCCTTATACGAGGAAGATCTACACCAAAATGATGAACACTCGGCTTACGTCTGGTCGTTCGATATCAAAAAAAAAACTGTAGAAATGAAATTTTTAAATGTTGGATGTTAAATTTAATTCCTTTGCACACTCTTCAAAGCATTTCCTATAAATTACTTATAGACTGGCTTCTTTACGCCTGTGCTCAAACCTGACTCCATTGATTTTTAACAACTCCTAGTAATTCAATCATCTAATACTAATAGTACAATCATATGTAATATATTTGAAACGAGATCAAATAAATTCTTATTAGAGGAAGGAGAGTGTGAAGGAAATTTAAAAGTACAATTTTGCTTCGAAAGAAAAGAATGGTTGTGAGAAATACTAAAAAATTCGAAATGTTTTGTAAATTATATGTAAATGAAGGGTTGACTATATTAAAGTAAGGAAAAAAGAGGTTGTGAATATTCCTATGTGAATATACCTTCACTTTCATCTTTATTCAAATCTTTGATATATGGTCATATTTGAAACTTTAAACAACAAACCTAAAGCAAAAAAATTTGAAGACGCTCTTGTTTCGTTTGTTTGTTGAATACCACAACTTCTACCAAGAGAGAATCGGAGACAGCACCTTTAAAGAACTGATTTCCCGACCTGCCACCTCAAGCTAATTTATATTTGACCCATCAGCTCCTAGCTGTTAAAGGCCATATCACCAAAGTTGCATTGAAAAAGAGTTTTAGATCTAAGCTTAGAAGAAGTTGGCAGACGCTATTTACAAAAAAAAATCTAATTTCTTTGACAGTAAAGCTATTCGAGTGAGAATATGAGGGCATATCAAGTTAAACAAATATGTGATTTCTTTAGATTTTAATTTAATAACGTCATAACTTTAATGTCTCAATTTATAAAAGCCTTTGTTTGGTACAAAAACTATTATATTTATTGCCATGCAAATCTTCTTAGAAACATTGAATCATATCTCTCATTGTGTCTAAACGAAATCAATCATCAGGGCTTACATTTCGACGTACGGGGAAATTTCTTTCTAGGAATTACTTTTATCTGACGCTGAAAGCGAATAGTGGAGTCTTTATTGGATTTGTTTACAAGCGCTCTTGTCTATGTTTACCATTTCTGTTTTGGTTTCAATTAAGTTAATTAATACATTTTGAAATTGATTAGACATGTTTACGTAAGAGAAATCGTTTATTTCAAAAACACATGATTATATGTTTCAAACAGCTTCCGATTCTAAATCCACTTTACTGTACGGTTTTTATACAAACATAAGATGTAAAAAATATTTTATTCTCAAATAAGATAACTTTTGTCCAAAATTATTTGCTCATGGAAATTTTATAAGGAAGATAAAATAATTATTATAAGTAAATATTCAGCAGTAGTTTCATTTAGATATTAAGCGAATTATATATGCCACTGAAATATGAATTAAGATTAAAGAAAAATGTATCAACCATACTAATCTGATATCAATGACAATGAAATCGCTTCGAGCGATCAATTAAATACAAGTGAGATGACGAAAACTATAGTTTACAAAAAAGTTATTTTTTTAAATATTTTTATTACAATAAATATTTATTCACATTTCAACAATTTTGTATTACAAAGCTAACTGTTTACAATTGAGAAACAACGCATGTTTACTTACTTACTTTATTGAGTTTGTATATTATTAAAACGTTTACCCTTACGGTCATTTAGACGTGTCGACTTTAAGGACGAGAACCGTCCAAAATGAGAATTCGATTAAACATGATTTACAGCTCTCCCGGAAATTACTTTTTTTAACTCTAATAATTCTGAGAATATAATATAAAACAAATATTATTAAAATAGTAATTATTTTGATGGTGGTAGAGCCTAGCTGTGGTTAAATTGCTGCAGCTCGAACATGGGCTGGCTCAACCAGGAAAGTACCACCATCTCTCAGAAGATCGGCGTAAAGAAGTCTCTAATGGCTGCGTTTCGTCCGATGAGTGAGAGAGCCGGTTGCCCTTTTTTTCCCACCCTTTTCCATTTCCTTTTTCCCAACCATTCCTCTCTCTCTTTCCAAACAAGGGTGTCAACACATCAGCAAAATTATTTTGCGGATGTCCATGGGCGACGGCACTACCTCCATCAAGTAGAGCGTCTGCCCGTTTTCCCCCCTTTATCATAAAAAAAAAATTATCCGATTCAGCCTTTACCCAAATAGATACGAATCTCGCGAATGGTCATCGTTGACGGTTACACGGACGGATAACTTCGATAAATCATGTAAATTTAGACACTTATCTCACACACACATACACGTAACAGTGACAATGGTTGATAAAAAGCAAGTGATCACATCTAAAAATAGATGTATTAATAGATAACGAAACAGAACGCCAAAAATAAAAATCAATATAGGATTATGTAATAGAAATTTATTACAGCAACCTGCAATATAAACATAATCGTCTGTTTATAGCGAGTAAATTGGTACTTGAAATTGTCGAATTAGGGCGGGTGATTATATCGTGGATAATATTTTCATAACCATGATAACCGAAAAGGATTCTTCCGAGTGGCTTAACACTAAGAAGATTCTATAGATATACAACTCCAAGCATAGAATCTATAGCACCATACGCTTGAAGAAAGTTCAATACGCTTTTTCAAAAGAAAATATAAAATTAATGTAAAAAACATTTCTTATTATAAAACTCATTAGTATACTGTATGTATATAAACAAACAAGTAAATTAAGAACCTCCTTTTTTCGAGTTAGTTATTTAGAGTTATGAATCATTAAAAAGTCCGTTTAAAAACTAAAGCCTAAGTTATTAGTAATAATCACAGTAGTACGTCAACAGTGAACCTCAATAAATACAACTGTATAATCAATAACAATTTCTATATTAGTATAATATAAATAAAAATTTGATAATCCTTATATTTATATCTGTTACCGACAAATCAAAACGATCTCAAGCTGGTTAAACACAGTTTGTTTCAAACCATTTTAATTAGTAAATCCCAACGCAACCTCGCCATTGCTTTTGTTATCTGCGTGTAAATACCTCCAGATATTTATCCGTTGATGATTATAAAACTCTCATTCTCTTAATTAAAAATATCCTATCTTTATGTACACGAAGCCGATGAGGACGTTTATTATTCCTGGCATAACTAGCTCCTGTCTTCGATTTCACTGAAGCTAAGGCATCTTCATTTCATATTAAAAATAACTTCATCACTGACACTAGCTGTTTTCAATACGAGATTTAAAATGAGATAAAAAAAAAACACGGATAACAGAAATCAAACGCAAGAAAATTGTTGTTTAAAATTTAAACTACAGACGTACACTTAAATTTATATTAAATTATGCGTTGAATACTTAATTAATAATTACTTCAGTTATCAAAAAGTTGTTAATATTTGTGACAGTTTTGATGTATATAACATTTTATGATCGAAATTCATGAAAGCCAACGAATTAATCAGACGGACTAACCTACAGTTTATAGGTTCGTAACTAGATCTACGATCATTTCACTCGTAATGTGTTGCCTAATACAGTGTTATAGGTTCCATTTAGGGTACGGCGATTGATAGCATCGTGAGTCACGTCTAGGCTTCCCGGATTTATTTGCCGGCACTTCACACACAAGGAATACTGAAAGCTTTTTTATATTTTCTCAACAAACAATAACTTACGAATCACTAAAACAAGGATTTTTTTTATATTTTAATCTATATTTGGTAGAAGTTTACCTCCTTATAATATAACATGTTGAAGACGCTGATATCTTTAAATAAGTGTAAAATATATATACGGAATTTCAAAAAGCAAATATTTTTTAATGTATACGATTTTATTTAGATAGATTTTCTGAAATCTGGACTCTTTCATTTACTACCTACTCATGTTGCACGCCTACACACAGAATTGCTGAGTGACACGGTTTAGCAAGCGAATTTTGAATAATCTTTGATATACGAGTTTTATGTACTGTAATAGTGTAAGATATTAAGACATTTATTGAAGAAAGAGATGTAGTATTTGGTTGCGTTGTCCTACTAATAATAGTCAATGTATCTTTGACTTTTCTCATCGATAATTTCTTTGTAAATTTGTAGAATACAAAACATAATAACATATTTGTCATACTCTGATATATACTAAAATATTCAACAAAATAAAATAAAATGTTCAACAGTAAATAAATAACACAGAATTGTGTTATGCCAAAATCAATATCCATCAGAGCAACCCATTCATCATTGATTTTAAACTTCGAATTTGATGAAGGATTTCCAAAAAGGATATATGTATGTATATAAAATTATTACTGGCTGCTGATTATATAATAAAAAAAATAAAATAAAGACATTGAGTATAATGAGATCTAAGATTTTCGCGAGTTTTATTCATTCATACATTGAGTATTTTTTTGTGATATCTTCATGAACATCCAATTTCAAAAACATTTATACAATGAATTTATTGATACAGATAATAATTACAAATACATTTTCGAAAATACAAGATCATAGTCGACATTAGAAATTATTAAATATGTGTAACGTGAATATATATGTGACTGAAACAAATATATAGTTACATCTGAACGATTAGTAATTGTGGGAATCTCAATCAATATTACTCTGCTTTAAGTTTGTTCAAACATTTCAAATAATGATAACTAAGTACCGAAGTATCAAACTGAGCTCAAACACTTTACCAACCTATTAAATTGTAAACGTTCGCCGAATATGCTTAAAATAGAATTTCAAAGGTTCATTCATCTTATAAATTACTTTGCTTATTCTCGTTTTCTTGTTGTTTTACAGAATTTAATACATCTCCAACTACAAACAACTATTAATGAACAAACATCTTTATGTCAACCTTCAACCTTCGATGACTTTTCTACTTTTAGGATTTTCAAATAATTTTTAAATTTACATACCAAAATTACTTTTGAAGTCATTCTGTTTTGAGACTTAAAATCGAAATCAATGACATTTCTTATCACCTGAGTACCTTTGACTGAACGTAGGTTCCGTAAATTGGATAGGTGGCTGTTATGCTTTAATATATAGAAGGGTAGATAAAGGGGAAAATTACGTTTAACCCCAAATGCACCTTCAGCCTCAGAGTTTAAGATTGAAAATCGCATGAATAGAAAATTCAATTTATTAAATTGTTTGACTTCGCTGTTTATACACTATTAATTCAAAACGAACGAATCTCTGAACCAGTTACAATTTTAAAACAATCTTACTTTCCGTTCACATGTATTTTTGGATGAAAATAATAGTGCGACATTTAAGCCGTGTGTAGTTCAAATAAGTTATTTTATGTGTTTGATTTATATATATATTCCTATTATCCACCTAACCTATGGTATAATCCTACCGTCCCACAAAATCATTTTACAGTTCTTTAATTTTAAATTAACAAATATCTCTGCTGATAACTTATTATAAAATTTTCATTATATTTACCATTAAATTTTGCTACTAATTTGATTTATGAGTGTTTTTGTTCTCAATAATGTTTTATTTTAATAAAACATGAAAGAAAATGTTTAATATAATAAAGAAATAGAGGCTCACCTAAAAATATAAAGGCTTTGAAAATATTCTAACATTTCCACGTACCTAATTAGTTGATAGATACAATTTTTCTTTGTAAAGAAATCAAAATAAATAAGGTCTTTTTGTCTTGCAAAGCTTTGAATCACAATGACCTAGTGTTCAAGCCCATTCGTTTTTTTTTTCTCAAACTTTTTGCACGTGCCCTTTCTGGCAATAATATTGTCAGGATATGAACACTATACACTGAGTGAAAAAATAAAAGGGTTATATTTTATAAGTTATAATTTAATAACATATCTACAACATTGGTCTATCCCAAATTTACATAGAACATTATCTTTTTAAGATAATATTTATGTTACTAATTACATTCTTATAAAGAAACGTAATATTTTTATATATACAATAACTATTTTATGTCTTACATTACACATAATTTATGTTTTCCTTCATATGGCACAACATCGGTCAATTTTTTTCAAATTTTTAATTCTTGTTGTATTCTAACAAATTTTTTAAATATTTTTTTTTTTTATTAAAATGCCGCTATAATGTTTGGCCTACAAATATTTACATTCAATTAAAAACAATATATTTACATAATATAATAACTTATTATAATGGGTTAGTGAAATTTATTATGATTTCGAAATAGGAGTTGTAATTCTTTTGGTCAAATTCGATATTGCTGATAGTAATGACAGTAAATAAGTTTTAATCTTGAGCATTCTAGAAAAGTTTTAGTATATGAGATCGTAAAAATTTATTACATCTTTATGGAAAACCAAATTTCTTTTACGGCAGCCATTTTAGTTTTTATATATGAAGAGAAACTGTAAAAACTTACCTGAACGGCAATTAGAATTTTTTTTTATTGCCATTTATATGACAGAGAAGAGCAGAGATTAAAAATGAAATTAAAGAATTTAAAATACAAACTATTTACAGATATACTATCAAGAATAAAAGATATATATATAATAATTTGAAAATAAATTGCATAAGTATAATGGCAAGAAATTTCAATAAATGTGGAATATCACACAACCTGTCTATTCCAATGACTTTTCTCCGCTAATAACTTTTAAATGCCTCAAAAAAAAATATACATGATATAAGTGTAACAATCCATTTCTTGCTAATATAGATAAAGCTGTTTATATTTATACATATATGACTACAATTAAATAGTAGGTAAATTAACATTATATACATAATAAATCGTAGGTTCAGTCAAGTTATAACAATTAACCGTAAAGAATAATCATTAAACCAAAGATTAGTTTGCACTTTATCTATCTACCACGCTTACGTACGTACGTACATTCTAGTACGCTTACTATTAGTCGAATTATTCTTTACTTTACACTTCTTTATTCAAAGTTCAACAGAATCCTGGATTTGTATGTTCTATGACACATCTCTTGCAGTACTTCTTAACAGCTCTGTATCCTCTTAATGTAACGGGCGTGTCCTGAATGTTTAACTGTGTCAAACCTCTACAATAATACGCAACAGCTTCCAAACCATCGTCGCCGATGAGTTCACAGCCTCTCAACGCCAGCTTCTTAAGATTCGGACAGCATCTGGCAAGAATCTGTAAATAACATCAATATATAATATAATCTAATATAATACAGTACTATTTTGTGTTCGTAACCTCTGATGTTTAATTTAGTATAACGGTTAATTTTTCAATAAAATTATTTTCGAACAAAGGCATACACGTAACGGAATAATAGTAGAAGCATCACAATATTCACTTTCTAAATATGCGTATTAATTTTTGCTCAGCCTTCTGACAGTATATTAAATGTCTATCAAGTCTTTTGCTTCAAACAAGATAAAATAGCAGCAACCTGCTCTAAAGCCTTCTTCTTCGTTATATATCCTAATTGTGAAAACTCCTATATTGTGAAACATTATACCGGATATTATCGAGTACAACTTCAAACAATCATAGACCTGCAGCCCGGCCTCCGATACATCAGTGGCACCAAGGTCCAGAGCTCTTAATCTGGAGCAGCCCCTGGCGATGGCCTCGGCCCCATCATCCCCCAGCGCCCCACAGCCACGGGCGTTCAAATAACGCAGCTTATAACAGCGACGTGCGAGAGTTCGGACCCCTGAATCTGATACCTTGAAAGGAAGAAAAACCTATATTTACTATGAGCTGGATTAAGTACTATTATAGGTAATAGATAGAGCAATATATCTATTTTCATTTGTTATAATTAATAAAATGCTGAATGTTATACCTGAGAACATTTAGCAACGGATAGGTATCGTAACGCTGGCCCCAATTTCGCCAGTTCGTATAAACCGAAGTCCGTGACCCCTGTACAATCAGACACACTCAGTTCTTTGAGAGCGCAATATGAAGGTATCCATCGGACTCCTGCATCTGTAAAAAAATATTTATATTATCAATACTTGTCCTTCAACTGTTATTACAAAGCTTTTTTAACAAAATAAAGCCTGGGATATAAAATTTTAACTGATATTCAGACGTGAAAATCGAATAAAATTTCAAACACTATTAATCAATTAAGTGGAACCACTATAAATTCTATTTACACCCATAAACTGAAAGAATTCCAAATATGAGTTGCAGATCATATCGCTCTATACAAAATTTTTTGTAGTAATAGACCTACCAGTGACTAGAGTACATCTCCTTAGATAAAGGTACTGTAATGAAGGGCAGGTGTGGAGCAGAGCGCAGAGGCCGGCGTCGGTGACAGCGGTGCAGTCAGTGAGGTCTATATACTCTATGGGGGGCCGTCTGTTTGTAAGACGACTTTCCAGCCAATTCCACTCTGGCCAGTCCATGTTTGGACAGCCTGGTCAGAAATAAATGAATTTTATAAAAATTACTATTTGTATGTGAATTTTCATTTTCATACATGTATTATTTAGTTTTGCCGATATAGATTTTAGGTAAGCCTATAGATATCGCTTATCAGACTTAACTACGCTACAGATCCTTGCACAGTTCATATACGCTACCGAAAACATCGGAACAAAAAGAATTTATATTGAAATTCAGAAAATTGAAAGTAAAAAGTAATCTCAAAAAAATAAATAAACTATGAATGTAATAGATTTTAATTAAATTTTAAACGAATATATATTGTGTTCATTAACTTGTCAGACTCTTTAATTAATTGCTTGGCCCTGAAAACAAATCCATAGTCGTTATAAATAAATTTTAAGAACTGTTTTTGGTTTATTAAAATTAAAAACATTAAATCGTCTTACAAATTAAACAATAAAAATACATCCAAGATAGTCCGTAAAATGTTAAATAAAATAACAAATACGGCTATTATTAAAATTATTGTTTCATTTATATCTAAAGCTCCCTATTAGTAACAAAGGTAGGATAGAAGCCGCAAAATCAGATAAATGTAGTGGGGGTTATAATGAAAATTTAAATTAGATGTCTCTTATCTGTGTCAGTCTATTGTTAGCTCACAAAAGGATCTTTATATTACGAATCCTTATAACTTCTTTGAAACAAATGAATATAAACTTAATATAATACAATATATTAATATAATCTAGATTTTATCGTAAAATGTCTTAGCAATATGTAATAAGGGATAAGATATATGTATATAACATAAGGTCTTATATAACAATTATTATATATATATATATATATATATATATAAGCTTTGAAACAAACTGCCATAATAATATAGGCGGTGAGTAAATTGCCTTTATACAAAATATAATCAAGAAAACAACTTTTCAGACACTTAAATTGTTATTAAGGTATAGATATAATATTTCAATTTTATTTATAGTAAATTAATTTTAAACGGTCTTAAACACAAACGCTTTAATTACACCAATTATTATATGTTTATATTTCGTCAGATATATTATGATTTTTATGAAGATACATAAATTTGTAAAGTCAGATTTGCAGAACAAATATCCTTTAAGAAGTATGACGTTGATAGAAGTTTAAAATTACTAGCTGTACAAGATTGTGACAAAACACAGCCATTTTTCAAATTTTCTCAGTGAATTCATTACCATACGATACTTTTATCGGGAAACTACATTTTTTAAATATATCTTTCTTTAGATAAGAATCACTTTTTTTATATTTTTCGATTCGGCACCACGTGTCAATTACTTTATGTCAGCTGTGATCACAATCACAAAGGTATACTAACTTACTCATATCGAAAAAGTCATATTTTTATTTAAATGCATACCCTTAAAAACTTAATAAAGAATTTTTTCAGTACTTAATCTATAAAAAAAAAATACTATATTTTATATCTTACATCTTATAGAAAACAGAAATTTGTTTCAAGTTATTAATACCTGTTAAATCAACATGGCGCAGGTCAACCAAATCTGTGATAATTGGGGCCAAAGCTCTTGCGTCCACTGTATTTGAGTTCGTTAAAGCTAAATGAGTTAAGTTCCTGAAGGTCGCCGCTAATAACTGTGCTCCGGCTACCGTCACCTGAAATATGTAGAGCAATAAATATCACCTGTTTACAGAGTAAAATGGATTTCAAGAAAATTCATTACATAATACCGGACCTCTATTAAGAATTGACAAATTACTATTGAAATGAAACTAAGTAAATAGTAATAGTTGTTAAAGTAATAGTTGTTCTTGACAAATTAAATAGGAAATAACGAATTGACCAAAATTAATCAACGTAACTTTTCAATATATTTGTATACTTTTTTACCACTTTTTACCATTTTTATGAGCAGGTTTTAAAAAATATTTACTTACAGAACAGGTCTTGGACCTCCATTCCCTAACAGCACCAACACAGGGTCCAGCTCTTGCACCCGCGCACCTTGCAGCCACCTCCAGGGGACCAGAAGCCCGTACCCGCCTCCAGGGTTCAGGTCTGGCAGTCAGCCTGGCCACGAAACGAGACCATCGTCTGGACACCCGGGACATTCGGCATAAATCTGACACCTGGAAGAAATTTTGGTCCATTACAGACTAAACTAATTGAAATACCTGGATGCTGACTGTTTTAACATTTTCAAATAAATTTAAATGCACATGACACTTCATTACTGTAACTACTAAGATAAAGCAGTACGGTTGAATGTGAACATAATTTGATTTCTAGATAAATCAAATATCGTATGACCAATTCTGTTGGCATTAACAACAAAAAAGTTAATTTTAAACATTACTTTCTATTTAAACGAAATTAGCTTGGGTATTGGTTCTTCTATTCCCTGGATAAAATTGTCTTTTATCCAGACTTCATTACAGACTTGTACCCTATTATCTAACCTCAAGGTAGGACAGTATCTTCAGCCACAGAGCGTCAGTGAGCGTGTTATCCCTCCTCCTCCTAGGGGGGCCGCAGTCAGCCAGGGTGTGGTAGCCCTGGTCGAGGCTCAGCTCACTCAGGTCCGCAGCCAAGGACAGTGCAGGCTCGGGAGGAGGGGGAGGCCTACGTCTCGCCCCACCACACACACCCGGCCCCGAGCAACTCCCGCTTGACATATTGCAGGATTACTGGAACATTTTAATTGTTTTTAGAATTACTTTGATGTTTATAACATCATAATTTTGTTAATCTTGCACAAAAAACATTTTGACTTTTCAGACGATTTACAAAAAAAGGTGATAAAAATAAAACTGAATGCAAAAATCAAACTTTCGTTTTAATGGCTATATAATAAACGTAAAATCTACACCAGATGAGAAAAATTCGTAATAATAATGGGCTCAAAGATTGTATTGACGTTTTGGTGTCTATTAATAGCGGTGGTACTTATAAATAATAGTATTAAGATTTTGTATGGTACGTCGTTGGGCAGAACTAATGTAACAAAAGTGCTATACTATTATTATAAAGCTTTTGAAAACATCTATAACTGTACATCTTTTTACACATCATTGAAATACTTACATAACGTCAAATACAATTTCAAAATTAAAACATATAGGAAGCCAGGACGTTGTATTTCTCAGGAATTGAGATAAAACTCTATAAATAAATGAATTTCAAATTTATATTAATGCGAGGCAAATTGATCGTTGATAAATTGTTATATTTGTTCATGTAAAATATGTTAGGATAAGCTTGACAGAGAATCCCTGGAGGACTCAGTTTATTTTTCTTACACAATACTTTGTCTTTAACTGTTAATGGTGCTTTAATGTGAAATTAATGAAACGTTAGTTAAGGCTTGGTAACAAAATTTGTATCGTTACTGTAATAAACTAATAGTGATACTATAATAGTATATATAGAAATATATATATTCATGAAAATCCTTTATTAATTCATGAAAATTTACAAACTTCTAAACCGGCTATGATATTCAAATTAGTTAAATTAAGTGAAATATTTGAAATGCAATACTTAATTATGTTTTACTTCTTCAATGAGATATCTATTTTAATCTAATATTTTATACATATTAAAAACAAATGAAAGATAAGCATGTATAATAATTATCAAATAAGTTAATCAATTCGAATTGAAAGTCATACTTAATAGAAACGTTAAGTTTTAAAATAACAATATATATTTTTGACAATACATTGAACATGTACAAGCACATTCAATTAATACTCAAGTACATTTAAGGCAAAATAACAGTCATTAAGAATTTATAACACATCCGCTAAGTCGTAATTGACTTTCTCAAGCGATCGCCAGAATAAAGTTGCGTGTTGAACAAGTTAAGAACAATGTATGTACAGCCATCTGCTTCATTAAGACGAGCAATTTAATATGAAAGTATAGTAAAAAATACTAGCAATCTATTTGCCAGTATTAATTTTGATACAAATTGCATAGCAATTACGATTATTTCTAGACGTTGGACCGTATTGTGCAATTACGGGCTAGTATTTACAATGGCTATATAAATCAATCGCTTGTCATTCCACCGCTACATCAAGAAACAATCAATGGGGGTCAATTATTTGACTCTACGACAAATATCACATAGATTTTAAGGGTAAATATAGATATTTCTAAATAATATAACAGAATCCTATCATAAAACTAAGTTATTTATTTTAATATATTTATTTTATATATATATTTACTAATCTAATAAGAATAAGTGTAGTTAGTTCTTCTGCCTTAAGCTGAAATCAAATTACTCTCTGTTTTATGTAATGATTAAAAGGCCTGTCTATATCCAAGGTGAAATTTTGGAGATCAAAACAAACTTAACAACATAGATGTAATATTATAATCTTTCGTATTTACATATAACATTAAAAACCAATTATAATTATAATCGGAAAAACATAATTATTAATAACGTATACAGTTAATTGTAATTAAATATTTTACTGTGCAACAAAAATCATAGAACCTTATGGCTATTTAAAACCATTTGATTATGACAACCGCGTAAAAGACGTATAAAATTTAATTGAAAGTTAATACTTAAGTACAAATAACAATGAAATTACTCGTAAACAGCTATATTTTATTTCAATCGTTGTTTGAAGTTATTATAAGGCTGTCATCATTAATACAGTATTTCATGAGACGCGGCCATTATGAAATCAGTTTAACGATGCGTACCACAAAATTAAATGGTAAAACTTACGACATTTATATATAAATTGGATAAACCAGCTGGTTAACTTACAAAACTAAAATTTATCAAAGTTTGTGAAACTCTAACAAGGACATCCGTTGTTAATAACATAAAATTAATGTATCTGATATATGAGACCAGGTTTTTGCCAGCGGCGTCACCTGAAGATAACACAATTATATCATAGGTGACTGACCTTCGTCGCCTACGTTCCTGTCTTCACTATGATTATAAAACGATTTATTGCACTTAACCGTTCGGGAGACTGATGTCGATAAATAAGACAATGCGGTTAACTCTATTATAATACACCTTATGTATATTGTTATAAGATACAGGATCTCTTTAAGGTTTTTCTATAAAAAACTACTTACCTTTAAGTCTATCCGCGATCCACCTACGCAAGGAATTTGCAATTTATACTGTGGATATGGAGACAGAGGTTTGAAAGTACCAGTAATGTACGGCGATTGTTACCGATTTTTTATGTTAAGCTTATATTGAGAGTATACAGAGATTTGTTCTAAATAAATTGAGTACAATGCCATAAATAATATCTTTTAACCGTGTAGACAAATGTTATTTTATTTTCTATTGAATCAGATGAAATTTAAAAAAAAATTATGACTTTTATGGGTAGTTATAATATGATAAAATTCTTTAAGAGATACAAAACTGTAAACTGCAAATATACCTTTACATATCAGATAAATATTTAAGGAATGGGTAGATGATGATGAAGTAATCAAAATACACGAAAATATATAGACTGTTAGGGTTCAACACGCGGGTTAAATACTTATAGGGTGATGTGATCTTTGATGTTCTTAAAGAATGCTTTCTTGTGAAAAATATGACATACTTAAAATCTTAGAAGACCGTCTGACATAAAATAAGGGTAATTAAGGTGATGTATTTTATTACATTTTGTCTATGACTAGCTGTGCCCGCGACATTTTCCAAGCGGAAAAGTGTTTTTTATCATTTATGTTAATGGAATAAAACTGAAAACTAAAATGAAAGCAGATTCGTTACATCAAAAATTCTATCATAATCGCTCCAGCCATTTAAGTTTTGACGAAAAAAAACTGAAACGTATATACACAATGTACACAAGCATATTAACTGAGTAAGAAGATTATTCGAATATTATAAATAAACACTTCAATTTAATTTATTTTTGCGAATTCTAGAATTACATTCGACCTTATCTGTTGTATTCAACTGTTAGTTTAAGGACCTTATACTTTTGGCAAAGTTACGTCATATTTCAATTTTCTAAACAGATTCTAATTGTTTTTTGTTTTTGTATACAATAACTTAATTTAATATCTAACGAGACAAAACTGCTCAGCATTCCATGGATTCACCGTGCCTGTGTCGGTTAAATCGCGATGTAGAGAGAGAAACTTTAACAGTGCCCTGGACTTGGGACCCAGGTGTAGGTTTAGTGGCCGCTATCAAACGCGGGTTAAACGCTCACCTCCACCGTCCAAGCTCCTCACTCTACCAAATTAATAATAAGAAATCATTATGTAATAGTAATTAGTTATGTAATTTGCATCGAGTTTTTACTATAAAAAGCCTACTAAGATACTTGTTAACTAAAAAACTTATCAATTTAGTTTCTTTTTATTTATATTTATGAAAAGTATTTGAATTGTTAATTGCCTAGATGAAGTAGCAACAGATTTTCAAAGGAGTTTTAATAAAATACTATGTATAATACATATTTTTGATCTTTATCACAAACTTTGAAGTTACTTCTCAGTCCCCAATTAAAAGTAAAGTTAAAAGGAAAACATGAACTTACTAATTAAGATACAGTGAAGTTTTTATGGAATTGACAAATTAACTTTCCAACAACCGGAACGCTTCATTGACGAGGTAATAAATTTGTATTTCAAATTTCGATTAAATTATATATAAACGGTTATTAAAATATGTCTAACAAGAAATATTTTTTACGATAAAGATAGAGTTACGATTAACAAACAATTTCGTTATGATAAAATTATAACAACAATATATTTATTTGTTAATTGGTGCAAGAAGACGTGGAGTATACAAAAATCTTGTTTAATATATCAGTCAGTGATAAATATTACGTTAATATTAATGAAATAATCACATAATGACATCGTTGTTTACACGACATACAATTCAATTATCATAATTAGAAGGATACATTTTTTTCTAACAAACAGAACTAGAAAATATAAAGAATAAAGAATAAAAATATAAAAATTATATATCGGGAATAATACTTTTAGACCCTTAAAGAGAATGAATAAAAAAAACATTACTTAACACAATTTGTACCTCAATTAGTAATAAGTCAACTTAATATTAAATTTTAAATATTTGACGTGATCAGATTATCCACAGAGATATCATGGACGGTTTAAAATTTGAATTACTAATATGTAGGTTAATAATAGGTACACGTCAAGATGCAATGGCGCCAGCATTCACTGGCCCACGCGAAGCCTTGTAATTTAGTTTATATTACGTTATTATTTTAAATAAGCTGTTAAATAAATAAATCTATTTAGAGACAAAAAAGCTGTTCTCGTAGATACGTTCTATTATCAAAACAAATATGCAATTTTTTTTATCTAGATACAAAGCTCGCACTCCACCGTTAGGATTTGAATTTAGAGAGATATTTTAAATTTTTATCCGGAATAGAGGAAGCACTTTACTTAATGACCACTTAAGATATTATATAGAAATGTTTTTTCACTATTACACCGTATAACATTGCACAGATAAAAAATATTAAATTAATCTGTATTATTCAGTAGGGCGGATTATTAGTCTGTATATATTTTTAAAAAGTTTGTCTATATCAACATTGCCATTGAAAATATTATAAATAAATAAATTACTAAAAATCTTGTAAATATACGTTATTGTATTACTTTTTAACAACTACTGATAGGATTACATTCTGTTTATTTTAAGACCTTTTATTTATTTTTAATAATTGAACTCATCGCTCAACAGATTATGGATTATTTACTTACATACTTCCATTAAATAAATAATTTTAGCTATATGTAAACTTATTCTGGTGAGACATAGCAATTCCTCTACTAAGACATTCAATAACAATGCCACTACATGCAACTTTATTAATCGTTGACACTCGCATTATTATTGAGGATTGAAATATTGTTAGAGCGTTATTACTAATTGATGTTGTAAATTGTACTTTATATCTGTACAGATACGGTTGAAATCTTCATGTAATAAGAATGTTAAGTTAAGAAATATATACATGGCAATTTGAGTTTTATGTTACATATATTTAGAGCTATGTAGATCAGGATCTCCGGGAACGCCAAGGGCGAGCCGTGGGCATAGTGAATGTTGGCGCCAAATTCATATTCGATATACAAATTTATAGTACAGCAAATGTCAAACGCTTTAATCACAGCCAACAATTTAATAGAACGCCATAGACAATATAGTTGTTTCTATAAAATTGTAGAGTGGACTTATTTTTTTAATAATCTGATCTAAAAGGAAAGAATAAGAAATATTTCATTACAAAAAATAAATATCCATACTTATGTAATTCTAATTATGTTTGTATAGTAAAAATTGCATATTCATTTGAAAATATCGTCAAAATCATTGTCATAGCTTAATAGGATTAAAAATCCTGCCTAATACTAGCATTTTTAGAACCTTTACCTAAATTTATGGTTTTCAATTGCGAGCACTATAAAATCCAATGCTTGTGTTCGCAAAAAAAAATATTGTTGTAATCAGTTAACAACTAAATTGTTATATATTTTAAACATGCAAACCGTGTTCCATTTTGAAAATAAACGTAACACATCCTTCAAAGAGGGCACATTACTTAAGTTACTTTACCACGTTAGTTCAAACCAAATAGAACAAAACCGTAAAGTTGATTAATATATACAAATCCCCAACACTTAAAGACCTTAATGGATGTAGGTATGAGTGAAAATAGATGCTTATAACGCCTGTAGTGTGGAATGCAAATGGTGACATTGCTTACAACTGGCAAAACTAAAACGTCCGAGGTCCTAAATGCACCCGTATTTGTATTGGATTAAAGTTCTTAATTCAATGCTGATTATTTGCTTTTACTGTTATTTCGCTTGACTGTATTTACGCTTGTATTGTTGCCTTAAGGCTTAACTTATTATCTATATACTAAAGTTATTTTTACCATTAAAGTTGACTTCATTTAATTTATTAGCCTTAAGTAAGATCATTAAATGGCAAACAGCAATCAAGGTATTTTAAAGCGAACAAATAAAAATGAATATACATAGGTAAGAACAGAATGATTAAAACTGAAATAAGTTTTGTCTATGTCCAAAACGCGGCGAACAAACTAATTTGCAAAAAAAAAATTGTAAAGGGAGTTCCTCCGTTTACAATTCACACTTCGTAATGTTGGAATGAAAACAGGAAGGGATAGAAATTTATTTTTAAATAATTTTTATTGTTTTTTTAATAACAATATTTATTCACATTACTTAGAAGTCACAATTGACCCGCAAGCGTTCGAGAGCCACGCATTTCCACTCTTTCTGGATCTTGTTATCCCCCCCCAAAGCGTTAAACGTCTAACGCAACCTTGTTGACAATCGCATAAGAGGTTTCGTTTCAAAAAAAAAGTGACGGAAAAATTGCCGGCCGCGTTTTTTACGATAGAACTTCAATGAATATATTTTTGACATAATTTTTTTTTATTGTAACAGAACCCCTGACTGATATAGTTAATGACAGATAATCTGTTGATAAATTAACAGTGTAATGCCTCTTCGTGTTTCGCAAAAGGTACTGAATAATTTTTAATACGCTCGTGCTATAATTTAGCTTGTAAACTAGTGGAGTAGCAGACTATAATTTATGAGTATAGATATTGATTTAGTAACGAACCTGTCTGAGGAACTAAGCTCCTAGATATAACTAGCCAGAAGATATAAGAGACAGTAAGCCTATTTGAGGAAAATATTAAAGTTTAACGAATGCATTATTTAAGAATTCTGTCAGCTTTAAAACGTCTAACCACTTTTAGTACCTTGCAACGTAAAATCCTTGTAAGAAAACGCTTTGAAGCATAAATTAAACCAGCAGACTACCCATACGCGGCTGGTAAGGTAACGTGATTTAACTTTCTCTCATGTCCAGGTTTCTTCACAAGTATTTGCTGTATCGATTAGGCTTTTAGAACTTGTAAGAGACTTAAAAATCTGAGTTATAACCTATTCACGTTTAGGTACGCACATTCGCCACTCATAACTTACGTTCCTTGATCAATAGTCACCTAATAATCTATACGATAATCATTTAATCAACAGCAGTATATAGCTACTATTTATAAATCTGAGTTTATAGTCTCGTTTCTAATCGAATACGGTTGACTTGTGTTCTAACACGTTCAATCGAGGTTATGCGCTGGTTATGTTACTTAACTTTCTATTGTCAATGTTTTAAAAAATAAACTTTCTTTATCCCAGATAATTTCAAACTATCAATGATTAATCTATTCATTATATGTTAATTGACTATTAGTAAGTAAAATAATTCGATTTGGTTTTAAAAATTCTATGATTGTAAGTGTCATTCTAGAACTCACATAGTATTATTTGGCAACGTTATTTACAATACATATATATACATGTATATATAAGTATATATATATAATAAAAAATAATTACATTTAAGTTGGAAGTCGTATTTATTATTATATTATATTACTAGTTGTTTTTGTCTTATTTTATATAATTACTGTATATTTAAAGTAAGTTTCCAAGACTTGAAGTTTTTCAATAACTATGGGGTCCCAATTAGTTATCCAGAATGTAAAGTTTCATAAAGAATCGCGTTCCATAATATCAGACAGTTTGCATATCGTTAATAATAATACATACATAAAAGTACCCATTTGGCTATAATGTAAAGGCTTATCTATAATAACAAATTTCCGATATTACTTGCAGATATAAATCATAAAGTTATCAGGGTTGGAATTTAAATCTTATTGGATCTCGACACAGACACATCGCAGCTTAAATTCAATCACACATTTTGTACATCACATTGGACGAGACAAAGGCTTTATAAGGAAATAAACCAAGGCTTTGACATAACTTATTCACTTCACATCTACAAGAAAACTTATTTAAAAAGAAGGAAAGAGTACAAGAATTAATTTGCTTTGAATTTTATTTCTGAACGGAACATAATTGAATCAAGTATTTAAGCTATTAAATTTATGGTACAAGTATAGTCTGATTTATAAAGGCAACGGTTTTGCAAAAACCTTTATATATATATTATAACCTTTATACATATATAAAGATGACAGTAACCACACGTCGTTAGATAAACCACGTGCTTGTGTTACATAAGTCAAATAATTTAATACTTCTAATAGATATATTTAGAAAGCAATGATTTCGCCTGATACCTTAACCTACACTCGAGTTAGTTAGTGGTCAGCTGGATATTAAGACGGTGGAAGATCAGTCAGAGATACTCAGCTTCAATAATTGATTAGGCTGGTTGTTCTGAAGTAGCGTATTGTTGTAATGCATTGTATTGAGTGAATTTAAATGAGGCGATATTATTGGGATTAGAAATGAAGTGTTTAATAAGGAGAAAGTTTTTAATTCTACGTGATAATATTTGTTTGATCAAAAATGTTTTTTAAAGACGAAGCGAAAGTATAACAAGATAAACACAGACTGATAATCGTAGTACATTCACTTGAACATTATTCCAATCAAATCGCTGAGCTAGTCCAATCGGCTGGCGCTTGCCAATTACGATGGCGTAACCGAAATAAAGATCACCGTTCTATTAAACATCAAAACTTAACGCAATTAATACGTATTATGTAAATTTTGATCGGTTAAGTAATTAACAATTAATATTTATTAGGTATTCCTGAATAATGAAATTGACAAGATGTTATGTTGTGTTAAGTAGTATGTTTTTACCCTTATAATAAATTTCTGAATATACTTATGTTAATATTATAAGTCAGAATATATGTAAGCATAATATTTGACAAACCTTTTACTTTAAACGTTTAAAAAAATCTGATATATCTGAATAATGTCTACAGCCTATCTCTTGATATCGTCTTTACATCTTGGTAAGTGAAGTCGGAGGAAGTAGCTAGTTATAAATTATATAGAGTTTGCCTGCATTTCTGTTTCCTGTTAATTGTAATTAGGTTGTCTTCAAGGCTAGAGTGAATAGGTTGTTGCTGAGTTAGTGCGTTGCCTACTGCTTCAATGCCACATACCAACGAGTGGAGTGACAGCCAAGGACTGATCAGTCGAAAGGAAAAAAATAAAACCATCATAAGCCCTTGCCTTATAGAAATTGACACATTTTAACAATCGATTATAATAATAATGATAATAATGGAATCTCTGCACAACACTGGCAGATTATACTGTGCACGTCTTGCACGGATGAAGGGCATATTTAAAACAACCACCCGACAATAAAATCCGTCTTTATAATAATGTTATATCGATTTGCTAAAAAAGATTTTAGTTTAAAAAAAATCTAAAGCAATAATGTAAGTTTAATTCATTCTCTTGAATATTTAACATTAATCTTAAACCAAAATCGTAACAAATTATTTTAAATGCACTTAACAAACACAAAATCTATTTAAGGCGAAGCATTAATGTTTCCGGTATAAAGCAACCTATTTATGTAGACCACAGAACTATGACCTCCGAACTAAATACGAAACTGATATTTAAAGTTAAATTTTTCATTAACTTCTCACGAAATTTTCGCACAGCGTTATTTTTTAACGTAGCATGTTCCAGTGTTGTGACTGCTTAGAGTTAATAAAATCTATTTCAAGTTTTTCTATCAATCTCAAAGCTATAAATAATGCCGGCCGTTTCATCTAACTGTCCATTACTAGAAACATGCAATATTCATTACCTAACCGTCTCAAACTATAAAAATTCTAAGATATATTAGAGAATATCTAGTGTACATTACATACGTTATCGTTTGCAGTAAATTTTTATGTATGCAGACGTAATTCCTTATACAGTAGATCATCATGCAATATACATATTTCGAGCGAGATATATGTTCGGGACGATTTAAACGTTAATATACTTCTAAGCTCATATTTGGACAATATAAGGTTCAAAATCCTTATTATTAATAATATAAAATATGTCTTAAAACTATATTCATTGACTGGAAGTTATATTTTTAAACACATAAAGAAATAATATATCCGTTAAGAAACATTTAATTAATTAAAAAAAAAAACAATTCGCACAGACACAAAATACATCAATTGTACAATAATAAGAGGTTCTAATGAAGAGCTTGAATCATTTAAAGCATAATAAATTTATATTTAGTAGTTAAATTATATCGCTATATCTCAACGTCTCTTAATCGTTGTAATAAAAATTTTGACTCTCATACTCAACCCAGCCAATAATACTATCAATTAGAAATAAATAACTACTCAGTACTTAGAAGCATGAGTATAAAGTTTTTGAACATATTCACAATATGTATTATATTTATTAACTCTGAAATAAACTTAAAAAACTTCCTTATAGAATTAACATTAAACATTAATTATCAATGGAAATCATATATTTCTTTTACTACCCGCTTGTTAGTCCCAACATATTAAAACCACATACCCATTTCTATATTATTAACTTAACACGAGTAAAAATATTTCAAATACTAAATTACTTCGTATATCCATGATAATTTATATCTTAATAACTAGTTTCAAGCTTAAGGATATAAAATCAGTCACAAATGTCCCGAGTCGGCAGGCTGTATTTCAACAATAGTGGCAACGCCATGTTTGGAAATATTGCATGCCCGGCGATAAACTTAAAGCCAGTCGAGAGATGTTATGAAACCGATCACAACAATTATTAGATACTAAGACAATCGGATATTCTGATATCCTCGATGTTTTGTGTAAAAAACTTATAAACATGTACACAAAACTAAAAAAACACATTTATAACAAAATGAAATGTAATTTGTGTCTTTTCTCCTTTAAAATATTAATATTTTCTTATGATAATTTATTATAGAAATCTGTAGATTACAATTTCAAATTCAATTATCTTATACGATCTAAGCTATCCAGGAGTCGCCAACCTTTTTAAATGCATTTCTTATTAAAAGGAATTAATGTATATAAGATTAATGTAATTTACTTTTATGTCCAGAATTAATGAAATATAGCGTTGTGAATTTATTTTTAAAAGGAAAATTTTAAATGAACCTCAAAATTAATTATTAAAAGCTTTCAGCCAGTATAACAAATACAGTTCAAAGTTGGCCAAGCATTTATTTATGTAATAAAGTGACCGCGGACAATGTAACTGGCCCCAACGACTTAATGCTGTTTCATAATGTTTGATCACAATAGATTAACTACGATTGGATAAAACTCCGTGATTTCATCATTCGAATTTATTCTCGTGATCTGTCAAATGTTCGCGGATGACAGCTGGCTAGAGTTGCCAGCATTGAATAATATTTACTTTTTATATAAACAATTGTAGAAATATCATTTATAAATAATCAATGAGTCACGCTGATGAAAAATATTATTTAAAAATGCAGCCATATTTGAATACTTTATCGACATTTATAATAATAGTTAATACAGTTAAATAAACATTCCAGATAGAAATACCAACACTCGTCTGGGCGGTATTAAGTTGCAAGTTCTAAGCAACATAAAGTTATCTTTATAGGAATCCGCTTTAGGTTCCACTAAAGGTCTTCCATTAGAGCTGCTATTTTATTATTTATCACTATAACATTTATTTGTTAAAAGTTGAGATTGAGTTAGCGAAAAATAGATTTTTTAGCATTAAATCTTGTCCATACTTAGATGGACCGTTTCATAAATAGCTAATGACATTTGTTAAATATTTTTTCTAAATTACCATTAAAGTAATATTTATATTAAAACTTTATAGCAATAATCGTGGCTCTTATAAGGGGATTATTAAAAAAAAAAGTAAGTAAAAAACATTTTCTAGAATAAACATAAAAAATATTGCAAAAAAATAGCATTACTATTAGTTATGAACTGTATAACTGAAAACAAAACTCTCGATTCATACGAAATGTCACTCGTGTTCTGTTTAATGTAACAACTCCATAAGAAGAAAAATTAGGAAATTGATACCCGTACCTAACGAGCGTAACTTTACCTACAAATTTGGTAAATAAGACGAATTGAGTGACTAGATATCTGAATAATATTTTGGATACATCCGTATTACTCAATCCATATAAAGTAATGTGAATTAATTATTCTTATACACTCAGTTTTTATTAAAAAATGACAGTCATTTAAATATTCCGCTACAGGAAACGTTCGGGTTTAAATATAGTAAGGGAACTGCTTTAAGCAATCTGTATGACAGTCAGCCTCTGTTTCTATCTCTGTTATATCATCCGGGTACTATTGAAATATTCACCAAAATTACTATATTAAAATTGATGCCAATTAGCCAGCAAACGCATCTGCTTTACACACCAACAATAACAGTGAACGCCGCACGCTACCAGGCTATGAGTCTTGAGCAACATTTATACACTATGCCGACTAAGCAGTGACGTCACAAACGATACTACGTACGCTTATCATTTTATTTCGCTTTTTTTATCGTTTCGATTACTTTAAAGCAACCATGTCCACAGCAGACGAGACGAAACTGAAGAGAGTAAAAAGAGTAAACAACTTATAAACAATACATGCGATATTATTTTTTTTCATAATTTAAAAGAACATATCACTTAAATTCGTGTCTTGCCATTAAAAAAAAATCTCTAATAATATACAAATTTATGCTGCAATGAACAATACTTTTATTTTATTATGCTCTAATGTTTTCAAATAATATGATATAGTATATAATAGTTATATATAAATACTATATATTAAAATATGAGTCGTAAAAGAAAGCACAAAAGTTACATTAAATAGCTAACGGTTTGTTACGTCCAAAGTGAGGCCGGGTACTTTACACCCGTATAGCTTTAAACTTCACATAATACTTAGGATTTGCTTTAACTGTTCAGAAAATTATAATCTTTTTATGTACTAACACGTAATTCTTAATGCTTTTTAATTTACTTTAAGTGTTATTAGTAATAAATTTAGAAAAGTACATTTTATTTTACATATAAAATATATAGTTTCCTATATTATTATATGATTTTAAATGAATTCCGTTGTCATTTTACCGTTTTAAAGCGGGCTGTAATAAAGCTCATACCGTCTTCGTTGACGTGGGAAACGGTCTGAAGAACATATTTTTAACAACGTATTAAAAATATCTGGGAAGTCATCTAAATTTTTTTTTTTTTCATAAGGAGCTAAATTCCTTAGTAACATTTTAAAAACATTATAGTTTGCGTTCCTAACGATTGTGTGGAGAATTTATCAACATTAACATATTATCTGTAGGATAAAAGTCGAGTTTATATCCGACGTGCAACGCGTAACTAAATGTTAATATTACACCGCTAATACATTATATTATACTAATAAAATAACTTTTATCACATCCTTATGTCCGTCATAACTCTTGGTCCATCAGGTTGGTGGCACATTATTATTATTTTATGCTGTAGGAGTTTACGATTGGCAAACATTCAGATAAAAATATTATTAAATACTAGCTGTCGCCCGCGGCTTTGTACGGATATTATACTCCTTTTGTGATACTCCTGATCTTCCTTCTGAGATTTTATTCGATATTTCAATTACCTCTTCATCAGTTCCTGTTGTGATAACAATGGTCATACCTCAGGACAAATTCCTTGAGATTAAAAAGAATATTTTGATAAACAGCCATTGACTGAGGGAATAACAGCGAAACAAACGTTTAGTGGAATTATTAATATCGTCGTTTTTGAAGTCGTTTAAAAAGTAGCTTAGGCTAAGCTACTTTTCATGACACTGGTTACGTGCCATTGAAATTCCATGGTGAAAATCGTTCCAGTCATTGTAGAGATTATCCGGAACAAACAAACAAAGTGACAAAAAAAAAAAAATTGCAGTTTTATTATAATTTCATAACCATTTAATTTAAAATTATAAATAGACACTTGAATTTAATTAATTAGTATAGATAAAGATTCTTAATAAAATTAAAATCCCCCAACGTTAAAATGGAATTTTATAAAAATTATATTGCCTTAAATTACCAATCATTCAACGTAGAGGAAACAGAAATTTAATATACGATTTTTATAATCGGAAACGACTTAAAAAAAAAAGTGTTACATCACTAGTCTTAAGAGACTCTGTGATTATTCCTGTTTTAATATAATTTATGTAATTTTGACACCACGGAGTCGAAATCGAGGATTTGGAATGTTTAATCGATTAACCGGTTTACTAGTTAGGAGTGATCATTTGCAAATATACACAACCAAATATAAACATACGTATTTACAGATATATAACAGGAAGTAGATTTTGATAAAAACCCTTTTGAGTATTCGAAAACCATTTTTAAGAAAGAACGCGGACAGCTTCTCTTGACCAATGAACAAATTTACGATCATTTTAAGAGCACATACGAAGTGCCTAAAAGTGTAAGACTCTATGCGGATCCCAACGAACAAAAACCTGGAATTCCTCGTTTCGATTTCCACGGCATTCCACCAACGCTAGATGAGATAAGTATTCAGATAAAGAAAAAATCGTCTAAATCTGCGCCGGGACCCGATGGTATCCCATATATAGTCTTTAAAAAATGTCCATCGGTTCGTAAACATCTCACATATATATACGATAAAATCTGGTCAAGGAAGCAAATCCCGGAGTGCTTCGGGAAAGCAATTTTTGTCCTCATTCCCAAAAAAGATCGAGTCACAGATCCAAAAGATACTAGACCGATAGCCTTAACAAATACTATATCCAAAATCTTTTTCTCAGTTCTACAAACGAGAATGACGCGATTCATGCTGAGCAACAGGTATTTTAGGCCAAATCACCAGAAAGGGTTTTTACCCGGAATTTCTGGATGCCTAGAACACAACACTTTGCTGTCGGAGAGTTTAAAAGATGCTAGGAAAAGCGAGAGGCAAATTACAGTTTGTTGGATAGACTTAGAGAATGCGTTCGGGTCGATACAACACGAATTGATGCTATTCGCGCTGAAATGGTACAACTTTCCGCCCCTAGTTACTGATATGATCGCGTCGTATTACTCAAAATTAAAGTTTTCTATAACAACTAAAGAAGGCCATTCAAAAACTTTTAGTTACAATGTAGGACTATTTCAAGGTTGCTGTTTGTCTCCAATTGTATTTAATATTGTAATTAACATCTTAGTAGATAAATTAACCAGCAACGAGAAAAAATGGGGGTATCGGTTCAAGTTTAATAATAAATACACGGAATCCATTTTAGCCTTCGCTGACGATCTCGCAATACTGACACGTAACCCCAAACACTGTCAAGTACTATTAGATGAAGTGGATAGATTCTGTGAGTGGACCGATGGATTGAGGACAAAACCAAGTAAATGTCACTGTCTGTGTCTCGGTAGGCGGAGTACAAGATACACCTCATACGATCCGGGATTATCGTTAGGCGGTCAATGCATTTCTACGGTTACAGAAAATGCACCATTTAAATTTCTCGGTCGGAAGATTGATAATATAGGTCGTACTCCATCTTTGGAAGGTATAGTAGATAGCTTTTTGAACGATCTCAACAAGGTAGATAGCCAACAGATCAGTAACGTTAAAAAAGCTTGGATCTACGATAATTATCTAACTTCACGTTTAAATTGGCCTTTCCTCGTTTATGATTTTAATAAAACCCTTTTGTCAAAGTTAGATGCAGGCGTCATAAAGATGTTGAAGTTGTGGCTCGGGCTCGCGCTAACGGCTGATTCATCGGCTTTATTTAGGGATCGCAATAGTTTTGGGATGAGTCTAAAAAGGCCATCGGAGCTCTATAAACACCTGAGAGTTTCCAAGAGGTACATCTTGGGGAAATCCCAGGATGACGTCGTTACATCGCTCCCAAAAGACAAAGATGCCCCAGAGCTAGAGTCAAGGCTTCAATTCCACAAGCAGTTTATGATAGGAGCGCAAAGTAACAGAGTAGGGTTAGGATCAAGTAGGAAGGTCCAAGATACGGATATATTGAAGTCTTTTATTCGACAAGACGAGAATGATAAATATAAGATCCATGCAATAAGTTTAGAAATGCAGAACGAGTGGTTAGACATAGGAGATTTTTGCATCCCATTAGCACTAAAATGGCGCACCTTAATCCATGATTGGTCGCCAGCATTGCTAAAATTCTATCTCAATGCGTTCCAGATGACTCTCCCAGATCAGAGTAATTTAGTAAGATGGGGTAAAGGTACCGAAAAGACTTGCTATATCTGTGGGAAGGCAGTTGGAACTGCTAGGCACTTGTTAGTGGGATGTAAGGTACTCCTCGATAGCGGTCAATACTCCCGTCGTCACGATAGGGTTCTGGAAATCATACGTGAAGCGGTTAGTCTTTCGGTAGCCAGAGCGCAAAAAGGAATAACCACAAACGAGCGATCAGTAGGTTTTGTGAGAGAGGGCATTAGGACTATAAAAACAAATGTCAAGCCTTACTCCATCCTTAAAGCGGCTACGGATTGGACTATAATGATGGATACGTGTGAAAAACAATACAAAATCCCCGAGGATATTTGTGCGTCGGCCTCCAGACCGGACATATTCATGTATTCGCGAATCTTAAAGCGCGTTGTGATGATAGAGCTTACGGTTCCTTGGGAAACCAACATCCCCAAAGACCATACCATCAAGGTCAACAAATATTACGAGCTCACAAACGAACTCACTCGAAATAGGTTCGTCGTGGATTTATACGCGGTAGAAGTGGGAGCAAGAGGTATAACGGCTAAATCTCTCTACAACCTACTAAAAGACTTAGGCCTGTCCAGAACTCACATCAATTCGTTCTTGGAACGTACTTCGAAGGCAGCCCTAGTAGGTTCTTTTCAAATATGGTTAGGTAGGGAGAGGAGCTTGGACAGTGGAGGTGAGCGTTTAACGCGCGTTAGTTAGGGGCCCCTTAAACCTACACCTGGGTCGCAAGTCCCAGGCACTGTTGAAGCTCCACTCCCTGCAACGCAATGGACCCGGCACCCGCACGGTGAATCCATTGAATGCTAAGAGGTTTCGTCTCTATATATATATATATATATATATATATATATATATATATATATCTGTAAATATATATATAATTGCTTCATTTTTGCTTCATTTTTGTTGCAATCATATAATATATATATATATATGATTGCAACAAAAATGAAGCAATTTTAAACATAAAAACCTGTCTCGAATATACAGGGTTTTAAAATAAATTAGAAATTATAAAATACGGAAAATATCATATAAAAAATTACTTTCTTTTTCGTCTCATTATTTGATATTGTTATCAGGAAAGTTTATATTATTCTGTTCATACTTACACTAGCAATGATTTTAAAGAACAGATTGAAGTTTAAAATACAATAAAGTAACCCACGCATCTGATGTGGCAACTCGTGAGTGTAAGGCTCTCTGAGACCCCAATAATACATGGATATTATTCGTCCTATTTACTATCAGCCGTAATCGAGCCGTTACAGCACCGTAAAAACATATACCATATACAATTTATGTACCATTTTATACGAAGCTATCTTAGTCCTGAAATTATTAAGGAGTTTATTAAAGTTGTAAAATAGATTCTTTATTTCATTAAAATTTCCCTTCAGATGTTATCTCTAGACTTGTATTAGTACACATAATGAGATCTAAGACTTTCTGGAGTTTTATTCATTTAAATGAAACTTATATTTTTCGGATATATTACGCGTGTTTTATTTTTTCTTAAAACTACGTACTCTCGACATCTCGTCTGCCAGTGATCACGGTTGCTGAAAAGTAACCGAGTATGTAACGGTTGCTGAAAAGTAACCGAGTATGTAGTTTTAACCAAAAAATAAAGCACGCGTAGTATATCCGAAAAATATTAGTTTCATTTAAAACTATATTAATTTTAAACTACTTTTTAAAAGTAGGTTCTAAAATTACATTCAAATAAACGTTTCAACGTATCTCAACTTTAAATGGATGTGAAACTTTTTTGTTTAAAACTCTCGTACCTACATCTAGATTTTTTATATCCTCAAGAAAACTAAATTAATATTTTTTAAGAACTTGTTTAAAGCTTGTATATCAGTTTATTTATTTCACAGTTCCCTTCTCACATTTGATGTGACTTTATTTTATCTAACACAACCCATCTCGATGTAAAGTATTATTAAAATAGGCTCTATGTTTTTATCGGTTACGAATAAGAAATTTAAAAACATTCGCATTTAAATATTTGTAGGACAAGTTTGTTTATCTTTACATATTTTATCTATTATTTATTATACATGTTACTTATAATATAATGAAACGTTGCAAAAGCCTTCTCTGAGGCATTGCTGCGAGCAATGTCTTCGTTATACAACTCTATCTCTTTAATTTTGACATTTTGTGGGACAAAACCAAATAGCCATTAAATAGTCTATTCATACCTTCATCAACCACCACAATGTTTTTCTTTTATAAAACATATAAACTGTAAATTAAATGATACGCCTAAACGAAAAGTCTTTACACCGTACGCGTGTAAGTCGACCACGCTTAGTAACATAACAGCCGGTTAATTTGTAATCAAATCAAGCTGGAATATATCGTTAATCAAGTAATTGCGTTAATACGATTACGAGACAATAAAATATAGTTTAAGTCACGAGATATTCATAAATTGACTTGCAACCGCATGATGGTTTAAAATAATTAAGTATCACATAACAAATGTAAACACGGATGCACTTACTGCGAGCGTAAGATATTAAAATGATAGTCTGATCAATTCTTTATATTTTTAAAAAGGCAACTTTATATAGATATATATTGAATGTGTTTTATTTATTAAGTCTGAACAACATTTTGATAAAATAATTTTACACGTAAGATGCTATAAACTAACGATTGGGAGACGGTTAATTCAGTGATAAAACCTCATATTTTTGTAAAATATTCATAGTAGCAAAGTTTGTATAAGTAATTCTCGTCTCGGTAATGAGAAAGTCGGACGGTTCAGTTTTACGATTCGCGCTCACATACTTTAGATGACGCTAAATCTTTAACGTTCTCATTACAAGACCTTATATGGAATTTATATGGACCGGTTATGTAACAATTAGGCACAATTATGGATCATATAGGCACGTGAAATTGCCAATTACACTTTTTCCAAAGAAACCTTTATGTAAACGTTAAGTAGAAGTTATTTATCCTAGTTATCTAAGTGGCATATTGTGTGTGTAAGTAACCTTAAAATAAAACGCTTGACAACATCAACGCAAGCAAACCAACGGTTTATATCTAGTGAAATTTATATTAAAAAATGTAAATGTCATGTTGGTATGTTCCGGAACAGGTATATAATAAAACTTTCACAAATCTATTCGTTGTCTCCGCTCTATTAGCAATTTGAGCGTTTTTTGTAATATTAAACTACATTTATCTTATTTCCAAACTGACAATTTATGAAATACAATTCTTGAAGCATACATTTATAATTCGCATAGAAGCAGATTTAATACAAAGATAAAAATAAGACAAGTCTGAAACAAAAAAATGATGCAAAATTAAAACAATTTTTTTATTAAATTCCATGGTCTGATCTAAACACATAAATGTATATGGCTTAAGTAATATGTGTATGTATATATAGGGTTTTCCATTAAGGGCGCTTGATCTTTGAAATGCAAAAAAAAATACATGTAGGAAAGATATTTGCGAAATTTTTATTTGGAAGGTCTATCGACCCCATTATGTATGGAATATGACATCATTCAAATGACCGCCACGGCTTCGGTTGGTGGCGCGCACACGAAAGGTCCAATTTTCGATGACTCTGGCGCACAAATCGGGCTGTATTTGATCGATGGCGTGGCGTATGTTGACTTTGAGGGCATCGGTGGTTTGCGGCTTGTTGGCATAGACCTGCGACTTAAGAAAACCCCACAAGAAAAAGTCCAGCGGGGTCAAATCGCACGATCTCGGTGGCCAGTTCACGTCGCCTCCGCGCGAGATGACCATGTCCAGAAATTGCTCGCGCAGAACTTCCATCGTAGCGTGTGCTGTGTGGCACGTAGCGCCGTCCTGTTGAAACCACATGTTGTCCAGATCCATATTCTCGATTTCAGGCCAAAAGAAGTTGGTTATCATCGACCGGTATCGCTCACCATTGACGGTGACGGCCACACCATTATCGTTTTCGAAAAAATACGGACCAATCACGCCTCCGGCCCAAAATCCGCACCAAACAGTCACTTTCTGCGGGTGCATTGCCACTTGGTGAACCTCGTGTGGATTGGTCTCGTCCCAAATACGGCAATTTTGCTTGTTGACATAGCCATTCATCCAAAAATGCGCCTCGTCGCTGAAGATGATTTTTTTGCCAAAATCGGCGTCAACTTCCAACTGCTCTAATGCCCAGTCAGCGAACACACGGCGCTGTCTATGGTCATTAACCTTGAGCTCTTGGGTCAGCTGGATCTTGTACGGGTGCAGGCTCAAGTCACAACGCAAAATTCGCCAATTGTTAACTGACCCGGTTGACTCGAATTTGTCCACCAATCGACGGATAGTCGACTCGGCAGGACGATCATCGCGACCGTAAAACGGGCGAAGTGCGCGGAACGTTGCTCGAACTGAAGACCCATTTTCATAAAACAATTTTATGATTTGCACGTGCTGCTCGACACTGTAACCTGCCATGGTGATTTGGGAGGACGGAATGAATATAACACACTGCATTTGACAGCTGTCACTCAAACAACATGGCCGCAATCAGCTATCAAAGTTCAAGCGTCCCTATTGGAAAACCCCATATATATGATATCAAAACGTATTGTTTTCGAGAAATCTTTGTGATTTACAATATACAATATAAATCATTAAACAGTAACCTTCCAACATTCTAATATATTTTGTATAAGTTAAGAGCGTCTTATTTTTTACATTTTCTACCATACAGGTTTTTGGGTACCTTATAACACTAACAGTATTTTGCCGCGATATGTTCATTCTGACTAACTTTAATCTGACTTCCTTCGGTTTTAGGTCTCGATGAAATCATTTTTTTTATTGTTCGCTACCAACCCAAGATTTTGAAATATGTAAAATTACTAAGGATGTAAGTCCTCGTAATTGTTGACATTTTATTTCGTAGGATTTTTGTTTTTACAATAGCAACACCAGATTAATAAACACAAGAATTAAAATTTCAATTCTTCATTGGATATATGTAATTATTTTTTATCTCTTTAAGTTTAGTTTGTGACCCACCAACATTTTTTTTAGAACTCAAACCTAGAAAGCCAAGCTAAAGTATGAACAATTTAAATTGTCTGCGTTTGAGAAATATTTTGAATCTTGTTGAGAAATAAGGTAGGATACGTTTTGAGAACATACTAAATGTCAGGAAGCATAGGTAAAGGTAGCAAATGGGGAATTCGTATATGTCATTCTTCAACTGTAATTATATATGAGCTTTAGCAAGACAAATAAAAGTTATCATTTTTGTTTTTCAACCTTTCAAATCATCTGTAGTTAGAAAAAGATGTATTTACCTCTTAGCTTCTGTAATCAATTATAAACTTACAAAACTAATATATACACATTTGGAAATCACGGTTTGTTCATAACCTTATCTCCAACTTAAAATAATCGCATCATATCCTTTTTCAAGGTTTTGGTGTAGATACATTTTCTATATTTTTATTTCACCACAAATATAACGAAATGTTTTTCGGATATTTGACAAAACTTGCAAGCTGATGCATACTTGAAAATTATATGGTAAAAATAAATTATGATAACCCAAATATGACAGTTTATTCTGGTGAAAATAGATCGTTATGAAACTGAGTATAGCTTTTGAGTATGTTATTTTCTAAAGACTTCAAGAACTAAATCATCCAAATTATAACTTATGGGTGGGAGAATGAAAAAATTGATTTGGTAGACCTGTGTCACATCACCAGACATACCATATCAGCAACATCGCCAGTGAGTACGTTTTTAAGAAATAATACGAGTATAATATAAATCACATCTATTACCATAAATTACTTCGTGTAGTTTGTATTTTCAAGGACCTATTTATAATACTTATAGCGGTTGATACCTTTAGTGATTCACAACATGTGCAATATCTTTGCAAGAGAAGGAGAGGAAATATGTTTACCGTTTCTATCTTTAGATGAACTTCAGAACTATAATCTATTTATTAAGGTAAAGTTATGTATAGAATAGTGATTTAAAAATATGTTGATATATATAATAGAAGTGAAAATCAATTAAAATTATCAATAATTACGAACACTCTGTAAACTTTAGTTAGTTTCCAACAAACAAATATAGTTTTATATAGCTGATCATGAGAACATACTTTAGTTTAGACATAATATGAGGGAGCAATATCAAAAGAAATTTTAAAGAAATTGAGGAAAAAATTATCTGAAAAACAAAGAGTCAATTCAAAAACAAGAGCGTTTATTATTCGTGTATCTATATTTGTGTTAAAAATTAATTTCAATCACTGATTGCACGATAACAGCACACAATAATTACATCGACAGATAAAGATTGTATCACCGTAAATTGTGTGATAAAATATTAAATCAATATTCCATTACTATGAACGTTCGTACTAATTAATATTATAATTTTATTGTGTAGCCAGAATGCGGTTTAATTAAGAGAGATATAGACATTTTTGAATACGGACTTCGTATGTTTTTAAACGTAAAAAAAATACATTCTCTTTAAGTTTGTTGTTCTGTTTGTTATTCTGAAAAGATTTTTGTGTACTGTTACATCTATGTAACTCACATGCTGTATATTCGGATTTTTAACAGGGTATTTTTAAATAACCGGGTGTAAAAGCAGGAACGTCGTCATGAGAGATGACCGTGATGACAACACGAAAAACCAAATGTATATGACGTTACTTGTCTCACATTTATTTTCTGTTCTCTACAACGTAAATACCTTAAAGCTTTTAAGTATGAAAAAAATACCCTTATTACCATTGTAATTGTGAATTTTATATGTTTAGGCATACAATTTCAACAGTTTTCCCTAGTAATATTGCTTCTCCTAAAATATTTCCACGGCATCGAACGAACATATTCTTAATTTGCTTGTAACCGTTTTTTATCATTTCCTTCACATTGCCCCATAAAGAAGTTACCAAACAATTAACAGCTTCAAATGTAATATAAAATTAATTGTTTTAGCCCAAGGAATATATGTCTATTATAACCTTTACGGCTTTGTTAATAAAGATTAAAAAAATTCTATACAACCAAACAAATATTTCCCACGAGTAGCGTGTGATGTAGAGTAACGATCCGAATCACGCAAGCAGAATTTTAAACAGCAATTTTTATATTAACATGCTTAACGCTTGGTTTCATCTTAAATTGTATCAGGCATATCTTTTGATGTAATTATAAAACATTTGATTGACGTGTGTATCTATGTGTGTATGTCTGTTCGAGGAATATAATAAACAGATTTGAAAGCTTCTGGTTTTAATCAAAGACAACATTTGGTTAAAATTTTGTAATCGAGTCTTATTATGTGATGGGAAAAAGTACTTAATACGACGAAAAGGTAAAGAAATCAATTAAAATGTGACAATGCAGGGGTTAGTATAATGAATCAGATAAATCTTTTCAACGAACACATCAACCAAATTGCCAATTTCCTTCCCTTTGTTCCCTTATACAAGATGTAACGTGGCAAGATCAAATAAGTTTGATTGGACCTGTTTTCGGCTATCCTGATTTCAATCAAATCTCTGACTAAAACTTATATATTTTTAAATGAAACAATATATATCTTAAATATTTCCTATAAGTGACATTTTAATTCAACTATTTTAGCATTGAATTCGTTTACTTTTATCTAGTTAGACTTTCATGCAATATTTTAATTGATTGTCAGACATACGATGGATTATCTCCAAGCTATATATTCCCGACGTCCCCAATAACGAATTCTCATATAATGATACTTTAAAATAAAATATTGAAATTTATAACCAACTTTTTTTTGGCCGTTAAAACACTGACCTTTTCGATAGTTTTTTTTTTTATTTATAAGTTGTAAACATGTAGACTTTACCAATATATAAGTTGCAAACACCTAAAAACTACCAGTATCTATGAAGAATCCGTACTAAAGGTACAGAATTTAATTGATTTACACTTATTTATTTCATTCTATTACATATTGTATTTGACTGGAATTGTTTTTTATTAATATTGCTTTATAAATCCTAAAATAAACCGATTACAAAATTAATTAACAATAATAATTAACGAAAGTAAATTAATATTGCCTCTACAAAATACGAACATAACTCGTTACGGATTTACAATACCAATACAAATATTCAATATATAAACGCTTGACTGTACTAATATAATGTCAGAGCGTGTTTCAACAGGAACATATCGAAATCTGTAGCAGAATTTACGCACTTAGGAAATACCATACTTAAATGTTTCATATTAAAAATATGATTTACAATATAGGGCCTCATTCTGACTTTATTATATTCTTCTGTAATCAAATTTGGAACATTAAGAGACTGATCAAAATCTATTAGTGTTTAGAATGAAATTTGTGATACTCATTTTTTTCCGCCTTAAGTTATAAATCATTTTATATCCTTGATCTTACTGTATGAGTTATGAGATGTAATGAAAGTTATATGAATATATAATAAAAATTAAACGGTACAAAAGTTATTCCAGGACTTTCTTAAATTGTATTTCTTTCGTTTTGCTTGTCGTTATCTTGCACTATCAACGAAATCTGCCCTAGCTGCAAGACTGGTGTCTTGCGGGCTTAGTGTCTTGCTAAAATCTAATACAGTTAGTATTTGTTTTGGTCTTGCTAAAACTTGTTCTATGCATATAAACTACATTATCTATTACATAATAAGTAAGTGAGGTATACAGGAATGTAAATAATATTATCTAGCCAAACACCTCCTTTTCTCCAAGGAGGTTTATACACCGTTCAAGTTGAATTAACTATTGTAATATTTCTTCTTTCGTCGTCCACGCTACATCGAGACGTGCCCTTATAATAACAACGCCGTGAGGAAGGCGCTATGACAAGATACATATCTCTATATGAAATATGTTGAAGGATAAAAAGAGTTTCCGTATCCTCGAGAGTTCAGCTGCTCAACTAGATCAGGCCACTTAAAGCAACGTCTTTGTTCGCTGTTAGATATAAATATTAAAGTTAAAACGACATAAACCGTTACCATATTTATGTATGTCAATATTTAATAAACATTTGTACTTATACTTAATCGTACACGTATTTTGTAGCGTTTACGAGCCTGCACACGGATGTGCAGGACACAACTAGTAATACAATCATCTTCTATTAGCTTTACGTGCTGCGACATACACTTAAGTGTGTTATCTAAGAAACTTTCTAAGTTTTTTATGACATGAATACCACTTCAATACACTAACGACACGACCCAGTAAAATCCACTTACAGACTAATCTCATAAACATTGATAGAGAACACGCCCATGTTATGAAAGCAACTGTTATTATTTACATTTTCATGTACAATATAATGTAGTTATTTCCTTAATTAATTAAGATATATGTATTATCTATTATGTACTGTTTAATGTTATTCTTCGTTCATTTCATTCGTTTATAAATCTCATCTGACATTTGGTTTCGGGTAAAAGGTCTTACGGTCCTACCTACAATTTTGCAATTTGGGTAAACCAACAAATCTTCCGTCTCAAGTAATCGTAGAAAAGAATTGCATTACCCTTGTAATAATGTTTACAAGGCAGTCTTTGGCCATTTTATAAGCGCTTACATTGTAACATTGCTTATATTCAATATTAAAAAATGCGTTAGCCAACGCTCTAGATACAAAATATTGGTGATTTTTATCAGTCAAATAATAATTTTAAATTATTTGATACATACGAGTATCCATGTAGTTGTCTGTCTTTCTTTTCAGTGTAAGGGATTGGACATACGTACCTCCGTACATCTTTACGATAACTGGCAGTTCGCCACATAATAGTAGCATAATTATAAAACATAAAGGCACAATTAAAGCCCCTAGCTCATACACAAATAGTCCAATAAGAAAGGAGCATCGCCCAAAATAAACATAAGCTCGCCCTGTTTACTTTTCACAGACAAACATAAATTTGAAACGACAGGCTAAGGATGCGGGCATGAATTTAATATTTTTTTGTAAATAAAAGCCATAAATCAATTATAGCATATATATCCTGACTTTTAATTTTTCTTTATCAGTCTATATTTGACCCCGTTACCGTTACAAGAGTATACCTAAATAATACCAAAGATTTAATGAAACACCGCTGACATCTTTTCCGTGATACCTATTATAATAACAGTTATGTAAATTTTTAAAAGAACCATCAAAAACCCTGATTTAATATAATGCGATATATATTTATTGAATATATTATTATTTTGATTAAATTAGAGTTGATTTCTTGATTAATAGGCAGGCGTGAAATTAAACGATTACGACTCCATTACCAACTTTCCTTTTACTTTTGATTTTCCGTTCACAAACGTGTCTAATAGAAAATGTAATGAAAACAAGTAGTGAAACTACGAATTAGTTCCAACATCACTTACAAATCACTTAGCTATCATTTAATAGATTAATGTAGATAACAAGATATTTATCGTAATCACGCTGCCCCAGTTTAATATGTGCACATAAAATCGTCCGCAATTTATTTATATTTAAATTATATTTTTTTTATAATAATCTCGTTCAATATATATATTTTTTTTATATCTTATCTGTCATACAAATTGACTATTAAACATTTCGTGATAAATGGATTTATTAGTTACGGATATTGAAATATGTTTTATCGTCTTAATTATTTAATCTTACAGTAGCAATATAGTAAATGAATGTAATAAAAATACATAATATTTTAAAGTAGCAATAAGAAGTCCACTCGTTAATGAGATCGAAGTTGAATATGTATTTCATCTGTATAGTTTAATACGACACTAAATAGTTAGAACGAAACGAAAAAATCAATCTACCACAGATAAAGAATATCAATTCACAATTGTACTTAAAAGATACTGCCAAAAAACGATTATTAGTCTATTTGTTCGTTATTCCGTACTCGGTATTTATATAAAAAAAATTTTAATCAAAATAATTTTATTTAAAAATATATATACTATTCACTGACCATATTACACTTTTACAAAATAATTATATATTTATAAATTATTAAATAACAGATGTTAGGAAACTCACTATGTATTACTTATAATGTATCAGAATTAGTTTTTTTCTATATTAAAGTAAAATACTAATTACTCTCCGTAACTTTGTCTGCAGCTATTATAGAAAAATATTACCAATATGCTTGTTATATTTAAATTAATCTAACAAGCTGTTGCTTTAAGCATACGAGGTTTATAAAAGTTACTGAAATTTCATACACATGATCATCACTCACCACTTCCACTTATCCATCTGTGAAAAACAATTTAATTACTAAAAAGTTTTTTCAGTATCCGACAATTAAGTATTTATGAGTTAAAACTTCGACATTTTTATTATAACGTCCAGCACTTGCTTTTAACTGGTAATTATACAGGGAGACGAGTTCATTTCACATTAAAAAAAAAAAACACATCGGACAGCAAATTAAAATCACCATTAACAAAGTAAGCCAGCATAACTCGTGAAACAGGTACGGAACGGCAAACGGTAGCGCTTATCTAAAAAAACCTGTGGGCTCGGATAGTATGAGTAACCGTTGGTACACAGCCTTCGACCACGACGTCGCTTGCAGTAATATAGTACATTAATATAATATGATATCAATTTGCATAAATTTTTCTATATAAAAGAATGTATCCTACCAAAAAAAATAAGTTCGATAGCCAGGAGCTTGATAGCTGTAAAATAAGTGGGGAAATTTTATCCTGAACGCATTGAACATTACTTTAAAAAACTCGGGTCGAATATAAAGAATTGAATCCGGCAAACGAGAATCAAATCCGAAAATATATTTTATAGGCTTATAAAAATTTGCTTAATTTTTTTTTTTTTTTTAATCGCTGTCAAGGCGTTTTTTGAGTGTTTTAAAATTCTTGCTGTAGTACGTCCTGTGTGAACTTTTGCTTTTTTTCACCAAAAAACGTAAAGTTTTACGGTTGTGAGGATTTTGTTTCTAAATAATTGTATAAGTTTATGCAATGGATACTTAACAACGTGACTATTACACACATTAAAATTCTACTTCACATACAAATAAATCCATCTAGCAATGTCAGTGTGAATAGACAATCTCATATTTAAGTATATAAGATTGATAAAAAAAAATTAATCACTTTCATACTCTCAAAGCTTATTTTCACCCGCAGCTTTGCCTGTGTGAAATTCTCTGTTCGCTCACAAACCGGTCTTTTTTCTGTATAAAAGGTATCCGAAATTATATTTTTATTCTTAGCAAATTAAAGGTTATTTCATTGAAATAGATCGTGCAGTGAGATTTAAAAATCTCAATATACAGAAAGATCATATTATAAAAAAAATATTTGTATTGATAATTGTAAAATTTTGCTCTGCATATGTGATGTTTATTATAGTTAGGATAACATTTTTTTTTTCATAATTAATGATGCAATCAATATTAACATTCGATAATTAACGAACCTGATTGATTCCATTTTATTTTATTATCAAAAATGCGGAATTATTTTTGTTTGTCTGATTCATATACGTATAGATTTGTTATAAATCATATTTTTATATTCCGTGACGAAAATGTAATGTTGAAACTAGAAATGTAATTTTAGATGTAGTTTAGATATTTTTTTTATTTTATCTATGTTTAATTTTTATGTCATCTATGTTTATTTGCAGTATAACCTATGGGTTATATGTTTAAATGACATTTCATGTAAAATTCATACAAAGACTTCGAAATCTATATTAAATGACTCAGAATCGTTCTATCTAAGCAATCGCTAGAACTGTCTTATTACCTCAACTATTCCCCGCTTTCCTTTTTTCTTACTGATTTCACGTAGAAGATATCTTTCCACATTTTCATTCACAGTGTATTTCCATAAGATATATCACATCACAAAACTTTTATATAACACTCGCACTTAACTCCCAACACAATATTCTAAACCGTGGCCTCTAACTCTGTGACAAAATTAAAAAAAAATAACCTGTCATTTTATATACCGACACTATCTGTGAATTTATTTTAGTTTTTCACTTTAATACCATAAAGAATTAGTTGAGTTATGTTATAATATTGCTATAAAGCGTTTGTTGAACTTAAATGTCGCTTTACAACTGACTCTGACTCAATGCAAAACTCAGTTTCCCCTGCGCGAGCGCGTTCGGTATGCGCCCTTGTATGTGTGAGTGTGTATCAACACGGCACACATACAATCAAGCTGCACGGTTTTTGTCGATGTCCACGGGGCAAGTAACCTTAACATAAAAGTGTTGTAACTTTTGAAAGCCTGTTTCAAATGTGTTTGATACTTATCAATATATAGCCTCCATTTAAACTTCCAACCGATTCCCGGCTTAAAACATTATGTCAAAAGAAGTATTGATTAGCAATTGTAAATACTGTTTAATAATTAAACGATTATTTGTCGATTTCAGATTAAAGTGATGATATGATATTTAACATTATTTAATATATTATATAAAAAATATATATAAGAGTTGCAACGCTGTTACTTGAACGTGAGGTTTTTCTGAAAGCTGCTGGTCGATGTCCCGCTAGCAAGACTCAAGTTTGATCTCCCATCCTTCTCCAACACAGAAAAAGTCATATATTAAAAAGAGAACATAATATATCTATCAGCTTACACATGAATGCAGAACTTCAAGTGGCTTTGCTGTGGAATTATTAAAGATCAAAATTACGGTCGTGTAGGTAAAAACCGGCTGATTTAAAGAGGTTCTCATAACTTTACATTTTTTTCAAGAAATTGCTCATTTTTATTGGTCAGGTTACCTTCATTATTAGTCCTGATCTACTCAATAGAGATTGCTTGTTTGCGCTACAATTTCACTAGTTACATATATTTTTTACATCCATTTTATAATTAATAAAATCACCTGTCTTTTCCTACTTCACTCACAATTTGGCTTTTGAATTATGTCAAAAACGGAATGTCATCTTTTATTTGCAACAAATAAAAATCCTAAAATAATGAAATTAATAATAATCTTTCATTGTTATTACTTGTTATTGAATTACTTGTAAAAGAGAATTTAAGACATTTTTTGTATAAATTATTCAATTTATTAATATTAAATAAAACTAACCTATTTGATAATAAATAGATTTAATTTAATATTTAAATTTAATAAATTTGGACGTTATATATATATATATATATATTATATTAAAACATTAGACATATATATATGTATATTTAGTTATTTGTCTTTAAATATGGATCAACGAACTCATAGACATATTAATTGTATACATTTTCTTAAAACCTTATTTCGCACAATGCACAATTTTTGTTACTATTTTTTTATTCAACGGGAGACTTTCGATTTATAATAAAATGGTAATATGACATTCCTGATCTTACATCTCCGTCGCACAGCTGGTTTATCTATATGCTAGAATGGGACGGATGCTGGAGGAAGTACCGTCTTATCGGCCATTCCAAGAATAACTTTCCCATAGACTGTGATGTCGGATATGTGTGGAATGCAAAAAGTTTCTTGTTCATCTTCATATTTCTAATAATATTGAACCCTTTGCTCTGCCGCTAGTAAAAATTTTGTTTGAATTGTTTCAATTTTAATTATATGTACATAGATATCTGAATACAGAGAACCATCTCTGTGTTAGGCGTGTTTTAAATAACATAATATATAAGTCGACCAATGAAAGTGATATAATATTATTAAAACTTGAAAAAGCTACATAGGTACGTAGAAGATAACAAAAAAAATATCTTTATCTTTTTAACTTTTTTTAAATATGTTCTGTGCGTCTAAAAATTTAGATGCAAAGATTTAAGCGGACTCGATTTTCTAAGTGATTTAAAACCTTTTTTATAGCTCCACCATTGTTGAAATGGTATAATTTCAACTAATAAAAAGGTTACTTCATTATAAACTTAAGTCATTCTAAAATACTCTGTTTCCTAATCGGCGTAATTATACCAATAGTCTTATCGCAAAAAAAAGGTGGCGCAAACGAACTTCAAAAATTACTAACACGTACATAACTACGTAAATATTTGCTTAATTATAAATAACGCTTATATTGAAAATATAATATAATCATAATACTATATAACAGAAAATAATTTTTAATTAATGTAATTTTTTTTACACATTCCTTTTTTTTCTTTTATTGTAACTAAATGTTATTTAAAATGTATGTCTACGATATATCGTGTCGTGTGTTCAAAACGACCTCGCACACACTCGCCTGAATTCAAACGCTAACCCAATTAAAACATTCCGCATCGATTATCCCGACGTGGACTATATATAGTTTAATTCAATTAATACTATTTAATTTAATTGGTCACCTAATTTGTTGGTCGTAAGGAAATCGGTACTTTTCAAGTGGTTTTTTGGCATTTAAAACCGGTGTACTTCATAGAATTGAATACAAAATGACTCAAGCCATTAGAGTTTTCTACTGAATAAAAATTACTTTTTTTTTTAAATATTATTCTTAAATAGCAATCCGTTGTGATTTATAACAAACGAAAGTGCAAAAAAAAATTGTACGTAAAAAAAATATATGTAGTGAGCGTTGATGTCTTTTATATGGTGCGTAGAGAATTTATTTTCTCACGCAGCTCCTACAATCTAGTATTATGCACGCTGACCCTCCAGGGTACAATTTAGGTAATACCATAGAAATGCATTAACTATATCCATACAGCATTATCTCAAAGATATGTATCTCATCTGATTTGCTACGTACCAGATAATGCTTTTATTACAACCAAGTGTAGCTTCTAAATCAATACCACATTTAAACTTTTTAATAAATATAATGTCACGATTTAAAATTATAATGCCAATGAAATGTCACATGAATAATATAAAACCTTTTTTCGGTACGTAATAAATAAATTTAATCAATAATATAAATTTCACAATATGTTATTACGGATGTTTCGGATTACTTTTAATGTGATAAAAAAAAAACATATGCTATTGAATTTCATGTAATCTGTGTGTCCATCTAATTACATCAGTAATACAAGCCTAAGGCTAACACAGATACACAGATACGAGATAACGCCAGAAGCTATTTGTGTAAAACGAATAAGTCCTAATTGATTTATTCTTAACATGTTCGTAATTTACAAGATTCATGAATAATTCATAATTACAGAAATATTTTACGTAACACGAACTACAAAATTAAAATATATCGTGTAAAATTTATTACATTCTATTTAATTTATTTATGTAATTTTTATATTAATACTATTTTGGTCATTCAAGACTTTTGTAAGGAAATACATTAATTTTAATTTTTTTTTATTGAACTAACGAACATGACGTAGTAACAGCTCCATTACAAATCATTTAAACCTAACTGATGTTAATTTCTCTTAACTATCACCAAAGAGCAAGAAAAGGCTGTGTTTTATATACCTAAATGTAGAAACATATGCTAACTATATAAATAGCAGTTTCGGTTAACATGTGACGTCACGAGGAAGCTGTATGTGCACCAGTATCTTTAAACCAAGTTACCATAGTAACAGATGCTAGACGTTTCGTGTTTCTTTAATAAACTACGTTTATGCTATGTTAATACGTAATTGTAACGTGATTATGCGAACTTGATTTAAACGTACATTACAGAAGTTATAAATTTTTCGCATCTTAATACATTATAATGTAGGTTCTGATTGAGGAAAGCAAAACGTGTCATATGTACAAACGATTCACACTTGTGGTAAGCAAATTCTTTTAAGTCAATCAATATGAATCCATCACAACTACCTCCACTTGATTGATCAAAAGAAAGTATATACATATAAAAACTTAGCGGGGTTTTCGCTCTGGCAAGAAACTAGTGTTAAGGCTGTAAGGAATAATTTGTACTTGTTATCAAAAGAGGTCTTAATAAAAAAATTTGGAAGAAGACTGTAGTTAAATGTTTTATTAACTAAGAGTATTATAGATTTCAGAGACCTTATATTTTTTTGTTATTTCATGTGGACATTTTCGTCATACATTTTACCTTTTTTTGAAATGTCTACAACAGAGTAAGATTACTACATTATCTTTTAAATTATATATAATTCTCATAACTTTTTCTATCCTCCCTAAACAGGCGATGAAAAATTTTCTTTTTACTTTATCACGTAGCAACATAGTTTACTGTAATTATAAAAAAAAACTTTAACATAAATCAGACGTCAATGTACGCGTTATAACACCAAAAAAACAATACAGCATTCACAACAAAGTCATACCAAAAAAACATTTTAAAATCTCGAGTTATTTTCGTTAGTCCAAATTTAAGAACTCTCAACAAGAACCGGATGATAGAAAGAATTGACACGTACCAAAACAAACCGACAACAGATATCAGGACATTACAATAGTTTACTGCATATTTATTAAAGATTGATTATTATAATAATAATAATTTTGAACAAAAACTTATGTACGTTTTGTAATACGCCAATAAACTATTTCAATTAGAGATATTAAAATGTCTTTTATTGGACGTCTCCAAATTGTAATGAGGTGATGAATTTGTAAACTATAGGTATATAATTTTCTGTATTTATTACGCATGTATAAAACACCCTGTATTTATAACGCATACAAAATTGGAACACATTATTAGTTTACTCAATACAAAGAACGAAACGGTAAAGTTAATTACATAGATAATACTTATGAAAAGCTTACAATGTGTGTAATAATTATAATTTATACATTGTATAATTAGTATAAACAAATGGAAGGTAACTATTGAGTATAAACAAAGCGGATGTTAAGAGATATGCCCCGTCGACACTACCGCCTGGACGGTTCAGATAAATTATCATTAGGAAAGAAACATTATTGTTGATAAATTCTCGTTAAATTATATCAAACATTCAACCATCCCAGCTACTTCTATAGTTTAGGTGCTTTTGTCAAATTTTTATATTCAGATAAATTAAAAAAATTAATATACAAAGATATTAAAAAAAAGTTAATATAAGATTAAACTCATATTTTTTTTATAAAATTTAAATATTATATATCATTTATTTCAAAGGAATAAAAGATAAGCAGCGATAGTGTAGATGGGATTTTAGTGCATGTGTTGAATTTAGCATGGTCCGGAGGATGCATCGAAATTTACGATTCCCTGTAATTAGAATGTACCGGCTCACAATAAATATTCAGTGTTCATTATCTAGATTCAAGACAAACATTTTTTGATGACCAAACATTTGATGAACGTTTGAATGTATTGAGTTAATAAATTTACTTATAAGTCGTGCTATAATTACAGTCGAGATTTTTTCTTATTCTTGTATGAAATATGTATATAATGGACAAATAAGTGTAAAGATTTAAAATTTTATTTAAATTGACAGTTCTAAATTCAATTTAATAAATCATACAAAACTCTTTTCTTTATAACAACATCAAGGTACGGACGAACGTTTACAATAAAAAAAATTAAAATCTTTTCCCCATAAACCTTTGTCTTTTATAAATGACGTTGCGTAACACGACCGGTCTGCCACAGACGATACACACAACCGATACAAAATAACAGTAACTCATTTTAGGCAAAAAATTGTTTACTTAAAGATATAAACCTCATAGGACTATTGCAAAATTATCACTTCATATAACAGAAGAAAAATTACTTTTATAGTGTTTATTTTCATTTAATACATACAAAAGAAAAAGCCCTTGAAGTAATTATTGTTTTTTTTTATTTCAATATATATGAAATCAGATTTACACTAAAAGCGAAAGGGAAAACGACATTGTTTCATGTTTAATAATAGACAACTTAATTCTTACAAATGATCTATTTTTCTGATTACAATTATTAATTTATTCATCTTAAAATTCGTCAGTCTTGTTGCCCGTGTGTAGTGAACTTAGAGCGCCATACAGTGACTTACTCTAAAGACTTTCTTTATATTTCATCCAGATCCGTTCTGGACATAACTAACATCAAACATTTTATAGGCTACTTTTTTAAATTTTATTATCATTTGTCATTTTTATTCTGCATATAATCGTTATGAAAGATCTCAGAGAGTCTATGAGAAACCCGCGTAGCGTTTCTTTCTTCATTTATTAAATTTAATTACAATTACTTTTCTTAAAAATGACAATCCCCTTGAGCGAGTGTGGTGATTAATGCTCTAACCATCTCCATGTGAGAAGAGTCCTTTGCTCAGCAGTGGGCTCCAATAGGCTGATGACGATGATGAAAAATGACGTAGATATATATTTTTTCCCACAAAGCATCACGGCAGAATTCACCAATCTTCGCGTACAATTGTATCGATGTAAGATTACGAAGGAATAGCTAGAAACGCTCCGTATTACGATGTAAACTTTTAATAGACCACTAAACCAATAACCATGTATAAACGTAATTAAAACACAATTATCAAGGATAAATTTAATTATATAAACGAGTTATTCGATATATACACTTTTATTACTTGTTGAATATTTTCCTGTTTTCGTCCAGAAACCTTAATCTTAATTCTAATATTTATTAGAGGAATTAATAGCAATAAAAATTATTTTCGTAATTTTTATGAGTCATAAAATTTATGTATTTTTTTTTACTAAGAAGCAATACTAAGCTTTTTTTGTCGATTGTTGGAAGTACATACATCAAATAATACATATATATATATATATGTTGTACATTATATATATACGTTGTATGACAGTTACGACATTCAGGCTTTATATTTTATATCCAAATCTGACTATTCTTGACCTCAAATCTCGATTATTATGATAAAAATAGGAGGCCTTAAATTAGAGAACAATAAGTAGGGACATTTATGAATTTTTAAAAACTCAATTCACTGAAAGACTATATTTGGTGCCACGTGAGTTACAGTCCAGACAAGAGTCTATATTTAAAGGAATATATGCGGATAAAAATATCTACGAATTGATAACAATTTACATCTTCTTTTGCTTCCCAGATAAAATTTAAACTTCCAAGAATTGATAGTTAAACTTACTTTTTAATCGGCATTAATTAAAATGCGCCATTACGAAGGGATTCTCTACTCGGAAATACAAAGGCCAATTTGGAAATTAAAACAACTTTGTAATTTTTGGAAGAACTTAAAATGTACAAAATTGCACGTGCATAAAATGACAATGACTAATTTTCTTTAATCATGTAATTATTTCAACAACAATTAGTAACGTGAACGCTGTGTGTGGCGGAGACGTGTTCCATTTAAGAGGCTCCCACAAATGATAATTTTCACATATTGCAAATCTATTGCCGGCTTTGTTTTGAACACACCGATTTGAATAATGCTTACGCTGCCATGGTAAGCCATCAATGGAAACTTTCGTACTTAACGTGATTACGTTTTAATATATGCAACAAATATCAAGAGAGTTATGACGTGGGATCTTAGGTCGGTAATTTTGTTAATTAGATTCTGTATGGCTAGAAGTCAGTATTTTTTGTGAGAGCCCTGTAATTTATTGGTATATCCAATCCCGGCGACATTTTAAGTTGTCCGTAATTAATGTATAGGTTATGACAGGCTTATCTGCAGATATAGGTTAAATTTATTCATATTAATCTGGCTTATTATCAGCCCCTACTTTAATAAGCAGTTTCAGAAATTATATCAGAGTATTTTAGTTGATTTATTCCAGTTAAAATTTATGCAAAATCCTTTAGGATTCGCCTGCTTCACGTCGATGCGAAATTTGTATAAAATATGACATTCGAAATAATTTGTCACTTTCCTGGAAACATGAAACGATCGTTAACTGGAAGTTAATTGTAAAGGCAGCACAGTAACGTCACCGTTTAAGTGTTTAAAAACCTTCGTGAAGATATTTTATAAAGAAAAACAACATAGCGGAACTCTAAAACAGCTGACTCCTTGCAGTTTTTACCCTTTCAATTCTTTCTTCTGACATCCAATTACAACACGGATCGTGCTTGAACGTCGCTATAATTCACTCGCATCATTTGTACTGGACTCCCAATATCTCCTATATCGCCTTATTAAATCCAATTCAAAGAAATGAACTGCATACAGCCAATGGCAACAATGAAATATTATTTTATAAATATATTTATTGTAAAAATTTTGGTTTTCAATTAAGGATACTCTTTTAAATGAGGCATATTCTGGTTTGATACCAAATATAAGAGCAATATACAATAAACGACATGTCGAATGTCGGGTGGTCGGAGTCGTCCAAATAGGCGTCGCATTCGTTTAAACAACTTTTGTTCTTTTAAATCAGTAAATTACACTATGTTACAATACCCGTAATAAACAAATTAGGATTTTTTTTAAATACAAACCTTACCACCTTGGAATAAAGGCTGTATTAATAGTATCAGAATATTTCTTAATACGCTATGTGACATGTTTGATTGATGATGACTGCGCGATTGTTTCATAAAATGTTTTACACACGAAATTCAACTTTATTACTTCGAAATTTCAGTTTGTCATAAAAATTACCTCGCCATGGGATGCTTCTACTTTTTTTTATTTTACGGTCGCTTGATTTCGATAGAGATAAAATATCTTTTGAATTCACTGGGGATGTAATAAATTGTACCTTAGTTAGTCCCACTGTATGCTACTATAAACCGTAAAATCATTAAATTAAAAATCAAAATGTTCTGAATTAAAATGATTTAATAATTGTTAAAGTTTATTGCATGGACGGTTGTGTTTCACTAGACCAAACATTACAAAGTAAATTATTATTTATATATGACATTGACATTGACATTAATATATATGTGTATTTTTTTAATATTTTTATTGGTCCAAAATATGTGTAGGTGCAGTGAAGAAATAAGAAACATTTTCCTATTATAATATATATATACAAATCTTGTTATTTAAAAATGAAGTTAATAAATTCGTATGACATACAATATTTCCATCTTATAGTTAAGCCACTTCGTAATTTTAAGGCTTAAGTTTGAAATTAGAACCTGATTTCCATAGATATTATTTATATTTCACATATTGTGTTCATATAATTTTTAATTATATACTATGAGGAAAAACATTTGTTTGTCAGGTAAAATTAATGATTCCCCATGCCAAAACAGGCTAAATAAGGATTACATGCACATAGCTCTGTTTTCCTAGAAGTTTTATGAACGTAAAAGTTTCCATCGTTACACTAAATACGGAGTGTTAACAGTTTTTCGTACATAAATCCTCACACATTATAGTATTAACGTTATTGAAAACGTTTAAAAGTTATTGAATGAGAAACAGGAAACGCTTCGTATCTAAAGTAACTATACTAATTTGGAGTATGCCTACTGATTGAAACATACTGTCTTTATCAATTAAAACTTTATACTTGATTAAAATAAGAATTTTTCGATTTTAAACATTGTCTTTACTTGAAGTATTTTTTTTTCATTATACAAGTTTAATAAAGAAAAATTGCAAGCAAACATTACGTTTATTCTGTTGTTAGATTACTTTTTGCTAAATAAGACTTAATCATACTCCATTTTTAACCTGTATTTACTTAATATAATATTTTATCCCAAAAGATTAAAGATCGTCTGTTGGGTAGGTAGAAATTAAGACATTTAGAAACTTTTATATGAAAAAAGTTCTTGAATCATAACTCTTCTAACTTGCTTTCTAACGTGAATTAGGTTTTGAAGTTTACAAGTTTCAAGATTATAATGAGATAAAAAAACTCCGTTCTCTTACTTTGAGCATGTAAATAACATATTTTTATTCTAGTACCAAAAATTTAAAAACAAAAATAGGTAAATTAAAGTAATTTTAACTTCTTATTTTTGTAATCAAAATTTACGTAGCTTTTAGGCTGACGGCTTTTGGGTTGGAATTTTGTACTTTTGGAAGTAGTATCTCGACTGGGATGTGTCCTTGAATTGAAACTGACTTGAATTGCTGACGTAAATTGAAAATTGACTTGAAACCATTTTATACAAGCCTAAATAGAAGAGGGAACATACTTAGCTCTTTATTTGAATGTGGATAGTGCCTTTCGTCATTTCTCGGTTCTAAATCGAGAGACAAAACTTCTCATCATTCCATAGATTCACCGTGCGGGTACCGGGTGATCGTAGCAGGGAGAGGAGCTCTAATAGCGCCGGGGACTTGTGACCCAGGTGTAGGTATAAGGGGCCCCTATCTAACACGCATTAAACGCTCAGCTCCACTTTCTAAGCCCCTCTCTCTAACTAACTTCCAAATGAGAAAATGATAGTCTGAGGTTGTCAATTCTATTAAAACTTTCTTTTCTTAAAATCTCATAACTTTTACCCATTTTTATGTTAAACACAGAAATTACACTAACTGTTTTTATTTATTAATCTTAGATCTTGGTTTTGGCATGATTATGTATGTATATTATTCATTTAAACATTATATCAAGAAAGGAAACTATGTTAACATTATTTATCTTGTTTTGCTGTCCATGCTGTGGCTACATACATCTCTACTTAGCAGAATATAAAAATGTTATTAGGGTTCACATAAAAACTAAATAAACAGCTATTTGTACATTTATTTTCAGCCTTAACCTAAAATAGTACTACAATAATCAATATTTTATAGGGGGAACCATCTCTGTGCACCATCTAATCTTATAACCTCTCCATTCAACATAGGATTTTCTACAATGCTGGTCACTAAATGAGCAAACTCTTCTGGCTTGCCCAGTCTTGAAGGGAATGGCGTCATACGTTTGATGAATTCTATCATTTTCTCCGGCAAATACGATACCAAAGGGGTTTGGAATACGCCTAAAAAAATACATATATTCTTAAATTACCCATTAATATTTCACAGACATGCAACTTTCATATTGGATAAGAGCAACCTAAAATTCATATAAAATAAATAAAAAAAGTTATTATTAATTTATGTATTTATATATGATTATATCAATAGCAAGCAAATTTTAATAGCATAATATTATCCAGAAGTGTTCAATAGAACTTTATTAAATTCGTAATATGTGTATTATGCTAAGTAGCAAGTTTTAATGACAGAATCTAATAAAGTGGTCTACCCACATTATACTTGGCATTATAACATAATTTAACAATACATAACACAGAACTAACCGGGTGCAATCGTTACAACTCGAATTCCCTGAGATGCAAGATCTCTCGCCAACGGTAATGTCATTCCTATTACAGCTGCCATTGATGCGGCATATCCTGCCTGGCCGATGTCCCCTTCATAAGCTATTGTCGCCGCCGTATTAACTATAACACCTCTCTGACCATCTTCCGTTGGTGTGTTCTTACCCATTAATCCTACAGCCAATCTTATAGTGTTAAATGTACCAAGTGCGTTTACCTGGGGATAATATAATACATATAGTAAATCGGTATATCTTATTAAAAATCCATAGAGTTAAATATTATTTCTTTGACAGATAATTATTTCATAGGAATTATGACTACTTTTTTATCATGCTTTTTTGACAGATTCAAGCTTAATTTTAATATAATATACATATACATGATTTATTAGACAACTTTAAGAAACATTTTAAGTATTGATAGGATCAAGATCAAAATCATTTATAAGAAAAATACACTTATCCACTATGCAATATTGGGAATCGTACATTAACACATTTCTCAAAGTACTCCATTCCGCCAGGTTGGTCTTTGTTAAAGTTGTAAACTTGATTGGTTTGCGCAAAACCAGCACAATTCACTAACGTATCAAGTCTGCCGAATTTTGACTTTGCTATTTTAAGAGCATTATTTACATCCACTTCTGAAGTCACCTGAAATGTATTTTTTATATCATAAAAAATGTATAATTTTGGAACAAAACAACAAATTTCGAACAAAAAATTACTTACACAACCAACAGAGACTTGCACATCTTCACCGAAATCTTTAGCCACTTCCTGCGCCCTTGAACCTTGGATATCAAGAATTACAACTCTGCCTCCATTCCTAGCTAGACGTTCTACTGTCGCTTTACCTAATCCCGACGCTCCACCGGTAACCAAACTAACCATGCCCTATGGTTAGGTTATAGTTTTGTTTACATTCTTAAATAAACAAATATAAGAAATAATTTGAGTTTAAAAACTTACCTTCAGCATGTTTTATAGATTTAAAAAAAAATTGTTTTATTAATTGTTTATTCTCACAGAATTCTCTATTTCTATCTCATAAAATGTTTTTCAATATCGCTTAAGTATTAAGTAAAATTTGACTTTGACAGTCAAATTAACAAGATTCGTTACTCGGACCAAAATCTACCAATGCTTAACTTAAAATTTTATTTAAAAAACAATATATTTATTTTAATAACTGCTTCATTAATAGTTACGAAATATTAATTTTTTCTTTTAATGAACATTATGTGTATTTATTATCTTTGTGTCTAACTATCCGATAACACTCAAACAAAAAAAACAACAATGCAAATGGTGGCGGCTTAGGGTATTTCTTTTTCTTTTTATAACACAAAAGTAGTAGAGTTGAAGTGTTTTTTATAAGAAAATGAATATTGGTGAAGATATACTTCTAAAAGGCTATGTAGCCGGCCTTTCCGTCTAACAAAATACATTTATGTATCTCGAAATTTTAGCTACTAGTCCTTTTTTGTCTCAAAGGTGTTGTTAAAATTTTTAAACTACATTTTTACATAAACAAAACTTTGAAAACAAACACGCTATGGCTAAAGTAGAACCTCCACTTTTCATACTTCCCAAAAAGCGTAATGGAAAGAAACCAAACCCTGTAGCAGGCCATGTTGATCACATTATTACCGTTCAGGTTTGTGAACTTATTTACTTTAACAATAGAATTAAGATTATTTAGCTATTTTCTTAAACTTATAAAAATACTATATCTTGACAAGTCAATTTTATTTATCCACGTAGTCTTTATATCAATAGTAATCCAACGTTGTGTTTCATTCAGGGAGCGGCAGAAAATGAATTGCCAACTAAATACATAAATGGTTTATCGCCGGTTACTGAACACGTAGTAAACGGTATCATACATTCCACTATGGAGGGACTCAAATCAAACATGAAAATTAATCTGCCAATAATTAATGATGTAAACGACGAATTTACTAACGACTCTGCACCTCAAAATGATCAAAAGACACAAAGAAATGGCTATCAACCATTATCCACAATTCATGGCAGTCGTGAAATTATTGACCTATCACCGATATATGAGAATTCCTCAGATGCTTGCTCAAGTCACGGCGACTTGAGAGAAATTAATGAGAATGAATTACAACGCAGTTGTAAAGTCCTCAACAGTGAAAATTATGAAAGTTCATGTCCCACACCTAACAGCCTATCTCAGACCCAATCAGAAAACAGTTTTGAAATGGGCCCACTTACAGACAGCCTTAAAAACAGTGCTAAGAGGCGTAAGAGGGTTAATATTGTTGCTGGTATAGTTGAAACTGACAATACCGACACAGAAATTACAGCTTTAAGAGTGGAATCTGAAGGTTCGATATCACCTGAATGTTCTTTGTCTGAAAACAAAGATGGTTATTTGACTATGACAGGCACAATTAAGAGAGGAAAGAAAAAGGGGCAGAATGTAGATGTGAAACTTAATATATCACGGGAGGAGCTGGAAATTATTGAAGCCGCAATTGTGGCTGATGAATATAACAAGATGGATGTATCCAAATGCTCCCTATATAATGGACCCCATATCTTCATATTCACTCTCATTTGTATACCATTTGTTGCCATAATATCTGCCACATACTCCTTCTATATAGGCACTATGGCTTGGTACAACATTTTTACTCATGTCACCGAAGATTTCAGCTGTATCAAGAAGGTGTTTTTTGCACCGCTTGTGATATTGTCTTATCCATTTCTGATAGTAATTTTTACAGTCATCCTCGGATTGTATGCTGGTATCGCACAACTAACTTTCAGCGGAACAAACTGGTGGAAGGATGTGTCTGATTTTGAGAAGGGCTTTTACGGTTGGCTTTGTAATAGTCTAGGTATGTCCGAATGTAGTCCTTACGAAGTCGTCGTTCTGATGGATGTCAAGCAGTAAGCACGTCAGCATATAATTAAGTTGTGATTTTTATATTATACATTTTAAAATACTTCCAGCTACAAATAATACTGCCATATTTAAATTATTAGAGGCTTAGTTATAATTTGTAAAGCAACTAATCTAGTCAGAAGTAATTTAAGCTAAACATTCCACTCTACATCACACATCAAGTTTTCTATTTAGCGAAACGAAAACGGGAGCAATGATGTCACTTTTATAGAAATTTTAATGGGCGTTTTTGAATTCTATATTTAAGAAAGACTGGTTTAAAAGTAGGGATAAAAAACTAGTCACGTAATCGTTACACAAAATGGGCAGCTTAATAGAAGATAAATTTTCATAGATTAATTTAGCCTACATTTTCATATTATCTGCATGTTCGAAAAGATTTAATCATAGAAATTTTTATTATGCAACCAGATATTTTATTGATCTCATTTTAATGTTTCTCAGTTTATAGGGAATTTTATATAGAAATGAATGTACTCATATCAATCTATATATTGGAATTAAAATTATAATTCTAAATATACTAAGGATGCACTATTATAAGAATAGCATAGGTACAACACTAAGAGAAGGTAAATCATAATCGTATATCTAAACGAAACCGTAACATGTTTTGCTTAGCATAACTTAATTTGATGCTTAGCAAGATTGTATCAAATATTGAAATAAATTACGCAATCATTATTCATAGTATAAAGACTGATGTATTCTAGTCACTATTGTGTCCATTTTCTATGTAATAAAACATTTTACAAAACAATTTGTTTTACTAAAACATAATCTACAATTAACATATAATTCAATCATGAAGTATCTTTTGGTTGACTCTGTTCTGATTTTGGTTCCTTTACTTCCTTGTCTATTCTTTCCTTCGCACGGACTATTTTCGATTGTAAATAAAAGGAACCCCCTTTCGTTTTGTCATTAACGTTAAATAAGTGTTCATAGTTATTCTTGATTTTTTCTGGGTCGAGTTTTTCAATGTTGAGTATCTGCATGGCCTCTTCTAGAGTAAGACCTGTTGAAGCATTTGCAGCCGCTCTCCTTGCACCTTCCTGTCCTCCGCCAGCCCTTTTAGCTGCTTCTTGCGATGCAGCTAGTTCCTGCTTGAGAGCTCTAGCAAAAGCTCGCCCCACAACTTGAGCCCCCAGAACTATGATTTGTGCTATGTACTTTGCCATTCCTAATTAAAGAAATGAAATAATTTTGAATTATATTCTCTCATTACGTTACGAGTAATCTCTAAATTTTATAGGTTATTGTATTCAATGTCAGACGTCAAAATAGTAAATTTTCACAATGCCAGAGTAAAAAAACTATAAAGTAGCTGAATATTCGGTTCTATTTAAAATGTTAAATAATAAGAATGGACTTAGGCTAAGTTTTAAATTATTAATATGCATTTTAAGTATTTTGTTTCTAAAAAGTTTTTACATATAAGGGTTCGTCTTTATAGTTATATCTAATGACTTAATAAAAGAGAAAACTTAAAAAAATAAAAGACATATTTTGGTAACAACCTAATTTAATTGCTGAAAATACATATGAATATTATTTATTCCCTAAAGCAAATGGCACAATTTTGAAATTTACTTCACTAATTTTCTATTCCATGATAAATATAAAACTATATGTATGAAGTTACAGTCATAATGACATATTTATTATCAGAAAAGAGTAAAATGTTTCTTAGTGAAGGACTCATGTAATTATTGGCAACAAATTAAAAAAAAATCGACATTTATTCGATTTCCTCAAATTCATTCATTTACATTACCAGGAACTCTATTGTTATACATGAATTGTTCAATCAAATATCTTTACTCTAAACTTGTTTTAAAAAGAAATCCATTTTAGTTTATAATTTTTCTTATCAAATAAACTTAAAAAATTGCGTGAATTCGTTTTTAAATAATAATCGACAAATTAGTGTTATTCGATTTTTGACATATCAATATTTATATCGTTGTTTGAATGATAAGTGTCAATTTTGTGATGGCCACGCTTAAGACAGATATTATGTTATGTGTTCATATCGAGCATTAGAATTAATTGAGCAACAGGAAGAGAAACAAGTCGCAGTTTGCATCAAAGGAATATTCAATTACTACCTGCAGTTGTGAAAAATTAACAAATTTTATTTAAGGAGACACAATAGTCAAAATGACTCTAGGAACCTATAATAGGCATCAAGCCGAACGCAAGAAGTGAGATTTATTTACGTATTTAATGCATTTAAGAAAAAAATAATATTTAATATTGTATTTCTTTTTTCAACGCAGACAAGCGGCTCTTGCAGCGGCTTTCCCTCAGGGCATTCGTTGCCAGAAGTGTTTGGAATATGGGCATTGGAGTTACGAGTGTAAGGGGAAGCGTAAGATACTTGTACGTCCATCCCGATCGCAAATATTGAAAAAGAATTTGCAATCAAAGCAAGAAAGTGCTTGCAGGTAAATAAAATGAATAATTAATATCTCGATTTTTAGAAACAGTGTACTCCTATCTGTAAATTAAATATTATTATATGCCTCTTTTAAATATCTATATTTACTGCTATATAATTGCATAAGTTTAATTTGTCTTTAAATTAAAGTACATTTAGTTACAATATATCTGATATTGAGGGTGGATTTATATTTTATTTAAATTTCAACTGCCTGGCTACCATTTAAGAAAACTACCCTCTATTATGAGTTTGTTTCAAGAAATCTTTTAATTAAATGAATTTTCAGCAATGGAAAATGCAAAGTTCCAAACAAAAAGAAAAGGCAATCTTCAGACTGCTCAGATTGTTCTGGAAGCAGCTCTTCGGGCAGTTCCTCTGATTCATCATCAGGCAGCTCAGATTCCTCTGACAGCGACAGCAGCAGTGACTCTGAGAGCAGCAGCAATGGTAGCAGCAGTGGCTCCGAATCTTGCAGTGATTGTTAAGCTATCATATAAAGGAATCTTCTCCAAGATGCATATTCCTATTCAATTGTCTATATTATTTATTTTTCTACTTGTACCCTTTTTCTTAATGAGTTCTCTTGCTTTCCGTGTATATAATTTTTTAAATTTCTTAAAATTTTTCTTAATTCGCCGGTAAGTTTTATATGATGCTGGTCATTTAAAATTAGTGTAAGTTATGTGAATGCTGGCGATTTTAATATTTCGCCAACATTATATGTTATGATTGCTGATGAACTAGGTTTTATTCTGTGACTTCAGTTGACTCTAGTTGTCTTGTAAAGAATTGTTGTAAGTTAGATGTATTGTTTATTGGTAATGAGGGTGAAATTTGTCTTAAGCTAAAAATGTCTCCGATATGTTGGTGTGATTTTAATTTAAGAAATCTTTTTAACAATTACAAGTCTAGACATGCATAGTTTCGAAGCTGTACAAACATGCTATTTGTAGTGTTTAAAATATGATTGTACCTTATTAAATTTACACTTAATTTTCTTATAAGGACTGTATGTAAAATGTTTTCTGGAGTAAATTTTTTTTTTTTTAATTTAATTAGACATATGGAATTTCGAGAATGAAAATTAATTAAAGAATTTGGATATTAAATGTGTATTTATTTAGAAAAATTATCGATTACATTCATGTCACAATATTAACAATTTGTACTAAGGCACAGTTGAGTTGTGTAGAGCTAGGTGGGGCACGTTTATCAATAAAGTATTGTCGATTTAATTATCACTTATAATTAGACAAAAATATGTAAAAATCACAGTTGACCTTATATTTAATGAATAAAAAAAAACTTTTACATGACATTTCAGACAAACTTTGACTATAAAAGTAATGTGATGCAAATAGTTAATCATTGATATATCTGACTGCATTATAAGATTAAAATCTAGTCAATTGAAACTTGAAATGCTGAGTAAAAATTACTCGACAGTAACTTGAACGAAGGATTAATGATCTGTATATAATTATTTCAAGCATATTAGGTAAAATTATTAGTTGAAAGGATTTGTCTATCCAGCCTTTCTATATCAATCACTTATATTTTTGTAATATCGAGATTGCCTTATAGTAATACATAATGTTAATTCAAAGAAAGCAACAGCAAACATTAATTAACCGATGGCACTTCCGGCAGAGTGTGAACAATGACTTTCCGTTTAGCATCATAACTGAAGTTATTCATTTTAAATATTCTACTATCATAGAAAGGTTTGAGATCCGTGATATTGATTTGTCTTGCTCTTTCTGTTAAATCTCGCTCCGATATCTCTATGGTCGATTGGGAGTGATTATGCAAGCCTCGCATATATGCTAGCTGGTCCATTGTGAGTTGTCTTAAAATGTAATACAGTAGTTCACTGTTATCTTTCTTGTATGATAGGTATTTTTGGAAGGTCTGTCTCATAGCCCGCATCACACTGTACTTTTGTGTGGCCACAAAGCTCTCTAACATGGTTCTGATGGCTATGTTAACGTCTTGCTCGTTTACAGCTGCTCTTAGATGCATTCTAGCATGGGCCTCGGACATGCGGATTACTGTGAACATATAATAATAATAATTTTCATATACTAAGTGATATATTGATTTGGACAAAGGTATAACGGGAGGTTTGGTATGATAAATCAATCTTATCTTTAACTTATGATGTAAATTCTATTTTTTTATACTTGATTTATTGAATATTTATTTATGTCTCACATTTTTTTTTTAAATATTTTTATGGATCAAAATTATATGCCTTTGTCTGGTCATTCAGTCAATTGAAAAAAATAATCTTACCAGATTCAATATGTCGCACAGTGATGGGTAAACTGCCTGTGGCTAACGACTCTTGTCTTAGCTGGCTGTACATTTTCGCTACTTTGTCTTGATCCATATTCTAAAAGAGATAGAGAATTAATACTAGCTATTTCACAGTATCATTATGGAGTTATAGTTAACTTTACTTGGTTGTCATAAAATTTGTTTTAGTTATCAACATGATAATAGTTTAGTTTCTATTCAATATTTCATTAAAAACTTCCTTTCGCGTTTCTAAGAATCAACTCGTAAAAACAATTAATCAGTAGATGTCTGATGGGTGTAATAGTCTTCACAGAGTAATATCTAGAAACTAGTATGGCATCACCTATTAATTATTACATTATTTACATAATTACTAAGCATGAGTCTATTGTGATAGCTCTGTCTTTTTAAATAATCTGTGCTTGTGCTTTACGACGAATATAATTTTCTTCACATTTAAAATTTTCTTTTAAATTTACTTATTATTGCACTCCGAGGTAATAAGCAATAAATAAACTTAAAATGTCATAATTAGTGAAATTAAGAAAACATTTTCGCCCAAAGCAGTTTAATGGTTTTGCCTTTCATAAAAAAAAATCTCCCGCGATATTTTCGACCTTATATACATTTTAATATATATATATTACCGTGAGCTTAGGATGAATATTCTCCCGCGAGTAGACAATGTATTTCTTCAATAGATCCTGTGGCAATGTGAAATCGTTTTCAACTGTAGTATCCTCGATAGTAGTACCGCGTTGCGTGGGGTGATGTCTTATATGAGAGCTCACTACGAACCTAGAAATAATATTTATAATAAGTGCAAAGTATTAAAGTATATAACAACATGTATGGGAAAGTAACATTAAATTTGACGAATAGTATTGAATTAATTCTTAAAATTATATTTTAAACAATGCAGAAATGGGTGGATAATAGTTAAAATCTAGATTGAATTGGAAACTGTACAATGATAAAAAAATATTAAGCATCTTATTAAAAAACGTAACGGGTTATATATTATTAAAAAAAAAATGAACAAAAAAATCACATATTAAAATTGATGACTTAAGTGGTGACTCAGTAGAACTAGATATAACGAAAGTCGCGGGTTTGAGACTAAGTGCAGCTCTTATAAATATTATTTTTTATTGTAAAGTTATACATTAAATATACTTACTTAGCCAGATGCGCGTCTTGCATAGGATCTGCCTCGTCTCTCACGACACACAACACGTCGAAACGAGATAATATCGGCTCAGAGAGATTCACGTTCTCGGTGAATGTCAGCGACGCGTCGTAACGCCCGCCGATAGGATTGGCCGCTGCTATTATAGAACATCTAGGAAAACACCAAGGAGGTTAATTTAAAATTATTGATAAACAATTATTTAAAGCTGGCAACATCGAAAAAATAGGCGCGAAAAGTAGCCATGGTTTTAGTAGAAAAAAAAATTACCAAGAGCTTAAGGAGGATAATCCGTCGGAGGGTATGAAGGAATGACTGAATTGTAAATACTTATATAATAAAAATATTTTGTCCTTTGTCTCAATACTTTTTGCATCTATTAAGTCATTCTGCATTAGCTAGAATACCGTTTATAACGTGGATACCACGAACATTTATCTTTTCAACTGTTCAGAAATGTTTGTAATAAATAAATGTATGTATGCATGCATAATATAACACGTATGCATATGCATAACACACCTAGCATGTAACGATGTAACAATTCCAGCCTTAGATATAGATATAGATTGTTGTTCCATCGCTTCGTGTATAGACGTACGATCTTGATCGTTCATCTTATCGAACTCATCTATGAGACAGACTCCGCGGTCAGCCAGCACCAGCGCGCCGGCTTCCAATGTCCAATCTCTGTAATAAAATTAAAATTTTTAAAAAATCTTTTAAATTTAATCTTTATCTTTTACAATAATTGTTCAGTTTCTTTACAATACATAACGATGTCAGCTGAAAACTCTAACTTTTTCATTAATTTCGCAAATACTTTGAATGATAAGTTTTGTTTTGGTTGGGATTCGAACTTGTATACCTTGTCATATCTTGTCCTAGCCGCTTTATATATATATAATATTTCTAAGGTTGCAAGTTCGAATTTGCTGGTGTCAATGAATTGAGCAATTTACGTTAAAAACAGAATCGCACAACCATAACTGAAATAATTGATTTTATTGTGAAAAATTTACCTGGTTGTGGGATTTTTTCTTACATAAGCCGTGAGACCAACCGCGCTAGCGCCTTGACCGGTTGTAAATACGGCTCTTGGAGCTATCTGGAAATGTATACTATATAAATATACGTTAATTAGTTATTGGTTTAGGGTATAGCGTTTCACTGGGAACCAGAGGTCTAGACGAACAACGATATTCACTAATATGTATATTATAATAAGATTTACATATTTAAACTTATACAAAAGTCGTGGTGGCCTGGAGGTTAAAGCCCCGCCTCTCACAAGTGAGGGCGCGGGTTCGAAACCTGGCAAGTACCAATGAGATCTTTTCATATGTACTTTCTAAGAGTATTTAGACACCACTGACGGACGGTGAAGGAAAACATCATGAGGAAACCTGGTCTTATAATTTCAAATTATAAGCTTGAAATCGCCAACCCGTCTTGAGCAAGCGTGGTGATTAATGCTCTAACCTTCTCCGTGTGAGAAGGGGCCTTTGCTCAGCAGTGGGCTCTCCTATAGGCTGATGATGATGATTAAAACTTATACTATAAGTATGATACATTTCTTGTTTAGTATCAGGAACCTTCTGGTTTATAGAATAACGTAAATTACGTTACACGTAAGAATTTTATCCACACATGTGACGCCCGGCGACGTCCGTTTAATTTTCGATATGTTGTGTACAAGTAACAAATTAATTAGTACTTTATTATGAATGAAAGATCCAAGCGAAGTTACCTTCTCCGTATATTTGAGGAATTGCGACTTAGCCGTCCCCGGATCTCCGCATATTAAAACGTTAATGTCGCCTCTTAATTTATGTTTCTCGCCTGGAAAATATTCAGTGTTACAGTAAAATCAAAATTATTATTTTTTATTAAAGAAATTATTTATGTATAATAATAATTATTATTTACCGGGATTTTTAGGTTCGCCGCCAAACAAAGCGAGCGCCAAACCTCTTTTGATATAATCATAGCCGTATATAGAAGGAGCTATACTCTGTACAATTCTTTCCCCTATTTGTGGGTCTTTTGACAGTTTTAGGATGCTGGCAACATCGTCATCAGTGAGAGATTCAACAATGTGCTTGCAGTCCTTAACTACTATGTAGTTCGCTATAATAACAGTGGCGAATACTGGGAAACCCTGTGAATAAGGATTTTTTTACATTTTTAAATTATCCTATTGATTATAAATGCGGAAGGTTCAATACAAATTGGATAATGTAATGAATATTACATTTTATTTCACACACCTGGCCAAGTTACAGTTATATATAAGAAATCGAACTAAATGATATGTATTTTATAAAATTTAAATTATCCGAATGACTATCTATCATACATTTAAACTTCCATCAACATCGGTCCAACCGTTTCAGAGATTAGACGGAAAAGACGGGCAAAAACTATAATAAAATGTATTAAGCGGTTATTTTAATACAACAAACAGACATACAAACTTTATTTACTTGTATAACTATAATAATTAGCTTAGGGCTTTGTTTATCAAAGACAAATAACATTAAATACTAAGTTACATATTTGATCCATCACAGGTCTTCTTTAGCTGGTTATCATAGTTATTTATTATGAAGATTAATGTTACCTGTTCAGTATTAAGTGATCCATCATAATTATTTGTGTAGATCCCCGTTAGGTCTACCTCATCTCCTGGCTTGCATCTATCACAGAGATCTGCTAACAGTACACAGTCCTTACTCCTCGGTATACGACCAGCTGGAATCCTTCCAGGTGATTCCTGGATTGTAACCTTCTGATAGTTTCTATACACGGTTTGTTCCATATTAACCTGCAAATATATACAATGAAAAAGAGATACTTACTATCAGAATATAAAATCAGATTTTTAATTTAGCATGAACACCTCGGATAAATTTAAATCCACATATATGTGTAATGTAGTTTTAACTGTCTTTCAGAACAGTTTATTCTGTATGAGTTATTTGATGTCCCAAAAAAGGTTCAGTTATGACATATTGTATGTATGTAGATATGTTTGTGATTATATCAAAAAGTAGAAAAAATATAATGAAAAAATCATCGAAACAAACAGGATTCGAACCCGCAAGCTCTGAAAAATTACAACCCAGTGGCTTTGATTGATCTTTGAGATATTGCGATATAACTTTAATTTTAATTTAATTTTCTGAATTAATGTATGTGAGGATTTTTAAAAGAAAAATTACTCATAAAAACGATTAACGTACTAAATGTCTTAAGTAACCCAATCATGATTTATGTACTCACCATAAAAGGTCCCGAGCTCTGACACTCGGGACAAGACCCCGGTTTGACTTCAGAATTCTGAGACTGGACGAATGGTCCCAATATATAGCCACATCTGTTACAATCGTATTTGACCACGGACAGCTGCGGCAGCACCCCAGTAGTGGCCGTTATAACGCCCACGGTGCGCACCAGCTGGTTCAGATGGAGCTTCCTGAACGTCCTCAACTCTTCTATGAGAGGAAGATCAGCGATCCGCACATGTACCTCTGAGGTGACGCGCTCGTAGCTCGGGAATATCTGGAGTACTATGTCTTTGGCCACTTCGTCGAATATTTGCAGCATCTGAAACGGTGCCTCGGGTAGGAAATAGGCTAGCACCTGTTCCCGTCTCGCCAACACATCGAACTCCACGTGGAATGAGGCCTGATTGTGTTCGCACATCCTACGTATTCTTTCTTTGTACACGTATTGGCCTTTCGTGTTCGTGTAGGTGCGGAGGAAATTCTTGAACCTGGAATTTTTTTTTTTTAAAGTATACTATGGTTATATATATGTAAAAATGTTGTAAATACATGAAACCCGCTATTAAAGCTTTCAATTTTGCGGTATTTATGTGTAATTTAAATCAGATTGAAATAAAAGAAAGTTTTTAATCAAAATGTCATTCTTAAATCCATATTTTAATTTTAATATATAAAGTTGTATTTATTTATACAGCTTTATATTCTTGTTAATTATTGTATTACAAGACTTCTCATTTACTATTGCTAAGCACCAACTATACCTTCTCTTTTATACCGATCTCCCAATCCTGGTGTAAGAAATACATGACATTCCCATGGTCGGAGATGAAAGGAAATATATACATATATATTAATCTATAACTATAGCTTATAATAACATAATATATTTTTTATTAAATAATAACATTGCTGGCATATCTATGTTTCTCTTGCGTAATTTAATAATATAAATCATATTGTGATATTAAAATAAATAGAATTAATTAGCAAAATTTTAAACAGCGGCAACACAAACATAATATTAAATACTATGACATTATTTGTTACAAACTAATATACCTATTAGCGATCTCAGTACGAGGCCCCAACATGGAAACCCATTCTTTTGTGGAATATCCCTTGGTGTCTTCGAGGTTTTCAATACTTTCGATCCCCTCCATGGGTTCCTCCATCCCGGCCGCCTTCTCCGCGGCCCTCCGTCGTTTCGCACGAGGCGCGTCACTGCTGTCTTCATCCGATTCATCTATAATAAATATGAATTTATTGTGTTATACTTGGTTGGTACTGGTACGCAATAATATGATTTCAACTACAATGTAGGTCAATTTATTATATAAGGTTCTGTCATTCAGTTTTCCTACTTAGTACAATACATATATTACGAATTTAATGTAATTTTATTGGGCACTACAGTTTACAAGAGACAAGATTTTCTCATTTTTATACCATCATTGGTGAAAACAACAACACTTTGTTTATTAGTAAACTTAAAATATGTTTATTACTCAATAAGGTATTATAAAATATGTTTTGATTATATTATAAAAATTTATATATATATATATGTATACATATATAATTATATAGTTATATTTTATTTACCATATAACAAGTCCCTATCATCTCTCCGTATGCGTCCCTCATCTCTGTCCCGTCTCTGTAGCTCCCGTTCTGCGGCCACACGATCTTCAACCGACATGGCGTCATAGTCCTCCTCGTCCAGGTCTTCAGCATCATACCGATCCAACGCTGGCATCGGTCGGTAATCACTGGTATTGAGAAATAAAAGGACTCAATAATAAATGTTGATATCAAAATGATTGTGCTTCAATGAAATCAGTGGCTGTTGGTGAGGACAAATGTTATTGAATTTAGAATTCCAGATATATAATGAAATTATAGTTTCTGATATGCTGTACATATTATTGAAATCATCCATTTCTCTAAAATAGTTATAGATATGCGATTTTGAAATAATTGTCAATATAAATTATGCAATTTTGTTTTAATATGATCAATTAAATAAAATAATATGGAAATGTTGCAGTTAATTTATTAAATCATTAATTGTTTTTACCAGAATAACAAATGTATATTAAAGATTCACTCAATTACTTTAAAATAATAGATAATAATTATTACAATACGTATATATTCACAATTAAAACAGAAACGTCATGATACTTACGCTTCCATATTATCATTGAACAATTCCTCTCCATCTTCTTCTTCTTCATCAGCATTGTCACCCAAGATGGCTCCTTCATCTTCAAACATTTCGTACTCCCGAGCTGGCGATGTCATACGAGACCGCGCTCCATCTCTGTCAGACGGTGTATCAGGAATAGGAGAACTCTAGAATACAAATACATTTTAGTTTTTTCACCAGAAACCTAATATTGGTACTTATCACATAAAAAAACTTGGCAGCTATAGTCTCATCACAACACTTCCTTCACAAGTTTTGTTGGTTAACTTTGTTTCTATATTCTTAGAAAAGAACTTCTTTTGCTCAAAATTCTGTACTAACCATTTTTGTAAATGTAGCCTAGTATAAAGTAATGAATGATTTATGTATGAAGAATAACGCAATATAGAAAACAAATTTAAAATCCGTTATAAATTCTCATTTACAAAAGAAACGATATGAAAACATGTTTGATTTCAATTGTCAAAAAGAGCGCGAATTTCATACAACAGATAATGTTTGACATTGAATATGTAAATAACGTAGTCATACTTTTTAAACATTATTTTTAAACTGTTTTTTTTTAATTTTTCTGTGTATTCAAAATTATTGTAATATGTTATTTTAGTTCGCATTTAATATTATTAGATCGATTTATTAAACAATATATATATAAAAAAAATTAATTATTTCAGAATTATGTTCTAATGTGATCATTACTTTTACTTTTTATTTCAGTGTTGAGTTTATTGTCTCAAAGATTGCTTATATAACAATTAGTTATTAGGTAGACAGGTGCTTACCTATAAAAGCATATTAAGCAAACTTTATATTTGACAAATTGACAATTTACGTGGAGGTCTCTTATTTGACAAATGACAGCTTTATGGATACCTCAGAGCCGGAGAGTGGTCAGTTATTCACTGTTTAGTGTTTTAGAGTGGGACGTCGCAATTAAAGACAAAAATCCTGATCCAAAACAAATACCCGAGCAAAAGGGTTGAGATGTTCACATATAATTTTGCTATAATAATATGTCGGCTTGGTATTGGGGAGTGATTGCCTTAAAAGTGGTTTTTGCATTCACTTGTTTTGTTTCTTCACTACGTGCTGATGATACGGTGCAAAAATTGCCTTTCTGTAATCCCACAACCTCGAAAGACGCACCTAATTTCAACGAGTACGTAACTAAGAAGATTTTTGGTGCTAAAAATATTTTTGTTTTCTTATAAATATATTTTAATGATGTTTTGTAAACAAGTTCTGTTTGTATCATTTTGACATGAATGAGTCATAGGTTGGTCTACGAAAGTTTCAGGAACGCTATCCATAACTTGGCCTGACATGCTTAAACTTGCTTAAAACATATTTCTAGAAAATAGTTTTGTGATTTACCACTAATGAATATAAATTCGAATACAAGATGTATGAAAAAAATATTTGCACATTTTTTTACTACATAATTTTATTTTAATATGAATAATATACAGCATATAATGAAAAGTTAATGAAGTCTGATACCTTATATGATATATTATATCATATAATCAAAATATATTTATATATAAATAAATGAATGTTAATTTCAAAATAAAAATCATTTCAGCTTGCTGATTGTTAGCACTTTAGATGGAAAGATCTCAGCTTTTGCCACCGAAAATGGTATTAAGGCCTGGGATTTGGAGACTCAGCCATTACTGTCTTCTAATTTACATAATGTTGAGGTAAGATTTAATATAAGCCCTGATTGATAAAATTATTAATAGAACACTTATATTAGTGGTATAATTATTTATCATATATATTTAAAAATATATTCTTTCTACTTGATCGATGATTGATATATATATTTTATAAAATTTAGACTTAACCATATTTCAAAATTGTCTTTTACTTTTTTTTTCTAATCAAATGGATTCTAAATTTGAATATATTTTAAACATCACTGTAAAGAGATCATAAACAAATTATATTGTTTTTATTTATTCTATATATAATACAATGTAAAAAAGATATGTCGTGTTTGTTTATGGTATCAAAAGAATTAATATTAAATTTAAGTGAATTTAAAGTAAGTATTATTGCTGGATGTAGATGAGAAAATATGAATTTGAACCTATTACTATGGACTATTGAGTTCAAAATCTCATTTGTATTTATTTTTAATGATTTTGGATTTTCTTTTGGCTGTATCTGCTATAAATTTATATGTTACATTTTATTCCTCATTCATAGAAATTTTTCATAAAAGATTATAAAAAAATATAATAGGACCAGCTTTATCACAATATAAGCCCTAATTTCATAAAGTATCTTAAATTTCTACATATCTTTTAATGTTGATATAATTTTTATTGCATCATATTAACGGCTGGCAAAATCCACTTTGTGTCATGAGAATTGTTAGTATAATAGGATAAATGGTTAAGCCATAGTTCTCTGAACTACAATTTTCTACAATTCTTTTTCCTGATACGCTAAAGCTATTTAGAAAAAAGGATTTATTAAAATAAATAATTTTGCAGTTTATAATCTGTGCTACAAAAATCATGTTTTTGATTAATACAAAAAAAACCTATCCTGTTAATTAATAAGTAAAGTAATAAGTGTGTTTATCAAAGAGTAATGTATATATAAATGTGGTATAAAGTAATTACATACTAAGAAATATTCTAAGTATTTTCACATTTGTGTCGAACTTACAATATGATTAATTTCATATAGATCAAAAAATTGGCTAATACTATTAATGTCTATGAAGAATATCATAAAAAATGTTATATATATGCTACATATATAAAATGTTATTCCATTTTAGCTAACATCGGATGGAAAATGGGTGCGTCTAGTGCCGTCCCTCCGTGGCACTTTGTACAGTCTGAGCGGAGATTCGATTGAGCCCTTGCCATTTAGTGCGGAACAATTATTGTCTTCATCATTTAAATATTCTGATGATATGGTCATTGCTGGTATGTTGTATAAGTAAAGTTTATAAAAAACAATGCTCTTATTATAGTATACATATGTATATATATATATTTATTTGTGTGTGTGTGTGTGTGTGTAGGAAATTATGCATTAATACATTGATAATTGTATGACAATAAAAATGTTTTGTCTCATATGAAATTTATTATGAAACATTTAAATGATAATATATCTATCATTAATTATTATCAGGTGATGTTTTTAAGATTATTAAAATAACACAACTGACATCTACTATGTTTACATATTAAATATCTGGTTCTGATAAGTGCCTATATATATATATGTGTGTGTGTATGTGTGTGTATTACATATATATGTACATACTAATGAGTCCTTTACGCATACAGCCTAAGCTTATTATTAAAAATATACCAAATAGTCAATCATAAAAATTTTAATTAATTCATTGGTGTCAATTTAAATACGTCTTTGTGCTGGAAATGTTGTATAATAAATGACCTTTGACCTTTATAAATTAAATCAACCATTATATCATTGGTGTCCAAGGTGCTCGAGAGACATTATGGCTTGGCGTCGAAGCTCAATCAGGAAGTGTCATATATGAGTGCAGTTCGAGCGGATGTAATTCTGAACAACAGACGGCTGGAGCCGGCCGTGATATGATAGTGTTGAGGAGATACTCCACCACAGTGAGAGCTTTGGATCCTCGGTCTGGCAGTGAGAAGTGAGTATTGAAATGATAGGGAATTTAATAGATATTTTAAATCAACATATATATAGCTGTAGTATTAACTAAAACTATATTAAATTCACTATACATGTATGTATAAGCAAGACTGTGGTGGAACCTAATATAATGAAGAGATCAGCCTACGTTGTACTTGACATCATATAATTTTTAAACAATACCGACCAAGTATAACTAATACAAAACAATAGTGGTATAGAAATGACAATTTTTTTATCCCATTAATAATGCCTAATAAACATTCCTTTAAAAATCTTTAATCATGACATAGGTACATAGAATCGTTCAGTATGCCATTAAGTTTTCACGGCTCTTGTGTCATTTATTTCTCAGTATTGAAATCTCAAAATCAGTATTTTATAAATCAACAATATCTATTAATAATTTTGTTCTCTGACATATTTCTTAAAACGTAAAATTGATTTTAATTCGATTATAGTACAGATAATTTTTTATATCAGTGACATGTATTAATATATGTTGCTAATAAAGATCATAAGTTATAAATAATATATCAATGCAAATTTTTGGTTGATGACTGAATATAAAAAGTTTGTAAGTATTCAATAATATTGTGTAATGATTAAAAACTCCTTAGATGGAACTTCAGTGTGGCTGAACACCAGTTGACTCTGAGTCGTAGGGAATGTGCTGATAATAGTAAAGCTCGTGTGGTCGCTGTAGCGGTTGCTCTGCCGGATGGTGAGGTTGTTGTCAAGGATCCGGAAACCAAAATGGCCATTTGGCAACACAAGGTACTGTATTCTTGATATTAATAATGTACTCATGATGCAAAGCAATCATTTACATATCTAAAGACCTATTCTAGATTAATACTGGTGATTTTTTTTTACATAAAGCAATATAGATCTATATAGATTCTTCCTACATATTTACAGATGATGATGCAATAAATAAGTTTAATACAAAGAGGTTATATATATATATATATATATAATATTAATAAAGTTACTTATTGAATGTAGAAATACTTTTTCCAGTTAGAGGCTCCCGTAGTGAACATGTGGCGTCTTCAGGGAGGTTTATTGGAAAACTTGGATGTTTTTTTGGAAGCTTCCCAGGCTCTCGTTGAAGTCAACGCGCCCGCATATCCGTCATTGTATTTGGGAATCCATAACACACAAGTAGGTTCTTAAACATTTTAATTTTAAAATAATCCGACCATTGTTCTGTACATATATGACATTTATATTATATAAGAAACTAAGTCTGGCTTTCAACTTGGGTTGTATATATTTTATGAAAAAAAAAAATAAGAAGTCACATGTTATAAAAAAAAATATATAATTTACCGAATTAGATGTAAAGTTGAAGTGTTTTAGCTCTACATTCAAGAGAGCGCCATCTATGCGCGGAAGTTGGAAACAGCTGTAGTGACGAAGCCGACACCTTGGAAGTTGAAGAAATCCAGACCGTTGTTAACAGATGGCAGCACAGCTTTAACAGCTGTAGACGACGATAACTCGCTATCGGTGGTGAGCATACCGGGGAATATTGGGAATACAGGTAATAAATATATTGGCTGAATAATGCATATTATTTAAAATGAGAATAAATATGTTTTCACATTTTATTTACAATTTGTCTCCTAATATACGTTACAATACTTATCTTTTCCTAAATAAATAAACTATATACCGTCGGATCTGTATTAAGTTATAATATAATTGTACATACCATGAATTAAAGAGATAATATGTCCTAATTCTCCCATATATGACTATTAAACCTTATACTTTGCAATTACAGAAAACAACGGCTACTTCCTCTACCTCCAAGACACGTGTGACAAGTCCTTGCAAGTTGACGAGGAGATGATGCCGGACATTGTAGCTCCCAACAGCAGCGGTGATACAATGCACCACCATGTACACGTCCACGTATATTCCTTGTGGTTCTGGTGGAAGGAGGTACTGGTGATAGCTGTTAGTTCAGCATTATTGCTGAACCTGTTAATATGGCCGAGATTTTTCCCGCCAAAACAGTTAGCCCCCGCACCAAGAGAGAAGAGAGAGTTCGTTGTCGTCAGACACACGCATTTTGAGCAGAAACCGACCACTGAATATTCGGGACGATACGAAAACGACTTCACCACATTGAAGTATCTTGGTAAAGGTGGCTTCGGGGTCGTGTTTGAAGCTAGGAATAAGATAGACCATTGTTCGTATGCTGTTAAGAGGATCACGCTGCCGAGACGGTGAATGAAGTTTGGTATTAAATAAGTGTTTAAAATAAATTGATCACTAACGATTGTTTAAAGATGTATAAGTTTTGTTATGAGGCAAATGTTCTTGAAAAAAACTATGAAAATAAAGTAAAAGTCCTTATTCAGCAGAAAACTCGGTTCAGACAGTTTGCTCTAACGCTGTGTATTTGTGGTAATAATTACTTATACATTATGTTAATTTGTCAGTGAATCTCAGCGTGAGCGTGTACTCCGTGAGGTCCGGGCCCTCGCTAAACTGGAACACGAGCATATTGTGAGGTATTTCAACGCTTGGGTCGAGGAACCTCCTCCGCACTGGCAGGAGATGAGGGATAAGCAGCTTATGCAGTAAGTATATATCTTTATATATAAAAGACAGTCGTTTTACACTATCTGTAACACGAGATCTGGCCGAAAATAGCTGGAGGACCAATAAAAGGACATGGTATAATTTTCGTCCGATCGAAAAAGCAAAAAAATTTGTTGATATAATCGAAAGTTATCTACTGTCCTTAACGAGGAAGAGAGTTCGGTCAGTCGGCTATGCATTTCTAATTTTGAAACTAAAGCAGACGAAGTCGCGGGCAAAAACTAATATTTCAATAAAGACCGGTCACCATACACACATAGACGCTGTTTTAACAAAAATACATACAGTACAAGTTATCCCACCTCGACAGCGCGATTCTCGAGGAAGGTTTCAGTGTATAATTTGTTAAGTTTCTGTATTTACTTGTTTGTGATTTAATTTGTTGAAGATGTCGGGAAAACATGAGCCCTCTGAGAGGGCCAAGGGACCAAAACGCTGCCTAAAGTCTTTGAGATATAACAAAATAATATATGACGGAATTGTGTATCTTATATAGGTCTACAGTAAAGTCCTTGGTGGCATATGTCTATTCCTTAAGCATAGCATACTATATCCATTTTACAACTTTTAAAAATTAATGGAAAGCTATTTACATAAATACTGTATTAAGTCTTATCAAAATGAATTACTTCGTTTTCAAGCCTACATCACTATCTGTAAATAACTTTTTAAATCATTTAAATCGGGCGTACCATTTGAAAGTTATCATAATATAAGTTAAATAATTCTCAAAATTAAACAGGCTATTTTATATTTTTTGTAAAGAGTCCGTGCGAAGCCGGGGCCGGTACCTAGTATTTAATATAACTCATTATATACTATATAGAATCATAATGAGATTGACGACGTTAGCGAATATTCATTTAAATGAAACTAATATTGTTCGGATTTTTACGCGTTAGTTTATTTTTTGTTAAAACTACCCACATACTCCCGAAGTTTCGGTTACTATACAGCAACCGCGATCATAAAGACGAGATGTGAATGTCCAAATAATGCGTAGTAAACCGAAAGTATTAATTTCATTTATATAAAATCAGTTTCCAGTTTTGTCAAAATCAATGTCACATTTTACTGAACACCCTGTATAATGTGGTATATAACTTAATCGAATTTAAAAATGCAGTAAGCTGGTAATGTTTCAGCGACCTGGGAGGTGTGTCATTAGCGATGTCCGACGACTACACGTCCCCCACCTCGCCGCCCGCGCCGCACATGCTGTCCAAACCGTCCAAGGGCGACGTCATGCTGAACCTTCAAAAGTCCATCGACGATATGGACTACGGAAAAAAGTTGCCGGAACCAAGGAGGCTGAGGTTATTATTTAAAAAAAGAACATTAGGTTTTTATTGAAAAAAAGAACATTAGGTTTTTATTGAAAATAAGAACATTAAGTTTTTATTTAAAAAAAGAACATTTTGAAAAACAGAATCAAGGAAAGCACATGTCCATCCCAAATTAGCACTTAGTGTTTGTTGATGTTTTGCTATGTCATTTATACTCTGTGGTATTTCTTATATATAATACTTGATGTTCTTAAAAATCTCATATAACAAGCAGATCGCAAAGCTGCAACGATTCCTTCACCGTTGAATTCGATGATGGAGCTTCGAAGCCGCATTTGACATCGGAAAGTTCTAGAAGGGTTGACGTCACAAGTACAATCTCCAAGCACGCGGCCGGTGACAACGACGACTCTTTCATAGTGTTCGCTAATAGCAACGCGGAACGTTCTGGATTGTCCGAAGCTAGACCGGATGTGTCCAATAGGATATTGGAGAAAATCAAGGAGACTGAAGGATATAGAACTAGCAGCTTAGTTAGCCGTTCTAGGAAAAAGGTGAGTTATCCCGTGACCGACTATGTACAGTGAACTTTTTATGTCAATTCAATGAATAATTCGTATCCAGATTCCTCAAACATCATTGAATCAACAAGTCACAGTGTAGATGTATAAAATTTACTACTATAAATATCACCTCTTGAATACAATAGGTAGTTAATTTTACTCATCTTCACTAAATACTTGGATTCTTATAATACGAATGTTGCCAACAATAATAATAGTTTATTATGTTATTACAAGTTTTTCAAACACACATACTGATAGACAAATAGCGATAGATTGTGTATATATATATATATATATATATATATACACATATATATACTGTTAAAAATAATTTAGGTAGAACTTCCACTTAGATGTCTATTGCTCCACAACTCGTAACAGAATGTCCCCATCCTGTACTACATGCTATTTAATTATATTCGGTGTTAAAATTATTAAGGCGAGGGTGAGCTACAATTTTATACAGAGGGCGCTAGTTTCTCTCATAATAGTTTTCAGTAACTAATAAAAGATTAAATATTACTTAAACCATGTTGTAATTGTAAATCTTATAATCAATAAAGCATTTAGATATTTAAATTATTACAGAGAAATATAATTAACATCATTATAACTAATAAACAGATGGCGCTAACTAGCAATCGTAAGAATTCCCAATAGATTAAATATGAAGTAAATAACCTTAAGTTTGAGATTTAAATTATTCTAAACAATTATTACTAACAATACCTAATGTGTTTTTGTCATCCACAGAAAGGACACACACGTCATTGGTCCCTAGACATGGTGGTCAACAGCGAACATAGCAAAATGTACCTCTACATACAGATGCAACTCTGCAAACGGGACAGTCTTCACGACTGGCTGAGGAATAACAGCACTTGGGACTCCAGGAGGGACATGGTGATATATGAAACATATTATATACACACATATATATCATATATTGGGAGAGGAAGGAAGCATTCCAGAGATACCTCTAGTATAGAAAGCATACACAAGCTATAATGACAGCTTAACATCAAGCTGGCAATACCTGTTTTGCTACACCAACATATACCTGTATTTCTCGCTTGAAAAATTCCATACTTATTGTTAGTAACCTTAAACTGATAATAGATGGCGCTGAAAAAATCTGCTTTTTTTTGGGATATGAATTTACAATATTCATCAAAGACATTAAATGTATATATATATATTTTTTATAATAGTTTGCATGTTTACCCTATTATATTAGTACAGTGATATAAGTATACTATACGTCAAGATAACATTGGGTCAGTTTAAATCAGAAAAGCCAAAAGCCAAATATAAATAAAAGTTAATTTTCATAAACATAGTATAAATAAATCTACAATTCCAGGTGAAGCCGCTCTTTAGTCAGATAGTGTCAGCGGTGGAGTATGTACACCGAGCTGGTCTCATCCACAGAGACCTTAAACCCAGGAACATATTCTTCGCTCTGGATGGAAAGGTCAAGGTCGGGGATTTTGGTCTCGTGACCACAATGACCGATAACACCACAGACACACCAACCGAATTGAATGCAAACGCCCTGCACACACATAAAGTTGGTGAGTTGACCGATTTTGTGATGTGTATGTGCTTTACTTGCATGTCCGTCGATGTTGCTGCTATCTCGAAAACTCTTATTATATTTTTGTAACTTGATTTTAATCTAATACACCTTCATAAAGAAATAATATGGGATAAAACTTATTTCAACTTTTAATTTACTCGCATACAACAGTTTGAAGGTTTGACTCGTCTCAAAATTTTAAGAAATTATTAAATAAAAATATGACATATTAAGTATAACTTTATATTTAATTTAATAAAATTTCCACATGTGAGAACTTATTATCTTATAAAAAAATATTGAACACAGATTTGAGGTGTAAAATTTCTGGACATAAGCCGCGTTTGAAAATGTCACCTGCCCTACATAGCGGTGTAGTTGTTTTAAAGCATATTATTTTTGTATTTAAAAATAATTAAAAATTACATGACTATTTCTAGGCACCCATCTTTATATGTCTCCGGAACAACTCCAAGGCAGATCATACAGCTACAAGGTGGATATATTCTCACTGGGGCTGGTGTTGTTCGAAATGCTACATCCGTTTGGAACTGATACGGAGAGAATCAAATGTCTGATGAATGCGAGATGCGGCAAATATCCGCAGGATTTCGTCACCGACTACCCCAATGAGGTGACGTTTGTGTTTATATAAATTTAAATAAAAACTTTTTGGTTACTTAACTAATGTTATTAGTCTATATAACAAAAGTAAATTTGTATTTTAAGAATGCACATTCTATTCTAGTTTGATATTTAAAAAAAATTCTCATGTTTTTTTCAATACATTATAATACAGTAAAGTGCAAATAAATTAAGTAAATGTTATCAAAAGTGTAGCTTTTTTGACTGTTTTAAAATGTGTAAATCTAACCTAAGTTTAAAATATTCCAAACCAGATTCCCAGTATGTAATAAGTATAAAAAAGTCTATGAATATCTAAAGTATAGTTAATGTTGAAAAATACTAGATATAAAGAGAAAATTGTGTAACTTTTATAAAAATTTCCTATATATATATATTTATTATTACAGACGGAAGTGCTGAAGCTGATGCTGAGTGAAGATCCTAACCAGCGTCCGACAGCAAGAGGAGTGCGAGCTCGAGCTCCGTTATACCACTGTGCAGACGAACATGTGACACAGAAAACACACTACAGTGTCAACCTTCCATAGTTTTAGTATGAGACTATTTATGACCACAGTATATACGAACCAGTGCTAAGTTTAAGTGTTACTCGTGCACTCAATGTGAACATAATTATTCCCAGTGAACTTGTGAATTGTGAAAAACAAAGAAGATAATGTGGCTTAAAAAGACATGATGCATCAGGATGAATGTTAAATAATTTAGTTCCTTGTGCTAAGTGGATTAAGACATAATTTTGCATACCAATGATAAAGATGCTTCATAATACATTGTCTCGTATAAAATTTTTAATAGATTAACTCAAACGATAGACATCACATCGTTATATTACAAGTATTTTTGCAATGCTCGCTGTGCTATGTAACATTGATTTTGTATTTGTATGGCTTAATAGTGCTATATATATTTTTACATCACATTAGGAAGTAAATTAACACGTTAAATCTTTACTTGTTCTGTTTTGTGGACTTTTTTTTTTAATTATAATATCATTAATTTTGACAAAGAGTATAGACTCGGAGGACGGTTAAGTTATATTTTAAGTAATTATCCAATTAAAATGAATGAAACAAATAATAGGAAATGTTTATTGGTACTAAACATATTCAATAATAAACATCAACATATATATATATATATATACAGGATGTTTATGTATTCTGAAAATAATAAACTGGGCTCTTGAAAAAAAATGTCTCTTTCTGTAGCAGGAATTATTTTATATCTTTTTCATAGTAATAGTTTAAAGTCATTGATTCAGGATAACTTGTTGAATTGTGATTTCAATCATTTTTAGTCTTAATTAATATAATATAAGCCAAACGAGAACGTTAAACAAATTATAACCAAAATTTTTGTTAAAATGTGCCTTTTGTTATTTCCATATTCCTTAAGCACTCGAGGAATATTACTGTCTAGACATAATGTGTTATAAATAAGGTAGTTATAAAAGCCATAAAAAAGAGGTTTTTAAGTTTGCTCTATTTGATGGAACCAAGCAATACTGTTGTATTAATGGAATAAAGACTGTGGTGTTGGTGTTTAGAGAATATTCATGTATTTTTATATAATGCTATCAAAAATCTAGTTAGTACTTATATATATATATATATATATAATATTTGTATGTCATTTATGATTCTTTAATTTAATGTTTATTTGAATAGAATATACGAGTCAGTCATTTTTGAAGGTTTATTTTAAACAGTCATATTTTTTTAAGTTTGGTTTGTAATGGATACTGTTAAGATCTTTTTGAATATACATTTGATGGATGAAATGTGTCTTAATCTGTCTTCTCCGAGGACATCGGATGTCTTTTACCCTAACTAATGTGAGGTGGACGGCAATCAAGGAAATCTTACTAAACTGATCAATTTAAATTGGTTCCTGATCATGCAGACATATTAACATTCTAATGAGAGCTACTCAAATTTGTCATATATATTTTTAATTGTCTTTATGAGGCTGTAATATAAATAAAGGCTCTATGAGGTGAATGATTGATAAACAGAAAGTTTAAAACGTTATTTTTGTAAAAAACTACATAATCCCGACGTTTCGCTTACTTTTCAGCAACCGTGATCAGGGGCAGACGAGATGTGAAGGTCACGTGTAGTTTTAACCAAAAATAAAGTTATAATATTAGTTTCATTTAAATATTTGTGGGTATAAAAAAAGGCGAGTTTTAATTAACATTGAATAACCTTTATTAAAATCGGCCCCCGTTACGTCTTGAATTATTATAAAATCACAAACATAATACTTTAAAAGTAAACACTGCCGAGTGTTATTAACTTCAGCTGAAGTTTTGTTTCGTACAACAAAAGATAATACATAACTTGGTCATTATATACATAAATCTTAAAAATATCACATCAAAAGGTCAATATATATCTTAAATACTAGCTCAATCTTAACAAAACGCACATACAATATGTATGTACACCGCAGACATCTTTTTACGCTCTTTATAATGCGAAATACACACATTTACCCCAAATATTAGTCGTTAGACGAATTAACTATATTGATTTATATAAAACAAGTGTTCAGGTGAAATAATTAAAATTATGCCTATGTATGAGCTGACAAAACGGAACAGTTCGATTGAATCCTACAAGCACCACAATAAATAAGGTAGAATGTCAACAAATTAGTGTAAACTTAAACAGTATTCTGGTAAAATTAGCTGTCACTACGTAACAAAAACATTAGATGCACGGGACTAAAATAAAGCTTTGATTTTTTTTTTTAATTTAATATATTAGTATGTACAATTGTTTATTTTGAATTGATTTTATTGTCAACTTTTATTGTAACTGTGACTGCAATTGGTGTTCTGTAGGAAACTTGGCGTTTTACCTTCCTTTACGATCCTCAGAGCTTGCAAAACTCTTGATGTGTCCAGTTCTTTTTCGGACGCCTTTTCGTTGTCCAAACATATCTCTGTCATGCGCGAGTTGAATTGTTCTATGACTTTCACTCTATAGTCTATGGTTGACGCGACAGGGTTCGCTGTCAGCCATAGATATTCTAAACACGGCAGGTTACAAATATGCTGCACCTCTTCCACGTCGGTGATGACGTTGCAGCTCAAATCTAAGCTTTCGAGTGAATATAGTTTTGAGAAGCCTTGCAGAGTTTCAATTTTATTTTGTGAGAGATCTATCTTAACTATGTTGCCGATTTTCGCATGCCAGTTCTGGCACAATGAAAAACGATTCATGGAAAGATTTAAGACTCTCAACTCGTGCAGGCAAGATATATCACATAGCTCGGATAATCTGTTTGAAGAAACGTTCAGTTTTTGTAATTTTGGAACTAGTTTGATGCCCCAGTCCACATCGGTTATGTTGTTTGTAGCGAAATTAATTGTTGACAACTTCTTCCATATCTGGAAAGTACAGAAATTTTTTATGGAATGGCTATTCACTAATAATAATAAATTCGGTTTTTATGTGAAGCATTTATTAAATTCAAAGTTATATATGTGGATTTGAAAAACGTATAATAGTATTGACATTCTCATAAAAAAATTCAACAAGAAGTTTAATATGTTTAAAGTGAATAGTTTTTGATAATATCACATATTTACGTACAAAAAAACCTATCTATTATTGAACATTATAGTTTTAATTCATTTAAATACAATCGTTTATTTTATTATCACTTGAACACATAAAACGATAGTCGTACATGTGTAACCCACTTAATTATAATATACAGCCTAGTTTGTATAAACACGATCTCTGACTCATAATCATGACCTAATACCGAGATAACAAACACAATTATTTCTAGGTGTGCAGATTATTAAGGAAAACTATTAGTATGGAATATGTTTTGTAACAATTATATATAAAATGTTAGTTTTTAAAACTTAAATGATAATTTTGTATCAAAATCGTGAAGGTGTAGGGTTAAAAAAATATATATGACTACAACTGCCTATCGTTCATTTTAAAAAAATTTGGTAAAGAAAATCAAACAACCTTGACATATATGGACACAGAGGCAAATAACAATCATTATTTTTTTATATATCGTCATAAATTTTTACTTACAACAACATCGGCAAGACTAGAAGGATCTTTGTGGAGGACATCCACAAGCAGGAACTCATTTAATGTCTCCACACTTGCTATATGTACAGATAAACTGATCAAGGAATCTCGGAGACTACCTGAAATTAATGATATAAATACTTTTTGTTAAAATGTTTTTTTTTTAATTTATAAATGGCAGTCTAATTATATAACTGCTAAAATGAAAAAAAAAATTGTTATGGCTTTTTATCATAATATCCTTAATAAATAACTGATAACAGCCACATCATGTTTATTGTTTATGATACTGTTCAATAAAATTATGTAACTTTTATCATATGAGCATTTCTCACCAACACTTTGTATACATGCCATTGGCACACCGAGGATCCTAAGGTCGGTCAGTGTTTTGAAGGGAATTAGATCTATTTGTAAGTCGTTGGGTATGATATTGCTTGCACCCAATTTTTCATAGCTCCCCTCGATACTTAGTGATGACACTTGAGAGCAGAAATCTAGAATGTGGCTGAAGTCGTACATCTGATCTTGCTTTTCTGTTGGCGGACAGGCCATTTTATATCTCTCTCTGATTGCGTGCAACTGAAAGATATTTATACTAAAATGTCAAAAGAATTTGATACCGAAGATATTACTTAATTTGAATATGAGATTACTTTTGACTTTTTTTGGTTGCTATGTTGTTTTATTAATTTACCAATTAAAGAGATTAAGTATGTATATATTACCTCCATTAGACTGAATTTATGAGTTTTTTCTGTTTGTAATAACTTATCGCCTTCTAAATATAACTTCTTAGCCAAATCTTGCAATAAGAAAAATATATCATACAAATGGAAATCTAGAAAGTGGCTAAATATTGATGGCATTGTTAGCCTTAGATAATTAAATACATTTTTCAGGTAATCGTTTAACGCTTCACGCCTCTGTTCCACAAATTTAGGCGTCTTGTTACGTATGACTTTCTTCGGTGGCAGTAAGTCTTTAGCAACGCCATGGTCAACCACTAATTTATCGTGAAGCTCTACAAAATCACTGTACCGATGAGATACGCTCCACTGCACTGTACCCACATTCACGACGATTTTATAAAAAGTTATATTATCTTTCAAGCACGCATCAGAAACATTTACGGAACTTTCATTACGATAATTTATGAAAGACGACATTTTCGTTCAGGGCAAGGTTATGATGATTGATTTGTTCCGCCGTGCATGACGCGGGATTACGAATGAAGGCCCCTGAGATTGCAGTACGCAGCCGTAACTTAAATGAAAATAGAGGAAACTAGTTACCTACATTCGTAATTCGACCTTTATTCAATGGTTTGCATTTCAATTGTCACTGTCATTTTATGATTTGACTTTGACAGTTAAAAAATTGGTTTCATAATATTTGTTTAAAAATACACACATACAAATTGTGTAAGAATATACTCATAAATATGTTCTAATATAAATATCATAAACTATAAAAGTTGTTTGAAATGTATTAACTTTAAAATTTGTCTATTTTCATTACTAACGGGAACAACTTTATAAATAATTCGATATATTTTCTTTGTCTGCAATAAATTTGTTAAAAATCGATGTATATTAATAAAAATCACATTTTCTAAACTGAAAGTTTCTAAAACCTTCATAATTTATCAATTTTAGGAAACTGAAAAACTTATAGAAATTACAAAAATTGTATATTACTTAACACTTATCTACAGTAGTTTTGCACAAATGAATATTAATATTACTATTGCCTACTCCTTTGTGAATTCAGAATGAGTATGAATTAAACTTTACTGTAAGTTTAGGACATTGAAATAGGGTGGGTAGATTTTGAGCTTGAATTATCGTAGCTAAAGTAAAAACCAACCAAATCAGTACACAAGTAAATGTCTAACATTCATAAAAAATATTTTGTATTATCAAAATAAAACTCTATTTCACCTGAAACTAAAACTACTACAATTAAAATTTTCTTTTCTCATTCGCTTCTCCTCAAAGAAATGTAAACTGTATCAGACGCATATTGCGAAAGTGATATCATTCAGTAACTGTAACTATCATTTATGTACTAGTGAAATATATTTTTAAAATTTCTATATTTTATGGAGTAAAAGAAATATTTAAGCATAAATGCTTTCTTTCATTTTGATTTTTCACTTAGAAAAATATAATAGGTGATGTTGTATCTTATACAGCCACAGTTTTTTGCTTATTATTGCACATTAAGGTATACAGCCAAATAAAAAACATTTTTATATTCACAACTTTATTTAAGTATGAAGATGTATAAAATTTATAATACAATTAATTGTGCAAATAATTTTCGCGAATCCCTTGGAGAATTTAGTTTTACTAAGAAAATTATGACTGCGTTTAATATAGATTCCATCCACATTTCCGTAATGTTAATAAGAAAAGAAAAACAAATATGATAGAATATCATAAAATACAATAAAATATATATAACCTGGTAAAAAAGTTATTAGAAACTCAATAGATATTTTAAAAAAAACTCGTCTCAAACAAAGTTCTTTAAAACATTTATACTTTTTTTTATAATACATATGTATAATAATAATAATCTCAAAAATACTTGACCATTTAATATTACATTTGTATTATTAAAAATTTCCGAACGTAAGCAACAACTGCGTTCATTAAAAATGCTGAATTTGTACAAAATATGACGAAGGAAATTCGCTTCGGTGTATTAATGTGAATTTTATTATAAAAAGCTTTAAAAATATATATATTAGATCCCTTGGACGGACGCGGACGATAAATGTTGACGTATTATTAAAAATTTTGCACCTTTACTTTTAATGTTGAAAAAAAAAATATTCACATTTTAAATTTAGAAAATTATTTTATATAAATATACAATAAAATATAATATAAAAATGTCGCGAAATAATATTCGTTGCACGAACATAAGACACAGATATTTTCTATTATAAAACGGACATGTCACAAAAATAAAACAATAGTAACATATATGTATTGATATTAAATTAAAAAAAAATGATTTTTCAAGTTAGTTATTTAAAACTCGAACGGCTACATTAACGTTCAGTAACAGCATCCCGATACTAACTATACCTAAAATTCTAATAAAAATATTGTAAATATGTAATAAATTATGATCCAATTATTTTTGAACATCATAAAATCACAGTTCAAAATTACATTCATGGCATTTATTATTAAAATTATATATTTTTTTTTCACTACATATATGACGTAACGACTTATGTACTTAGACATTAAGTAAGTGTAACCTAAGCATAAAGTTCCAAGTTCGTAGATATCATAAAATATTAATTGACTAAAATAAAATCGTAACAACTAACTACATTTTATTGTTCATATTATTTTTCTACACCGTTTGGTCTATTTACATTACACGCAAGTGTCAGAAATGACATTACTCTTTTTCATGCCAGAGGCAACGGCCAACAGTCATAATGCCACGGATCGTATGTACGTGTCGTTTTCGTAGACATCGGCTGTAAGACGCAGAGCGTGTTCCTCGCATATGGCCGACAGTTCCTTCAACCACTCGTCCAGTATGACAGCGTTCAGGATTGATCTCAACGTTATGGATTGATTCCAGTACACCTCCTGTGTGAATATCGGACGTTTCTGTGCTGGGCTGATGTTGCTTGTGTTTTGTAGACTGTTTGAGTTTTGTTGTGATGGTGATACTGTAACATTTTTAAACAAAAAATTATTATTTGAAGCGTAACTTCTTATGCAACTTCCGAAAAGGTTGCGTCAGTGGTTAACGCTCCGGAGGGCGAGGGGGGGGTTAAAACGGATTCATGCCAGCAATCAATCAATTGTGACTTGTAAGTAATGTTAATAAAGCTCGTCTTAAAGAAACACTAAAAGTTCCTTTCAAATCAATTCCTGCCGTCTGTTTTCGTTGCAACATCACGAAGCTTCACTTACACTCCACAACTCCACGCACAATTAATTTTATTAACATCTAAGACTTTCTCGAGGATTAATTTAAATAAAATAAGGATCTTCTGTTTTACTACGATTTTTTGTTTACTTTAAAATTACATACACCCGATTGAAAAACTTTTTCTGCCCGTTATCACGGTTGCTGCAAGTAACCGAAACGTCGGGGGTATGTTTTTAAAACAATAAGATAAGGCGCAGTGTCCGAAAAGCTTAGTGTTGTTTGATTATTTTGTTTGCTGCTAGTTTAATATACGGTAATATATATTTACAGGACGTCTTCCTGTTGAACATGCTGGAGAAGCTGGACGAGATGCTCCGTCTCTTGACCTCGACTCGTCGGAAAGGTGACTCGTCTCTCTGTGCGGCTGGATTTGACTTCGACTGTCCTGTGAATATTTATAATAGTATTATTCTCGTCCCATTGGTGCTTGACTTTCTTAACATTTTTTTATTTAATTAATGGTAACAGAGTACTATACCTATGCATTATAATCGAGGTTGTGTTATTAAGTTTTCTATTAATCTATAAAATATATAATTGATTATTTAAAAAATAAATTTCTTTCCAGCATTGAAAAGTATAAGCAACAGTTGTAAATATATACAATATGTATTAAACTAAGTTAATTAATTAATTTTATTTATTTTTCAACTTAGTATATATTAGACTATATTGAATCGTCGCTCTACCTTCATTTTTCTGCGGCCGCCTCGTCAGAGCCATCTCGCGGTGTATGAGAAACACTCGCGCCTTATCAACCAACTCGCCGACGTTATCGAGACCAGCCGTCAACTCGTCCAGTTCTTGTTTTAAACGACTCAGGATCTGGGATTAAAATAGTTGCCATATGTTAAAATAAATAAATAATATTATATATATATATATATATATATATATATATATATATATATATATAATATTATAGTATCAGCTATATATATATATACTATTATATTATATTTTATTTTTTAAACGAAATTTAATTATTTTTAATATCACAAAATCGCAAATAAAACTCTTTGGTGATGTATGTTTATTGTCTTACTTGAAACAGCGATGGCACGTTTGGTTGCAACAGGAATCCGGGACACAGCAGCAACGCTGACAGTATCGGTGTTGGGAAATAGGCTAGCTTGCTTAGAACACTCGACACGCGACACGCGACAGCCAGCTCGGATTCTAGGAAACTGGCTGACTTACGGAGAAGACTCGCTAGGAGAGGACCTGCTCGTAGAAAGATATTAAGGACTTTGATGTGACTTCATAGAAGCCAAAGTTGAGGCAGAAACACTGAATTAAAGCTCGGTAATAAGTTTATATGATGATCTATATTTTCTGTCTCTCTCTGACTCTATATATATCTCTTTCTCACACACTATATATATATTTATATTTTATGGTTTCTTTCCTTTAACACTAGTAAATCTATCAAAAGCACTATTCCGCATTGATTGAAAACTGTTTCAGGTGAGCCGGAAAAATATTAAAAATACTTATAATAACTATTTCAAGCAATTCCAACCTTCTTGATAAAATCTTTTAATCAACGATAAGTACATCAAAATAAAATCGTATTTTTATTGAGAAAAGTTTAAATTCAAAGTAAATACAGAATATATAGTTGTACCATGACTCTGTTTATTTTGCATAAAGTTGAAGGCTTATACAAAAATTCACCAAACAAAAAATATTCTTACGAAGATATTCTTATCATTCGAGCGAGTATCATTGTAATGCTCTTACCGATAATCGTTTCGGCGCTGACCCTCCAGCTCTTCACCGGCTCCTCGTACTCCCTAACTTCCTGTTTCACACTGATTATACTCTTCTTGAAGGAATCCTCTGAGAACCCTTCGTCGTCTTGATCGTCCACTCTATACAGGAAGCTGTCGTAGCCACTACTTTCACCCATGGAGGTCAAGCTGTCCTGGTCTTTCGTTTCATTGTTATCGCTTCTGTTCTCAACCGCTTCGTTCAGTGAGCTCAGGCTGTGAGCCTCCTTCTCGGACGTGTCACTGTTCTTGAGGGTGTCGTAGCCACTGGCCGACAGTGAGACGAGGCTGTCCTGCTCCCTCATGTGCGTCCCCGCGACCATCTCTTTCGTTACTTTCGTATTATTATTTGTTTCTCTTTTAGGGACTACACTGTCGTATCTGTTCGTCCAGTTAGCGCTCGCTACCGTCCTCGATACTATTTCGAATCTAGCATCGCAGAGATACGCGTGGTAGTTGCTGAAGAGCGTCTCGTTTGGATTCTGGAAATAGTAATTTTAATATAGTATGTGATGAGGGCGGATAGCTAAATAGATAATGTCACTGACCCCGTAGTCAAAGTTGACCTCCTGGACCAGGTTGCTCATGGCGATGTCGCCGTGCACGCCGTTGACTCTGCGGTTGTCACTGTCACATTTAAAATCCAATATCCTTCTTCCGCTCATAGCCAATTCGTCGACCCACTCCCTAGTTTTACGTACAGATCTCATACAACAATTCGGACTAAGACCGAGGAATGCTACCGCAGCCTCTCTATAAGGCTCCGGGTCGGTGAGCTTGCTTCTGTACGCAGCCAACAAGTGGTTCCCGCTCAGTAGATATTTATATACGAGCTCCATCATAACGTCTTCGGTGTTCAGATCTATCAGAGTTTCCATTAATGACAGCGTCACCAACGACAACTGAAAAATTAAAACGATCACATTACGTAATAATTATCTATACCACCTAATTCCCTACAATCCTTTAAACGCAGTATCTGTAATGGATTTTAATAAAACTCAGAACAACCTCAACATCATGAACCAAAAGATAGAAAAGATAGGATTAAAAAAGGTCGAGGGAATGAACAATATATATATATATATATATATATATACGTTGAACTGCTTATAATAAAGATCATTTTTTTCTACACTCACTTGCGAATTCCCCTCCAACCGTCCGAGCAGCACATCCATGACTCTGACGCCGTCGTATTCGTAAGTGAATAAATAATGCAGTATAACCCTTAGCAGACCACCAGAGGTGACGCATCTCAGTAAAAGCTCCAAATAGGCCATAGCCGTCGCTTGTTCCGCCGCACCGCTCTGTAAGGAATCCGCTTTCTTCTATCCGTTTCACGAAGAACGCGGTTTAGTGACAGTTATAGGACTGGATTCAGGTGTTGGATAAATAGTCAAAAAATATTATTGGACAAAAAAAATTAGGGAAGAGTTGTTAAGTTACATTGAAACAGCTTTGCAAAAAAGAAATTATGATGATTAATTATCTGTGCTGGTACTGAATGAAGCGTAAATCAAACTGCGCTACGTGTTAGTTAAAAATTTAAAATTAACTGAGTCTTATTATTATATATAAATGGTGCTCGTGAGAAACGTTTACGGGTCGCGGTCGTCAGCAGATATAAAATGATCCCCAGAAGCATGGATTATTTTTAAAAGGCTAAACGTAAAGCAGAAACTACAAACGAAAAGGGACTTTAGGATGTACAACAAAAGGTTTAAAACACACTGTCACTGAACCAAACCTGGCGTGTGGTAGAAACAGTTCAGTCGGTCAGTCCATAACCATTCGTGAAACAGCGAGGATTGATTAACTTCACACATAAATACACATTATAACACTTGAACAACACAGCCATCATAATCGTACATACATATATAATTTTATATATTTGTTAGTGTTTGTGATGTATCCGGCTCATTTAACATACTTACGCATAATTACTACATAAGAATCTAAATACAACAGAAATACAAAGAAAACCTTTGAGAAGATTTGATACATTAATGAAATAAAATAAATATTTTTAAGGTTAAAAGTTCTGATAGATTTTTTTTTAATATATGTAAAACTAATCCCGAATAATAAAATACTGTATACGAGCTTAGTTATAAAGTATATATAGCTGGTAGCTATGAACCCCTTTTGAGGATATCCCATGCATATCCCATGAACCACAGTCAAACCAAAAAACCTAAATACGATGAACACACCACAGAGAAAATTTTGAGAAACTAATTCCTATAAAATCAATAATTCTAGTGGAATGGTCTATGGTATTTAAATTTTTAGAAAACCCATACATTTGTCATAGAACAAGCATCACCTGCAATAATGCGGGACCCATGACGGGCACTAAGAAACCTTGGTAAAGCAAATCCAATAGATGTCTCTTTATTGATGGGTGCGCAACCTGGACAATACAAAGAAATATGATATATCAGGAAAAATACTAATTTCAAAACAAAATTACCATGAATTAAGGAATTTTATTATAATTAGGACTACAAGTAAAGATTACAACAAAAAAATCTTTGTAACAGTTAACACATATTAAAATATCGAAAACGAGATCTAAATCGGATCAGCATTTAATAGTACAGCTTTAATAGTACAATAACTAAAAACATAACATTAATTTTTTAAAGTCGGTTAAAATGTACAGTGTGCAACACAGGTTGAGTTATAATTTAGCGTTACCTGAGCCACGGCATTGCAAAACTCCAGCGAGTCAATAAACAATGTGAGCTTGTGTACTCTGTTCACGTCATCTGGTAGCAGTCGAGCGACGCACAGCGACCTCGGCAGTAAGGAATAGAGACCGCTTAGACCTGGACACAGCAGTGTTACAGGAATGTACCTATCTAATAAATCACTGTGTCCAACACAGGCCAACATCAATATCAATTAATTAGTTAGCAGAACTAATTAAGAATCAATGGACAAATATTTGGTAATCAGAAAGAAAATTTTAATGAGATAAACTATAATATCATTTAGCACACCTCGTCTGCCCGTGATCACGGTTGCTGCAAAGTAAACGAAACGTCGGGAGTATGTAGTTTTTAAATAATAACATCCGCGTAGTAAATCCGAATAATACTAGTTTCATTTATAATATCACTTGGTGTTTGGTGATTCGAGTGTTCCTTCACAGTCTATACAGAGCAACAAAATTAGTATCAAAACTAGCAACACTGTGAAGTTAGTGGAATTTCAAATTGCTATGATTTGAGATCACCTTTATATGTGGTGATTTTTTTAAATTTAAAAATACTCACAGCAGAGATTCAATACAGTAGAAGAATATTGAGATGATTTATTCAACATGTATTTAGTACAAGTTATATATTTTTTTGTATGCTTAAAGCCCTGATGACAAGAAAATTTCATGAATCATGAAGGCTTACTGCACTTTTGTATGTATAGTTCAAATATTATTGGGACGTATCAGTTCATTTGTAGGATATGAAAAGAAATACTTTTGGGTGAGAAGGAAAGCATAAGGCTATGTCTACACTGACTTATATTCCAACGTAGTACCGTATTAAAGCAGTTATCAAATATTATGGCTAATACGTATTATAGTCACCGGTGGCAAGTATAGGACACGCGTTTCCAGCAAGGAGACAATGAGCCAATGGCGGACAACTGGCTGACATTTTGGCGCACAAAAGAAACGCGTCTCTAGCTTCCGAACCAACCGGACCCTCGCGATGGACGCAGCACAAGAGAAGTCGACCTATTATAAACCTGCAATGGGAAAGTTTTATGTTACAGGCTATTTTTTCATCAGATTATTACTTCTTTTAGGTATTTGTGATATTTTTTATTTAATATCCATTATATACCTGATAGTTAATTTAATTAATAGTTTATTGTATGATAATAGAAACTAAGGTTAATTTTTGGAAATTTTCACTTATTAATATATATATATATATATATAAATTTTACTATGATGTAATTGTTTATTAATAGTTTCTATATCTGTAACACCATATTTGATTTGATCAAACAATAAAATATTTTTTTTTATCTTTAACTCTTCTTCTCTCCTTCATCTTCTTCTATGTGAGAGATTTTATATATAACATACTAAGGTCTACTAAGCTAATCCAGTTTGTATTATAACCTAACCAGAAAACATTTTAACTGTAGAGAAAAAACCGTTTAGAATTAAAATATAACCAAGCATCATTATATATTTGCAGTTATACTATTAATAATATGTTATTTATAATGTAATACAGTACTTGAATTAATTTCATAGACAATAGAGTATGTTATAGATAATTAATAAGTGGTTGTACTCACTCAGCCTGTGAACCATTTTTAGTCTGTGTCATCAGGAAGAACAGGTCTATGAGTTTCATATTCTGCATCAACACCACACATAGTTGGTTCAGGAGAGAAACTAATTGACCTAAGAATAAAATATATATTGATCATTGATAGAAAAATTAATTAATTAATGGGAAAAAGAGTGAAGTTTTGAAAAAAATATTGATCGGTCATTGAGTTGTGATTATTTTGCTTACTTTCTAGATTCGTGGGTAGTAGTTCGTTCCGAAAACTACTGAGTAATTTCAGTAGAGGTCGGAGGAATGGTTCAGCGGCTATAACCTGTAGGAATAAAGAATATATTTACATGACTGTGGAGCAATAGAAAGACTTTTGTTTCTTAGTAAGTTTCTGTGCGATTATGTAGCGATACTATTTGAATATTATTCGATATTGAAATGTTAGTTAATTTTTTTTTTTATAAAACTACTAACATGCTGATATGTTTATGAATGAACAACTGAACTGCTCATTCATTCATACATACATTATCATTCATTCAGTTTAAAGAATCAAACTCGTGTCTTGTACTTTTTCAAATTGTCTTTTCAGTTATGTTTTTCACATTGTTCCGTTTTCAAATGTCCGATTTTTTTTTCAATCTAAGTACTGTTAATTATAACTACATAAAAGGCAATAAAAATTAAGTGCTATAGATTTTTTAAACAAAATAGATTGGAAATAAAGTAATTTATGAAAAAGAGAAAAATTATTTTTGAGAAAACATTTGTCTTGTACTTTCTTTAAAGTCTGTAGTAATTATATGAAAGCAGGTTTTATGTAAAAGTATTATTACCTGTGAATTATAGTGCGTAACCAAATTTCCGAAGAGCCTCAACTGTTCTAAGCGAACAGCATTCTCGTATCTAGAAATAAAAAATACACATATAAATTAAAATGGAGTTATGAGGTTTTTTTAATTTGTTAATGGCCAGTAACATTGATATAGAAGATTAATAAAGAAAAAAATATATAATATTAAATATTTGCTTATCATATCTCATTGACTGATATAAATTCAAATACGTATATAAGTAACCCATTTTGTTCCTGCGATATACTGATAAAATTAATTATAAATCTAGTTATTCTGTATTATTTATTAATGTTGGCAACACATTAATATGTTCTAAAACCCAGGTATTTTTAGTTTGATTCAGACTATAACTGATCCTCAGATTAAAATTATCAAAATCTCTCTTTTATAATTATTATGGTATCTTGTTGTCATGGTTTTAAAGCATATTAATGTTCATAATAAAAAAAAAAGTTTTCTTTTTTTTTTAAATGGTTCAGAACAGAAGATTTTACTTCAACTTACTTCAACTTTACTTTATTCAAAATAACAGATATATTTACATAAATTATGTATATTAAAAATGTCTATATAAATTTTATACAAACAAAATAATAAATTAATATATTAATATATTAGGTTTTTCTATAAAATGGTTATATAAAATTTTTTAGGTTTTGAAACCCTAACAAATATCACACATAGAAACTTTTACGTCATTAATATCAGTAGCACATATTTATATATGTCATAATAATATAAATTAATTATTCATAATCAGATAATGATTTTGAAGCAAATGTTATTATACACTACGACAATAAAAGGCTTCATTATCTCAGTTCATAGTAATGTGACAGAGAAAACTAGAACAAAGGAAGCATTGATAAGATTATTGACAAGAATTAATTTAACTAAACGCAAACTTTTTATATATAAATGATTATTTTAACAACGGCATAAATAGGTATTGCGATTAGTATTGTAGTTTTTTTTTTTTAATTTTATTGTTTTTAAATTATATTTACGTCAAAATAATAAAATACAGTTCGGACCGAGTTGATGAAAGAATAAAATTAATGAGATCTAATATAAAAATATATTTACTATGGAGATTTGAAATAATGTCTATGTAAATCAATAGTCAATGTTGTCTATGATATATCTATGGTATGTTTTATACAGCCTTAAAAGGAAGAAGGTTTATATAAAATAAGGAAAAAATCTCAATACTTTTGTCATTGTAACTATATCTGCTTATAACAATACCGGTCACTTGTGGTTAACCACATTTGAAGATAAAATGAGCTTTAATTAAAAAGGTACATAAATTTTCAATATAACGCTCATAAGGAATCGGTAAAAAATATATATGTAACGAATTAATATTGTACATGCGTTCTCTATGTACAAATTGATAACGGTGATTGATTTGTTCGACAATTAAATGTTCAGGTTGTATCTGGAATACTAATGGGTTTATAATAGTACTATACAGACCATAAAAAGAATACATATTTTATGTATGTATTCCATAGAGGTTTTATGACATTTGAATGTAAATTTACAAACATGAAAGTAACATTAAAAGATAACTTTTTTTTTACTTTAATAGATATTTGATATACTCACTTGCCAGTACTAACAGCCCATTCATATAATTTATCAAGGAGGTTCTCACTAAGGAGGTATTCAAGGCATGATGCTGGGCTTGACATGTGACTTATTTCCCTGGCCTTAGCTTCGAGTACAAGTAGGGTTGCCAGCTGTTCCAAGTGATTTACCACTCCCAGTACATCATCATGAAGATGTTGGGGCTGCAAAGTATATGGATCCTTTATGTCTAACAAGATTTTTACAAGTTTATAATCATAAAATATATGATTGACTTTTACCTGTGACTTGACTATAATTTCATGAGCTTGCTGCCAGTGCTTGCAAAATGAATTATAGCATGCATGAGGCTCGTAATCATGACGAGGATCCAGGGTTTTGGACAACTGTCTCGCAAATGTTAGTGATGTGCTGCGCAACCAACTCATTTTGGTAAATTATTTCACTGTCATCTAGAAGAGAATATTACGAAAACTCATATTACTAATGCTTAAAATGATATTTCTTTAGGTGTTAGATTATGCTTATATAAAAAAAAACCTTCTGTTAGTGTTTGCATTGATATAAGTAGTATAAATCCTATAAATAGAGACCTATTTCAATTGGTTTATATTTGTACTTTCACTATTTGCAATAATGGTAACATTTGTACTGTCAGAAAATGAGATTAAATGTGTGTGAAGATGTTCACAATGAATACGAAAAGGTGAAAACTATTTTTTTATTTACTCTTTAATTAATTGCAATTTGAATAAATGCTATAAAATCATAATATGCTTAAGTTGTATACAAAGTACGAACATTAATTATGACCGAAGTTAAGAAAACTCTATAAGAGTACATTTGAAATATAAGAAGTAAAGGACACGGACCTTGACATTACAAAGGCATTAGATGGAGTTAAGAGAGAACCCAGATGCTGTGCGAAAACCTATGTCAATATTATTTTTAACACATGCTTATAATTAATACTTCACGTACGATAAACAAGAGCGGGAGTTCGAAAATAGATTCTGCAATTTCCAGCAATAAAATACACTACAAAAGCACGGAGTTACATGATACGCAATTTCTAAGAAGAGTCGAACTCGTGATCACTGAACTGAGAGTGTTTTTAATTACTCTTTAACCAATAAAACATTTTTCTCATGTTTATATTAATGTTATGCAAAGATTTTAACTTAAAACTTTTAGCTCTTCACAAATAAAAACGAAAACGACACAGAAAAAAGGCAAAACAACCGTACTTGAATATGACAATTGACAAATGACATCACTATGCAATAGACATTGACAGACTTACTACCAATACGTCACTAGGTTTTTTTTTAATAAAGTCTCACACTACAATACAATACACACATCCAAGAACACTCGTTAACAAAAGAATAAGTTTTTCGCAGATCCATGCGTAAGTTTTTTTGTTAATAAGAAATATTTTATATAGATTTGGTGGAAAATTTATTAAAATTATTTTCGAAATACAATTTAATTCTTGAATATTGGCTAAAAATTTATTCAACAACATTTTAATTTATAATAAAAAAAAATATATATTTAATAACGTCAATTTAGAATAAAAATATTTGTATGTTTTTACATTATTTTGTTATAATTCATAAAGATCACTATGAAACCGAAGAAATTTAATACTGTGTCAGAATTCAAGAGAATTTCAGCTAATTCTGTGAAGTCACGGGACAGATCTCGGAAAAGTGAAAATCCTACTCCAAGACAGTTTGATCAATTTCTTCCGTGGCTTTGTCAGCAAATGCACATTTGTCCACATGTGGCAGTTGAAAGAATTACGAAAGGTAATTTTTATAAAATGAGAAATTGCAATTTAAATAGCTAAAAAATAATTATCCAATGAAATTAATTTGTATCTTTTTCAGAAAAAAATATATCTATTCGAAATAGAGGGTATCAGTTATCGAGATCAAAATCAATATTTAGCACAATTCAATCTGCGTTGGATTTTACTAAAATTCCAAACCATTCTTTATCTTTAACTACATCATATTCCGATGGTTATAATGAAAATACAATTGTTATAAAATCATATTACAACAATTTCAATCAATTAATTGAATTGGCAATAGTAGACTGCCCTCTATCAATAAATAGAAAAGTTATACAAGCAATCAGTCTTTGTTTGCCTTTTCACTCTTATCTTAAGAAATTTAAAATAAATGGAAACGGGCTAACAGAATCAGTGCTTTACGAAATCGGAAAGCTTCTACCTCATTCTAATATAACAGATATTTGTTTAGATGACACTTACCTTCCAGAAGGTAATTATTATGTTTTACTAGATAAACTGAATAACTTGCAAAACCTATCTCTATGCAAATGTAAAATTAACGATGATGTATGCAAGAAGATAGCTGAAAAATTGCATAACGAAATGCCAGCTTCCAACACCCTAATGACTTTAGACTTCACTTCAAATAATATTACAAACTCGGGTGCTAGACACTTAGGATTGATGTTGAGACAAAATAGAACTCTGCTTTATTTAGGCTTAGCAGATAATTTATTGGATGACGTTGGAGCTTCACATATTTTAAAACCCTTAATGATATTTTCTCTTACGGAAGGTGAGTTGTATGAATTAAGAAAACGGAAATTTAGATACGCAGCAAAAAAGTTGGAAATATGTAAGGAGCATGAGAAGCAATTAATTGCTCAAATGAATTCTGAGGAGGATAAAGAAAATAATCAACCTGTAATATGTCGAAAATCTATTGGGCGGAGCAAACATTTGTATATAGAGCCGAACTCTGTAAATGTGAAGGAGCTAGCTGCAAAAAATATTATGGACACCTTTGGTAAATTTGAAGACGTCTTCGATGAGGATAATGTTGTCTATAGAAATGGGCATTTATATTCCCTGGGCAACCTCAAACTGTGCTATTTAAATCTAGCTTATAATCATTTAAGTTACTTTTCCCTGAAGAAACTCTGCGAGGTTCTCAAGTACCAAACCAATATAAAGCAAGCTGATTGCAGGGGATTGTTGAGAGTGGTTGTAAACGGCAACAACATTCCTACACACTGCGAGCTGCTGAACACTATAGAATCATATCTAGTGAACGCGGTCGCGAACTACGCTACACAGGCAAGAAGTCGGAGTCGTATAAATATGAGTAAATATTGTGTCCGAAAGTAGGTACTATTATAGAATTTTTAAGAAAAGTATTGTGAATACGTGACGCTTTATTTAAAATTAGTAGAAATTCCTATTTATTGGGAATAAAAGGATATAATACATTTTATTTCAGATAACTCCTGTTAAGAAACGGAGTTTGTAAAAAGGTTTTTAGGTTACTAATAGAATTAGTAGTTCTGTGGAAAGAAAATGTTTATTTGTTATCAACTTAGTCGATGAAGTAAGGGCGTGTATGCACATGCATGCAACGGAATCTTTTTACAAATAGGTAAAATATTTCTTGGTTATAAGAAAACCGTATAATATTTATAGAATCTTTATATAGTTTTATAAGAAGCAATAGTAAACTCCCAAAGAAGAAAATCTATTGTAAGCGATGATAATACTTTTCATGGGTAAACTTCTTGTTGTAATCATCCCATAATAATATTATGAGAGAGCAATTTCTCTTTAATTAGTGTGAAGCATTTTTTTCTAAGTTGTTTAAGTTCCTAACAAGTGATGTATTTTTGTTTGTACTCCAGTTTTTTCTTGCAAAAAATGCATAATAAGTTAAATCTTAATTTTGTAATACCTGACATAAGAAATTGATTATTGTTTTGGCTTTAAGATTTATATGTTGTTAGGATTATAAGTAAAGCGTTATTAATGTTTGTGTTAGCAAGGAATAAGGAAAAATGTAATGCTATTTTTATTTATAAATTAAAACAATTGTTATTTTTAACGATGTAATTATTTTATTTTCAAAATAATTTATTTTCATCTCAATTTTCGGTTTCACTTCTATGAGTAATATTAAGAAGCCTAACGCTTTTTGAACGTAAGTAACTGCTAAAGTGAGAAACGGTTCACGATCTATAGATACATAATTGCCTACATATTGTTTGATACAAGACCACAATTTATTTTGTGTTTAAGGTGTAAGCAAAACAGGTAAGAAAGATAATTTATCTCTTTTAAAAGTGACAATGAATTCGAATTTCTAAATTTATATAAACAAATTAGCTTTACGTTCACAAAGAATCTATCTATCCTGAATGTGAACTTTTTTATGCTGAAGGGGGGCAAACGAGCAGACGTATTGCCTGATGGAGGTGGTTACCGTCGCACATGAACATCCGCAAAATAGTTTCGCGTTGCCTACCTTGATTGGGGAAGAGGGAGAGGAAATGGTGGGAAAAGGAAAAGGCAACGGTCTCTCTCACTCATCAGACGTAACGCAGCCATTAAAGACCTCATGACACCGATCTTCTGTGATAGGGCGGTTCTTCCCCAGTCGAGCCAGCCCATGTTCGAGCTGCAGTAACTTGACCAAAGCTAATCTCTAACACAGCATTTTTATTTATGCCTTAAATATGTTTTACTTATATGTACTTAATAAAATTTTTGCTACACTTTGTGTTGCATAATTGTATAAAAAAATTTAATATTAATTTATGACAAAATAATATTGACATAATAAGGCGCTAAACGTGATGGTTCTTTTTTATGAAGTGTTATTTGATCATTTAAATGAAACTAGTATTATTCGGATTTACTACGCGGATTTTATTATTTAAAAACTACATAATCCCGACGTTTCGGTTACTTTGCAGCAACCGTGATCACGGGCAGACGAGGTGTGAATGTCTGTCAGTTGGTCCTTGTTATTTATCATCTACCGCCATCGATTTCTTAATTTTCTGGCGTACCGCTCTGGATGCCGGCAGAATGCGCTCACGGTGTCTTGAGGTCCTGCGGTGTGGTTTCGGACATGGGATTTTATATTTTTAAGAACGGGGTCCCAGGTGTTTGATAGATTCCAGCCATCTTCTCTATTGAAATTGGGATGTTTTTTAATTTCAATAGCCTCGCGAATTAATCTCGGTATATACTTGTCTTCCCGAGCGAGGATTTGAGGTTTATCAAAACGAATGTAGTGGCCTGGTTTGTCCATTGTGTGTTCACACACTGCTGACTTCGACGCGCGCCTGTTTTTGATGTCTGAGATGTGTTCCTTAACCCTTGTACCGATGCTCCTCTTCGTCTGTCCAATGTATGACAAGCCACAGTCACAGTCGAGTTTGTATACACCCGCTTGTTGTAAAGGAATGTTACTCTTGATTGGTCTCAAGAATTGGCTCACTTTCTTATGTGGTTTGTAAATAGTTTTAATGGAAACCTTCTTCAAGATGTTGCCTATTCTGTCAGTAACTCCCTTCACATATGGTAGTATCGCAGGTTGTCGTTCAACTGTGGGTGGCTTCAGGTGGTTCTTGCGATGCTGGCGAGGCACGGGCAGGTTGTTGATGGTGAGAGCATGTTTTACATGCTGCAGCTCGGCCTCTAGGTGGCCAGCATCACAAAGGTGTTGGGCTCTCTGTAACAAAGATTTGCCAACGGTAGCTAACTGTATAGGGTGGTGGTGCGAGTTACCGTTGAGGTACCTGTCCGTGTGTGTGGGTTTCCTATAAACAGTATGTCCCAAAGTATTGTCAGGATTCCTAACGACAAGTATATCAAGGAAAGCTAAAGAATTATTTGCCTCCAATTCTATAGTAAACTGAATCTTACTATTGATAGAATTAAGATGGTTCAGAAAAGCAGATGTTTTATTTTTATTTAATATTGTGAAGGTGTCATCTACATACCGTTTATATATTAAAGGTCTTATAGGAGGAGAGCAAAGGGCTCGCACCTCGAAGTCTTCCATGAATATGTCAGCGACAACGGGGGAAACCGGCGAACCCATTGCAACTCCATCTACTTGTATGTAGAATTCATCCTTCCACATGAGGTAGCCAGATGTTAGGCAATGCTTTAATAGTTCTGCATATTCTATAGGCATATTGTTATCCTTTAACTTACCTCTTACAATCTCAATGCAGTCAAGAACAGGTATACTAGTGAATAATGACTGTACATCGAAACTGACCATACTGTCATTGTCGCTCAATTTTAGGTGTTTTAAATATTTGACAAATTGGTAGGAATCCTTAACGAATGACTATGTGAGTCAATCTGGCTTACTATTGGGCGTAATGGAACATCTTGTTTATGGATTTTAGGTAACCCATACAATTTTGGAGGGTGTTCCATTACGCCCAATAGTAAGCCAGATTGACTCACCAACTTATAAACTGGCTAAATTTCTTTCAAAGATATTATCACCACTCCGGGGCCACACATAGTCATTCGTTAAGGATTCCTACCAATTTGTCAAATATTTAAAACACCTAAAATTGAGCGACAATGACAGTATGGTCAGTTTCGATGTACAGTCATTATTCACTAGTATACCTGTTCTTGACTGCATTGAGATTGTAAGAGGTAAGTTAAAGGATAACAATATGCCTATAGAATATGCAGAACTATTAAAGCATTGCCTAACATCTGGCTACCTCATGTGGAAGGATGAATTCTACATACAAGTAGATGGAGTTGCAATGGGTTCGCCGGTTTCCCCCGTTGTCGCTGACATATTCATGGAAGACTTCGAGGTGCGAGCCCTTTGCTCTCCTCCTATAAGACCTTTAATATATAAACGGTATGTAGATGACACCTTCACAATATTAAATAAAAATAAAACATCTGCTTTTCTGAACCATCTTAATTCTATCAATAGTAAGATTCAGTTTACTATAGAATTGGAGGCAAATAATTCTTTAGCTTTCCTTGATATACTTGTCGTTAGGAATCCTGACAATACTTTGGGACATACTGTTTATAGGAAACCCACACACACGGACAGGTACCTCAACGGTAACTCGCACCACCACCCTATACAGTTAGCTACCGTTGGCAAATCTTTGTTACAGAGAGCCCAACACCTTTGTGATGCTGGCCACCTAGAGGCCGAGCTGCAGCATGTAAAACATGCTCTCACCATCAACAACCTGCCCGTGCCTCGCCAGCATCGCAAGAACCACCTGAAGCCACCCACAGTTGAACGACAACCTGCGATACTACCATATGTGAAGGGAGTTACTGACAGAATAGGCAACATCTTGAAGAAGGTTTCCATTAAAACTATTTACAAACCACATAAGAAAGTGAGCCAATTCTTGAGACCAATCAAGAGTAACATTCCTTTACAACAAGCGGGTGTATACAAACTCGACTGTGACTGTGGCTTGTCATACATTGGACAGACGAAGAGGAGCATCGGTACAAGGGTTAAGGAACACATCTCAGACATCAAAAACAGGCGCGCGTCGAAGTCAGCAGTGTGTGAACACACAATGGACAAACCAGGCCACTACATTCGTTTTGATAAACCTCAAATCCTCGCTCGGGAAGACAAGTATATACCGAGATTAATTCGCGAGGCTATTGAAATTAAAAAACATCCCAATTTCAATAGAGAAGATGGCTGGAATCTATCAAACACCTGGGACCCCGTTCTTAAAAATATAAAATCCCATGTCCGAAACCACACCGCAGGACCTCAAGACACCGTGAGCGCATTCTGCCGGCATCCAGAGCGGTACGCCAGAAAATTAAGAAATCGATGGCGGTAGATGATAAATAACAAGGACCAACTGACAGACATTCACACCTCGTCTGCCCGTGATCACGGTTGCTGCAAAGTAACCGAAACGTCGGGATTATGTAGTTTTTAAATAATAAAATCCGCGTAGTAAATCCGAATAATACTAGTTTCATTTAAATGAATACTCGCGAAAATTTTAGATCTCATTATGTTATTTGATCATCTCACAGATGACATTAAATATATCAGAGTTTACTCAAGCCATTTTTTTTTTCATACCAAACTTTAGTTTCCATTTTAAATAAGATTTATTCAAAGACAGTCAACAATAGTATTTAGGTTTAAGGTTCACTTATTTATGGTTGGTCAAAGTCTCTATATTACACCTGCTTCGAAGTCATCTTGGTTGTTTGTTTTAAATGTGGCCTTCATCCGTGCAAATACGTGCACAGTATATTCTGCCAGTCTCGTGTAGAACGGAGGAGACACGATTCGATGTCATCTTATAATGGGAAAATATTTAGCATGACAAGCTGAATAAAGTCCTCTCCCCAGTGACACTGACAGCTACAGTCAAGTCAAACTACAAAAAGCTGAATAAACTGTGACAATTTGACACATATGATGGACATAAATTACAGAAATGATTTTGAAAATGCAGACACAGCAGCCTTATAAATGTTTATGTGTGATTGAGGGCTTCCACTTTTAGTTCAATAGATCCCTTGTAACCATCAGCAAAAAGTGAAACATCTTGTCTATGAAATATAAAATCAGATAAGATTTAATATAAGAAGTGAACTTATTGAGGTTTTTGATTTTATATACTCACCCGTAATCTGGATATTTGAGTCGGATGTATTTGATACACTGCTATAGGTATATTTACCGAAAAGGGCTTATTACAGAAAGGTTTAAAACTAACGTGTTGAGAAATTCACAATGAAATAAGTATGTTTTATGTATAAGGTGGTTTAATGGATGAAATCTGATCATTAATAAAAAAGTCATAATGTTTTTACATAATCATTCCTGAACCCTTTGAAATAGAAGATACCTGAAATGAGGATTACAATATTTGCTAATTTGCTTTCATTAGGCGCAGGATGAATAGGACTTTATATAATATCACAACGAAAGCAACATAGTGCCTGCACGAGATAGCATAGCAATGCCAACATTAAATTTTAATTCACTGAGGCTGTGAAATTGTGGACGCCATTGCAACTTCTTTACCGACCTGCTTTGATCACATTTTTCTAACGTCATTTTTTTAGAATAAACATTGATGATGTGTTTCTTGTGTATTTTAATTTAGATAAATTTATTATTGCATTTTTGTTAGTTTTTTTTTGATAATATATATTTTGATAAAACATGAAATCAGCGAGAAGTGTTCGTTCCTTAAGGTCCATACGGTCAACCAAGTCTATGGTGGAAGAAAGGAAAGCTGAAGAGTTCACAGACAACTTTGATAGCTTGTTAGTTCTGGCATGCTCCAAATTCAATTGCCCGTATACAATTACTGTAAAGAAAGAAACCAAACAGGGTAAGTCTAGATAGATCAGTATTAATCTATACAAGCAATAATTTATTTTTTATATGTATTTAACAATCCTGAACAGAACGAATGAAGCCATAGCATAAAAAAATTAAGATATCGTATAAGTTTATATTTTATTTTTGTTTTTTTTTTAATTTTTTTTAGATGATTACTACAAAAACTTAAAAAATGTTGATGCTAAGGGCCGGGTCAAGCCACGGCCAAGTTTCGTTCTGCAACAAGATGACACTTCTAAGGCTTCAATATCTAACTCAAATAATACTTCTAATCTAAGTGAAGATTATTCTTTCCATGTAAATACAATAACTGTTACTGTACTATATGACAATTTTAACACTTTGACAGAAATTCTTATAACAAATAGAAAAGAAGTTCCCATGGTCTTGATGAAAGTAATTCGTATTCTGGTGCCATTCTACAAGAATTTAACAAAGATAACTATAAGTAATTGTAAAATAGATATGTACATAATATATGAGTTAAGTAAAATTCTTCAGAGATCCACAATAGATAGCGTATGTCTTGATGGTTCAGCTATGCCATTAGGAGACTTCACTATGCTTTTGAAAACTTCAAATCTTACAAATCTGTCACTGTGCAGATGCAGCATTGATGATATCGCATGCGAACTCATTGCTTCAATGTTACATTGTTCGGCTCCGGCAGACAATTTGTTGCTTTTAAACCTATCTTCAAATCAGATAACAGATGTTGGTGTGAAATATATCGCAAACGCTCTGAGAACCAATATCCGTTTGCGATATTTAAATTTAGCCGACAATCACATTGACGATGAAGGTGCCGGTTACATTCTGGACGTATTAATTGAATTTCCTTTGCTATACGATGAAATAATGAAGATGAAAACGAATAGACTTAAATACTTGAAATTGAAGAATGCTTTATATATTAAATATTTGTCAGAATATTGCAACAGATCTATGGATGATCTAAGTGAAACTCACTCGACTTCTAAGAAGAAGAAACCCAAAACTACAGCAAAAAGAGACAAAAATAAAGGACAAGGTTGGACAAACGAAGAAAGTGTAAAAATAAGAGCCGAAATTATGACTGCAGAAATGTTAGGACCCTATACAGCTCCATTTAGTCCTGACACGATTAAATATAATAATCAATATTATTATAGCCTTGGAAATGATACGCTCCAATATTTGAATCTGGCGTACAATAATTTGTCATATTTAAGTTTAAAAAAATTAAACAAAGTGGTAATATACCAGAAAACGCTCACCTCAGGAAATAGAGGCCTCACAAAAGTTGTGATGGATGGTAATAATTTACCCATATCATGCTCCGAAATTGACAACATAAATCATATTTTGGGTGGAAAAATAATGCGTTTTAGCGGCAGGCTTTCTGAAGTTGTTCGTCGCAAAGGCAAAGGATCCTTAAGAATCGAGAAGTAAATAAAAAAAAGGTTTTGCTTGCATATATTTTTAATTAGACTTTGTTTTATTTACAAGAAAATAGTATAAAAATTATAACAATTGTTTTATTTTATCGCATGAATATATCACTATATGTTTTTGTACTACATGAACACTTGTTCTCGTTAATTTAGGTATATAGATACATAGACAAATAAAACTTAGGATTTTATCCATAAAATTTATTCTTAAAAACTAGACTACAACCTAGACTATTTATAATTGTTAAGCACCAAAATCTCTTTTGTCAACGATTTTTTCGATGATCGGCTATCGAGCAACATGGAAATTAAAGGTCTTTTTACAAGAGCTTAATTTAATTTCTTGGTGGTAGGTATTCTCTGTTCGGTTGTTGAGCCGGATAATTGCCGTCACCGGAGGTTTGGGGTCTTGTTGTTCCTGTGGGAAAACTGGGACCAGATGGTTTGTCTGATGGATATCCTTGATTGCTTCCTGGCCCCGTACCTGGATAAATAGGACCGTTGGAACTTGGTGTTGTGTAGCTGCCTGGATATCCAGAGGGACCTTGTGGGCTAGATCCACTGGGGTAGGAGCTCGGCTGCTGCGAGCCTGGGTAAGAACCTGGGCCTTGGGTACTAATACTACCGGGAAAACCTGTTGAGGGACCTTGATTAGGACCACTTGGAAATCCTGTTGTTTGTCCGATGCTTCCGGGATAAGTCGTCGAAGGTCCTACGTTTCCTGGATAAGATGGTCCTTGTGGCCCTAATGTGTTTGGAAAAGTACCAGGCTGTTGTGGACCTTGAGGGTATGCACTAGGTTGTTGGGGTCGTTGGGGATATCCACCAGATGGTAGTGGTTTTTGAGGAAAGCCACCTGACGGCTGGGGACCTTGAGGATACGATACTGGTCCTTGAGGAAATCCATTAGGTTGCTGAGGTCCTTGTGGGAAGCCAGGCAGTTGAGACCCAATAATTGAATAATCATATAAGTTTGCGTTAAGTTCAAAGAAGCTTGGAGCTGAATTGCAGTCAAATTGATTCCACCAGACACAAACAAAGTATTCTTGTGAGAAAATGGTACCATTCGGGCATAGGAAGTCATAGGTAATATTATTTGCGCATACATGAAAAACTTGACAGCGAGTTTCTATATCAGCATAATAACCAGGGTAAGGCTGAGCATCGCATCTGAATGATGTTTCTGGGATAGTTGATAGTATGGGGTAGTCCTTGTCCGGTTCTCCGGGGATGGCAGAATAGTCACCATTATCATAGGCACCAGAGTTATCAAAACCAGGACCTCCTGGACCAAAACCTGGACGTTCTGGCGTTTGTCCTTGTGCAGGGTAATTGCTTCCTTGGCCAGGGTAGTTGCTTGCTTGTCCAGGGTAGTTGCCACCTTGTCCTGGTAAGTTTCCACCCTGCCCAGGATAGGTACCACCTTGTCCAGGGTAGTTGCTTCCTTGTCCAGGGTAGTTGCCACCTTGTCCTGGTAAGTTTCCACCCTGCCCAGGATAGTTACCACCTTGTCCAGGGTAATTGCTTCCTTGTCCAGGGTAGTTGCCACCTTGTCCTGGTAAGTTTCCACCCTGCCCAGGATAGTTACCACCTTGTCCAGGGTAGTTGCTACCTTGCCCGGGGTAATTACCACCTTGGCCTGGGTAGCTACCACCCTGGCCGGGATACTTCCCACCTTGATCTGGATAATTTCCTCCTGGACCAGCTATAGGGCCGGTAGGACCACCCGGTGTTTGCCCAGGATAGCCAGTCTGAGGCCGATTAAATCCTGGGTAATTCGGAGTAGTTCCTAAGCTACTAGGTGTATACTCTCCGTTTTGGGAAGTTGTTGGGTAGGACGAACCGGGATACGCAGCCGTCTGCCCAGGCTTGTAGCCTGGTCTGCTAGATGGTGTAGATGTCCCAAACGGCCTGCCTGGTTTATTGTACTCATAGCCACTTTGAGCAATCGCAAGGGCCAGTAACACTGTAACAATTTTATTGTTATTACTCTTTTAAGCTTAATAAATACTGTGTGCAAGAAAAGATTTATTTTAATATTTGAATTATCGGTTCTTATATAAGACAAGTAAATATTTAAACATTAAGGTCACTTCAAATACTTCAAGGTTCCTGTAAGTGACTAAGAATACTGTAAATGTTTAGTCAATTGCGAAATGTGGCAATTTAACTTGAAATTTATTAATGGTACGCCTAGTTGTCTCCCCGAGCACAATGGCTGGATGACGTCACGTGGGACCAAATGACGTAAATGATGGACGTTTTTCGAATCGTGGATATAACAAATATCTTATAATTCATTAGCTTGGTAAGTAGCTTAATAAAAAGCCACTTATTTATAAGTAAATTTTCTCAGATCAACTTCGGTGTATAGCGATTTTGTGTTGTTTTAATGAACGGATTAGAACGGATTTTATGTTCACACATAACAATCCATCAAAACTTTTATGACCAAAGACGATTTTAGTCCATGTCCTTAGAAAAAATTATATCTAATGGACGTATTTTTATTGAATAGAATGTGATTTTTTGTTTATCGACCTTTGTAAATGAATTTAAGTTGTAATCGATTTAATGTCTGTTGGAATAGTTTTTAATTTTTAAATTTTATTTTAAATAAAATCACTTCGAGTGTTTCAGGAACTGTATTCAATGCAGTATCTATAATATTAAATCTAAATTAATGTAATAAAATAATATTAATGATAGCCTATTATAAATAAGTGTGATATTGTATTAATTCTGGACGTAAGAATAGGGAAGTGTCCTAAGTTTCTCACGTCGTTTAACACATTCGTGCTCTCGGCTCACGGTAAAGAACAATGGCAGGGAATAAAGGAAATGGTTGCGTGCTCCATTTTGTCAATAAATTCAATAGACTTTATTGCATTGTTGCACGGATTATATCTTTCATAGATATTCTCTTGAGATAGTTATTAAAACTTTAAAACTGAATAAAAATATTGAAATAATAGCGTAACACGTTAATAGGAGCGGCTAGAAATAAAGATTTGAATTGAAGTAACAACTATATTCTAGATAAATTGAATTATTTAGATATAGCATATAAATAACATTTGCTATTTCAAAATTCAATAAGTACAATAATAAGTTTTACGACATTTAAGTGATAATACTGTGAACGAAGCTAAAATTATAGGTGCCAATATATAATTATTTGCAGAAACTCAGATACATATGTTAGAAAATGTAATGTAAAGTTTTGCTTAATATTTATATTTAGTTTAGGTATATAGAATTTTTTTATTTCAGGAATGGATACGTTGCTTTACACCAAAAAATTCGTTTCGTAGCATTGCGAAATTTTATTCTTTTTTTGTTAATGAGTCTTATTTATCTGTGGCTTTTCCTTCACTTTTTTTTTATAATAAACATATGACGTAATTTTTAAGCGGTTATTTTTTTTTATTTATATAAAATAAAACTATGTGTAGAAGTTTTAAACCTATTTCAATTTCAAAGCTTATGTAATTATTTGTGCAAGCAATGTTATTACCTTTTTAGGTTATTTCGCATAAGTCAGTTCTTGACAGCCATTCATCCGGGCGCATGCAAACTACTTGTTGGTTCGCGTACCATCAAAAACCGTGAATGCGGCCGTTTCACAAAGTGAACATCATTTGCTCTGGACAAAGATCTCAACTTGCATACACAGATAACATTGATGTATTGGTCCAATGAAGCAACTGTGAGTTCTGTTGAAAGCTTTTCCGAACGTAAATTGCACTTTATTTCATTATATTATAATTATGTTTCTAGCACTTTTTTCATGGATACGTTTTTACCTCTTGACATTATTTTTTTTTTTTTCAACTAATTGACGATTATATTCCAAAAAAAGGAATTAGTATTCTGTGCACTTGTGAGCAATAAGTACGTTTTAAATTTCATAATTTTTATATACAAATGGCAAAAATGACTTTTTCTTTTAAGGGGCCTTGTTTTTGATGAATTGTAATAAAAAAACTTATAATTTTCTCTCGTTTACCTAATTCGTTAAGCAATTAATATATTGCCCAACTTTGACCAGTGCCTTTCTTTCATTAATTTAATATATACTTTTCCTAGCATTAAATAATTCTTCTAAATATTTCAAATATTTGGAATAAATCAAGCCTTTTTGAGTGCAAATAAAATTCATATATTATAACTGTATTTAGGGTTATTTTTTTTAACTTAGACAGATAATTAAAAACATAGATACCGTTTTAATTAGCTCTATACGAAGCCGAGCATTTTAAAAAATATTATTTTTTCATTTACTATTTTTATATTCATGAAAAATTCCGAGTTCATTTATTTTTAATACCCGTTATATAATCTATCTATAAAAAATATTAGATAGTTTACGCGATTGTTTTATATAAAGAAACTTACATTAAATGACGCAATCGACAATGAAGTTATACTAAGTAAGATTTATATATGTTTAGCTATCACAGAATTCGTTTAATGAAAATAAAAGGAAAGAAATCTTTTTATCTGGTCGAAAAGAGAACAATGGATTCTCGACATTAATATGGAATAACGTTTAACTTGTTCCATTTGGTAACTTTTGGCTGCGCAATGCCATTAAAATGTCGTTTTATTTATGTAATTACGTAAGAAATATATATATTTTTTCTATCATTTTATAAATGTCAAACGCATCTTAAAATATTTTCCTATTTTATTCATGAATACTGAACGAATAACATAAGATAATTGATTGAAATATTTTGAAAGTCTTTATGAGAGATAAAAACTCCTAGCTGTATCCTAAGCACGAGCTTGCAGCATCAAAATACGAACGTTTCAAGTTTCCCATTCATAAGTCTTCGCTTATGACAGTTTCGACGCTGGTTCACGAATGAAAAACTAGCAACTATTTGTATTCAGTTTGACTATGTGAATTCATGGTGCGCGTATTGAAGCGACTATTAATTTATTGAAATATGTATATACTCACTGCAAAACGTCGACAAACGTAGCATGTTGGTGCTGAATAATTTTACGTTCTGAAACAAAGAAAATCATTTAATTGCATCGAATTATTACGTTCCTAATAATTGTCAGTACCTATACGTATATTTCAAAATGTGTCTCGCATTTGAAACAAAGCATAATAGACATTTTTTGCTTCATTCATTCATAGGAAAATTTAACTAATAAGACAAAAAACAGTTCAATGAAAATTATCGGTGCGTTTAATTAAGTTTTCATTCTTACGATATAAAAAACTTATAGGCCTTGTATTACTTTGTTTGGTTCGTCAGCTAAACTTGTTAAGTACGTGTGAATTACTTTTGTGGTGTGTTTTCGTAAATTTGATCGTAACTTTTAGTTTTGTGAGCCTAAACCGTAATTAATGGTCACTTAAACTTTGGCAAAAAGGGAGAAAATGTGTGACTTTGTAGCAAGTTGCTAGTATTAATACATTTAGAATATTCGTTTTTTTTTATTTTGCCTACATTAACATCTTTTATACTGTTGAATATATTAATATATAGTAAAAATATTAATATACATATATGTGACATATTTATGTAAATTATATGTCAATGTCCAGCTATGTATCTGTTTTGATGTCAGAAGCAAAAAGTGTGACATAACGCCTGGGCGGGCGGCATAGAATAAATAGAGAATATAATTTATGAAATATGTAAATTTAACATATATTTAAATATATATGTTATGTTGAATGATAATATAATTATAATAAATTAATAATAAAATAGAATAAATTTAATTATAAAAATCACAATACACTATCACAATAAGCCGTGAACACTTATTTTTGTACATTGCAACACAGAACTCACCGTGTGTGTAGTGCTATCGGAGGCACACTGTACCAAGCTAGCTTGTTGCGTGCTTTTATGTTCAAATCCACCACCACCTTCGAGGGATGTAACCGTCGAAATATATCTGAGATAACAAAATAACCGGGTCAAATCTGTACGTGGTTTATGGACGGAGCGATTACCACGATGCAGGCACATCATTGCATTCATTGAAATGTATGACAAATTATATGGTGACGATTATCTCGTTTGAATAATAGTCATTCTCTGGTATCCATGGCTGTGTCATCATCGAATTGTGAGGTGCTAATAGAATTGTTTTAGAAGTGAACGTGCTATCCTTACAGTATTTAGAAATATTTTACGTAATATATTATTTAAAATTATATATCTTATACTTTATTCTCATACTTGTTGAATATTCGCACTTGAACCGTTTTAGTTTTTTAATAGTCAGTTATAATACCTCACTATTTGGTTTTTTATATGCAAATTATTAAAATGGCAACATATGGCAATTTTTTTTTATTTTTTGTATTAATTTATCTTATATCCTATTCCAAAAATTATAAGTATATGGAAGCGAAATAATTAGTAAGCGTTGTTACCATTTTTCTCATAAACATTTATTTATTTATTGAGAAACTCTGAATGTAATTTCGGTTATAAAATTTTTATTTCGGAAACAAATAGTCCTGGCAATACTTATGTGTTATTTTTAATAGTTTCTGTATTGATTGTTTAAATATATGAAACTTTTTTTGTAATAATTGGAATAATTAAATTTTTTAATAACCGAACTGTTGAAAAGAAAATATTACGTGAAAAGACTAAGCTTATATATTAATTTACTATCTTAATAATATTTAATATATATTTAGTCTTGCCAGGTTTGAAAATTCGATTTTTATTTATATAAATATCTTGAATTTTAATTTCTAACAATAACAATGTTAAAATAGGTCAGAACAATTAATTATTCTCACAAGCACTATGTGATTACACGTTCATATTCATGTTTTAATAAATCCATCATTTATTCAATTATTTATTTATGTTTCTCTATAATCTGATTTTGCATACATATTATATTACATTGGATTTAAGATTATCTTTATTTCTATTATAATCTGTGCTAGGATTATCCAATATTTTTTACATTTGCTATGACATTTAAAGTTTTTTTTTCATAATACAGATCAGCTATTATTCATCGCCAAAAAAATAATTGATAATGTAAAAAGTAGAATTATAAACTTTATAATAATAAATAATAAATTGTGATGAAAACTAATACTAATTATTTATTCCCAAAAATTCAATCCTGTCCACCTTACAACATACCTACATCAAATAAAATCCATTTTGTTTGTATATTTTTGTGACGTACGGCCATGGTCAATTTGATGTCAGTTTTCAAAATATAATAGTAAAAGAATATTTTATTTCGATTACTAGTTTCGACATTTTACAATACATTTTTAATATGCGTTCGGAATTTATACTTATTTCTGCATGGACCTATCGTTCAAAAATTTTATTTTCATATATTTATACAATCTGACATTTAAATGAAAGTTTCTTGGAACATTTGACGTCTATTGTATTCGAAAAATTTTATCATTATCAGGCCATCTTAATTTTTATATCTGACGTTTGATTATTATTTATAGATTGTGTAATGCAGATAACATCACAGATATTTCCGAAAGTCTAGACTGAAACTATTCGGGTAACTAAATACTTTCTTTTTGTTATCAGTTGAGTGATTTAATAACTTAGTGAAATGTTTCTTAGCTTTCTTTGAGCTGTTTTTGTTTAATTACCAACTCCTCGTAATATTTCAGATCATTTTATATTTCCTATACTTCGTGTTGTCCCGTGGTCACAGAATGGGATTCTTAAATGTATCATTGCGGTTTAGAAATTAATTTTTATATTTAAAAAATTGTGACAATTCTTTGATTATTTAATACTTTTTTGCAGTACAGGTTGGTGACCTTTAAAATTATTACGAGAATAAAAAACGAATAATATAGAAAATATTATAATTATTTTACATACAAAATAAAAATCAGATATTTAGCAACATTATTTCAATTTTAATATGTAAAATTCTACTAGTATAGAAAATTTATTTTAATAATCATTTGTTATTGTTGTAATTTTTTAAAAATATTTCTCGTAATAAGATAAACATATTATTTATTAGACACTACATACAAAGCTTTTCCCTTTTCTAATACAATAAGCTACGTTAGTACTATATTGTACTAAGAATTCATTTTTATTAATAAAAAAAATATTATACGTTACATACATAGTGTGACATATCAAACTTGATGGAAGAAACCTGCTACCTAGGTTTAAATTTTTTTAACTTAATGTGTTGCCATCTCACTTTAAGCCATTATATGTAGATGATTTTCAACATTTTTTTTCATTTATTTTGTATTTATACTATACCAACTACGATACATTCCATAATATAGCCTGTAATGTTTAAATATCTGTAATTAAGGTTGATTTAAAAATGGGAACAAAGACGCGGTACCAATACAATGTTCACTTACAAATTATAAAAACAATATGTGTAATAACTATAATTACGTTCCCAAACCTACAAATAGATATAATTTCGTCAAAAATTAGAATGTTGAGATGAACACGTTCCATTACTAAATCTTTTACGCAAACATTGACAGTTAAAGATCAAAATGTATAATTATATTTTATAAGGCATTAAACATAAATATGTTCTTATTATTGAGAAACATATGGTCGTGTGTTACAAAAGCTTCATGACAATGTATTATTTAAAGTGTATTGGTTTGTTTGGCTACATGATGTTCTAAATATCTTCTCCATGCGGGATCCTTAGTGTTGAAGCACCATGTGTTTATGTATTTTGTGGATATAATTATTCTATTCTATTCTTTGTGTTATTGTTAAGATATGGCTTCATTCGCACTGGAATCGTTCAATGTTTTTATTTGTTAGACGAACTATAATCTTGTGTACTGTGTGGCGGAAACACGAAGTTTTTCTCTGAGTCATTATATTTTCTTTATACATTTAGACAATGTCAATTGTGACAGATAGAAAAAAAGAGTATTGCGTCATAGTAAAACTGACGTTTCCTGTAACGTCACCTTTCTTATTAGATTGTATAGATTGAAGAAGTTTCCAAATGGAATTGGCAGAATATACTGTGCACGTCTTTGCACGGATGAAGGCCATATTATAAAAAAAATAGATTGAAGTAATCAATTTGAATCAAATTTGTTCAAACATATTTTAGTTCAGCCCTTCAATTATTATTAAAGAATGCATAATATATTGTTATATCAGTGAAATAAACTGAGAAAATGACACAAATATTTATTATATTGAGCTGTGCTAGATAGAAAAAGTAATGTCTTTAAATTATATCCCGTATAGTTTATAAGTGATAGAGCATATTAACAAAAAAAATCAGTTCGGAAACTGATTGCACTCAAAATATTGAAGTTTCAATAATCATGTATACTATTAAATACCTTAGTTAAAATTAGTTATTCATTAAATAAAATGTACAACCTTAATAATATTATTGAACATATAAAATATATCCATACAATTCAATGAAGCATTGTTACATTTTGCAGTAATGAGGCTTGGAGCTTGGAAGCACATCGCAATCATCTCAGCTCCCGATGTAAAGCACTTCACATTTAATGATCACACTATGTTGATCGCACTGTGTCATTTGATAAAGTGATTATTGTTATAGAACTTACAATACATTACATTACAATATTTTCTAATATTATTAAAAAATTATCTATAATTTCGTCATGTTGGCAACACGTTCACTAAATGGATAAAGATAAAAAAAGAACTTAAATTAAACATTTTAAACGATTAAAATTCGTGATATTAATAGCTTAATTATATTTAAATCAATCAATTATATTGAACGTCAATAAAATTATCAAAAATCAGCGTATTAAGTAAATTGAAATGACCCCAATGTTAGCTCATGACATAATAATCACGCATCACTTTGCAAGTTCATTTATAATGTAAAATAATTTATGACTCATAGATCATGTTTAATGTTGTTGATAGACGAAGCGATGTTTACTAAAACAGTGAATTCATTGATTTAAATAACATTTCCATTTTACACAAACAATATGTTAGCGAGGTATATACATTAAAAAAACGCACTCTTTTTCTCTGTAAACAAATATGGTATTTTTTTTTTAAATTTTTATGTATTTCTTTGTATATATTTTCTAAAAACAGTTTTAAATACTCGCAATTATAGGATTATATTTATAAAATGCGAAAAAAACATATAGTGATATTCTCTTTGAGTTATGTCGAACAATTGTACGTACTAGATCGTCTTGTGGTTTAAAGTCCAAACCATGCTGCGTAAAAAAGAAAATAATCTCAGTACATTCCATTATAAAACAGAAATACTAGCACTAATTAGAAAATGAAGCCGTAAAATGGAGCTTTTACAATAACATATAAATAAATATATGAAAAATTAACTCACTTTTGTATCAAAATAAAATTGTTATACTTATTTCATATTATAAGTTTTAAGTTATAGCAAGTGAACGACTATTAAAATGTCTGTCTATGCCTGTCTAAACTCCGAAACCAATTCAAACGGACGCTATACTCTCAGATAACAATATGCTTAGCACATGTGCGGATCGTCACCCTACATAGTAAGCGTTTCCATAGACTGCTTTAATAACCTTCGTTAAGAGACGAAACTCCACAGCATTCCATGGATTCACCGTGCGGATACCGGGTCTATCGTTACAAGGGGAGGAGCTTCAACATCGCCTGGGACTTGTGACCCAGGTGTAGTTTTAAGGGGCCCCTATATAACGCGTTAAACGCTCACCTTCACTCTCCATGATGGATACCAAGGTTTACGAACGAGAGACTGGTAACGATCGGTATGTAGTGCAACATTGCAAACTAGTCTTAAGCACACTGATGTTAAAACGAAATGCTTTAGAAATATTAAAAATTTAAAACGCTAACAAATCCGCGGTGAACAACTAGTTGTAACCAAGTGAATATTTCCCATTCAGCATGATATCCGCCTGTGTAAAGCGTGTTTATTTAAACGCGTTAGATGTTACGCCTGCTCTGATAGAATCTCATGAGAAGCTCACCAATTATACAATTGTTAGGACGATGTCACAATATCATTGCTATGTGGGATAAGTGATTCGTTTGACTAATTTATTATAACATACATACATGATTTTCTGGAGATAACTCAACAGCATAGGAAAACAGTAGTGAAAAGATTTTAATATTAAATTGAAAATCAAATATGATTTGGTCACGTTTTGTTTTTTAATTACTCTTATTAAAATCGATGAAATGAATAAAGATAAAATTATTAAATGATCACTACATCAGTTACTTCCATTTTATCAAAGTGGAAAAATTATGTACATAATTTGTAATGTTAATCTGTATATATATTTGTTTTGGAACAGCAAAATATCTTGAGTTAATTTATTTTGTACGTAAAATAAATTCTTCGCATCATCTTTACCGCAATCCCATTACGTTACGTTACCGGGTAGCACGAAATCGTGTAAAATTTTCAAGAAATTCTTAAATATTCTCGTCTACTGTTGCCTTACAAAATATATTTACGTACCAAATAACTCCTGTTTATTTTTTTTCTCGCACAATTTATTTAATGGAATGTTACAAATATAGAAAAAAATATCGAAATATTTATCAATGATTGTATTTACGTAAGAAAAAAAATTAATGAAAAACTATAATGCTATCAGCCCTTTGTTAAACAATGACCAGAAATTCCTTTTATATGAAGTAACTCAATCACTTTCGTGCTAATTTCTGTGCCTAAATAAAATGCCAAAATCGTAACCACGTATTAGAGGGACGGTTAGTGAGTATGACTTAATTTTAACCTATGAAGCAACGGAGTGCGTCACGAACATCGAGCGAATTAGACTCGAAATAGACCATGGTACATGGTATAGAAAAGACATTAATGTTATGTTATGGATCACGTGATGTTATTATATTTAATTCTATTTATATTACTGGCAACATCCGCTTTTATCTCTAAAAAGGTTAGTTCTTAAGTAAAAAGGTCACTTTGACACACAGTTCTTAAGTAAGTATTTTTATATAGAAATTGAACTTGTTGTAATGTTTATTCAAAGTTTTAACATTCATTGATATATAGATGAATGAAATATAATAACATACAGACTATGTGTCTCTAAAAAAAGAACAAAAAAAATTCTTTGTCATAATTTAAAATTTTTATCATCCTGCATTTCTCAATTTATTTTCTTTATTATAATGAATTATTTATAACTATAATACTACAATACGATAATATATAATACTACATTTTTCAAACGGATTTTCAAGATCAACATATTTCTTACGGCGATTGATTTTTGACAACGCAAAAGTAACTCAATACGCCATATTTACTTACGGCCTTATCTAATTACCCTATAACTATGTTTCAACATGTGCCTGTGTCCAACTCACATTACAATAAAATTGTACAATAGATCGATGTATGATTTGGTGTAATTTTTTATTTTCACACGATTCAATAACGATTAATTCTTGTTACACGAATATTAACTTAGAAATCACTATACTATTAATATGAAATTCTAACAGAAATGTTTCTTTGATCGTGTCGTTGGCTGAAATATTTCGGTACAATATTTGGTTAGTTATTTATTATATAATCGGAAAATAGATAATCCGTATTACACAAGATGTTCAATTAAAAGTTTTAATTTAATCTGTGTAAAATAATACAGAATACATATTAAATATAATGATTAAAAATATAAATTCTGTGTGTACAGCTGATGGTAGCCATTAGCGGCGTTATATTTCCCTTGACTGCTTTGCCGAAAGGACATTTCTAAAGAGGAGGTAAATTTATACTCGGCGAGAATCTAAAGCGCAACACGCTATAGTCAAAAGATATAAATAAAGCAATATTTAGATAAAAAAATTACAGGTTTATTTATCAGGTTATGTAAGTAAAAAATGTAATCACAGATCAGACAGCGTCTTTACTTTTAATGATCGTCCGACAAAACTGATTACCAAGATAAGGTTACACGGGGACTGAGTGGTCACTGGGCCTCAAGAACCGCGAGCAGAAGGTTTCAAAATTACAGTCACGTTGAGTCTTCACCTATGACATGAAAATAGTCAAGCAGATATTAAAGCTACATTTGTGCGTGGATTATATAACATATAATTTGTGTTTATTGCGTTTATGGCATTGTGGGGTGTTTACAAACAGAATGATGTATGAGATTGTAAGAAAATACGAGACTGAGGCTTCAGATATAATGTGATGTTGCTGTAATATATGAAATATCTCAAAGTAAACGCTATAGAATATTAAGAATTCTACCAAGAGTACTATTCATGTTTAATCTGTTTCAAAAAAAAAAAAAACTTAGGAAACGTCAAATACGTCAACAATTTATGAGCCAGCTGATAATTTATTGTTCATAACTTCATGAATTGTCATGTATTTCTTTATAACTTTGGTTATTTGTATTTGAAACCCCAATGCCATCGATGAATACGTTTAAGGAGTATTTCATCAGCTGATATTTCGTCATCATCGCTGTAAATCATCACCGGTAATGACGTGCGAAAGCATATCGTGGTTTCTAAACACGAACAAAAGTTTTAATTATATTTTCAAGTAGATTAATATATGAATAACTTATATGTAAGGTTTTAAGAAATTTATATGTTAATTTACCAAGTACATTTGTCTGTTATGGGTATTGTGAATTGCTTCAATATTTTTCTGTTAAATTAGATGAGGTTAAGATTAATTTCGAGTTTGTCATATTGTTATTATTTACTTCGTCTTTTAAAAGAAATAAAGAAAGAACCACACTATATCATCTAAAATAAAATAGATATAGAAAATCCTTTTGACTGAACAATAACATGTGCTATTATAATGGCCCTGTAAGACAATCTGTAATGTGATTGTCTGTGTTAATATATTTAAATATAGATTAAAAATATGATTATTGTATATAAAGAAAGATTTGCTAAAGTTAATAAAGAGTTTTGAGTCTGTATGTATGTATATATGAACTGTTATAAATTTAATGAAGACAAAAAAATATTATAATATCGTGATATTATATAGGATTTAAAGGATTTTTCGATAATAATAAATATTGGTATTCTAAATTCAAAATATTTTTTTATTGTAATAAAGCATTTTCTTTCTCCCTGGCTTCATTTGTGGATTATTTAGTTAGTGTAAATATGTACATTATGATATAATTGGAATATATTTGGCATGATAAGGGCTAAGGATCGTTTATAAGATTAGCCATAAAAAATATGTTGAGAACAAACGAATTTTATAAAAATATTGTATAAGAGTAAATTCTTAAGGAATCTACTTATCTCAAAGACCCGGGGTCAGTTAGAGTTGTGTAAACAGAGGAGCTTACATATTTGGAGTTGACCGTCTGAATAATAATGTCTGTGATGATAACTTATTAAATTTATAAAAAAAAAATATTAACAAACACATTATGGTAACATTTCTTACAGACGAGGATAATATGATTATTTAAAAATGGAATTCTATGTGCAATTTTAGTAGAAATAAAATTTATACAAGAGCAACGAGCCACAGGCGAACGCCTGACCTAATCGTAGAGTCCGTGTGCGGTTTAAGATAGCGAGGAGTCGACACAATATTAAATACACTATTAGGTCTCTATATAATTATTATTCTGAATATTTCTGCTATAAGCACATCTCTAATAATGATTAAATATTGCAGGGTCACGTCCATCCTACAGCAATCGACACAGCAGCTGTAATGATGTCTATCGCACGACGATCGTGATTACTAAACTCGACTTTTGCAACGTGTTAATTGTGATTTCAATTATATTATTTATATACATGGCATTATGTTAATAAGTTTAAAAAATTGGAACGATATATATAGTGTTATATATTTTCTAATTCAATAATCACTACAATATAGAATTCCGTAAGTGACATAGCGGGCTCATGACGCGTTAAATTTAAATTGTACATAATTTGTCTCGTATTTGCTAAATCGTTCGATAATATCTTAGATATAATTGCAAGGAACAATATTCGAGACGTTGTGCAACGGAAATCAAGATAAGATCGACCTAGTTATCCTGGATTATACCGAATGTTCCGATGTACCAGCGAGGGTGCTGTCTCTTACAATAATCAAACGCACCTCGTCTGATCGTGTCGCAAGCTAAGAGGCTGCGACAAGCGTTGTCTCAGAGCAATCAGCCGGGCCTTAATGACCCATTGCGTGTGTAATGAGGCCATGCCCAAATCAAAGATTGTCTTACTTTTGAGTTTTTCACGCACGCATTTCGATGGACCAACAAGTCCATGTCAGCGATGCAGCTCGTCTTTTTTTATTAGCTCCAACAAACGGTTGTGTTCAATTTAACGAAATTAATCTCACTACGATAAATCGTTAAAAAAAATATAATATTTTAATATATATTGCACAGATAAAAAATAATTTGGTTGTATTTTAATTTCGTCAAAAATTTAATGGATTATTATTGTATATTCGAAACAATTAACTCGATAGTTTTTACTGTTATACAGTGATTAGTATAATTTTTCGCAACATTAAATGTCTGCGGTTGGAGACGGGTCATTGTCAAGTGTTAGGACGACGGATTGTTGTAACTGTAAGCTTACCACAGGTTTGTAACGTCTCACAGTGAGGAGCGTTTTTAATTGGCCATTCATAAAACTTCGAACATAACAATAACAACGTAGGCTACTGGATGTGAAACTGGAAACGCTGAGTGTGTAGTGTGGCGATGGAAACTAATGGTAAACGTAATAATGATTATCATTTTAATATCTCACATTAGACTTCGTTAAAAATTTATGTCGTATTTTTTTATTCGACTTCTTACACACATTGTTTCAATACCAAATATATTATTTGTATTTTGAAACAATTTTAAGAAACATTTTCTTTATTTGTGTGTGTTTGGTTGTACTTTTCTTTATATTGATTTTCATTTCAACATCTGAGGACGCTGTGTAAAGAAAACGGCGACGCCATTAGTAAAGCAAGTGTCATCAATCACTCGGACGGCGTCCGCAATAAAAGATTTTAAATTTAACTCATTTCAGATATTCGTTTGTAATAGATTAAACATAGTATAATCGAAGTGAATAATATTTATCAATAAATACTAAATAGGTCGTATATATCCTATAATAAAATCCATTGATTAAAACTAAAAATCCTAAGTGCTGTGAATGTGAGGAATAAAACATGAGGGTATTTGGAAATGAAAGTTTTTTTAGATATAAAATTTAATAATCGAGTCAAGGTAAGTTCAACGAAGCACTAGTAACAAAAAAATATACATACAGCGTTCGCTTACGTATACTCACTTACAACTTAACATATAGGTATGTGACTAAGCCGTTAAGGCCGATTACAGATTAAAAAATAACAGATTAAAAACTACATTTAATTAAAATGCAACAATTAAAATTATTTTCTACGGAAGCCAATGTTTTTTTTTATTCTGTGCTCAACCTTCCGTCTCGTATTAAAATATACATATCCTTAGACTAAGATAAGGTAAATTGTTTTTATATATACTGGACACTCTCCCGCCATGTTGGCCACTAACATCTAATTTAGACAATCGATATGCATTCTTACATTATTCTTTTTAATTGTCACTGTCTAGCACCACACAATCTTATTTTATTGTAAGTTATTATATCTAATAAACGAGGTGGGTATTATATCGAAAGATAAAATAAATTCCATTAAAATGATTTAAATACTAGTGTGAATTCTTTAGTATATAAGGAATAATATATATTTGGGTACAATTTTATTTATTAATAACGAAATAACTGAGCTGAATCACTGGAAACCGATGCGCTTTTATTTGGCATTTTTAAAAATGATCTACTTTGACAGCGACGGTGTTGAGTGTTGTAGTCGCTGGGAGATGTATCTGATCCCAGTCCGTGCTCAAGTGTGCCTCCGTGTCTGTCGCCTTGATTGTGAGTCCTAGTGATGGGACCGCGTTAGCGCAGTGCGGCAATCGTAACGTCACCGGTTTTAAGAATACCAGACCCTGCGGACCGCACATCACTAGTGGGGACAGCATCGCTTCACCTATTGATATAGTTGTATGTTTTAATTTATTGTAAATATTATTTTTTATAGTGCACCTTATATAGTGGTTCTAGTTCTTTTTTATAAAAAAAACTTTGTGCTATGAACTTAGCTATGTGTAGGCTGTTAGGAAATATTAATTTGCAACGATAGGTTTGTAAAAAAAAAATTTCGCAAAGGAATCGAATACCAGACATGAGGAAAAAAACAATGAAAAAAAAACAGGGATCGATGAAAAAACAGAACACACAAACACATCGCAACACAAGTTGACAAGCTAAGTGCAAATGGCGTAAAAAGCATGCACCCATACTAAAGCAAACATAATTTTCTAATAGAACAAATTCTGCAAACTTCCAACCAGATAATTTAATAGAATTTTTTTTAAACATTATATATATGCACTATTTACAGTGCTGGTAAATTTGCAAACATTTGTCCAAACATACGATCACATTGTCGGGTGTACGTAGCGCGGACGACGGCCATCTTCGATCTTTAGGTACGATTGTATTGTGTAGAAACTGCGTAAAAAGCACACGTTTTACCAATGTTATGTTCATTATATGACATGAAACTGTGGATGTACATTGTGTTTGAAAGCGGTTATTGAAAAATGCATATAAATATATATATAAATGTGTGACTGTAACTTGTTCGAAGATTGTGTTATTTGTTTGATGATGTGAATAAGGTAAATGCCATGCTCTACCATGCAATAGTTCTCAACAAATAAAACAAACATCACGATACAACTAAGAGACCATATCTCCTTCCCGGCTCAGTCATTCAACACGCGTGTTAATCGCCGATTAGTAAGTGCAGTCTACTCTATAAACCAGCTCGTGCTTCGTTACATAAACATTACCGTTATCGAGGTCGATGGGGGGTCCACCAACCCGCTGGCTCAGTCGAGGGTCTGACACGGTAAAATAGATCTTTTGCTTGATGCCCGGTGCGATGGCTTTTGGCGGGATAATCAGTGAGACACCCCAATGCCTGTCCTCTAGAACTCCGCCCTCACTGTCGAATATACCCCAAGTGGTATGGGGACCGTCTGGTTCCACTTCCGTCTTATTGGCGGAGTCATCAGCCTCTCCCGCTTCAGTCTTGATGACTGTACTGTCATTGCTGATGACTGTGGTTTCGTTTCCAACGGTCGTGTTTTCGGATTTATCCTCGCTAGTCTCTGGACTCTTTTCTAATATTTGTTCACAAAAAGTCACTGTTCGGTTAGCTTTCGATTTATCTTGTAAATCTTGTGACGTGTACGGCGTGCTCTGTGGCTTGTTCTCGAAGTTCATACTGCACTCGGACGCGTAATGTGTTTCCATTGAGGTGGTCGAGTCGTAGGGAGTTGGGGATGTGGTTACTTTCAGTGCGTTCGATATATGATCGGTCTTTCCGTGCAATCTTGGCGCGTACTGCGGTTCGCCTTTTAATATATTGTTCTCTAAATTCTTTGTTTTTTCTTTTTCTGCATCGGTTTTGGATTCTGTTAATCTCAGTTTTGAAAAATCGATTTCTTGGAACTTTTCCACTTCACTGTCCAATGCCTCTGCTTTCGTTTGGTACAGCGAGTCTCGTCGTGACAGGTGATTCGCGTCACTCAGTTCGTAAGGACTGCTTCTAGCGCTGCCTTCCTGACTGACTGGCTGTACCTCTTTCGCTTCCTGGTTAGACTCATATATGACACTATCTTTTAATTCCCTCTTAGAAACGTACAACGGCTCTCTGCTTTTGATTGAGTCACTGTCGTTCGTTTCGAGTCTGGTTTGATATATTTTTTCTTTTTTAGCTTGATTTCTTTGCTTTATAATTTCTAACTTTTCCTCTAACTTACTACCGTAAATGGGTTCTTTGTTGGCCAGTAAAGCTGCCTTTTGTGATAGTATTTCTTGTTTGGTAACGTATGTACACTCCGCGGAAGCCGGCCTCACGTTTGAGGAGTGATCGAGACTGTCGTTCCTGTTGTAACTGTTATCCGAGCAACTCGATTTCAGTTCCGATCGGGTTGAGTATGGAGATTCTGTCTGGGCGATTCGCGCCATCATTTCTGTTCTACTCACATACGGAGGTTCACTCATACATTTGCTCATAGGCGATATTCTTCCTATGAAGTTTACTGGTGTTTGCAGCCGTCTGTCTGGCCGTACGCCATACGTATTAGTTTCAGACCAGGACGTGCCTGGTGGTGGCTCGTATGTTCTTTTACCATAGATCGGTTCTTTACATGTTAACGAGCCATCCATTCTTTGTTTAATCATTTCGTCTTTTGGACTGTACGGGGATTCTGAGAATCTTTGTCTCAGCATATCCTCTTTAGTGGCATACGGACTTTCAGGCGTCATCCTTTGTCTCAACATCTGCTCTTTGCTCACATAAGGCAATTCGCTATAGAGTGATTCGGGTTTTCTTGGCGCGTCTTGTTTCAGGGAGTATGGATTTTCGGGCATTTCGTTTCTAGTACCATAATTACTTTCCCTCATGCATTCTGCTCTTGTAGCATAGGGAGGATCTAGTAGAGGCATTGCTACAGTTTCACGATTGCCGTAAGGGCTTTCGAAACTTTGATTTGAAATTTCTGATCTACTCGCGTAAGGGTTCTCGCTGGAGGTATCGTAAAGAGAAGTATATGTTCTCCTGGGCTTAGGGATAGGATCGTATACAATATGTTCTTTGCTTTGGTATATTGGCTCTGGAGGTAGCGGTTGAGTTGGGTAGAAAGGTTCATGTTTAATTTGCTGTTGTCTTTGGTAAATGGGATCTATTTTGGTGATCATATTAAAGTTAGGGGTAGGTGGGTAGACTCCTCTCCTACTATATTCTATGAGTGAGTTCTGTCTACGTAGTAAGGGGGTAACTTTAGGTTCGGTTTCCATTTCGCACATGGAGTTCTGTCGTATCAAGTTCCTAGATACGGGTTTCGTTTCGTAATCTCTGACGGTACACATCGAACCGTTTCTGTCGTCACAGAACGAGCTCTGTCTCTTGAGTATCGGCTTTAGATTCGGTTTTTCGCATGACGAGGAGTTGCTGCGTTGCAACATTTGGTTCCTGATATGCGTGTTCCTCATGTGTGTGTTCAGATCACTGAGATCGGACTTCTCCCGTCTCAACGCCGGCATCTGTTGGGCGTATCTCTGTTGCAAATCGCTTTCGCACAACGATTTCTGTCGCGATACTTTCTGTGAATTTTTCGTTTTAGATCTGAACAGATCGAGGACGGCATTTTTTATGAACGATGGCTTTTTAGATAGTTTCTTTTTAGTTTTTGGTGAGAAATTCTCTTCCGCCTCCACGCTGGAGTTCATGACGTCGGAGCTGCGGAAACCCACAACCAAAACACCCTCTTAGTTACTCAATGATACTGATATGGAACACCTCAGATTATTCAATATTATATATAACTTTCCATACGTAAATTATCAAGTATTGAACATTCTGATATGTCCGGATCGATAGTGATAACTTATAGATGATGAGTTTTGTGATTCTTTACGATCAAGCATATTGAAATAAATGTTCATTACCAGATAATCTCACAAGCTTCATATACATACATAGAAGATAATTTAATTATAAGTGAAAAATATAAAGAGCGGACAGAGAAGATATAGAAACATATAATTCAATATGCTTTAAAGATATCAACAATTGCACTAAAATGCAGACACGCACTGCCAATACAAAGGTACTGCGATAGATACGTTCCTCGATATCATTTCCTATATAAACTGTGTTACATATATAGCTAAGTCCACATACTAACCATATATACTGGCCCGAAACGTGTTAGTCGTTGTGAAGCGATTGTGTTTGCATGTTAGAGCAAATTGTACAGGGGCTTGAGTTCCTTAATGTCGGGAACATGCAATTATCGGTCTTAGGTGCGTATCAATAGGACTTAAAGTGCCTTGTATAGGAAGTTTTACCTCAGATTGTGCATGTGCTGTGGCTTCCTATACAACTCGAAGGCTGATCCGCGCTGTTCTCTACTGCCAGCCAAATCTGGAAGGTAATATTGTATTTAGTTGTGAGACTATGATGTCCTGTATGAAAACAAGATGGCCTCATAACCCATTTAATATTAATTAATAATTAAATATATTGCATACAATACATTACTTTGTTTTATTCGTGTTATAGCTAAGTGTATATGTTTGTGTAAGCTGTAATTATTTTAATATAATTTATAAAATTTATTTGTAATCTATGTATGGAATATGAATGGCACGTGTGTGTGTGTGATACACATGTGGCGTGTGTATGTGTGTGTCTCTATAGTCTCTTTCGAATGTGTGAGTTTACTTAAGTGTAGCTGTGTGGGTTAATAAGAGACTGTTCGTGAGTCTTTGTGTGTGTATGTGTTTGTGTCTACATCTCTATATACCTGTTTGTGTGTGTGTGTGTGTCTGTTTTGTGTTTATTGATTATTACCAATCAGATGAGGGTTGTGTGGAAGGTTGATGGCTCTATGAGGCGGTGGCGCGTAGGGCGGTGACTGCGCTTGGACCCCTCCGTACATGTTTTGCTGTAAACAATGTTACATTATAATACTTCTTTCAAAAGCTATACCTTTTATTAACTGTAATATTATACACACAATATTCGCTTGTAAAGGTACTTATGTTTCTCACAATATTACAACCTCTGCTCGTATCCTGATGATACTAATATTTTTCATTTTTTTTTTCAGTACTTCAGATTTACAAATTCGACAGTATAAGGAATATGGACATTAATGAAAATTAACCGAAATATAATAGATTTATTCAGATGTCCAATGTAATACCTGGTGGTAGCCGTGTCCGTGGGGCGCGCGGTGCGGCTGCGAGTGGGAGTGGGAGTGGGAGTAGTGTGTGCCGGGAACAGACACGTCCATACTCTGTGGAGATAGTCTTTGATGTAGTAGATATAAAGTACATGTTTTAGTATGTTTTTTTATTTTGAAAGGTGATTTTACTTAGCAGTTGCTTATACAAGTGATTGTCCCGCGTAATAGGATGCGGTTACGAAATTTTCGTATTTAAAAAACAGATATAATGCTTGCAAAAATAGCTGATACTTAAAACTAATAACCTGATAGGTAAGCTAGTAAGACATTTTAGGCTGGATTTTTTGGAGAAAACACATAAGAATTATTATATATGGCAATAATTTAGTGTTTAATATTTCGATTAATTATATGACCATTGAATAAAAATCTCTTAAATAATTATTAAAGGACACCACAGTCATGGAGTTTTGTATGAGACAAGAAAAGTTTTCATAGCAATATTCGTTTAGTGGACAATGAAAGAGAAATGAGAGATCTATTGAGGGTCATCGACCTGGTCATGTAGTGTTATGGCCAAAACAAATATTTGGAACTACCAACGGTCGGAAACACGATATAGAAAACTAAACTAACCCTCTTAATACGAGACTGACATTATTCTACATACCAAAAACACTATTCACGAATACGGAATAAGCGTTGCGATGGGAGACACTTTTTTTGCTCAAATAAGGCCCTAAATTACAGAAGTGAAGTAAAATGTATCGAAAAAACTTCCAAATAAATAAACGGAGCAATTTATAAGCGAGATTTTAAAGTTTATGTCTTGATGCTATAACGACAAGAAAAAAAAAAGATAATAAAAAGGGCAAATTCATGAATGTGTCAAACTTACTCCATTCCGTGGATGCGGAGGGAGATGTTGAGGGATTTGTTGTGGGTGTTGTTGTTGGTGTTGTTGCGAGTGTTGTTGCGGGTGCTGTTGTTGGAGCGGTTGTTCGGGAGGTCGGTAGTGTTTGGGTTTCGGAGGCGGTACGGGTTTGTAGGGCGGCGCTCGTCCGCCGTAGTCCGCCTGCGACGCTGAGTTCGTGCGTGCGCTGCAACAAGATACGTTATAACATTCATATAATTCAAATAAATTCCAAGATAGCCGGAGGTTGTATAGGAAAATGCGGAAAATTAAAAATAAACACTACAACTAGCCGCTTCGGTGTATCTGTGACTAGTCTTTGTTCTATACTGGATGAGATAGGACATTCATATTATTACAATATTTTTTTTAACAAACCTGTATTTCGCGTGGTCGTTCGTCGGTACATTTGGTAAGGAGGGTCCTCGGGCGTGCATGGGCGTGTTCACGATTTGACTGTTGTGAGCGTTGTGGGCATTGTGAGGGTTGTGAGCGTTCTGAACTTGGGCGTTATGAGCGTTATGGTTGTTGTGGGCGTTATGGGCGTTCTGCGCGTGCGGGCTATTTCCGTTCATGGGCGGTCGGACTTGTGGGGTGCGGTAGTTGTCGGGTCTGTGGGGTCCGTGTATGTTATTAAGTTGTTTAATTCTATTAATACATTAATCTCCGTATGTCTGTCACCGTACCTGTAGTTGTTCTCCGGTGTCCTATTATAGTCCAACGAGTTGTGTTCGTGGGAATTTGAGTTTCTTTGTGGACTCTGTGTTGCCATATTCGTCGGATTCGCCGACGGCTGAGGTTCCATTTTACTGTTGGTGTAACATTAAAAGTTTTATAGTTACAAAGTTTTTATTTGTATCTTTTCGGTAAATATGTCGGTGTTGCCATTTTTCACATATATATTATTTAATTCTAAAAGCGTATCGGTTTAGGTAACTTACATGGTGGGGGCAACTTTAAGGTCGTCCGGCGCGTTAGGCGGGAGTCGAGATGGATTGTGAGCGTTGGTGCTGTAGTCATATGTACCGTCGTATGAACCCTGCTGAGGGGAGACAGACAATATAACAACTATTATATATGAGACAGTTTGTCTGTTACCCTCGGATGCTTGATACGCTATGTTGCGAAATTGTATATAGGTTGTGAATATGATACAGGGTGGAATTATGACGCAAAATCTTCTTAGATTTCTTTATATGTTAGATCGGGAAAAACTTTGTAAGATTTACTAATTATTTTATAAACAAAAAATGGCTATATATGTATGTGTGTAACTAACCGGGTTGTTAGTATGTCTGTGCCTGTCCAGCGATCCTTGCTGGGGCCGGGCGCTGTACGTGTCGTCGGTTTCCTTGGACCCAAACAGACGCTCCTGGGCCGACGGGCGAGGCTGTGGAGTCACATTATGAACATATACTTTTAATTTACTTCTAACTGAGAATTATATATAGCTTTTTATGGTAATGCTTATTTTTTAAAACCCTTATATATTATGAATGATACCGTTTGTGGTTATGGATGTTAGTTGATTTAGAAAACAACTTTTTTTTTAATCTATAGTGACATTTGAACAAGAAGGAAGTCGCGATCGAAACCAGTATTTTATATAGCAAATCAACGTAACACTTGACTAATTCTACTCCAATGAGACACTTGTCTTAATTTTTGTAGACTACCCTCTAAAATCCATTACATTATTTGCATCTTAGAATATCTCTAAATACTCACATTATTAGTGTGTCGCAGTCCGTGTCTCGTAGGAGGAGGTGCGGGCAGTAGTACTCCACCCGTCGGTCTGGAGGGGGTTCCACCCGGCGGCGGACCTCGGGGAGGAAGCTCGGGTACTGTTAAAAAAATATTTATTTGCAATATATTAGAGCTTCGTAGGAATAACGAAATTAATCCAGTTAAACTAGCGACATCTATGATGAAATGTGTAAAATTGTGTGTAAGCAGTCATTCGTTACATTGTCTTTAAAGTTATTAAGTTTCTTGTATATAAATAAATCCTTTTATTCCTTCCATTCGACAAACTGCTTCGTGTTTTCTCCGCGTAGTACTCAATATTATAATTCGTCCAACAAATAAAAACGTTGACATTGGCAAAGTATTTTACGATTCCAGTGCGAATGGATCATTTATATTAAAAAACAATATATTGTATGGGAATGTAGTCAATGTTTCAATATGTTTGGAATAACGATATTCAAGACATGATTTTAATAAATGCTTCAGAAATATTAACGACGTTATCCTCTCTGTGTAATAAGGAAAGTCTGGGTTCATGTATATACTTAAAACTCGATCGCTAAGATTTATATGTATATACGTGTCAAAATTATATTATACAGACAGGAGTAATATAATGGTATGAGAAGAATTTGTGTATTTTTAAATGAATATATGCAAGGACATGAATTATATTTGTGACGCTTAACTTTAGAAGGGACTATAATAGGGTAATTTATCTACTAATTATAGAATCTTCCATCAGAATAATGTTTAAATAGAAAAAAAATGTTATCTTAATACAAAAATCACCGCAAGCGAGTTTCATAATTTTTGGGGGTAGTTTCATATTTAGTTGACTGAATAATTGGTGTTGTTTTGATATATTGGAGGTCATTTCGCTGTTAATTAATACTAAAGGATGTGTCACGTTGACTGGTTCGGTTACTTTTGATCCTACCTGTTCCATACAAAGGTGAGTTCGGGGGCGAAGACTGCATCTGGTAAGGCGGGGCCTCGGTCGGCAGGCTCTGAGTGCCATTACTGTTCCCGTTAGCGAATCCATACTTGCTATCATAACCACCTTGCTGTGAAATAGACCTCACTCGTTAAACCTACGGCTCAATTTCGAATGGCAAATTTTGCACAATCACAGAAGCCGTGAAGCAGAATGATCTATGTAAATTAATTATACGAATATAAAATAAATTATAATAGCGCAATCGGTTTTTCTCATATAATACAGTTGTTTTTTCTGTGACTTTTTTTATTTCGACTTAAAATTTTAGCCGATTGAGGTATCATAATATTGATTTACCGAATACGGAGGAGGTACAGCTTCAGCCATGAGGTTGATGTCGTCGTCGCGGTCCATGTTATCTTGGGTGGTCGCTATCGATGGGTCCGAGGAAGACTTCACCAGTCTAGGAGCGGGCGGTGGACTTACTTCCAAGTCGCTCTCAGGACTAGACGCGTACGACAATCTATTCTCTGAGCTCGACGACATCGAGAATAAAAAGTCGTCTGACAACGGCTCCGGTCTCTGTTCCCGCCGTTTTGATTTCCGGTTCCGTCGTGGGTGGGTATGGAATGGGGTGATAAGACAAGACGAATGAATGAACGCACAAATATTACAGAAACTAAAAAATATATATATTTTAGTAACTGTAAATGATTAATGCAAAATACACACTGACGTCCGAATAAAGTCCATGTATATTGACTTAATTAAAATATATAATAAGTTTCTCTATTTGGACGTCTCTATTTATTATTGTAAAACGGGAAATTTAGATTTGGTTTCCGGGAATTATTTACAAAATTTATTCACACAATTATTTCTGCTAACAAAAAAGGAACAAATTAAATGCAAAATTTTAATCTAACGCAAAAATATATACGTAAAACTATCCGAGGCGAGATATCAAAGGGCCTCAACGCGTAGTGAGACAAGCAAACATAATACACTAACAAAAACAAGCAGAATACATAAAGCTTATATACATTGTGAAGTGATAAAGTTATGTAATGGTAACTATAAAGCAAGGCAAGGCGTCAGGTTACACAAAACCCAAATGTTTCTCGGACACAGGTTTGGACTCCGGATCTCTTTCGATCTCAGGAACATCTCTCCCAAAGTCTTTTAAATCGTCTAATTTGAGTGTTGGGAGAGATAAATTTTTAACTTTGTCGATCGATTTAGAAGACAGGCTAGGTAAAGTACGGGACTCGCTAAATCTCGGCAGATTGTTCATAGGCTTCAAATTGCAATTACAATTTGGTATTCTACAGATCTGTCTGAAAGATTTATCCAGAATTGGTTTGGTTGTTTCCTTTTGGGGAAGCGGCTGGTTTTCCGATACTTCGTTTGACTTTTCATTGAGTTTAGTGTCTCTGAAGAACACGGAAGCCGGTCTAAAGTTATCTGACATTGGAACAACAGACGTGGGCCTTTGTATTTTAGGCAAAGGCGACGCTGTGGAATGTTCTAGAACACTGTACGGTCTGAACGACTGCGGAGTGTTGGTTTTTGTGAAAATCTGTGTGAGTTCAGGACTGACACTGGAACTTTGCAGTCTCGGTGTCAACCTCGTCCTCTGAGCGTGTCTCTCATCGTATGGGCCATGCCTGTTGCGGTTACTGTATTTGGGTGTGTAAAAATTATTAGGCATGCACGGCGTTAATGTTTCCGAGTAATAATATGGCACAACATGGTTTCTGTTAGCGTCGTACACTTGGTCGTGGCGTTTGACGAGTCTGTTAGTGTTACATGGCGATGCTTTGGGCGTGATAGATCTCTGTGGGCTGTGATAGTAGCCGAGGGGATGGGAGATGGGATAGAAGGTTTGGTATGGAGAAGGTGGGGTGGGGAAGTAGATGTCCGACACCATTTCAACGTGCTACACCAAGACAGAACAGAAAGAAATTGGTTAATACATAGACATAAGGGCGCGTGGTAGTGACGTACATAAAATTAAGATTAAGTTTATGAACACCATGTGCCTTTATAGAAGTTATAGACGTCCTGCGCGGACAGCGCTTCGCATTGACCCACCACCAATAACTTAATAAGCCCCGGACCTTTCAAGTGCTATTAATACATAAACATTACATATATATGACAGAGAATCAAAAAGCTGTACACCGTTCCATCGCTTACGTAATAAGCATACATATATATTATAGCTTAATTTTTTAACCGTGAATACCGTTGCAACGTTCAGTTTCAATATATCGTCTTTATTAATATAGTCAACATTAAAATAAATTTGTATAGGGACTGATTGGTGTGTGGATTTAATACGACCCATACATCTACAGTAATATTGCACGATATAGCTGATTGTACAATTTTGTTAGCAGTATGGGGATAATATTGAAAAATTGTGCAATGATTGCACAGAAGTTTGAGCGAGCTTAAATTTTATTGCGCAATATCTATTTTTTTGTGTATAGGGTTAGTATTGCGCTATATTTTTTAGTTCCTCCGCTAAGAGCGGTTGCGATCAGTTCAGTCACGTGAACGGTTTGTCAATCTTATTGATAATATTATTGAACGTTTGAATTCAAAGAGGGTGTTCAATTTTATTGCACAATATTTTTATTGTCCAAAATTACCATAGATGTATGACCCGCCTCATACCTGCAGGTATACCAACCTTAGTCTCAGACACCCATAGCTGTTGTTGCTGTGTGCGTTGCACCAGCTCGCCGAGTTTGCCGAACCATGTATTGATGTTGGCATCACTGAGTGTGATGGTGTGTGTGAACACGTGACCCCACACTCGCTCCATATGCTGACACTGTTCTAGAAGTTTCTTCGATGACTTGTGGGCGGACCTGGTAACGAGGCATTGCTACTAAGAAATGTATTTACAAAACCCTACATCATATAGTTTTTGTCAGAATTGTTGATGAAATTATCTTCGAGTCGGATCTGTTGTATTAAATAGTATTTTCAACTTATTTTTATTCGATAAATTTCATTATGGGTACAAATAATTTTGTAGAATTTTTTGTGTCATCCAAATACAAAATTTTGATGCAACGTATAGTTTTAACTATTTATTGAAATCAGCTTTTAATAATTGTTAAAATAGCAACACACTTACTTAGGCAGGCCGCTTCTGAGTTGTTTGATGATATGTTTGTTGTCGGCTTTCAGGTATATAACTATGGGATAGAACTGCGCGTAGTTGAGCCTGTCCACGGCGTTAGGCGTGATGTCCAACAGCGCGTGTTTTCCTCGCTCCATGATGCTGCGGATGCTGGAGAGGCGGATGATGCCGCTCGGCTTCGACTTGCTGTCCTCCAGAGTACTGTCCATTTCTGGAGCAGGTGTTACATATCAATACTGGCCATTGTCCGAGGCATCGAGGCATCGAGTGGCATAAAAAAAATATTATTCTATTTACAACACCTTCATCCATCCTCTAAAATCATTATTGGAGAAGAGTTAATCTAAAATTTGATGCTAGATAATTTCTACGAAATTTGAAGCATGTAGGGGCTATATTTTAAAAACGGGAATTATTCATTGTTGATGCCCTTCAAAACTCCTTGTAAGTGAAATTTCCTAAAATCCGTTCTTAGCTGACTTCCACATAGCGAAAGGTATATTCCATCAATTATCAAGTGGCTGCGCCTTATGGTTCCCAGAGATATCGTGATAGGTCGATCGAGTGATATACATCACTCCATATACTTTTTTTAGCTACATATTTGAGAAGTTTTCTAATAACGTTATCAGCGAATGCCTTTTATATTATATATTATTCGATCTTAGTTACGATATTTTTAATTTCTCTTTTTTTCAACCTTCCTAATCAAACGGTATTCATAAACTACAAGACTCGACAAATCTGATATATTACATATTTAGCAAAAGACTTCTATTCCCATATAATATTTATATCCATTAAATCCCAGCTTATACACTTTACTATCTAACATTTTTTAGTTGAACTACTATTAACGATTGAAATCTAACCATGGATATAATATAATTCAATCTAGAACTACCCCCACTTAATGCTAGTTCAATCTAGAACCGCCCCCACTTGATGCTATCAAACAATAACTGTTCTAAAACTCACTGGGCGAGGCGAATTTGTCTCCGTGTTCAGCCAGCAGGCGTTCCCTGGCCACGTCCGCGAGAGCTCCCAACACTATCACAGGCCTCACGAACCCTGGCTGAGCGAGCACCACGCGCTCGTAAGCTGGGAACTTGCTGATACTGTCTGATAGCACCACCTCGTCCCAATGCTCCTGGATAGGAAGGTTAGTGGCTATTGAATGTTTGTGTTACTTTGCTTCCACAAGAACTTTATATCAAATATGTAGGAACTTGAAAGATCTCCATAAGAATTACAGGTACATATATATATAGGTACATCAAAACGTAAGTTTAAAGTGATAATATTTCTGAACTAATATGTATTTATTGATATACGAAGCCAGTTTATCATGATATTTAAAGCATTTCGTACATTTTCCGTGGGGATTACCGTGGATGTCTATATAATTGCTCATGATACAAATACCATGAACCTTGTAATATGTCACAAACGACGCCGAGCACCGATTTATTTCTGTTTGCACATATTTAAGATCACGTTTTATTATGGAAATTGATTGATTTATTAGCTTCTTATCGTATGCAGTACTCTTCTACGTTCCCACCTTTCCAAGGCTCTTGCTGCGTCTGTGTGTTGATCGTCGTCGTCTGAAGAAGTTAGTCTTAGCATCGTTGCCGGACATCTCCTTCTTGGTGGCATTGAACTGTGCTGTAGCAAGCTCCTCAGCACGAGCCTTGTTCGGGATCGTGCCCTTTTGAACTTCTTGGTTATTACGACCTGAGAAATTTTGGTTATTCGTCAATCTTGAATCACCTATTCATCAGACAAATTTGTCGTTAGTTGCAGACTTGGGAATGTTTAAAACATGTGTAAGGAATGTTTATTTCTAAGACCAAAAACAAATTTTTATGAACAAAAAATTTTTCGCTAATTTTCACCTGTCTCTAAGTCCAATAGAATACATGAAAGATCATTTAAATTCCATTCATATGCAACAGATATTTAACAAACACATGAATTATCCGTGTGTGTGTGTGTGTGTCATCTCACCTATCCGGTAGACCTGCCAGGCGCCGACGGTTCCATTGTGCAATGTGTCCAACACGTGGAAGACGTCGCCGCAACGAAACGACATTTCCCCCTCCGTCGGCTCGGTGTAATGGAAATGTGTTTTGACGTGGAACGAGTCACCCGCTGTTATAAAAAATCAATGAACCTAAGTAATAAATACGTCAACTTGCACTAATAAGGACACTAAATGCTAAGTACAAAGACCTGACTCGGATGTATCTGTCAAGAAATTTTGTGTATCCGTAGTTAAAGAATTTGCATTGATTAAGAACTATTGGACAAAAATAATTTTTGTAACAAACATAACAAAAGTCTATAAATTTCATAGTAACAGGTATCACTATAATAATATAAGATAGAAAAAAATATATATTATTTCTAAATAAATTAAATCGTATATATATATATATATATATAATATGTTGCCTCACGTGTTTGTCCGCTGGCCACGGCGTTGTATTCGTCAGGCGAGTGTTGTACTATGAGGTCTATCTGATCTTGAAGACTCAGTAGGAACAGAACGGCCTCTTCCCTCGTCACGCCTTTCATTTCCATGTCGTTGACCTGCGTGGAAGGTAGGGTCATATAGCTAGTGTAGACACCACGTCGTCTACAAAGAGACGTAGAAGTTTGTGTCTGTGCATTGTATAATGTAACTTGGTTGTTTTAAAAATATATTTCAATTATAATATTTTTTTGCATAGCTTCAATGTTCCATGTAAAGTGCGTCTACAAAAAAAAATACAATTCTTTATACGCAGAACACAATATTAAAATTCTCTCATAAAATAAATTTTAAATTCACATCATAAGTTTCCTTAATTATTATAATCAAATACAAAACACTATTCTTTATTGCTTGTTTGATAAATAATAAACAGATCAATGTTAGTGCTTATAAAAAATGATTAATTTCCATAGTACTAAATTATACAAAAATTTATATGATATGAAAATAGTGTGACTACCTTCAGTGGTTTATCAAAATCGTCATATCACCAATATATACTAGGCCTTATATGTTATTGCTATATAATTCGCATTTTGTTCATAGTTAATTAATACACCACTCTTCTGAAGCATACACCATCTTAGTCTTAAGACCGAACTGAAGAGGTTCAGTGCTGCCATCTAGTTTAACTTAACCACGCTACGGTAATCTACCTTGAGAATCTTATCCGCGGGCTGTAGACCTTGTATGGCGGCGGGGCTGGTGGGCTGTACTCCTGATACGAACACCCCCGACCTGTTCCCGCCACACAGACGCAGGCCCACCGACCCCTCCTTCTGGAAACTTATCAACCTCGGCTCGCTCCTGTAATATATCATAATTATATATATGCTGCATATAACATTCATTTGTACTTCACTTTAAACTCACGGTGGCTTGTTCCTCTGATTCGTCATACCATCTTCTTCGTACAACTGTCTTCTACTGCTGTAATAGTCTGGAAGTAGACATTAAGGAAAATGAGGACTTGGATAAGTGGGAAATATCGACCAATTTAGTGTGAATTGTATTCATACCGTCGTTCCTTGGTGGCGGAGGTCTTGGCGGCTGGTCGTCGTGTCGCCTGTCTCCGCGGACTGGTGCTGCCACGTAGAGGTTTTGTCCGCTTATGGAATATGGTGACGACATAGCCTCTGAGCTGTTCGGGTAAGTGTGAGGCGCGGCTTCTGAAATAGAACATTATTCAGGTAAATCATTAGTGGTTTCTTTTGTTTTTGCTAGAGCACTACAGATAGTAGTCAGCTCACCTAGACTACTGTAATTGTTTTGGTAATTTCCATTCGTGACGGTCTCCTCTCTGATCAGTTCTCTGGTTATCACCAGATTAAGACGATCCTTGCACGAGTCCACTAACTTCTTGGCCTCTTTCAACGTCATGGCGTCTGTGACGGCTGTATTATTGATCCTAGTTATGACGTCACCCTCACACAACCCTTGACCCGACGGGTTCAACTGATCCCTCGCCCGCATCGTTAGTTCTTTCACGTAAATTTTGCATCCAAGGACTATTCCGAAATCTGTGACGAAAAATACACAATAATATAATATAAATGACTGTAACGAAATGAATAAAAAAAAATATACAATACCAACCTTCCTTCTTTCCGTTCCTCGTCAAAGCTAGTTTAATGGTGGTGGGGGCGGTGGGCGGTGGTGCCGGCGCTCGTCTCCGCACCACCAGAGACACCGTTGCCCCAGATTCTCGTAACACCTGGACTGCCCTCGCATACTCCACATTCTCCAACGGCACTCCGTTCACTGATACTATTCTATCATTCACTCTGTTCAACGAGAATATTTGTTAAAACTTAAAATCAAATTTGGTTTGACCTCACCATAGATAAAGCTAAACGAGTAAATATTATTTTCATCATTATAACGTGACAATGAAAATTATTTAATAAACTAGAAATCCATATTAATATTATAAATGCGAAAGTAACTCTGTCTGTCTGTTTGTTACTCAATCGCGCCTAAACTACTGAAACAATTTGCACCAAATTTGGTATGGAGATATTTTGATACCCGAGAAAGGACATAGGCTACTTTTTACTCCGGGAAAATTACGCATTTTCATGGGAAAATTCAGGTGGGCCGATCGCTTTTACGCCTAATTTACGCGGACGAAGTCGCAAAAACTAGTTCAATATAATTTAAATTAGACTATGATGATAGAGTCTTTCCTCCGTATCTCCGTGAACACGACTACAGTTAAGCCACCGAAACGTCTGGTCAATTGTAAAATGATATAATAAATTACGCGTAGCATATCCAAGAATCATAGTATCATGTAAATATTTACTCGCGACAATCTTAGTTATCATTAAGATCAATATAAAGTAATTTTAATTTATGTAAATGATTAAAAAGCAAAGCACTTTCATTATAAGGTGTCCAGTTTAGGTAGACCTGTAGACTTTAAACTGTAAGCGAGTATTTTATTACGTATGCGGTATGATACATACTGCAATTTATCTTCAGCGGGTCCTCCTCTGAGGACATCAGAAACAGCGATTGAGGGGTCACCGCTTGCGAAGTGGGGGTTGTCCCTGCCCCCGGACACCGCAATCCCGAACCCGTACCCCGGCACGCGGTTCAGACGCACCCTGTGTGTCTCCCAACCAGAATTACGTTCGGCTGTCTGTAAATAAACATGAAAAACACATCAAGTATAGCGACATTGAATTCAATCGAACTAAGAACAGGACTAACAAACTAAACTTAGTACGTAATATTGTTATAGACAAGGATAAATATAATCTAGTAACATGAACAGAGCATATATTTGTGAATTTTATCTGTCTTTATGTTCCCTCATTATTCAAAATCCCCAGCACAGAATTGCATTCATTTTTCGCTAGTCCCGCTACCAGTTTATTTAAAATATGACATTATTTCAACACAAGAAATTGCCTTCCAATAATTAGCACCCATTATTTCCAAGTCACCTAGACGAACTAAGTTCCTAGCCGTTGATTCGAAATAAATTTGGGACAAGATATTTTCAAATGCATTAAACGCCTTGTAACTGTACAATGTAACATGATAATTTAATTGTCAAAAGCAAATGAGTACACGTATTCATTGTACAAGTGTTGTACGATGCCAACATTGTTTTATAAACCTGAAAAGGACAATATTCCTAACGCAAAAGCATGACTGACTACAACAAAGAAAAGAGGAAGGCACGCCTGGTTATATTTCTCACATTACAACACTAAATAGCAGTGAATTATTAATCCGCATTCAACTAACCAAGGGCCATTACACAGAGTTTTAACTTAATGCGCCAGAGAGCGTTAAACTTCACATAGTTTTATATTGAGTCACTACAGCATAAATATCGTCATCCAGCTTTTAATAACATGGAACCGTAGTTTAAATTAAAAGTTTCAACACACATAATCAACATTTTATCAATATAATATGTATTCAACAATCGAATTAGATACAATGATTTAAAAAAAAATAGAAAAACCGGTAAAAAAAAAAAATTCACATAAAAACTTTTTTATTCATACAAGTCGTATAGCTTTGGATCAAATACTAAGTCGGGAATATATATTTAAATAATTATGCGTAACAAATATAGCTTACTGAAAACAAAATGTTACGGATATTACAAACAATAAATTAAAAGGTATTCAAATTATCAGATTAAATTTGCATTATGAGTTGTGACTCATCTCAGTGATTATGTTTCAAGGACATTCAAGTTTGAACATGTCTGGACTCTGAAATACCGGACTCTGAAATACCGAACTCTTTTAAAAGTTACAGTAATTGAAAGCACAAGTAAGAGACATAGAGGAAACTTGTTGTAACTGTCTATAAATATATTAAAAAATATATATGAAAATAGGGTAAATTACGTTACTATTTCAACCATAAACTAAATGTTAGCAATTTACATTATTTGACGTACATAGAGAATAACATATTAACTATAAATAAGACTGGCGATTAATATTTTGGTAAATTTTATAAAATAAAAAAAAAAGTCTGTCGTTGTTTTTTTTATTCTTATAACCGATGCATTGATCGAATTTACGTCCGGGAGCGAAGGGCTTTGCTTGATTAAATCAAGTTTTATTCGCTTTATTACTTTCGAGTTCAGTGGGGGATATGATTGCAGTCCCTGAGCATATTGCAGTTATCAAATACACTCCTCATTCAACATTACACTATAAATTACGTACAACATACTAGCGCAAAATTATATATATATATATATATTTAGTACTAGTGTAATTATAACGCAAAATTCCCAGAAGCTAGATTGCCTGAATGACCTAGAGCGGCTGTTACTTTTAATTGAACGTGTTGCGTAAAGGTCGAAGGCGTGGTGATCATTTCCATTAGTCTTCGGAATTGTTCCAATTAACACGAACTCCTAAACTAATGTTGTATTAAGCTTAACTGTCTCATACGTAGTTAAGGTTTAGTGAGTTTCTTATAAGTGGTTTGTCTGTCTGTTCCACTTAATATTTGAATATCTTAAAGGATAGTTAATGTGCTAGCATGTATAGTGTAGTGTGTTTATTGTCCATGGCTTAATTTTTAATTAACATCAGTTGAAATAGTCTGACTCTACAGAGTATTTAATAAAATAGTACATAAGAGATTTGGTTTGTAAGAAATTGAATAATGCCAAATTAAGACTGAATTGTCGTAGTGAATATATTAATGGAAAATACATAAACGCTTTAAAAATTATAAACTTAACTCACATTCAGCTTCTCCCGTATTGATATACATTTATCACAATAAGTCTATAAGTTAAATAAGTCTTTATAATAAGTGTATAAGTTAACACGGAGCTATTCTATATAAGAACCAAAAATATCATCTGTGGCACGGATAAAAAATAGCGCGAAGTATAATTATTCTAAAAGAAAGGAAGCCATATGCAATAACAGATTAAATATGTTTCGGATAATAAAGTTGAATGACAAAACTATATTCAATTATAATTTGGCATTGAACTATGCTTAACACACGTTTGCATTCTCACTAAATACGAATTTATAACGTCTCATTCAATAATTTACACGTACGAAGTTTTATGAATGACAAACTTTTGACGTGCTGTATCTAGTATAAAGATGGAAACTTGGTGTAAGCATACTATTGAGTGTTTATTTAATATTTCTAAGATCTCCAGCTAATTATGTAGATTTAAACTAAGTTATACATAATAAAAGTCATAAATCAAACCATTTGTATCTCCATACAGATTCACCTACGATGAACGTCCTACACATGTTTCTAAGATACATTTACGTAATAAAATGCCAAATTTGGTTTTAAGTATCGTTATAAAGAAAAACTATAGTCTTCCAAATGTCGATTTTCATAAGACATACATTTTCATAAGACGACATCTTACGTAACTTACAAATATATTAAAATATAAAAAAGAATTACCAATTATTTGTTTTAACAAAAACATTCATATAACATCAGAATGCTGAGGTCAGGTGTAATAATAAAAAAAATCCACATTATACGGCCAATTACAAGAAGGTTTTATGTAAAAAATAAAGCATTTAAAAGAGGTTCCATATACATTATAATAAATTTCCTTACATAATTAATGGGAAATAAAAGTTACAGGTAACTATCATTGGTTAGTCTTAGCCAACTTTACGTCTCTGATTCAGGTTAAATACGTAGAACTTGTTTACCTTACAAACTTAATCACTATTCCTATTAATATATTGCAATATAAACTATAAAACCATACCTTCATACTACTTGCTGATATAATGTTATTGGCTGTAAACGATTAAGGTTGATTACAGAAAGTGTTATAGACGATACTTGGGCAATCTCAAATTAAATCTGTCTAAGTTAAGCGCTACCGATGTAGATAGACGAGATAATTACGCCAGGCAAAGAAATTATTATGTTTATGAACGTGCATTAAGTAGGTTATAATGATATTTTTAATTGCATGATGATAATACAAAAAGATCTAAGTGAAAAATTTCCTATTAATAATTACGAGAGCTTCTCATAAAGATTTTTATTATTTACAATTTCGACAATATAAATAAAATTTGATCAGTTTAAAATTACTTTATACATCTATAAATGTAATAAAAAAATACAAAAGGATGAGGTAAACGGTAAGGATTATTCTATTTAAATAAAAAAAAGGCGGTAAACAATATGTAGTAACATAATGCAAATCTTTTCAGGAATGTTGAAATGTAAATAGTTTACACCAAGAAATCGAGAAACCTTATTTGTAAGCAGGTTAGTGACATCTTGTTACAGAAAATATTAATACATAACAAATATCTATTAACCATAATTTATATAAATAAAAATAGCTTATTAGGCAAACCTGCAATTTTTCAAATCCATGGTTATCCAACTTCATCCCGGGTAAAAGTGTTGTCATTTAGATATAAACAAACAAAAGCACATCTCACAGTTACACCACTGACATCCAACAATATAAAACCAACAAAGCGTATAGCATAACAGTTAATTAAGTTTTATACGCCCGCTTTACACCACAGTCTATGGTAAACTTAAAGTAATTGTGAGCCGGAATTATTATTAGTGCGGATTTATTTTTTTTTAAATTCTAATTTATGCGAAGGTTCTATGTAGGCGTCCAGCGATGACGAGGCGTCGCGCCATATGAGATTATAGTGAATACCTAACTCCTCAAGTTCGAAGGCAGTATGTATATTAGACGACGGGTTCAAATTGCTATAGTGCTCTTTAATTTATCACGTAATATACGGTTTTCACACTCGGTCGGTTAAAATGTACCAAATACCAAGCAAAACGTTTTGTTTATCTCGAAATTAACGCAGTTGTGACTTCGTCAGTTGCAACATTGGTATTGAGGGCGTTTTCATCTTTCGAAAACAGAATTAAAAAAAAAAAATCTACTCGTAATAGTGATATATAACATAAATAGTTTCTATCATCAAAATTATAAAAGACCTTATTTCATTATAACATCATTGGAATTTAAAACCAAATAATTATATGGCCTCAATATAAATAAAATGAGTTTAAAACTTGAGATTTCTTATTATAATATATAACAATCACTCGACCTTAGAATATCCTGTATTTATAATCTATAATAGTGATGTATAGACATAACAAACTTTATGTCATGAAGTGTTCCATTCTACCGTTATTTGCTTAAAAATAAGTATCACCTGTCACCCAATACCGCGAACGCTCAGGAATGAATTCCAGCGATTTCACAAAGCTGTCGCGTGCGCATTATACATCGTCGCATGGCATCATTGTTCAGCCAGTGCTATATATTTAAAATCACTTATACATAACCATTTAACTCTTATTACCATTTAATAAGGTGTTAATTAAATTGCTTTCGCGTTCATCGTACGCAATTGGTTCTACTGGGCTATTTAACAGACAATGGGCATTCTATACCTCTAGTACAAACAGACTATTCTCATCTTAATATCATAAATGTTAAGGTATATTTTGTTGTATAAACTGAAATAGGTATTTGAGATTAAGATGCGACACAGTCTTCCATGCCACAAGTCGAATATTGAAATAGGTTTTTGCTACAAGCTCTATCGATATCAATAAAGCATAAATTAGGTATTTAAATGTATTGCAATGTTATCGCAAACGCCACAACTTTAACAAGACAAAAAATCAAATGATAAATTATGATTATATAACGAGAGGAATTTGCTTTACACCTTAGCTTAAATCTTAAGTGTGTCAATAAAGCTTTTCGGATTAACTACTCATTTTTAATTTTATTAACTACACACTGCCGACATTTCGGTTACTTTGGAGCAACCGTGAACACGGTCACACAAGATGATACAAAATATGTAGTTTAAAATAATGAAAAAACGTATAGTAACTCCGGAAACATTAGTTTTACTTAAAAAAATACTAACGAGAGTCATAGATATCTTAAGTGTGTGTTATAAAATACTACACTTAAAATTCACTTGCAATACAAAGACTAATATAAGAACAAGACTTTTCCTTACTTTAGGTGCTCGTATTATAAATGCCATAATTTTTTTTGCTGATTTCAATTCCTTTAGACTCCTCCTGCTTGCTTTGTTAATAGAATTCTTTAAGAAGACAAAAAAACCATGAAACAAATTTTAAACACATTCATGCAACTACATTATTAGATATTTCTATGTAGTTTTCAGACTATAGAAATTACTTTTAATAATAATCTGCTTAATGTGTCCATGAAAATTCGTCATCTCATGTCGTTTAGAAGTGGGAGCTATAGGTAAATCTTTCTACAATCGACTAAAAGTCTTAAGCCTGTCCAGAACTAATATCAATTCATTCTTGGAACGTACTTTGAAGGCAGTCCTAGTAGGTTCGTTTCAAATTTGGTTAGGTAGAGAGAGAAGCTTGGACAGTGGAGGTGAGCATCTAACGCACATTAGTTAGGAGTCCCTTAAACCGACACCTGAGTCACAAGTCCTAGGCACTGTTGAAGCTCCTTCCCCTGCAATGCAATGTACCCGCCATCCATATGGTGAATCAATGGAAAGCTGAGATGTCTCATCTCACATGTACTCATGTCTTGTACCATGAGAACTTTTTTTAGGAAAATTGATATAAAATTAATCAATAAAAAAATATTTATTGAGGTTTATACAGCATTTGTCAATGTGAAAGCTTATAAGTAGGTGTACATTGAAAACTACAACTAAAATATCTGTCGATATCTTTAAAGTATTCCGTAACACATTACAATATAATGGCAACATCTTAACCCAACTTGTGTACTGAGTCCTATGTAAATCGTTAACCTATCATCAAATATAAAAAAATATTATATTGATTTCCTACAATTCGTAATCAAACTACTTTAAGGCAATCGGTGATATTCTTAAAGTAAAGTAACAAAGTATTATTTTAAATTAGAAGTTACATTACTTGGCATATTGAAAGAAAATTTTTATAGTTAATGTCGATATAATGACATTTAGTACAACAAAAATTAATTAAATATGTTTCTATTTAAAAATAGAATAAAATGCAAAAAATTTAAAGACAAATCAAAGTAAAATAGATTCGAGCTTCTGTTTATTCAAATTGTATGTGGAGACTATTTATCTTTCACTGCCTTGTAAATTTTAAATGATATTATATCTTAAGATCCTAACAAATAAGCAAAAATATTTATCATGAGATATCAAAATTTTGTAGAACAGTGTTTTTCCATGACCAAATGAAATTAACAAAACAATTTCTAATACAAAATTTATAAACAATGAATTGAAAAACTTAAAATAAGATTTTATGCTACGCAGGATACCCTTCTAGTGATGATAAATTGGAACCTTTGAACTCGAAATATTCATCGGGATTCAACTTTAACTGCTGGATCATATATCTCTTATCATATCTCATAATGCTTGAATATTCCCGTCTCATATATTTCATTTGCTGTATAATTCTATATCTATAGCTCCTATGTATCGAAGGATCTTTCAACAGATCTCCTAACTCGCACAGTGAGTTCGGCAGTTCGTAACTACTTTCATCCTCAACTTGGACATGTGATTTACGGTTATAATAGTTGTACGGTGAATCGTAATTGGATTGTCTGTTGTAACTCGTATCATAATTATTATATTGTTTATAACCCCACTGTCTAGAATATCTATTATCGTAGTATTGTGAATCACCGCCTTCGTCGTATCTGTACCTTTTGTTTGGACTGCAGTAACATTGATTGTATCTGTATTTTCTTTTCCTGGAAGTATCATATTCTGTCCCTTCTTCATTACTATTCAAATTTAATAAGTGTCCGTATTTCGTTTCTATTTTAGATATAATGGCTTTACAACTGTTGTAAGCCGATAAAAGCTGTTGCAAATCTTTTTCTTTCATATCACTGATGCTTTCATCTTGGCCTGTAGAAGTTTGGTCCTTTTTTGCTTTTTTAGACTTCTTCGAAGTCTTCTGTTTGTCTGTGCTTGTTGTTTCTTCTGTAACACCCTCATTTTCATTATCTACTATTTCTCGAACGTGGTTTTTAACGACGACATATTTTTTGGATTCCATAGTACCCTTTTCTAAAATCATTTCCGGAATCTCACTTATAGTATAACATTATTTATATGTAGAAGCAGAAAGTTCACACAGATCCCTCACTAAAATGGTGATTTAATTTATAATCCATAAAATTTTCAACGTGCACGTTTGTTTTATTATTGAAATTTGACGTTGACAGTGTCAAAAAATAGATTTAAATTATAGCAAGAGCACTTCAGTGTACAACCTCGTGTTACCGTAATTGTTAGGTTAGAACGTTTCACATATACTCAATACAATATGTTAATACTAACAACAACTCTTCAGATTACGTAATAAAAATAACTGTTTTCTTAATATCACACACATTACGAATTCAACTAAATTGTTTATAAAGATGTTCCGTTTCGATGTTACGGAATGCCAGTTGCCACTGGCGTCTAGCAGTAACACAAGATGGCCGCTGTGACGCGTTCGGAAACTCGTTACAGTCAAATGTATTTGACGTTTAGAAATAGTGTTTAATATAATAAAAAAATACTAATATAAAAACAGTTTTTACAAAATATGAAAAATTATATGAAAACATTTGTAATTTAACGTTTAAGAAAATATATTGTAATGTAATGAAAAATAAAATGTCCACCATATAGGTTTTATTCATCTTTATTTTTTCTTTTCTTTTTCTTTTTTGGTACATTATTATCTACTGATTCAATATGATTTTGATCACTTTGATGGTCTTCATTAACATATTCCTGTTCATTTTTCCTTTTTTTCTTTTTAATCTTGATACTTTCAAAACATTCGCTTTCTATTTCCTTTGTTTTATCCTTTTTAGACTTCTTTTTTTTCGCTGGCAATATCTGCTCATCAGAGTTTTGTTCGGACATTCCATTAACTTCTTGTGATTCAGAGCAATTCTCTGAATCGTCATAGGGATGTTTCTGCTTAGATTTTTTCTTCTTCTTACTCTTAATTACTTCTTCATTACCTTCTGATATATCTGCTGTGTCTTGTTTATTGTCATTGTTTGATTGTGTCCCATAAAAAGAGAATGGTTGAAAGCCTACTTTGGGTATATCACATTCGTCGCTCTGATCATTTGTTTCAGTAGAAAATCCTTGAAAACCATAGTTTATCTCCTCTCTATCAATATTATCATTGCATAATACCTTTGGCTTATTTTTAAGTGATGCTAATTTGCTCTTAAAATAATCATCCATATTTCCTTTCTCAGTAAATTTTTGTTCTATATTACTAATATCATCTTTAACAGGCTCTTTAACTGATTCTTGCTTAAAGGTTTTCTTTCCAAATATATTTGCAAGGTCCTTCTCACTGTAGCGAGACAGATCTTTGCCTCTAGTGAACTTGTGATAGTGTATACGTGCTTTGCTTTTCTTTGACTTATCTTCTAACGATACACCACTATGCAAATTCTCAGAGTTGTTTTCCGCTAAAAAGTAAAATAGTATTAATATGTAAAATTTATAACTATCTTCACTTCAATGAAAATAATGATACAGCTTTAATATATTATCTTGTGTTTATCTAGACGAAAAACTAGTTTTACTTACAATTATTAGAGAGGTTGGCTAGTAATGAGTTAAAATCGTCTTCGTGTTTCATCCATTGATCGTTTTTGTCCTCATAACCAAGACCTTTTTCGTCATTTTTGTATCTGGCTACGATATGTTCAACTATTCCGTTTTCATTAGCACCTAACCCCTTTCCGGCACTCCAGCCCATTTTCTCCAACATTCTTTGACCAAACTTGTTAGTATCATTGCTCCAAGCGCTGTTTTTAGCTCTTAAATTTATGATTTTTTGTTTCCTACGAGGCCCCGCTAACATCGACATACTAAATTCATTAAAATCTTAATAAGTTAATAACATTTGCTTGGGTTTACTTTTACACTTCACAGTTCACACGTGTTTTTGTTAAACTGTCAGTTTATCAACATGGCGGAATCGTTCCCAGTCTGTGATTGGTGCAGACGCAAGCAAAAGCCAGATATAACAAAATTTATTTCAACGAACCAATCACAGCGTTCTATTATACAATGACGTTCTCGAGTAAAATAAAGTCGAGTTGCCATTGGTTAATTTGGTTGGAACATGCGAACTAGGTTTCAAATTTCGCGCGTTCTTATATTTCCTTAATCGTCATTATATTATGCCTTTACATAATACTATGTTATCTCTCGTATTTATAATCATCTTTTCTATACACGATATAATGCAACACGTTTTTCAACAACTTTTATGTATTATGTGTACATGGTAAGTGTATAGATAAATCAATTTGTAAGCACGACATATGTATAATTATAATAAAATTAATAATCATAACATAAAATGATAATAATCCGGTTCTAAATGGAGATTAGTAGCCAGCCGTATGAAAGACTTGATTGGAAGTTCTTAATTTGAATTAATATGAGTTTATTTGTAGTTAAATTTACAGCGTATTTAAATAAATTGTAATAAATGAATATTTCAGAGAAGATTATAATGTACAAGCAATAATTTCGAATTTGATAATGTAGTTAAAAATATTTTTATATAAAAAATAATGATTTTTAAACGCCAGATGTTGCAGTATCTGGTCAGTATACGCCCACTCTAATATTAAACTACATACATATATTTATTTATAATAGAATATAATTCCTTTTTTGCTATTGTTATCGGTTTTTAAATCTTCATTATATTTCAATAACAACTTAGTTATAAAAAAAAAATTAAAAAATATATATTATTTAAGTTAGTAATTATTTCATAAACTATTTTATTGCTCAAGAAATAACTGTTTCATTAAGTTTATAGGTTTTTTGGGCTTGTATACAGAAATTTTGATAGAATAAGAATTAAAAATAGAGTATTTTGTGTTAAAGCACCTGATTTAACGGGTTATTAAGAGTAGATTAGGCACGTCAGCTAAGACATTTCAAGGATTTAAAGCAAAAAAGCAAGTTATCAAATAAAATTAAATTAAGTGCTTATTTTCTTTAATTCATGACTCAGTCATCAAAAATCTACATCAGTAGCAGTGAAAACATCTACACGGAGAAAGGTGGCCTTCACCAAGCAAATTAATATTAATTTTGTTTAGATAACGTGAACAAGATCTGTATCGTGATTTATGTAATAAGTTTTGAGATAACGTATATATGATGTCAGATACGCCGCGTTATATTATGCCTGTATATGTTGTTTTATTATATTCAGTATTTGCCAGCGACCAGTAACTCGACCGGTCCACAGGAAAGTAAAAGCGTATATAATTCTCGATGCAACATTATGTTAAGATATTCTGAACAAGTTTAGCTTTCCACCCGTCAGTGGTCTGTCAAATTGACATTTAAAAAAAAATGGATTTCGCTCTCTTTATGCTTATCATTATTGTTATTTTCTCAACTATTATCTTACTGTTTTATTTTTTGACTTAAAATTATAGATATTGAATTTTTGTGTTAATATTTTTATGAGATGTCCGATAATCAAGCAATTTAGATAACAAAGGCTTTTCTTACCTGCCCCAGTTCGGCTGTATATAAATAAAATATGGACAAATAATTTAGGGTGTGACTAGAAAAATGACAAGGCAACTTATTAAAGGAATATTTATATAACAAAGCACTTTTAGTGAATTACAAAATTATTTTAACAGTAAGAAAATTTATGTTTCCATAGATATTTTGTGGTCAGTTAATTTGCAAACTGAAATAAAAAATAAAAATGTTTAGTGGTTTTTTTTTAATATGATATAACTCCATGCTTATGTAATGATATCAAGACTTTCGCGAGTATTCATTTAAATATAAGTAAGATTTTCGCACATACTACACATTTTCTATTATTTAAAAACTACATACTCTCTATAATATATAAACGGTATGAAAATGACACTATCACAACATTAAATACAAAAAAAACACGTGCTTTTCTGAACCACCTTATTCTATCAATATATTAAGTCCACTTCAGAATTAGAGGCAAATAATTCTTTAGCTTTCTTTGACATACTTGTCGATAGGAATCCTGACAATACTTTCAGACATACTGTTTATAGGAAACCCACACATACGGTTAGGTATGTCAATGGTAACTCACACCACCAACCTATCCAGTTAGCTACCGTTGGCAAATCTTTGTTACAGAGAGCCCAATACCTTTGTGATACTGACCATCCAGAGTCCGAGCGGCAGCATGTAAAACAAGTTCTCAACACCAACAACTTGACCAAGCCTCGCCTGCATCGCAAGCATCGCAAGAACCACTTGAAGCCACCCACAGTTGAGCGACAACCTGCGATATTACCATATGTGAAGGGAGTTACTGACAGAATAGGCAGCAACTTGAAGAAGGTTTCGATCAAGACTATATACAAACCACAGAAAAAGGTGAGCAAATTCTGGAGACCTATCAAGAGAACCATTAATTTAAACAAGTGGGTGTATACAAACTCGATTGTGATTGGGCTTGTCATACATTGGACAAACGAAGAGGAGCATCGGTAAAAGGGTGAAGAAACATGTCTCAGACATTAAAAAAGGCGCGCGTCGAAGTCAGCAGTGCGTGGACACACAATGGACAAACCAGGCAACTACATTCGGTTTGATTAACCACAGATCCTCGCTCGTGAAGACAGTTACGTATCAAGTCTAATCCACGAGGCTATTGAATTAAAGAAACATCCCGATTTCAATAGAGAAGATGGCTGCAATCTATCTAATACCTGGGACTCCTTTATAAAAAAATATAAAATTCCATGTCCATGACCTCACTGCGAGACCTCGAGACACAGTTAGCGCATTCTGTCGGCATCCAGAGCGGTACGCCAGAAAATTAAAAAACCGTTGGCGGTAGATGACAAATACCAAGACCAACTGACAGACATTCACATCTCGTCTGCCCGTGATCACGGTTCCTGCAAAGTAAACGAAACGTCTGGTGTATGCGTTTTAATATAATAAAAAACAAGTAGTAATCCGAAAATATTACGTTTATGGTTTAAACATTCATCCTCTAAAGCACTACATGTCATTGTTTTCAGCTGAATTTTAAGATTTCATTTCAATAAAATGCTCTATAGAATTTATTTGTTTGGGATGCCATAATACTAGAAGTAGATTTTAAGTATATAGAGTTAATTTATTAAAAACTATGCCGATAGCTTACTTGGTATGTTCGTAAGTTTTAGACAAACCGAATATTAAAATATAGACGAACACTTCAATTCATCATAGACAACTATAAATTATTCAGATTATTAAAAAATAAACTAGTTCACAGATTTAAAAAAATATTATTTTTCATATACACAGACCATAAATATACCTGCCAGAGTTGACATCGGACAAACACGGTGCTGTCATTAATGAAGCATCTTTCCGGAGAAAACGACGGTTTTTACTTAGAACCGAGTCCATAAAGTGTGATATTGGATGTTTTATTAAGAGAAGAGAATTATTACATTATTAAAATCAAAGAGAAAAGAAAAATAATTTAGTTTTCTTCTAAAACTGGATATAACGAACACGTTACGCCGGTCGTTTAGGTGTTGACTTGATTTATCTGTGATAGAAACTTTCATCATTTCCGTATCCGTATATTAGAATATTTTTTCTTTTCTGAAGCTTTTTTTTTTAATGAAAAGTATAATAATGAAAGCCGTCCAATTAAAACTTTAATAATGATCCCGTTTTTATTTACAGATAAATACATAATTTAATTGTTTTTGACTCCTATATATTGCTTTTTGATATATTTATTCATATAAGTTTAGAAATTAGAAAAAAAACATAGTTTTTATAAACCAAGTAACTATAAGAATTTTGAAGTTTTTAAACGTTAGACGTACAAGCAAAAGTTAAACAGGTTTTTTATAGCAATAAATTTTTAGTTTTTGTCGCGTTTTATGGCTATTTCTTCCTAATATGGCTAATATATTAACAAAAATATTAAACACCACTGAGAAAGGCGAATACACAAATTCGGAATATCACAAAGGCCAATCTAATTAAAGATGAAACAGAAATCCTATGGGAATCAATAATTTTGAATTAATACAATAAACCCTTCCTCTTAACGTGCATTCACTTTATATTATAAATTTTTAGGAATGTAAGACATCTAGCACATTTTAAAGTAAAGCATAGAAATATAACTCAATTCTCAATTTTTAGAATGCAAAAACAAGTAGTTATATATCACTCGAAGCTAAGTTTTTGTGATTATAATGTTGGGTTTATTCAATTTCAACACTATAACGTACGTAAACGTATGAGTGTAAAAATATACAATCCGAACCAACCTATACAGCCAAGAATATAAAACATAAATCCTTTTTGGTTTTGCAACAATGTGTATCAAACCAATTCAACGTTTTTAGTTTTGTGGATTAAAAACATCGTAACTATGTTATAAGTTACATGATATTCGTAGTAAGGCTGTACTTTAAGAAGGTAAAATAAGATAGCATTCAACTTATTTTTAATTAATTCCAAAATGTATTATTAGTGATTTTTTTTACATTTCTTACAACATTGTTCTACACTATTTTTGAGATGTTTTTTAACGAGTTTGCTATGGATAGAATAATCTTGATTTGGACTGATAAAGATTTAATTTTGTAGGAATCTGATCTTTTCACTAATCACACATAGGTATATGAATCTAAAAGTGCAAGTGACTAAGTGCATTTATTCCTATGATATCGCAGGAAGTGTTGGTAACGTACGGTGACCTATATAGCAATTTATAAAATCTATTTTAGAAACGTCTGGCTAACTAACTATTTGACAATATATGAATACGTGTAGTACAGTGAGTATGTACTTCAAGTCGTTACAAATAAAATCGGTATGCCATAATAAAAAAAAATGTTTTTTTAATCTGTAACCAAAATATGGTCGATTCAAATATAGTTTCGGAATATCCCATACGATATCTATACTTATATATTTGTTAGATTTAATATACACTAAAACATTTCTCAAACATTAACCGTGAACAAAGAACTACTTGTAATTTTATTTTCCTGTATGTTAACAGATTTTATATTCTTTATTTGAAAGTCCTAACCTTTTCTAGTTATAGCTATAAAGACTGATTTATAAGCAAAATCTAAAAATGGTCGACTTTCTACAAAATAATTAGAAGTTATTTGACCTGAAGGTTATAACCAAAAAAATCATGACTGTCTCAACTTATTATTATATATGTACAGAGAATGCCGTCAACCCGTGTAACCAAAAAAAAAATGAAAATTTTTACCTCGTGGACCCTTTTCCTATATTAAAAAAAAAAAATATATGCATATATTTATGTCATTTTATAACTACACCAATAATCCCAACCCAGAACGATACTAGCGTGCAAAAATCATAAAACCCAATATCAAATACAATAAGGTAACGGTGTGTAGTTAGGAAGAATCAAAATAAAAACAAAGTAATTGCCGACCGCCTCGCCGACGACAGCTGCGAATTGGCGCGGAACAGGTTCGGTGACGTCATCTGACATGTGCCTAAGATGCAAAAAAATGGCGGCCCTTCGATCACCAATTCTATTTTACGGCACTCCATTGTTACTTAAATTGTTATTATACGGACAGGTGTTCATAAATTTTGAAAGAAGTTTTACTTTTGCTAAATTAAAATTTATATTTTCATCACCCCTAATTTCGTTCATGTTGAAGAATAGTGACTTTTGGTAAAGGAGATAATGACAAAATTACTTTAAAAACGGTAAAAAGTATGATATTCTTTATTTGAACTAGCTTGTGATTAGGCGAATAAGTCTTTAATAATTTTATGACTTACCAGTGAAAATAGTTTTTTAGTTATTAAATTTTATAGTGACTAAGTATTAGTTATTGTGCAATATTTTAAAATTTTTGTATAAGTAACTTAGACTACGATGTTTGTCATGAATACTTTAGAGATTTTAATGCCTTGATCTCGACAAATCATTGACTTTATCCAAATAAATTAAATTCCAACCAGTACTTAAATAAGGTACATACTTTTTGGATAGATCAAACGAAAGTCTTTATACAAGTTGGAGCTTATTGTCTATGACATAAGGTTCAATTTTAAATGTATCAAAGTTGAAAATGTAATGTCCTGCATTACACATTAATTACTTTCAGAACTAGATAGTATTCTAGATGTTATGTCTGACATCTATTGCAATAACGTCGCCGCGAGGGTCGTAATTAGGTCTTAAGTATACTAGGATTTTTTAATGACATAAAACAGCTATAAAATTATCATAAATTGACCGTAATATACTTTTACGTACTATTTATTGGTCATGGTATGTTTAAGTTAAGAACTATGATATATTAGAATGGGTATAATTAATTATATTTAAGAATGGGTATACTTAATTTAATTTTAATTTTTACTCTGTGAAATAAAAATATAACTAAATACAGATAATAATCATCCACAGAGGATAATATTGAAATAAGTCATCATTCTAAATACACAATACACATCTTCTATTGATAGTGACTCATTTGATATTAAGAAGCCAAGACAAGGAATAGTAGACATGTATGCATTGTCTGTGGTAAAATATAATAATTTATGTCAAACATGATCTGGTTAATTATCAATGACACTTGAAGTTTGTAACTATAAGATCTTATTACTTATAACCAACGTGGGAAAATTATTAGATAGTCTATTATGGATAAACTTAGTTTTAAGTGTGTTACTTTTGCTTGGTGCAAGTAGATTTAGTATGAATATTTTAGTTATCCTCACGAGTTATAGGTGTTCGACACTAACTTTTAAATACATAGCTACTTGGGACGTAATCTGGATTAGCTTTGAATAATTGGGGAGTCATTGCACTTATTCATAGTCAGGTATGCAACGGCGAAACGTGTTTCGCCTCATCGATAGTTCTTACCTGGGAGTCACTGCGGCCATGGTTCAAATTGTTTACAACCAAACCGTTGTCAGTCATCGGATCCATCGTATATATATTACAAAACAATCACAACACATTTCATACCAGAACCGAACAACGCACAACACTTATTTAAAAAAAAAAACAACGAAAACATCAAACAATAATGGCACAGATTAAATTAATTCACAAAAAACATTGTTATAATAAAAGTTTCTCTGTATAAAGCACGTCCGTCCGATCCTAAGTAAGGACGCCAGGCGAAAACTTAACCGTGCGTGATTTCTTGGGACTTTCAAAACCAAATGGTCACATACGCTATCAATCTTTGCATACCAGAGTTGTGAAGTGAAACGGACGATATCGTGTTACGGGCGTCGGTGTGAGAGTGAAAGGGACGACACTAGAGCAGGTACACCGCACCGAAGTAGGCGAAGTATCTACAGGTTTTGTTCCCACTACAGACCCGGCGAGTCTGAGCTTGAAAGTTAAGTTGTAGTTTAAAAACATAATAGCTCGGCCCTCGGCACAGTCGTTGCTAGACCGGCAACTTTTTACTGTCAGACGACTTCACATACTTTATAGTCACATAAAATATTACTATTTTATAATTTATTTTTTCAAATGAGTCATATCTGGTTTAAGAACGAATATCTTCATATCTATCTTAGAGGTACGATTGACCCAATCGATAAATCGAACCGGTTCAATGCATCTCTGGCGAAGGCCGCTCTGGTCCTTAAGGGGGCCAAAGTCTTATAAAAACTTTGTTATCTTAAAATCTACTTTATTTGTGTTTATTTAAAGTTTTAAATATACTGGCAGATTTTGTCATCAAAGTATTTCCGATCTGTCTACTAGTAAAAAATACAGCGAATAGACCATCTGTGGATTGGGATAAATTTTGTTCATAAAAACTAATATAAAATGTTTAACAACTAATTCCTTATATTATGAGTATCCTTAAAACCCGTATATATAGAAATGGAAGTGAAAGTGGCGCAATACATAGCAAATACATGGCTTTCATACGTTTCCAGAATAGAATGATCTTGTTACATTAAACTGGTTTCAGAACATAGCAAAAAAGTACGATTTGACGAAAAAGTCCTCAATTTTTATTGCTTTAATCCTATCGACTTTTTATTGTTTATGATATGGCTTCATCAATACTGGAATCGTGGAATATTTTGGCAATGTCATTACTACAACTTATATAAATGTCACTCAAAGATAGTATTTACGACTTTGACAACGTCACTGAGACATTTTAAAACATAAAAAAAAAATGTTACTAATGTATTAAGGTTTTATGTAAGGGACTTTTGCGTTTTTAATAAAACACCTCTCGTGGACCAAAAATCAAATCGATAACAATAAAAAAGAAAATATGACAAACATTGCGAGTTTTTTATATATATCTAGTTAATGTTCTACAAATATTTGTTTTTCGAACTGGTGTAATAAATAAGGTAAAAAAAAATTTATGTATATAATCAGTAACATATTGTATATATTTTTTACATATTTTATATACCTAGTTTAAAAACATATATTTATGAAAATTTAAACTCGCCAGACATAAAATAATTAAGAAAAATATGTCGTTATTGTCATCTAAATACAACTGTCATGAACCGTCAAGAGCTCATCTTCATAATCACGGCATCAGCTTTATTCTCTTTTTTGGCTGAAGTCACCGAAAAATCATTCAGGACACGGCGGCCGTAACACAAAAAAATGGTTAATTTGATTATCTCATTGCAACCTTATTATCACAAAAAAAATCCATAAATCTTTGCAATTCCGTTTCGTAACATGACACAAAATGTAAATTGTGATATATAATTTTTTCCTTTCTAGGATCAACAAAAATGAAACTGAACAGCGAAATCAAAATGTCCACTATCCCACACTTACAATAGATTATATAATTTTGCCTCCAAAAATCTAGTTTAGTCCTAGGATTAAGAAATTATCAAAAATGCTCCGAAGATATAGCGGTATAAAGCCATCCCATCTCTGGTACAGGACCTCCCTGAAGGACTTCCACCACTACATAAAACAACGAATAACAGCCGTAGAAAACTGGGAGGAGAGAGATAAGAAAAGTTTCTTGCAGTTACTCGCAATAGGACTCGGCTCGGGTCTTGGGTTATTGTATTCGATGGGTATAATATGCCCGGAGAGAATCATAGATGTCATCAAGCCGTATGAATGTAAAACAAAAGAAGAAGTGAAGCCAAAAGAGGAGAAGCCTAAGACACCAGCACCAGTAGCTAAACCTAAAAAGAAATGCGTCAGGAAAAAGGGCATAGACCCGTGTCAGCCGGAACCGGAACCAGAAATGAAGCCGTGTCCCAAAAAAGAACCTTAATTGCACTGAAGATGACAATAAAATGCTTAAAAATAAATATACTTTGTTGATTTCATTTTCCGCGAGAAACTTTAGGGTGGCAAAATTTTCTTCTATATGTAGATCTATTAAATAATTTAATTTAAAAACTCATGATTGTATAGCTGCGTGTCTGTTCCATGTTAAAATTATAAACGATACAGATTAAATTTAAAAATTTTGCGAATACGAAAATACGTAAGATATTTTCTTCAGAGATGCTCTAACTAAAATAATGGAAATAAGATTTTAATGTATTTCAATATATGTATATTTCGAAATAGTACTATTATGCTATATGTAAACTAAATATTATCCCTAAAAAGTGTTGCTCATAAAAAAAAAAACAAAGGCCATAGTCCAAACCAACTAGATTAACGTCTTAGCCAAATAACATGATTTTGGAGTTGGCTTTGATTGAAATTTTATATTATGGAACAAATTTTTAAAGTTTTGATAGTAGCGGTGGTAACTGTGGCGGCTTACAATTATTATATATCTCAAAAATAAGAACAGAGTATTAATAATAATATACACATACGTATGACTTTAATTATCTGTCCCAGAAGTCACACAGGCGTGACAAGAAAGGATTTGTAAAATGAAAAGTGTGATGTGAATTATTTATGATAAACATTGCGAATGGATGTCATAAATTAACGAATATTGCAACATTTGGAGGTTGAAATTAATTTCTTTAGTGCAATGGATAGGGTGGAGCAGTTCAGACTGATCGCGATGGTTATATCCATGGCGTCGGTTATTGGTTATTCCTACGGATTTATAAACTTCCACAACCTGACTCCGGACAGACCAACGAAACAAACGAAACCGGACACGAAAGAAGTGAGAAATTATGAACGGGACAAGCATAGTCCATCTTACGGGGTTCAGGACAGATACTGAAGACGTTAAGTCCGCCGAAACGAAACTTTTCCCTTGATTAATTCCACTAATATATCTGTTTTTCATTAAATGTTTTATTTGTGGTAATTTGTTTTTAGTATTAGCAAACTTAATGAGATCTAAGATTTTCGCGAGTTTTATTCATTTAAATGAAACTAGTATTATTCGGATATACTACGTATATCATTTTTCATTTCATTTAAATTAGCAACCTTTTTACCGTGAATATAATAGCTTCCACTTAGTACTCACTATGTTTAAGTTGGTCCACCTAAATAGCGTAGTTGAAAACCTTAATTAAAATGTTCTTACACTGCTTACGAAATCTTTTGCAATAGCCAAAGAACGAATACTATTCTAAATACCTATACCGATAATATATTGTCCTTACAAAGATACATTATTGAAATAAAACTAATATTTTTCGGATTTACTACGCGTTTATAATTATTTTAATGTCCAGACATTCAAATCTCGTCTGCGCGTGATCACGGTTGCTGCAACGTAACCGAAAATTCGGGAGTGTGTAGTTAAAAATCATTATAAGTAATAAATCCGAAAATATTATTTTTCTTTCAGAGTATTCATCATAAATTCAAACAGATATTAAACTATAATTTACTTTCGGAGTTTGTATTATACAAATTTTTGTCCTTTAAATATGAAAAATGAAGGAATTCTCTAGACTCACAACTGTAAATAAAGCTAAGAAGTAAATTTTATGTTATAGAATTACATAACATCGTAAACTGACTATGACCATCCTCAGCGACATTCAGTCATAATTTCCCAAAATTTAAGGAGAATTTTTTTTAAATGTTTTTTTAATTCATCCAGTTTACAGAGAGCCAAAAAGTAATATACTTGAAAAATTAATACTATGGCTTCCCTCATAGAACTACAAACACCAGGACAGAAATCCATAAAGGTGTAACTTATGAACTATGACAGATAGTGAGTCGTTCATAATATTCATGTAGAAAAAAAAAAATATAAAAATTGCAATAAAGCAACAACCGAAACATGTAACTTGATTAAGCTGTAAAGGTTTTAAATTTGAAGAGGTTGTATCGTTTAAAATGAGATATAAGAACCTCTCCGTGAGACATAAAACCTTTTTTATATACAACTTTTTAAAAAACACATTTATCTCCCCTAATTCCGTAGAGGTTTTAGTAGAATTTAGGTCATCTTTTCAAATTTACCAATTTATTAGGACCTATACTTCTCTAACCCAGCCTTCGAATAACGTTTCAACTTAAACCTGGTCCATATCCATCTTCTAAATATCACTACCTCAGTAAGGCTGTGTGGGCAACTGCATCAATATTTTTGTTCAAGTAGAGACATTCAAACTGAAATGAGCGCGGTAACCCAATTGGCATGAATGAAGCTTTGTCTGTCGCGCGTACCATGATACATAGATCATCAATGTGAATATTGAAAACTAGATCACACGGCATAATGATAAATATTTCTATACAACAATAATGGGCGTTTCGCTTAAAGTGGGCGTAAGATATTCCATAAACAAAAATTCTAACAGAACTCATTATTTTTCCGATTAATCCAAATGACATGCATTCGTTGACAGATAAATATAGGAAAGACCAAAAAGAAATGTGTTTTTTTGGGAATAAATAAGACATTGCTATTCAAGATGAGCGGTCGGAGGATGGTGGTCGATGCGATAGTTTTCTCCGCGTCATTCTACGTGTCTTACAATCTGATGTCGTTTTTCATCGAGAGATATCGAAAGAAACGCATCCACACTGGTAAATAGCATTTCCGATACACTGACTATGAGGATATTTTCTCCGCAATTCTAGGGTCGTATAACACACGAAACGGAGACGGTAAAAACTTATTTGTCGCAAAATATGAATATATACATAGGAATGAAACAAGTTAAATAAATGATCTTACTCTCTTCCGCCTTTTCCTTCCAGGGAACGTGTTAAGTGTTTGATGTTGTGGCGGTATGTGGAAGAAATAAGGCGTGGTGTACATTATGTCGTCTATCCCAGCGATGGGAGTCGACCGCGGCACCACGGACCGCACCGTGCCGTAGATATTCCTATTCCGACGGCTTCCGTACAAATTCATCATCACACTACACTTAATCCTCTCGCAACACTGTTTTTAATAGTTTCAGTTTTTGCTTTATGCGAGCAAGAAACGCATTAACGTCACTTTAACGCCCAACGACACACGCGGCAAATTCTGTAAGTGAACTTATTTTTATTAAATAAAAAATAAGCCACTTAGCTGTTTTATTTGTTACTCCGAGGTATCTAGAATGAAAATATTCATATAAATATTTAAATTCAGACAACCCCGTCGCAGTTAGAATTAAAAACGTCCGAGCGTACGTTGGTCACCATTTGAAATGCGTTTGTAGTGGATGCAGATTGTGTGTACACATTACATGTAATTATCATAGTTTATCTGCTTTTTCCAATAGGGTACATCGAGCGAGACGTATCTCAAAAGAGAGAAACAATATGTACACGCATTGGCAGCTGACACGCACGGATACACATGAATACGTTTGAAAAGTTTGTCAACGCTGCATTTTATACAAATTAGGAAGCTTTTCCATTTAATTACATCCGAATATTTTTGTTATAAAATTACATTGTCTTATACAAATCTGACCGAAGCTCAGTATATGTTATGAATAGTTGTTCAGATAAAAGAATAAACGTGAAAAATAAAAAAAAATCTCATATAATAATACATGCGTTGTTAATAATTTATAAATGAAGCCAGAAATATGCAAATATCCTAAGTTATAATATTTTATACAAGACAACTTAAAAGCCCTAACTTATAATTTCTTTTCAGCGCCATCTACGAATACTAATTTTTATTGCACACTCTCGACTCAACTGCCTCGACTCCAAATGTTTTTAAAGAATTACATAGATGGCGTTGCGTTCACCTAACAAATATTAGAATCTATTATGTCAAATTCAAAATTGTAGTTTTGACAATTATATTTTTAATTTTTATTTTTCACTCATAGTTTTTCATTTTCACTGTTTGTTGAAAATGAAAGATTCCCACATCCCAAGATGTTTAAATTAAAACTGAATGAAATAATAAGAACCCAAAAATATCTATCAACAATATATTCCAACTGAGATGGTCGCCGGGAATATCGCTAGAGCTTTCTGTGGCTTCCTCTTTAGTCAAGTCCAGTGTGCTGCTATCGGGAAAGATAATGGTTTCGGGAGTGAATACGTTTGGGCGGGCTCCTTGGAGTCGGGGGTGCAAATAGCAACGCATCATAAGAAGCCAGTTATGGTCATAATACACAAGTCGTGGTGCTCCGCATGTAAAAATCTAAAGCCAAAGTTCGCCAATTCCACAGAAATTAAATCACTCAGCAGACACTTCGTGATGGTTAATCTGATAGATGAGGAAGAACCTAAAAACAACAAATTCTCTCCAGACGGAAGTTACATACCGAGGTAATAAAATATTATTGTTATAACAATATCATTACGAAACTTACGTTTGAGCATAATTTTTTAGTTTCATATATCCTGGGACGCCATTTTAATGTGAAATATTTCTATTCCATTTTTATTAAGATCGTTGCAGTCGTTCTAATTTACATTTACCCAGATTATGACCGTTATAATATTTATAAGACGTCTAGGGAAATCGATGCTTAAACTTACAAACTTTCCATACAATTTTATTATAGGATCCTCTTCATATCCCCGGCTGGACGAGTAGACCACGAGATATTCAATGAGGACGGAAGTAGTCAACACAAATACTTTTATAGCAGACCGGAACAGATCGCCAAGTCGATGAAGAAGGTCCTCGACAAGTACAGGCAACAACAATTTGATGTTTAATACTGAGAAACTTTCGTAAGTTTCTAAAACGAAAGCCGATTTGAAGAATATTTACTTTAACATATTTAATAGAAACAATATCTGTTTTCAGGATAAACAAATAGCAAGTCCGAGACATAAACTCCTTGTCATAAAATTCAAATCTGTGTCACTTCACGCAAATAAACATAACTTATCTAAAATAAGACCAAACTAACTTGTCGTTTTATTTATCCCCCAATATCCCATCATTTCTTCCTTTCGTAACAGTAAATCATGGGCCTATCTCAAAGAATATTTGTACTCACGTCTTCAACCACAGGCTCCACATACATTTCCACGGTGTTGTTGAGAGGTGGTAGAGCTGGTGAGGCGACGGAGGACCTTCGAGAACTGCACGAGCATTGCGACACAGAACGACGGCTCCGAGGAGATTCCCTGAAACAAACAGGCCCAATGATGAGAAATGTTAGCAAATAACGCTAACTTTGTCTATCTTGAATCGCTGATATCACACAAGACATATTTAGACCCAGTTTCACTAAACAATGTTCATTAGCTAATGTGTCGTTTAGTTTTAACAGAGTTTGGTGAAACTGGGCCTTAGCGTTTGGAAGCTTAGTCTATTTGCCGTCTGTTTGAGTTAATTGTCAAAAAGATCTTTAGTTCCCTATCATATCTGAACTGATATTGGAAACATTTTTAATGTTTCTATGTATGAATTTGTTTGAATACTGAAGAAGAAAAACTATGTAGTGTTAAAAAAGTAGCCTAACAAACATCCTTTGTTGTTCTATGATTTCAAATTTCGAATATATATAATCATTTCCGTTGCGAAATGACTATTGATTCGCTTAAGTTAAATCTATCTGCATGTTTCAAAAATCAGTTGTGACTGGGGTTATAACCCAGAAATTCATAGGCGGTAATGTTATCACGATTCTGCCAATTTATTTTGTACCTTTTGCTTCTCCTACACAAATGTTTCGTCGATCTGCTGTCACATCTGCATCTGAATGGGACGAAGTATCCCAATTGCGGTAACGGCGCTGGTCCAGACGAGTCGCTGGAATCGCTCCACTCAGGCTGACTGAATGGTTCCATATCCAAAACTGACGGCATTATTCCTTTCCTAATATATCCAACCTCCAAACTATTTCGAAGCGTCAATCCGGATTCTTCATATTCATATAAAGTCCCATTATTCACTGTCATTTGTGCGCTGCACTCCCTTATTGTTTCAATAATTTGATTATTTATTGTTTTGTTTTACTTTTTATTAAACCCAACGATTTCGCCGACCATGTTCAATAACAACCGAGACAGTATTAACCTATTTGTAAATAGATATCGTTTCAGCAAAGTTTAGCACAGATTAGAATTCGGGTGCGCGCTAACAAATTAGACACAGAGATAAGATATAACGTTTATTGACTTGGATATATTATATTTTTTGTAAGATATAAAATTAGAAACATCGTTTGATAAATACTTAATTTAATATATAATGTTACTTTAAAGTAAACTTACGGAATTTTTCCTTTATTCAGAATCAATTGATATTTATTTTATGTGACTGGAAATTTAAGAGTAAGTTTTATGTAAATTTTTTATGAAGTTGTTGCGATGATAGCTGAAAGATTTCTAAATCCTGACCGTACAAAGGATTTTAATAAAACACAAATGCAAGAACAACCTAGGAATAAAGTATTACGTCGAACTAAAGCAATCTTATTACTACCTAACGCCCTAAATCACTTAGTTAAAAACAGTAAGAGTCAAATATATATCTTTTATGCGTACGAAAGTTACAATAATTTCTTTGCAAAACACATAATATCATAGCATGTATAGTCATTAAACTTCAACGAACTCCAAGCGTGATGAATGCCTTCGCATCAGCCTCGTCGGGAGCGTGAAGGAACGCTGTCCTCAGTAAAAAGCTTTCCCGCGTGACTCACACGCAAGTTATGCGATTAAGGACGTTTTGTATATATCTAACACTAGAATTTGTAATATTATAATTCGCAAAAAAGCGAATATATAAAAATAATACAACCAAATAATGTGTTGAAATAGAAAATATGACGTTTGACATTATTTTTGGTTATGATTAATAGAATGAGAGAGAGAGAGAGAGAGAGAGAGAGAGTGAAAGAGAGAGAGAATAGTACTATATGTGTATTCGCATTGAAAATAAAGTTATGCTAAAATTCATAGACAAATTGTTTTTAATAATCAGACGAAACTGCAGTTCGCAACTATCAAAGTAGTTCAAATATAACCACAAAATGAACACGAGTTTAAAACTGTTTATAGTGAAATAATTTTTTTGCTTCATTAATATTTTGAACGTTGTTAACTTCGGCTAATTATTCAATCGAGCAGAAAATAATTTCAAAAGCGGCGTTGAATCCAACAAAGCCAGCCATTTAAAGCGGATCTGAGCGTGCTTTGTTTGTATTCAAACGCGGTTTTCTGGTAACCATTTGAATAACTGACTTCGAATATTTAAAATAGAATGAGTCGTCATTACTATTTATTCCCATGTCTATGGAAACTTGTCAAATATTTTGAGATTTTGTCCTTTGTCGTCTCCTAATGGGATTTTAATGTTGTCTTTAACTTGAATAAGTTTTTTTGAACAACTCATGTTGGTTTGATGTAATATTTCGAATTATACGGTTTTTATCAAAAACTTATTGCATTCTTAACGATTTTAGAAAAATTCGTCTGGTATTTGTACAATTACTACTCAAGATAGGGTTGTGACGTTCAGAAATTTTGTGCTTATGTTTAAAAAAAAATAATTAAATGTATCTTTTAAATTAATCATGTGACTGGTTGTTTGGTAGAATAAAATAAAGAAAAAAATCATTATATTTTTTTATCGCGCAAAAAATTAAATCTTGCTAAAATATATTTAATTATAATGTGTTTGTATAAAAAAAAAAAATCTGAAGTCTTACATTTTATTGAAACTGAGGTTGTAATCCTATAGGGAGCTTTGTGAAAATTTATGAACAATTAAATGCACCATATGCGACCTTGTATCCAAGATCGCAAAGACAAAAATAGCTTGCACCAACTGCAAGGTGTGTCGAATTTTGAATGAGTCAGCGTTCGTTGACTTGCGCGGACGCCATGCCAATTCATGTGAGTGAAGCGCTTCATTTATTATAATATTCTGAAGCTCACTGCTCTTACTATGTCATCAATTTAGTACAAAACAAAAATTACATATAAAATGAAGTGTTAAAATGACGTTATTCAGTTTTTGGTTCAAAATTTCTCTCCTGTCAGATGCCTGTGACAATTTTTGACAGCTCTGACATTGTTGCTCACGTGGTTATGACAGTCATGACGCTTTAATTTTTTTTTTCAGTTACAAATAAAAGTATTGCACTTAATTATATAAGTTATTTATATGTATATAGTTCATATGTTTATATTAATATTTAAATTTAAACGTCAAAAATGTTTGTAGACGGATTTAGTACCAATGATTCTGAAATATTTTAACTCTTTTAATCGTACATTAGTAATAAAGTTAAATGCAGGTTTGTTCACAGCTTATTCCTGGATATAATGAGTTTAATGTTCATCGTTTGTGTCATCAGGAAGGAATATCTTCTTTTTAATTCATTAACATTCGCACACTATAGTTTTACTGTAGATTATTGAATATTTAACGGGAAACGCTACGTGTGTAGTAATATTTAAATTGTGGTAGACATACAGAAATATTGGACAGTTGTTAATCTAGATGTAATCGTAAATTTCCTTTTACTTGTTCAATAGTAATAGATATAAAAGTTAACATCCCTTGTGTTAATAAACATAAGTTTGTTAGTTTGTATAAATTTTAAGTGAAAGGGCGCGAAAATACAAAGAAGTTTATAACCAAAAAGTACGGATAACCTTCGATTTATAATTATGATTCAATATTTTAATTTTTTTTTTAATAGTTCTATTTATGAATTAGCTCCTGTAAGTTATTTTTGTTTAATTGTTTTACAGTATAAAAAGCTGAAAATTGTAAGTTTTTAAAAAAAAGGCTTTTCAGTGTATTTTTGCATTAATAATTTCACTGAATGATTTAATCCCGGTTTTTCGTGTTGTATATAACGAACTTATTATTTTTAGTTTATAGAGTATTTGTGTTCACATTCAGATTTCCAATATCAGTAATATTTTCTAATATATAAATATAAAAATGTTTTTTACATAGTAAAAAAAAAAGGTTAATGAATTTCACATAAAAAATAGTTATTAAAGTCATAAATCCATCACATTGTCAAGAAAACAGGTTAATTTTAATGTATTTTGTATCTAAATGAAGCCATTCCTAAATATATTTGTCTTATGATATCTCAGTGTTGTCCGGCCCGGGGGGTGACGCGGGCTAAATTGTCTTTTAAATTATTTATCCCCCAGACTAGACGGAAAATATGGAGAGCATGTCAATGTCATCTGTGATACCTATCTCGTTCTGTTAAACAAACATCGCTTTCAGTGAATGCCTTACAGTACATTACGTTCGAGGCTTAACTTTAGCTAGTAAAACGAAAAAACTCCCCGTACTAGTGCAATTAATTAAACGTATATATAATGGTAACATATTTTTTTATTTTTGTTATCGTCAGCGAACAACTTATTTTATAATTCACGAGTAAAAATACGAGTAAATTAATGACCTTACGTACTACATACAAGCGGTTTGAATGAATGCAGACAACCTAACTTATTCTCATATAATAAATATTCAATACAAAAAAATACTTAAATTGATAACAATACATTCTTCCTATTCTATAATCTATTCAATCTATTACATATAAATTATCATTTATAACCCGCATGTATCAATAAATTCCTTTTAAATTGATCCTTTACAACAAGTTTAAATTCGTCGAATATTATTTTGAAACTGACAATAATTATGGTTTCATTTAAGTATTAATCTAGTTTATCGAAAATAAAAGCAAAATTTAAATTTAATTTTTTTTTTTATATATATAAATAAATTTAATAGAGTCACAGCCGTTAAATCTACCCTCGTTTTATTCTAAACATTGTTGACCTTCCTCGTTAAATGGATAAGTGATGTATCATGAGAGGTTTCTTTATAGCGTCCAGCTAACAAAGATTATAAGGTTTTAATATTAGATTTGAGATTATTTAGTCTAATGCGGCTGTAGATTTATTTGACAGATTTTGATTTTGAAAACGAAATAACGATATCATTTAGAAAATAAGTTTATAAATACTTCAAAATTATTATGTTCATACTAACACAGAATATATTTTTTAACTATCATAAGTTTGGCAGCATTGATAGACAAGGAAACGAAAAGGCGGTAATGAATACTGTATATTTCTGTGACTTCTGATAAAGTCTCTTTACATTGGTTAAATTTTAATCATGATATTATACTAAGGTTCGCAGTATTCAATCAAAAACAATGCAAAATACATAATGTACATAATAATTGAATTTAAAAGTGTTAATAATTTTATGTTGGCAACATTGATAGATGAATTTAAAAAGTGAAATGTGATACATATTTGTTTATATTTACGTGTTAGTTTAATGATAAATACGAAACAAATTGTTACGTAATAATAACATAATTGCCCTTCAGATGTTAATAAGCCGCGTGTTTTGAACACGATCAATAGGTACAATCTAATATCCCACTCGTTCATTCTACAAACGACGTAGAATATTTCATATAAAATGTCAATAAAAATCTCGTATACGAAGCTTTTAAAGCTAGTGTTCTCGTTTTAATTATAGTTTCTATTTATATATGCTCAATATTGTCTTTAATACAAAAAAATGTAAAAATCGTAATAAGGAAATGATACTGAACAGGTTAAGTGATTTTTAACACCATGTTTAGTTACTGAGTAGTATAGTAACAAGGGTAGACGAGATAAAGGTGTCTATTTTTGGAAAATCTTTAAGTCTTTAGCTAAACACAACTTTACAAATTTTGTTTCATAAATCATTACTTATAGTATCATAGTATTGATGTAGTTTTTTGAATGACAGATGGAAAACGCGTCTTATATAGAAAATAAATAGATACTATTTATTCCCTTATAAGCTAATTACCTTTGTTATATAATTTAAATATCATTTCCTTATGTAGTTTCAATTACAATCACGTTTGAGACTATAATAAAAAATATCATACAAGATAATTTCGCGCTCTTTATACATTTAAATCAACATGTCAAAGCATTTCCCATTAACGTCCGTCGCCGAGCTATTAATGATCACGTCACTCTGCCTTTATAAACAATTTGTTGTAACAGCTGTTCCTGTGTTTCATTAGGTAGGTTACGTCTTTAACAACATTACAAACGTTATTATTTACAAAAATAAAAAAATATGTATCACATTCCACTTTTTAAATTCATCTATCAATGCTGCCAACATAAAATTATTAACACTTTTGAACTCAATTATTATGTACATTATATATTTTGAATTGTTTTTGATTGAATACTGCCAACCTTAGTATAATATCATGATTAAAATTTAACCAATGTAAAGAGACTTTATCAGAAGTCACAGAAATATACAGTATTCATTACCGCCCTTTTATTTCCTTGTCTATCAGTGCTGCCAAACTTATGATAGTTACAAAATGTGGAATATTATTGCCAGCTAGCTGGAAATCAGAACGGTCATATTAACTAAAAACGGGTATAACAACGGCAAAAAATACCAGTAACGATCTATTTTTTTTCATTTCACGTAATCTGAGTCCGAACGAGATAATTGGAACGAACAGCCTCACGTAATCCACTTAAAATTGATTTCCAGAATCAGACTTGAACTGTACCTGTAGAGGTTTAGTTCGCTTTAGTTAACCACGGCAAAGATAATTTAAGAAGCCGTTGTTGCTTTTAGCAAAAAAATCATTAACAAGTCAAAATAACGCTATAATTATCATAAACACGTAATAATTTCATATACATATAAAAACTTCATTTGTGTTGACATACTTTCAAGAGACTTAATTTTTTAAATGGTAACCTCTTCTTTGTCTAAAATCTTACAGCATTATGCTTTTAGCAATATCAAAAAATTGGATTTATTATTGAGAAGTGTCAAATCTGTTGAGCCGTGTTTATTTAGAGTCGTATAGCTCTGACGTCACACGTTCGTCCATTAGGTAGATTAGGTCGGATATAATAGAGGGGTAAAAGTTCCCAGGGAGTGCGTGCACAGAGGTTATTGAAATGTGTTAAGTGACTCCATCTACGCTATCCTGTTATGTATTTTCGTCATTAGTACCGCGTTAACAAAGAAATATGTATATATGTACATATTTATTTAATTCTTGAGTTATGCATAATTATTTATTTATTTATGACATTATTGTGAATTATGACATAAAAAATAATTTCGCCATTATAATCTAACCAATGACATTGACAGTTTGAAAGTTATATATTTTTTGTTGAATCATACACGTAACCTACTTTTTTGTGGCCAGTCAATTTGTCTCTTTCAATAAAGGATGAAAAAGTCAAAGTTTTCCTTTCAGAGCTTGAATACATCATTGAAACGGCAACATAAGAATAAGAAAACTAAACTTCTAATGAAAGAGACTGAATATAACACGTCCAAGGTACTCATTTGTGGAGCAGACTGTTCTAATTTTAAATATGTTGACAAGTTGCGTCTGTGATGGCCATTTTTTTTTATAGCGCAGACGAATGAGAAATCCCTCTTTATATGATTCATTGATCGTTTCGTGAAAGATATTTTTTGTTTCTAAAAATAACAAAACTTAAAAATTCAAATTTTATTCGACAACAAATGTAATGCCATATAAGGCATAGACAACAATATTTAGGTTAATGTCTTTTGTGGTCATAGAGGTTCGATAACTTCTAAAGTATACAATAATGTATAGTAGAAAGCTTCTGATTTACAACTTACAACCAACGGATAATATTTTAGTTTATTTAATTGACATATTTATTGTGACATTGTTAAAATTAATGAAGTTATCTTGTTTTAGAAGTAAGGACGCCGAATTAGTTTGTTTTCACAATTTTGTTTTATTTATTACTGTTTTCAATGATCTTATATTTAATTAGAATATTAAATGATTAAGTCCCTTTGAATATTAGGTATTTGAGTTGATTTGTCATAGTTATATAGTTACAAACAGACAATCCTCAATCATCGATATCCTAGCCTGAAAGTGTTTAAAATAATTGAATATATTTTAATAAAACATATCAAATCATCTACTATTTATAATAAAACAAAAATAAAAATAGGTAAACGTGCACAGAAGTTTCGAAGTGTCCAAAAAATATGTGGTAAATAAAATTATTATTAAAAATAAATATTTAATATACTAACTGCCTCTCGTTACTTTTGCTCTATTATCTTCAAACAGAGTTTCATATCAGAGTCTACACAACTCCAAACTGGTCTATTATTCGGTGTGAGTGTCACGGAAACGATCGAAAAGGCAGACCGGCCCAAAGTTAACACCAAACACATACAGGACAGGAAGTAGGGTTAGAAGAAGTCTGTCTCACGTATCATAACTAAAAGTAAAAACTGATAAGTCACACAGACACCAAAAAAATACATTTAATACGTCGCTTTGTTACTTTGGAGAATTTTGAAAATAATATTTTTTTTTTTATCGAAGATTTCTCTTTAAATTCTACTAATAAATTATCAACGGACACGTTTGTTACGTATTTTATTTTAACTTTAACATTTCAACACCATATATATAACCGACTGTCTGACTGATATTATCAAAGACGTGTGAAAATTTAATATATGTAAACACTAAACAAACTAATCCCGACTTTACTTTGATCTATTTTACTACTTATCCGGATGAAGCTAGGAGAGGAGAACGTCATAAAATATTAAAATGTCACATTGGTTTTTCGCGGATGAGTTGAATTTTGTCCTTTTTAAAGCATAAATGGAATATTTTCAACGTTTCCGACTATACTATCATCTGGACAGAAGTAATGGAGCTTGAATCTGCTTAAGAATACTAAATAGATAGAGATTATGAGAATCGTGTTATTGCTATAATTTTATTCAAGGAGTTTAAAAATAATCTGGAAGAGTTCAAAATGTTTATTAATATATATTGTCGGTTTATTGTTAAGACTGATGTTATACCTAGTCTATATATTTTATTTAAAAAGGAATGAAATACAATTTCAAATTAATATCATAGGTAAAATCAAAATACAATAGACATTCGCTAGAAAGGATTTTTTGGAAAAGTTCCAAAATAGCGAATGACATTCACAATAACGCTCGGAGAGGAATTCGTTCAGGAAATTGGATAGCATTATGACAATAGGCGGTAATGAGATTAATTTAAAGCAAAAGAAACGAAAATCATCGTTTTTACATCAATGCGTTTAATTTTACTTCATATCAATGACGGTTTTGTTCGTTTTGACGACGTTTCTTATGTACGTTATATTCTAAAGCAGTATTCATCTATGGTTTAAAGTAGTAAATTTATTTTTCGTCTTCCATGTGCAAACAAATGTCAGCCAAATTGAGTGGTTGTAAATAACCTCTGATTTACTTCTAGTTTTACGTATTACCCGTTCTGTTTTTTCAGCATTAATAGCATTCTTATTTTTTTTATATCGTTAAATAGTTATTTCTATTAACAATATGAGAAAACAACCTCCCTATTTTTTGTCACTTTTCTTAATCTGGCAACAAAATCCGCTTAGTTTTCGTTTACATAGTATCAAAATGCGAACAATATTTTTTATCATATTAATTTATATTATCTTTACCCTTTTAATCCTTACTTTTCGTTCGTACTATTTCCGTTTTTCCAAAAACATTTTTTTTTTCACATAATATGAGGCACAACGTGCAAACAATTTCAGAACGTGTCATCATTACCGTAAAATAACGGACATCTGTTTTTTTTATTCAGTGTTGCCATTCTAAAAAAAAGAGATGTGCTTTAAAATATATAAGGTTAAACAATCCGATTAAAAATATAAATCTTTATATCACAAAACTTATATCGAGAATGTTTTAAAAATGTTTTTATGATCCCGAACCGCATGGTTTTAATGTTTGCATCGTTCAGAAACGTTAACATAATGGTTCCGTATACACTTCCAAGAAAGTTTAGTGTAGTCTAGTGATTAATTACATGTTCAAAATATTGGATGTATTCATGATGATCGTATATTTTATGAGCGCACTTTTTTATGGTCATGTTTACAATGACATTGTTAATTACAACAAACAAGAAAACGTGCCACATCACGCCATCAATATATATATAAAATAATGAATTGTTTCTAAACACCTATGCCAACGAAATAATGTTTTTCATATGCGAAGTTGAAAATAAAATCTTTAAAGTCTTGTAAAACATGACTATAAGATTCAAAATCCTACTCCATTCAGAAAAACCTCATTTATGGGAACTGACAATTAAGCCCCGTGCATTTCTCATTAGATCTGTCTGAACATTTAATAATTTCGCATCCTTCACCCAGGTCAATGAATTACCACTAAATATAGCACTTGTAGACTTTACAGAAGTTAATACGTTTTTTTTTCAGCACTAATAAAATTTATGACAAACCAGTTAAATTTTTAAACACTTAATAATACACACTGTTTACACGCCAACATACTTTAAATACAAAAAAGTTTGTATAACAGATAAAGTTAATTGGCATAATAGAACAAAAAAAAAACAAAAATTGAATATTCGTATTCGTGAATCGTATGCGTCAGTCGACGCGGGCCGCCGCGTCACAGTCTAGCGTCGACTGGGATCTGTTTCGGACGCCTGCCAAAGAATCCATGACAGAAGTTATATTTATATATATGACTTATAGGGGCTTTCAGGAGGTTAGTTCTGAAAAGTGTGATTTCTCATAGTTTTTGAATCAATGAAACAAATACATTTTAACATTAGACTGAGACTATTATTGATTAATATTTATTAACGCTATTAAAAGTTAGTCAAATCAAATACGTAGACGTAAGTTCAATAACCAAAATGACAAATTTAATGTGTACATTTTCAAAAGTTAAATGACTTGATATTCGCTTTGTAACGATAACTTTGATAAACTTTAAGGTAAACTTAGTAACTATTAACTCCGAGTAGACGACGCCTCGCTGTTTTAAACGAGGTTATAATAGTTTTCAATTTCATTTTAATTTTATTAACAAAGAAAATTAGTTTTTAAAGTTATAAAGTTATCCCTAATAATTATTGATATATATATTTATATTTATTTCCTTGGGAGTTTTACACATTATTTGATTACTATGCAGTTATTGTGTTAATGGCAAGACAAAGACTATATTATATATAATTATGGTCTAAAAATATTTTAAAATGACGGTAAAGCGACCATAGGGATAATTTTTCAAGATTTCTATATTAATATTAATTTTCTATTTAATGAATTCCAATAAAGGAAAATTTTAACTGGATTCTTGGTAATGTTTAATAAAATTTTACTACCCGTAATTAAACCAGTTTTTTAATAATTATAAAATTAAAAGATATGTTCCTTACTTTCCAAACAAATCAAATAACTTAATTATTATAACCGTTAAATACTTTAGTATTTATGGAAATGACGTCATCCAAGTAAAATACTGGCAAATCGGTATCCAATATCATCTCACGCATTTCAATTAATCTATCTGACCTAGATTCTGTATACCTAGGTGACCTAGACGAGAAGCCCATTCAACAAGCCTGTCTAACTAGGCTAATCTCGAAATAAGAGTTTTAATTCAATTTTAACCCTTTTAACCCTGAGCATAAAACCTCATTGAAAAATATCTACCAAGTTATAAATGAAAGAATAATAATTTAAAAAAAACTAATATTTTCGGATTTAATATGCCTTTTTTATTATTTTAACAACATACTCCCGAAGTTTCGGTTCCTTTGCAGCAACCGTTTTAAATGGATACTCGCGAAATACTTAGAATTATTTTCGAAATCTTATTTATATTACAAATATTATTGTATAGCGTTGAATATTATATTTGATACGTATATAAAATTACTGAATAACAGAAATTAAACACTTATAGTGTATATTTATTTATGTTAAACGGAAAATCATTAATAAACCCTCGAAAATACATTAATATGGAAAAACATATATATATGATATTATATTTTGAGCTATGTCCATTTATTATTAGTACAGTTACTATCTATAACTAAACGCTTCATATGAGTATGTTTTATGTACACGTCTCCATACAACTTTTTAATGGTCATTTATATCCAAAAGATTATAAAACTTAATTCAGTATAATTAAGATCTATATTTAAACGCACCTTTGAGTTATTGTAATATCTGATTGCATTTACTTTATCTAAAGCCCGCACGTGCTGTTGTGAATTGTGATAGACACGTATATCTTAAAGCTGATTTAAAGCGCTGAAATTTTTGCGCTGTAATTTGTTTATTTTTTTTAATTGGGCGCGTTCCGACATTTTAGTGTACATTGATAGAGGTGTGAAATAAGTGAATTCGTTTAATTTTTCATATATATATATAAAGGAATAGTAAGTTAAAACAATAAAGATTTTTCCTTCAGAGCGGATGTATTGTTTGAGACTATGTTCAGTCTAAATACAGGTAAATTGTAAATAGTCCTTTTCTCTAAACTCCATAATGCCAGTCAAGCCAGACAAACAGCGCTGCACTAAAATGCAGCATTTATAAAGCGTATGCTGCATTGCGGGGTCACTCGTGATATCTGCTAGGTAATTTTATACTTACAATTAAGTGAGCTTGGTTCTAAGTGGAGTATAAATATACTAAGAATGAAACGTAAATAGATTTAAAGGTATTAAATACTTTTTAGTTCTATATGAAGATGTCGATGGTTGTATTTATGAGACTTTCGACTGAATAAAAAAAAAAGTTTTTTTTTAAATTAGATATGTAAAAAAGAATTGAGAGTTTTTTTTTTTTTAATTCATCTTCAGTCTACGATCAATTTGACGGTATAATAATATATTAGCTTTGTTGAAGATTCCACGTTTAATTTCTATCGTACACAGTTAGCACGTACTAAGTTGTTACTCAGTGAAGTCCTCGCTGTTCATTGCTTCGCGTTAATTTTTTTGTGTTCGGTACAGTCCAATTTAGAAAGGCGCCGGCGTTTGAAGTTTCAATTGAATGCAGCATCAGTAACATGGTTTATATCCTCTTAACATTGTACAAGAGAACTACACGAGTCGTGACTTATAAAGATGTATATATTTATTACAAATTCAAAGAAAGAAAGCGTTATTTGTTACAACCTAACCTAACCTAATATTTAAATTACAATTTCAAAATACAAACCTGTTAAGATTCAGATTTAAAATCATGTTTTCTTTCGAGCTGTTGTACCCTGGAACAAAAATATAACAATTATTTCGTTATATCAGTGAACTAACTTACCAATTTAGGTTCTTCAGTGGGTGGACGTGGGTGTTGTTAGAACTTTAATATTACATTCAATTACGTTATGCTTTAATATTAAATGCTCTTAGCAATTTTTAATAATATCAATTTAACAAATGTCAACATTTCAATACTGTCATGACAGTCTACAAAAAATAACATAAAAGTCTGATTATATTCGTAACAGTTACAGTGTGAAATAAAAAGTCATTACATGACATTGACAAGTATCGCTTATAAGTAATGTTTAATGAAGCCACAGACAAAAAAAAGTACTGTTTACAACCACAGATTATATTAGAAACATATATAACTATGAGCTAGTTCAGTAACATAAATAATGTATAAAACCTTCGTTTACATTCACTCGCCCTGTAAGGACATAAACGTAACAGAACTTTCGCCATGACCGGACTATGAATTATAATTCCTTTGTCTGTTACCGTTCAAGTTAATTAACGGACTATATTTATTTTTTCTGTATTGCCTTTGGAATAAAATACTCGTGATGTGTATTAAATTACACACGTGGCTAAGTTCCCATGTTTAAACTTCATATCGGGATATTAAATGATGTATTGAATAAAAACTACCCCTAGTGGTGTAGCTGCAACTAACACGCACACACATACACACATAAGTTATACACTAAAATACACAACACACACATTTCCAGACCTTGTTCAAAAGGAATAGTCTTTTTATATTTTTTAAAGTAGCCTTAGTTATTCCTTATTACGAATATATAAGGAATCTGCAGGTGAAAAAACTGTCAAATTCGGTCCAGTCGTTTCAGATATTAGCCGGAACAAACAGAAGCATACAAACATAAAAACATAGTATATTGATTAAAAAGTGATTATTTTTATATTACAAACAGACAATTTAATGTTCTTAATATTATATAATAATATCAGTTGCAACAGTTTTAATCAAGCGCCACTAACTAAATGAAGTTTTTAATTGACAAGGTGTGTCCCGACACTCGAACCGAGCTCTGAGTTTGTTATCTGTTAAACTACATTCAACGGCTAACTTTAAAGTTTACCCATTCCTTTTATGTTATAAGTTTGAAATATATAAGTCGAGTTCAAAATTGCATTTATATAAACATGTCCTGACTATCGTAATAATTGAACCTTAAGTGTTCCTACCCAAGGTTCGGATACACAGAACATTTTTTTAGTTTTTAATTTTTCATTCATAAATCTTCTAACAGTTATATAGGTTAAAACAGTTACGAATATCTAATTACGGACATTCGTGAAGTTTCATTTAAGATAACAATTTTTTTATATTAATATAATTATATAGGGAAATAAAATCTTAAACTATCCAAAGCTCACCTGAAAATATATCTAAAAGTAAATTTTGATAGTAATTATTAATTAATGTCATCCTTGTTTCTTTGATATAATATAATACAAGTGTACCGAAAACCCAGTAAAAGACCATTAAAATATGTATATTACTTTGTTTTGACGTAAATCTTTACACGAATAAAAGTACACTAAAAAATTTAAATAACCAGACGCCATTTTATATTTCGTTGTTGAATTAATTGTGGCATTGATAGATTTTTTCATCACACGTACGCAATACCCTTACCATGAGTGAATCGTGAAACTAAAAACGGACAGTTATACAGGTTATTCATAAATAAAATACATACTATACACCCAGTACACCCTCTGTATTTAGTTTGTCAACGCTGTAACACAATATAAAATGGCGTGCGTGGAGCATTTCGTAAGTTCCAAGCCCGCCTTTTGTCATGCTCCGCTCTCCGAGTAAGGTAAGCCGGAACGAATTAGCATCGTGTCGGTGTATTTTACGTTACGTGACCGCGTAAACGATGAAGTTTTACTGTAACGAATTTTATTATCTGTGCATCGTGTTGATTCCCAAATTTTTATACAGCTTACATTTGATGCATGTTTTAAACTCGTATTATATATGCATTAAATATGTTATAAAAACATAATAGATTTGATTGTTTTATCGCTCTAACAATGGCGTTTCAGTTTCCAAAAAATCGAAATAATTAAACGAACTGTCAGACAAACAAATATCGTTATGTATTCAAATTTTATCCCTTTTTTATGCTCTCCATTTTTTTGTATATGAATAATTACATTGCAATAAAACCATAAACGAATAAAAATATTCTGTACAACCATATACGTACGAACAATTTAAATTAAGGATGTATTCGGTTTTATTAAAAAGAAATTATGACGCAATCACTACAAATTAATATCACCTGATAAGTGGCTGAAGGTCAATGTACTTGTTTTTTTTTTTAATAATAAATCTGGAAGCGCCACAAAGTTCAAAATATAATGTTTATAGTTGTATTTATAATCTGCCTCATATTCAGTAGTTAGAATTATTAGAAACCAATTGCAGTACAAAACAGTTGGCGCTTTTAACAATGGTGTGTAAACTTCATATTATACGACCATAAGTTATTTGCGGTCAATCATCCCTTTCCGCAATTCACAATAATTTCAATAAATACTATTCTTTGGGTAAAACAACGAAACCTAATTTTTAACACAATATACATATATATTGTTATAGAAGTAATTTAATATCTTTTCATATATGTCATTTGATGGATATTTAAAATAAAATGTATGCGAGTATAAAAAAAAGTTTTGCTTCATGATTTATATCCGTTAATAGTCTAATTTATGATCAAAAATTATATAGAATCGTTCTATTATATAAACTATACTAATACATCAATGAAAACATAAAAGTTGCAAACAATTTCACGATAAGTCTAAAGAAAAGGACCACGTTGTACAGCCAATTTAAACGAAAGTCCCAAAAAAATATATATCCAATGACCTGGACCTCCTCTTTACGAGGGTATGAAGGTCAGCCGGTCGTGTCGTGAGACCAAAGGTCGACAAATCAATTGTGAAAGTGAAAAAAATCAATACTCATATTATCAGGAAACTGATTTTACAAGTATTTGTTGTAAATATACCTAATGTAAGTAAATGCGGCTAATTTAAATCAAATAACCAAGTTAATATGAGGGAGACGCGTTTCTAGAAGCTGTCTCCAAGTCAACATTATCTTGAAAATATTAACTTTAAAGAACACTCTGTTAAACATAACTTATCCTCAACCGAGTGTTTGATTTTAAATATAAATTATTTAAAGAGAACATCGCCCTATGTTACATGTTTTTAAAATATATTAAATCAGAACATATGGGTCAGGTTAGGTAGTAGTACCCAAACCTACTTATACTGTAGATTAGTAATATTCGCACTTATTAATGCAATACAAACATCAGGAATCGGTCGATGAATCCCTGATATCTTTTCGTGAGAAAATACCGATGGGTTTCAATAAAAATCTTATAAAATAATAAAATACCTATAATACAATAAAAAGGCTTCAAATTAACCAGGCAGTCGTGACATTCAGAGATTTTTTTTAACAAATATTTTAATACTACCATACTGTCGCAGGCGAGAATGCGGTAAGCGAATAAGTGTAGCTAATGCAAGTAACTTTGCATTTATGTCGCGTTCACAAATAACGTGTGCATTAACTAAAGATTTTATTCACGCTAGAGAGAATGCAAAGAACTATTTTGTATACAATAATCTAGTATTTTAAACGATATAGTTTTGTAATCTTGAAAGTAAATAAAATCGGAGCACGTGTGTTTAGTGGCTGTAACCTATAAAATTGTTTGCTTGTTCCTCACGCTTACTGTCGGTAAAGTTTAATGAACTTCATATCAGGCTGTCTGTGCTTTAAATTTAACAGATTTTTATATATATATCAGCCATTTCTGTTTATAAAACATAAGTCCGTTATATTTATCGGTGATTTTTACATTCATATAAATACATACATAGATATACCAATTCTTTTATATATGAAGCATGTTCTGTCAATTTGACCTCAATGTTGCCAACATGCAATAAATTGTATAATAAAAAAATATATATGCAGTACACTACACGTATTATTCAGCCATTATTATATAAGTGAAATCTTTGTATAATCGATTTAATTTTACCTTCTATATTTATAAAAAATAATCCAAAGACATTAATGAATAAAAGACAGCTGTATTAATTGGTTTCTAGTGAGCATTAGTTTCTATTTGATCTTATTATATCCTTATAATGAATATTTAATTAAATTGTATATTACGATTCAGTGAAGTGAATGCGTTCAGTGTTCCCAAGGAAGGAAGCTGCGGTATCGGATCGCTGTGCTGTGGTCTCGATTGAAACGCAATATATGCGGCTTACAGACTTAAGGATAGTCTAGAAAATATATTCATTTAAAATTCTACTGAAATATTACTTTATACTAGGAGTTTATTAAAAAATATTATACAAAGAGTTTGATTTAGTATCGAGAAACAATAAAAGTATGTCTGGAACGTATAGGTGTGTGAAACGATTTTTTTGTAGATGTCGTTTGGAAATACTATAGATAATTATAATAGATCGATAATGATTAAATAGTTAGAAAACCATATCCGATATATACATATATATAAAGACAACTGAGGGAATTGGATAACTTTAGCATTATTTTTCTTCATTCGGTGATTCTGAAAACTAGTTGTCAAGGTATCACTCGACTCGTTACTTCGAAAGGAAATCCAACAAAAATAAAAGTAAACTTCTGTATGTGAGTTCCCAAATTATTTTTCCTTTCTCAAACATTTCTGAACAGCAGAGGTTATTTTGGTAAATATTTTTCTCGCGGATAAATCCGATGGGCGATAGCTTCATGTCTCACGCCAATAAAGATACCGCTTACAACTGTCTCTTCTATATAGAAACTAAGGCACAGTTGTATTCAATAATCTATGGAGGTAATATCACTATTACTTCCTTCTATCGAGGTATTTGTGACCAATACTTCTTGTAGACAAAATTAAAGAATGGTCTCTGGATATTCGCTAACTCGATTCAGCCAATCTAGAAGTGGCCTAATTGCGGATCTTTATTGAGTTACTCGTTTGTATTATTTGTGCTACGTAACCCCAAAACAAGATATTTTAAAATTCTCCATTAACTCCAAGAAATTTTTGTGTATTTTGTTTGATAAATTAAGGTTTTTTGTTTTATTATCTGTTTCCTTGGCGGCGGATGAACGACGGGTGAGACGACTGAACTAGAGAGACACGTTAACAAATAATCTCCCTCGCACATTTTTAAGATGTTATTACAAAATTAAATAACATTTATCATTTATAATATAAAATTATATATAAACAAAATCATATAAAATCATTAACTTATATAAGTTCCATTAAATAATAACTATAGATAGTTTTGTTTGTCATTCTTTTGTAATTTCATTGTCTTGTTATCATGTTTCCGTGTGGGAAAGGTCTTCGATAATTTTTTATAATTATATGCTAATTATTGCTATGATAATATTTCACTGATAAGAATACCATTAATTTTAGTTTTAACCATCAAACGAATGAAACGAATGAAGGGGTCGAATAAGGCAGAGAACAAATTCCATTCAATTGATATCAAAACCATTCAAAATGTTTCTCAATGGACTGTGCTGTACTTCGTCATTATGATAAGTCATCGTCAGATGTTTTGAGATGCTGTGTGTGACTTGGATTGAAATTGATACTGTCACAAGCACTCATGATTTTCCCCTTTGATTCATACTTTACCTTCAGAGACAAGGATTTGAATATGTTGTCATTTCTCATGTCTGTTTTTTTCATGAAACTTCATATATATGGACGTTTATTACACTATAACAAATACATTTATTGATAAACTTAATATCAAATTTCGACGATTCATTGTGTGTAGGCATGTACTATAATAATGAGAGACCATTAACAAAGACGCAGTTTTTCCTATACCTAAATCTGTACAATAATTGCATTTTCAATAATTACCACAAAGAATATTAGACGCGGAATAAAAAAATCGTCTTAAATATCATCTTCAATGTTATTATTTTAACTAAAAACCGAAACAGAATAAAAAAAAAAACAAAAAAAATATTAAAACAGAATAAAAATATTAAAACAGTTCTGTTCGAATACTCTGTTAACATTACTATATCGGGTTTAGACAGAAAGTTCATTTTTTTTATTATAAATCATTAAGTAATAGTTCAAATATAATGCAATTTTAAGTTCAGATTTAAATTAATAATAATAAAATTCTAAGAGTTAAGACATAACTTAATAACCATGGATTTTTCAATGATTATTTCTGAAGGCATACAGATGACGTAGTCTCGATTACATTAATTGGCTGAGTCAATGAGGTGTCGACCTTGACTTACGATGCTATCAGAATATTTAATCTCTGACACCTTAGATTTAATTGGTTAAGCATTGTACTTCAAAGTTTTTAGTCACATCACATACGTAAACATAAGTAAAGAAATATACTAAAATATTCAATGTTTTTTCTGTTATCAAAAATAAGTATATCAAATCGAAGAAAGATAATATTTTATATTATTTTCATGTAGTATATTACTTTATAATATATAAAACTTTCACATTGGATGAATACTCCACAATTCCAACGAGTGAAATCATAGCGTACAATTAAAAAAAAAGTATATAAGCATTGACAAGTAGCAAACTATCATTTTTAATCTGTTTACGTGCGCTAAATCACGGCGTATATCAAATAGAAGACAAAAAAGTTTTCAATAAGAGGAGCTCTATTCCCATGGCGGATTCACACGGATCGTCACACCCCGTGAGCAATCGTAATAGTTCTTAAATAGGGTTGACCGGCCTTTGACCTCTACGGTTACGATACAAGACAACCAATCATTAGTACAGATGACGCTGTAACAATTTAAACTTTGTTGTTCCTTTTTACTTAGGTATTTTTTTTTTTTCATTTTGATTGTTTCTAACAAATTGACCTATTCAAATCTAGAGCATGATTATCAAAAATTTTATCAAGGTTTACTCGTAAATCAAAACGACGACGTTCTAAACTAGTTTCAAATTATACTCGATTTAATAATATTTGTGGATCACAATAAATTTGCCAATTTTTTATGTATATTCAGATGGAATATGGATTACTGAATGTTTTAATATTTATGGAATATTCCATTTAAAGTTTTGGTGCTAAAAATTAAAATGCGCCGTTAGCCTAAAGATCATACGGGCAGCTGCGCCTGCGCATCTTTGTAGGACAGATGTTTCTGCACATGCCGTACAAACCAAAATTCATTTCTGCCCGGTGCCAAAACTAGTTTTAGCACTCAGCTTTGCCGTCTGAATTCACAAATGAGTATAATATAATTCGTTTATTCTACACTGCAACGAAATAGTCCTTAATTTATTGTCCAGTTATATCACACTTTATTTAAATATTAATATATTCTTATTATTTAATCAGAGACGAATTAAAATACAATTTTTATTCAGATCGAGATAAAATTTAAATTTTGTATAAAAACGTCAACTTTCAAAGTTATAGAGTTACAATATAAGAGACATTATTTTATTCGCAATCGATAATTTTAAAATGTCATCTCAATTTGTGCAACGCCAATTATCTTTTCGCAACCGTCAGGTTCTTATTGTGTAATAAATTTTTAGCAACTCTTTATTTTCTTCATTCGAAGGTTTCAGTTTTCAAATACTTGTACAAAAACAGGTAAAGGAAATATAAATGTACATACATGATTTGATAGAACAACCTTTGATAAACAATTAAAATATATTTTTAAGCCAAAGTAGTAATTGATTTATTTTTGAGAACCCATTTTACTAAGCTCCCTCGCATTTATTATAGATAGAGATTTATTTATCTTTATATATATGTGTCACTTGTTTATATAAACTAAAGAATCGATTGTTATGAATTTTTTTTTGTACCTGATATGAAATAACTCCTTATTCCAAGGATCCTGTCATCCTTATCCAACTGAAGGCTTGAGTAAAAACTAAGTTAATGACATAACACTTACATCTTAACTAAATCAATTAGTTTTCATTAGACTAAGTAACTGTTATATATTAAATGTTCTTCACCATCTAATTCTAGATTTAAAGAACAATCGAAAAAATTGACTCACTAAAAATATTTTTTGGAAAGAAAAAATGTAACAACAAACGACCTTGTATAATGCGAAACGTAGTAGCTTCGGCGGCATTAAAATATTGTAAAAAATTATAACCGAATACAGCATTATGTTATATTGTTCTTGTTCTTCAATAACCTAATGAATTACAAAGAATTTTATTGAACCTTATTACCTTAAAAATACGCACGTACTTTTTTATATTAAAGTCCTTCCTTATCTGCCCTTTAAGAGAAACTTACTCGAAGTTTCCATTCATTCGTTCATTCATTCATTCACACTAAATATGAAGTTTGAAAAACAAATTAGATTTTGAATTAAGAACTGGTAACGCTCCGAATGTAACTCGTGTGACGAGGCAAACTGTGGCTAAGGTACAGATTAAGTTATAAAACGACTGTTAAATGTCTTCGTAAAATCATTTTATCACGCGGAAACCACAAGATTGCTTTAGGTTATGTGCAAAAGACATGTCTGTGACGAATGTGGACACACGAATGCTATTACACCGTACTCATAGTTATATTCATAGCTATATACTTGTGTTATAAAAACTTAGTGAATATATATATGTAGCTTTTGTTAAATGTAGACATTAATCAGAGTCGATATTTGAGATTAGGTCGGACTCTTGATGTCTGTGTTAGTTTTTATTTCGCATAAAAATTTTGACTTTTTAAAATTATGAAAAATTATAAATAATGAAACGAAGTCACAATATATATTTCGTTTTATATGATTTTTTTTGCTTCAATATCCTCGTTCGAAATGAAGGAAAATTTGTTATATTAAAGTAATCATTATAAGCCATAAATCAGGGTAATTTATAACGAAGATCTATAACAATATCCTGCACAGTCTTTATTGCCTGAACAAAAGGAATCGCTACTGTAATATACTTACCTAAGTGGAATTATCTAACAGCTAACAGTTAGGTAAACAGTATTAGTCGGTTGCTAACTTGTCTAAGAGGAATAATTGTTTGCAAGTCGTTATGCAAGTCGCAGCTAATATTCCTGGCTCCAACGTCCGCGCAAAGTAATAACAACAGTTCTATAAACGCGGTAATTATAATTATCAGTTCTCTTTAGAGACTTTCTTCGATCAAGCTACAGACGGAAGTTCTGACAAACATTTTATTAACTGAATTATAAAAATAAGGGTTGATCTACGCTTAGTGATATACAAAAAAAAAATGTAATGTACTTTTATTCTTGAAATATACAACCCTGTCAAATTCAATATCTATAACATCTAGAAATTCTCATCAAAATTGTAAAGACAATATTTATAGTTGCAACAAACAAAAGATACAATCAGCTGTGGGCGGGAGCTAATTACGATTTTTATGTCCACGACATCACTCGCATTCAGACGTTTATTTAATGATTAATGATACTGAAATTTAAGCATTTTAATTAATACTAATTTATTTTAATATTTAAGAAATTAATCATAAAATAAACCGGTTTATATTGACGTTGAATTACGTACAAAGACTTGTATTCAGACCGATACACAGTATTCAATATTTAAGCCCCGGCTCGGAGGGTTGATACGGTGTTCTAATCCTCCGGGATCTGGTTACGAAGGTTTATTTAAAATAAAGGAATAACTTTCAAAGGTTCGCGTCGCAGATTGATGTATACATTCTCCTATACCTTGATATAGAAAGACCTGAACTCGGCTTTCAGACAGATTTTCTAAATGGAGTCCATACGATAAGACTGTAAATATATCTAATCCAGAAACATTAGCTTGTATTTGATAAGGAATAGTTTTTTGTTAGTCAATGGCATAAGGGAACAGCAGGAATCGATGTTGTTTGGAGGAGGGGGGGGGGGTGTAACGTAGACGTTATATGAGGAAAAAGGACTGGATAGATTATAATAGTTTGGTTTAGAAGAGCCTTAATTATATATAAATATATATAAAAAAAAATATAAATTTTATTCGTGTGCCTAGATGTATGTTTTTTTCTTGTTTAAGACTTCAGATCTGCTTATTGGTTTGATTATTTGTTTTTGCGCATTTTATATATAAAGAAATCTCTTAAACATCAGCTTATGTTGAACACACTATTAGTGTTGTTCATAAATATTAAAAGAATTAGCGACTGCTCATCGTATCTTAATAAACATGGCGAAGTTAGTATGTACATAATAATTAAGGGACGTATTTATAGTTACGTAGAGTACAGAGAATATATATAAATACTTATATTTATCTTACTTACATATATTAAACATTGAGATAATCAAAATTAAATTAGAATAAACAAGCGTAAGAACAAACATACACGTATATTTAATATTTTAAAACAGAAAATACGAAGTTCCGATACCTCAATCAAAATTAGAGCACAATAGGTACGTCGAAGCATCTGGTTCAGACAAACAACCCCTTGTTTGTTTACAATAGCCTTGACACCATTACTAGAGCAGATAACATTACTTGATACCATCAAAATACTAATAAAAGTAGGTTTTAAGTGAGAAATACATATAAAAAAACTTTAAATTACTACATATTTTATGAGTACACGTAAGCTAACATGCTTGGCAGTTAATGTCATGCTTTATATTAAAGAATTATAAATTGAAAATGAGATCAAACATTGAGTTGCAATCCCTACTATCCCCACTAATATTAGAAATGCGAAAGTAACTCTGTCTGTCTGTCTGCTACGTTTTCACGCCAGAACCGCTAAAGAAGGACATAGGCATAATATGTAGATAAACAAAAACGAACATTATCAAAAGATACAATATATTTCAAATCAATTTTTTCAGATGGCAGACATCTAAATATTAACGTGTAAATAAAGATATTAATGTGTGAAAAATTTCAATTGCATACTTTTAACAGTATGTAATAAATTAAGTAAGAGTAATACGATAAAATAACTTTAAAAAAAAATACTAATATTTGTAAATAAAATTTGACAAAAAAATTTGCCGCTGGACGTAACATTGTTTACTATTATTACCCAGTTAAACTCGTTTACTCAAACACTTAATATTCATAGTGCAATTTGCAACTTTATATAATTTTATACAGATAAATATTGAACAAAAATATATATACCAGTGTTTGGTCGCGGCAACGTTCGCGTGAGTGTTGGTACTGGCCCGAGATAATTGTATAAAGGGTGTTAAAACAACAAATGGTGATCAAAAAGCAACCACATCTATATTCTATAATGTGTCAAGTGACTTCATAGTTCACACATACATGATATTTGGGGGGAACTACCCGGAATTCCGGGATAAATTACAGCCGTTGTCTTATCCTGGTGTCTAAGTTGAATGATTGTAAAGTTTAATAAAAATCCGTTAAAGAGTTTTTTCGTACGGGAGCAACAAACATTTACAATGTAGTATGGGGCTGATATATGATGAAGTAGTGTCCCCAAATAATATTACATGAAAAAAAAACCATCTTAAATGAAACTAGTGTTACTCGGATTTACTACGCGGATTTTAATATTTAAACTACATAATCCCGACGTTTCGGTTACTTTGCAGCAACCGTGATCACGGGCAGACGAGGTGTAGTAAATCCGAATAACACTAGTTTCATTTAAATGAATACTCGCGAAAATCTTAGATCTCATTATAAAAAACCATCTTATTTGTAACGTTATTACGATATATAAACACATTTATGATTTATAGTTTCCTGTACTACAAATAAAATCTACTTCATTATTATCAACAGAGGCCAAATATTATCTTTATTATCTGTGTTTTCTAGGAATATAGCCGTTACTATTTAAATTCTAAGAACATCACAATATACACGGACCTGCAGAGTTCGACGTACTTTCTGTGTCCCTTAAATCAAAACGAAACAAAAACGGGACTACTGTCTACAATTCTATATATTGAACTTTTATTAGGAATGTAACAGTTAAATAAGTATTAAATAATTCAAAGTTCTTCGATGTAACTGCAAGAAACATAAAACATTTATGACCAATTGTAAGTTACAATCACTCAATAAAACAATTACTTTCCACAATGGCAGGGTCAACTTCCGAACGCACCCGCATGTGCTCACAATACTGAATGATTTTGCGTTGAAAGCTATAATTAAATTTAAACTTAAGCCCGTTATGATAAAGCCGGTTTATCTTTGAATGGACATTAATCTCAATATCAACTCTCCCCTTCTTTTTGACAATCGACATGCAATTTTCCAATCAATGCTTATTTGGGTTTTTTATCTTACGCAATTACTGTGGTCATCTTAGATTTCGGTTTCTTTGGTTGCTTCGACGTAATATCTTGTATATACGACTCGAATATTAAACAAATGACATACAATCTGACGAGGGTAGTTTGAAAATTGATACACGTCAGGGTAATGAATGTGAGACTGCTTTTTGAGGTTACTCACTTGTATACTACTTATATATTAAAACAAAATCATACCATTGATATGTCTCGGCTTATCATTCATAAGCTCCTTGGCTAGTTTCGGGCATTCGTTGTAAAGTATAGCGCATAGATCACGCAACTTAACACCGCTTTGTTTACTAACAACTTCTATAAAGAAATTACACTTATCACTATCCAAAGCACTGGTAACGGCTTCGAGATCGTTTAAACTGAATATACCCTTCTTGACGAGTACATCTAAAACATTTGTGTCACATAGTTCTCGTAATAAAGTGGTTTTGTGCTGCGCCAGGCCGGCACAAACATCCGCCACGGCTGCCATCGTTCGACTGAGGACAGAGGAGTGACGTTATAACGTTCCGGAAGAAAAATGGTCGCCACTCGTGTTTGAATACGTCCATTCAGTAACAGATGCAAGCTATCGCTTAGGTTACTTAAGTAGTAATATGATTTGATAATTATTTTTGGACCTTATCTAAGTGCCATAGAGTTGAATATCATACAAACGAATCTTTTTTTTTTCATAAAAACTTTTGACATAAGACTTCCTAATTTAAAATTTATTATGTTACACACTCAAAGCTTATTATACTAGACAAATGTTTAATTCACTATTATGGTCTATTTATTTTATAATAATTCCTTTATAAAACTCGAGTTGAATGAAATTAAAGAGCACATATTTTGAAAGCAAAAGAACTGTTCTAAGAAATACTCGTTTGCTTTATAACGTTTGTTTTAATAACTCTCACTATATAGTTATGGACGAACAGAAGTATCGTTAGAGGATAATAAAGTTCAAAACGGACATTAAAAACCAGTTTGCATGTAATTTTAGTAACACTGACAAGAAAATTAAGATTAACACAATAAACAGAATACTATGCAGTGCAGACGATTTTGCCAACACTTTTAATTGAGGGTAAAAATTTTTATAAAGACGAACTTCTTGTTAAGAATTGTAGGTCTCACCATAATTCGTTTGTAATACTTATCCTTTAATTATCAAAATAAATGTTTTTTTTTGTTCCGCTTTAAGCTTTTGACTAGATTCATTTGATTAACAACCAAAACCCATGGAAAACATGTTTTCTGTTCTATTTTCTATAAAAAAAGCCTTCAAGTACGTTTTTAAAACTGCTTTAAAAATCCTTAGAAAATAAATTCTATTATGAATGCTAAAGCATTTTTTAATAATTTATAAAAGAACAAATAATAAAAAAACATTGAGAAATTATAATCGCAAACTATATATTACTAACGTTCAAACGTCTTCAAAACTTGTTTATTATTAACACTATACAATTTTTTCCAAGAATACGTGGAAGTTTTTAATTATATTAATTTGTTTATATACGTGACATTATATGTTGTTTTTTATTTCAAAGTAAGTAACAATATATTTAATAAAATTGTCAAATCATACAATAATGAGTTCACACTCTTGGTACTTAGAGCTATAATTATTATCTTCATTACCACTAAAAATGTAAGGTTAAAATATTATTTTTGTCAAATAGTTTTATTAACAAGTACTATTTTAATATTTGATGTTATTCTTATACAGCTTAAAAATTCAGAATAAAACTTAAATGGCAATACTGGCTATATATAAATATATAAATGGCTCAAAAGGACTCGTATCCAGAGCCGTAAAAACATTAACAAAAAATAAAAATCTATCAAACGATTTTTGACGTTGTCATATGTCAGCGTTAAACTATAACATAGGCATTAGGTAGTAAAACTAGAAAATGAGGTATTATGATTGCATATCGATGTTTTAAATAAGTGTTTTCTTTGGCCAAAGTGCTATACAAAAGTATTTTCATTTCAAATTCCTAATTATATATTAATAATTGTATAGTAGTTAGTATTGTGCATTAAAATGGCTCCAAATGGAAGAAGAGGCTCAGTGGGTGAGTAAATCGCGTCTCGTCTAAGTTATTTAAAATATATGTTCTTTATATAAATTTTGACTAAATAATAACTCAGAAATAATCAGCTATTTGGTACGTCGTTGACATTTAGAATTTATTTTCCAGATGTTAGTGTTTATTTAGATAATTAAGTTTACCAAAAGATTTGTTTGTAATGTACTTTTCATGTATTGATAGTCATACGACGATTTAAAGCATAGTATGTGCAAATTTGTTATAATCAATAGATAGATAGATAGTTAGAGAGATGCAAAGCAATAGCTGCATTTTATTTCTGTTAAATATTAAAAAGCTCACATCTTAAGTGCTTACAAATGTCTTTTTTTTATAAAGACCAAATTATATGTAAACTAACAAATAGATGACCTTTTACAAGAAAAAAATTATCAGAGGTTACAAACATGTGATCTTAAATTACTAGTGTTTTAGTTCAATGATAAATTTCTATAAATGTTTAAACCAAACACCTCGGTAACTTTTTAATACACAATTGTTGATAATCTAACTGAGGTACATATATATTTAAATTGTAACCAAATTTAAACCTCACTGATTTTATAACTAATAAACATCAAATTAGGGAAGTTTGTCAAGAGAAAAGAACTATATAACTTTATTTTTCATTTCAGACACTGATTCCGGTTCCGATTCCGACAGCGGTTCCAGTGCAAGTCACAGCAAAAGTGCTAGTCCGGCACCATCTGGTAAAGAAGGCAGTCAGTCTCGGTAAATATGAATCATATCAAGATAATGTGATATTGATTTAAACTTTATGTAAATCAAATTTCTCTTATAATGTGTTCAAGTTTATAACAAGAAGTAAGATACAATACAACAAATGAATATTTTCAGATCGGTGTCCAGAAGTCCTGCAAAATCTGGAAGTGAATCTCCAAAGTCCAATCGCTCTGCTAGATCACGGAAATCATCGAACGCATCAAACGCGTCCCGTTCAAAATCAAACTCCCCAGCTGGGTCTAACAGGTCAGGATCCGCGCAGAGCAACAAATCCGCTTCGTCAAGTCCAAAATCGAGGGCATCCAGAAGTCCCAGGGCGTCAAAATCCAGATCCAGATCCCGTAGTGGGTCAGGCAGTGCTAGATCTAGATCCGGTAGCGCTCGGTCCAGGTCAGGTAGTCCGAAATCCGGTGCACAGAGCCCAAAGTCCAGATCGCAGAGTCCAAAGTCACGATCGCAAAGCCCTAAGTCTCAGGGTGCTAAAAGTGGGTCTCGTTCGCGTAGTGGAAGTCCTAAAAGCAGGAAGTCGAGATCTAGGTCAGGAAGTGCGTCATCAAGATCGAAGAGTCCAGAAGCCAGACCGGATGTAGCCGACAGCAGATCCAATTCACCAAATCTCATGATTGACGACCAAGCCAAGGAAAAATCAGGAAGCAGATCTAGGTACCAACATAATAAACTACTTATTTAATATATTTAAAAGCTTATTATGTATTACTATTTATTATTTCTCAGATCGCACTCAAAATCCAGATCCAGAAGTAAATCTAAGTCAAGATCCAGAAGCAAGTCGAAGTCGAAGTCAAAAAGCCGTTCGCGATCGCGTTCGAAGAGTTCTAACGCTTCAGATGTCGGCGGTAAGTCATCTCGTCCTAAACAGTTAAAATTAATAAACACTATTAATATCAAGTTAAATTTAACTGACGGATCATTTGTATGTAATGCCAGTTGAATAACCGTTCTACATAGTCTAAAAATAAATCATCACTGAATTATTTGACTTTTCCTATCTCGGACTGACGATTAACTTTGTATCAAAAACGTGGATACCAAAATCAAATATCGTTAGTTTCCTATCAGCTACGTGTTCTGTATTAGTTATACTTGGTCGGTATTGTTTAAAAACTATATGATGTCAAGTCCAATGTAGGCTGATCTCTTCATTATATTACGTTCCATCCCAGTCTTGCTTATACATACATGTGTAGTGAATTTAATATAGTTTACTAGACACTAAATTACTAAAAATGTTTCAGGTAAGAAGAAAAGCTCCGTGCTATCTGACTCGGAGAGTGATGCTGGGCAGAAAGGTCCCAAACGTAAGAAAGATTCAGACAGCGGCTCCGACACGAGCAACAAACCTAAGAAGAAGACGAAGAAACTTGACTCTGATGATGACAATCAGGAGGCAACCGGTGAGAGGAAATACAATTCAGTATAACTGAATGTATACATTCTTTTACTAGGGAGAAAACTCTCAGCATTCCATGGATTCACCGTGCGGGTGCTGGGTCCATCGCGTTGCAGGGAGAGGAGCTTTAACAGTGCCTGGGACTTGCGACCCAGGTGTAGGTTTAAGGGCCCCCTATTTAACGCGCCTTAAACCTCCACCGTACAAGCTCCTCTCTCTACCTACCCAATGCTCTACTATATAGTGGCTCAAGGAATGAGTTTTATTTAAGTATATATTTTCTGTGTAGCTGACATTAGAAGATGTATTTGAATTACGTAAATTTATTACTACTACATACAACGACTTCTGTAGTAATAAAAATGTAATGAATGAGAATTGCTTGTTAGGTTTAATGATACTTCAGCAGTCACCGAGTCAAATATCAAATTTGAATTCTCTTAGGCTCATATCGGACAAAATAAAGCTAAAAACACATGTTCCGTGATATATTTCCAGTGACAGCCGATGCGTTATTCGGCGACGCGTCCGACATCAGTACGGACAATGAGGGTGAGAAGGAAAGGTCGAGGTCGAGGTCCAAGTCGAGGTCGAGGTCACGCAGCCGCAGCAGGTCCGGTGACGAGAGGCGCTCTGACGACGCCAAGGGGAGTGGAGACGAGGTATGCGCCATCAAAAGTTGAGATAAACTGTCTCACTAATCGTTCCGATGTAATTTATGCCAAAAATATTGTTACTGCTATCAGCTCGTAGCTTCTTCCTATGAGGCTTACCCAACAAAGCTAGAGATAGCATAAACGTAAAATATATTTTAGTAGTTGTAGTCGGATTTGTAACTGTACATTTGCTGGATACACAATCATATATATTTTTAAATTTTTATTTCCTATAAGTGATAGAGTTTTGGGCAAAACACTCGAGCTTTGTTGAGTGTCTCACAAGAAAATAAGTGACCCTTTTCCCTATCAAATCAAATTCTGATTTTTTAGCAATATCTTAAACATTGTTGGTGCTATTTTATTGAGATATAAAAATATATGTAAAAATACAGGAAAATAGGGAGAAACCCGAAGAGGAAGAGGAGATTGAGATCCCTGAAACTCGTATAGATGTGGACATGCCTAAAATATGGACGGAACTTGGCAAGGAATTGCATTTCGTGAAGCTTCCCAATTTTTTGTCAGTGGAAACTAGGCCTTACGATCCAAATACATATGAAGACGAGATTGATGAAGAAGAAACGCTCGATGAAGAAGGTCGTGCGAGGTAAGGACTTAGAAATAGCATGGAAATGACTTCACTGATACCATTTAGTTAGGAAAGTTAGGCTTTTGACTTTACACGTATTCTTCGGAACTTATTATCTTCAAAGTACCAATAAAAATTACTATACATACTTTATTTATAATACACCAGAGCTTTGTGTATGTGTACGAGCTTACCGACTCTTAATACTACATTAATCCTGAACATCCTAAAGATATTTTTTACCAACATTCACGATCAGGTTGAAGCTCAAAGTGGAGAATACGATACGCTGGCGGACGGTGTTCGATAAAGAAGGTAACGCTGTGAAGGAATCCAACGCGCGGATGGTGAAGTGGTCCGACGGGAGCATGTCCTTACACCTCGGCTCCGAGATCTTTGATGTTTACAAGCAACCTCTACACGTGAGTGTGCTCGCGGCCTTATAATCACAATTCTTTATTCACGCTAACCGTCTGAAGAAAGTAATAAACCTTGTAGTCGCAGCTTCGAAACATTATCGAATATTAACTTAATTCTGTCATATATATATATATATATATATATGTGTGTGTGTGTGTGTGTGTATGTGTATGTGTATGTGTGTGTGTGTGTGTGTAAGTTGTTGTTCAATATAATTCTCTTTAAATGAATTTCTTCGCAATTATTAGTTCCATATAAAAATTAAGATATTCAGTCTAGAATCTTATTTAATGTGTTATGGACTACGTCTGTATATATCACTCATCTCAATTTCCTTTGTATTATAACGAGTGTTTTCTCCGTATCCAGGGCGACCACAACCATCTGTTCGTCCGTCAAGGCACGGGTCTCCAGGGCCAGGCGGTGTTCCGCACCAAGTTGTCGTTCAGACCTCACTCCACGGACTCGTTCACACATCGCAAGATGACGCTGTCTGTGGCGGACAGGTCCACGAAGACGTCCGCTATAAAAATACTGTCGCAAGTAGGCAGCGACCCTGACGCGGACAGGAAATATCAGCTGAAGGTGTGTTTAGTGATGGCCGGCGGTTAGTGGTGGAGCCTGGCCGTGGTCAAGTCACTGCAGCTCGAACATAGGCTGGCTCGGCCGGGGAAGGACCAGCCTCTCACGGAAGATTGGCGTAGTCTTTAATGGCTGCGTTTCGTCCGATGAGTGAGAGGGACGGTTGCCATTTCCCTTTTCCCTCCTTTTCCTCTCCCTCTCCAACAATCAAGGTCGGCTACGCTATACGCTACATGCCTGATGATGACTACTTTCCATCAGGCAAACCGTCTACTCGTTTGAATCCTTTGATTAAAAAAAAATATGCAAGGATTCATAAGTTCAATTTTATATTTATATTTAGTGATTTTTTTAGATTTTCTGTCTGAAATTTTCTAGACAGAAGAAAATCTCAAAAAAATCTCATAGTGTTAAAACCGAGGGATGTACATGCAGCATAGTATGGATTTTGTATAAATAATAATCTATTTATAGAAAGAGGAGATGGAGCTGCGTGCTGCGATGAGGTCCCGGGTGTCCAGTCGACCCAAGAGGAGGGCGGGCGCGGGCGGGGGGGCCCGCGCTCACAGGCACGACGACTCAGAGGACGAGGGCGGGGTGTCGCTGGCGGCCATCAAGAACAAGTACAAGGCTGGACAGAAAGGTGACTGAGGGAGGGGGACAGGAACAAGGAAAGAGAGAGAGAGACAGAGATTGTGTGTGTGTGTGTGTGTGTGTGTAAGCGCGTGACTGAGAGAGAGAGACAGATTGTATGTCTGTGTGTCTGTTGTGTGTTTGGGAGGGGGTCCGTCAATGACGAGTTACGGCTAATGCTTAGTATTTCTAAATCCCCGACAACCAGCTAGTTTTCAATGTAATATCACCACACGTTGAGTGTACTTAACTGCGCGTATCTACGGTTCTGTCAATAATTCCCAAATCCGTTATCAGCGAGCGCCGGGGCCGCGATCTATTCGTCGGAGTCTGACGGCTCGGATGTGGAGACCCGTCGCGCTAGGAGGCTGGACAGGGCGAAGGCTTTGAAGGACTCCGACGACGAAGCGAGTCCCGGGAACAACACGCCGCAGCAGAGTCAAAGCGGCTCGGGCTCCGGCAGCGGCAGCGACTGATACAACACTGTTCATGTATTAATATATACTTTAAAATATATACATGGGGTTTTTTTACTGCTGAAAGCTATACATGGTGTTTTTTTTTATAATTTAAGGCTCTACTTACATGATATTTTCTTTTATAAACATCAAGCCGTACTTACATGGTATGGTGTTTTCTTATGAACGATGTAGGCGGTGTATACACTGTACATGGTGATTTTCAAAGACAGTGAACTATAAATATATACTTGTTTTTATTGACGTGAATGCAATAAATTAAGGAATTTTATAAACCGTACACTATCTTTCTACTAATTATAATGTCACAGTTTGTCTTATTACTTTTAATAACTGATCAGGCTAGTAAGAACCATTTTGCTTTGTGACACTGAATTTTATTATTTTAAAGAATAATAAAATTGTATTGTACTCTTTGGGTCTGATACAGTAATTATTCACCAATTTAATATACAGGGTCCAAAAAGTTCAAACTAAGTATTCCACCAATTAGAAGGTACTTTTAAAATCATTCTTAACCAAGTAAAATGACTTTTTTAATATACCCTCTACAGAATAACTGAATATTGTAAGATATAACGCTGGGATAGGATGATTTTTATGAGAACTTTAAAATCACAACACAGTGTTTTAATGAAAGTGTCATAAAATGTATGTAAAAATTTTATGAAATAAATGTGTCCATTCCCTAAACACCATATTTTTACCTAAATCGTACTGTTACTGACAAAAATTTTAAAAAAAATGTTTAAATACCTCCATTTTGCAACAGGAGCCAGGGGTTCTTAATTTTAAAATGGCCGGGTGGGGTCATTGAAATAAAAAAGTGCCTACCTGGATGAAAAAACTTGTAACGTGTGTGTACAACCACACAAACAGCTTCATACCATAGATGCATACAGCCGATTATATGATATAATATATATTATTAATTGTATTTCAAGCATTTTTTTCATTTTTAATGTCTCATTTTATTTAGAATTATCGGCTTAGGATTCAATACATTAATTGGATTTGTTACTGTTTAACTTCACATGTAATGTTCAATAATACCACTGCATTACGTCACATTTATTTTAATATTTAAATATACATTCGCTTCGTATACAATTTTTCCGACGCCTATTATCTTCCACATGCCTTCGTCATCGTAAGTAACATTTGGTATGTGAAATCCGCAGGCGTTTTGATAAACATTGTTACGATTAAAGTATCTGTCAAAAGCAGATTTTGGCGCTACAATCTGACAACTCTCAAGGTCATATAATGGGTTTGCAAAACGAACATAAAAGTCTTCTCCGATATGTAAACTTGGTTTTTCTGGTACAGCCGATATAGTGTCTGAAATCGTAAATTTTTATTTTACGACAAATTTTACTTAAAAAAAAATGTTTATCGCAAAACGGATACAGACTATCTAAAAGCAATTCCTAAATTAAATTGGGTCTAAGTCATAAAAATAAAACATAAAACTTAGTTCGTTACCCGAGTAGTATTTACTATTTCGTCAAATATCCTTAGCAAACCTGGTAGTAATCCTACAGTAAAATAAGTAATAACAAAGATTTTCTGTAAATATTACACACTAGCATGCATTTATTTAAAAAAATAGAGTATTTCAAAATTCAAATAAAAACTTCTTTATGGTAGTTAGTATTAAACAGAATAACTGTTGAAGTATGACTACCTTATCTTTAAATAAATTCCAAATCAACATTTTTAAATAGTTTAATTTAGTGTGTAAAGACAAGTTCAAATACTGGTCTCTGTGACATCTTATAATCATTAAAATATAGACTACGATGATGTATAATTGTTATTGCACAGATTATTTAGCCACACTTGAAGTCGACATCGTGAATGACACAGATTCAATTCCTGTTTTATATTTTTTTTTATTCTATTTCCAAATTTTAATACAAGCGTGTCTCGCATTCCCTAAAGCTTATTGTAATTATATATTTTTGCATATATACAATAAACTTACCAATTATTTCTATAGTTATAATTTGAAACATTTCTGTCCAATCGCCGTCTTCTTTATAAAACACACTCAGCACCCAATTTCCGTGATCATTTTCATCCAACGGTCCGATTATGAAATCATTTGACTTCAACTTATTTTTAAAAACTTCGTTGTTATGACAGTTTTTTTCATAATTAAAATTATTTATAACTTTTTTATTATATATTAAATTTGTTATTACCGCTTTTAGCTGTCCGGAATTATTTAAATAATTGTCATGTTTTTTCCCGCCTTGCGCTTTAATTCCTTGGATGCTATGACTTATATTCAAATTCAATTCTACTTCTTCTCCATTTGGTTTGCTTAAGTAATATGAAGCAAAACTGTCAATAATCGGGGCAGATATTATAATAATATTATTTAATTTGGCGGAAATAAAAAGCGGTGTGAGCTCCGTTTTGGATTTACCTTTAAAACAAACATGTTTTTTTTAATTTATTACTTGTATTAATAAGTATTGTTTGTAATCATGTTACGAAAACATTGATTGGACTGAAACATTACAATAAAATTGAATTTTTGAGCGTAGATAACAGTGTAGCGTAAAAAAACAAATTGAAAAATTTGTTTTTAAGCACGTCTGAATGAATTAAAAATGAATTATCAAATTAATATACTATGTTATTTAGTTTTTTTGTAATAAAATTACTAACAATTTCAAATGTTTGAAAATATGTACCTACTTATTTCCGGCGTATTTATTTTCATCACTGTCACACACGGGTATATGAACGTATGAAAGATAAGGACAGAAAACACAAACACACGCGCATCCATCGCGATGTCTATAGAAAAATGATACCCACTATCACACCTAATATTGGAGCTATATTTTACGTATTCTTCTATCAGTGGTCAAATATTTTAAGTGTACTTTAATATTTCTACTTTAATTTTATAAAACTATTTCATACTTCTTTCTTTATTATGATTATAATAATTTTAATTTTGATAACCACCTGTTTTAGTTTATTGTTATATAATTATGTATCTGTTTTTTTAAAATCCGTTAACTTTTGAAAAGTTTACTCTGTCTTATTATTAATTATGTATATGACTATATGGCAGTACTTATTGGGAAAACAAGTGACGTTCGAAATTATAAGTTAGAATTTTGAAATATTTGAATTAAAAAAAATACTGTTTTTGAATATCATTTGCAATAAATGTAAAGAAAATTAAGGCCACAGTAATAAAACATTCGTTTAGACTTTAGGGTCAAAAATTCTTTAAAAGGGAGATAAATATTCAAAGGAGTTTCTTATGACTAATCAGTTTATCGAATATTGGCCGATAAACTATTGAGTAAATACTTTTTGACAACGAATTCTCTGTTATCAGATATTTTATCTACACTTTGTATATTTTTAAAGAGTTGTTCGTTGTTGGAAGTAAAAAAATATTGCCATAGTTAACGTATTCTTTAACATAATCGTTGTATTTTTAAGACTTGTTTTATGGAAATTCAAAATTATTCTGGAAGTAAATAAATGTTTTGTACAAGGTACAATATATTGTACATTGTACTTGCATACTTAAAAAATATTATGCTGTCGTTTATTAAAGGTAATATAATGGTAAGTCACAGTAGATTATGTTTAATTATTTTTAAAACTACATTTTTATTCAATGTCTAAACTTTTACGGAAACTGAACGGAGGTGGCCGAAAGGAGTTAGTATTTTTTTTTATTGTAGAAAATGTCAAAAAAAGCAATAAAAAAAAACAATAACTATGTAATGTTAAGCTGGTGTTTCAGCCATAGATTCAGCTTAGGGTTTTACTCTTAGAAATCTTTGCTCTTGGAAGCCTTCTTAATATTTTTCTTGCGTTTTTCGAGGTTCGCGTTAGCCAGATGAGAAGTATTTGTAATGTGAAAGACTTGGTTCGCTCTTACTGGCTGTATATATACTATTCTTATATTCTCACTAGTAATGTGATTAAAAAAAATAAACTGTCACCTCTTTGTGTGTATTTATTATATTCTCAAGACTAATTAAATATACAATGATAATGTTCCACTAATCAAATTCTACTTTTATTAATACTTTTAAATTATTTATTAAGATTACTGAAAGGAATAAAAAAAATATGTGTTACAACTATCAATTTCAATGTCTATAATTCTAATACCATGTCACGAAATAATGATAAAAGCCATTTTTTTTTTACATTCCTTTTAAATATAACACAGGAGATTTGTCGTTAAGTTAAAGTGATGTTATAACTAATAGTTACTATATATGTGAGAGGTTATAACTAATAGTTACTATATATGAGAGAGCGAGGGGATATCCTCGCGAAAAGAGGCCAAGACCCTGGTCCCTTAAAATCTTTCGAGTCTGGGCGTTAAGTACCGATGACGATGGACAGGCTTCCATTTTGAAGCAAAGATAGTCTTTACTCAAAATGATACTTGTTTATTGCTAAAAAATTCTTAACATAAATGTCAAGAATTGTATAGCAGAGATTCTACCACTGTGGCTCCTAAGAGCGACCAATGTAGAATGAGTTCAGTACGATAATGCTTGGACTTTTATATGGTAAATTCTGTATTACAATTGTGGGTACTTGAACAAAACTTATCACCTGATGTATTACTTAATATAATATAATATCTATTATAACAGCTGAAATATATATATGTATGTATGTATTTATGTACACATCTTCTAAATGTTCAATTCATTGACTCCAGTCAGGGCGCTATTATCCGAGGTACAGTTTCAGACTTGATTTTTAATGTTCAGCGTTACTTCCAGTAATGTAGGACGTTAAAAAAACATGGCTAACGCCAGTATATATTGTTTGCAAATACATGTTGACATTTTTTTTTTGTAAATGTCTTTACGGCTCTGGATACGAGTCTTTTTGAGCCTTATCGTTACAATATATGTTGACACTTACCTAAATGTTGCCAGTACAAGTACCATGGTTCACTTATAAGTGGTCATAAAAATAGTTGTAAGGATTACAGTATATTATAATTGGTACGTCACGGATGGCAACACTTATACCACTACAGCTTACTTAGTGAAGTGACTGGAACTCTACACCCTGAAGTTTGTTAGTGCAAATCCTGCTGATGTTAACAAATAAACGAAAGGAAGATTTAAATTACAAAATGGAGTGTATAATGAGTGAATCAATAGTCTTGTAAACATTAATGAATCAAACCATATCAAGTTATAAGTAAGATTTTGTTTTCAATAGAAGTTTGAATGTCAGTTATTCTCTTAGACGTTATACAATAATAATAATAATTTACTGGGTTAACTTTGATATAATTAATATCGCTATTTGAAGTTTGGTTCCTAAAATGACGAATTTATATGGATGGAAGGAAAATATTTGAAAATTCCTACTTTTAAATATATTTAGAGAGAGAGTAAATGCGACTATTTCGCTCAACTCTGTAAATGAGCACTCATTACTTGTATGACATAAATTTAATAAAAACGTTCTTTTTATCTGTAAAATATTATATGTGGTATAAATATGGAAGCTAAAATTAAATATTATGTTGTGCGCCTAATTTTATACAAGGTGTTACAGCATTCAGCATTGAGATAAATAAATAACTTTATAAATTAATTTTGACAATATTTAGTGACAAAAGAAATTTGGTTAAGAGTGAATGACTGAACTATAGACAGTGTTATTTCGGGGATATCGTTTTTTGTAGTGAGATAAGAGAATCAAAAAATATATAAACTTACTTACACCGTCACAACCTTCCAAACAATGAAACACAGCGCACATTTAATTCTTTTATCCATATAAATGTATCAAACAATAAGTTATAACAAAATTATTATTATCTATATATAACAGGAATAACAAGTCGTCGGCCATAAAATATATATAAATATAAAGTAAATAAGTCTTTGATTTGAAATCTATACGAACTTATCACATGTTAAGTACGCTCCGCGCGCCCGCGGCCACTCGAGTGTGGTCGCTTTATTATGGTTGGGACAGAATTATGCTGGTGTAATAATAGCAGCGCGGTCCTGGTTACGCTGCACAAGCCGTGTTCACGCTGCTGTCCGCTTGCAGAGGTTTCTTCCTGAAGCTGTTCCTCAAACTGTTCCTGAAAGCGCTGGTTCTTTGGGCCGCCCACTGCCGGTTCCTCTTGGGGCCGACGACAGCGCCGAGGATGATCAGCATAATGCCGACCGACATTATTATTAATAGCGGGAAATTCATGTCTGGAAAGAAATTATCACAGTCATCACAAACGCTTTAGCGAAATAAAACAATTTTTTTTTTTCGTATTTACCTACTACGTTTTTATAATTCTTCTTAAATATACTGCCGACGTTTGAGTTGCGGTTGATTATAAATAAGTAAGTAAAAAAAAAATATTATTTTTTAATTCAGTATATTATTATACTTTTGAAAGAGGAAACCACAGATAATATAATATTTTGACCTCCGACACTAACGAAGTAGTTTTCGTGTACAGTACAAGACGTTAATGCACGTGTTCTTCGTGCTGAACGCGTTTTGATGAAACTTTGCAGCAACATCAGGTTTGAATATAATAATATGAGCTGTAACGTACATCTGAAATTGTTTGTTAGTTCGTGTTTATTATAGTCGCTATATGACAGAGCTTACAAACGTCGGTTGTCACAATATTTTTGTTTTGAGACACTTGGTACATTTTATTAGACTCAAAGAAAGTCCAAAGACAATATATCGCTCAAAAATTATAAAATATATATTAACATACAGAAATAAATAGAATAAGTATGATAATCAGAAAGACGTACTTCGTCTCCGGGTGGGTCTGGGGAGTTGCAAGGTGGATGCACTGGTGCCGACCAGTTCTTCGGCGCCGAGGAGCCTCGCGGCGACCGTCCAGGGGTGACGGTCTATGATGCTGGCATCAGCTACAGTGAGACCGCACCTGCCGCTGGACAGGTCCGACGTGACGGTGTAACGTGGCAGCGACACGTCCGTGAACCCTGGGGATGGGGGAGAGTGAGTGAATGGGGATCGAAGGAAAAGAATGAATCTCAACGACTTCCTGGTCATGATCTGTAGGTTTTATAGTATTTCCTATCAAATATAAACCCAGTATTATTTCAGCTCACACTTCTCGGGAGTGCGATACTCTGCATTTTAACGTATTCTCATCGTAAACGACTTTAATTTGCAAAACTATTTTTTAACCTCGAATTCATGTATCTCTGCTATCAGCCTGTTATATGTGTTCGTGTTTGTTTGTTATGATCTCTACACTAACCGAGGCCATCGATGCGGACGAATCTGCAGTATTCAAGTGGTCGGTAGCCGTGGACTTGAGCCGTCAGCAGCATCGCGCCGCCCTGCATGGACTGGCTCACCAGCATCGGCTCTGGAACCGCACAAACATGTGTAGAGATACGCACACGCGCAACATACAAACACACACATAACTTATATATATATAAATCAATGTATTATATGTTATATATAAAAATATTTTCTGTCACAAATCGTTCTGTCCGTTTTGTCCGCTAAAACTTAAAAAAGATTGACGTTTCGCTTTTAAATTCTTTTGTTTTTCAATGCTAGCCGTGGTAAGACATCGGGCGGGCGGAGACAGTTTGATATGAACAATTTTATTCCTAATATGTACTACTAAGGAGACGCGGTCTGAGGCTTACGAACTTGGCACACAGAATACCTCATTTAATGTTGTGATAAGATCTTTCTATGTGTATAGATTCTGTTAATTAATACGTCTGAAACAGATATTATGTTTTTGATAATCAAATTAATTATAGTGTGAGATATCTTTGTATTTACGAAAATATTATCCTTCCTATACAGATAACGCAAATCGAGTGATTTGTAGCTGATATAGACTATATCAGACCTGCCTGCACACTAACCGTGGATGGCAACATTGAAGGCAGCCGACAGCTCCACCAGGGATCCGCCCTCCTCGATGCCAACGTGGCAGCTCCACGCGCCGGAGTCGCTCGCGGACAGCGCGGCGAACCTTATACCGCACTCTCCGGACGGGAAGCCGCCGCCCTCGTAGCTCGATGAAGCTAAGGATTAATAGCTTCCATAAACCACGCGCAAAGAACATTACAAGCCCATATAGTGACATTTTTCATATATTCTGACATTATACATTTTGGTAATGTGTTGTGACACAAAAAAATTTTCGCGAAATAGTTTAGCCTTGGATTTGAAAACAAAATCGTATTTCGTGCAAAGTCATAATAATTAAATTTGAATTATCTTCAAACTTCAGAAAATTTGGTTGCTGACGGAAATTTTCGAAAATATATATATATGTTTTTAATTTTAAATGCTCACTCTGATCTGCGTTGTAGATGGTTCCATTACTCGCTCTGAAGTAACAGTAGCGGAGGGCGGCGGGAGACGAACAGTGGAAGCCCGCGCTTTCACCAGACACGGCGGACACGTCCCCTGACGGAGTGACAGACGGCGCTGGATGGAAGGGGTTCACGATTAGAAGGAGATTCTATTAGGAACGATCGGCACGACGCTAATGTTTACGGATTACTACGCATTATATATAAAGCATATCTTTAAAGCTCCGCACTCCCGACGGTCCGGCTGTTGCAAGCTATCGAACCGCTGGGAATGTGGAGTTCAGAACAATGAACATTAGCGTCATTTTAATATATTTCACAATAAAAAGGAAATTCCTTAAATAAGAAACGGTGGGTAGTTGAAAGAAGCAACTCGTTGCATCAATGTTAGGGGACCTCTATATCGATCGTCAATGAACAACAGAACACCCTGTATATTCCATTACGATTTCCGCTTTTTGATTTTGCTCTCTAACAAACGATAAGGCTGTATATTTATAATATAATAACAATTTAATCATCTTGAATATTCCTCGTTATGGTGAAGATTTGTGCCTTGAATCAAATAGATTAGTCGAGGGTTACGAATACTAACTTCTCACGATACCCGCAACGACCTCAGGGTCCCTCATGTTCCAGGGAGAGAGCATCTTCAGGAAGCCGTAGTGATTACCGTCTTCTGTCTCCAGGACACACCTCCAGAACCCGAGCTCACGAACTATGGGCTCCGTTATTTGGAAGCCGCACTCGTGTGTGTAGAGACCGTCGTTAAAGCTGGATATTAAACGTTTGCTCTTATAACAAGCTGTTATTGTTACTTCGATAAAGTAAATACATTTTCCAAACTAAGGATAGCCTTCATCATGACATCAGCTGTGAGTGAATCTTAGGTCGACGTTTTTAGCTTTTCAAAGATCAGTCGGAACGAATAGTCGGACAAAGTTTTTACAAAATTATGTTTTGGTGTGCAAGACCATGTGGATTTATTAATATTCAGTTGTATGATACTCAGACACTATACACTTATCTATTATTTCAGATTCCCAACAGACAACATGCATTAGGCGATCAACATATGACATTAAATATTGATTACCTGGATCCGCTTCCGTGGAAGCTGTATCTCCCTTGACCGACGCCTTCCGAAGCCAGGAGGATCTCTCCCATCGGGTTGCGGAACTTACAAGACTTGAATGGCACCCGACTCGTGGCCTTACACGTCATGAAGACAACCGGCTTGTCGTAGGACACGCTAGTGATGGCGGGCGTGTCGTGCGCTGACATTGGTATATTGGAATAAAAAAAATCAGAAAAATCTGACAAGTCTCAGTATTTAAAGCTGATTTAATTTGGTCAGAGAATTCTCGCTCGTTTCGATTCGTGAGATCAAAGAAACAGATCATAAATGTAACACAAAGACTATCTTAACTTAACTTGTTGATCCAGAAAAGAAAATTAATACTATATATTTATGACATCGCCTTAACGCCGTTACTGATACGAATTTAAATACTCACATCTTTCTACAACTCTGACGGTAAGCTCATAGTTCTGTGTGAACACCCCGCCGGGCGCGCCGACAGTCATTTTCCACAGCCCGTCATGTTCCATAGTAACTCTGTCTATAACAGCTCTGCATCTTCCAAAACCATCGTACGCTACTCTTCCACTAGGACTTTCTAATTTGCAGTAAACCGCTGATTCAGGACCGAGAGTGGTGTTCAATGCATTGCCTCTAGACCACGTCAGCGGGTCCAATTTGCTGGCAGAGTCATCTGCGAATAGAAAATACTTGAATAAGGGCTTCGGACTTTTAGTTAGCATAGACTTTGTTTTTCATAGCATTAACCTTTGACGTGTAGAATAACTCGAGCACGGAAAGATATTTTATTCCCGTACTGAATCTCCCACGTGCCAGAATCGGCGGCTGTAACTTCTCTAACCAAAAAACCACATACATCCAGAAAACGCTGGTCTATCTCAAAATTCCGAGGGCCATTGGGTCCAACAAGTCTGCAAGTACCAGAATTAGGAATAGAATTCTTCAATCGAATGTAGAAATCGTTCCCTTCAGCTAAAGTCACTTCATCTATAGAAGCATCAACGCTTTCTGCAAGGTCAAACAAAAAACATTCAAATCAAACCTTATGACGTCACATGAAAATAAAATTAATGACTTAGGTATCAAAGTATTTCACATACAGATTGTACTATCTTTACGTGACCAGATACCAGATAGGCGCAAGCCATTATCAACGATTTCGGATTAATAAAATACTAACCTTCAACATGTACTGCAAATGGCAACCTTCTTTCTATTTGTGTGGAAAACCTGGAACCTTCGGAAATTAACAACCAATCTCCGATAGCATCCTCGTTGTTCACGGAAATCCTGATAGCACACGCCGCGTTCGAGTCACTGATTACCTCAATTATATCCGAATCATTGAGTTCCTCTAAATTAATTCTCTCACCAGATGGTCTCACTAAAACACACCTCTCGCTCGTCACGAACGAGAACTCGGGTATCGTGATGATGTGGTTCGTCCCGAGCGTCGTGGTAATGTTTCGTGCTGTCAGGTTTTCGATTTCGACTTGGTCTACTTCCGTGGTAGTCGGAGGCTCTGTTGTGACTGGAATGGAATAAAGTGTGCAATACTAAATTCATTTTCTGGTACACTAACCAAAAAAAATCTTAAATTGTAGAAATGTTTAAAGATTTTAAGGAAGTTTTGGTTAAAAAATTAATATCAAAATATATAGGACAGAAACTATGCATGTTTCGTTTAATTGAATTGATTTTCCGTTAGTCGTACCTAGCGGGTGTACGGAGACGTTGTAGGATTGTGTATCCTCGTTTCCAGATTTCGATGACATATGAAGGGTCCATATTCCGTTGTCATTCTGTGTCAATTGTTTTATCAGCACCCTGCATCTAATGACGTCATCTTCAGGCAGCAACTCGTATTTGTCGCTAGATCCATCTACTGGTTTCAGTTCTACTAATTCATCTGTGGGTGTTTTCAAGAAGCACTTTTCGGCTTCATGATCAAAATTTAGTACACCCGCTATAAAGCTGCCTCCTTCTGGTTGCGTTACAATAGATGGCGTTCCTGTGCAATATACGGAACCTAAAACAGACATTATCATTCGAATCATATTAAAACTTTGGCACAAGGAATAGAAAAACTCGAAACTCTGCGTATGTAGTTACATGGAAAAATTATGGTAAGGTTACTTTACACATTAAAAATTAAACGTAGACATGTATTGATAGTTTATATATATATATTGCAAATGAAATGCAACTCAAACAGTAAGATTACTAGCCACTAGCCAGCACTAGAGTCTAGAGTTCGTTGTTCCTGTTTGTAGTCGTTTGAAATGTGTGATCAAAGATTTTTTATGTAAATGTATTTATACAATTATTATATATATATATATATATAATGTTTATTTTTTTAAAATAGTATCTTTTATTGCATGAAAAAACTTAATAATCTTAACCAAATTATACTTTGCTTGTTTGTAATGTGATAGGAGTATTGAAACTTTTCCAAGTCATTGAAAAAATTATCCGTAATATTAGTTTTAGGTTTAAACATATTTTCGAAATCACAAAATGATTTGCTCGTAGTAATAGGAAGTAGTGGAATATAAGATATTTTTACAGTACATATATTATTCGTTATATTATTGTTACAGCTTTGTAATTTTCAATAAAATTGTTGATGCCTCTATTCAGTAATACTTATACAACTTATATATAATGACATTCAAATACATATTTATAGTACCAATAATTATAATAACATAATTATATATTTCGTAACAGATAAATTTTATCATGTTTATCTTTGTATAACGTACAAACAGAAATATAATTACATTTAAAACATAAAATTATAAGTAATCTGAAATTTTTTGCTTGTCCTTGAATAGAATTTATTAGCAGCTGAAGACTAATATAGTAAAATTGAACTATTTGTATACTCTGTGAATGTTATGTCATTGAAATGACATTTATTTTTTTTTTTTGAATCTAAAGTCGGCAAAGGTTTTACAAATACAGCCCTAAGTATTCTACAATACATTGGAAATAAACAAAAATAAGAATATATTATAATACAATAAGAAGGATCAATCGAAGAGATATGTAGGGCTATTCTATTTATTTAGCGCTAATAGTTTATCATTCATAAATCTCCACACATTATAGTGTTGACGTAAGTTATTGAGTGTAGACGTGAAACGATTCGTGTGTAGTGACGACCGATATTTGGACTATGCATACTGACTTTTGAATCTTGTAAATAAGTACATTAATTCTTATCTTATAAATAAATAAATTAATTTTTATTTTTATTTACTTTTTTAAATTCTTTTGTTATTTCTATTATATTTTTAGTAAACATTTTGCAGTTTTTTTTATAAAGGTTTTGTTTTTTTATTTATTAATTCTGTTATAGAAAATTAGTCATTGGAGATAGGGCATGCCTGAACATTATTATTATTTCTTTATATAGAATGTTTTAAATGCAAATTATTAAATTTATTAATATAATAAATGAAGTAAAACCCTGAACATATCTCATACAATCAATTATATATATATATATATATATATATATATATATATATATATATATAATATTCGTGTATACCAATGTACTAGAATGAATCATAATTAATTCCTTTCGTATACTTTGCATGTTTTTATTGTTATGTTAAATACAATAACTTTAATATTAGTTTTTATAAATCAAATTTAAATATCCTTATTCCGTATTATAGTATTTGATGTATGACTGTATGATTTGATTATAGTATTTGATATCTTACACTATAAGACATCAAATAAAAACACAATCTTATTTTTCGCGACTATCGAAACATCCTATATCTCGATAGGTAAATATTAAATAGCATTGGAAACGACATCGCCACATCTTATCAGGATTGCGACGTAAATAAAGAATTCTATAAATTATGTAAAAAATATATGCTTAGTAGAATAAACACGTAACTAATTGCGATAGTTAGGTAGTACATACCTACATTATTTACACTGTACAGGTACAAATGTAACGTTTTGCTAAACAAACATAACACAATGTATTTGAATATAGAACATAATATTCATGTAGTAATTTAATTCTAAGTTCAAAATTAATATCTGGCGCTAATTAGCGTCCAATCATAAATAGAGGAAAATTGCAAACAGGTGAGAATATTCCGATTTAGCGCTGTCTAGTAAAATAATATTTATGTTATATATAAGAATTTAAATTTAAGAGACACGCTTTATTAAGGCGTTAAGAGCACACAGACAAAAATTCCAAGTGACTTCTGTAAACATATTGTGACTTTGTCTCCGAGTCACGTTATCAATTCAAAACACGTTATGGTAAATGTTATGGTATTGACGTGCCCAAGGGCAAAACATACACGCTAACCGCTTATAGACATTACTAACGTATCCACGTTCCTTTATTTAAAAACACATAAGTAAATAAAAATATATCTCCGTCTAAACGAAGACAAATCCGACCTTGCAAAGAAGAATAATTAATGCGTAATAATTAAAATTAATAACAGAAACTCACTAAAAACATAACAACCAATCACGTTAGTCCAACACTTAATCTAATAGTTAATGTTGCGGTGACAGAAAATATATAAAATATTCTGCAAAAGAAAACAAACCTGTTAACAAGATGGCGGCCACGACAGCGCTAAGCGACCTCATGTTGACGGCTCTGTGCTCGAACTGCGCTCACGCTTATACCGACGATTGCTGTTTGTAAATGATATCAACCCTTATAACTTTGTAATTAATACAATCGATCTTTAATCCGTTCTGAATTCCTTATCTAATCAATATGTGATATTATTTCGTTCTAGACCGCTTCAGGACACGTCTTTAAGGTTAATGGCTTCTGCGACAAAAACAAACATTACCAGTTTGGACTTAATGAAGCACAAGTATAGTTAACAGCTAATTATACCAATATTATATTAATATTCGCTTCATACATATAAAAAAAAAATCGATTTTATTACCTTTATGTCATTCGTTTGTTTAAATAAAAAATATCGTCTATGTTAGTCACTTAACACAATTTTTTATCAAATAAAACACGTCCCTACAAACCGCGCCGTTATAAAGTCTATCTTATTCTAATGAAAATGTGAATATTTCCAGTATTTATCTTACTTCCATTGAATCTTGAGATATACTCGTCACGTGCTTTACAAACTTTCATGAATAATCATTACTATATTTAGAAACAAAAAATATTTATATCAGATTGGGCGCTACGCTATTTCTGCTATATTTATCCTTATACAATATCCATATTATTTTTCCTAACAATGTTGCCAAGTATTGAATCATTATGTTCTGTCCATCTTTAAAACCACATTAAATTACTTTATCCATTTAATTAATATAATCGTTTTAATTGAAATAGTAATTTTGTGTTAAAAATGCCCTTTTTTAAGTCTATTTTACCGGTAACGTAATGAATAAAAATTTTCTAATCTTTTGTTAAAACGTTATCAAGCACTTTTATTCTCATGTACGTATCTTCAAAATCAACTTTTTCGATTCAGAATCTATAAATAAAATGGCATCTTACATTTCACGTTTCCTTTCAAATTACGTAACAGATTAAAAACAAAACAATATATTCTAAGAGTATTTATTAAATTGAAAACTATGTCAATATTAAGCAATATCGGCATTGAGACACTAGTTTTAATAAGTTTTGTTTTTTTTAGGTCTTGCTTAAAACCTGACTTATTTGGTGCGAATAAATAACGGAGGACCTCACAGGAAAACAATAGGCTGACAATAATTTGAAAAACGACGTTTTTATATATATATAATACTATTATTTTTAATATACACATATAACTACACTTAATAAGATATTAATACAGTGAAGTATAGCCAACAAAAATAAATATATTTTATCTATAAATTGACTTCTTATGACAAAGCATGACAATGAAAATTATATCTTATCCCTGAAAATAACAAAGTTTAAGTCTCAATAGTATTAGGATTATATAGACTATGTTCAAAAATCAAACCTCAATTAATATGATACATGCTGTTCAATTTATTCCTGTTTTTACACACACAGTATACAATGTTTGCGATATATATATATATATATAAATTACTTACTATTAAGAGAAGAGTTGTTATAAAAGTTTGATTACATTTATTATCGCTTCTCGTTGGCCTCGCTATAGTTTTAATGTCCTGTCTAAACTGTTCTTGCAATAAATAACAGTATCGTGTCTATATAACCAAGGTTATTTATAAGTTATACCTGTTTAAATAATTAATTTTAAACATTATCGTCTCCTTGAATGTACTCCAATGATGTCTGTTAATCCACTTAGAATTGATATAAAAATAAAATAATATCATTTCATAGCTCTTTATATTTTAAAAAGAAAACTTTTAGCTTTGAGTTAGAGTAGAATTTAAATAAGTATATTAATACTTTCTAGATGACTTGTCTATCATTTCACATGATATTAAGTAAAACTGAAGCCTTAGATGATGTATGCACTGTCTAAGTAAATACCATTTACCTGCCTCGACAGCTTAATTGCAAGCTGTTCTAGTTCCTTTCTGTGCATATGCAGAGGATACTTCATATGTTTTAAGTATTTTTTAACCTGCAACTTATAGTCACCACACTTTATTCCAGACGAGTTATTGTTACACGCAGCATCCATCCGAGTAGAAAACTATTTGGTCTCGGCTCCACGTGTGTTTACACGCTTCATTATCACTTTGGATAATTAGTGCAAGATTATACCAAAAATTTTGGTCCTTCGAACCCTTTTTTTTTTAATTATTCATATTCAGTAAATTGTGATATTTCGCATCCATGAACTATCGTTAATTATGTACAATACGTACAAATAACCAGCTGTTTAAACGAAAATTTAATATATGTATTTAAAATTCGTATCATAAGTGGTATTAATACTTTTAAAATAGAGCGCTAAATTTACTCGCAGTCACGTACTTATGTAAGAAAAATGGGTCAGAATCTTCTGCGGCAATTACTTTCTTCACTTCAGCTAGCCATTAGTTTTATGAAGTAATATACAGACATAGTGTATATTAAAAATGTTGTCTGTAACTTTTATTGCTATCTATTTAACATTAATAAATTAATCATCAGTTTCAAAACGCAAAACTAGCAAAAACTTTATATGTTATTATAAAGTTTTAAAGACGTTTAAATTTTATAACTTAAACCGAGGACTTCCAAGGACACGTCATTGTAAAATCCAAATTTGTCCATCGATATATTGTACAGTACGTTATAAGGTCGAACATAAAACAATATATTTTTATAACAAAAATCACATCAACATTGAAGTATTAAGTCGCGATATCCTTTCGCCTTTTCTCTCCACTTAAAAGAAATGTGTAAATGGCCGTGGCATACACAATTTATATGTAGAGCGAAACTTCAATGACAGATGCAAGCGAATATCGCCCGTATTGAGAAGCAATAAGAATGTTAAATCTGAGCAGGATGTGACTTCTTTACGATCTTTCTACAACTCAAAGGGCAAGCCGACCGGCAAAGCGACTCCATGCTTGATTCACGTCATCAGTCAGAAACAAGAACGCGTTAGAGACGGTCGCATCGACTGAACAAGGATAAAGTTTAATTTATTTTTAATTCATTTTAAATTACTGTGATATTTGTGACAACAACAACTTTTATTTGTGTGCTATATAGAAAGGATATCTTTTATATGTGAGTATCATTTTCTAGTGACGCTAAAGTTTTTGGGTGGCCAAATATTGTTGTATTTAATTAGTTTATTCAATGAAAGCAACTGATATTCCGTTAGATGTACCAGGCGAACTCGTTTGGCTACACCTTAGTTTATTACCTTCAATCCAGGACTTATAATTTATGAATATTGCTAATAACAAATTTAATTGTGTCGTGACTAACCTGCGGTTTGTGTATGATAGATATTTATTGGTCGTATGTGTTCAGTTATCACTTCCAAGTTCCAATACTAGCGTCCACAATGGGACTAAGGAGATAAAAGTCAAAGTTAACGACTGTCTGTACCTTATTTATCGCGTTAAGTGTGTTAAACAAAAGTTTTTCATTCAATATTGTCGATTTTGACCATTTGTTTACGGTTGTCAAACATTATCATTATATTTGATTTGAATATGAGAATTAGAAAGCTGTGCCTATATTTTATAATAAAAAAAAAATGTGTATATTATGATAATATCAAAACAGGTTTAACTTATAACGCTGACATATATTTTGTATCACTTGTATAATATATTCGTGTTTGTGTAATTAACTTGTGAATGAATATAGTGTTACAGGATGATCTCTCGTTTGCTAATAGACGACTCATGTAACAGTGTCAAAAAGAACCCAATCATGATAAAGTCAATTTAACATAGCGTAGAAAATACAGTTTCTATTTAATAAATGTTGTCCAAGATCGAGTTGCGACGGTTTTAGAACTCGGTTTTTAATCTGCGATCATTTTGATAATTCCGTTACCACTTCCGAAGCTTTTACTAACATTTTAATACGTTCTTAATTATGGTTTTCCACCATTTATCTTTTCGATGTGACATTTATATGTATACGTCTAGTAAATTTCGCTTTTCAAATCGAAAATATCAGAACGCGACTGTATTTATACATCTCAGTATAAAAAAAACGTCTGTATTTTAGATTATTGCGTGACAATACAGTATTAGTGTATATCTTTTTGTCATGAGCGTCCGCAGTGCGTTGACCGTTGTTATACTTGAATCTATTTCCATGTGTGAATCACTTGCTTACTTAGCAATGTGCTAGAGCCATATCGCTGTCTACAATTATTATGATAATTTGCATGTATACAAAATAATTGTAATGTTAATTCCAATAAACAATACTCGTATATTACAATCTGATAGCCTGTAATTCACTTATTTTATAGTAAAATAATATGATGTTTCTAATACACACTATATTTTTATCATGTACATAATAAAAAAATAATATATAAATAAAATTAATTCATTACAAACAGTTTCGAGCAACTCCGTTTCTATTCCAAATTCAAAAAGAATATTTTTTAATCTGTGGCATTCCTACGTAAGATTCATTACTTTTAAAGTACCAACACTAAAATAAAAACCTTTATGTCTACATGCGTTATTGATTAACAAAATTTTCATTCAAAATCAATGAAACCCACCCAGGAACGAACGCAGAGCATTTAATTCCATATAAGTAAATAGTTTATCGGAAACGTTGAATCATTTTATATGGTCAGATGCGGCGGAGCGTTTTCTTAGCAGATGTATGGCCTTAAGAATAAGGCCGTGTAATAACGACATTTCTCCGTCCCTACAATGGCCACTGTCTTAACAATGGCTTTGGAGCCATGTTTATTGTATTGTCGATAATGTTAAAGCAAATTGCACTTTAAAATTCAATATACTATTTGCATTCTGAGCGATTAGAGAATTAACTGTCAATCAAAATAAATAACGTAATATGTTTTGGAAATATTCAATCGATTGTTTGTGCAAGAAATTACGATTTATATTTAAGACAAAACATGAATGAAGTTTTCAAAACGACGTTTTTATTAAGTAAAAGGTAAAATACTTATAGTGCCGTCCGTATGAAAAGTTTAAATGACATTTGTATAATAAGATTTCCAGTGTTTATATAAATAGAAATAACTTGCCGTTTACGTTAGGTGTAGAGCAAAAAGTTTCGTGTTTTAGAAGTCTGTCTTTGTAACCAGTTTACTATAGACAGTGTGTTGTTTCTGTTTGAAAAATTCTTTGGATTATTTTATATAGTATCGTGATTGATCATTTAATGATTTAAATAGTTTAGTTTCTCAACTTGGATGTTTGTATGTTAATAAAATGTTGACTTTTTGTTTTTAGTTATAGTATATATTTGAAATATAATAACGAAGTTAAATATTTACTTAAAAATGAAGGTCTTATAGATGAGTGAATGAGCTAGATAAAAGTTTCGTTGTAAATAAACGTTATAGATGATGTAAGATCATCCTGTTAGGGTACTTTGCAACCCCAATGGGGGATGTCGTCACGGTTGGGGACTTACCTCTTGTTGAGGGTGAAATAGAATGAAATTGGCAACATTGCATTGTGGAGTCTTATGACGTCATCAAAATGTAGCAAAGCCGTCACTGGCTTGTAAGAAGCCGTATAGAATTTTAATTCTGAAGACCTACAAGGCCTAGACTCTTGGACATTTTAAACTGAGTTTAAGTTTTAATTATTCGTTTTAAACGAGAATTTCATTCAAGGATAATTTATTAGCTATAAATGTACTAACAAGTAACATTATTCTACTAAAGTCTACGACTAAGCCGCTTTCAGTCGGAAACCCGTTCTTAGTTAGGTATATTGGGAGCAAAATCATCATTTTACTTAATTTAGCGTACATTAATTATATGTAAACAATTTATATTTGTGTACAAAATTTATTAATATTATTGTTTTTCTATTATTTTTATTATGTTTTAAGATAAGAACAGATTTAGCTATACCAATCATCAAGCCAGTTATCTAGAGGAATAATGACGAATAGTCGTAATTATAACACAGCTTCCAAAAAATTCTAACTCTAGACGATTATATTTAATGAGGAAATGACGAAAAATCGGGAGGAATTATAAATTGAATCAATTGACCTATGATGGGAAGGAAACGTTACTTTCAACAAGTTTACATACTGTTCAGAGGAAATGTATTTTTTAAATTCTCTATTTATTTATTTTTTTATTCATGCTATGCTATGCTATGCTATGCTTCATTCGCACTGGAATAATGGAATGATTTTCCAATGTCAACGTTTTTATTTGTTGGACGTATTATAGTATTGTGTTGTGTGGTGGAAACAAAGGGAGTTTCTCGAATGGCTTTCAGGCGTTATGGATTCTATATTAAATCTATCGTAATGAAATTATGTCAAGTGATTTTTATGTCACACATAAAAAGATTATCATTGACGTATTTAAAGACTTATATATGCATATTATAAGTCAATTTTTTCATTAAAAACAAACTTCTTATATGTTATTTTTTAAATATTAAAGTAGAATTTGTATTAGCACGCATACTTTCTGCCGTAGTCGCTCGGTTGCCATGACAACCTCGAATAAGCTATTTCGGTAAGCAGTTCTTTGATCTCGAGCGGAATTCCATTGCGCTGGCCATTTTATACTTACTGGACATTATTAGTAAGAAATATAATGCATTTAAGATATTAATACCTGCGTATTTATTTACTTTTGGTTGAATTCATTCTGTTTGCTAACTACAAGTTTGGAGTAAACAGTCTTTTATTTACGTATTTTTGAATGTAAAACGAGAAAAGTTTTGTATGTAGTGCGACGATGTAACTTGGGATAATGGTCAGAAGTAAAATTAAACACTCTGAATCCCTATAGAATATACTGAAACGTGAAGATTTTATTTTTCTATATAAACATCTTATGATAAAAAGAAATGTTTAGTACGGTCGTTTGAATAAGGACACGAGGGCTGAATTAGCAAAGCGCGCTGACTCGATATCCGGACAGGACACCGGAAATAGCAGGTTCGAGTCCTGTTCGTGTATGAACATGACAATGTGATGTTGAAATTATAAATTTAATTAACATCGTCTTTTACCACCGATGTATATTTAAATAGATAAATTGCATTGCCTATAAGCGAAAAGTATATAATGTTTTTATTAATAAATAATAAACTTTTTTAATTCCACATCCGTGTGGATGAAGGCAATACCCAGCAGATTAATTTTCCAGCAGTTGAAAGCTTTTGTTGAAATATATGTACAGTACTAAACTAACGTAAACATATTTTATTTTTTAAATATAATCGTAAGTGATATAATCATCATACAAAAATAGACGATCTATTTTTAACCGGAAAGTCACATCCCTAGACTTAACATTGGAATAGTGACGTGCGTTATCACTCTGACGCTAATGAGTGAGTCAGTTTGAGGTTACATCGAGTGTGCGAGACTGTCTAGAAATATGTCCGGATGAAGGATAAATATAGGGACAACGTTATTAACAGTGAAATGAGTTTGTTGCCGCGTAGATAATATGTATATATATATATATATACATACATACATACATACATACGTGAACTTTACTCAAAGAATAGTGTTATTAATCACTGTCGAATTAATACAAGGAAATTTAGTTTATGTTAATGTGTTTTTTATGTTATAAATTAATATGATTTACGTAATGAATGAAAACAAGCTCATTATAATGGATTTGTTATTTCATATGTAACATTATATATTTTTTTAAATCTATATAAAAATTAAAAAATCGAAAGTTACAATTTGTAATTTTTTTTTCGAATCTATTGCCTCGAAAGCTTCGAAAAGAGTTACGTGTCCCGCCATAATTGGCAAAGCTAAAAGCAATATATTACTTTGTAGTATGTAGAAGAAATCGCTACAATTGCTTAGTTATCTTGGTAGAATTTTGTTTCATGGATAACATAATTACTTATTAATCATTATAATCCCACACGAGTCTGAACAATAAAGCTATTCTATGAAATACAATTCGTTAGACAATTCACAAGACAAGGTTCACTTTCGTGAGCCTGGGAGACCAGGGTAGGGACAATGGCAACATTGTTTAGAATATGTTTCTGGCGAAAAAAATCTAGCTGTCAAAGTGTATTTGACGTAAGAGAAAATATTACTGGCATATAAATATATATAAATAAAAGAAAACACTGGCATAAAATAAATATACTCAAATTGACGTAAAAAAAAATATAAAAAATAAAATATAGAATAAAATGATTGCTGACATTAAAGAATATTCTGTCATAATGACATTTTGTGTCGCATGTTATAATGAAGAGGTTTTATTGTTGACAAACCCCTTAGAGTTTTCTCCACTCAGTAACCAAGATTATAATTCTTCCAGCAAAAACGTTGACATTGAAAAAATATTCTACGGTTCCATTACAAATGAAGCCATAACTTAAACTAAAAGAAGAGGTTTCATTATTATTAAGGTACCTAATTATTTTTAGTTGTTTTGTTCCTAGACTATAAAAGCTTAGCTACATCAATCTTCATGATATAACAAAAATAATGTCTGCGTTTTACTATTACGTCATATTAACATTAATAAATTTTTTATTATGTGAAACCCGCGCATATAATTGATGTTGCATATAAATATATCGAAAAATTAAAAATGTTATTTCAATATGTATAGAATAATTTAAATATCTCGTTAAAATTTCAATTTGTTATTCAGAAACGAGTTGTATGAATTGGAATAAATTCAGAATATATATTATGGTTTAATTAATAAGAGACCGGCGTTACATCCGTTGGCTTTTGGAGGGGAATTAGTGGAAAGAGAATGCGTCTTTGGAATAAACGTGGCTGATAATGAGGGTAAAACGTCGAGCTATATGATGTTAATGAAGTAAAATAATACGTATTTTCATCAAGTAATAGATTTATATACATATATAATTCACATAAAGTACACGATGGACCCGGTACCCGTACGGTGAGCACATGGAATTTCTCTCTAAATTTCATATAAATTTTATAAAAAAAATCCATTAGGTATATGGTTTGGTCGTCACCAGTACTGTCAATCCCTTAAAGTGCGTGTGATCTACATTCCACTACAATATCCGATTTTTCTATTCCTTTCCCTTCTTATCATTAAAAATTCCAGGTAACGATGAGTTGTTGATACTTGAGCCGATCTCTCTAACGACTTAAAGAAAAATCTTCGTTGTTTTATATAATCTGCATCAAAATTATATAATATATAATATAAACTATCTCTGACGCTAAGTTTGGTAGAAATATTCGCTAGTCTCGCCAAATTTGCTCATTCTCTTTCTTTTTTTGTATCATATAATAAAGTCAAATGTTCTATATACTAAAATATGTACAGCGTCGTCTGTACGTTCCTTGCAGTACTTTTAATTGGATGGCTTCCAAGACGTCTCTTCAAGGATACGACCTCCTTGAATTGTGTAGTTATTCCAAGTTCTGTCTACGAAATACTTTACTTTCTACATCTCAACATATAAATGGATTTAATGACAGAACATACATATATTTCCTTAATTATAATTGATAAATATATAAAAATTATTTCAAAAATTTTTTTTATTTTAATTTTCAAAATTTTATTTTTATTTAAATTAGATGCCTGCTTTATCTTTGTACAGTTCAACAAGATATAACTATGGCAATAAAAATATATGACACTGAAAATATTTTTTTTATTTCCGTATAATTCAATGTCAATATTACATTTAAAAGGACATGGCAACACTAAATTCCTAGAACAGATAAGAGAGTCCTTGTTTAAGATGGATATCTCAACGTGTTTGCATTTCAAACTAAATACATACAGATGATAGTTTTATATATCTGTATTATAGTATAGTCTGTGGATATTTATGAATGAATGTCGAAAAACTGATAAAATCTTATGATACCTAAAATTTTCGGAAGCACTGATTTAAAATAAAAATATATTTCGAATAGCCACGTGATTTTATTTTATTATTTTATATTTTCATATCGAAATGTTGTGAAAATGTAAAATATAGTAATAAAACTGGGAAAGATATAGTTTAATTTTAACTGTCAGTTATTATTTTAAAGCGAACTCGTGATTACGGTAAAAATTATTATTTGTATCGATTCAATATTTTGCAGCTCAGAAAATACTGTTTGATTCGCATTTGGATAATTATATGTGGAATGTGGCTATACATATAGATACTGTGATAAGTACGTCACTAAACAAGTACTGACAGCTTGAAATTTAGTTTATAAAATTGGGTCCTTTCTTGTTGTTCCAGTAAAGTAGAAGAGTAGTTGTTCTAGTAGTAAATTAGTAGTGCTGGTGTGAAAAAATATAACTAGTCTTTTATAAAAAATAAATAAATAATATAAGCCTTTATTCCATTCGACAAACACCTTCATGTTTTCTGCACACTGTATTTAATATTATAATTTGTTTAATAAATAAAAACGTTGACATTGGCAAAGTATTCTACAATTTCAGCGCCTGTATGAACGAAGCCATAAAAAAATGGTTTCCTTAATATATATAAAATCATCACATATTTTGTAATACTCAATCTTCATCTTAAAAAAAAAATAAAAAAAGATTTCTTATTATTAATCATAAAAACAATTGAAAAATTCTGAGAGAAACCATATCAAAAGTAACATAAGTAAAAGTACATACTTCAATATCATTTTTATTCTAATATCCCTGATATCTTCGAGTTTTCTCTTATACATAATCAATATAAAAGCAATTAATTTTAAACTCAAGCCTAAAAACACGCATAATTTTATAACATTTGTTAGCAACTTGACCTGAATTTTATTCACATTTAAATAATATCTTAATATGCCGATGACTTTATTTTAAACAGTTTACATGTAGAGGATACTTGTTTACATACGATCAGAAACTTGTTTACTGAAGCTTCGCAAAATTTCGCATTAAATGCATGATGTGTTTAACCTAAACGTTGTTTAATAAAAGATCTGTTTCCTTATATGTTGCGAAACTATTCTCGTCTGACTTCTGTGAAAGATTTTTATATAAAATTAATTCTAAGTTACTTTTATATCTTTTTAAGAAACGTGCAGTTAAAAGTTCTATATATATATATATATATTAATTTAATATCACAGTGTTTTCCGCAATTATCACGAACAATAATAAAAGCAGAGACAAATATTTTAAAGTTTTTTTTTTCAATTGTATAATCTATATAACGTTTATAATTTCTGACTTGATTTAAAACTTATCAATTATTTGACAGGATATGCAATTTTCTGTGTTGAAGTAACAATCGTATAAAGAAACTAGTGATATTTGGATGATTGTTTTCTATCTCAATTCTATAAAGATTATTGAAATTTTAAGTGATGCGGGTGACATTGACAACCACCCTTGCCGATAATTTCACGGCCTCTGCTAATATAAAGTAAGTTTTTTCAGTAATAATTACTTCTTATAAACAAAGATCGTTACTTATTTACCTATTTTAATCTAGTCTGTCACTCTTAATTAAATATTCGATATCTACTCGCGCATTAAGAGAAGTTATAATTTTTTTTCTTTCGTTTTCTTAAGAATTGAACTTATGTCATTTAAATATTATCAGACTTATTTTAATATATTATTAATTGCATTTTAATATGAATATCATTCGACTTATTCGAATATCTATGATAAATGAAATATTTATTCGCTTCACGAAAACAAAATGGCGTGCGTGTGACGTCACAAGTCATATCTGTGTAAAGGGTGAAACACCTGAGTGTTGAGTCACTCGGGTCTCGTCGGATATACTCGGGAGAGTTCGGCTCGCCTTGATTGACGTCCCCTTCGTATATTTTGAATTCCGATTACCTCGAGTGAATTTTCTCTGATTCATATTCCTTTGTACAAAGTTTTGAGATTTCATTTTCATTTCTTTCATAAATTTTCTACTCTGTACACGTAGTGACCAAGTGTATTTTTTTTTAATACTTCAGAAGTATTTCCTACTTTCTCTATATTGTAATAATATTTGACTCGAGCCTTAAGCAATGAAACATCTTTTTGTTTAAATATATTAAACAGCAATAGGTATATGTAAATTGTTATATCTATGAGATTGAAATAAAACGTTTTAAAATTAAACAGATTTCGAAAAATAGCCGTGTTAAAAATATCCGGAATGCAAAACAGTATTGGTATCCTCAATTCTCATCGTTTCGTTATTTCTTTGTGACGTTTGTCTGAATGAAGTCAGGATTTTAAAAAAATATATAAAAAAGTGCAAACACTACAGCTACAACACAACTCAGACTTGTCCGTGCGTGTTTGACACTTACGAGGATTTATAAACAGGATATTAGATTGTTTTTATTTTGGTCAATTTTAATCTTTGTATGATATGTAAATATATCAAAACGTATTACTTGGAACAAATAAGATAATAGAAGACAATATTAATAATTTAAATCAATCATTATAATTTCTAGTTGCTTCTCGAAGATTATTGTAATCATTTTTTTTTATCCTTTCAAAGATTTTTCTCTCATATCATATTTCTATAATATTTATACCCATGTCCATCGTAAGTAAAATTCTTATAACAAGGTAGTATTATTTACGATCTCAATGACTTTAATTAAAGAAAAATCGTCAAGTATAGTATATCACGGCATTATGCCAGGGCTTGTAGGTTGCGTCCTATTTACGCCGCCATTTTGTATCTGTTTTTAAAACACATTGTGTAACAGATACGTTCCCGTTCCATAAATTCTAATCAGCCGATGTTCGAATAGTTTATAAATTGCAAGTAACTATATATAGATGAAAAAAAGATTAAACAATTTATTTTGTCTGCTTGCTTCTTTTGATTGTCTTTAATTTAATATATTTATTGTCACATGATGTTAAATTTTATTTTTGTTTCTTTATTTATTATGACTTTATATATTGGCATTCAACATCATATATAAAGAGACAATTTGATATGACGTTTTCATTTTGACAATTGTGTCAAAAGACGCCATAGAGATAAAAAGTTTTTTTTTATATTATAGAAAAGTGTGTAATTGTTCAAGTCCTCTCAAAGCGTGGTCGTCTTACAATGTAGAAATCAGAGCGAAAGCATTAAACTCAGAATCAACGCGGGAGATAATTTTATAAATAAACTGCAGTCCCTTGTACCTACTGGAGCCGCAATAATACACAACGACGTATTTACTTTGACGAGCGAAACAGAAAAAAACATTTATCCTACCAACTTTCTAGTGCAAGATTTCTATTTTTTTCGTCAATTATATTTATTTTTAATAAATATTTCATCTGCTTGACAACAATTATTTTTTTACGTTAGAAAACAATATTTAAAAAAAAACCGACTTCGCGAAATAGAAAACAGTTTTGGGGAACGTGTGTCGTAACAAATCGTAACAGTATTGAAATTTCCAATTTTAAAATTCAACGTAACGTTTGAACGGCTGCGCGCGAATAGGAATTTACGATGTAAAACTAAGCAGGTATAAAAGAATAATGAAAATGAATTAACGCAAAATTTTAATAACATTCTGTGTTTTGAAAAACATTGGAAATAGAAATCGCTGATCGGGTAAACAATAAGTCGACTTAACTTTTCATTGTTGCGACACGAGAATGCTTGTGTACAAACAAAACTAAAATACCATAAACATAGATGAAAAAAAAATACCTTTTATAATTACTCGCGTTGAATTTATATTGATTTATTGTCAACCAAACATCGCATACGAGAAAACATGATGAAAAAATTTCACGGCCGCCATCTTGATTATGACACCTTGACTATATTAACTATTGGAGAATAACTAGTACTTATTTTTTATTAGAACCTCTTTGTTATATTATCATCTAGTGGTCCAACAGTGAAAATTGCTTAAAATTTTATATCTCTATATTTTTAAGTATATATGTTTTATTGACGTAAATAATATCAGATAGAAAATTAAAAAGATATATTTTAATTAAAAAATAATTTAAATATATATCTATAATCTGATTACCTTTTTTTATCAAATTATACAGCAATTTTCTAGACTTATAAAAATGACGTAAGTGTATTTTTTTGTAAATCGCAACCTCCTTGATAATTCCCAATCAATAGATTGTCTAAATAAAATGATAATTTCTTTCGAAACTTTCTACACAGGTTTATCGAAAGGGCAGTAAACATTAAATAACATAAGTATTGGATCGTTAGGAGTCGGAAAAGGGCTGTTACACAACTAGATCGCACCGACTAAAATTATCGGTGAATTTAACACGAAGCTATAAGAATTTAAATTTATAAAATTGTTATTATAAACATCGTATTTATATAATCACAAGCACTGAGAATCTTATTTGATCGCCACTAGAGTTTAAAGTATTCAAGAAAAAACGACAAGCTTTCACCTTAATGAATATTTTATGTTTCATAATAAATCGATTAAAAAACATCAAAACAACAAATTGTATTATGAAAAAAATTAAAAAACTATGACAAACAACATAAATACTGGCAACATTGGTTCGCTATATCCTATTAAATTCGCGTGATGGTACCACTTAGAGGTCGGCTATAATGATTGTTATTTACTGTCAGGGCCCTCGTTTAAAACCAGATGCTTTGTAATTAAAAAAGAATTATTAACCCACTTCTTCGTACTTCAAGCAATATGATCAAATAGAAATGAGTATTTAATAAAGCTTTGACTGTATATTTTGGACCTTGTATTTTTAAAAATAATCCATAATATTTTATTAATGATTAAATCTTTATTTACATCATTCATTTCTGACATATCTCTGTCTTCAGTCAGACTTTTAACGATAAGGATCAAGACACAGATTTTTTTTCCTTATTTTATCTGTGATTTCACGGCTATACATATTATGGTTGCTGAAATATTTCTTTCTAGTGTTCTGAGGTATTTAAAAAGTCTGTTAAAAACTACTAAGCCCGAAGTTTATTTATAAGTATCTAATATTAATGGCAAATTCATCGGCTTTTATAAAAAAAGAGCACAATTGAGTCACAACACTTAATAGTAGAAGCGCTAGTTCCAATAAAAAAATTCCATATTTAATTTCATTCCTTTTACTTTTTATTTGATACAATAAATAAATAGAAAATAGAAAATTAATACTGGTTTTAAAAAAATCCTGGCCGTCTACAAGAAATCCTTCATTATTACGAAAAAATCTCTAGATATCTTATATCCATTACATCTCAACTTATCAACAGACTTTAATAACATGTGACGACACTATTCCTCTGTACACATGTTTTCTTTGTGAGTGATCGCGTCCATTTTGTCTTTGACATTAAGTTAGCCCGTGACTTTCCCTGGCAGGTTCACTTTCTTACTGATGACGAGCTAGTCTCTTGTCACAATGCTCGATTGTTTTACCAACGTGTTTCATATACGCCTAAGTGTTGAAAAAAAATATGGACCGTTAAAATAATTTTGTTTAGGAACTAATATATTTATATCATTATAATTTTTTTATTAACGATGACACTATTCGATTTTAAGTTGACGTAAAGGCTCGTGCTAGTCACATATGCTATTCATGTAGTATCGTGTGCAGAACATGCTACAAAATTGAGGTAATTTCGACGTTAAATAACTCGAAATTAATTCTGTATTTAGACTGTAGGTAACATAAACTAAGTGCTTGCTACCATCAAGCTGTAGGTCGATGATGGACGCAAAATATGATGTATAAATAACCTTCAAAAGATTTTCAAATTTTTTTCATCAAAATTTGGAACTACGTATTTCAATGAAGGCTAACGTGTCTTTCATAGCCTTTAAACGTGAAAAGGCTCTATGATAATGTTGACACACAGTAAGTAGTACGCTGGCCTAGAAAATGTCAAAGCAGAATTTCTGGTCTAAAAATAATACAACATTCTTGTATGTATGTTTTATTATTCGCAATTTTTTTAAATAAAATTAACGCTTTGAATTCTTGTGTATTTTACTCTATTTCAATTGTATGTTTTTGTTTATTGGAAATTAAACTTTAATGCAGCCTAACTTAGGTGATATAATAACGTGCGGGTGAAGCCGCATGTAGCATCTAGCTCAAGAGACATCCGGCGATCATCTCCGAACTTATCTCATTGTATTTTCAATTTGACGGCTTGATAAGATTGTTATTCACAGGGCGTGATCTGTTGATTGTAACTTATAAGGCCGTTAAGTAATTTCTACAATCCATGTTTTGTCCAACAAATATATTGTTTTTTTTTTTTGTAAATAAACTCAGAGCGCAAAATTTAAGTCTTTTTTACTTGTCGATCTGTTCAAACCTATTTTAAACCACATATAACTATATCAATTTAAACCACTCGAAGCTGACTGATCACGCTTGCTGTAAAGGAACGGAAACATCGGGATTGTTTAGATATTAAGTGATAAAAGTTTATTTACAAAAATAATTAAGCCCTTAATCAAAGCATCATATTGAGAATTTACATTTATTACAATTTGAAGCTCGCTAGGAAATGAGACTAGTGTACCATAAACTCGTTTTGCAGTTTGTAAACTAATTGCTTCCAATATACAAGTATGGGGACAACAGTTCTAAATCCGTACTTAAATATATTACGAGAAGGAGTCTGATACATACATTAAGTTTTCAATAACATATTATAAGTTAGTGGATTTAAATTCAACCGTTCAATAAATATTTCCGTACGGAAACATTGAATTATTGTTGTATTTTCGCTTTTTATACTTACTTTCTTTTATACTTATTAAAATTAAGACTACGGATGTACTTCGCTTTTTTATTATTTTGAACTATATACTAGCGAAATTCGGTTCCTTCGCAGCAACCGTGATCACGGGCAAATGCGATGAGAATGGATTTTAGATCTTATTAAAGGATTTTTCAAATAAAATCCTAAGTAATATTTTTAATAAGAGGAATGTTGAACGTGTGAACGTTCGTCTTCGTAATTTATATATATATATATATATTGAATGGTTCTGCACTAGTAACGAAACATTGTAGAAACAGTGTCTTAATAAGCATTTTAAATCATATTACTTAATTAATTTGTTGACTCACTATTATATTATTTATCCGCTTCAAACTAATAATGTATAAACTAAACAGCAAACTATACTATCGGGTGTATTATAAACATTAAATTATCATTAACTATATCATTAACGGCTAAATTATATTTATTTAAGTTTCCATATCTATTCCAGGAATATGGAATGATTATGTTTTTTCCATTTTCCAGTATTTATCTCCGAGCCATGCGACCATCACTATCACTTCATGCGAGAACATCATCGTGAAAACATCACTGGAGATATCCGACACTTTGTAGAATAGATATAAACATATAATCCTGTTGATCGTGAACTATCTCGCAACGAACATAGTATAGTTATAGAAGTTGAGTCAGTAAGTGTAAGTGGAGTGTGGCGGACTGTGTATAGACTATGGCGACAACGGGGAGTGAAATGTGGCTACAGTGGTTCGCTTGTTGCTACCAGCCGGCTGCGCAGGCGCAGCGCACGCGACGAAGAATAGACAGGTCCATGATCGGCGAACCAACAAACTTCCAACACACAGGACATATAGGTAACTAAACTATATACACATAATATATTTGGATACGTTCTTATAATATTTTATAAACATTCATCCTTGTCTCCGATGCGATTTCATGTTTCATAACACAGCCATCAACTGAGATGACAATGGAATAGAATGTACACAAAACAGTGTGACCATGTAACTGGCCCCATAACGAAACGTAAACTAAATCTTTATGTAATATTATAAAAGCATTAGAAAATATAATAACAAAATATAATTATTAATTTATAAATTTCAAATATTTAATATTGAGATAAAAATACTTATGCAACATTTTTTATATTTGATAATACTGAAATCGTTCGGTCCACGTTACCGACCATCAAAAAATATATTTGTATTTCAGATTTCGTCTATACAAATATGTCAACTATTGATGTCAATTATCAATATAGTAACTATTGAAGTATAGTTGTACTTACTAAGTCTGTAATGTAAGTTTTTTATCAGTAAGTGCCACTTGAAACGTTCAACGTCCTGTTTAAGTGATGGCTCGATAAGCCGCTGTCAAATCTTCTAGAAACCTAATCCTTATGCTGACAACACAGACGCCATTACGATCATAACGAAACAGAAAGTAAACATTCTAAACTTAATAAAGAATATTCTAGATTCAACTAGGCTTGTAACTTTTATGGATGAACATAAAATAGTCTATATATGTATATATTATTTTAATTTCAATTAAATTTTCTGACTTTATATAATATAAGTAAGAAACGTTATACGTATCAAATTCCCTTCAGCTCTTTTATCTATTTATATTTTCGGAAATTCTATAAATACGATGGAGGTGATATTACAAAAATGCACATATTCTAAACACCGTTTTTTTATTACCATAATCAAAGATCTTTATTATACATCCCAAAGCAGTAAGGAGATAAAAACGGTAATTTTATAATTGAATCACTTGTACCGATTTTGCAATGATACTTAAATTGAAACTGATTTTAAACTAAGAGGAATAAATATTAAATATCACTATTGAAACTTACTTCATAATCATAATAATGACATCATTCCATTGACGGAGAAATTTGTATAGTTCGTCTCATAATTTATGTACTTATACGTTTTTAGGGAATCGACGTCTGTTATCTGCTTTTACTTTTCTTTCTCTTTCCTTCTCTTTTCAACAACCGCCACCAAAGAGGTGGTAAGTTTTTAATGCTCTGTCATGATATATACGGAATGTGGAATGTTAAAATGGCCGTCTGTCTGTTAATGAGACATTGTACGAGTATAGTTCAAGTTAGCACTTTTTGCATCTGCAAAAGAAATCTTTTGTGTCTAACTTCAGAAATTATTTCTTAAGTATGTTTAAAAAAATTATTCATTAAGCGGTGTTGAAATATTGTTGCGAAATTAATTACGTAAGTTTTTTCATATTTCTCTTTAACATAAAATAAACTTAACAGTTACTTTACAGCATAAATGATCACTATGAAAAATAATACATAAAAAATGTTTTACAAATTATATAACAGTATTGAATTTCGTTAAATGTATTCGTCCAAACCAAAATTGAACGTAACATATTTTGCAAGCTTCCGCGCCAGAGCACTTCGAGTTGCATTAGCATACAAATGTATAATGTTATATAAAAAAATATATGTTCAGTATGCAACGTGCGCGCCGCACCAAACTAGGTCCGAGGGTGGACAATCTCGTGCCTTAAAGTGAACGCGACGGTAGAAACATATTAACTATCGCCAACAACGAATTGACGAACATTTATATTAGCGACAACTAACAAGACGCTGAGAGATAATATATAGACGATTAAAACATTATATAACATTGATAGGTCGTTATGTGATATATATATATGATTGTTATATATAAGAAAGAAATTATGTTATATTTGAATTGTTTTTATCAAATATCACGGTTTTTGAAAATCGAATCGCTCGGCATGGACATGGGACATGTTAAATTTATGGCGCACGCAACATTCATCTTCATTAAATTTTTCTCTATAACAATGACTTATTTTATTATTATTAAAGAATGATATTAAAATAAATTAAAAGGAAAATTTAATTCAAAATGTAAAGCTGGGGACGACATTTTACTTATGGGAAGTAATATTTTTATTGCAGCAAGTTATATCTTGATGGGATGACTTTAAAATTTCATATTGTTTATTTATTATTTAAACGTAATTTATAATTATATATTTTTTTTAATTTGGGATTTAAAATGTCACGAATCAAATGTATTTATGTACCGATACGTTTTTATAATGCGATGTTGCGAGCCGTTTTAGCAAAATTAGAATGAGTCATCTGTTCTGCTGCGGGCGGTCTTTTGTTTAGCTTCAATGAATTAACGTTATCGACTAATGAAAATCGATCGGTACACTTCAAACGAAACGGTGTCTTATATCACAAAAAAATCATTTACAAGTTACAAACATTCGATTGGACATGTTTAGAATCGATTTTAAGACGTTGTCTTACATATATGTATTTCTTACGTTCCGATTACTGTATTGCAAACGTGAGCACGGGCAGACTAGATGAAACTGTTAAAATTTGTAAAAAAAATTAAATACGTAATACGTAATTATCCAATGAACTTTCTTTCTTTACGATTTTGAGACTTTTAATTAATATATTTTTACAAACATTTCTAAAACGACTTCCCGAGTCGTATTCGGAGTCAATAACCCAATCTAAACATACAAATGTTATGTTACTTGGGACTTTTTACGACTGTTCACCCCAACTTACTTAGTTCGGGTGCGATCAATACTTTTGTATTCGATCAAGAATACGGCTGTGTCGTTCAATATATATTTAGATCGCTGATGTACGCGGTCAATGTGTTCAGCGAGTGAATTAAAATAACTGACAAGATCGCCGTCCGTGGATAATAACAAGAAAACATGTGACTCACGATGTTTTTCACAAATATTATTTATTATTATTTAACTACAACTCACCGTTCGTGAACTTTTTGGCGCGACGAATCATATTTATAGCCTATGTACATTATTAGTACACTCGAAATTCTTGTACTCAAATAATTCCGATGTACATAGAATTACACATTTAGGTGTATTATAAACGTATTATTAAATTAAAATATAGGGTAGAATAATAATTGTAAGGTTAATAAGTGATGGATACACTTTGAGAGCCAAATTTGTCATTAATTTTTGTATTTCTAACGTCCACGTATAACCTATCCATACCCTTACTATTCTAAACTGACCGGTTACATGGACGGAATAGAAAATTGGCAGATTTGACCTCGTCAATCTACACCGAGACCGTAAATAATGTTGGAAAAGAATTATATTTTTTATATTATATGAAATCATTAAGTTTATTCATTACAAAAGATGGTTTAAGTTGTTTAGCGTACGTCATATATTGTAATGGTTGTTAGTTATTAGGAACTTATTGTAACGATGCGCCTGCGCCGGTTGCGAAACAATGACAACAGTTTTAAATTACAAATTAATATTTAATTTGTAGGACACCAACAATGGACACAAAAAAATGCGATATCAACGATTTAATACATTTCGCAATATAAATATAATTGCGATTAAGGTTAATTAAAAAATATTTTTTTTATGTAAAAGTTTAAAATTTTACATCCAATCATGACAACTATATTGTAATTTTAAACTGTAAAAAATTGCTTGAAATTTAGTGTAAAGATTTATTATATTATTAAGTTCGAAAGATAAAAAAAATTATCTTATTTTAATATAAAAAACCATATCCCTAACATGGAGCGACGTGTAATATCACATAATTTTTTTTATTGAATCCCAGTAATCACTTGTTAGCTTGTGACAACCTATTGTAATCATCTACAAGTTTTTGTAACTAAATTGTGCGTTTCCGCTGTCATATCCTTGAGAACTAGTGACTCGAATTTCATCTATGTTGTGGTATGTCGCAGGTTATTTATATAAATTTTTATAATATATATTCATTAGTAGGTTAAAAAAATATGCATAGTTCATTCAGAAGGTTAAATAAACGAAAATAGATATAACTTTATTTTGTTTAAACAAACATACAAAGATTTTTAAGTTGAATCAAATTTATACGTCGGGAAAAAAAGCGTGACAGACAAATGACCTTAGACCTGAGGCCACCGTAATGGATATAAATGTTCTCACCGTGAACTTTTTACTTTATTCTACACATGGCTATTGTGTGCAACTTAAAAAAAGGCATTCGTTTCTCATGCTAACAGTACTGTTCGCTTACGTCCCATACCGTTACTTTATTTGAAAATTTATAACACTGGTTTTGTGCTTAATAAATTGTTCAATAACTGTTACAGATAAATTAGTGAGCTCTGAAAAGGTTTTATATATATAGTGGCCGTAAAGCTTCGAATCTAAGGAGACTCTACAAAAAAAAGAATCTTTTGTACTAAGTTCCTAATATCAAATGTAGGCAGAATTGTTTCATCTTCATTCACAACACCTTAATGCAGAGACAAGAAATTGGCTTAACCAAAAAAATATACATATAATTTTATATAGGTAAATAAGATTATAGGTTCTCTAAGACACCTGTGTTTGATGAAGGTGTTCAAGGGCAGCTGAAATAACCCAGATGACAGACGCGTAACCTAACTCCAAGAGCTGTTTATATGACAGCTGATACATTTTTACGTTCATTAACCGAAGGTCAGCTTACAATAAAGCCGTTAAATATTTAATACATTTAGAATTATTGACAGAGATTACTCAAAATACGATTTGTCAGTAATTTTGGAAATCTTCACGTTCCCTTTATTAATATTTTTCGCTGTTAGTCCTATTATTAAGTAAATTAATTCATATTACATGGTGATCTATTTTGAAATACTGTACGACCTAAATTTAAGAATTGTTTATCTTTATTTTTCTTTAAACAGAAATTTATTCATAAAATACTTTTATCATCAATTGAAAATCATATTTCCGAGTACTATCCGTGAATTAAAAATTTCTGACACATAAATATATTAATAATTGGATATTTTTTTAAAGTCAGTCAAAATAGTTATCGGAGGTACATTTTCATGCTTTTTTTTATAGTATAAAATAGTTCATAGTAATCTCGTGACGATCAACGAACAAGCGTCTAGTGCGACTGGAAATGTCCCGAAAGTCTATCGATGTATGATTCTGTATAACATTATTTATCTCATTGTCTCGTTGCGACACTTGACCTCCAACAAATCACTTGAAAACGTTCACTGTCTATTCCGATATATCTATTTCATTGTATTTGTTACTTTGATCGATGTCGTAACAGACTAAAAATTATTAGTATGACAAAATATTTATTTTATTATGTAATACTTCAGGGTCGTCGGAGGTGGAGATGCCTTCGTCACTGCTGCACTCCATACAGAACCAGATGCAGAGCAAAGGCGGCTACGAAATGGCTTACGGAGTTAAGGTACCACACACTATTACTATTACAGTATTAAAAAAAAATTAAGAACTTTTTAGTCTATACTTTTATAATTCTTTTTTAAATCAGTTGAGAAATAAAATTATTTAATTTTGATGTTCCCGTCATTTTCGTAACGATAACTTTAGCAGAAATAATTAATTAAAATTTATATTTTTTATTTTATTCAATTTTGAAACACATATTCGTAGTTACCATTTATTGTTATCGATTCTATAATTTTTAAATTTGGATCGATTTTTAAAAATATTAAGAGCATAAAAAAACTATTGAAAAAAAAAGTTTCTAATATATTCAGTTTCGTAAATAAAACGCATTGTATTTACGTAAAAAGTTTGTACCTAAATATTTTAAATACGTATTCTTGTTTCTCAGGTTTATTAAGCCGTTGATGGAAGCTTCTGGAACGTAATATAACTTTTAAAAGTCTATTGATCTTAATCTGTATTTATTAAAGATTAGTTTTAAGATTAGTGAATTAGTTTTCGTGTAAAGCCCACACTCACAGAGTCGGTCGAACGTACGAGTTACCTTGTTGGCGAGTGTTGCACTATTTTAATTTACCAAATACTTTTTGTTTGTAAGTCGTCTAAATTGTTTGACGTTGGTGCTTTAAAGCTATGATAATATATAATATAATGGCAGATCTGTGAGGCATTGAAGATATTAATTAAAATGAAAGATACGCACCACTACCATCGACTTAAAACTAAATACAATATGGACGCCATTTTAATAATATGTGGTAACAAGGAATTGTAAATATTTTGTTAATAATCATCGTCAGTCCAGAGCAATAAATTATTGAAATAAATCACGTTCTGTACCCTCGGTGACTTTAAAACATAATGGACATACAATTTCATTTGTTTTAATAAAAAGTAATTAGAAACGCACATGTTGCATACGTGGATTAACAGCTACAGTTCGGCCGCTCAGGGAATGCGTTACTGACATCTGTCTATTCGTCGTTACCTATGTACTTTTATTATCAATAAAAGTACTAACGCTTTGTTTTTTATATGAATTATATTTCAAACACAATGTAGATAGAATCACTGCTTCATTATTATTATTACATTAAGGTTGCAGATAGTGAGCCAGTTCAAAGATACGTGTTCTCGATCAGGTCTGTCAGAAACGCAAACTGATCGGCCGGACTCAATCAATTTGAATATTCTGATTGTCTATATCGTCGTTGCTTCCACAGGACCGACAGATATTAAATCTCTAACATAAAAGGTTTTGTAATCGACTTGTTGGCAATTCATAAATATCTTTCAGGTTTATTTAGTCATAATTAAGATCATTGTATTTTCTTTATTTATATAACTATTTGGTGCGATTCAGTCTACAAGTTTTGTACCAAACTGTCCATATTTAGTCTGTTATTGTGTGTGTTTGTCTGTAGTTAAATATTCTCATGTATAGATTAAGTTTATACTGTCTCATCCACTTATTAAATAAATTATTATCGGTCTTCATGCCCAATCTCTTTGGGCATACGAATGACTAAGAGATAACAAATACCTACTGTTTTAGGAAAAATAAGCAGCGATTTTAAACTATCCGACGTTACTTTTCATGGTTCTTCAGATATTTTATATTAAATGTTCCTCTATGTATAAAAAATATATCCATAAAAAGTTTTAATCGCGTTCCGATGTTCTAAATGTGTCAACCCTATATTTCACCTGTCGTATATTTTATAAAGATATCGTCTTTTAATATAAAATCGCTGCTTCTCTAGAGTTTTTTTACCTATTTACACTCCACTAACATGCCAATTAAATATTTAGTGAAAAATGTTAATAATTTTGTCATTTTATTGTTAAAAAGACAAAGTTGTGTTCAACTACATACATAAATAGTTATTTATACATTGTAAAGCAATAATCTGTTTGAAAACACGAATGTGGAAAGATTTTCTCTTGTTTTATTTCCTTTCTCCCGCCGTTATTTCTTTTATGTGCTCCGTATCACGTTATCGACCTACGTAACCAGATATATATTGGTGCTAGATTATAAAACCTTGTACTTTAAGTCAAAAGATATGCTCATTACGTCACGTAAGAAAATAAATAAAGTTTATATAACGTACCGTTACGTGGTATTCAAATAGAAATGAGAAGTTAAAAAAATATAACTACAAATTAAACATTTAAAACACAACACAAACACAAAGAAATTTGATTTTGGATGACCTTTCCAGGTTAGCGAGTCTTTTTCTGCTAAATAAAAGTTTTAAAAGTTACTTGATAATTTAATAGAAATTGCTGTTAAAGCTTTGTAATATAAATTACATTCTGTAAAAAATAAGTTGTCTTTTTGTAAGTTGGTTATAGTTGATCCAGTGTGTCTGATCTAGGCTCGGTTCAAATTACTCTTAAGGTCGTGTTAAGTAAATAAATTAAAATAATAACTATATGTCCTTGTGTTCTCCGTACTCACCTCCTGAGGAATATGAGCGACATGATTAGCGAGGTGGACACAATATGTCGACAGCAAGGCCATGCACAGAGATTTAGGGTAGAGTAAGCAAAATATGTTCGAAATAAAAAACAATTTTCATCATAATTTCCTCCTCTCAAACATTGATAATAATGAGATCTATGACTTTCGCGAGTATTCATTTAAATGAATCTATTATTTTTAACGGGCAGACAAGATGTGTTGCGTGATCACGGTTGCTGCAAAGTAATCGAAACATCAGGAGTATCTAGTTTTTAACATAATAAAATACGCCAAGTAATCCGAAAATATTAGTTTCATTTAAACGTTGGTAATATTCGCGCATAAAATTGCACATTCCGATCAGAACCAACATCTATATATTTTATGAATCTTTCAACTACCCCTGAGCTACGAAAGTACCTTAGAACGATTACGATCTGTTCATCACCCCTTTATGAAAATAATTTAAATCGGATTATTCAGGGGAGATCAAGACATTCTTATTATTATTATTATCTGAAAACAACAAACAAGGAAAACAAAATATTTTATTTGTGTACATAACATGCTAGCTAATTAACTATCATAATACTTTTAATTAAAACGAATAACATTACCTTTTCTTTAGTTAAATCTAAGCTGGTGCCACATCTTCCCTTTGTAATTTTTTTAATTGTATCATCACACAACAATAAACGACAACGACAAATTCAAAATTCAAATGACATATGAAAATGTACTCGTAATTAACTTCGTTAAGCACACATCACCAGAACAGAGCTCAGAACTATAATTTTCCATAATTCGTTAATAAATTCACTCTTTTGCTAATTAACTTATTCACCTTTGCTTAGAAAGACAAATGACTATTCAATAATAACAAAATGGCGAAAATATATGAAGAGTTTACCGACCAATCAGAGAGTCCCGTTTAATTTGACCATTAACGGACTTTCTACGAGATTATAAACGATAAGAAGGAAAGTGCCTCTCGAGTCTCGAATATAACCCATGCATAGGTTTTGCACAGACACATGGAAACATTTTCTGCATACAACATGAGATTTGTAGATCGTCTTGAAATTCTTAGATTGATATTCTAGACTGAGAGTAGTTGTGCCTACCGCCGTTCTGGCTGCATAGCGTCGCTAGACGTTAGCAGCGGCCGATCGACAATGTTAGTTTTTACGTTAATAGATGGCACTTTTAACAATTTAATGAGATCTAAGACTTTCGCGAGTTTTATTCATTTAAATGAAACTAATATATTTCGGATATACTACGACGATTTTATTGATTTTAAACTACATAATCCCGACGTTTCGGTTACTTTTCAGCACCACCAGTGATCACGGGCAGAAGAGATGCGAGATGTTTTATCAATTTTACCGAATCGTAAATCGAATGTCATTTTAAATGTCTGTTAACATTTGTTTTTCCTAACGTATGATTAAAAGTATTTAAGTAAGAATTAAACAATATAGGTTTAATTGTTTTCTGGGTAGGGTATGCAGAGCTTCTTTGCATCTATGGTGTGCACGCCACTGGTCAAGAGAACTCACCTGTCATGATTCAATTGGCCGGACCAGCTTGTTTTAACACACAAGATATAAATATCCTGAGATGTAAGTTTTTTTAAGACAAAAAGGTGACAAGAACAATAATATGGGACATATTATATAATATAGAAATATAAAATTCAGAGACGTCAATTATTGTAAATACCTAAAGTAATGGTATTTGTAAAATACAAAATATTTCGATCTTTTAATTCATTTTTCTATTTCCAATTCATAAATCCAATATTATCTCATTTATAAAGTCGCTTATCAGATTGAACATTAAAAGCAGTGTATTTTGCATAAATACTTAAATTCCAAACAATATACGAGACTATTTTACGTAGTCATTTGTCATATCTTTAGTGAAGCTAAGATTTGATATTTTTTAACATGGACTAATAGTTTATTTTTATTAACCCTGAATGTTTCACACGAATTACGAAGATTCGGACATAGTTATCCGGAGACTTATTTCCAATTATATATCTCGTGTGCGTCACATCATTGAAGTCGGTAGCGTGGAAAATGATTATATTGGTATTAAGATAATTTATTACAAATATAAACTGCTATCCAAAAATATAACCTTCCGTAATCATCAAATGGCAAATTCAATATATATTAACGGCGACACTATTTAAATTTTGAGTCTGTTTTGGTCCGTCAAATAATATTTATCTCTTCCTGTGTCTATGTTCCGACCTGGCTCCGCTCGGCTTCGACGACTTCTCCTTGTACCTGGGCTCCTCTGAAAAAATAAATTTAACATATGTTATAAAATATGTTAGTCTTAGACGGAATTGATTTAAAGTGTTATGAGAGTCCGCTGTAAAGGACACTGAATGTTTTCTTTTACTTTTTAATTTAGAGCTTATCACGTGGCATCCAAAGTGTCTCCGTAACTTCAACCATATCACAAAATCGTATGTTCGCATAAAACGTGTTCATGACACTGATTATACACTGACATTCGAGATTAAAAGACTAAAATCATAATTCAATATTGTCGTCCGTAAAATTTTTATAAAAATGAAAAAAATGTGAAAATTATGTGAGAGAGTTATATACATAATTGAAATTACGTTTATTATATTTACCTCTATCCTTATGGCGATGTCTTCGTTCTCTATCGGGTGAGTGTGAGAGGTCCCGGGGTGGGGGTCCCTCGGGCGCCCACCACCACGCGGGTGGGGCGGACGCCCGGGGGCGGAGGGGGGAGCCGCCATACGGTGGGATCGGAGGCATCTGGGGGTTACGGGATACCGAAATTATATAGAACAATTTAAACTATTTACCACTTCCAAAATACGTATTTTTTTTTTAATACAAGTTCTATAACTTCAATACTGTATAAAATTAAAAAAAGCATGTCTCCAAATATTATTATATCCCCATATTCGTGATGAATTCATCGTTTTAAATGGCAGGCATGCTTTAACCCGTATATCGTAACGGAATGTTTTCCCTATCTATCTACTGACCGGAGGGTAGTCGTGCGGCAGGCGGTAGTGCGTGTGTGAGTGCGGTGGAGCACGCGGGCCGGCGGGGGAGACGGCGGGCCCCGGGGGCGGGGGAGGGGGGTCGCCGTCCGCTGACATGTGCTGGGGGATCTCAGAGGCGAGCTGAGATACATAACATTAGATTAATGTAAAACATTATATTAATATAGAATTTATCCTTGCCTCTTCGTTATATCAGACTGTGTTCTGTTGTATAATATGTGAATATAAAGCTTCAGTGTACCTTCTGTTTGAGGTTGTTAAAGTCGTTGCTCATGTCTCTGTACCGCTGCAGACACTCCTGCCACATGGTCGCCATCTCAGACATTTCGGATCGCTGTTTGTTTATCTCCTCCTGTAATATTATAGAAAATTATACATAGGAATATTGTAACAAAGGAAATTGTATTTTGTTAATTGCTTGTACCATAACAGAGAGTAACAAAAAACATAGTCTCAATATAAGTTTCAATAGATAAAGTCATCGTACCATGAGCCTGGCGTCTGTGTCTCCCACGTCCCTGGCGACCGTCTCGTATCTCCTCATACACTCTCTCCATAGACGCAATTGCGCAGCCGCAGACTCCTGGAACACGTCACAGGAAGAGTTAAACAATATTTCAGTAATGATCGTAGTAACATGGACCAAGATCGTCACTCACGTTAACAGCCTTATCTCTGCCCTGTGTCTGAGATATACTTTTGAAGCAGCGCATCAGATCCTTCCAGAGTTTCATCATCTTGTCCATAGCCTCTCTCTGTTCTGTTATTTCCTGCTAAAAGAAACATATAATTTCCTTAACTCGCTCATACCTCCCAACTGCTACTGGTATCAACACTTACTTTAACAACTCTCAAATAATTGCTCTTTCCGCTTATAGTGCTGGTCTCTCCGTCGGCCACGCTGAGACCCGAGTCTCTCTCTCTTTCTGAGAATCTCTCCCTGTAGTCCTCGTCCTTGGACACCACTGAGCTTCTCTCATAGCGGTCCGAGTTCCTCCTGAGCCGTTCCTTCCCCTGTGTGCTGCTGTAATTCCTCTCCCTAACTCTGTCGTCGTAATATTTATCTCTGTAATTCCTTTCCTCGTGTTTCCTATCTCTATACTCCCTGATGTCATACATTTTGTCTTTAATTCCATCACTCCTAGCACTCCTCCGACAACACCTCTCGTCATCGTTATGACTCTCTCTATGAACATCGAAACTCCTGCTCGTTTTCGCTTCACAGAGTCGCCTCCTGTCCTCACACTTTTTGTAATCTCTGTCATCCCTCCTCTCTCTCCCCTCACCGTTAGGTCTATAGTAAGTATCGAGATAGCTTCTCGTAGGAGTGCTTTCCAACGGGTAAGCTCTATATCTATCTTCGTCACGGTTCTTGTCTGCAACGATCAGTTTGCTCGCGTATCTCGGGTGTAGCTTGTTGTATGGAGGACAACAGACGCAATTCTCTTTCCTGTTGTCTACAGGTGGTGAAACATTATCATGACTCCGAACTCTATTGCGAAAATATTCACTGCTCCGTGCTCTCGTCGGGGATTGTTCTCTGGATTGCTCGCGACTGTGAAGTCTGACGGGTTTGTGGTCGACATCGTAGGAATCCTTTCGGAATACCTCACATTGCAGGGATTTATGACTTTGGGAACGTCCCTAAAATATAATCAAATGAACAGAAAATTTTACAACTGACAGGGGAGGGTAGGTTAGATTACAATCTGTAACTTACAACCGGGCTGACGTTTGCGTAATGTCCCGTTTTCTCAGTCATTTGAGCGCACAATTTGGCAAATGTTTCAAACAAAGCTAAATGATCCACCGGTGGAGTTTCCTCTTTGGCAGTTCTACAAGTAGACATATCAAGTGAGTAACCGGTTATAAGGAGCGTCAAGTGTTGTGGTCAATGAGTACTTGTCTCGATGTCTACAGTCGTCGCGATGTTTCTTGTGGTGGTGACGGCGCTCCTTGGCGTCGGACACGTCTCGCTCGCGACTCCGCCGATGCTCGTGGTGGTGATCGTGGCGGTGTCTGGTATTCAATGTCACCATGTTAATCTTCTCAAATTTTTTGGCAGATTCATGCAAAGAACGCTACAATAATTTTTTTTAAACTCTTGAACTTACTTTTTCTTGTCCCTTTTTATAGCTTCTTCCAAGAATGCGTAAACAAAGGAGTCTTGATCCTGGGGTATAGCTTCGATCGCGTCTTCGCCATCCTACAGACATTTCAATGAAACATAATTTAATAAAATGTACGTCGGATATCGCGTTAATATGATCGAGGAGTTACCATTCGAGGTGACGTAGACCTTGGTGTCGAAACCAGTCCCGCCTTCAAGGCCAGGGATACACCTTCCCGACTAAAATGTATCAAATATTAGTATAGGAAATTGGTATGCATATATCATATGTCGTAAAACATACGCTAAACGTCGATGCCGGCGAGGAGACCTGGATGGTCGATGACCTTCCCCCGGCGATCGCGACTCAGGACTGCTGTCCCTATCTCTGAATGTTTTCGTCATCATATAACAAGTTTACTTCCAAGGGCCGGATATATTAAATAAAAGAGTAATCAACCTCTTAGAAATATCCCCCTCTTGTTCGCCGTCGGTGTTCTGTGACTGCATAACGTCCTGTTGACTTTGCTTGGCCGATGCAGCGCGGCGACCGTTGCCTTGACCGCCCTATAAATTTCCTCGCTTTAACTATTCTTCTATATCAATCTTCTCTCCACCTCACCAATACTTACGCCGGTGGATTCGTCTGTGGCCAGTGAATTGTTGTCATCTTGTTTCCTCCGAGTTCGTTTACGTTTGGACGCGTCGAAAACTTTAAATAATTTTTTACTATCGCTCTGTTGACACTCCATCTTATAGTTTCAAACGGATCACTATACATCTGATCTAACTAGACTATATGCATTACTGGTCACTCTTAAATATTTAAAATCTCAGGAAAGTTATACAAATTATCGGAATTTTAACTAGAATTCAACCCAAAAAAAAATGCACTGATAGAAGTGATTGACACTCCTTGTAATTTAATTGAAATAAGAATTAGGGATTGTCACTATGAGTTCACAGGTGTTGTGTGCCAGGTACATTATTACATGACATCTGAAAAAATATTTGTCGCACGAAAATGTACAAGCTTGGTGAGATGAATTTGTCAAGTGAAGAGTGATAGAACATTATGATAATGTTTGTTGTAATGCATATAGATTAGTAAAGTTGTATCGAGTTTTAAATTTTTATTATCATATGAAGAGAAATGTACTCATATCAGTTTTATTTAATTCGATTTTATTGTAATTTATGGACATCAAAGTATTTTTTTTTTTTATAGTAACTGTCGTTGGGTAAGACATTAAGAGGAACATTCGTTCTATGGATCAACTAAAAAGTTAGGTTATGTAGAAAACAAAAAATATTTAAAACGTCAACGTCATGATTTTATTTAATCTGTGAGTACTTTAAAGAACTATTTCATATATTCTTCATTGATGTCGATCGTGTGAATCTCGAATGAGATTTTTTGTTAATATTCATCGGTAATTTGGAATACAGGTGTGTGGATATTAAAAAATGCCAATTAGAAAAAAAAAATAATGAAATCAGATTCAATTTCAATATATTATAGATTATTGTAATAATTCACATTAAACTTAATTAAAACTTATAGCCCACATAAGCTCCTCACTCATCACTACTATCTCTTATAGACAAGGTGCTAAGGTACTCGGTATAAAATCTCCATCATAAAACCAATAAACAGATTCAAGTCCCATTTTATTATAAAAATCAAAATTACGAGTTATAATACATCTGTTTCTCAATCGAACAATAGACATCGATCATAGCACATCGACATTCCCGTAAATAAATCATCGTGGACATAAATAACAAAAATCAGATTGTACAAGCTACGAGGCGGGCGGGGCGGGCGGGGCTCTGGCGCGCCGTATGCTATATGTACACGTACCCAGCGGTAGTCAGTCTGGCCTCGCCCCCGCCCCCGCCCCGCCTCAGTCCGCCTGGCCGGCCGCCTGGCTGCAGTGGAACAACACGTCGGCCAGCTCGTGCGCCACCTTCTGGTCGAGGATCTGGCTCATGACAAGCGACAGCAGGCGGCGCTCGTGGCGGCGGATCAGCGGCCTGTTCTCGGGGTGCTCCGCCAGCCGCAGCAGCGTGGCCGCGGCGCGCCGCAGCATGTCTAGTGAGGTGCCCATCGCATCCGGGTTGTCTCGCAGGGCCGCCACCCCGTGCTGGTTGGCGACGCCCAGCGCGGTTTGCTCCGCGCGCTCGATGAACGCCACCAGCTGCGCCACGGCCGGCGCGTGCATGGCAACCTCCCGCGCCGCCGCGCCTCCGGCCCCTGCCAGGTAGTGCAGCAGGTTGACGGCGAACTCTCGCACCACGGGCCGTTCCGGCCGACACAGGTCTCGCGCCAGTCCCGCACACAGAGCCGCCATGCGACCGCGCGGCGGCGTCGCCAGCACCAAGTCCACGTTGGCGTCCGTCACGCACAGCTTGCACAGCGCCTCCAGAGCGAGGCGGCGCGGAGACAGCGGAGAGCCGGGCGCGGCGGCGGGCGGGGCGTCTCCCGCCACGGCAGCCGGACACACACTCCAGTGCAGCAGGCCGTCCAGCAGCGGCCGCGCCACGGCCTCCGGCTGGCCGCCGAGCTCCACGCTGCCCGCGATGTTCGCGCAGCAGACGAGCGCGTCCTCCCGCAGCTGGGCCAGCGTGTCCCACCACCACTCCCCTTCTCCCCGAAGACTCGAACAGCAAGAGTCCACGTCGACTTCGTCTCTCGCCGCTCGCTCGTAAGCCCTCGCTCTCGCGGCTCTGGGCGCGTGCTCGTGGTGAAGCAGCAACAGTTTCCCGGCGAGGGCGAGGAACGCCCCGGACCTGGAGAACTCCGCCTCGTTTCCTGGCACGAACGTGAGTCCACGTAATATATTGGATAACGCGATACATCGTCTCGCGAGGGCGTCCCGGGATTCGTTCACTAAGTTTAGGCTGGGTTCGTCGCGCGTGTAACACTCGTCCTCGTAGTCCTCTAGGCGGCGTCGTTTAAGCACGCCGGCGGGGTCCCTTACTTGCAGCGCCGGTCGCCTCTCGGGTTCCAGTTCCATGGGCTCCGCTTCGAGGTTGTCGGCGTCGGCGGGTGGCGGCGTGACCGCGGGCGAACACTCCGGTGAAGAGGTAGCCGCGGGCGGACACCGTGGAGAGGACGGCGGCGGGGCTTGGGCGGGGGCGGGCGGCGAGGGCGGCCGCTCGCCGGGCAACACGCGCACGAACGGAAGGTGTACGAACTCTCCACGGAAGCAGGGCATAACGTGAGCGCCAGCCGACTCGCCGCCGAGCTGCCAGGGCTCCGTCACGTCGTCCACGTCGCGGTCCGGTTCGGGGTCCTCGGGCGCAAACAGCTCCTCGTCGGCGCGGTCGGCCTTCGCCACCATCGTGACGGGCATCCGGCGCCGCGACTGTAGTGTGTAGTTTTCGCAGGAAAGCACCCGCAGCCGGTCGGTGGGATCGGGCGGGTCCGCCCTCCGCCGCGCTCTCGTCACGGGCTCGGGGCTGGCGGGCGGGGCGTACCAGGGTTCGCTTTCGGTAGCGGGAGCGTCGAACACGTCTCCGAGACTTTTCTGGAAGTGCTCGAGCAGGAGGTCGAGTAGGCCGGGCATGTGCTGGAGGCCGAAGTATCCTATGCAATTGTCGTCGAAGAGTAGTATGTTGAGTATGTCGAGAGCCCAGCAGGTCTCGGCCAGCAGACCGGACTTGAGCGCCATCATGATCCTCCAGGCGTCGACGGGTGCCACGTCGGCCTTGGTCAGTCGGCGACGCTTCTCCGCGGCGGGGACGGTCGCCTCTATACACTCGGCGGGGAAGGTTAATTCCCTCTTTAATTGACCTACGCCCGCTGCACCCTGTAACACAGACGACATCCATAAGTTATTCGTGTATCTAGTTCATTGACGTACATTCGAGCACTTGACATTATACAACTGAACTTCCCAATGTAAACATTCTAACACAGAGAACATGCAAAGCTTGTAAGTAAAGCTGAAGATGGTTGAATTTGTTATTGGTGACTTGATCAAGGTAAAAATGTTAGTTTTGGTTGTTTTGTGATCTGAAGATGAATCATTAATGGTCAATATCTGTAACATGTTATGATATACACAATAACGCCCTAAGCTTGTATTGGATGAGGGACGACAATGACTGTATTGTGGATCATGAAAGCTGTGATTGAAATCCTAACAGGTTTAATTTATAAAGCCTCCGAGCTTTTTATAATTATCTCGATGTTTTAGTAAGATTTACTTGAGTATTTTCTTGACTTTAGAGTTAGAAGTTCTACAAATGTATCCGAGTGTTATCGAGGTCTCCATAGACATTAAAGTTATTCAAGTTAAAATTTTTCGTACAAACGCTTAACTATCAATTCCCAAATCTGTAAAGGACATGTAGCTTTAGTGTAACGAAACTTTCTAAAATGGTAACGAACTAAGAGGCCTCACAACACGAGTGAAATGATCTAATCGTGTGTGACGTGTGTGTGTGTGTGCAGGTGAGTGGGACGTGTGTGTGTGTGTGACTCACGGGTGAAGACGCGGCGGGCGGTAGTTCCTGCGGCGGTCGCGGGGCGCCCCACGCCACGCCGCCCGGCGTCTACAACACCCACACGTTAACTACCCCGCGACACATTTCAATGCTCTCAACCGTTTACTTAAATTATTATTACATCAGCTCATGCACTCGACTGGCGTGTACGGTTTCTGCTTCACGGATTAGGGATTTTTGATTGTGAATCGACGTGATAACAGTTAATTGCTATGGAATGATTGCGATGGTTACTGTTACAAGAATGCAACGAACGGCACGACTGAAACGTTCATCTCGAAAAGAATCTGATTCTATATTCTGTAAGTCAAACTGAGGTTCGCATTTCAATTCGTGGCCGTTCATATCGTGCAGGGTTAAAAGACATCTGTAATGGGAGCGTATCGATGTGGCCGGTGGAGGTACTCACCGGCGGGTGGTAAGGTTGATGTGGCTGGTGCGGCTGGTGGTGAGGCCAGGCCGGCTGGTGTGGGTGGTGAGGCGCGTGTGGTAGGGGGGCGGGAGGGCGCCAGGCAGGCGCGGGGCCGCCACGGGGGAAGCCGCCCGCCCAGCCGCCACCTGCGAACCGCGCCGCTCCCGCTGGGCCGCCCGGGCCTCCGGGACCCGCGTACCCCTCTTGCTTGGCGAAGTCCGGGTGCCGCCGGGGGGCTCCGGCCGGTCCACCTGCGCTGGCTCCGCCACCCTGTCGGTTGTACAAGTCTCGTTTTATGCTTTGGAATTTCACGTTAATACATGTGATGAAGCGAAGGTCCTCTAGTACGACTTAACATTTAACAGGATACAAGTTTTAAGAACAATCGTGTGTTTAGAGTTAAGTAAACATAGTCTTTCACTAACAGAACCTTCGCGATCACATCAGTTAGAATTATTAGATGTAATGACAAAGAAAGCAAAAGATATAATTAAAGTCGGTACACTGTGTAGTGAGACCGTACTCCGACTTGTCACGCGGTAGTATCTTTTGCTTCCTCGTTAGTAAGTAACAGTAGCCGTGAGCCCAGGATGTTCCTTAATATTAATATGATGATTATATCGATGGCCGGCCGACCAGACCTCAACGTCACACGATTGAGATCCGTTCTCTGTTCCGCTATGTACAAAGCTACGTAGTCGCTGCTCCTCGCAGCTAAGCTCATGACGTCTGTGAATGCATGCAAATGAGATCGTGACGTTACAACTATCACTGGAAGCCACCACCACACACTCTAAACCTTAACTTCCATGTTCTGTTTTATAGAATTTGTTAAATTTTGATATTCGACTCGCCTCCGAATAATACGAACCGATGTTTCGGAAAGCCAATTAATCAATCACACCGCAAGCCAAAATTTAGTACAAAACTGAAGAGAATTAACTGTGACAGCTTGAAATTTCGTTAAGCCAGTGGTATTACTTGTAAAAAAATCATAATTAAATGAAGCCAAAACCACGGATGAAGTCGACCCTCGCACCCTCTCAACTGTAATATTCGTAATGTGTAAGTATTTAATATCACATCGGACAACATACGAGACATAACTGGGTGTACCGCCGGCAGACTCACTACGATATATATTTGTATCATTATAGTATTCGATATGTTTTAGTCTTACAGTTTGTTACATGTCTGTGGGGTGTTCGTGTGACACAGAAATAAAACGAAGTTCAGGATCGTTAACTATACGGATGTTTAAAATAAATTAAGTTACTGAGATCAATAAATTTCTTATGAAGTGTTACAAGTGAGAGACAAAAGTGACAATTAAATATCTAAGTGCATCTAGAGGGAGGATGGCGGGGTGGGGGGGATTGTTCGGTGCGCCCAATCATGACCCGCGCGTGTGTGTGACTGTTCGTGTGTGTGTGTGTGTGGAGGGTCGGTGCAATGGACCGGTCGCCAATATGGGAAGCGGTGTTGAGTGCGTGGTACAAACGTCCGTACGTAGGCGCTCCGCGGGGACGGCAGCGGCGCCACGAGCTGACGAGCGAGCTGCGAGCTCAGCAGACCCGCGCCCGACGACAGCTGGTAGGAGGCACACGGACGGTACGACACCACACGACACGACACGACACGACCCGACACGCGGCCCGGTGTCGGGGACGCGGCGTGCCGTGTGTGTCTTACAATTTAGTATAGACTGAATACAATCATTTTACTAATAAATTATACTCATAAGCCAATCGATTAAATATTACAGTGTTATCCACAGATATTATATTCATATATTTTAAATGTACCTCGGAACTTTGATTCGTTTATCGTAATACAACGAAAATCGTCATTAGATCAAGAAAAGTGGTTCAGATACAACAGCGCGAGACTGAGCGGTCACAGGAGGAGCTTGGTCCGCTCCCATGCTCTTCATGCACAACTAATCGACATCACGACCATACAGCGGACACTTACACTAATGAAAGATAATAATCATTATAACGATTCACACTAGGGTAGTACTCACGTCGTGCTGCTGCTGCGGCGAGTGCGGCGGGTGTGGAGGGTGCGGGGGGTGCGGCGGGTGCGGCGGGTGAGGGTGCGCGTGAGGGTGAGGCGCGCGGTAGTAGTCCGGGTAGGGCTGCGCCGGCTGAGCCGGTGCGGGCTGCGCGGGCGCGGGCTGTGAGGGCGGAGCTCCGGCCGCGGGCGCCCCCGCACGATAGCCGCCATACCCGTAGCGGTATTCCCCGCTACCGCCGTAACCCCTGGAATAATATCAAGGTTACGAACACTGTGACAGCGATTTAAACATTAAGGAACTCATTAATTATATGAAAATATAAATGGGCCGGGGCAGGTTGTTAGTTTAGAAATGAACGTGTTGTATCAACTTTTTATCCTCGCACATTTCACTGCTAGCAATATGAGCTAGCTAACTTCGTATAGTGAACTATCATTTACCTGTCTCCTTCCGGACCGTAGGGCGGATACACCGGCCTGTTGGTGGGGTAGGGCGAGCCGTACTCGTACCCGTAACCTTGTTGGTAACCTGAAGACAGGCGGAAGATGTGATCAGAACATGAAACGTTAACTGGCGTTGTTAGTGAGAGACATGCATATACACTACATACTATTAATATAATAGGAACATACAGTAACCAGCATCGCATGAGAAGTTATCGAACTGGGCAAACAATGTACACTATGTCTACTGCAGTGTTATATAAAGAACTAATACACATCTATAATAGTAGTTGGGAAATTTAATGTGAGGTTTGATAAGCGAAATTGCGGGCTAACCAAAATATACAAGCTGGATTAGTTAATACAATATGCACGTTAATAAGAAGCAGCTGGAGGTGACATGGTGGGAGATACGAAATTTACTTAGTGACTTTATGATTTATGTATTTCACATTAGATTACAGTCACATACCGCCCGCGGCCGTTAGTAATGACTCAGACAAATATACAAGAGAACACACGGGTAAGTAAATTTCGCATATCAAATAAAAGCTTCACCACTGAGTCACAGAATTAACGCCACAATCTTAAGGGAAGCTTTTATTTCTGAGGATTTATTGATATATTTCATTAGGAATGTCCAGGGTATAGGATTGAATACATCGAGTTGGGTACAAGTTAACATCGTGGGGGGGTTAGTAGATAAAGGATGGGGGCTTGGAGGTTGGGGGTGTAGGTTCTCAACGGAATGTTAAAATGCCGCCAGAGCGTCACGGTAGAATGCGCAAGCGACCCCGTGGCGCTCCGCTGAGGCTGTGAGGATCATCGTTGGGGGTTTGTGGAGTGCAATCGTATCGCGGTACCTGGGGGTCGCCTGGGCCCCGGCGGCTCGTCGAATGGGTTGGAGGCGGCGAGGTTGTCGCCGCCCGGCCCGCCGCCTACAACCACACAACCCGTTACGTGCATATAAACAACTCTACTGACTGTCACACAGACCGACATGTGCATGTACAAGTGCGCGGGGCGGTGGTAGTCAACAGAATTGTTTATTTATTATAAATACCTAGTAGGAACATTTGCCACAAAAAGTTTATACGAGTCAACATAAACACACGGCTGTTATCGTAGCTGTTTAAAGTGAACGATCATTGTCTACTTTTCATGGCGATGTTTAATCTCAGGATCGACCTAAAGTGCTATTAAAGGAGTTAGTGACAAGCCAAGTGAAGCCAAAAGATTTGTTAGCCATCGTCATCAAAACAAAAGGCCCCCGGGATATTGGTTAATTTAGTATCAAGGGCGCGGTCCTAAGGAGACGGACGCTCACAGATCACGAGATGGAGACTTTGGTTTTGACTTCGATATGGGTTAGCCGACGAGTTCGTATCTTTAGGAATAGTATCGGACTGCACAAATAAGAAAAAAAAGCACAGCCGATGTCACGTTGGTCACACGGAAGCCATCTAAGTCTATATCTATTCAGCTCATGTACAGCTTCGATCGTCTTCGTCGGTGATACTAGGGTCTAATGCTAGGTCAGTCTCTATTTCCATTCAAGTATGTACAGCACGCGCGGGGGGTGCGGGTGTTGGGGGTGGAGGGTGCGTAAGGAGTGTGTGTGTGTACCCTGCGGTTGGCTCGGCTGCGGGGGGTAGGGTGCGTAGTGTGCGGGGTGCGCGCCGTGTGACGGATAGCCGTCCGCCGCGCCGCCCGGGAACTGCTCCTGGGAGTTTGACGACCCTGAGGACGAACACACAAATATGATCAATATACACATTTCTTATGCTCCTGGACTTGCCCGTGAATAGACACATACAATATTAAAGTGTCCACGGATCGATAACACAAACTAAGAAGTGACACAGAGCAATTGACATAATCATAGCCGAGTTAGTCTACAGTCTCACACTTGTCGTCCCGTACCTGCGCTGGAGGTGCTGTTGGCCTTCCCGCTCTTCTTCTTCGTGGACGCCTCCACCTGGCTGATGATGGGCTGGGGGTCGATGCCGCCGCGGTCGAAGTGACACTCGTACGCCAACAGGTTCTTCGTGTAATGCTTCCTCAGGGTGTAAGCGGCCGACGACGACGCGCCGATGCCGAGTAAACCGGCTATGTCTTTCCACGTTTTATTTTTAGTGACCTGTCAGAGAAATCTTGCTTGGTATAAAATGTATAAATACAAATTGGGTCATAAATAAAGGTTCGTGGGGACCTAATTATTTTTTATTACATATGAATCATTATCAAAGAGGCGTTCAGTTCACTTCATGTCATTAGATAACACCTATAACGATCTCTGTTAGGGACGATTGTAGAGATACAAACTATAGTTATATCGTCTCGGCAGATAACATTCCGAGTTATTTACGATGTAACCTTACCATGCTGTATATAATAACAATGTTATGAGAATACTCTAAACTTCCAGTATGTAAGTGTAGTCGGTAATTCCAACATCAAGTTTTATGTGTCGTAAGCGGTTCGTGTATTCATAATGAACGCGGACTGAAAATTTGTACAACATGTTGTGAAGTGAAGTTAACAGAGAATGACGTTAAGTGTTTAATATTAAACATCCCATTCATGTGTAACGTAGAACGTATGGAAAACAAAAGATATGGATATTCGTCCTGAACACAAGTTACTGCTCCAGCTGGGCGGAGACATCAAATTAGAATGATTTATAATGTTCTGTGAATCGATAAAGTAAATTCTCCGTGAGCGAGTCTATACAGGGTGTTTTGTTTAGGGTTACGTGTGTTAAAAAGAAGGGATTAATATGTAATAGAGTGAGAGTGACCTCGACGAATCCCCCGCGGTCCCGCACCAGCAGGTACAGCCTGTAGAGGTCGAGCGGCTGCTTGCTGATGGTGGGGCAGGCGGCGATGGGCGTGCGCCTCTCGTCCATGAAGGCCAGCAGTCTCTCCACCCAGCCCCTCCTCTCCGGCGCGTCGTCCATCTCGTACAGCTTGCCCAGCGAGTCCGACTTCTGGCGCATACACACACATCATACACCATCATACACCACAGCCCGCCGGGGTTACGAACAACTTCTAAGATACAACTATATAGCTCAGTGGAGACCAGAGGATTTGGTTTCCGGTTACTCCCGTCTAGAATGTGAACTGTCTACGAGATATTGAATCATTCACAGTAATTACACTGCTAGGACAATAGAGAATCGTGTAATTTTAATATCAAAACCTTATCGTTTTGTAAATAAGTTTATTAAAAGTACTACTACATACAAACGTATCAAAAAGCATACTCGGATCGGTATACTTGGAATGAATAGAAATATTGATATTTTGGCAAATTACTGATAAACTATTTTTGTTGAACGGCTGGAAACTTGCTTAAACATTAAGTATAAGTATTTGATACAAAGACAGCTTAAATTTTAATATAGCGGCAGGCACCATCGCAGCAAAAAATTTAGCGCATATACGAACCGAGGGTTCACTGATTCATAATCTTAGACCAGTCAGCATGCTCTACATATTGAAGCGATTGTAAAATAGGAAAAATAATAATGTAACAAGATTCGACTGCGCAGACATCCGGCGGCCGAAACACTTGCAACCAAAAATATATTAAAGGACCAACACCGATAATCTGTAACAAGCACGAGTTCGGGAAGCTCTTAATGAAGCCAAGGAAAATTTAGTCATAGTTTAGCGCAACATTCCAATTAATCTGACTACAGTGTGCATGTGTCTGGAACATGCATCGAGCCACTACTTCACATGCTAAATGAGCTTTAACTTTGATATAAACCTTTGATCTGTAGGACTCCGGCGCTATGTGACTGTTAAATACCTGAAAAATCATGACATAATGCAATGCTTCCCCTTCCTACACAGGTTGTTAGCGAACAAATTATATGTGGGACCGAACACTCGCAACAACCGATGCTTTATAATATATTCTTTCATGTGATACACATTAGTGCATGGGATGTGATCCGCTCGGACGAACTACTGTCACTGACGAAGTCAACACACGGCCAGTGTCTGGACGTACATCGACTCCCGGGATATGCGGTGATGGGAAAAGTATAGAAAAGCTTTTTATAAGTCACATAAGGACCAGTGTGTCGTGACGTGATAGAAATATATAACATTTGTATTTACACAGAAATCACACTCATTAATAATATTAAAAATCCCAAACTTTACAAAAAATACATCTAACTACATTTGTTAAGTGATGCAAAGTCGACACTCATATATAGTCATACATAGTAAAGATCAACGGTCGTGAGCCCCACCACTGGTTCGCGGATAATATGACTATACCCAGTAACAGCCTGCCTCCATCGCTGCAGGCTGCTACTGGAGCACGTGTGTAGTTGTTTGTTACACTTGTAGACAACCTCTTATACAGAGTACTACATTAAATGTTCCTTATGGTGGATGTAATTTAATCTCGAAATCTTTTTATCGTCAATTTATTAACATCACGGTTGTGTCTCTGTGTGTGTGTGCGTGTGTGTGTGCGAGATCTCTCGACTCACGGGACTAGATGGCGGTCTCGGCCATGGCGAGGCGGAGGCGTCGTATTCGTCGTGTACGGACGAGTGCGAGGCCCCGCCGGGCGAGGGCGAGGGCGCCGCACTGCCCGCGCCGTACTCCTTTCGACTCTTGGGTGTACCGCACGTCTCCTCGCCGGAAGCTGGAATAGTACAGATGTATCTTATATAACTAATTGGAAACCAACAGGTATATTATGTTAATTGATCTTTGCCTGAACACTACACTACTACATTCGATGATATGAGACAGTAATATCAAGAAAATGTTAAAATGAAATGTTTACTACTAACTATACGGTGACCTTCAGTAATATTAATATATATTTTTATTTCTAGCATGTTTTTAAACATGAGTTACTACAACTATTTGTATCGAAAGGTTTCTCATTATCATGTACCAGCTGAGGCGTTGCTGAGCGTGCTCTGCTGGCTGCCCTCGTCCAGCGGCGCTCCGTCGGGGCCGGTGGTGACGAGGGCGGTGGCGGGCGCCGCGGGGCCGTTGTCATGGGGCTCCCCGGGGGCGGTTGGCGGCGGCATCGCCTCGCCAGCTCCCGCCGGCGGACCCATGTGACGACCCGCCTGCTGAAAACGATCACATCGCATATATCAAAGGATGTGCATACAGAAAATTTAAAAAATATGTCGTTTTTGTTCTTGTTAATGTTATTATGTTTGATTTAAAAACAAAAACCGAAATGCTAATTAGAGTATAGCGCAATTAATATATGTAAAAAAAAAATCTGATATTTTAGTTCCGGCGATATCTCTGTTTACTTTGAAATTCTCTACTAAATGGCCTTTAGAACATTACAGAAAAATATTCAAAGTAATTTGTATCAACCATAATGCTTTGAGTAACTGATGATAATGATATATTCTTTTAATAATTTTATTAATCGTTACCTTGAGTGGCGGGTAATGTTGTGAGGGATGTGGCGGAGGTGTCGGCCTGTATCCTCCGTAAGGATAGGGGTGGTGGTTGCGCGGGGGGTAGCCGTAGGGCTGCGGCGGGTAGGGCGCCGTCTTGTACGGGCCGTGGTGCGGGTAAGGCTGCGGCAGCATGGCCCCGGGGGGCGGAGCGCCCGAGGGCGGAGGGCCAGCAGCGGGGGCGCCGGTGCCTGCTCGCACGGTCGGCCCGCTGCCGTCCGATAGAGACGACGACGGCCGCGGTGGCATCGGTAGATTCTGGGTACCTGTTATCATAAATATATTTTAGCTTCATACTTTTAATTTTTAAGTTTTCACAGACAAGAAGAATTCTTTGATAATTATGACACGATGACCAAAGAGTAACCTTTTAAAACATTAAAATTTGTTTATGATTTTTTCTATCTGTTATAATATCGCTAAAAACTCGCTGTACGGTCGGATTACTTTGAATATTGCCTTAAATGACAGCTACAAATACATACGTCAGAAGGTAATGAATGACATGATAGTTCTGATTATAACGAAATACATGGAATCGTGTAGTTATAGATATAAAAGCAATAAAATACTTCATTAATAACACCCTAACGTGTTCAAAGTTAAGGCCATTAACAAATTAGTGACCGTTTGAGAACACGGCTATAATGATAAGATCCAATGTTACGATAATCGTCTCACATTAAACAGAATAGCGTTCAAGATAACAAACAATTGTTGGATACTTTTATTGGCTCGTAAAATCCATTCTATGGCAAACAAAAAAAAAAAACAGAAAAAGAAATACATTTCATTCATCTGTAGCTCATACTAAATAAATTAAAGTGCAAGAATTAAATGTGCATACGATAAGGTCGGAGCGTATCAGCTTGGTGTAATCGATCCCAAACCGCTATGTCCCAGTGTATTGCGAACGTAATTTGAATAACACATTTAACGAGGTCTAGTCTAAGCCGAACCGAGCCGAGGCGAGCTCACATCAATCGATGGTGCCGGGAGCACCAGATCACTTTCGTTTTCTGGCGCACGTGGGCCGCATACACGGCCAGCATGCGAATTCAGGCTGCACTTTATTCAATACGTACACAGTACACTTTATACACAGAGAACGCACGCAACACATTGACCGAGGCCGAGATATGAACGTCGCGGTGATTTCCAGCGACGAAAGTGGTATTGCAGCATTTATGTGGGTCGGTTCCAAGCCGTCATGTTTTATATCGACTGTCAATAACAGCTGTCGGACGGTAGGCCGATACTGTTATCGCTCGTAAACAAAGCGTTATCACGTGCGAAGGACTTTAATAACGCCGGTGAGCAATTATCCGGCCATTATGTTGGTTATGATGAGACGGCCGGCAGACGGTGAGGCGCCGGTGAATCACAACAGGCAGATGCCCCTCCCTCATATATGTGATAACTGATTGCCCAACAATAATTGCCACCAACAGACATTTCCATAGATCCCTTAAAGCTACACATATATAGCATCACGATTTGATTTATTTCTCCTGATAAATGATTCAAAGGTTCACAATAACGAATATCAAGCTAGCAAAAACTTACTACCATTTGTTCATATCGATGTATAATCAATCAACAAGCAGTCACTCGTATACCCTGTATATCAAGTCCGTGAGTATGTAGTTCTATCTGACTGTGTGTGCATGTGTGTGTGTCTGTCCGAGTCACAACCAGCTCTGTCAAGGGCAGCAGCAGTCGCTACATCGAGGTTACCTTACTTTCCCGCCTCCACAGTCGGCCGCGACGTGATCGTGGTCACGAACTTAAATACAACTACAGACTAATAATGTACTGGTATATATAGACCTCACAGAACAGGAATTATAATCAAAATAACAAAATTATATACCAAATAAACCTTTGTACAAAGATACCACGGTGCTATATAGGACGTATTTTAATAATGACACTCCGGAAAATATGAGTTTAGAAAGGAATCGATAAATTTAAAAAAATTAAATACATACCTAAAAAGGTATGGATCTCGTTAAAATCAATTTAAATACATATAAAGATAAAAACAACGCTATAAGAGAAATAAAACGATGAATTATTTATATATGTATAATGTATATATCTTTACCGAATTAAAGAATAAATTTAAAGGCAATAAATTTTCATCAAATCTCCGAGTTAAGAAGTTAATTAAAATAATTTAATTTTCTTTTAATTAATAGTACATTTTAATCATCTCACTCCCATAGAGTTTTGTATTGTTAGACAGAGACATAGCAAGTAAATGTTATTTTGAAAGAAGCAAGCAATAAACTCAATAAATATAGATAAATATATATTAACTATTTTATGTATGTATATATATATATTGGGTCGTATCGTGTTGTTGAAAAATAGTGTTCGGTTGTATGTTATAAATGTTTCGTGTTGCGGGCAGTGAGTGCTGTCAGACATTCCATACAAGTGATCGTATAAATGCGCCGCTGGTTATGACGCACCCAACTATTTATTAATTGTGGATATAAAACGATATTTCTTTTATGAATAATACTATACTTATTGCGTAAGTAACTGTAGCAAAGTTAACATTTTAACTATTTAAAGTGAGATCTCTAATACTTTTCGGTGTCCGCGTCTACGAGAACGCGAGATGAAAGTGTGTGTCGGTTTGTCTCGTTATTTATCACTGACATTTTCATTATAATTATATAACCTCGAATATTGAAACAAAAAAATATTTTGATTTAAATATGTAATACTTTTGAAAGTATTATTGACAACTTAATTTATATTTTAAGATAGTGGTAGTGGTAGCTACTCTGTCTATAAAGAACTGGTATGACACAATATTAAGCACATATGTACTCATAAAGCAGCTCTGATAGAGCTTTAAAATATAAATTTTTAAGGCCAATAACCAAAGTATTTCGCTTCACTATAATATAAAACATATTTTCTATAATAGATTGATGAATAGGTGATCACAGTAAACGCACGATCACGTGTACAAAGAGCCCGACGTTGCTCCGATGTAACCATTCCAAGAAGCTCATTAGATACGATACACACGACAAATATATAAATAAGTTATATTTGCCATAATTATGATGAATAAAGCAACCTTTAAAATAAACTAGATTTTAATCAAACGTACTTTTAGTAATAAACTTGAAACAGAATTTTCAAACTGGTTTACTTCAATTATATCAACATTGAGCTATAAATAAATGTATTAAATATACGATAACAAATCGATCTAAAGTTAATCCATTAATATAAATAACGCACAATATGAATAGTTCTAGAGGACAGAAAACCTTTTTGATGTCTTTATAAGATATTTGGTAATTTTAGTTTTCCTGCTTGAACAGGACAAGTTTCTCGTTGCAAAATTTATAGCAACCAAGAACATTTTTTTCTCCATTGAGTCATCGGACGTGTGTTTAGAGAGCCAATCTGGTGACTTTTCTCAAAGGTAATTATTTAATTTCGTTACGTAGCAACAAGGTATTTGGTATTGAATCGAAATTAAATAGACAGAAAAAAAAACTTGCATAATAATTAAGGAAGAAAGTGTATCATGTAAATAAATTTTTGTGATTTGTTATTCTTAATTTTTAACTTTGTTTTCGATAAGTTCACAGTAACCGTGATCACGAACATACGAGATAAATCGCAATAAATAAGCACAGTAACTCGGAAAAGGACAGTTTCGTTTAATTGCAAAATTAATATATAAGATATCATAGGTTATATTATATCATATCATACAATTAATGCATACTGTAAGTACGTTCCAAGCGCGTGATAAACGTCGGTGCCGGTACCCATCATAATGTTTACCTTCCATAGACAATGCGTGTGTACATACTTGATACTGGTGAGTGCTAACAAGAACGTCCCAGTTACAACTCTGAACACATCTACAAGTCCACACTAGAATCGACTCAACTAGCCCTTCATATGAATTGACAGCTAATATTTTTTATATCACCTGAATGTCATTTATGATATAACAATAGTTATACAAATTATGAATATAAAATACATTTTTTCAAACATATTTTTCATGTGAAAGTTACTCAAGCTATTGACCCAATTCCTGAGTACAAAGCGTCCACGACAATCCTCTGTTTTGTCTCCGTATAACTCGTAACATCTATTTCAGGGGTTGTGGGGGCGGTACGTAGTACAATCATTCAATGTTTTCACCCGTCGACTAAACCGAGACAAGTTAAAAGAATATCTCGCACCATTAATAGGGGGTGAGGGGGAGGCGGGGAGGAACGGGGTGAATGGAATGTCGAACCCTCCGGTGACCTTGACTTCATTTATCACTCTCGGAAGCACATAACTGAATACGATTAGGCGACCGGCCAGAGTCGCAACAGGCCCATTAAACGAGAGAACGGATCGAACGTATTGCATACAAATAACAGAGTACTTAACAGTTAAAATGTTACAAGAACATTCTGCTTGTAACGTGTAAAAATCATGACTCACGACTTATAATAACCATCAAACTCGACACAGGCGGAAAAAAACTCCAAAACAGTTCCTAAGGAACGTTTACTTGAGAGCCATCAAAACAAACGCAATGCCGGGATATCACAGCAAAAAGCGTTTTGTTTCCCTTTTTTTATTATTATTCTGTCATTTAAAGCAGTTCGTCGGCCTCGACCAAGGACGCGGAGCACGTGGCGATAGGCATTTGTATGGCGACAAACATACACAGGTGCCCCGTTTTAGATAAAGGGATTGAACTCACTATTATTATTAGGACAAGGTCATTTTATATCACATGGGAATATAAAGATATGCTAGTATTAAAACAAAGTGGAAAGATTATTGACGACTATTAAATGTGTATTTTATTAGTCACAGTCGTTGTATATATGGCTTGTATAAACAAATCTAAAAATATAACATTAATTACATAAACTTGTCTTTCTCATTATATAATATATCAATGTATCTCTGTTAAATGACTCATTCATATTGTATTATTAATTAACATACAAATTATCCGAATAGTAAATTAATTCATTCGACTGGAAAAAATAAAATTAATATATTATTAAGGCATATATTAAAAATAAAAACTTTTAAAAAATCACTTCTACCGCTGGGAGTTAAAAATATAGATTATAAATCGCTATTAAGTTGAGAATTACGACTGTATAAGATTAGTAAGATTAATGTTTCAAAGGGAGACATACATTTTGCTCTGAAGAAACGAATGCCTTTCGATTTTGGCTGATTGTAACCGGACTTATCTTTGTTGATGACATTCCACTGCTCGACCAGAGATACGCGAGTTGGACTCACTGCGAAATGCTTTTAGCACCCATATAAAATACGAAAGACAAACACCAAACGAAAACGCGCTCTATTCCATATACAATAATGTTAAAAATCGCACCAACGATACATGATACTGAATTCGTGTAAAAGAAACCTTATTCATCAAAAATTTAAACTTATTTTCGAAAGTCACGTTGCATGCGGGCTACGAACAATACGCAATTCACCTTCGAACGCGTCGGGTTGCGGTATTGCGGCTTCATTGTGTTAAAATAACGATGGTACCGGGATTGGAAAATGGTACAATGGAACTGATAAACAATCCATTTTTTTTGTATGCGAAAATGCCTGAATATGTATATTATTTTAATCGTATAAAGATGAGTTCTTTTCATAAAATATATTGCTAAACTGAGCTTCTTTATAATTTTCTAATAAGAGACTTCATATATTCAAAGTGTTTATCGAGAGTCGAATAGCCTGAGGAGTCGAAACGGTTGACGTCATGTAGTCATGTATAAACCTCTACCACCGCGACGTCCAAAGAAACTAACGAAGACCTTCCATAATATTACATTGCTCGTTTCCTTTATCGAATGCATAGCTTCCATAGTTGTGAAGCAGCAGTGTATATAATACACTGCGTGCTGAGTGCGGTTAGCAGCGGGTTATAGTATGAAGGTGTATCGCGGTCATATAACCGGTATTCGTCGGAGCAGTCGCCACTCGGCCAGTCCGCAGTGTTCGAGTCGATGTTTTGAGAAAGCAATGTTCTGCAAGCGTTCACGTTATTATAACAAGATCGCTTTTTGAAACTCTCAGCATTCATCAGCACATTAATGTATTTTAATTCGAGTGTTGAAATTATAATGAGTTCATTTAACATGAGGTTGTGTAAAGGGATGTAATAAGAACAAATTCTACCTCCTATAAAGATAATACATTTTTTTTCCTTTACATCGGTAATGTTACCAATGCCAATTCTGTATTTCTCTGCCAATATCAAGAACTGAGATATCCTTATTTAGCAAATTACTGCTTCCACATACAAGTTTTTGTCTTAGAAAATCGAGATTGGTCACGATCACCAGTCTCTCTGTGTTTTCCTAATTTCACTCTTACGTACTTGTATACCGAGTACCTACGAACAACATAGTACTATGTGGTTTTACTTTCATTTACTAATGAAATAACTTGAAGGAAAGGAAATGTTCATTATAAAGTTATAGTATCTAAACGATATTTTCATACGGTCAATTACTTTAATATACAATGTTGTTAGATTACGCAACTATGACATAAATAATTGTATAAAACTCATTTTATTTCATAAGAACACGACAAAACCATAAACATGTTGATCTCGTTACGGTTTTATGAATGAACGACTGATAATGTCATTAATCTAGCTTCTTTATGTTAACAGCTGTCTTAGTGTCCAACACACGTAAAGTGCACTATTAAAGGCCATCCCAGTCAATGACCCCATTGGAGACATTACAACTTTACCCACTGCCCTGTATACATAACACTCGCTATCAATAGGTACTTTAGTAATATTTCTTCTGGTACTTCGCGGCGAATTGACTCGTGCTAAGAACTTGGTCATATTTTTCATTACATACCATATGGGCTACATTTTACGATGTCCACTAATATCAAAACATTGTTAATATATTAAGCTAATCCAAGGAAATTACAATATCTAACCAACATGTCTAGTTATTTATATTTCATTGTCTTTAGTGTGAACAATATTTCGTCGTGTGTATAATATCATCATCCCATCTGTCATCTATATATCTGGTATCATGAGCTTCGTAACGTTCGTGTGTCGTACGTCGTCGTCATCCTATGTGAGGTTCGGTCCTGTCCCGCGTGCCCGTCTACTGTGGGGGTAAGTTTTTCACGAGACCCTATATACCGCGACCACCCCTCATTCGTACATAAGGTGGGCGGGGGTGAGGGGGTGGTTCGCGCCCGCAAAAGGGGCAAAATACGGTGTACTCTGGGCGCCCGCTTTATGTGGGTCAATGTCGGGAAAGCCCGCGTCTGCTAGTGACGAAGTATGCACAATGAATCTGATCAACAATCTCTCCACAAAACTATGGATATGTGGGAATGCATCTACAGACAAAATACAAGCAATGTTCAAATTAACATTACTGTTTTAATTATCTCACGTTGTTTGTTAGAGCTAAGTTATCCACTTCATGGATAGTTTCTAAGAAATGATTGTATCTAATCAACACGCATTGTAAACCTTAATACTGTACAATATATACGGCACTTTTGAGATTCGATGAATATTACCAGTATTCAATGTAGTTCAATATGGTTATATACTAGTCACGTATAACTTAGCATGAGGTTTGTATCCATAGATCTAAAGGACTCACCGACAGCCGGTGACATGGATCGCGATCCACTGGAGCCGGTGGGGCTCGGTGTGGGCCTCAAGTGCGGCGTGGAAGCGCGCCCCGCGCCACCGCTGCCGCCGGAGTCATTGCTGTTCTGACCGGTCAGATCCTGAAACAAGGATACGCGAGGTGAGTTGAGATAAAAACAAGCATGAAACAATCCATTATGTTACATTTACATGTTGAAATGACTATAACAATAATTTAGAAAAATTTGCTTGTCTTATATGAGAATGTTAAAATATATAAACCCAAAAGGCACATTAATCAGCAAGGTAACGATGCCAGCATGTTTGTTTTGACATATTGATAACGTTATCAAATTTGGATTCCAACAAGCGATGTGACACACACAATAAGGAATTGACTAAGTCACTTTGAAAATAGTATTAGAATAACATATGTATAAGAAAAATTATTAAAAATAAAGATCAAGTTGTAAGATGGGCTCGAACTGTAATTTTAATTATTATAATAACCTATTCCATCAGTAAGGAATGCTGAGACTATTATCGTGCATATATCCTAACATTATAAACAAAATAACTTTAAATATTAATAACCTTTAGCGAGCTGAAATTGTCTCAATCAATTTAATGATATCCTACAACAGTTACGCGCAAGAGTCCTTGCCTTTATGTCAATGGTGAATATTATATTTGAATATAAATAATGTATGTATGATATGTGTGAACCTTGACACTGCAACCTCCGAGCAACCGAGCTAAAATAACGCAATTAGACCTCGGTTACATAAGAACAAACGTCTATAATACCATCGTTGCAAAATACTAAGAAATCCTCCGACCGACCATCGAAAAAAACATTAACGATTTCCAGTAAGTAACGATCTCAATACATTTACACTCCCTTTCATGCCTTTTACACAATCAAAAGATCACAAACAACTTTTGAAAGTTAACAAGTTAATAGATAAACATAATATCTGACACTACTATGAGCAAAGCTGAACTCACCGTTTCAAAGCAAGCAATGGGCCAACAGATCGTAAATCAATCTCGGGTCGCTTTCAATTGCAACGCTATCGACAACGGTACAAGCCACTGGAATATAAAGTTTGCCGTCCAAAGTAAACAGCAGCGGGGCAACTTTAAGAGCTTTATACTTTATAGAATAGAGACCGAGCGGTAATAATATAAAGCGAAGAGAACGGCACGACGAAGTAGCGCGTACACACTAGTAGAGAGAGCAGGGCGAAGGAGCCCGGCGACTCTCGACGGTCGACCCCCCGCCGGCGAGCTTGGCTCGCCCGAGAGAGGCTCCGGCGTCGATCACACGAGGGGCGGTGAGGGGGGAGGGCGAGGGTCGCGGTATGAGGGTCGAGGGGTGAGGGGTGCGGGCGTTGAGCGCGATAACCGCGGCGATGTTTTTGCCGTTCTCCAGCTCGCTCGTTCGGCGCAGCAAAGCGTTCTTCATTTAGTACAGAGTCCATTATCTGTATCTCCCCGTCTCTCTCCCACTACAGCTCAGGCATCGTCGCGCTTCGCCGCACCGGCCGCTGTTTTATTGCCAGCCGACGATTTTAACGTGCGCTCGCAACGTCCGGAGCACAAAAGTTTTTATGGAAATTTCATTCCGAGTGCGGCTCACTCGCTCACTCGCTCGCTCGCTGGCTCCGGCTCCGCTCGGGGACGTCGATATAAAAGCACGATAACGAACGGACGAGTCAATTAATTATTATTGTTGGAAGCTGTCGGAACGTGCTGGGCGGCTCTTTCTGGATATGTACCGAGCACAGAGCTGAATGTGTTGTGCTAACTGATGCGGACGCATTTTATGTACATTGTATTACAGAACTCATTTGGACTGTGTGTAAGCAGGCATTACATTCGCTCGCGATTACCATAAAATACATTCGTCAAATACTTTATCCCATAATAATTGTAACACAAATAATTTACAATAATTTTAACTGTCACTTAGGTATGAGACAATTATTGTTTCGTAAATGTTTAATTTATCTCCTTTTGAATATTATTTTCTCTTTAAATATGAACGCATCTTCATCAAATAAAATCTCCGTAATGATTTCCCGGTATATAAAAAATATCAAATATATTCGAAACAAGTTATATGTAAAGTCCTATAGGGTTTTTTATTTTCCCACACTTATAACCATTGCAATATATGTATATAGATAGCATAGATTATATAACTTATAATGTGTGTAACTAGCTTTACATGCTAACGTTATGTAGTACAGATATCTCGTATCCGACTATGGTTAATCTAATGGGGCTAGGTCAGTTGTACGGTTTAGAGGGTACGGGAGGTATTTATAAATAGGAAGCGTGGCTCCAGTAATCTACATAACTACATGATGGCCTTTACAGCGCCGTGCTTCTGCATCGTCTGTTACAACGCTCCATTTTGCATACATTAATGTATGTTTATAGAACCATTTGTGTTATGTTTGACCAGGTGATTGATTCATTCAAACTCGCATGATTAATAACTTTTATTTGAAATCATTACACTCATACGTCAATAGTACATGGACAATCATATGTATAGATTGTCTCCATAATCAGATCACATGAAACTAAAAGCAATTAACGAATATTTTTTTGGATGCAGTAATTTTATGCTGTTTTGTATGTGATCACCTTTCTTAGCTAAGACTGGCACTGCAACATTTTCAAATAAAACGATCGTCTAACTGTTATACTCTAACGAAACGTTAAGACGAAACAAGACTGTCAATTTAACATCCTACGTAAGTATGTAGTATGGCACTCGAACATGTATGAACAGATTAATCGTCGTTAAATCGGCTCCAAGATCATTCTCGAGTTCGTCGACCTGCGTGTGAAAATGTTGCGTCGTAAATAAATAATTCACAAGGCTGGCTGATGTGGTGTAGTGTAGTATATTGTAGTGTTGTTTTCTCCGTGTATGTAAGCACGTGGCACGAGGCGCTCGGCTGGCGTCGGTGCGATCATCTCACGTGTTGTACGTACATACGTAAACATTAACATTACATAACCGACCCGTCATCAACAACCCGAGAGCCGAGAGCCGACAGTGAAATGCCTCCTCTCCTCTCGGCCGTGCGCCCTAAACGCAGGCCTCCGCCAATTATTGAGAGCGAACTACAAACGTGCCCATTTGCACTTGTCTACGCGGCTGTACTAGTTCCTACAAACACTGTTGCACTTTGACGATAGACGATTGTTTTCACTTTCTATTTTGAATCGAGTTAAAAACGAAACCGAACCTTTGTCTACATTTTATCTTACGCGCCGTACGGATCGATATTATCACGAAAACTGGAGCAGTAAGAAATCCATTACACTCGTAACTGACAATATAACGCTTGATTAAAAATTGTAATACTTACAAGTTTATTTATTAACACGAATGTGTCACGGACCTGAACGATTTACACTTTAAAATTATTATTTACATTCTTTGTTTTTTATACAATAAGTTGAAAATAAGTAAACAAAAGATTGTATAGATTTGTTTAGTTTAGTTAAAATTATATACGTTCTCTTATAAAATTAACAAAGTCGAGTACACAAACTTTTAAGAAATTCACAATAACAATAATTACCAAATGAATCTGATGACATAATTAGCTAAAAAAAACATGATCTTAATTGATTTCATACAAAATAATCTATAATACCTGTTGTTTGATGTTCATATATCTCTGTGTGTGTTTGTGTGTGTTAAATTAGTTTGTCAACACGAGTCAAGTGTTATTTTTATTGAATCTCTTTATAGGCCACCTGTTACTAGGGTCGAGGGAGACAGCTGATCGACCCGTACTGAATTATTATAATTGCCGAATGCCGTCTCTGCTTGTTCGTTTGAGGGGAAAACAGCGGAGGGTAACAACAACTTTGACGTTCTTTAATGAAACGTCTAAAACTACGAGAGACCGTACATTTCGTCCATATTGTTCAAACTATGTGAGCTCGCATTCCTGTTCATTTGTGTTTATTTGATAATACAAAACCGAGGTCGCCTGAAAGCTATGGAAACACATCGTTTTTATATTTTAAACCTTTGTTTATAAAAACAGTCGTTGAATAACTGCAATGATACTTTCACAGTTTAATTTGCCATAAAATCTTAAATAACCACCAGAACAAGTCATAAATCCATCAAAATATAAATTGAATATAAAGTTCAATAGAACGGAAATTTATATAAATAAGAAAAAGAGAGTGACAATATAAGAAAAAATAAACTATATTTACTATACACAATTTGTATAAAGAAAAAAAAGTAAATAAACCGAGCGAATAATGAGTATAAAATCAAAATAATCATTCTGTGTCCGGGACGGGCGGGCTGCGTGTTGTCATTTGACAGTTGAAACAAAAAGAAAATGACATCGCAGTGATGATGAGAGCATGAGAGTCATCAGAGCCGTCCAAATGAGCGTGTGTCAGAGAGGTCCGAGGACTGTAATCACGGGGACCGGCTTTTTCTAATGAGTCGCTCGCATCGCCGGATATCGTAATCATCGGCTCCACTGTCCGCTACGTGATACGTTTTTATGGTGTTACTTTAATGTTGTACGAGTTGTTTTGGTTTAAAAAACATTCTATTAAATATGTTAAATAGTTTTAAGGACTTAAACAGAACGCGCCAAGCAGATATTCTAAAATTAACTTTTTTAAAAGTTACTTTACAGATGTATTAAAATGTTGCGAGAAAGATTCATATAATATGTTAAGTAACTGTGTCGGGACCATTATCAGTGAATTATAAATAAATCTACAGAACAGGAGGTTTTAAATAGTTTATAAAACAGTCAGTAAATAAAAGCAAAACATACAATACAGACTTATCTATACCAAATATTATACCTTAAACGATAACAACGAAAACAAAATAAATCACAGCAGACCACGCTCGACTCATAAATAACGGGAACCGAGTCCTCTTCGTAAACTCCGAACGAATAAAAATATATCGTGAATAAAAACAAAAATAAAATAAAAACTAAATAAACACGACCAACAATGGCAGTGTCCAATTAAACAAAAGCCAGCCAGCAAGCACACGATATCAAAGGTGTTCCCCGAAGAACGTAACACACACATACACACGCACAATCAGCTGACTGCTCCGATTTTAACCCACACATATAAACATCTCTCTGTAACAGAACATAAATAATGACGGTCAAACTAGCATCGTATAATTTTGCATGAACGTCACACCGGCGGCTGTTATGTTTAGGAGCGTCGGTTTACATTCACACGACGACACCGGTCCGGGATTCGATTCCGTCGCTCGTCTGTTAGGACATTTCGTCGTGGTAGTCGTTCAAACGAGCGTGTGATCGCATTAAATAATCACTCTCATAAATATAATAAGCACGCAGCCCGTTATTGTACTGTTAACGTTGTAAAGAAAGCTAGCCTTTGAAACACTTTTTGTTTGTCATGATACTAAAATTACGTTCGGCGTTCATGAAACAATAGAGAATAAATAAACCAACGCTGTCGGGAACTACGATCTTTAACGTTTTATAAATAAAACTGTCTGTTAATATTTTTATTAACTGATGTTTATTATGATATAAGTATTATGATAAAAATTTTAATTTCGAAAGACTTAATATATAACTAGAATAATTTATAAAGACTGATCAAATAATGTTTAACAATATCCTAGTGTTTTATTTCAAAGTTTTGAACTTAAAAAAATTTCGAAGCAAAGTGTTTTAACGATAATAAGTTAAAAGACTGTGTATTAAATCGATTTGGAACATAAATATAACTTCGTAGAAATCAAGATTACGCCTGTAATGTATCCGACGGTAAACGAAGTCAGTCATTAAAAGTATAATGAAATATAAAACTTAAAAATACATGTAAATAAAAGAATGGTCATGTTGACGAAGAATGTAGAGTTAACGTAACGTTAACATTAATTAATATTTATATACAGTATCAAATTTAAAAGGAACATCCATTGTAAAGTAAACAATGTTAGTATATATTTAAGTCAAACTTTCCAACAGTCACTCGGTCATATGATAATAAAAACAAACATCTAGTCTCACCACGATCACAAAATAGAATTCACGAGTATCGAGCTAATACAAACACACACATAGAAGGGGACACGGTCGGATGTCACGCACACAGCGGCACGGTCGTGTCCCGACACACTCACACCAACGAGAATCGCCAGTAGATAAGAATCGTCCCATTTAACTAAGTAGTGTTGCGGCCGATACTTACTGTATTCGCAGGCAGCCTTATGATGACGGCCGTCTTGAATCCTTCTCAGAATGACACGGATACACAGATTAGAGTTAGCGCACATGCACTCACACAGGCACACACGACACACGTACACACACACGCACACTGAATGATGGTCGCTAGCCGTCGGTGGATATGGGTCGGTGGTATGTAGCGTCAGATGGTCCGTATGGAGTCACCGCAGGCTGACGGAGGACGGAGGTGTGCTGCGACTCCTGGTGCGGTTTTAACACTAGTAGGCTGTAAGTCCGTGTTCAGCTAGCGGTGCGCGCGTTTCAGTTGGCGCACAGCGACTGGCGCGGGCGAGGCTCGCGGTGCGGCGCGGCGGGCGGGCGGGCGTGCGGACGATTTCACCGGGCTGATATTGCGACGGCCGCGGCGGCACGTCGGTATACTGCGACCCATATGTATAGCTAGCTGGGGCGCGCGCTCCACACGCCAGCGACTCGAACGAGGGGAGCGGAGCGGCCCGCGGGGAGGAATGGGGGGGGAGCAGAGGATTGTTACACGTACACGAACGAACGAACAAACACACGCGCGCACACATACCGACAGCCGCTACTCGCTACTGTCACTTATTTGTTCGCGAACACGACATCATTCACATTAACGTACATGCTAAATAAGCTTAGTTCTGCTATGGCTTTGCTCTATAATAAGTATTTTGAATCACCTATGATATGTAAAAACATATTATTGCAGTATTTCATATTTATGGACTTCCATTATAATATGTATTATAAATGAATATCATTATAGTTCTGTGTTATTACAATATGAAATAAACACATAAATTCTTTGATTTATAGCGAATATGCGTTGGACTTTTCGTGGACCTGGTTTCGCCTGATATGGTGAGTTTTCCTCGAGATTATTTATTTTCCCGTAATAAGTGTTGCTTATCTCACTTCAGCCAAGCTACCCCAGCATTTAATATAAAAAACAACGTCCTGATCCGCAAATATTTACAAGAAAGTAAAACAAGGCACAATAATAAGCGAAACACGCGCTATACATTAAACATGATAACAATCAGATGAGAGACGGCATGAAGCTCCACCGGCGCCTGGCAACAAATTAATTAGGCAATATCGATCGAAATGCGTGCGATTGTCATAATATATAATAGGTACATACAATGATATAACGTAATGCATCTCATTACGGCACACACAATAACGGTCCGCCTATTGGGAATACGGGTCACTTGCATATGCGCAATGATAACTACATAATGTTATATCGCTACAAAAAAACATCAGATTAAAATTAATCATCCGTTTAGGTAATTTTAAATTATGAGAGCATGAAGAATTTAAAGTGAAATAAGAACATGCATGGACGGAACGTAGAGGCTGAAGATAAAAAAAATGAAAATAATTCGTTGTTAGTTGGAACCCGGCGCCGTGGAGCCGCCTCGAAGATATAGCATAGGAGACGCCCGACGGTCTGCGCGAGAGCATCACGATAATTATATTATAATAGTATCATTTAAACATAAACAACTTGTACGTAATACATTAAACTATACGAGAACGAGACAGATTCAAGCCTGTATTGAGTCACACTTTACATTTCATGTGGGATTATAATAATAATATTGAATATATAGTAATGTTATAATCAACTAATATTATTTTTAATCATCCTCTTTGTCTTTGGATGGAATTTCAACAAAATATGCGCAGGGAGCCGACGTAACCGAGCGATTTATCGTAATTTTCGATATAGGAACCTGTTCTCAAAGAGAAGGCTAGCTTCAAGCCAGAGGTGTGTTTCGGAGGCGGACACTCTTCATGATAAAAATATAAAATTTTATTTAGAACGACGTAGCGAGCGAAGATGGCAGCTTACGGATCAGTTAAATGGCGATCTTTCAATAGTCTTTAGTTTTAAACGCTTTAAAAAGTATATACTAAATATATAGTATATATGGTATGTACTTTATATAGTATAAAGTAATTTATTTTCCTGTGAGTATAACATTCTGCTGGTACGGCTGATGCGCCATCTGTCGTCCGTCGGAGGCAGCTCGGACCGGATGTTCGACCAGTTTCTAGTGACACGCTACACCTGCGGACGAGAGCCGACTCCCCACTCGGCACCCAACGATGCCTGAACTTTAATCAAAACTAATAACAACCTGTTTCGACTCCTTTTATACTTATTAATTTAAACATTTGACCTTAAAAACCTTTAAAAACTAACATCCTTTTATAGCTGCTGGGAACGAACCAATGCCAAAAAGTTAATATAATATAACCTTGCCTACTTTTCTAAAGTAGAATTCTTTCGGACGTTCATTTAAATAACAAACATACATTTAAAGCATTCACAAACTACATACGTAAAATAGAAACGGAGCATTAAATCAATACACAATATTTACACGGAACAAACGAAAACCGACGTCGATTGTTAAAAATAATATCAACAGCGAACACGTCAATTTATAAATTCCGTCGACATATATTCCATGTACGTAATGCCGTCACATAATTTGGTATTCAGCGTTGCAATAAGACAATAAATCAGATTACGTAACGTAAGATCAAGAAGCGTCAATGGCATCTCGACCCTGGCTCCGTTCTCGCCACTGACCCACATAACTCGCATGCAGACAATCACTGTTCCGGCATTCATGTTTATAACATAATTTTCACGATATCAACGCGATAAAGTTCAAATGTAAATAATAATCACTTCTTTAGCTGTCATCAACAGTGATTTTTGTATCTCAGAACAATATACGTACTATGATAAGACTACTTTTCGATGGAGAGAATTGTTTACAATATTTTCAACAAACTTCCATAGGCTGTAAAGTTTTAGACCGTGAACACTTAAACATATTAAAATTTGATATTCAAAAAGCGTCACTCCACTTAGTACGCTGCGGTAAAACGAAAACATTTTTATGAATGTCATTTGAAATTGAATGTGACATTATTTTTTTGGATGATTTCGTTCTTTAACGAGAAACTCGCTCCTCTTTTATTAAGTTTATATAAACAGAGAACATTTCAGATTTCATAGACAGATGTACCTACGTTTCTAAAGTAATATTCACCGACACGTCTTGGATAATATCAAGCATAGAATATTCAGTTCATATTAAGCTTTTAAGTTTATAAGACAAGTTAATTTACGTTATAAATATCAAATAGTTCAAATGTTGGCAAACTTTCTGTGTTATTAGCATAAAAACATAAACATCTTGTACACAGGTCAAAGCCACGCCGTCGTTTATGTATGTATGTATGTATGTAAGAGTATAAATGTATATATTGTTATAGACTATGTATCTACATACAATAAATACAATCTTGTAGACAAATGTTGAATGAACTTTTCTTTCAGCGTTGAGCGTGTGTGCGTGTGCCGGTGCGGTGTCAATGTAGGCCACTGTCAAGGTCGAATGTTTAATATAAAGCCTGGCGTCGGCACATTAAAATGGTCGTTCCCTCCCCGAGACCCCCTTATCGCTCGGCTCGGGCGGCGGTCGCAATCGTTGCACTCCTTATTTATTATCTGAAACCAGCCCCCGAGCTCTCCTTGGAGATGCTCTCTCGGTCGTCAGACTGCGAGTAATAAAAACAACAATATAGCACAACGGCCATTCATAATAATGACGTCAGAACATAAAGTAGACACATCCCTGACCTATACCATCTGTGACGAAAACAACACCGGATGATTAGAGGCAACCGTTCATGTAAAGATAAATATAAATCTATTACGACACCGTTATCACAACAACTTTACAGAGCCGACTCCAACCAACGATATCACGGAATTGTAAATCGTGTTACGTAATAAACGTATTCTATGTACTATGCAACATGTTAAGGAGGTAAATGTATGCGCCGAGGCGGTCGACGTCAGAGCTTGCTCCAGAGAAACTTGAAACTTTCACTCTCAAACAAGAAAGGCTTGGCTTGGTGGGTGTGCAGCGACAACTCCAATACATAAGTACAACTAATACAAAACATCTATGTCTACAACGTGACATTAACCCTGTTGCCTTATTTCCTCTTTCAATGTTCCTATTTATACTACGCGGTACTACAAACTTAAGACAAAAATATTTCAATCACGCTTATATAATCAACTGATTAAATTTATATCTAATATATAAGAAAAAATCCTCTAGCAAACTTCGGAGAGTTCAATGGATCGAGAGATTATAAAAAGATCAAAATATTAGTTCATGCATCATAGACATTATAATAAAACTACAACACGAAAACATTCACACAACACACGTAATTATCGGTTTGTCTGGTGAATGTTAGGGGGTTTCCCAGTTGGATATCTGCCAAGAGGAAGTAGGTATCTTAAAATAAATTTGATTATCAAATATTTCACCGACTGTATTCTTGGCAGATGTTTTTTTTTAATGAAATTGTTTTGTATACAATGTAGTAATACGGAACACTCCCATTAATTTACAACCAAAGCAACACGAAACATTACAAAATACCTAGTTGAGATTATTTCTTAAGACTTATAATGTTACATATTTGTGATGAAATCGTCTTCGTATTTTTTACTCATATATCCCCATCAACGTGACGAGCTAGTGTCGTAGTGATATTTTCTCGTCGGTCACAAAAACTTTTCTTGGTCGGGAGTGTCCCATGTTTGTTCAGCGTGAGCTATGGATCATACAAGCTTTTCCTCAATAACCTTTACAATTACATTGTCTCTATGATATTAAATTTGGGCTATTTTTCTTTGCCTATCATATAAAGCATTTCCAATAAGCTGCCATAAGTTTTTAGGGTTCTACCCAGGCTATCGTATAATATGCTAACAAAGTAGTTCATTACAGGAACTGTATTTCAATTGTATTTCAATAGTCGGCTGCGTGGTTGTGACGTATATTAAACAATGTCACGGGGCTAGCTCTGTTGTTAGACGGTTGTTGCTAAACGTCAGAGACTAGCACTTGATTGATGGTTGCGGTGACACTCGTTGCGTCAGGCCGGAGGTCGCGGGGTCAATGCCGTCATCAACACAGTATCCAACAAAGGCTATTATCGTATCTAAACAACAATCCATTCCAACGTATCGTACTCATAAAATTTATGAACGACAGAAATGACGTTATACTAATTATAATAGAAACGTTAAAGTTCAAATCGAGTACCGACACACGAACACCAACATGAAATTTATTGTGAAGTGACCATCACTATGCAATAAAGAACTAAACAGATTATTATTACAGCGCGTTATAAACTTCGAGTCTACATAGGAAAATAATAAAGCAAACCAGGACTAATGTCATAGTTTACGAATTAGGTACATATGTATGTACATATTATACATAAAAAAAATTGCCTCTAACAGGTACAGACCAATAAAAAGACTGAATATTCCTACTCTATACCTGCAGTTTTAGTGTTATCAAATTGTACCAGCTAAGGATATCGTCTGTCCACGTGTGTACGATTAAAAATGATGTTCTAAAACATACACGTATGATAGCAGAGTTCGCGATAAAACCTCTCCGATGTCATAACCGACCCTCAGCGACACGGCGCGCCCCAACCAAAATATATTTAGCTACACCTGCCGGCGGTACGTTATTAACAACATAAAAGTTATACCACAACCTGTATCTAATGAGAATCTATATCGCTCGTTTTATGCTCAACTATAATTTTCTATTGGCCAGTTTATTGCGAGGGATTAAAATACACTTAGCTGATGAAATTCATACATTTATACGAGAATCTTAAATCATATTATATAATAATTCAAGTAGGTAACGTCGAATGGTTTTATTATATTCTTTTACAAGCAACCATTTATCTAGATGTGCCAAAGGTTTTTGCATTCATAATTTAATATACCAGATGCTATTCAACTACGTTTATATGTTCCCATCAATGTGTCTTTAAGATATACATATAAGGTGTAATAGCACAGAGGTTGAAGGTGTGAGTTCAATATGAGTTTCGGTGGGACGAAAATTACATAAATATTATCTAATACAATGGATTATTTTACCAATGTTCATATTTAAGATTCCATGATTATTCTAAATAAACCTTCGCATATACTTCTAGCACGGAGTTAACTCTGAGCTAATAATCCGCAAGTCGCTTTACGTTGATGTATAATAGCTTTGAATATGAGCGAAATATGGTAATTCAGACATTATGACTAGCGTACAGTTACTCGGTTAACAAAGTAACCACAGCTAACCAGAATCGAGTACTCCGGCCGTCCTTGCAACACGGACACGTATTACAGTGGTACACGAATACTACTATTAAAAATCAGCTGTATAAAAACTGTATTAAAGTGACTTGACTCATTATGTAATTCAAAAATAAATCACATCTCATTTATTCTGTGGTCTAGTCATTATTAATATAGGTATAATTTGTAAGCTCAATCGAGTCCAGCAATGCGGTACTGTTTTAAATATATAGCCTTGATTATTTTGTGAAAGGTCTACAGGCAAAACCGAATTCCAATTAAAAATTTCATTTTAAACTCAGAAAGTTGTCCAGCTGTAAAAAGATCACTATTGACGTATATTTTTTTAATACTCGTTTTGGTATAATTTACCCTGTAACATGACATGAAGTTGTTTATTTCGTGAATGTGTATAGCTGTTAAGAAGCGATTTCTTTGGTTGCGGGACGGGTCCTTTTACAGCCTCGTTACCCGAGATCCAAGGTTTTTATAACCCGATTACAACCCGCCCAGCCCGCTCGACCTACGCACCCCTGTAATTGGGGTAAATCTTTCTATTAAGGACTCTAAACATTTATACAACTGTCTTCTATTCGGTTTATTGATTCACGATCGTAATTTCTATAAAACACTTTATTGAAAACAGACAAGTAATGATATATTCAAATAATTAAATACATTACAATTAGTTTTTCTCTAACAAAGAGAACGATTTTTTTATCATATCAAAAACAGTATCAATTATCATTAAAATGCAAGTACAGCGATTGCCGGAGCCGAGGCTAGCGACCGCATTTTGTCAGCGCACGGCCTCGCGACGAATTATCGAAATCATACCGCAATAATTACATTCGATCTGAATGTGGACTAGCGTACACTGCCATCACTACGTACATGAAATTTATAAATAAAATTAATAAACACCTGCGCCTTAAATTTGTCAAATGATATAAAACTTAAATCATTTACATTTATAGCATTATTATTTTAAAGATTAATTGCTGTACGTAGTATTAAAGTAATAAGCGTGTGAAATAATAAACAAATATTGTACGTAAAACGCCGGTCCGAAGCCGGAGGCAATTTATGCAGGATTATAATATGCAGATACTGCATAGTGAATTACGTACTTTACCTACTTTATAAATATTCATAGCGATAGAATAAAATTGATTCCACTGTGAAAAATTATATTAAATTGAAACATAGAATTCTACAAAATGAATACAATCACTAGGTAAAATCTCTTACAAAATAAATCCAATACAGAATAACACCCTGTATAATAATATGTAATATAAAGCAATTTATAAATTTATCATTTTTTACTCTAATGATTTCACAACAAGCTTGGTAAATAAATAGAAATATTTATGTAATATATGTACAATACGAAATCGTTCGTAAATTTCTCAAACATTTTTTCCGGGACGTGGACTTGTTTAGTTTGTTTTGAAGTGTGTCGCCTGTTGTCTGATTAGACACTATACGGAGGTGCGTTATTCGGTTAGCACGGATCCCATTCCATCTCGTTCATTATGAATACTCGAGCCCCCGAAACTAGCGTTTTGTATTCGTACATTTTGCTACACGGTACATGCTTTTTGTGTCAACGTTATAAAACTTATTCCTATTCGAGATTTGTCTTAAAACGAACTACTTAAAACATATATTGACATTGTCTACAAGCCATTTCCATTAGCGAGGCATGTCGTTTTTGAATATCTAAAGTAACGTTAAATTGTCACTATCAAAAACATTGTTATATTCAGATTTCTACTTAGCGGTCTAAGCTACTTTATGAGACCCTTTACTTTTTGTTATCAATAAAACGTGGGGAGCGTTCTCGATGTTTACGAATAGAATTGTAACGACGACATTCTTATAAACTGCCCCCCTTCCCTCGCCACCTCCCCCCACCCTGCTTCACCTTCCCATCGTTTCTAGGATGCATAATATTTCTTTTGTGTTGTCATTCACCGCTCCAAGTGGAGTTGCATAAATAAATAATTTGAAACGGACCCTTCTCGACCTCAACTCTTTACTAACACTCAATGACTTGCTCACGGTTGCAAAAAAAAATCTCACAGCGGATACGGAGCTGTGATTGACATCATATGAATTATAATAAATTGTGAAATAGATTAATTTTTGATAATAATAATTTCATTTCGGGACTGGTTATGGGAATAATTTATTTATCCGTTTCCTTTTCCAATTCACAAGGAACGTTTAATTTTTACTATACGCACAGGATACATAAATCCTGAAAGTATTATAAAAGCAAAAAGTTAATGAAATACACAGTTGATAATTTGCACAAAACAGAAACTCGGAGGGGTCGACGACTCGGCGGTAGGCTGGTTGGATACATCCGTGGGTACAGAGCCAAGAGATTCGTCCCCTTGTTTTCGGATATCAGAACGTTGGTGTACATTCATTACAAAAACCGACACATCGCGAGGGTTTGGAGGGTGGAGGGAGCCGCTTCAATAATTTCACTCATTTGCCTTCCCTAGCATTCGCGAGACAACAACAGCCCGTCTTACTGTATCAATAAACATCAAACGAGCCCCGATATATCTTTCAGTAATATTTTATAGGGTTGGGTAAAGTACGTCGGGTGACAGATACCTACAAAGTTAATAAAAGTATTTAAGCAATTTATAAATGGATTTTCTAGAGGCGGATAGGGGAGAGATCCTAAAACAACAAGGATAGAATCTGTCATTCAACCGACCCGCATCCAACCAACTGCGTCGAACGGAAAAATAATTCCATACAAAGAAGAATCTACGAGGGAACAATAACTATGAATAAAATAGATTTTTATGCTCCAGAAATCATATACGAGAGCTCGCAGCCCTAAACAGCAGGGTTGACACCGCCATTTCTTTTTATCGAACAGTTTGTAATGTAGCGCCGCCGGCTATGTATCTCCCGAATAAAAAGGCGCGCCGTGCTTTGATCTACGCTTAATGAAATAGCAGGACTACAACGCCAGCAAAGCAAATATAAATCCATATTACAGTCCCCTTTCGGAACGAGTGTGATATTCAATTGCCCAATATTTTCAACTATAAATAATAACACGACAACGCGTTTCCATTTCCTCCGTGAATTGCATAGGAAATTGCTTTCATTTTTAAGGCGAAAACAATGTTCCAGCCATAAATAAAATGGATAACGCCCACGCAAATTGGAGTAGATTTAGTTGCAGGCTCGCTGGGGCGACACAATTTAGCAAACGGGCTTATTGTCAAGTGTCGCGACGGTGGTGGAACTCTCGCTAACTACCAGAGTATAGTGTCAAGTGACATACAGATGGCTCACTCGTGTGTCGCCAACTGATGTGACGACATTCATCCTTATAATTAATGTAGTTTTTATTCGGACTCATTCAAGTCGCATGTAGGTTGCGAGCTGTCTGTTGAATACTTTACCTTATTTGACACTAAAATTAAATTTTAACGTGTATAGTACGGTAACAGTATAAAGTGTAAGACTTACCGCATCCTGATCGTGTGCATTGGGTGTTGATGGCTGAGCTGGTCTCGGTGGTGGAGGGTAGCCCTGAGGATATTTATTGATCGTTAAAATCCACAATATTTTCAAACTCAGTTTTCATGGATTCAAAATCTACATTATACATTCTTAAACAATAAATTAATAATTTTTGTAATGTACATTAAAGCATATACTATATTAGTTTTTATTGAAACACGTCCTCCATGTGTATCTTGAACATAGCCGTGATTTGTGACTAACTTATTACGTGGAACCTAAGCTGGTATAATGTGTACCTATTATTCTAATTTATCGCCTCCTCTACTAGTATTGAAACCACAATACAGCTAAAGAACATAAGAAAATACCGTCCATTAAGATGTCTATCAAATAGCTACGAAACAACTTGGGTTTTTTATTTTATGTAGGTTCGTTTGCATGTTCGTGATTTTCCCTAACACTAAGTATTCTATTTCGATTCTGTAATAAATTTTAAAAAGCGTATGATAGAACAAGTAATATATTTGTTCCAGTGGCGACCTTTGTATGTGTTAATAAAGCTCTTCACTTCATAATGTCTACTTTCAATAAGTCATAGTTTTTTTGAAATGGTTTAAAGAAAGGAAAGTTTAATTGAATTTAGAATAGAATAAAAGTGTAATGTGTCAGAAATAAATGTCGTGATGGCCTGGAGGTTAAAGGCCCGCCTCTCATACGTGAAGGCGCGGGTTCGAAACCTGGCAAGTACCGAAGAGATCTTTTCCAAGTCATATGTACTTTCTAAGAGTATTTAGACAACACTGACAGACGGTGAAGGAAAACATCGTGAGGAACTTGGTCTTATAATTTCAAATTATAAGATTGAAATCGTCAACCCGTCTTGAGCAAGCGTGGTGATTAATGCTCTAACCTTCTCCATGTGAGAAAAGGCCTTTGCTCAGCAGTGTTCTCCGATAGGCTCATGATGATAATGTGTCAGAAATATATACTACGACTAAGTTATTTAAATGGATGAAACTCTTTTTCCGCAATAAAGATAAACATACAGCCAATAGACAAAATTATAAATGTTAATGTAAAATAAATCTAAATTTAAATGCACCTTTTACACATACATTCATATGTATAACGTTTGTTGATCTTCAGCTACGAAACTAAACAGCACTTATTTAAAATTAAAGACAATCAGATACCACGGCTATCACAGCTAGTCTTTAAGTTAAAAGTGTAAGTTTTATATCTTTTTACGGATTATATATATCAATACCGCGTATCCTGAAATAAAACTTATGTATATTGCTGAAGAATCTACATATGAGTAAAAAATCGAGACCTATATTCCGCTGCGATTTTTAGTTTGTACAAGTGTTAGCTTGCCGGCTGATTGATAGGTTATTTATTAGTTATTAATTTAAGATAATGTTCCCTGTGATGCGACTACGATGACGGCCATTAAAAACAATCTGAATCATTTGAAGTGCCGACAAAAAAGTGCCAATAAAGCGATGCAAATTTTTGCTTCACTTCAAAACTAAGTCTTAGCTGTAAAGTAATAAGGTTTAGTGTGAATCGTGCTTGCAAGTCACGCATTTGGCACGTGATTAATGGCGCACTGCGAAGGGTCGACAATAATACTTTTATTATTTACGGGAGACTTGATATCTTTAGTATATAGAGAAAACCATATCAATTTTTTACATTATATATTATAAAATATATATATATATACATGTATATAATTACAGTAAATAAGTGTAATACTAATGTGATACAGGCATTAGCCGCTAACTCGTTATGATATTAATAAGTCGTCATGGTATCTCAAGTGCACGCCACCGTAGCTTGAACCAGCTATTAATTTGATTTGATGCCGGCTACCGCTGTTAGCCGCAACCTATTATATACGTGTGCCGTGTAATTTAGACTCTGGCTGTACCATGAATTCTTATGTAATGTAAGTAGGCTAATTCTAGGGAATTTCTTCGGTGACCGTACATTGATATCTATCTGTCTAAAAATTTTAAACCACTAAAATTTATACGTCTCTGTTATAAAAGCGAACGATAAAAATAATTTCATTTCAAATAAAAAAAAATCATTTTCTTTAATGTCATCAACTATCATATATGTATGGCGGAACACACTCGCAATTACAGAGCTGAATGCGCAAAATACACTAATTTCACTTTGTCGGACTGCCGCCGGTCGGATGGATCTATGTGCTTAGTGAATGAAAAATGCAATTCAAAATTGTATGATTGGTCCCTTTGTCCGTTGAATGCGAAACATAGCTAACAAACAAACCAGTTTGTTTCGGCTGGTGTACATCGATAATTATTCGCATACATGTATTCAGTTATTGATTTCTATCCAAACTGTCTATTTGTCGACTGCGGTGCCAATTATAATTATACAAAGCGATTCAGCGGGTCCAGTTATTATCATACAAAAAAATATATATGAAAATTGCATAAAAACTAATAATTCGTAATACCATCTAGATGAACGTGAATTGAAATTATAATAATGCTAATAACATCGCCACATCCGCGGCTTAAACCAATTACAAGACAAAAAAAATTATATAAAGAGATCAAAGCGAATGAAAAAGTGACGTCGAGAGCTTATATAAAACAGTAGCAATGTCCAATTAATGTTTGAAAGAGGGCAGAGACACGTCACTCGCAAGCGGGGAGTTTATACTTCAAGAGTATTATTTGCGGGTAGCTGCAAAGGGAACGTCGCTGTCATAATTCATCCAAGACGGCAATTCCCGACAGCCTCGCCGCTGCCTTCTTTGTCGCTAAATTGTAAGTACAGGCAGTCATAGGTTTCCACTGGCGAAGTGAGGTAAACTTTCGAGGAATCTAGAGCGCTTTGCACTTTGTTATTAGAGCACTCCTCGCTCGACTACAACTTTGCTCTTTATGTCTCAAGAAAAACCGACGGTACATCTTAAAGTTCCATCTCTAAGAAAACTCGTTACGGAAACTGAATAAATGTGATGATTACGTAATATTAAATATGTCTGAATGAAACTGTTTTGCTCCTTTCATTTTCATATAATAAATTAACTTCAAAGATATCATAAACTGCAAAAGTGTATATCAAGTCTCTGATGGTATCGAACTGCTATTAGGTCTGTTTCAAACAACCGCGCCGTCTTACTGTGGGGGGAATATTAAACGAAGCTCGAAATACTCGACATATCTCGTCAACGTCTCCGTTCAACATGCCATCTTGTGCCATATCTATCTATACTGATCGCATGCTGCTGTCATTTATAAATTTATCCGAAACTCTGTCAATTTTATAAGCTAGTCGAATGTAATAAATGCTAATGAAGTTCTATGTGACCAGAACCGAATTATAAATTGCGCTTGTACTGAAAATTCCACCATAAAAATATCAATGTAATTAATAACGTTTCAGTAGTGGAGTCCAGTAAAATATAATTACTGATTCCTCATTACCGCTCGGCATGGCCCCTCTGGACGTTCGTGCGTCTGCTGGCTTATGGTTATTAATAACGCTCGCTCGTTTGCCCCCCCCGACCTCTACACCCCCGCTACCCACAAATCCCCCCCCCCGTCCTCTCCCCCACAGCCCCCTGGCCCTCACTCGCCCGCGATCAGCGCCACACGCCTGACATTTTAATTCCGTGCTCGGGTCTATACGTCCACCACGTGCCTGTCTACTATCGACAAACAATTTTATTCACTTCACTCTACTTTAATTTAACTTAATCCGAGAGCCGATAAGTAACTTATTTTCAATTTTGTAACGAACTTAGTTTACATAACGCCGGCTCGAATCGAATGCAGCTTTTAAAAAAACCAGTAGGATTTTTATGTCTTTTAGCAAGTAACATATAACGTAATGAGGCGCTACGACGGTAGAGTCCAGTAGGGGGCCGCTATGGAACATAGTTAAAATAGCATAATCGAACGATATACCGTTGAACATCACTAGCTAGTAGCTACCAACGCTACAATGGCGGTCGGCCGGGCGCAGGTCGAGCGCAACATGGCTGCCTGGTAGGCGGTTCGGGAGACAGAGACAAAGGAACCGGCGGTTGTCTCCCTCCCGCTCGCACTCGCACGCGATGCCAGCATCGATCTCAACTCGCCGTGCTCGCCCCCAGCACCAGAAAGGCGGAACTAACAAAATTACAAAGCGCTTTCGAGCCGCTAATCATAAAATAAGATACGACGTTTCATTTCGACCGTACGACTCTCGAGCGATCACGACGCTGGAATGGCCCTTGACTCTCGAAATTCACTAGCGAGCGACGACGACGACTATCCGGCTCACGTCCGACTTCTTGGGAGCCGTACATGGTTTTTAGATTGCGAGGCGATCTCATGCTAGATAGCAGATACTAGATTAACGTCCTAGATACCGTACTGAATATTTAGTTTGAAATATCTCGCCTTCAGCACGAAACTCGCCTGAACTAAACTCGACAACAAATTGCTTCCGTACATAATAATTACATCAGCGAATAAAACACAACACGACGCCGTACATTTTAAACTGCGAGAGGAATTTTTAATTACGTTTGTTTCTTTGATTGGTGGAGGGAATTGCTTCGGAGTCGGAAACTTGTACGGGACAAAAAGACCTTATCAATGTTGCAACAAAGCGTCTCTAAAAATAGCAAACGTTTCTGATGGTATACAATTAGAGATCCGTGTGTATCGGAGGAAAACCTTTCGCGAGAGTGTTCCGCTCAGGCGGCCTTCTGATAGTTGAGTGACGTTTAATTTTAGCGCCGAACAAGGGCTGCTGCTTCGTGCAAAAGATTACGTATTTATAATAAAGTGCATTACATAACGATTGATTCATCTCATGTAATGTTAGTTTTAAATAATCTTACATACATTAAATTTTTTTCACGATTGTATCTTTTTTAATACATAATCCCGTTATACTATTGCTTTTTATCTGATAATTGTAAATGTTTAATTTGTGATTTTAATAAAAGTGACATTATTTAACAGAAACTTTAAAAAAGAAAAAGAAAATCACGCGTGACAAATCATTTTAAATATTATATTTTTATACAGAGCAAGCACATTACAAACTCCGGTACTGTCAAGCTCGAGTCGTGTGTGAGACACTGTCACCTACAGCGTCATAGCCTACTATACATTAGCCTAAGTCACAAGATGTAAGTAGGCAATGCCAAAAACAATCTTTCCCACGTGTTGCTTTGAAACGTTTTTGATTATTGTAATATATATATAAATATTTTTTTATTTCATCTCTTTGAACCTTTATGAGTGTCAAAGTATAGTGTTCAATATAATCAAAATAATTACAATTATATTCCAAAATCAATACTTTAATAATAAACATAATATGTAGTACAATAATATAAATTAATATTTGAATGTCTGCAGTAATTAACTTAAACATCAATACGTGTAGCCTTCACTGTGTTGAAAAATCTAATAGTAATATAATTAATGCATTGATTAATTCATTAAGCACGTGTAAAATACTTAGCTTAGATTTGATTTGTTGAACAAAGATAAACAATTCACATTGAATGAAACTTAAAACAACATAAGATTGTTTGAACACGTATGATGAATTTGACTTTTAATATATGCAATGAATCAAATGGCCGTAAAAAAATAAAATAAAAAATGAAGAAGAAATACAAAGATAAGCCGAAATAGCTACACATTTTTCTTATTTCGGCATTGAATAGCTAAGTTATTGTTCCCATACTAATTTATTATAAAATTTAATAGCAAAAGAATGTGATTTTTTTTTTGAACACGGGTTATAAAAATTTACATTCAAATTCAGATCTTAATAGATTCTAAAATATTACTAACTGGCATACGGATTATCAAGGTTAAAGGTTTAATGACTAAAGTTATGCAACGGTAACTACATACACACACACACACACATACACACATGCAGTATAGTAAGTAATCCGCTGTTGAACTTGTTAAAAACATTTAGCTCGCCTAACTTACTTTGCTTGCGTAACTTGTTAATTCTCTTGAATTTATCCCTTTTAGTTTCAGCTCGCGTCAGTTAAAAGGGACATGAAACTTTAAGTTACATTTATTGATATTAAAGTTTATTCTAGAGCTCTCATACAGCTTAAAATTGTTTTGCTATATATATACTTTATATGGTCCTTATATTTAAGATTTAAATATTTATAAATTCGCTATACCTTGGTCATGTCATCAAATCAAAACATATTATAATACAAAGTACCTCGCCGCGTGTCTGTCTGTCTGTTCGCGATAAACGAAAAACTACTGCACGAATTATCAAACAGTTATCACCACTCGATAGCATGATTCTCGAGGAAGATTTTAGTATATAATTGGTTCAATTTTGTATTTACTTGTACGTTTATAAATCAAACAACATGTCAAAACTAACGTCATACAATATCGATGTTTATTAGAAAGAAAATGATATACGAAAATAAAAAAAACAAGCAACAAAAACAACAAAAACCCCAAAAACATCAAGAAAAAGTATCAAAACGAACAAAAGAGAAATAAAATGAAAAAGCAAGTAGCAAAGTTGAGAAAAGTAAAAGTTATCCATTAGGACGGGCGCGACCATAGACGGTTTATTGAAATAGTTATTGTCTGGGTGGTAATTTTTAAGAATTGCCTACATTTGCCAGCAGTTTAATGGCAGCCATAACAGTACGGGTTCATAGCCGGCTAGCTACACGGCCATACTACTGTATATATATATATATAAATATACAACACGGTTAATGGAACAGATTTACATATAAAATAACATCAAACAGACAACTTTCGACGTATTAATAAACCGAGATGAGTTTTAGACAAAATCTTCCCATACTGTATCTATTGTTTAAAACATTTGTTCGTTACGATATCTTTAAAATTATTTTCTCCTTATGTATATAAAAACACCTATAAAATATATTTTATTATAAAACAGAATCTTCCAACTTTATTCCATAATATAAGAGTTATGTTATTTCTGAATAATTGTTACAAACACAAATAAAACCAATGGAATAAGTTAAAATAAACGTTATCTCCTGTTATTGTACTTTGTTCAATAAGAAAAGAAAATGAATTATTGTATATAAAGATTGTTTTTTTCCTAACATTTTCTTCTAATCATTATTTTCACGGCTAACAATTCCTTACCATGTTACATTTCTCGTAAATCACTAATTACGTCTAGTTAACTTTACTTTATCAAGGCCGTAACCTAATGAGATCGGTCCAAATTTATGTCGGCACACTTGAATTTCGAAACCTCCTTACGTCAGTGTTTTTTTTTTTCTTTAAATATAAAGAAAATTCAGAAGTTCCTCGATCCGAACATGAGTTATCTTTTAATCAGAGACCGTCTTGAAATCGGTTTATAAATGCAAATGTATGTATTGAATTTTATTTTTGTGGCTTTTTTATTTTAACAAGTAGCAGAATCGTCTAGTTTAATGATAGATAAATATTACTGATACCTACAGTAATATTTATCTATCATTGAACTGTTACTATAAATTTGTGGACAGTTAAGTCATAAAATTATTAATATAATGTACTTACAATGGATATAACTGTTTTATTCAAAGTAAATTAAAAAAACGATACGGAATTTGGAAAATTTCATACATTATAAGAACCGTTTCGTAAATATTCGACGATCGCAGCTTGTCCCATAGTTGAAGGCTTTATTCATAGGTAAGTATGAATACACTGAATGTTCCTTTACCTCAATGATTTCAGAATTAGCTGTACGTGTGTGTGTTTGTGTGTTGTTCACCCACAGCTACAATTTCCTGCTAATATAATGAGTCATACCTGATGCGGAGGCTGCGCCCCGGGCGGCAAGTGAGGCGGGTGCTGCGTGTCCTGTGTCGGGGACATTCCTCCTGGAGGGTTCTGAGCTGTGCCAGGACTAGGGGCGCCCGGCGGATGGGTGGGCGGCTGCGGGGATCCACCACGCTCGTACACCTATTGTTTTGATAAACATTTTTTGATGTTTTATTTTATTGTGATGTAGTTTGTAAAATATTTCATTATTATTATCTTTTATTCCATCACCTTTATGCTCATTCCATAGTTAATTGTCAGTTAATTATAATAAAGCTAATATTAACCAATTTAACACTAACACATTTTTAAATATCTATCAAAAAACTTAAACATGTGTTTAATATTTGGTTAAATGAGGATGTTTAATTTAAATAATCCGCTTATTGATTTATATATGTGATAAATGAATTCCATTCAAAGACTCGATGCAGTTATTTGTAAAAGAAAAGAATTATAATATTAGGACTTCATAAAAATAGATTTCAAACGGAAGGTAATGTCTTATCAGTGCTTTTACCTTAATGGTGTCCCAAACAAAGGGATTTATTGTAAACGACTATTATATAGATTAGTAGGAATAATAAATTTATTCTTGTAAATTCATAATCCAGATTAGGAAAATTTGAAATCCTTTTGCTTCTTTGATTGAATCAAATCGTAAGCATTCTTTATACTCTGTGTTCTACACTATAAACTATAATTCCATATAGGAATGAATAGTTTCGTTATAAATATAATATAACTAACTATCAATGTTACATTCGAACGTTGCCAAGGATCTAAACCTTGACCGTGCTTTTATCGCCAGCTGTTATTTACGGACGGCGTCATGAGCATTTCTAAATACATGACGTTCAGTGGGGAAATGCTAAAATAAGCTCAATTAACGTGAGGCCAATCACATTCACGAAGTTAAATGATTACGAATGACACCTTCATAAAAATTTATGTATTTAAAAATTTATACTGACTTTTTTAAATATCCAATAGTTATTTCCATAGCAGAAATACTTGAAAAAAAATTTTGAATAGGTAAAGATAAATGATTTATATAAAGTTAAATCTGTCCTTTAAGTTAATTACTATTGTTTATATGGTAACTTTCTGTTTTCGTAGGAAAGAGGTTAAATGTATTGAAATCTCCAAGGAATTAAGATAAGATTATCTGAATGAATTAGTTAGTAGAAATGAGTCATCTTTGCATTTAAAATCGTTACTGAGATCAAAACATGATTTTTGATTAATTTAACGTCATACGTCAAACATTTTGTAGCAATTTCTCATACATAATTTCCAGTTTTATCAGATAACTATTGAAATCGGCGAGTTGTGAAAGCAAATACAATTGGTTAATGTAATCTCAACTAAACAATAGATGTAGGGCACAAACGCACGTGCGTGGATACGAAAGAGAGCCTTGGCCGTGCATACATTAACTTCTCGTTGAAAAGAAGTTCATTGTATCTCAGCATCTTCATACAAGTTTGACCTAGTGACCGATATATATATATATATATATAAATAAAACTACTGCACATAGGTTAGACATATAGCATATATCAGAAAAACACATCTAATCGTATCAGTTGAATAATTTGTTATCCCAAGTCTATATACATATAATATCAATATTGTTATAAAGGATTCGACTGGTATATAGAGGCACGTACTCTATACTCCCTCCTAGCACCTGTCGAGAGCCTGTATTTGACATGCAGTTCAATCGAGCGTGTTATGATCGACCTGTTAGCGGAAGTGGGACATTCCGCTTTAGTTATATTATGATGAATCCATATTGTATGTTCGAGTTATGATACAAACATTTTGATGCAACTTCCTTGAATAGTTTAGTTTAAATCAAACATTGTTGCTGTGCATGTGAGTGGTTAATCGAACTGAAAGTCGTATAGTCGATTACAGACAACGGAGGCAAGACGTCCTCGACATAGTTCTGCGACAATCTCGCTGCCTTAAACGCAAAATGCTTTCACCGTTGGACGACATCTGCGTCACTCAACAAGACTGTAAACAGATCCCGCTTTGGCATTCACCTTTGAAATGCAACACAACCAGCTATAAATATAGCTGTTATTTGTATCACTTTTATACTAGTCAATTATTTCATAATAAAACCAATCCAGAATACTGTTTTAATGTTATATAAGACAGAATCATATCTGAAAATGGGACTGCTTTGTTTCATTCAAAGAATATATGATGTTTTATTTCATTTTATACAGTGTTTTTCTTAGATGAAACAAGATAAAAGTCACGCTTCAACAAATATTACACATAGACAAAGTTATTTTTAAACAAGCTGAACACAAAAACAATATGTCGATTTAAGTTTAGAATATGATGAGTCATCGTTTATCTAATAACTTCCGAGATAGAGGACAAAATTTAAAAAACAGTCCTTTTACTTTTTCATTTACTTTACAATTACGTTATAAAACAATGAACAGAAACCTATTTATCTTCATACAAATTATAGTTGTTACTTGGTACACAACAGTAAATATTAAAATGTGTTGATGTATTACAATGTAAGTGCATTTAACAACTACCTCTATGACATTGTCTTCTAGCTATTTTTTTAATACAATCATTTTTGGGAATCATTTTTTATACCTATTATTGGTTTCCATACTTTTTTGGTTCTACGAAATAGATAAGGAAGAATTTGGTTTGAAATTGATTTTTGATTTAATTCCAAAATATATATATTTCATATCATCTCTATGTTCTATTTCATACTTAGACCTATGTGTTCACGAAATAATAATTTAATGAATATTTTGAACTATTAGATAACATAGATGAATGTGGAACCGAGTTCTTTTCCATAATTATAAATGACTATATCATAATCTGTAAATAACAATGACAGCGAGATATTGAAATTATACCAGATGCTAATGTTTTAATCAGCTTAAAGAGGATTGAGTGTTACACTCAGGTAGGGGACAGTCCGAGGGTCTACACTTTGTAATTGGATATATTAAGTCTAGCTCGTCAATAAACGGTTCACCTGACCGATAGGTATAGACTGTAGCTATACAGTGACTCGACATTTTAACTTAAAAAACTTAAGTAACCTTTACTGAATGTTTTTAAATTAAAATTGTATGTTTGATGATTAAGGATCGTTTATATTTACAGAAGCAATTTCGTCAAGATTATATTTAAACTGTATAAATAAATGAGACGAATGAAAACGTTTAGAATTGTTTTGACGATCATGTCATCGGAATAATTTGAATGGGGATGGAGGTAGGGTAGGTGGCGGTGAGGCGACCGTGGCGAAAACAAAACATAAAGAATTCCAAGAACTTTCGCTGAATAATAATTCGGGTTTTAAAAGTTTTTCTCTTCGAAACAGGAAATGGGGACTGAAGTCGGTCGTGTAGCTTGGCTGTATTCGCGCCGGTCGCCAACCAATCCATCAAAGGTGGGTGACTGGATCGGGTGTGGGGAGGCCCCCTGGTACCCACATAAATATTGCGGGTAGGTTGAGTACAAACCCTTTGACCGAGTTCTGTTTACTTTCATTTTCACTCAGCTGACGGGGCCTCCGCCGCCCTGCCTATTCACCCTCACTATTATAATGGTAATTAGATGCTTCTCATCTCTATTTTCTCAGAACTGTTACTTAACAATTGAAATACTAAATAAGTGGTAAGCCGGTGTCCTCCACGTGTTTGACGTCACAGGTATAACGTCAAATTATTACAGCAGATGTTGGAGATAATCCTCCGAGCTGGTTAACTGCTGAGATGACACCCTCATCATCGCTGTCAGAGAGCATTGTTCTTTTAAAGTGGGTAATTTTGTATAGCAAAAGGCACGTTCACGGGGGCTCGTTGCGGAGAGCACTCAAGGTTGCATCGGGTTCGGACGCGGCAGACGGGGCGCAGACGTGCATTATTAGGTGGGTGACGGTACACCCGCGGGTGTGGAGGGTGGAGGGTGTGGCGGTGGGGTGCGCGTATCGTACGTCATCACCTGAGGCGCGCCCTTGAAACCGTCGTCGCATTCATTGCACTCGGATGCGGCCCGTATCACCAAGCCCATTGTATACAAGCATACACTCGAGATACCCCCTGACAATTTTACAGAGCCATGCCTTTGAATAATGTGATAATGCTGGGATATTGGAAAAATCTGAACGGAGACAATCGATGCCGTTACCATTAAAACAATAGTTTTGTCAAAAAACTGTCACAGTGCAGATAATAAAAAGATTCCTAAACTATCGACGCGAGGGATATGTACAAAGACGAAACAATATCAGCATGGCTCTGTCCGCGAGTTCGTATTTAGTCACATGACAGCGGCAGTACTAATAACGTGAAGTGGTCTACAGTCTACACTGCACTGTACAATGAAACCATATAAATCACCAATGCGACCAGCTACAACACATAAACGTAAATTACACTTATTTCGTTATATTTGTTGTCCGTTCATGTAACTTTATTTAATATATAGAAATACAACATTAAAATATTAACAATCGACAAACATATATATATGTACATGTCGCATATAATTATTCAATAAAAACTATACACTAAATAGTTAATTAGTTTAAATCATACGTCAATAGCGGTTAAAACGATGATATGACAAAATACTACTATTATAAATGTATGAAGTAATAAAGACTAAAGATAAAGATCTGACACACTGACAATCAAACGTAACTTTAAAATGTTACAAGCATGATATGGAGAGAATCAATTTAATGAGACATAATAAAATAAAAACCTATCACTTTTGTTATAGCTGAAAAAATATATAAAATAGTATTGTTTAAAATTGTACATTAAAATAGATAAAATTTTATGATACAGTGTTTAATTGGAGAAAATGTTTATAGATTCAGTTGCCTTAATATTGATGCTTTTTATGATCGTGTAGATTCTAGAAGGAACATCTTGAATCCAGATTGTTAACACATACAATATTATCGTTTAAAAGGTTAACACGATTGATTTATAGTGTTTGAAAATGAAAAATTTGATGTAAATATATGTAAATAATCGTTATGGTGGGCAAATAGAACAAGATATTTCGGTTGGATTTATCTAAGGTGCCGTAGTAACGTTTCGGCAAACAAAAATTTCAAAACAACCCATTTCTGCAATTTATTTATTACCAAATACATACACATTTAAATTTCCCGTTTACCAAACTGTACAAAAAATCGTACTATACAGAGTACAGACATCTTCCGTAAATAGCGAGCAATCAATGTGTAGGTATGTTACAAATACGAGAAAGTAAGCTATGCAGCTTTTATTATTTAGCTATTGATGTCAATGAGTTCAGGAAAAGGAATGAGAACACATTATTGTAATCGAAAATGAAGACAATTAATAAAATTTAAACATTTCTATTGTGAAATAATTACAATTGACATATATTAACAGAGCTCGTTTAATATTAGGAAATTAATACAATCAAGATATCTGAGAGATGTGACACCTTAATCAATCTTATCGCTATTACTTGTACTATATTTTGCGTTTAGTTTGTCAGACACGTCGACTTTGTTTTAGATCATATGAGACGGGTTTGAAGGTTTTCAAAGTTGAAAATTATTCAGTTCTATTTCATCCGTCGTAACTCCTACAAAATACTATCCGATTTTGTCAATTATGTTTCCCTATGAACAGAATATCTATAATTACCTATTTCTTTACGTACATATGAAACGATGATATTTGTGTACCTCGAAGACACTCATCATAGAGTGCGGGCTAAAAAAGCTTTGAAATCAATACCAATATACATACATGTGATCCACTATGAGTCCTAAAACATATATATAAAATAATAATTATGTTTTTGTTTCGGGCTAGCTTCATATAATTCTCTCGTCATATATTTGATATGCATACGTAATAAATGTATTTTAGATGCATAAAATAAGAGAAAAAACATTCCTTTCCCTCCTCATTATATCAGCTTTGCTGTTTGCTCGACAAACGCTGTAGTTCCATAAATTTTTCTCATAATACACTTGTACGTCTATCTTATAGAATGTATTGAAGAAATCGTAATGACTCTAATCAGCTGGTTTTGTTATTTTAAGTTTTCTTTAATGTTAGTTAGTTAATAAATAAAGGTTTGTATTTAACTCACATTTATAGCAAAGTTATACACATATATGTTTGCCAGGTAACGAGTATATTGTTGTTAATTATATGTTCAATATATATATATATATATGGTTTTATAAACATGTACCCATTCCTGTGAACAAGTCACTTGCTCATTATTTTAGCCTAAAAAGACTCCCCTTCAGCCAAAATATCTGATGTACGTTTCATTGTCCTAAACGATGGTAAATTATAGTATTCCTATTTATTTCTTTAATAATTTTTATTATTAATTAGCGATGACGTCACACCTACGTTAATTGGTGCATATGTCATGTAATTTAATGTAAGTTTTTACTGCTACAAGTAAACAACTTAACATTTCAACGTGAATACCTACAGTTTGTATATTTGTTACTGCTGAAGTTTACTATTCACGAGGTATGAACTAAAGCCGACCTTGTTCATATTTAAGATATACATTTTTTGCCAACAGCGACTTCTAGACGAGTTCGCTTCAACGGCCCTGCTTCAAAACCGTACCTCCTCCGGCTTCGTTGCACAACGAGCTTACGTCAGCTAGCGAGAAGCGGCTTACGTCACCCAGGCATCATAAGATCAAGCGAAAATAGAACTTAGGATATTCCGAATAGAGACTCAGTTGGCGTAACGAGTTTCTAAAGTATGATAGAGCGTTTATGTTCACGTGAGTGGATGAGGCTCCGACGCGCCGCCGGCTCAACGATTCTGAGAAATGTTCGAGGCTCTCTAGTTTCGGACTTGAATATCGTGTAATACGACTATATTCAACGTTTTTAAACGGCTCTGCTTTTGTTCAAGCTTTGCCATGTTCTATATATTATGATGTTAATAATTGTATAGATACTTATGGGGTATAACGAGATCATAGTTAGTAAAAATATTGTTATTGTAAATATAATGATTTTCTTTACATCTAGTGTCTATAAAAGTGGAACGTTTATAAATTTTCAACCTCAGCGCACTTATCTAGGTGTGCGGTGGGGAGACTTCGGATTTTTAATAAAGCAATACCGGGGCAACTTAACTTGGCTTTAGATAACGTCTCGCTGCAGGCACATTAAAATGCTAAGTTTCTTCACTCGGACAGCTTAAAGAAATATGTTTTATAATATTAATATACAAAATTATGTTAAAGTAATTATTTATTCTTTTGCTTGTTATATTTCACGGATATTTGTAAGTGTAATAAACAGTACGAGTTCATAGACCAATGTGCGCCATGCGGTTACGACTTATAAAATATAATAATAAGAAAACAAAAATAATTTGATTTATTTCATATAAACGGTTATTATATTTCGTAAAAAATCCGTGTTTTGTACCTTTCTGGTACATTATTATTTTTCCATTAAAAAGTTTTTTGGACATTACAAAACACTTAAAAATCTACCGCGTTAAAAAAAATCGATCAAGTTTTTTACATTTGCCAACATATTTTGCTAGTCTATAAAAATTAATAGCCAAATGCATACCTCTGAGATAGTCATATTTTTTAAAGTTTCAAATTTCCGCAAAATAAATCAGAATAAAACGTGTTTAAAACGTATTTCTTTCTATACGGACCCATATAATTCAATATATCACAATGTCAATAGTATGGATTCATAAAATATTTAAATTTCTTACAGAACAAATACATCGAAAATATATAACTATTGCATTGGAACAACAATGTCCGATTTATAATCTGTTTAACGGAATACCGAGTCGTAAAATGCGATTCAAAATTAAAGTAATCAAAGCATAGCAGTTAGGCCGGCATAGTTTTTTTACCGTTTGTAATTAGTGAGGTAATAAGCAAATACATTTCATTATTATGGTTTCGCTGTGTACTATAAACTGAGAATGGGGGCAGTAAAAATATTCTTAAGTAAATTCATAATTAAATTCTAATGAGCGCGTTTAAGGATTCAGAACTGAGTTATTTGACAATATGAAAATAGCAGTTACTTGTTGAAAATATTTTTTTAGTCAAAAAGTTACATCTATTACACCTTTACAACTTAACCGAAGATATATTTTTATAACAGTTACAGAAGCAGTGTATTTGTTACATACACATAACTAGATCTTTTATTATTGAAAATAAAATCGAATTTACTTATTCTTCCTACCTCTTTTATTGACAACAATTAAAATCGACAGTGGGTATAAAGCAAAAAAAAAAGTAATTCGATACTTGGAGGTAACAATCTTTTTAAATTCCTGTACATACCTGATGTGTGAAAGGCGGTCTCGAGTTGGGAGGCCCCGGCGGTCCTGGCGGGTACCTCGGCTGGTAGGAACCCGGTGGACCGTACGCTCCGGGGGCCTGCTGACCCCCGGGCGCTCCGGACCCGTACGGAGGCCCGTAGCCACGAGGTGGCTGTAATAGATAATGAAATATATCGATATCAAACAAATTATGAATACATCATGAAAACAATGGAAGTATTACATAAATTATACACATATAAACCCACACTTGTTTACGACTCGTTAATTAGAGCTAGCTGTGCTTTTCTTTATATTTAATTAAAACTGTTTATGAATGCATTAAATTCATAGCCGTAGTTAATTTTCGTTCAACTTCTAAAAAATCTGGTGTGCCTCGTTATTTAATAACGTCATATTTGACTATCATTTAATTTAAATTACAGCACTACTTTTTTTTTGTTCAACCATATCTTCTTTTTACATTTTTCTTTTCAAAAATCTATTACCAATAAATATATAAATGAATTTTATTGCATAATAAAGATCCCACCAATCAAAAAGGCAGTCATGGTGCCACTTATTAGTACTCAAACCCTCAGAAGCTAATGCAATCTCCTATCCCCTAAATTTATCAACTCAGCGAAACAGATGCTTAAAAATAAACAATCCGTGATGAAACTCTTTAAGTAACGAATAACTCCCTAAAAAAATACAAATGCTTTATTGTTATATAAATTTTCCTACAGATATCGCATCTAAATAATTGACGTCCAAAGTAATTCTCTGTGCCTACAATGACGCCGCCCGTTTCAGTTTTCAGTTCTCATTTTGTTCTATGATGAAAATTTAATTATTCCGTACGAGCCGTGCTCGGATGCAAAACGAGCTCCGGGAATCGTTCGGTATCCTTTGATCGAATGTTTTACATCTAGAGAGGACGTTCGATACAAGACTCGACGTTCAGGAGCTGTTAGGACCAGGCGATATGATCCGTTTGTTCACCAATTAGACTTACATTTTTACGAACATCGGGGTGTTTTATAACGGATTCAATGATTTATAAGGGCGGTGTGTTGGGGGGGTGAGGGTAGCGATGTGCGCGGGCGGGGGCGGGGGGTGTGCGGCGAGGGGTTTCGAGGGGATGCGAGGGGTGCGCGGCGGGGCGGTCGTCGCGCTATTGGCGGACACTGCATCGATCGCACCGCGTACCTACTGCTAGCGGCCCGCCCGCGCCAGCCAGCCTCCTCCACCTACGTTAATAAGTAATCATCCGACCCAGCGATACCTTGGAGCTGGAACCACTGAGACGGGCCTCGCATCTCCAGTCTTTTGGAACAAAGAGGCACCACACAGGGCGACATCCGTATTGATTTATGCAGTAATTAACCTGCGGGTAGGTTGCGCAGCTCGCGCATACCTCAACACGCCACGCACCTATATTAGCGCTACACGCATCGCTTTCATATGAAAGACAACACAATGCATTTCAATCAATGTAACGTTACACGAATTTAACGACCCATTTGCTACTCCGCTATAATGATGATCGATAAAACAAAGAAACATCATATAATCTCATCCTTACATTTAAAACTATGACATTTCAGGCAGGAGTTTCTTTATAATAAATCCATTTCAAAATTGACCTATTGACTCAGATACCTTTTCAAGAACTTTGTAAAAGTTCATTTAATGTGAGGGGTTGTTGTGAGGTTTGAAATCATTTATGCGTAGTACGAGAGCCATAAAAATGTATTTACCTCGTCGATTACGTTACACTTACGAAGAACATGTCTTATGACTTAATATTTTTTAGATATCCCAGTATTGTGTGAAATATTAGCTACTTAATTATAACGATACAAAATATCGATTAAAAGGAAGTAAATACAGATATTAAAAAACAGATAACAGCACTAAAATTATTTTTGTTTAACTGATTTAACATCGAATTGTAAAACAACGCGATCATCAGCCATATATAATTGCCAGGGGCATAATAAATAATTTTAGTCCCATACGACTTATATAGTACCTAAATACACTGATTTAACTATGTATTTATTTTTCAGTGATTAAATAGGAGTGACTATAAAAATTTCATATCTTTATTACTACAGTTAAAAGGAGAGTCCAGAAGTAAATTGGGTATTCAGTAAAACAAAAAAAAAAGTTTTATCGGGACCATACTTTGTCGTTAATTTGCAAATATGTTAAGACCAATAAATATTCATTTCTTAATTGAAACTGACGTAACAGTTGAATAGAAGATCAATTTAAAAAAAAAACTTAAAGTCAAACATATTTATTTTCATTAACATCAGGAGTAAAGTAAGTTTGAATTGTATCGAATACGTTAAAGGATTATATAATAACGTTTGATTTCTCGCCGACATAAACACGATCAAGGCTTCTATTTACAAAAGCAGGTTAAAGCGATAACCTGAATAAAAGCAGGTAGCCGTTCATGAATGAAGCCGGCGGGCATATTTAATTAGATATAATATTGTGGGTCGTTGCGACTGCATTGCATCAAATGAGACAGTGCAAGTGCAAACCGTTAGGTATGCGACCGGATTCCTGGCAGGTCGGCCCGCCCGTGTTAACACTTGCATGACACTTACTTCATTTATACTTAAACATTGAATACATTGTACGGAGTATTTATATTACAGAATGAAAACTGACAATATTCTTTTATAAAATGCAACAAATGAATTGTGATATTAAGTTAATCTAAATGATTATTTAACACTGTTAAAGTATCATTATACCATTAAGATATCAACTGAAGATACACAATGATCTTGTTTTATTAGTAGAGTAACTAGGGCCCCTCTCCTAAGACTCAGTTTATTTAATAGAAACCTTGATACAGGACAACCGTAATATGAGCTAAATTCATACAAACAAAACAATCAGATTATCTATTTCTTGATAACCAGAAATAATAACAAGGACAGCGAAACACAGATAAATGTAGTCCCATCAATTTCAGATAAAACATATCAAGACACCTTAACAATAATAAACAAGTTTAATCGTACCAATAATATTACACAATGTTGGCTGTTGTATAACAAATAAGAACGTTAATTAATACCAATGACAATTATGTAAACAATTTGAAATCAACTAAATTATTCTGATTGCCACACGTCGTCAAGGACATCGAAGCAATATAAATGTGTAAAAGTAAACAGTTTACAACAGAAATGTTAATGACCTGCGAGTTATGACTAATGCAAGAGGTTGATAATATATATGTATATATAATATAGACATTCAGACAAACAGTTACTGGCGGTGTACGCTTGCGGATATGAGCAAACATTACATAACTCTGTGATTGTGTTTGTAAAAAGTTGGGGATTCCCTTGACTACATGCGCATCCCGTATTGTACTTGTGTGAGTGTAACCTTGCCTTCTTCTTACATATTAAACGCCGTCGGGCTATCCCTTTTGCGTATCTACAAAAAGCCAGAGAATAAGTGTGTTGTGGATGAAAAAGTTAAAAAAGAATGAGACGGGATTTACTGTTATTACTATTATTAGTTCATTTCAATGAGCTCCCGCGTCAAAGGATAAAAGGCACGCTGACCGGTTTACTTTTTATATATGTACCGGAATCAACAATAGGACGTTAAAGTATTCATCACAATCATCCTTCCTGTGTTGACGCGTGCTACAAACTACACGCGTACAGACCCGCGCAAGAATATATCAATCACTGACTGTAGTAATAATATATAGAAATAATACATTACATTTCATTAACATGGAACGTAATCTGTTATCGTAGTACAAGTGCTGTGATATTATGTAACGGCCGTGTTAACGTCATACGATGACGGCGACGGACCCACCGGCGAACTATATGCATATACGACCGATATAATTATAAAGTTCTATAAATAGTAACTAAAATGGAACCATATTATGCATGCTATTTCAGTCCGTGGCGTCACTAGCCCCGATGAATGTCAGGCTTGTGGTAACGGAAGGTGCATTGTCGGATGGATTAGGCAACAGGTAGAATGTACTTAAATCTCAGACTATGTAAGTTTTTATACAAATTGTACTTAATCCGTTTAACTTCATAGAAATCGAGGATTTTCATTAATTTTATTAATTCTTTATATCCAAAGCTTCAGACAAATTTTCAGGAATTTTTAAGAAATCCTTAGAAATCCATTTTTGTAAAAAATATACAGACACTAATGGCATAATTCCTTTACAAACAAAATATCTTTGTGGAGTTCAATATCTCACACGCAACAAGTGTAAACAAACGGATTACAAGTGTTACTGACCTAATAAAGCGACCCCTTTTCCACCCAAGACGGTTCAATAAAGAACTCCCTCTAGGTACATACTATCTGACGTATATAAGAGTGGCGGTCGTGAACTTTGACGTAGATAACTAAATGTACAGAACGCCCGCCCGTTAGGTAACCACCGGCAAGTCGGAGATTAAAAATATTTACCCCTCCGTCAAGTCAGGTTTTTCTATTATGGACGCTTACTTCGTTTAAAACATTCAGTGCATAGTATATCTCAAGAGATTCGCCGATTCCCTCTGATTTTTATCATGATGATTGAATTGAAAAATCGATGTTATGTCATAAAAAATTCACATATAGGGGAGAATTATTAAAATAACGAGTTAAAATCAAAACATGTGCGATCTAAAAAAAACAATGCTAACACTTCTTACCAGTAAATATCAAATATCTCGCTTAAATCACTAGAGTAGACCGAAAAAATGTTCAAGTATTTGTATGTGTGAGTCATTTACCTTTCTGATTGCGTTCAGACAGAGATCCTTGGCAATAGCCCCTTTTGCATTCATATATATTTATGGATGTATGTTACGTCATACGTTTATATCATAAAAGCTAAACATGACGTTTAACCTTCTAGGTTATGAGCATAAGCAATTCATTTCCTTTAAAACGTATAACAAGCGACTTAACAGTATTAACGATCAATGCGTTTTACGACAATCATGGTCCGCGTACATTATTGATTGTAATGTTAATCATTGCATCACGTAATTATATTCACATTAATTAGAATATGATAATTAAAGGGATATCTGTTTTTACACCTGAGGCAAGTTATTCAAAGCTGTAAGTAAATTACGTAACAATAACATCCATAAACATCACAAAGGCCGCATGATTAATTAACGTTTTTGCGGACAGATATCCGTCTAGCGGTTTCGTACAAAAGTTAATGGGCTTGACCTATTTGTCGGTCCCTTGTTATTAATCCGACGTTTTGATTTCAACAGACGACGTGCAAAGGGGCCGGCAATTACATGACGTCATGGTGGTTTAATGACCCCATTACAATATGTATGAATGAATGCAGGTTGTGTGACGATTGACGCTTGGTCCCTCTTATACAAATTATTACGTAAGATTGTTTCAACTTGACCTTATGGATACGGGAATTACGCACAAGTAGTCCACATGTAATGGGGCTCACAGTAATTATCAAATTAATTACGTATTACCAAAGCGTTTTCAATGAATGTAAATACATAATTACTAGTATCATCAATGAATGTATATTTAAAAATGATCATTATGTTGAACTAATACAAATCAATATTACAATATAAGTATCTATAAGAAACAATCTATGACTACATCTTTAGTATTGTAGGTCATAGTTTGATAATCATTAAATCATTCAGTTAGACAACAAACGGTAACCCGGAGTTCCATTATATGGCCAGCTCACACAATGACACGATAATCGAGCAGCCGGGTCCGAGACGGCTAACATTGATTTTACGAAATCCACATCACGGTCTCAGTCGGGCCATTCATCTCGTTTTCATGTACAGAACGCTATTGCGATACGAAAGTGAGAGCGAAATTTACTCGGGCTTGCAGTACGCACCGCAACGTACCGCCCTAAATACGAACAGAATAGAATATCGATCACTAACATGTTAATTGATACAATTAAAGGCGCTTACTTGTAAACGTGTCAATGCCAACACGAACTAAATGTTGTACATATTAACTATCGTGTGTCGTATGTCGTTCATCTGGTCACCTCTGTAACGTATCATAACTTTCTACGCACACGTATGAATGAAATCGTTCGTCAGGATATGGAAATGAGATTGGAAGCCAAAAACAAGTGCACAACACACTGTATTACCACATCGAACAGCTAAATCTAAATATAGCGGGCGCCGATATCAGCGGCTCGCCCTTGAACCAGTCGCACGGAAACATTTTATTATTATTACCGAGCTGTCGGCGAGCACGAGTATGTCGGGTCGACGACCCCACGACCACGTGTCTCCTTATCGACAACTATCTAACACGATTGTGGGTAAACAACATGCCGAGATAAATGACTAATTTCAAAACACTTGTTTATTGGTGCCATTCATAAATTAATCAGCATATCGTCAAAACGATTTCAATGACAATGATCGTGTATCGAATTATTAGAATAGCTATTTTTAGCTTGATAACAGAGCAGCGATAATTGTGACTTAATAAGATAAAATTACATAATGTTGTGAGACCTCATTATAATACCATTAAGTAAAGGCTTATGACAGTTTAGAAAGTATTAAATAGAAATTCATTATTTTTAATCTCAATCTCAGTCGATGGCAGTTCTGATTTACAAGGATAATCTTAATAAAAGCAACCAGCGAAAGCCAATTACGAATCTGCATATAAAAAAAATGTATGAAATGTTCCAACCCCTTTGAACAATAAATGAGCAATTCAAAAAGCCTTGAGTGAAGAGCGGTTGCATCGTGGGAAGTAGGACAGTATTACGTAACCGGTATTTGTTCGCCGGCCAACCTACACAGGTACATCCTTACAAATGCGTACGACCTTGAATGTGAACTCTAAAGTGTAAACAGCACGTGCTCGATGCATTGTTTTATGGAGGCTAGTTGTTAAACGACATCAAAAGACTAGGATTTAATACCGAAAAAGAAAATTCTTACTGACATCCAAATATCAGTTCAATTGCGATAGACATAGGATTCATTAATTAAATTGAATTGCTTTAATATTTGATAGGACATTTTATAAGTCAGGTTTGAGAAGCACTGGATAGTGAAATAGACAAGATTTTAACTGTAACGCACAATTCTCTCTAATTCATCAAATAATTGTTAAAATAGTTGTAACAAGTTAAAACGAACAAAATACGTTTCATTTTCAATCAGTGTACAGTAAACCCTATCCATATATAACGAGATACACGTGTCAAACGTCAAGTTCCATTCACTTTGATGCCCTCAAATACATTCCGGCGCCGCAGCCTCTACATAATGTATGTACGAGGAGTGGAAGCGGCGAAATGACGTCGAATCACCGCAACCCGACCGACTTTACCCCGTTCTGTAATTGAGAGACGAACGCACAAATCTCCGCTATGAAGCAAGTTATATTTGCCTACACATCAAACTTTCACTATCGTCGTACGCTTTCGTTTTTATATCCGCTAACAGCGACGGCCAGCTTTGTTATTCTTCCACGAGAATTTTTTCTTTTTTTTTTCGTCCGACAACCGACACACACATGGCCGTGGAAAAATTCGGTGTGCATTCATATTATTTTTTGGACGTTAAAGAGTTGTTGCAGAGACAGATTTCAATTGATACTCAAAACAACTTTCTTTATGAGTTATTCAGAGATCATAAGCAGCGTAGTGGTCATAAAGCCCTCCATTCTGATAATTACTCTAACTTGCATCAATCATGCTAAAATATCACAATAATTTGCACTCATGAGCTTTTATTTTGACATTTTCTTTTTAACTATAAAAATTACTAATGTCATAACAGTTACTGTGTCTAAAATTACTGAAGATAATAGATATAAGATAAGATAAAACAAGAACATTGTTTTTTTAGGTTCTTAAAAGATCATTAATCCAAGAGCACCAATTGATTTACTTACTAAATGTCATTATAGTACATATACTACACATGACATAGTTTGCAAGTATGTATATGTCAATATTCAATACACTTGCATGAGAAAAAAATGAAATGTATTTTAAAATTTTCATTTTATTTGTTAGAATAACAGACTATGTATAGTGTTTGCAAGAGGCAACTGGTTTTATAAAATATATATATTTCAACTTCATAAATTTGAGTCTATTAAGATTTTTTATTAAAGTAATTTCATATTACACCATACTTAAATCAAATTTTCTAATTTCATTATAGTATTATTATTTTAATTTTAAATAAAAAAAAAATTTGTATGTTATTAAAAAATCTTATAATGAAAGAATTGACTATTGACTAGTTCATATCTATTACTTTATAACAGCATTGTTCAAAATCTTTTATTTGAATCGGTCCCCAAAACTTTGCAATATTCACTTCAAAATTGTTGACTTTATTAAAACATGTCTATTACATTAAAACAAAAGAGCTAATAAATAAATATAAACACAACTTTAAGTCGTACCTTTGTCATTATAGTTATTAACGATTTTAATATATATTAAGCATTATAGTTATTAATGATTTTTATATAAAAAATAATATATTTGGAATATTTACATATAAAATTTATTTATTCCTTCAGTCAAACTAGGAAATTATTTCCCTGGTGGACTTCGTCATTAACAAGGAAATTGCAATAATTGCATCGATGAAGGTACACACATCAGATGATATAACATTTGATAATGAACTATGGACTAAAAAGTTCATGGTGAGTCAGACTGATGACAGTCATTTTGCTTTAGATTGAACGAATCCCTTATCAATTAAAAATAAACTTTGCTTCAATTTATATAGAAAATTAGTTTATATTCGATAAAATACTATACAAAATGAAAATATAGGAAGTGGTGTATATATATACAAATAGAATAACTTATAATTAATAGTTAAAAAAGAGCAGACTGTAGAAAAATTTTGAAATACCAGCAAAACAATTTGCTGACACAAGTTATAGTGAAAAAGAGCTATTTGTTGTTTGGAGATTGCTTAGCTGCATCCTCAATTGAATTTAGTGATAAAATAATCTATATCATACCAAAAGGTGGGGTATTTTATTGAAAAGGCTTTTTCACTCATTCGTCTACCAAATTTATAGTCAAAGGCAAATTTTCTATGAACATGGCTGTATACATAAGTATCAAAATTTACAAAATAATCAATCTACTTAAAAAAATCTTGATAACTCCAACATATATAATATGTTAAAATGATATCACAGAAATTTTTAACAAGATTTAAAATCCATGAAGTAGATGACTGACTTTAGGAACATAATTTTAAACTAAAAGTTAAAATTTTAAGTTACTGAATTGATTGTTATTTTAGAAATTCTATCAATATATATATACATACTGCCTTGGTTTCAATCATCACAATTAATAAGTATTTTGAATTTAATTTAAACATCCAGAGAGTACCAGAGCATTTAACTGTTTTTACATTATATACAACCCCAATATATTACTTTTAATAATACTTTTCTCTATATAAACTTATAAAACAAATACCCGTGTCCAAAATCACATATGTATGTATAAGCGGCAATGTTAGTAGTTCAGCGTAACAGTGTATAGCAAAATGTGTTGTCCCCGTAAATATAAAAATGGTCAAATATAATCTCCCAACTTTACTTTTAAAATAAACACATGAATTTACATCTTATAAGACACCTCCACTAACTCAAAATATAGTAATTTGTTTTTAAATTGAAATCAAAACAGCTATTAAACTGTACTCGATGTAAACATTTCATCACATTCATAATTAAAATTAAATTAGGTGGATTTCTTAAAACTATTTCTTGTGCTAAAAAGCTACATCAAGTGATACAAATTTTGAAACAAAAGCTTAACACTCACCGTTGAATTTCTATAAGGGCTTCCTTGAGGATTGTACGGTGGCATTGGTCTAGGAGGTGGCCACCCGGGAGCAGGTCCATAGCCACCCGGGGGCTGATCGTAGCTGTTTGGGTACCGATGAGGAGGCGCTCCACTAGATTGCAACAACGAATTCAAGGTAGGCGTAGGGCCTGGCGCCTGCGACACTGCTTGTCCTGGGAAAAATCGTTGCTGGGGCGGGGGCCTCGGTTTGCCGGGAAAACCTGGCCGTTGAGCATAATAAGGATCTGCGCCTTCTGGATAACGATACGAGCTGTACTGGTCCGGTATCGGCCGCTCGCCGCCCCGGTCGTGGCCCGGCGCCTCTCCAGCGTCGCGTGGCGGACCCGAATCGGCCGACATGGGCGATTTACTCTTTGTGTTCACAACGCCATCGGGCGGTACGCGCCCGATGGACTTATCGGTGCCGTTTTGTAATAAAGCGTTCCGAGATTCACTGAGCTGTTCTGATGAATTCTGATCTACGTTCGCTTCGCCACGCTGAGACTCAGCCTGCGTCGCAGCCATGTTCGGCTGGTGGCGGCCGTCCCTGCTTACACTAGCTTTAGCGATCGACCGGCTCACTTACGTTACATCGAAAACGGGCGTCGGATTGCAAAACCGCGACGCGGACACTTCCATCACTAATAAGACGAATAACTTCGCACAAATTGTAACGCAAATCTGACGAAAAATCGTTCACCGTTGCACACACATCGATCACATATCTAATCCATTCGCGTAAACGAGGTTATGGAAAAGGTTACATATCTAGCGGGCGCTTTTGTCATGTTCAAATCACTCATTTCATATCACTTGCACATTTATTATAACACTACCGATCCAATCACTTGTTACAAAACTCATTCCTATCTATAAAATTGATGAAATACTTAAAAACAGAACAATAGAATCACGAAACTTCCAAAATTATTAGCGTCCGCCATTAGCGGACTTGAAATTCTACAGCGCTTGACGACGCTTCTGCCTATCTTCACTTCGGTGAGATAAAATAAAAATATAGGTGCCGTAGTTGCGATAGGCACTATTCTGTATTTTGAGGAATTTTTAATTCGAGTCGTATATTAAATTCAACAGAATTTTAATGCTCTAATCACTAAATAGAGAAAATTGGAGAAAAATTATCTATGCATGTTTACATTTCCGCAATACTCGAACCACGTAGTAACTACAGTTCTACCAACAACAAGAATGCTATGACTATTTCCGCTGGCGCCAAGACATTCGTAGCTATGTTCATTCTTCAAAAAATAACCTTAAATCAATTATACATTATTATATTAAACAGCAGAATGCACAAATGAATTTATTAATCTAACAATATTTAAAAAATCAATAAATATAAAATATATTTATACAAAAATGTGGTGTAAATTGTTAATAAGGTTGTATTTTCTAAATGTATAAACTGTATTGCCAACGTTAAGACATGACAAAAATAAAAATAGATAAAATAATGACTTCAAAAGATTTTTCTTAAAGTTAAAAATATATAGTATTTTATATATATTTTATAGATTTTTTTTAATCAGTTTTATTACGGGCATATTTAAAATAACGGCTTCTTTTTGAATATTGGGTCAATTTCAGGAGAATTTTTCAAAACTTCTTTTATGCTGACGTTTTAAATTTTTTTTCAATTTACAAGAAATATGTTAAAATTCCTTATTAACGAAAAATTTATGAGTAATTACTCTTTTATATTTTTATCAGCGGCTAATGTGTGAGAATTTAAAAGACCATCTTTATTTTAAAAATGTTTTAAAATAATTCTTATTTCAAAAGTGTCATTATTCTATTGAACAAATTTTTGTTTAAAATTTCAAAATCTCACAGTTAAATATCTAGTAAAATCGTGTCTTGGATTTTATTTCAGATTAGATAATAATTTTCTATATATATATAGAAGTGCCTATGTCGATCGCATTAAAGGGTCACAATAAGGTTGCCTATAATTGCCAAAAAATTTAAGCTTTAAATTGGCTTGTACTAATGAAATTAGAAGACTATGTCCCATATCACGGCGGACTGAATGATTACTACAGTGGCGCCTTTGTTTTTTTTTCCTTTTAAAAATAAGTATATTGGGAAATATAGAAAAGAAACAATTTTGAATTTACTATTATAGTTCCTCAAATAATGCAATTCCTTAAATGATGCAAGTCTGGTTTGGTTTTAGTTGGACAAATTTAATGGGTGACCATATTGCAATTTTCCGATGTTGAGTATAGTATTAATAATTTTAAAGGAATAAAACAAAAAGTGTTTTAAAATTGTTTATATTTTGTTGTACATAGAAAGTATTGTTAACACGGATGCAAAAATATTTTCTTTAATTTTTTTTTTCAAGGCTTTAATTTTAATAACATTAATATCACCAATTTACCATAATTTTATAACAAATTTTTTCACAAGCATTTGTCGTAAGTTGTTACTACTTGTTAATATGGCAGTAACAAATCATTCATGATGGAATAAAACAGTCATTGCCAACATTCAGAACCATATTAAATTGATGACTTTAAAAAAAGAGGAATAATTAGGGATTTCATTCAAACAATTCGTTTTTAAAATCTTAAATGAGCAAATAACTTTCCTCGAAACCATAATAAAATATAATTGAGCGAGTGATTGCAATCCATCAAGGGTATTAATTAATATTTTAGATTAACATAACATTTTGGGTATTGGAAAATTATAAAATATATCAAAATACATATAAATTAGTTATGGCATAAAATTATTCTAAACTATAAAAAATCTCATAATAACCTAATTTAAGTACAGAGATTAAGGTATTCACATCAATATAAATTTACTGACAAACTGTGATGACAGATTTTTGTGGACATAGCTTGTTTTGTTCAGTCATTAAACACCCCATAACAATTTAGAGTTTGTGCTTAACTGTACACATATACTACAGAATACTTATTCTGAAAGCTCACTTGAGATCTATTTACATTACTTCGTCCAATGGGAATGTATCAATGTGTTAGAAACCGTTTATGCTACACAAAATACTTTTCTAATACTGCAATTAAGTCTATTTATAGTCCACGCAAATTTATTTTATGTGTCTGACACAGAGTTCAGTTTCACTCTATAGTCTTGTGATGTTTCTACATCAATCAGGAGGATCCAAACTCTGCCATCCAGGTGAGGTATTTCTGTATGTCACCTTTGGACACTGATTTATTGCATTTCGACAGTGCTTCTAAGAAATCCTGCCTCGTAACGGGCAGGTCTAGTTCTTCCTTGGCAAGTTGTTTTATCTGCTCCGGTTTCAAGCCAGCTATTTTCCGTCGCATGGACATCATTGAGGCATCTCTGAAACAGAACAGGTTTAGTTTAAACTTTACCATATAGTATTTATTTTTAGCTGCATGTCGCATAGTACACTATTCTGTCTGCATTTGATTTTTGTTTTTACTATTTTGGTGTACCAATAACAAGATTATATATAATTTTCTTGTATCCAACATAGATTTCATTCTGAGTTTTAATGTTATTTTCATAATTCTTTACATACGGTGTAAAGGTAACGTCTATCTAACCTGCAGACATTAGTTATATCAGCTCCAGAGTATCCGTCAAGTTTTTTTGCTATAAGTCGCAGGTCTACCTCGGGGTCAACTTTGACCTCTCTAAGGTTAATCTGCAGTAACGCCTCTCGACCCTCTTGCGTTGGCAGCGGTATGTAGATTCGTTTTTCAAGCCTTCGCCGTAACGCTTCGTCAATGTCCCAAGGGAAGTTTGTAGCAGCTAGCACCATCACCACCTGGAAAGATAACAATCTGATAATATATAACATACGTTATTATGAGGGTTAATATATACTTAATATAAGAATAAATATTTAGTATATAAATATTTAGTTTACATCAGTAACTTAATAGCAATTTACGATGTTTACATTTCGTTTTGTAATTTGATTTAATTAAACAACGCCAGTAGCTTTTTAGAAATTTTAAAATATTTTTTTTATTGTACTAATGTTAATATGCAATAAGATCAGAGCTTCAAAACGTTTTCAAGGCTTCTACGTTTTCATAAGATCTTTAAGCAATTGAGTCCACACCACTTATTTGAATTAGGAATTCAAACGATGCTTTGGATTGTAGGAAAATAAGTACATATATATTATATATAAAATATTTTAGATTCGTATTTTGAAATCAAGTAAGCATTTGGCTGATTTTAAATTGTATAAAGGTATCTGTCGGTTAGTGAATAATTATTCTGTCAGCTATATTCTACAGAATCTATTAACTGGTTAGTCAAGTGTTTATGTTGTAATGGACCTTAGCCGGCTCGTCCGTGGCTGAGCCGAGGCCATCCATCTGCACCAACAGTTCTGACTTCACTCGCCTGGAGGCCTCGTGTTCACTGTCTGACCCGCGGCGGGAACACAGGGAATCGATCTCGTCTATGAAGATAGTACTGGGAGCGTAGAAACGAGCCTGGGGAAGACGAACATACATTGTGTAAAGAAATATGTTTTACAACTGAGATCTAACAAGTACTGTTAAAAAGAATAATCGTTTTTTATGATACGAGATGAAACAAAGAGTGAGTTTCCTTGGGTTTTTTTGTATGAAAGAATTTTTGAAAATACAGTTCTTCCTAATATTAACCAACCATTTCGAACAGTAGTCGCACCAACTTCTCGGATTCCCCTCGGTATTTGGATGTGAGCGTCGAGCTGGACACGTTGAAGAATGTCGTTCCACACTCCGTGGCCACGGCCTTAGCGAGCATCGTCTTCCCCGTGCCAGGCGGACCCACCATCAGAACACCCTTCCACGGACGACGGATACCCTGGAGTTAAACATAAACAAATAAATAGTGAAATATGAACATATGTTTGTACACGTTTTTCATTATTTTAAAGCTACACACTAGCGACTTTATCGTCTCGTCTGCCCGTTATCACGGTTGCTGGGAAGTAACCTAAGCGCTGGTATGTACTTTTAATATTATAGTTTTATTTATATGAGTACTGGCAAACATCTTAGACATCAGTATATCATATTATCATTGCTAGTATTTGAAATAAACCTTAAAGAAGTCCGGCATCCACATTGGTAAGACCACAGCCTCCTCCAACAGCCTCTTGGCCTCGGCCAAGTCAGCAATGTCATCCCATCGGATGTTGGGATTCTTTTGTACTATATCACGTTCTGAAATTAAAAATAACATTATAATATTGCCATGCGTATGACACATCTCTCATCTGTGACATATATTAACATTCAATTTAGTTGTATGTATGTATAATGCTTATACTTTATTATATAACAATTTTTTTTATTTGTTCAAATGATGCTGATTTATTACACTTAATCATTCATTATAGAAAATTTCTAGATTTTATATATATATATATATAAAAAACTATTAATATTCTGAGAGGGAGGACTAACACAAGTACTATAACTGATTATATATCCTTTGCACATTATTCATTAATATTTTCCTTGTATGTAAATGTTGTAACGGTACTCTTTCGTGACTCCACGCACCCGCCCCCGCTGGTGGTTAACACAATTGAAACACTGTTACAAGTCAAAGACATTTAGGCTGTTTAAATACAATATGTGAGTGAAATTTGAATAAGACATAACATTTTATAGAATAAAATTGACATTTATTAAATTAAGATATGTTGTGAATGACGAGGATGGCGCTTTTATTTGTAAACCACTTTTTTTTATCCCCTCCCCCCTCCTATCTTACCCCACTCTGTCTCCCAATCAGTATTTCTTTTTACCAATATTTAATTACATCATTATCTTTGATTGTTCTGTACCTGCCCCCCCCCCCTTCCCTACATTCCCTCACCCTCTGTCTCTGCCCCATGTCAGTCTTACCCAGCATATCCACCAGATCCCCGTCGGCAGCTGACGGCGGCTCGAACCTCCTCTCGTCCTCCTTGTGTTTCTCTTCGTCCGTGTCTCCGTTGTTATTGTCCCTATCCTGCTTGTCCTTTGTACTGTGATCCTTGTTCGATTGCTCTTTCGTCTTGGCTGGGAACGTTATGACCATGCATCATGAACATGAAACATTGAATTATCTGAATCATTATCGAATGTAACTAATCTCAAACACATTACAAATCGTTATATCAGTGTCATAAAGCCACACCTAGAATATAAATTATCTGCTTCCTAGTCACATTGTGTGAAGACAATTCTTTTTTGTTCGATGCATACCTTACGTCTCTATAGGCTAAGTCAGATAAAATTGCTCTATAAATTAGTTAGTAATGTTAATCGTATTCCTTACCGCTGTGTGTTTTATTAGTGTTTAATTTGGGGTTCCTGACGTCCGAGGTCTTCCTGTGTGATGTGGTCGCCACCCGTCCAGCCGGCGTCTTCTTATCATTCGTCCTGGCGTTCCTTGGATTGTTCCTCGCTGATTTCATAGTCGGTGGGCCTCTGAACAACAATAAATGGATCCCTGAATATAATCTACCACAGATACGAGTTTTATTTCAACTGCTAATTGTTTATGTTATTAATAAAAATTAATCTCTTGCGGCATTCCTGTTGGCTGATTCTCGTTTATCATTTTAATTGTTATCTGTTCAGTCGCAGCAACTAATAGTGTCATGGATAATAAAAACTATTACAATAGTTGAACAACTTAGACAGTCTTCTTGCAAGTAATGAATGAAGATGTGATTTTTTTTTTGTATAAATCTTTAATTTTTTAACTACGATCTACAACCTGCAGTGTATTTGGAGAGGCAGTGAAATATTCATCGAGAATTTACACATGAAAAATAATAAAATAATTTGAACTGACTTGTGTTCAACACTGGTGGGCGATGGCCAGGCGGGATCTCTGTCCGGCGGGGGCGGCCAGATGTCGGGATCTATCTCGTGAGGCGCCGGTGCCCACATCTGGTCGCGGGTGGGCAGGTCTTCTAACGCTGGACGGATGAGCATCTTTTACTTACGTCGTTATATCATTATAAATCATAAGCAGGGTGTATGAGTAGTATTGTTCCGGAACATTAGCACGCGGGGATCTATTGTCTATAGTCCCATGGGTTATATGTGTGTGTAACATGTATGCGGATAACGTTGTAGCCATTAAGTTTCCGAGCTGGTAACGTATGTATAAAATAACGATTTAAACTGCACAAAAAAAATAATTACTATGATAGCTCTAGTCTCATTTTTGTAGCCATTAAAAAAGCTCTGAGAAATTTCATTACAATGGTATTCCCATGGCCGGGCGATAATTACACTCCAGTAAGCTAGACTGTTCTTGGAACTATTTAATTTATCCGAGTACAAAACATCAGATGACTCAGTGGACTCCACTGGACATTCTGAAATGCTTTCAAAGATCTAAAACATTTTTCCTTATCCCATTTTAAGCACAGACAGAGTAATTTATGGCTGTATGTTAAGTTTTTTTTTATTATTATTTTGTGATAAAAAAAAAACGATTGTATTTTAAAAGCATGTGGAGCTGTTATTATCTGAATTGTTATAACTGTAAGTCTGGAGTCTGTAGTACGGATTGGTGTGGAAAATTACCGCAACGAATATCCGCAGAGAAACGTACGTACGTCCGCAAATCAAAATTATATATATATATATATTATTGAAGCTATCTTTTATATTATTGAAGCTTAAATATATTTGTTAGATTGAGTAAATTATTAATTAGTTCAGATTTATTTTAACTAGTTTTTAAATAATAAAATTCGCGTAGTAAATCCGAATAATACTAGTTTCATTTAAATGAATACTCGCGAAAATCTTAGATCTCATTATCTTAACTATGTTATTGATATAAAATTCAAAATAATAATTTACGACATTCGACTCTGTATACGTACAAAACAGATTCCTTACAATTCGTACCTATCTACTTATCTTAGACTACATCCACAATAGGAGGTTGTGGACGCGTCGATGGTTTTACAGCGCTATAGAGAGCAAACTTGTATGTCAAGTATGGTAGCCAGGGAGTTATTTAAAACGGTCTTTATTGTTATGATGATACGGTATAAATTACGATGACATATATAAAAGTTGTTAGCGAGACATGCAGATTGGAAAGTAGTTTTATCAGATCCCAACGGACGATTACTAACAGAGACCTTCCGTCGGATCATTCTAAGAGTAAAGATGAAAATTATTAAACCCTTTGTAAAACGATTGTTATGAGAACAGTGAATTTATAAATGTATGTAAATATAAGTATGTATTCATTATTATATATTGTTGTGTGAAATTAGACCTTTTGCTATAAAACAGTAAGTGCTTTTTAAACTATTTTTTAGTAAACATGATCTGTTTAAAATTTACTGAGGCTTCAGGACGTTTTCATTCTAGATAATAGATTTTTTCATTAGAATATTAATTAATAAATTACTTGCATTATATGTTTTTCATTGTATGCACGTTTTTATCTGCATTGCGTATTTTCTTCGCTAACGTAGGACTTATTATCCTTTATCTACCATCTACGTACTGTTTATATGAAAAACGATTTCATTAATCACATCTCATACAATACATTTTCATTATATTTACAAACATTTTATTTGTACTGAAAAAAACACGTATCATATTCAAGTTCGTATACTTAATGCTCGTTTTTGTCCAACTTTTCGGCCGCATCGCCTTTTATTCCACGTACCTCGCTACAAAGCCTACCTTTCTCTCAAGCCCTATCTGCCGCCTTACCGAATTTCATCTAAACTGGTTTATAAATTCAACCGTGAAAGACTACGGACATAAATTTTACACTCCAATAAAAATTTTCACTTCATATTTTATTTATATAACTCTAAATATTCTTTTTTAACGACAATAATCGTAGTACATATTTTAATATTATTTCCGTGACGTCACTAATGGCCCGACCTAAATCGCACTAATTGCGATACAGACGTCAACAAATCAATGTAATGTATGAATGGGACACAATCGCGATGTAGAAGGCTCGTGTTTCGCAGAACAATAGTCCAAAGTGTTGCCAGTACAATACTTTATATGTACAGTATATGTGATCGTAGTAGCATATCTTTAATGTACATCTCATCAGTGATCAAGTGAATATGTATCGATGTTTGAAGTCCCGTGTGACTGCATGGGATTTTGATGACTCTGTAGAGAAAAAGCCTATCCGATACTACAGCAGACAGGGCAATTGTATGAAATATTTTTTAGTTACAAAAAAACTATTATAAGTAAGTAAGTAGTATCATATCGTATCAATATTCTTTCGTTTTTTTTTGTCATAGAAATTTAACTCTTAATATATCTATTATAACAACATTTTGAGCGATATCTTTCTTCCGAATATAAGAATTAATTGGTTTCAGCTAATCAAACTGTCTGCTTAGAAAATAGATCCAAGCGCAAATATAGTGGGAGATATTATCGTAGGGTTCATTAACATTATTTTGTTTGTGCTTCTGATTTTTCTCATTTTTAACACCACTATTACGGTTGAAAATTAGTTTTTAGAAGAAAACTTTTACAGTACTTATTTATATATATTTTAAATGTAATGTACATTATATAGTACTCACTGCTGGTTAATGGCGTGATCGCTTTTTCACCCTCATGCTGGAACATCTGTAAGGTTGCTACCGTCGCTTTCAGTTGTTCGTATTCCCTGGCCATCTGTTTCTGGACCTGGAACAACAAACATACATCAGAAACGAAAGTTATTATTAGACGTATCAGAAGAATCAATATAACTATTACAAACAAATTAAAAAAAAAACAATCGTAAACCAACTGTACTTTAGATTTCTTTAATAAAAATCAAAACATTAACTTTAAAATTTTGGGATTAACTTCTTTGTCTTAAATATTTTATAATGAATTAAATGTTGTTTAAGGTGTGACCTTTGTCTGACCTACATCAAAAGTACAACTTAGTAGCATATTAATTGTATTATTTAAAGGTCAAACGAAAAGTTTACGTACGTACCTAATTATATTACGACAAGAATGAAAAAATAAACTTTACCTAAAGACGTTAAAGCGATTTAGAAGTCAAAAAGTATGTTCAAAATCTTTTGCGTTTTGAGTAAAGTACTTTTTTGTTAAACATAATAGCTTTTCAGATCGGAAACTTTTCCAAAAGTTTTGTGCCACAAGACTAAAACAAATATAGTCAGCAAAAAAAATAATCTTAGACTAATATTAAGTATAAAAAGTCAAACTGTTGGTTAGTGCTCCCGTTAAATGTCTTTTATAAAAGTAAGAAATGAGTATTATTTTTTGATATAAATAATAATATACATATACATACCCTTATAACTCTAATATGACGTAAATAAATTCTGTAAGTACGTGCTATAAACGTTATTATACAAGAAAACTAACTCACGAGACGTGTCAAATTCGTGTCAAGGTTCACTAACAAATTTTAAACAGGGTAGCCTTAAGTGTTAATAAAAAAATATATAATCACCATGTATGTGTTAGTGTTTAAAAAAAAAATAAAGTAAATACCATGAAATCGTTCGGCGACCATACACCTTCATGAGGTTTAATAGCTTCCTAGAGCAACGCTCCCATAAAAAACACAACAGCTCATATCACAGAACGGTTCATTCATACGGCAATTATTACGAGCAGTTACGGGAATTCGATGAACATTTCTTAGAAAGCGCTTCAAAAGACAATGCTCCGGCCATCAGCAGTGACGTATACAGAAGCGAAACTTAATATAACAAGGGAAATATTCCCACACAGAGCTATTGATAAAAAAAAGCACGACAAATTAATTCCAACGCCTTGACCGAGTTCTGTTCAGTAGGCGGCCGTTAAAACTACCCACATTGTTTTAGAAATGACACGTTCCGGTTCAAATCTGCTGACAATTTGATAGATCTTACAGAGGTACAACTTAGATGTTAATTAAGAAAATCAGTTCAAACAAAGTCTTAGATATAGATACTAATATATAATATACTATACTTATTATTGAAATACTTATATATATTTTTCTCATTATATATTAATATCTAGTAACACTCACAGAAAATACGTTTATAAAGTAAGGGTAAAAAACATTGTACAATTATGTCAGTGTGTGTGTTTATAATGTTTATGTGTGTGATGTACCCTCAAAACTGTCACGCATTGACATTAATTATGCGAGTTCAACGACCGCGGACAGTGCAATGATACCAGTACTTAATCGTACGTGGGCGACAATAGAACGAATGTTTGGCGTCAATCCAGCCACCAAATTATATTAGCTGACCTTTAACCCTTAGCTGAGGAAATAGGAAAGTGAGCCATACCATCCTATTATCCTCACTGTAGGTTATAATCTTTAATTTCAAAACTAACTAAATATATTTTGATAGGACATTTCAGTTATTCATATCAACATTATTATAATCACACTGAGTTACATTCAAAGCTATTATATTATTTTATTATATTTATCTTATAGAATATTATTGAATTTTATAAAAATAGCCGAACTTCCGTCAGGGCTTTATAAAACATATACAAAAACGTACTCGAACCTATCATAAATGTATATCTTTTTTAAATGATCGTAATGTAGCAATGGACGGGACTCTGAACCCTCTTTATTGTTTACTACTATTGATTCATTGAAGACTAATATAAAGAATTATCGAGTATTTTTTATTGTATCTCAACTATTTAAAATCAATAGTAAAAAAGAATATTCTTTTAAACGTTTAATTAAAATATTTTAATCTTTCACAAGTCGTTTGAATTATAAACGGACGCTGATAATTAGGAATCATGTTCCTCAATCTATAAGTAAAGAAAATGCTTACTCGAAGTTTCAGCGAGATAACAAAGCGTTTCGCGTACTAAGCGTTTCACGTTTCTCAATCAACGACTTATGTTAATACTATAAAATTAGACAATGTATGTATGAAAAACTGTCATCTTGACACGTATAACAAATACGAAAGCGTTAAGCAACACATTAACTATATTTTTTACATTGTGAGAAACATAATGACATATTAATCTCTTTTAAGGGGATATTGATTTTTGATTAGATTTCTTCACTAAACACGTAAATACTACGAACATTGACGAACTAATTTATTTTCACTACATAACAGAATAAATTTTGTTGATATATAATAAATTAATTATATTACGGTGTACAAAATATGTATTGTATGGAGCGATTGTTTTGTATAGAATACATAGTTTAAAATGTTATAAGTTATTATGAATGATGTAGACATTCTCATTTAACTAAACCAAACCATTGTAACGTGTCTTCGTCACGTCTAAGACGGATCTTTTCTCTGCGCCTATAACTACGATGGTTCAATTTTATAAAAACAAATAACTGAACATTACAAACAACAAGGTTTCGTCCGTTCGTCCTCTTTAATCCCTTGAAATAATTATGTTTAATTTCATTTACAAATCTTTTAACATTAGCATGTATAAAACTGTCTGTTTAAGGTCGTCTTAATCAAAAAACATACACAAATACTATATATATATATGTATATTATTGTTAGTTTGATCGATAATCGCTCTGTAATTTTCGCGTGAGCAACACTACACATCCTCAAATAATTAAAAAAGGGACGGGACGTAAGGAAAACACACGCAACACCTAATAACGTAATGATCTTCTTCAAATGTATTCTATGAATAAATGTCCAATGACACTTTAATAATGAACTTCAAAAAGTTATTTGGAATCGATCATTCATACCGTTAATGGCTAGAGGTTGTTGAACTCTAAGGAAACGCATTGCGTATTTTTAGACAACTGCGCATTAATTACTATAAAACATCATACCTTTATTTTTTTCTTACCCCTCCCATATATTGTTTACATATTGCGCGTGCTATTTATTGTATTAAGAATCTAAATATAAAGAATGTCTGACAATTTTTTTATATCAGAAAAAAAAAAGGAATTAATACTTTCACTATAATACACTTTGAAAACTATAATAAATAATGGGACAGACAGGCCTAGCCCTAGTTTGCCCTCTACAGTGCCTACTTAGCCTTAAAAATATTTCATTCATAAATCTTCGCACATAACTGTTATCGTATAAGTCATTTAATGACGAACGGAAAACGGTTTGTGTGCTGTTTGTAACAACTTATGGTAAACATACAGACGTGAAATAAAAGTTTATTTTTGTCGGACCTTTGTAACTTTTCTTTATATTTATAACATGTCATCAGTTTCCTCTCAGGAAATGCCATTTCAACACAAAAACAAATAGAAATACACAATATCACGGTCACGTCTGTGCTTCCGCTGAATGTCAAATTATAACAAAGAACATATCATATAACGAAATAACAAATAGCATTATCCCAATATAGCTTTGACTTCAATATAAATCTTTTTAACTTAAAATTTCAAAGCAACAATTTAAGAACGAAATCACACACACGACAATTATACGTACATAGCTGTAAAGAAAACTATAAAGCATTCGTCAGTACATGGAATTAGTTATTGTTTAATCAAGTAAGACGGTTGTGGGTAGAGATATTATGCAAATAAAAAAAAAATAAGTACGTCCAAGAAACGGAAAGACTTAAGAATGATATATCAAAGTGAGTGAACGACTAAAATGTAAACTTTCTATGAACAACCTGGGGATTGTTTACTGAACACCTTCCCGGTCATTATTTAGAAAGTCAATACTCTAGAGTCTAGGGAAATAGCATACCTCGTTAAGAATATAAATAAGGTTATACGTTTAATTTCAATAACATTTTGTTCCCAGCATATACTCCGCTCTCTTAGCAAAGACGAAAAGAAACATAGACAATACTCTATGAAAAACTATAAGACTTTATATTATAAATGAAACCACTTAATTTTTTACTTAAACAATTAACTTATTATAGTTTCTCAGAAGTAAAAAGAGACGATAAAATCATTTTCAATCTTAAGTTTCTCAATAATAAAAACTCAAACTATTACGGTCACGATCTTTAATCCAGTACCAGCCTCCCATTTCTCATGAGCAAGTCAAACGACAATTCCTTTCTTGTATATCAAAGTTATTTTTTAATTTTAGACCAGTTTACTCGCTAGACTCGTCACAACGACTTTTTTTTTAAATAGTTATTGATGTAAAACAGCAATAATTCTCTTTGGACAACCACATAAAAAGGCTAACAACCGAAAAGGTTTTAGTGTCTCGTTTCACGTTACAGTAAAGTCATTCATGTGTAAAATTGTATTGTGAGGTTTCTTTAAGAGAAAAAATATCGTGAGTCAACATTACTACAAGGACGGTGGCAGAACTGATTTACGTATAACTTCCTATTGTGCATATATTTTCATACAAACGCAGAAAATTAAACCGTCATGTCAGACCTTCAGCCTTATTTATATCAAAGAGAATTATAATTAATTAAGACTAAATTTGCTGAAATTAAACAATGTGAAATATAAGTGTAATAAACAGGCTCAAAAATTATTTAATTAATACATTTATGAAAAGCGTTTTGTTAGAATGTTGTTCAAAATGTGGGTAGACGGTGAACTGGTTAGTTGTTGCTAAGTAAAAGTTGAATTCAGCATTTATAAGTAAAGTTCAATAATGTATCTTAATAGTTTACGTGGGCGACTGGGATTAGTTCGTAATCTTTGAACACAGGAAATAAAAATGGTAGAAATCGTTAGAGTTTACTGAGACAGGGACTAACAAAGCTTCATAAACACAAGATATTATAGCTTAGACTAAGAAACGACACAAACTATACATGGACTAACCAATACTTTTTAAAATAAACATCGTTAAGAAGAAGAAAAAAACAAAAAAAATTCTAAGCTGAATGTCCACATTGTATATTCGTCTTTCAATTCAAATTATCTTAATTATAATCAAATCTTATAAAATTTTATGAATTATATATCTCCATGGTGAGATCACAGATCGATAGATACATTAAATGAAATAGCCACGATTGTTACTATGACGAAGCTCCTACAAACATAAATATATTATTAATTTATTACAAATTCCAATAAACAACAGGTAAATTGTACATTTATATACATATATGTAATGATCATAACATAAGTTATGTCATTACATACATGGTCAACTCCTCGAAGATGAGTAATGAGATAACTCCGTAGATCAAGGACTTCGCTGTTTAACCTTCGATATAAAATTACACTGTTATAACTATATTGAATATTTAAGCTCTGTTGCATATAAATAAACTATTGATATTTCATAACTAGCTCTTAATAATATAATACAAATATTTTTTCTTGTAAAATCACTGAAATAATTGTATATTTTCTTGCATATAGCAAAAGAAGTGTTTTAACCTATTTGTACTTATGACATATCGTCTTCATTTGCAGAACAATGTAGAACTGTGATTACGTCATAAGCCCTAAAGTCTGTTCAAACAGATATTAGCGTATCTAATCTCGACACAACTCAGAAGGTCGGACTGATAGTGACGTCATCACAACACATTAGAAAAGATTTAGAAAAGACGATATTATGTTCTTTGACTTCAAAGATTTATTGTTTTACATTTGTTCGCAGTAGAATAATAATTAGTTATTAAATAATACAACAAAGAACTATGTTACTAGTAATACAGACAGCACAGATTTAAAAAAATGTATTCGTCCAAATGGCCAAAGAGTCTTTATATACGAAAATCAAAATATAAAAGTTAATCTGATTGTATGTACATACCTAATGCGATTAGGGATGGCCCAGTAAAATGGATGGAAGCATTTGTTACTTTCAAGACCCAATTGACTTAAAATTAATCGCATTTTAACGGTTGACAGAAATCGATACTGTAGTGTAATTTAATCATTATCAAACGAAACGACGGCTAAAATAAAATAAATCGTGTACGAAACGAATTAGAAAAATAAACGAACGTCAAATGTTATTATAATATTTAATAATTAATTAGGTAAAAAAAAAAAAATGTATTGACTTTCAGTATACAGCCACGATAGTTAAGTCGTAAATCTATTAAAATTTTACACAAACAATAACACTGAAACAAATCAAAACTCAAAGTAAATCAATGGCGTCAATTGATAAACTGCACGATCTAGTAAAATGCAGTACCATTGTTACCTTTATTAAATACAACCTTTTTTATCTAAAGTATGTGTTAATATTGTTTAGCTATTTCAGATTAACTTCCGACATGGGGCAGTAGAATTTGTATTAGTAATAAAAAAATATTGTGTATTGTTTAAAAATCAATATAAAATCTTTTAGCTATAATAGCTTTATACTATAGCTGATGTGAAGTATTTTAACCCGCCACGATCAGGTTGAAGATTTGCAACTATAAGTAATTATAGCCGGCCTAAGTAAAAAACTTGTATTATGAAATTGTATGTCAAACATTAATTTTGCAATCATTATTGAAATATGAAGGTGGCATTATAATTATCATAACTAAATTTATTTTCTAGTACGGTTAATTCTATGTTTTATTTGAGGTAACGGCAAGCCTTGGGGTATAAAAAGCCCCAAAAAGTGCTGGTGCAGAAGACAAGGGAAACTATTGCACCGATCTTCCCAAGAAGGTCATCATGTACTATGTAACATTACCTCTAAATTGAGTGTAAACCATGACATCATGGTATCTAAATATAATTAAATTAAAACATTCAGTTTTTTGACTAACAATGTGAAAAAAGATGTTCAAATAAACATTTGTCGGAATACTCAGTATGATATAGGTTTATGATGATTTAAAATTATATTATATGTTTATACGGCTATATTATTCATGGGGGTGGCCAAGTCGTCCAAAGATGCATTAATTCAGACAAATACATGCATGATGACTAACAAGAATGTCTTAGATATCACTGTTTTCAGTAATGTTGTTCAAGATAATGAAATGATTTAAAAAAATCATATGAATCAGAACAAATATTTTTTTATATGAGAAATAAATGTAAATTATATCTTGAGGAATTTTATTTTTAAGTAATTTGTGTTCAGATCTGTATACATGAATATTTAAAAAGAAGTAACTTTTCAGAAATTATTGAGACACTTGAAAGCATTGACCTTTACAACTCTCTAATAATTGGCTGTTTAAACTACCGAAGTGACTTTTAGGAGGTATAATGTTAAGGTCAAAGGTTAAAATCAACCATAAAACATATTTTACTACGACAGTCAATAGTGTAAAATTTAAATTACAAAAGGATGTTGTTCTAGGCGATTTTTAACAACAATTTCTATAAAAATAAAAATGATCTTTCAGCATTTTCTATATTTGTTGATTATTTTTTATATAGATAATAAAAATAAGACATGTTTTATGATTTTCATAGAATGATATATGATTATTGTTTACTTATTAAAATTTGTATGTGAAATGCCTATATATATACAATCAATAAACATGATTGCAGTTTAAAGAGAATATATTATACATTAACAATCAAAATTTATGAAGTTTCAGTTGGAAATAGGAAGTTATTTGTATAATGTTTTCATCAAACCATCTAAGTATACCGTGACTGAGCTCTGTGGGTGGCCTTACGTATTAATTAACTAAGTTATCTTATAAGGAAATAACTATGTGCAAGGTTAGCAACATACAACAAAATAAAGGATAATGTTTGTGTGTAAATTCGACTTACCAACTGCCACTTAGACTTTCGTGTGGGGTCAGCTATAGTTATGAGAAGTCTGTGGATCATCTGAACGGTTCCTTCGTAGTATACAAGAGCAGAATCATAGTTCCCCATTAATGCCATTTCTCTAGCCAACTTAGTATTCTCGCAAATTTCGCCAACAGAAACTGCCATTATTGTCATTCCCGCTGCGTACATATAACGATTCTATGAAAAATTATATATTTTCAATTCACGAACCGAATCGCGTGCGACCAACAATCTGAGAGCATTATTCATTTTTCATACAAAAACCGCGCCGAATTCATTTTATTTGCATTATTTTTCAACATAAAACTAGGTTATTTGTTATGTTTACGTTAATTATATTATCTCATGACGACTAGAAATTTTAAAAGTGATTTCATATTTGTGACACAAAACAAACTATTTCTTTGAAACAATTAAAGAGGAGTTCACATCACATTACACTTCTCAATCACCAACTCACTCGCCAGTCGCCACTCACCAGTCGCCACTCGCCTAACTTGTTAATTGCTATCTGAAAAAATTGAGTGTTGCCATTTTATAAGACGACTCATTAACCGTGGACAGGGGAAAATTCATATCAATTCAACGTCTTGGAATCTTGAGCCATATATAAAAAGGAATCTTATTAGTTTTTTTCAAAACGAATATGCAAGTAGTTAAAAAATATATCTGTAATGTCTAGATATCGCTAGATAGAGAGAAAAATATTGAATTGAGGTATAAAAAAAATTCAAAGGATAAATTTTACACTCAAATGTTATTTTTTCTAACAAATAATACTATTTTTTTATTTTGCATGAATATTTTTCTGATGTCCACACCAGTGCAACATTATTTCTGAATTGCATATTTTAGCGCAATTAATTACATAACACATATTTGTATCAATTAATCGCTTGTAATTTATTTCTAATTATCACTTAATATCATTTTTGTTTCAAGGATAAATAAAGGTTTCTATTAATTTAAAATTTTCGGTAATAGCAATTTTTTGTTTAAGATTTTATTTTAAGCATTTTGGTTTTGAATTAAAACTTTAAACTACCCAAAAAAAACATGTTCGAGAGATGTTAAATTATTTGACATATTAGTCATAATCCAATAGATGCATGGTAGGATCCTGGGTAGTCATTCAGTATCTGGCAGGATACCGGGTAGGAAAATGAAAAACAACTTATTATTTTACTTAAGGCTAATCGGTTATGGACAACTTATTTTTATTCAATACTTAAAATTGACAAGTGGCATATTGTGGTTGACGAATACCAAGTTTTTCGTATTTGTTTGAAGCAAGCGGTTCCGCTTGGCTTTGTATATCACACCCGTTTCTAAAAACAGCCTCTCGCTGTAAACGCCACTGCCAAGGGCTGAAAGATAAATTTTAGCAAAATTTACGGGTTCCGATTTATACTAACTGACCACCAAATGTAGTGTCATTGCGATTGATGCGAGATGTCTTTAAGAAAAAATCAATCTCTTTAAGAAAATTCACCAAAATTCTTACAAATTTTAAAGAAAGTGTGACAATAATTTCAAACTTCAAAATATATTTTATGATTTACAAAAATTTTTATGAATTAAATAATTATGTGTCTGCCCATTTAAATATTAAAAAAAAAACTAATTACGATTAATATATCATTTCCTCGTTTATTATTATTACGAAAGATCTGTTCAACTAAAATTCAACAATTAATTTTGTCGCTGCCGTCTATGTTGATAATGATGTTTAAAATTCTTTAAATTTTGATATTCCATCTGAAATTATAGCCAATTTGATGCTGTAATAAGAATTCTCATAGACGCTTCTTTATTTTGATTTCCTTGTCTTTCAATTACTTTTATATTCAATTTTAAAAACGACTAACTTTTTTGAGAGTTGTGCAATATATCAGTTTTTGATCTAAATTTTTAAAAATGAAAATAAAACAGAATTTAAGTAAACCTTCCTTCATTTTAGGAATGCACACTGATACTAGCCTTTACTACTTTAAAAAAGGTTTTAAAAATACAACAAGATATATCCAAATTGTATAAAAAAATAGACCATGTGTATAACAATAAACTTTATATAGATAGCCATAACTAATACACATTATACATCCTTCAGTTATACAGTTGGGTAAATATTTACAATTACATTTCAGCCAGCCGTTCAGCATCTATTGAAATGATACACATTAACATTATTAATAATATAAAAATAAAACTAAAAATTGCTTCAACAATTATCGATTCTAAATGAGTACTTTGTTAAAACGGGTTCCATTTAACCTTTGGTTGAGAACACTGCACATTCATGGGTTGCAAGTTAAAAAAAATACACAACACAAAGTATGATGTCATGAAAGCTCTTGAGAATGATATGTGTTGAACGAAAATATATATATGTATATATAAATAAATAATAATAACCTATTCTAAAACGGAATAATTTTAAAATTACATTGAGTTTTTTTTAAATTCTATAGTACATTTAATATCCCCATACACAAACATACAAAAACGTACAGACAAATCAAATATAAACTATTTAAATAACAAGTAATATAAAAAGATATATTAAATGGCCAGCGACTCGTTGATAATGACCCTTAACATTAAACACAGGGTAAAGTTTCTACAAGCAAACGATTACATCTTAATCTAACCAATAAGACTTTAAACGAACTTCGAATATAAAAACAATCCAAAAATGCTATTGAAATTTTTTAAGACGTATTTCTATTAAAAAAAGAAATTTTGGTGTTAGCTGATATAGCACCAAAAAGAAGCTAAACGTAGACACGAATAACCATAGACTAGTTATTATCTACAACAATATGGCGTATGGAGAGTACGGTCTGTATCAAGGTGTTTTGTACTCCTAAAATTACTAAGTCGGAAACAAACGATTAATAAAAGGTTTTTATTAAAACATCTAAACAGATATATTGCTAACACGTAGATATACAACAGTCACTAGCGAACAAATCGCGATTTATACTAGTTTAAATAAACATTAAGACGTTATCCTCGTATATAATATGCATTTTAGTTATTATTCACGCTTCACCAATACTATATTATAGTACCACTTCGAATATCGACACCAAAAATAAGTATGCAATACATATATTTATTTAATATTTTTTTATTAAAAAAATTTTGAAAATACACGACAAATGATTTTATCACAACACGATCTTATATCTCAATTAGAATTAGTGGAAAATGGAAATCGATTTCGCAATAATCAATCGATTATTCTCAAATTTTTTATGACAGTGATAGCTATGATAAATATAGATACCTTACCTTTTAAATAAATAGAAATAAAATAGAAGACAATTTTCATGTTTAATGTTTATAGAACATGTAGTTTTAAATAAAATAAAATTATTAGAATACTTTTTTTTATATTGTTTTGAAATATCAGAAACATTTACATGAATGAGAACGAATTATTTTAAGACTCTGCTTTATTTTCTATATTAAGTGGTTATCATAAAAGCTGTTAGCGTTTTGGAGTGGCTTATAGCAAGCACTACATTGCAAGCGGTATTTTATTTTATAAAGGTAATTTTTTTATTCCATTTTTGAAAATATATATTTTTTTTTTAATAAAAATATGTATTGAGTTCAATTATTTTATATCTTCTCTTAATGTTGTTGGTTATAACATTCAAAGCATATTCATCTCTGCATTACAAACAGAGTGAAAGTGCACTATTTTCAGATCTCCATAGATTTATCACATAAGTGGTCCATATTTTTGCTATGAATTTATCAATTCATTCGAGTCTAATTTGTTGTTACACCAGAGTTTAGAAACAGAACAGCGGTGATTTATATTAAAAAGAAATATTAATCTCTTTTCAGAACTTGGATATATTTGTATAAATATGGAGGATAATTAAAGTTATGTGAGTGTTCAAATTATTTCTTCTTATATTTGACATTAATGAAGCAACATAAAACTTATTAAAACCATCTTTGTTTTATTATCTTATATGCTGTATCTTCAATCATTTGTTTCTAAACATATAAATGTCTTGTTTGCAAATTTCGTGTTGGACATTACATATAAAAGTATCTGAAATTCTGTAAATAGTTTGAAACCTGCTTAGATCTCTGAACAACTTTTGTATATAGAGAATTAAAAAAATATCGATTTGTTAAATATTTTATCTGGCACCGATTAACAATTATTGAGATCAAGAAGCATTTGATTTACAACTACCCTTTTCCACATAGACAAACCGTGAAAACAAATTTCGCAATGAGTCATTCAATTATCTGCTTTGTGTTTCGATAAACAGGATCTATTATTGTATGTTATCTAGTTCAGACTAATATTTTTTCATAAAGCTAAATTTTTTTTGCCGATTTATAATTAAAAAACCTGTTTTCTTTAAACTGGCCTTAGTAATGAATAATATATTAATGTTTTCTGTAAGCCCTAAGTATTAATAACACCATTTAGTAAGAATAACAAAAGAATTAACTAATATTAAACAAACACTGTCAATTACTGTAAATATGTGGGTACCAAATTATTCTTACTGATTGTTTAATTTCATAGACTTCATTGGTATCATATACCAGGCATGTGTGCTTATTTCCTCATCAGATATTATCATGTTCTTTGGTGAGGGGTGGTAGAACGTGTAACTGTCTTGCCTTTCCAGCATGATACACCTGGCCAGGACTGAATGGCTCCAATCTTGGATGGGAGGAAGGGTCTGGAAATATTAAAAAAAAATTACCTTGTATTTAAATAGATTAAAAATGTCTGATATACAGTGTCATATTTACATGGATGACATAAAAAGTTAAATTCTCGTTTCTTTAATGTATATTTAGCTGCCAAATGATTTGGTATACATGTAAACTATGGTTTGTTAAATTTATATTATAATGTTTTAAGAAACAAATAATTCGCCTTCCTATGTTGTGTGAAATAAAAAATATACATCGCTCAGTGTTTTTTTTTCTGTCTCTTTCCGCCCCCTTTATGCCTTCGACGCCCGCAAGGGGGCATTATCGCTAACTTTGGGAAAGACTGTGATACACCAACAGAATATAAGGGCTATATGGAGACGCTAGTAACTAGTACCTCTAGTGTTAGCAGCGATGTATTTGGATAACCTGACGGCTGGTAGTGGGAGGTATCCAGCCACCAGTGGCATCACATCCAGGTTCACGCATTGACCTTCAGAATTGGACTCCATTGTTATAACACCTGGTGAAAAGTTAGAATGATTTTTTTAAATATTTACATTATATTTTTCATCTTTGCAAAGTTACGTCAGTAATAGCAAGATGAATCTATTAAGAGTTGCGTATATTGACCAAATACTAAAAGCCTATGGTAATATAATCTGGGCCTTATTGGAATTTATGTATGAATCCCAAGAAGTTTTGGTCGGATTCAAAATCTTTTTTGTGCTAAAACTGGATTAAGAAAGTTGGTTCCTATCCTTAAAAATCAATAAATCAATACCCGCAGTTCGTCCCAGCACCGCCCACATGGTTTGATCCGCAAGCACTTCATACATTAGAGAAGTGTGCTCTGTTTCATTTACCTGGAAATACATATGACACATCAAAAATTTGTTTACGTCACGATCGATAGATGGCGTAAATTTCGATTGGACGAGTTGTTTCTTGTATTACTTTTGTTTACTAACCAGTTGTCTCTAAAAAATTATATTTGTTTTTATGTAAATGTGTGACAAAATAAATAAATGTTTGCCACGTGGCCCATGAATTTTATTATATTGCAAATGGATACCTGAGTGTATCTATTATTATAAAAAGTCCATATATTCTCACAATCCAGCAATTGGTTACAGCCTGCATTGTGTCTGGACATTATGAATATTATTAGCTGTATTCCAAATTTAGTTCTTGTATGGTTAGAATGTTTTTTTTTTTACTTAATTACTAATATTATGGTAGAAAAACAGACAATTTGTTTGTTAAATGTATTGCAGAGCAAAATTTTAATAACACTGTTATGAAAGCCACAATTTAGATACAGTATAAATATTTTTTCTATTAACAATGATATAGAAATGGTAAAACTAAATTATTACATATAACTTGAACCCTCACCCTTTGAACGGTCAACTGTAAACAGCAGACTTGTGAAGCTCTACAGAAGTCAGAACCCTTGGATGGCTCCAACTTAGTTCTCACAACAAATAGAGTGGTATAGTCTTGTATATCAAAAGGGCAAGTAAATTGTCTGGATATATCTTCTTCAAGTAATCTATAGTTGACCTTGAACACCGCCTTCATTGGCCCAGCTTTCACCAGAGGATCCTTAAGGAGCTCCCACATGAACGAACTGGTGGTGCCATCGGACGCTACTATCTACAATTTCATGTGTATATTTTATGTTTATTAAGCAACAGTAGGTACTCATACAAATTCTCAATTAATGAGCTATAATTATAATGTATTCATATATAATATTTTAAATGCTATATAAAATATAAGCACATGTTTAAGTAGAAGAAATTTGTTTATTAATCTTTTGTTATTGCTTGTACAGTTTTTTCCATCTATATATAACTAGTTGCTTGAGTAATGACGTACTAACCATATCCCCAGCGTTCTTTGGATTCAAATCCGCCACAGTATTATCATTGTCACACTCTAGCACAGGATCACTCAGCACGAACTGAGCGATATGCACGATGGTTGATTTGAGGGTGATATGAATGAACTTCCTGGTGTTGGATGTCAGTAACCTCCAGGAGGCTATCATAGGCGGTGTGAAGTGTAAGGGCACCTCCGTCACGGTCTCCCACCACGGACAGTGGAGCCAAACCTGAAAATACAATTAAAACTATTTTTTGTCTGTGACTTTGCGATATGGCTCCAAGTAATATTTATATGTTAAACCAATAGATATGGTAATTAGTAACCAACTGACAGTGACATATGTAATCTTTATCAAGGGATTTCACACATAACAATTGCTTTGACATAATCCCGCGAAAATGACATAGAACTAAAAATTATTTGCCTGATATGTTATTGTGAAGTTTTAACAAAAACTAACAAGCTGTTGCTTGAAAGACAATGTCGTTACATACTTACAAAAATCTGCATTAAAGTAGAATATATTTTAGGGTTAGTAACTACAAGAATATTATGTATATATATATGTTTTTTTGCATCATCATCATCAGCCTATCGGAGCCCACTGCTGAGCAAAGGCCTCCTCTCACATGGAGAAGGTTAGAGCATTAATCACCACGCTTGCTCAAGACAGGTTGGCGATTTCAATCTTATAATTTGAAATTATAAGACCAGGTTTCCTCACGATGTTTTTCTTCACCATCTGTCAGTGGTGTCTAAATACTCTTAGAAAGTACATATGACTCGGAAAAGATCTCATTGGTACTTGCCAGGTTTCGAACCCGAGCCCTCACGTATGAGAGGCGGGCCTTTAACCTCCAGGCCACCACATATTTAATTACACAAAAAGCTTATGGCAGCAACTTTAGTACAGTAAATATTTTAACATATATTTTTTTTTATTTTAAATTAATTAAAGGTAAAATGAAATGGGCCATGGACATGAAATTCTTTTTAAGTTATTATTTAACGAATATAATTCTGAAATATCAAGAAAAATTTAACTACGTTGTTATTAATATTTTATTTGTTTTAAAAAAATAAAAATATTTAATAATTATACTCACAGTATGTTCTATACTTTTTTCCCTTCTAGGTTGAAGATTAGCAAACAACTTGAGCCCTACTTTGGTCGTTTGGAACGGCTCTATAGACTCTATTGGCATAGACAACTCTCTTGACAGATTCGAATCTGTGAAACGTATTTGGAGTCCGGTCGATGTTTTTAACTGAATTATTGAATTCTGAAAGGAATTAATAATATCACTTGTTATATACATTATTTAATCAAGTTCACCATAGTAAAAGTTCTTATTTGTTACATAAAAGTGTTGTATAAAAAATAAATATGAACCCATTTCAATGTGTTGAATAGTATAGAATAATACCTCTTCTATTCTAGAACTGCCGCTGGTCACAACCAATTCAACATCTTCCTCTAAGCCGGCAACCAAGTCCTTTTTTGGTTCGACTTTGTTCAAGTACACGCTGACACCTCTCGTCTCCACGTCGTAACCAAGCTTGCACTGTATCAATGCATTCGATAGAAATTCAAGTCTACCCTCAATTAACAACGAAACTTGTCCCAATTTGAATAAACCACACATCTTTGGTACATATTCCAGTAATATTTCATTTAAACCGGGTTTCAAAATAATATGGTCAGTTGCTAAACATGTCTCGTAGTTATTCCGTATGGTAGCAGACGGTTTTCTATATTTACTGCTGTCTGATCTCCTTAAAGTTACTTTTGGGTGAGAGCATTCGACGGTAGCCTTCTGTAGTGTCCTGTCTTCTTTGTAATGCAATTTAGACGTTATGTTCATTTTGTTAAGGAATGAATTTTTTGCTTTTAAATCTTCTAGTCTTATACTGCAAGAATATTTTTATATACTTGTATATATTAAAATTACTTTTTTGGAAAAATTTTATTATAGAAAGTATAACTTATTTATGTACAATGTAATCTATATATGTGTTAAATAATTACAATAATGTTTGATACTAGCACTGAGTGCTGAGCACCATGTTGTCACAACTCACCTAGTAACTAAATTATTGGAATCACTATCAGTATTATCAATATTAGATTTCCTCGGTGAACTAGATTGTTTGCCTACAGTTAGATCAGTCTTATAAGTCTTCACTGGAGTCTTATCTTGCTTCACACTATCAACACATACAGCCGCTTTGTTGCATAAAACATCTTTGGGCATCAAGCTTTCGACCACCAAGCGACATTGAACCTTATTATCTGTGATGTAGACACCACGTTCGGACGGCAGTATATTAACTGATACTATTTTAAAGCAGTCATTGAGCTCGGTTAACACTGATTCCTGTTTATCAGTTTCCTTTATAGATTTCATCATTTCCTCAAAATAGAAATTCCGTACTAGAATTTCTAATTCCGCTGTGCTGGCTATTCTAGCTGAGAGCTTTGTATATCTGTAAGTAAATAAGAAATTTTCTTATCTAATATTTTGTTACATTTCTCTTTAATATGATAAATATTTTTTGTTTTATTATAATATAATAAGATGTTTTATATAGAATTTAATTATGTGTATCACAGATACTATTAGAAGCCTTGACAAGCCTGACTAAAGCCATACAACTTCTAATTGTTCATTCATATATATTCACTCAAAATAGAATCCACATAGCTTATGAATGAATGACTGAATGAAAACTTGAGACTGCTCGTATTTAGTTCAACAAAGCACACTCATGGTAATTTTACAGTATACAAGTTTAGTGAAAGCGGTATTTTAACTATGCTATACAATAAATTTTGTCATCTGTTTTTCTGTCATACTATCTTATCTAACAGGTTTTAGGTGTAGAAGATCTCGTTTATTTACTGTCATCATAGTTATCGGCCATTTTGTTTTCCTACCTATCTCTATCCTTCATCTTGCAAGCCGCAGCCACCAGTTCAAGCCTCATCTGCGCTGCCAGATCTCTCCAGCCCTGTTCTTCATAAGACCGAAGCGCCTCCGTCAGGAACACGACAGCTTTACTGCTCTCACCCAGTTCCGAGTAGAACGAGGCCAGGTCTCTTCCGATCTGACGGGCGAATCTGTGTATCATACATGTCAGATTTGCTTAGAAAATTCAAATACTTTCATTTACAGAAACTGACAAAAAAAAGTATTGCAGATTTAATATACATCATATAAATGTATGTATATATATATATTTAACCTAATATATATATATATATATATATATTATATTATATATATATATATATATTAGGTTAATATAGATTGCTAACCTAAGTCTTCCAATGTGCTTGTATGTCCCCATAGCCAACTCAGCCAATTCTAGATAATAATTCTGGAAGCAGATCTTGCTGCATAAAGCTTCTTTCAATCTGTCTGTTGGTGTTTGTTGGTTCGGTTCGCTATCTCCCATACCAGCTGACAGCATCACCACCAAGTGGAGTTGTTCTGATGTAGGGTCTGGACATCCTGGGAGGAGTCCACACAGCTTGCCCAATTCATGTAACTAGAATTATTTACAAATTTCCATTTAATAGTAGTTTCATACAAACACAAAATACATATCTTAACCGCCTCAAGAACAATGATCTGCTTATATAGGTAAGTTACTATTAGCAAAATTTGTATTAAAATTAAGATCAATATTAGAATATAAATTGTGCCATAAAAATTTGTTACTTTGGATATTTAAAAGCAATATTTGTTTATATTAAACCAACATAAAGGATTGTGACAATAAGATTTGTATCAATAGCCAGGTCAAATTATAATATGTCAAACTGACCTTATCCTTAGCATTATGCAGCAGAGGTGCATGCATTGCTGTGCACGCCTCCAGCGCACTGTTGGTGGAGGACAATCTTTCACATGCTCTTAATGTCTCCACACAGGCCAAGTGAGCCCAGCAAGCCGCCGCTCCATCCACAGCATGTGCTCCTAACAGAGACACCTCAACCAGTGTATTATGGACCGTGGTGAGACATCGGGATGCTATCTAAAATACAGTTAATAAATTCAAAAAAGTCTTAAACTGTACAAGCAGCACATTTTATTGTGTTTATTATTTATCTACTAATTCTGTTCAGAGCATAGTTTGTAATATGTAGAAAATATATATATATATATATATAGATATTTATAAATATAGTAAATAATATATAATACACTACTTAGAGTACATATTTCATACTAGCTGTTGCCCGCGGCTCCGCCCGCGTGTTGGTCGCTTTTCGCATATATCAAACTTAAAATTGAAAATAACTTCTTTTTCCCTTAACCGATTTTGACGAAAAACAAAGTTTTGACAATACTCCTAATTACATGTAATCTAACTGAAAACCGCGTTCAAATCCGTTGTTTTGAAGTTATAACGTACCAGACAGACAGACAGACAAAATTTAGAAAAAATTGTTTTTTTGGTTTCTATGACTTCATTAATTGTCTCCTATCAGTTTTTATGGAAAAATATTTAATGTACAGACATTCGATTTTTACTGTCTTATTATATATATATGATAACAAAAATAATATTTTATTTCCATACATTTTTATTATATTATCTGTTGTTTTTACACTTCGCACATTACACATACATCATTATTTTAAATAATTTAACATTCAACGATCAACAGTTATCATTATTTATAAAGTATTTCTCGGTTGTGATCAACATATATAATTTTAACTGAAACATCAAAGGTGACTCATAATATGTATTTAATTTTAATTAATAAACGTATATAACAGTGTTACATGAAAGGTTAAATTAAATTCTAATTTTAATGTTACCTGTTAAATAAATTATATGACTGCATTAAAGCGTTAAAAAATATCATATGGTATGATAAAAAATATCTTATCAGATACATATATGATATATATTTAAAAATTTATTATAACTAGATTTACTAATCATATCAATTCCTTGAATTATACTGTACGTAAGAACGACTATGATTTTAGTGATTATCTCCGATGCATGTTATGGATGGGTGATCAGATGAGAGAGCATTCTAGACATGTCACATAAATTATATTGCAGCATTAAATGAATCGGAATTTTTGTATATAGAAATGTTAAGAGTCTTTGTAAAATTTGTTGGATTGTCATAATTATACTCACCTCCCATGGCTTAAAAGTAGGTAATAACATGGCACTTTGTCGTTGAAATAAATAACTCCTAAAATCTAATAGAGATGCTTTATTCTTAATTATTAATTCTCTTAAATTCTGCGGCACTAGGGCCGTCAATCTCACCGCCTGCCATGATGTTATTGGCTGTTTGAATGTCTCAAGCCATTTTGGACTCTCCGTCACGTTTGAATTTAATACAAATTGAGAAAACAAAGCATCTAATTCGTCATATTGGACTAGAGCTTCTTCATACAAACCGAGCATCTCTAGAACAAACGCCAATTGCTCCTGCAAAAAATTATATTAATCTTTCAACCATAAAGGTTATATACACCATATAAGGATTTATTCATATTTATACTATAAGCTTGCTTTTATATAAATTATGTAATAAATGATTTTTTTAACACAGTATCATGTAATTACCTGTAATATAAAATATTTACAAAAATCCCAATCCGGATCATTCCTGCTTTCTCTCTGTTCCCTCATATGCTCTTCAAATTTTATTAGAGCCTTATTGTATGCCACTAAAACCAAATGCCTCACTTTCGCCACTAATGTTCTCCATGAGTCCGCACTCCTAGCCTCAGATTTTATAGGATTGATAACCGAAATAAACCTGTCTTCTGTCTGTTTCACAGCAAAATCTCCCTTAATTTTATCTAAAACTGTAGTTCTTGGAAGAAGTTTATTTGTTTTTCTTATATCATAAGTTTCTACTAATACTATCATCCAGTCTGTAACATTGTGTTTTTCTAACTGTTTCAGCCATATTTCTATATCTTCCCTCAATGTGGTTTTGTAATATTCTATATCCTGGAAGTTATTATGATTTAATGTAAAATAATAACACTGAAATTCAAAGTTTAAATTGAGGTATTCTTTGAAAGCTCTTTACCACACAATCAGTCCAATAAATGTGAAAAATAGGTCGGTTCAAAAGGTTGAGCTCTGTTTTCAATTTGTCCTTATTAAACTTTATGAAAGATGCCTCTAAAGACACTAGTTTAGTTATACGGCCGTAGGACCTTCGCCATTCACAAGAATCTTGCGGTATTGCAGCTACCAGCGGCTGTTCCAGTGTGCAAAATAAATTCCAATCTCCTGCACCTGTAAAGGACGTTAATGACTGTGCCTCGACGTACAAATACGAACAAGGAATTCGTCGATTGAACTTACATGTTATAATGGGTTTGTGTGTCATGCCTTCGTGATCCGATAATGAGTTATCGACCCCCTTCATTTTTCATCATCAATAGCTTTAGTTACATCTGGATTAAAGTTAAATAAGGTCCAATTATGATTCCGAATCCACCCACTTTCTTAGTATCCTGAATATGGCAACTATATTACAGATGTAATTTGCACTAAAGCTAAGATATGAAAATATTCTACTATATATTTAATTCTGACCTGTTTTGGATTTTACAAGAAAAATATTGAATAAAGATTTTGACAAAATTTGTCTGTCAATGTCATCAATCAACTCCACGAATTATTATTTTTTGAAGCGTTTCTTTTCACTATTTTCTTTGTGTTTTGCGTTTGTACTATCAAAGTAAATTTAATTAGTCTATTTAATTTAAAATATAAATATATTGATTTTTTTTTATTTCTGGCTCAGTTAAATATTATGCTTATGAAATGCCTCGTCTCTCAATATAATTATTCTTGTTAATATGGGTTTATAACATGTTGCTATTTCTCATCTATTACGTTAGAAAATTTATTAATTATGATCTTAAACAAAAGTTTTTACAAAGGGATTTTAATTTTCACAGAATCCAATCGCAACCATTATACAAAATACACTAAAATATGTAGAGATGATCCTCAGTTTTAAAAATCAGACGAACTATTCTTCTTTTGTAACACATGATGAAAAACGTATCAAAAAAGTTGTAATTTTATATTTTTGTTTTTTGTAAATATTTTTCTGTTAGTATTTAATTTGACAACAATAAACTCATGACTATCGATTCTATCGAGCTCAGTGTGAATAACCCACAACACTAGTCTTTCCATTGCGGATTGCTAAAATGTCGTGTTCTGTTTTGCTATCATCTCTCAATAAAAGAAATCAAATTTCATAATATTATCCATGATTTGAGAATTATACGTAGAGTGCATTTTTACGTAAATTAGATATATAAATACTAAAAGCAAAAGGTGAGTGTCCAATCATTATCAGCCTAATCATTCAGGTATTTAAGGCAAATTATTATTTTATTTTATTTGCTGGTGGACTATTAATTCTACGAAATAATTGATTGTGTGTAAAGCCTATGTAAATGTATCGAGACTAAGGAATAATGAAGTGTATTCTTTTATTTGTTTATCATATTGGTCCTTATAAATGGTGATCCAAGTAATCATTCAACTGTTATAAATAGCCTAGCGATTTGTGTATGTAAATTTGATCAGTAAGGTATAATTAATGCAAAATAACTATTTTATTTCTCGCGGGCTTAATTTAAAACTGTAATTAATATAATGTATATATTCTTATTATATATTGGTTTTGCAGTCATGAATACGACGGCGCCAACCTCGGCAGATGCATGCCTAAGCATTGTCCACTCACTGATGTGCCATAGGCAAGGTGGTGAGAGTGAAGGCTTTTCAAAGCGGGCTATTGAGTCACTAGTCAAGAAATTGAAAGAAAAGAGAGATGAACTTGATTCTTTGATCACAGCAATCACCACAAATGGTGCCCATCCCAGTAAATGTGTTACTATTCAGAGAACTCTAGACGGTCGATTACAGGTACCAAGTTATTTATAACTATTTTCTGTTACCATATAATTAAATAATAATATAGACATAAATTTATATGATATAGTATTTTCCCCATTCATATATATAATGATTTAATTGTACTGTTTACACAGTTGTAAGCTTAAATTAATGTAGGTCAGTGAGAACATGAAATATAATGACATTGAGAATTAATTTCAAAATAGTAGAAAAGATCTTTTATGATATTTCAGGTTGCGGGAAGGAAAGGATTTCCCCATGTGATATATGCTCGCATATGGCGTTGGCCCGATCTACACAAGAATGAGTTGAAACATGTTAAATTCTGTCAGTTTGCTTTTGATCTGAAATGTGACTCGGTGTGTGTTAATCCATACCATTATGAAAGAGTTGTATCTCCAGGTATTGGTAAGTTCCTATATATGGTAGGTTAAGTAAAAGCTCTAATTATGTTACAATTATTTACAATAATATACAATAATATTAAGTAAATACAATTATTTACAATAATATTAAGTAAAAGTAATTTCAATCAATATCTATCATGGGTTTGATTTATTTCTAGATCTTTCTGGGCTGACTCTTCAGTCGGGTCCTAGTAGGTTAGTAAAAGATGAGTATACAGCTGGTCTGAGCGGGAATGGCATGGACATGGATACTGGAGAACTCGTAACAATCCAGCACCATGCCACAAGCCCCAGACATCATCACTCCACCATTCCCCATCACCATCAACAGTTCCAGACCTCTAACATTATAATAAATCAAGGACAAAGTAAGTACCTCCTTAGATATTTTAATTTTTGTTTATTATGTGTGTTTACTTTGCTGGCATGTTGATTTTTTTTTGCATATCTCATTGATAGCGCCAGATGGCGTTGCCAATATGTTTTCTGCTACTCATGGACCTCGACCGCAAATTCGAGCTGGAGCACCTATGGTTCCACAAATGGTACATTCGCCAGGGGCGCAAATGATGGCTAATCATCAGGGACAAATGCCGGGCGCACCTCAAATGGGTCCGGGAAACCCACAAATGGGTCCCGTTAACCCACAAATGGGGCCTGGAACGCCACAAATGGGTCCAGGCACTCCTCAAATGGGGCCGGGAACACCTCAAATGGGTACAAACGTCCCACAAATGGCTTCACCAAGAATGGCGTCAGCTCCCACCCAAATGTCCCCAGGAACCCCACAAATACCAAATATAAGTCAGGGAATGTCAATACCGAGCCCACAACAAATGGCAATGGCACAACAAAGAACTATAGCCCCAAAACTAGAACCGCCCGATGCTATGGATGCAAGAGCTATGTGGCTGCCAAAGAGAATGAATCATCGTAAGCTTATGTTTTTATTTTGCACCAATTATTCTTATTTTCTTTTATTTTATCACTATGTGTATCATCTAGTAATGTAATGAGGTCTTATCAATAATCCTATGTATTGTCTATGAGTGATTGTTTTTCAGCTTCAATGCCTGTCAGTATGTCTCCCGGTGGGACGACGCCGTTGATAGACGGCTCCAATAATGCATTCTTCACTAACGAGCAGACTTCTACGGATACTCAAATGACTCAGACCATGCCAGGTTGATGAATTTTTTAATCCACAAGTTTTATTCTAATTTTTTTTTAAGAATTAATTCAATATGTCTTTAAAGCAGCCCTTCCCAAAGTTGGCATGAACACATTATTGTAGGCATGGAAGGCCTAAAAGGGTCCTTAAAAGACCCAAAGAAAAAAACATGGGGAGCTAATATAGCTCTAAATAATTAATTAATTTAATTTGAAGTTATATTGGTTTTTCAGTTGGTGAAAAAATGGGGGCTTTAAAAATAACTTATTCTGAAAGATCGCAGTAGACAACATAAGTTTGGGAATCTCTGCTTTAAAGCCAAAAACAGAACAAAAAAAATTATACATTATTACATAACATACCTATGAAATAAATTTATGACTATTAGTATCTTCAATGACATAAAATAACGTAATTTTCAGCTGGGAGTCAATCGGTGTCAGCTGTGGTGCCAGTGACGTCATCAGCTATGCCAAGTGAAGCCCAGAATGGTTTCGCCGCGACCAGCCCACCACCACAACCCAGTCCTATACCACATCGCACCCAACATCAACAGGGTGAGTGGTTTTATATAAGCTAATTATAGGATTATTTTCATATTATACGATTCAAAAATGCTGCTAAATGTATTTATGCATATAAGCTCCGAATTTTGATGTTTTACCGATCAGCTGAAAGATGAAAAATAGATTTAATTTATTTTGTTTGACAAACGAGTTCTAAGAGCTATAAAACTACTTTATATTAAAGTAATTGTGGTAGTGATATCGTTCTAATAGTAATAAAAATAAAATGAACATATACAGCTTTACCTTTGTTCAGAATATTAAAGGAAACAAATAAATGTCGAAAAGAAAATGGACAATAATTTTTTATCCTGGCTTCGAATAATTAATCAAATATTTTGGAACCAAAAATAAAAGATAAGAAGCATATCAAAATAAAAGATCTTTTATTTTGATATGCTTCCACAACTATGAGATGAGAAAAGATAAAAGATACGATCTGTTACAGGAACCTGGACTGGGAACAACACCTTGACTTATACACAGAGCCTGGCGCCGCCGCCCGCCGCTCCTATGCAGGATGTACCCACTCACCACCATCACTACTGTTAGTACTACATATATATATATCATAGGATACCTGTAGATAGTTAATTAAAACTTTGATATTTTCTTTGTTTGATAAAGTGCTTGAAGCTGTTTAATATAAGTAAGAAAATGATGTGAAATAGGTGAATATAACTTTGAGTTTTAGTAATAATCAAATATGTTTGTGGTATGTTACATAATCACACAAACTATTGAACCAATTTGGAAAAAAAATCAATTTAGGTACAGGATTACACACACACACACAAACATATATATAGCGGTTGATGAAATTTACTCTAATACACTTGACATATTATATATAATATTTTTTACTATATCTTTCTCTTATTGATAAGTGTGTGTGTGTATGTGTGTGTGAATTAATGTTTATTCTTAAAAAATATCAAAATTGTGTCCATTAAAAAAACTTTATTAATCTGTTGGCTTAGTTGGTTTCACTATGAATAATAATTATTATAACAAAATAAAATATGCATTAAATTTATATAATTTAAACTGAAAATATTTTATCCATTTTTTAAATATACTTTAATAACAATTTTGAGTTGATTAAATGACCACATTGTTAATAAGCAATATATAACTCTGTAAATTAAATCCAAATTTGAGTCATACTGATTATACATTTTTTTTTTCATTACAGATAATGGCAACCCAGGTGGTTTATTGTCAAGCCAGCCAGCTCCGGAGTATTGGTGTTCGGTGGCTTACTTTGAGCTGGATACTCAAGTGGGGGAAACATTCAAAGTACCATCCAGCAGACCAAATGTTACGGTAAATATTTAATCACTTTGATGACATTTGGAACTTATTTAATTAATTTGCTTTAGTTATTTCATTTTTCTATTGAATCTTTAACAGTTATTGTTTTAAAATATATGATAAGCAAATTAAAAGGGCTATCAATATTATTTATCAAAATAATATATTGAGTTATAGATGAATATCTATCTGATGGGTAGCTTACACAGATAGAAAAGTATAGAATATTCTAGAAATATTTTTGCTATGTCTACCAGAATTGTTTATAACTTAGCTTTGTTAAGGTTAAAGTATAGCGGAATTAATAATATACTCTATGATGTCTATTGTTTAAGGTGGATGGTTATGTGGATCCGTCGGGTGGCAACAGATTCTGTTTGGGTGCTCTCAGTAATGTACACAGAACTGAACAGAGTGAAAGGGCTCGGTGAGTATGGTTTAGTTTATGAAAATAGATATTGTTGTTGAAATGAATTTGATGTAATAATTTTTAACCACTAGTTAAACTTTTTCTTCATTATTAATATTATTATTAAGTAAGTCGAAAAACCATTTAGACAAATCCCACAAAATAAAGGCTACATATTTTGTAATATTTCTCAAGAGTTACTCCTAAGGTAATACTAGATGGCACCACTTGTACCATATACTTTAATATAAGACTATAATTTTTTTTTTAACTAAACCTCATTGGAATTTTGCAACGCAAATTAATACACAAATTAAAAATGATTTGTTTCTGAGTTTGAATCACGTAACTTATAGCATAAGTATGAATAAAGTTGCTTTATTAATTTTTTTATGTATAAATAAATGTATAATAACACACAATGATATAAAATTAAAAATATGTTTTCAAGTTCATATATGCCAATTCTATTAAACATTATGTATGGGGCTACAGTAAGGTTATGTATCTGGTTATCATATCAAGTTCCCAAATTTCATTATAATTTTTTTCATATAAAATCATTGTATACATTAAATATTTCCCAGACTCCACATCGGCAAGGGTGTACAGTTGGATCTCCGTGGTGAAGGAGACGTGTGGCTGAGATGTCTCTCAGATCACTCGGTGTTTGTGCAGTCCTACTACTTGGATAGAGAGGCAGGCCGGGCCCCGGGAGACGCTGTTCATAAGATATACCCATCAGCATGTATCAAGGTTTGACAACCTATATGGCTATTTAATTATTATTAATCATATATAAAGTGCTGGGTGAAAATACTATTTCAGTAACAGTGCCTTTATATTGTTTAACTATAATGTGCTTATTTCAAGCCTTTATGCTTTAATAATTATTTAATGAAATTTGTTTGTGTTTCTGAAATGTGTTTATGGTCACAGTTGCTATTTGCTTGATGTGTTGTTATAAGGGAATTGTTATGTTTAAGGAGACGTTATTAGTGTAAGTTAAACTATTGAGTAATGAATGCAATGGATGCAAAGATATTTAGCCGTGCTGGAGCTACTATTTATCTGAATATAGGCAGTTCTTGTATTTATCATAATCACTGTATTGATATCTATATAGTATATATATATCCTTGCTTAATGCACCTGTATTTTCCAGGTGTTCGATCTCCGTCAGTGTCACCGTCAGATGCAAACGCAGGCGGCTACAGCCCAGGCGGCGGCGGCAGCGCAGGCTGCAGCTGTCGCAGGACACATACAGCCAGCACATCCGGGAATGAACAAATGTACGTTAGTGTGCGTGTGCGTACGTGAATGGGTTTATAAATGCGTGAGTGTGCACGTGTTTGTGAGTAGTCTAGGTTGTGTGTACATGTATGGGTTTATACGTGTGTGAGTGTGTATGTGTGTTGTGAGTGGTCGAGTGTGCGTGTATGAGATAAGATGTACTTGATTAATAAAATTTGACTCAAATACACTGTTCATAGGAGCTTATGACGTTTTCATGGGTAGTTCACTTTTCATTATCAATGAGTGTTATAAAAGAGAATGTTTGTATAGATAGGCGATTGAATTTTTGTGTTTTTCTCGGGGGAATATTGAATAACAATCGTATTTTATATTAAGTCACGTGATAGATGATAGATGTCGCTGTCTATCGGTCACAATAACCTTACTTAGCAAACTTTATCCGTACATTTTAAGAACAATTTTCTTTTCAAGTCTAGTATTAGTCATTTAATTTAATTGAGTTAAAATTATCACAAATCGAGGAAAAAAAACCTCAAATAATCTGTAACAATCAGGTTTGTCAGCGGCGGCTGGAATCGGCGTGGATGATCTTCGGAGGCTGTGTATAGTCCGTCTGTCGTTCGTGAAGGGCTGGGGGCCTGACTACCCTCGCACCTCCATCAAGGAGACGCCCTGCTGGGTTGAGGTCCATTTACATAGGTACGGATGAATGGACATGAAAGTACCAAAAAAAATTTTTTTCAGCAAATATTCAATATAAGGGTCGATTGTCAGGCTGGTTTTAATTTCTTGCAAGTTCTACTAAAAGACATTAAGATGTACAAAACACTTAGATCCTAATTTGTGCTAATGATGAGCTTTAATAACATAGTGGGTTATTTTAAAATCAAATATACTGTATATATTTCAGGGCTCTACAGTTACTGGACGAGGTGCTCCACACTATGCCCATAGATGGTCCTCGGACTAGCATCGAGTAGGAGTTGATCGGCTTCTTTTGAGGCCTTCACGCGACCGCGACGCCTCACCACACTGTCTGTCTGTGTCACAGTCTGTTACACATTATCTCCTTAACATTCAAAACACTTTCCATTCAAAATCTCAACTTGTTAAACGAATTCTTTTCATAGATCAATTTAGAAGTTTTGTTTTTTCTGTTAGTAAATTGTCTGTGGGCAATTTTAAATAGTACATAATTTCTTTGAGTTAAATATTCAATATTATTAACAGAGACAATATGAAATTGATAATTTCTCTATTTTGTACATAAAATTCTTGCAGGTTTTATGTTTTAAAAGCAATAATTATTCTAATAGCACCGTGTTGAATGCAGTGCTGTTTATTTCATTGTGGTGATGCGATCGCCAGCGAAATGTGCACGTTTGTTGGTGACAAGGATTATATCACATGAACAGTGATCGAGTGTTGCCATAAAGAATATAATTCTGTTATTTTTTTTCAATGTGAAACTATTTTTCGGCTTCCGTCTTCCAAATTATAATTTTTATTTGTCTTCCTTTGCATAATTTGTTATATTTTGTTTGGGTGGGATCACGGCTCGGTTTTGTTGGTAACGAACTGCACATTGTTAAATGTATTCGCTCGCGTTTGTATTAAAAGGTGAACTATAAATTATCGTCTTGTCTTTAACTAGATAATAGTTTAGATAAGATACAGTATTGAGATGAATACTAAAGAACATATAGAAGGGATCTCAGTATATAATATTTTTCACAAATCCTAATAATTATGTAAGATATTAGTATATACGGACAAGCTCAAGTGTTGTCTTTATATTTTTTGTAATTAGCAACATTAATACCAAATTAAGGCATTTTTTTTGTATTAATTTAACACTAACAAGACATAATTATGGTTCAACTTGAAAGAAGCCAAATAGCACTAGCTTTGGTAAGATAAGGTAATGTTAGATATAAATTATGTTAGATGTAATTAAGGAAATGGAATTTGACGGTAAGGCTGTTTTGTTAGAGTGCTGAGCCTGGACTGTGTGGTTGCATGTATTACAGAAAAAAAAATATGTTGTATAGTCTATGTCAGAATAAGCTGTCTATGGTTTGCATAGATTACTTCTTTCGTTATATATATTTTTTTTATTTTACAAATCTATTATATTTTTAGTTGAAAAAAAAAGTGTCTATATATTCTTCTTTTGATTTCTTTATATTTATACGAAGGGGAACTGTTTGAGTTTACAAAATATTACTCAATAAGGTTACATTTATGGTTATGAACATTTCTAATGCGTTGTTTGTCTGTGTGCATGCAACCGCATTGTTGTTAAGATGATCTGTGATGTGCTAACAAAATATAAGGTAGGAATTGCGTTTCTATGGATGTGTGAATTAAATACCTGTGAGCGTATAAATAGTTTTAAGGCATAAATGACATATTTTGTACGAGAGTTCAGAGGTTATGGAGATTGTAGACTAGCGTCGATAATGGGATATTTGTTTCCGTCTGTAGTCTGCGCTGTTTCCTGTGTTTTTTTTATTTTTATTCTATTATACATTATTTGAGATTTTTTTTTTCGTTTGCTTCAGATTTTGCTTTAATTATTACTATATGGCAGTTTTATATGTGTTGAATTATAAATAGTGTTACGTTATTGATGATTGGTGATCTTATTACCTGATGTTTAGGTCTTACCTATGTATAGATTTTTTTTTTTTTAAATGTTTTATTACATTTTTTTTTTTAAACTAGAGGACGATCATCACAAATATTTGATTATTTTCTGTCATCTGCCCGATATGATTGTTACCAATGAAATTTTGTATGGATTCTTGTAAATATAAGCTATCATATATTTTATACAGTGTGTGGACACGTGAGATCGGTTATATGTGAACGTTTGATTTTTCACAAAGAAAAAACAAAAAAAAATAAAAATTAGATTACGTCGAAAATACCTCTTGATAGTGAACAAAAAGGATACAAAGGGTTTTAGATTTAATGCGGTAAGTTTTTTAAATAATGTTAAAGTTTTGAATAATATTTGAAAAAAATTCTACATACCACGTTTGAAGCCTTTAAAGACTGTTGTGTGCTTGGAGACGTTCATACACACGTACTGAAGTTTATGAGATTGAGTGTAACATTTGATTTAGTAGAGCCGGTGCGTTGACGTGTATATGTTGATTGTATGTGTGTACGTGTAGTGATGAACGCCCCAATATCAGAAACTAAAACCAATGTACAATTATTGACCAGTTATATATTATAAAGTGCAACAATTGTTATGGTGGCATGAGTTTAAAATGTTTATGGTTGTTTATTATGTGGTGATGCATTTTGGTATATTCGCATAGCGATTTAAATTAAAACATTTTTTTAACTATAAGGAGACAAATAGACCGGCGGTTTATTTTTCATATTTTCGACACAATACCTTACATGGTGTAACTTAGCCTTAAGAATAGTTAAGAGTGAATCTAAACTATCAAAGAAATGAATATAAAGGTTATTCCTCTAAGTGAAGTTTTATTTTACACACGCAACCTTTTTGTACTGAATAATATGACGTATCTATATGCGCATAGAGTTTATAATCGGGTATTTTAATGTTTTTTTTAATTATCATAAATTTTCATTACGATCTATATAAATAAAATTATAGATATCAAGTGAATGTCTAGTTATTATCAAACAACGCAAGTGAAGTCGCCTGAACATCCCGGTCGGTTCAAAGAGATAAAAATAATATATTACGTCCGGACAAAAAACGATTCTAGCTTTAAAATTTATCAGGTAACAATGCGCTTAACATAAATAAATGCAAATTTTAAGACGATTCATTACATCGTATAACGCGGAGATAAAATTAATCGTGACAAAAAAAAATAAGCTAAAAGGCTGATATCTCAAGAAGTAGTCCGGCATTCAGTGATCTAAGCTTAGTCCAAGTTTGCATCGTCACAACATACAAAACGTTTTCCGTTTCTCACTTAATAAATTACGTTAAGTAGAAAACTTTTCAGAATCCCATGAACTTATTTTGTGCATACCGGGTCGCAGAGAGAGGAGCTTCAATAGTGCCTAGGACTTGCTACCCAGGTACACCTGTAGGTGTAAGTTTAAGGGACCCCTATCTAAGGCGCGTTAAACGCTCACTTCCACCATCCAAAATCATCTCTCCATCTAATCAAATTTGAAACCAACCTACTAGGGCTGCCGTCGAAGTACGTCCTAACAACGAATTGACGCTAATTCTGAACAGGATCAATTGGCCCAAAGGCCTAGAATTGCGAAAAATTATGATGATGATGACATCTTGGACTGGGCATACTGATTTTTGGATGAAGGGATAGGGTTGCGATTTTGCCTTGTAACAATGAATAGAACGAAGTCAAAAAGACCGAAATTTCTCATAGAAATTAGCATGTAATCTTGTTGCGTTTAATTGGTTGATTTGGAGCTGGTAGTCCTTTTATTCGACTTTTTTCCAGGTTCAGTTATTTTTGATGTTAGTATATTTAAGTTATTGAGTGAGTTTGATTAGTCTGGGGACATCATTGTCCGTTTGGTGGAACGCAAAGAACCCGAACTTTTAATGTCCCGGTCTACACGTACTTGCTATCTCCTTGTAATCCTTGTAATGTATTTATACAGCGTACATGTTACTAGTATTGTACAGATAAGTATGTAAATACGTATTTTCTATACTTCATACTCTGCACATATATACGAGCAACTAATAGACTTCTGCTAGATTGTTTAAAAAACTACCGAACTGAAGTTACTACGAAAAAAAAAATTAAATGTGTCTTGGTGTTGTTTAGTAAGAATAGGATTATACAAATAGTTTAATTCTAAAAGAAATTCTAAATTCATATACTAAATAATTTTTGTGAGAAATTTAATTTTGCTACCTTCAGCGTAGTGTATATGATAAAGTCATTATTAACAAAGTCGAAATAACATGTTTTGTATTTTCTAAGCTACCAAATAAATAACGACGTAAAATATATTAAGTAGTAAAAACCATTGTCCTAACAAACGTATAATTCCTAGGACTGTTTCTGTGGTACTAATTTCTAGGTCATTTTTAATAATAAAGATACTTATATCGATGCAATTACCATCGAATATAATTACAATGCCATATTAGAATACCATTTTGTTTATTTTTAAAACCAATGAGACAGAAAAACCTCTTGTTCTATATCACAATGGTTCGTGCTACATACAACTGTTCATGTGCCCGCATCACGCTTTATTTAAAATTCGTTTTGGAGCTATATATATGTACACTTTTATTTTATTTAGGCTAAACGTTGTCGGAAAAATTGGAAAACTACAAAAAGACTTTATTTCAAGAGCCTAATGGAAGACATAGCTTGTTCCTATATATTATTCGAAATTGCATATACATAGAACAGCAATTTCCACATTTTATGATTTTTTTTTGGAGGTCATCAAACTTTATTTATTTTCGCACTCGAGTGGGTTGAACGATGCCAACTGTTAACAAGTCGTAAATCTATACAACATGCTCGTGATTGTAAAAAAAATACTTCACCATACATTACCCGTTGATTTGTATAAATAATATCTGCTTTTAACCTATGTATTTTATTAATAAATGATGATCTCTATATCTGTGTATTTCAAAGTCAATACACCATAGAGACGAAACCTCTTAGCATTCAATGCATTCACCGTGCGTGTGCCGGGTCCATCGCGTTTCTGGGAGAGGAGCTGCATCAGAGCCTGGGACTTGCGACCCAGGTGTAGATTTAAGGGGCACCTATTTAACGCGCATTAAACGCTACCCTCCACCGTCCAAGCTCCTCTCTCTACCTAAGAAAATTTGAAAAGAACCTACTAAAGCTGCCTTCGAAGTACGTTCCAAGAATGAATTGATATTAGTTCTGGACAGGCCCAAGTCTTTTAGTTAGTTGTAGAGAGATTTCGCCGTTATACCTCTCGCTGACACTTCTACCGCGTACATATCCACGACGAACCTATTTTGAGTGAGTTCGTTAGTGAGCTCGTAATATTTATTGACCTTCATGGGATGGTCTTTGGGGATGTTGGTTTCCCAAGGAACCGTAAGCTCTATTATCACAACGCGCTTTAAAATTCGATTTAATAAAATAATTAAGCATGAAAAGTAAAGTAATTTAGAATTTTATACTACATTTTAACTACTTTTTCCAATATTGCATACAAGTATATGTTATAGTCTATAGTTCAAATTCGTCATCTAAATTAACGGGCCCGAGATGAACGTGGTCAATCGAATAGAATAACCATTCAAAAATTCAAACTGAACGTAGAAAATACTCGTACAACGAAACAGAAAAACTCTTCAGTTTCATAATATTGGTATAGATGTAATAGACATTTTCTAGGCGACCTGGAGGTAGCGTAATAATTAAGTTATCGATAGAGATAAGTTAACTTGGTCAAAATTTTTCAGGAGGCGAGGTTATGATGTTTAACGAGAAGTTGCAAAATACATAAAACAGTCTAGTCGTGAATAAATGTTACATGGTTTCCTGTATTTCTGGACATTACAAAGTCACATAAATGTTGTCATACGTGACTTGGTCAATGTTTTATCCAATTAGTTATATCTAAAACTAGCTGGTACCCGCGACTCCGTCTGCATGAAAAATAAAACAAAAACCAATGAAAAACCTTTAGGCGCCGCCCTAACACTCACGAGTGATAACGTTCAATTTTGGGATCGGGATATAAAGTAGCCTTAGTTACTCCTTATTACATCAGCTATCTACCAATAAAAGTCCCATCAAAATCAGTCCAGTCATTTCAGAGACTAGCCGGAACAAACAGACAGATAGACAAAAAAAAAATTTTTTTTTGGTATATGTACCGTATATATCACGTGCATGGAGTAAAAAATGGTTATTTCAATATTACAAATAAACAATCCAATTTTATTCATATGTATAGATTTAATGTGTATTTAGCACGAGATAACTTGGACAGCATTCAATAACATTTCAGGCTAGGTCTTTCAAAGAAGTCGGAGGTTATAACGGACTTGAAATAGGTAAAGGTGCTTACTTTCTATATATAGGTACTGAGGTCGGCGCGGGCGCAGGAATATTCCAAATATTATATATTTTTAGCAACGAGGCTGACCCTGTTTACATGTTCCACGTTATGATCGTATTTCGGAGCTTACTGAGTTTTATACGTTGATATAAACTTTTTGCATCATAATATTTTGAGTTACCTGTGCACTAACTTATAACTGTTGAAGATGGCGGTACAATTTTAATATGGAACACTTTTAACTGATTGTTACAAAATCGATTTTTGATTTAAAAAAAAAGGTTTCTTTTTATTTAACATTTTTGTCAAAAGTAAGTTAATTTCACTAAGCACAATCATTAATATCTAGATATGTCTAGACAAAGTAAGAGGTTAAGTCTCCGACCTATACAGACTGTTGTTAAAATGTAATAAAATTTCAAAAACACATATTCGTAAATTACCCCGCTTTATTATCAGTATATACGTGGTCATAATTGCAAAGTGTTGCTACAATCACCATATCTATTTCAAAATTATACCAACTAATATCACATGTAAAATATATTTTAGCTTTTAGATATTGTTTCGGGTGGTTCTGGAACGTTCTGAGCTGCTGTGGGTTTCATATTTAATGCATCTGTGTATTCTGAATTTGAGACTACTTCGATTTAATCGAGTCGACTATGAATGTGTTTGTTAGACGATATTGATTGACTTCTCGTCTATAATCTTGGTAAGGTTAGACACAAATGAAAAGAATAAATAATTATATCACAATGGCAAAGATAGAATTGATTATACAATTGCGATTAAAACAAAGAATAGAATCACAACCGCTATAATGCTAATTGCTAATGCCGTACACGCAAAACTATACAAATTTTTCCAGTGGTTCGTACAAGCGTATTCGAGTTAATTCATAAACGAGTTGCAATCAGAAAAAATAATGTTTTATATCAGAAAACTCTGAACATTGATGTATTTTATTTAGCTTCTGTACTCGTAATTAAAATTAAAAATGTTTTCTTAATAATATTCTGCTTTATTATTTAAATAGATAGTCCTTTTTATATACATATTTTGCTTCATCTGTTTGCAAATGTTAAACGATTTGAAACTGATTTTCATTATTAAAAATGTTTCTAAAAAATTTTATGATTATTGAAAATTCTGATAGTTGAACCTTCTCAAAGTATTTGATAAATATTTCGAATCTCGAAGCTTTTATTAATATACTCTCTGTGGATGAGATTGCTTTGAAATGTTCCTTTTTTAAAATAAATATAATCTACAGAGTGAGTCAAAAATGTCAACTGCCAACGTTATTTCCGGTCATTATTATAAGTTAATTTTATCCGACGTAATATAAAATAATGATGAATAAAAATTAAAAGATCGTTTGAGTAATAATTTTACAAAACACGTTAATTAAGTAACATAAAATAATTAATAAGTTTAAACAAAATAACATATAAAAAATACTAGTTTTCGCAAGCAACTCGTTCCTTGAACTTCGATATTAGAAAAGGTAGAAAGTACCTATGTGCTTTGTACCTATATACCAGAAAGGGATAAATACACGAAATATATTAAACATAGAGAATTGCGGGACTAATTACAGCGTACCTCCAATCCTGATGTTTAAGTTATATTTGGGTAAAGTTTCATTAAAACTGTCATTTATAATAGTTTACTAGTCGGATAAAATTATAATATTAAAAACAATTATTGTAAAATCACTTGAGAATATAATGATTTTGAGATCAGATAGCTGTAATCTCCTTTATAAATAGACGGCAGCAGGCGTGTAAGGCTATTAGTATTTTTTTTTACAACGTATTGAAGGTTGTTAATAAAAAACCCTGGCTCATAATGAGTAAGACTGACGAACCGTCTGAGTCCGAAATAAAACTGTAGTGATGTGTCTATATCGATAATTTTTTTATTTTTTTCTCTTAATTAATATATTATCTATAAACAATTAGGTATTAATATTGAAAGTTATTTATATAAGAATATCAGCTAATTGACTAATAAAGAATGTAAAGGTTTTGGTTATAGTTAGCGTTCCAAAGCCATCGATGTATGCCCTATCTCCGTTTGTGTTTCAATCGCGGCCCGCCCGATCCGAACGAACGACATGCGCCATTCGCGAACGTGTTTACGATACATTCATTTTTAAACGTGTTGTGAATTTGAATTTGGATTTTTTCTTTTTACTTTTTAACATAAGGTAAGCTAGCATTATTTTTTTTTTAATTTTAGATTTTGTTAACAATATATTTTTTCATAATTGTTTTAATTTTATTACGTATATTTGAAATAAAATTATTTGTTTCCAACATAAATATTTAACTCCGTTGTTTTGTTTAAAATTTAAATGACATAACTGGGTTTTAGACTATTGAATAAAATAGTTAGATTTAAATATTAAACATTATTAATATTTCATATTGTAAGTGAAAAAAAAAATATAAAAAAATTCTTTCGATTATTTTCTCCAAATTATAAATGTACGAAGACCATATAAATCTTATTAATTATGTAGAAACTTTTAATTTTTATAATGGTATATTTGAATAAGTTCGAGATGTCTAAAATAAAAATATGCGCACGCGCAACTTCATACGTAAGGCGTGAGTAATAGGATCGCATAGTTTTGTGGCTAATACAAAATGACTTTCGGATTAAATATACATAAACATATTGATGTCAGACAACGAAATAATAATTTTAATAACGAAAATTTCTCTTCGGAAGCTTATCGTTCATTTGGGTGCTAGTGCAGATAAGATAACGCACTTTTTGCCAAAATTTTTGGTGCGTTAAAAAATTTTATCAATTTACTCATATTTACATTATTTCATATAATTCCGACGTTGTTCATCGCATATAATTAGCGTAATCTTTTATTTAATTGAAATAGATTTCCCTCTATTTCATAAAAGATAATTAAATTAATTTTGCTTTTTTCATATATTACATAAATCTACTAGGAGAGTAATAAACAAACATGAATCCTTAGATATTTAATATGGAGTCATATTACCGACTTGTTTTCGTACATGGAATGCTATAAACATTGTAGGCGTTGGTATCTCATGATATATTCTAAAGTTTATTTTGCATTTTGTAGGCCAGTTTGGTGGGCAGATCTATTTGAGGCAATGGTTTCATGACTTTATACTATACTATAAGAATATATTATCTGCTTTAATCTTTGTCAGTGTATTCTGAGTAATAAAACGCGGGAAATTACATTGTTTTCTCTGAGTATTCTGATGGATTGATATTGTTTATAAAAAAAACTTAATAATCCCTAGATCTATTGAACTATAAAATTTGTGTGACTATAATGAATGACTTTGTTGTAAAATAATAAAAAAAAAAATACAGCTCTACCTGACATGTGTTGGACAAATAATCAGTTACACTTGGTTAGCGAAGAGACTTGGCTCAGGTAGGGCATTAGTCATGCCAAAATATAACATCCAGATTGTAAATGATGTTTATGGCTAAGGATAGGACAACTTCCTTGCTTATCTGATGTTTATTTGCTACGAATTAGGTTGAATAGAATAAATATTTTGTAAAAAATAAATAATAGAGTTACTGAGGTAGATCTTATAAAGGTATTATTTGAAGTTTCAAACTTATTATATATATATTAGATATAAATATATTATTTTCTTATGTTTTAGACTTAACGCATTGACTGTGGCATTGTTAGTACAAAATATTAGCTTAAAAATTGTGTGTTCAAAGTATTTAAATCTGTACTGACTTATATTTTATTTTATAATAATAATGTGATTCTTGTTATACACTAAAAAAAAGCTAAAATATAATTTGCCAGACATACCTATTATACGTATATCTAAAATTTTTTTGGATAAAGTAAATAGACAATTCAAAAAAGTCATTTTCATTATATGCCTTTTTTATTCTTTTGGGCAAAAAAAATATTTATCACTGTGAGGTGACGAAACCTTTTACTGATTTATTTCATTCAGTACCCTCTTGTTGATTTGAAATAAAAATCTTCTGAATTGAATTTATTTTACTTAATAAAATAGTTTTCGTTATTTATATTAATAGTAGCATTTAATTATTTGTTATGTGCATTTTCATTCATGCGATTTGGGCTTTGTTTTCACGTATTTCAAATGTATTTTGTATCCTTATACTTGTAGTGCTTAAAGGATTTACCCTTTTTTATTGTATAATAACTGAAATTTAAGTTAATAATAAGTAACAAAAACGATCGTCGCAACAATTTTAAATATTTTCACGAGTACTAACTCCTGTTTTCAAAAAAATCTCTTCGAAACTTATAAGTTTTTTGAGAATTTTATAAATTAATAAATTACATTTAATAGTAACAGAAGGTCATAGTAACATGCTATTCAGCAAATATGATTTTATTAAATCGAGTAAAAGTAATTGAAACACCAATACTTGTGTCTCTCAATATATTTTTTTCTGTAAGTAATGCATCTGGATTTAAGACGTCACCCACAAAGAGACATTGGTTGTACGATTTGTCGTTTAAAAAATTGAAAAAGGAATACAAGATTATCTGGATTATCACATAATGAACTGGACAATATTTTTTTCTTTTCACATCTACATTTACATTTCTTTTTAGCGTCTAACGCGCGTTAAATAGGGGCCCCTTAAACCTACACCTGGGTAGCAAGTTCCCAGGCACTATTGAAGCTCCTCTTCCTGCAATATGGACCCGGCACCCACACGATGAATCCATTGAATGCTAAGAGGTTTCGTCTCTTCGTTTGAGACGACATAATAATGTTATTGACAATAAAATACGAAAGACAATTGACAAAACTAAATTGTTGTTTTTTAGTAAGCCGTATATATATATGTACTTTTACTAAGATTGAAATCGCCAACCCGTCTTGAGCAAGCGTGGTGATTAATGCTCTAACCTTCTCCATGTGAGAAGAGGCCTTTGCTCAGCAGTGGGCTTCGATAGGCTGATGATGATGATGATGTACTTTTACAGTACAAACTCATTTATATTATACAAACATAAAAAATGGCTTAAAAACATAGTAAGTTCGGACGGATGTAAAGAGTTTCTGGTTTTAACCTGAGATCCTTCAACACATTTGATTTAGTTACACTTTTTGTTAATAAAAATAAAAAGTTGTTTGTAATTTCAGTTGTGATATTAAAAAAAAAATCATTGCAAAATTAAGTTCGTCTCTTTGCAGCTCCTTTATACTCTCAAAAGATTTTCACAGGATATTCTTTAAATATAATTGTAGTATTTTTTTCATAATTATACGTAAAATACATTTCGAACGCCTCAAAACCAGGTTTTTAATAAAGTAAATAAACTTTAATAATAACGATTCAATTTAATTGAAAAAAAATAATTATGACTAAGACAGTCTTCAATAAAAAACATTCACAAGAAATCGAGAAAAAGGAAATTTATTTAACACTTTTATACTAAAGTGGCACAGTGAAGCGCAGTTGAGCTAAAATTGATTTGGCATATAGCCATGAACTATAATTATAGTTAGAGTGCCAAAATCCCGCATTCCATCTGGGGCAATAATAGATCAGAAATATATAGAGTTTTCTACATAATAAAAGTTACTGCAAATTATAAAATTTCTTATTGCAACTTCTTAAATAACATAATATACTATACTATAATACAACAACAATATAAAACCTAATGTAATTGTTTTATAACTACCTTCATGTCAAACTTCACACCGCATTTATCTGACACGTCACCGAATATTACGGTCGTTAATGTAAGTTCCCGAAACATGTGTTTACAAGCTAATACAGAGTATGATCTCACTTTCAGTTTGACTCGACATTGAAGTTGCATCCACTGTAACAATATGGCCGCCAACGGGTAAGTATAACGATTTACGTAAACTGAAATTATATTTAGATCTTAGTGACCTGAGTCATCGAGATTTATATAAAAAAAGAAATTATCTGTTTCATCATATTATACTTACATACATATGTTTTGTGTAGCGACAAATTAATTTATTCTTGCGGTATACATTCAAAAGAAGTATTTAGTCAAATTTAAATTCTCGTTTCAATGACTGACTTAGTTGCCCGACAATAAGTATCCATCCTTATAAAATTATAATTAATGTGATAAGCTTCTTCTTAGAAGTTATAAAACCCAAGTTAAAGTCATTATTCGCTCCCAGTATATAATAATGGGTCAACAATGTTCATACGATGTTGTCACATATTTAAAAATAACAGGTTATTTGGATGCCTTCCAGGTACGGAACAGCACCGATGGCTGGACACATCGGTAGAATTCCGAATTTTGGCAAAACGCAGGTTAACGTGAGTTTATTTATGATATATAAAAAAATATATATATATATATATTCAGTCTTCCTTTTTTGAATTGTATTTTAATTATTAGCTTAGTGATTCATTTTTGACAAGTAAATTTTTAACATGATTTGAATTGTTGTGAAACAATCGTAAAGTTTTTTTGAAGCAAAAGGAACTTATTTATTTCACTTTTTTTTCATTCTCTTGTAAACATTAAAACGATGTTTTATAAAATATAATTATTTTTAATACGAAAATGTTAGTTTTGTAATATTAAATTTAAATTTCAGCCAATGGGCTCTGTGGAACCTCCAGCTTGCATTCAGAACGCAATGATGACAAAGGATAAGAAACCTTTTACATACACACCTGGGGGACTAGATTTGTCTCAAATTAGAACTCCAAGCATGGCAAGGAGAATGGCACGACAACGTTCCCTGGAAGAACAAGAACATGCGTATCCTAATCAAGCTAATAACAATCCCCAGCCTCAAGGAGTACCTGCACCCCCTCCACCGCCTCCTCAGAAAATACCAGCGCCTCCTCCACCCCCGCCATTAATCATTGAAGCCCCTAAAAATTCTATTGCAAAACCAATACCAGCAGTTGGTGACCGTCCAGAAATTGTTATCCCTGAAAATCCAATTGGTATGTTACGAAAAACCAACAGTCCGTATCACTGGGAAGCTGAAAAGGCTGAGCTCCAACGTATTGGACCTGTTCCTAAATTTGTTGAGAAAGTTCCAAGTCCTTTAACTGTAAAATTGCCAGCTCATTACGCTCCTCAAAATTATTCATCACCAAACAATGTTCAAAGGCCAAACTTTTATGGAAATCAGAACCACTCTCCTGAGAGCCCTCTTCATAGACCAGAAGCACAATATGCTCACCAAAAATCAGGTTCACCAAATATTAGCGGATCACCTCAAACACGAGAAATGTTGGTGCGACAGGATTCTCAATTTAATAAAAGTCCCCAGCCCTTTGCAAATCAATCACCCTGCGGTAACTCTCCATTTTCTCCAACGCCCAATAATCATTGGAGACAACCAGAAAGACGTGATTCTCCAGCTAGCGTAACTAATAGTCCACAGTCACCACACATAAATCGTGGACCATTCTCAGGAGTAGCAACACAAAGTCCTCCAAACTATAATCAAACGCCTAATAATTCTGTTTTTCATACCTTACCTCGAGGCGGACAGAGGAATCAAGATGTTTCTAATAACAATGTTCAAAACGATTTTAACACAAATATAAAAGAGAAACCGCTTAATGAGACAGCACCTTGGCGAACACAAACTTTAAATCGTCATCCACGAGAGAATCAACAGTCTGTTTATAATAATAATACACAACAGCAACCATCTTACAACCCCCCATGGAAGGTAAATGAGACAACAAATAATAATGTTGAAAACAAATTTGGATCACCATGGAAACAAGATAGTAGGAACAGTGGTAATGTGGGTGAAAGTCAGCAAATATCAAGTAACCAGCATTACACACCACCTTGGGTAAATCAAGAATATAATCGGGGACAAGAAAGTTCTCCTTGGAGAACACAAGAAAAATCAGTTCCCCCTGTTACTCCCCCAGAAACACGATACCAATCATCAATTTCGATACCAGTGACGCCAAGAAAACAAACAACACAATCAGAAAATAACAGCAGTCCTCATCAAAAGGAAGCAGTGTATGTTAATCAGGAACCTGTTTACTACTGTCCTGGGAGCCCGAAAGTAGTACCAGGTTTTGTTAAAACCCAGAAAGAGAAGACAAAAACACCTCCACCTTCATGGTGTCAAAGGCCTTTAGATGGTACTAAGATAATACCAAGGGAATTGGCCACCCCTCCCAGAGAAAATAATCAAGAGCCGGAATGGATTAAAAAAAGTAATGATATGCAAAGAGGAAATCGTGACGTCGTCAGTCCCCCAAGGTATCAGCAACCAGTTCAACCGAATTGGTCAACTCGTCCTTCAGAGAACAGAAAAAGTCTCCCCCGGGAAACATCTCAAGCGTCACAAGGAAGTAGAATTATTCCAATTCAAATGGAAGTGTCTAGCACAGAAACAAGAAACCAAGGCAAAATAGGTTCTAATCCTAACCAGCCACAGTTAAGAATATTCATTGATATGAAACAAAACCCTGATCAGAATAATGCTCAAGCACCTTACTCCCAGCCTACTCAGCGTATTATGAGGGTGCTCTCGCCTCAACTAGTCAGGATGGATGAAAATCAGAGTCAACCGGAATTGCCGACCTTAAACAGAAGTTTTCATACTCAGGACAGTCAGCCAAAGACAAGAATAATTCCCATACAAATTGAAGGAGGAAGCGGTGCAGGAGCTAATAAAAGGTTGGTCATATTTGTAAAATATTTTGAAAGTTATGAGTACTTCTTTATAGTTATACCTCAAGGTTTCTCATTTTAAAATTATCATCAAAAAAAATTGACTTCAATGAAAGATGGAGTTTTCAAATATTTGTTAAAAAATACAAACGTTTGATATTCCTTTCAAACTCCGAAGTCTTATTTAGGTTGAAACATACAATAGACCTTAGATAAAAATCTATATTTCGTCCATTAAAATTGTTATGTTGCCATACCAATATACATATGTTACTGTTATAATTTCAGCTTCGGTGGGCGGTATTAAGGGAGCAGTATGATTTGTCGAAAGTAAACATTTTTTTTGCACCGCCTCTATCATGAATCATTTTCTTACTGTAATTATCATCATTAAACTCAGCGCGTGCTCTGACGTTACTCATTTAACTAATTTACATCGTTGAGTAATTGGCTGCTAAATAGCAATCATTCCTAAATTTTATTCCATCTCTCCGGCAAGACTTCCTTGTTTTCATTTTCGTATTCTATGTGATTGTAATCATTTTATTAAGTTGAGTGTAAACGGATGTTTAATAAGTCTTGGATATATAAGTCTTTATTATTTATTTTTATTTAAACTGTTTTAGCTTAAATAAGTGAAGGTCACTAATGTGATGGTTCGGTTTTTATAGTTTTATAAGTAATAATGAAAAGATTTAAAGAAATATTTTACATTTTACATGACGTTTCTGTAACTTCAGGTCTGAAGACTTTAGCCTTGTCTTGCCGTGAGAACTTTAAAAATATTACATGTATAAAATTAACATACTTCTTTAGTCGCTTATTAATTTCTTATTCTAGATTAAGCTGAGACTTACATTTGTTTATACCGATGTGTTTACATTCACTGTTTCAGCGTGTACCATAAGATAAGACAAGACACTTCTCCGCGACAGTCAAAGGCTTTCAAAGTACTGCAAGTCATTACCGGTACTGACGGGAATTTAATACAATTCAAGGAATCTGATCAAGTTTACTCCGATTTGTAACATAGGATACCTTCGTAAGCACAGCAGCGGACAATATTTGATATTTTTTTAGATAAGTATTAACATTGTTAGCTATTATTAAATTAATTTATTATTTAAGATATGTTTAATGCGTGTGAAAAATTTAAATACGGCTAATACACCAAAGTTTAGTTAGGGTAATTAATATATTTTTTATTTATATTTATAATTAATCCATTAAGGTTACATTAGAGTTACCGCTAGATAGACAAATTATTCTGTCAATTAACAAGATACCAAGTATTATTTTTTTAAACTTATTAATTTTATTCATTAAATTATTCATTTTTTTTTATCCATTGCGTGTTATATTTTTTTTCATTAAAATATTTATATAACATATTCAATCGCTAAAAAATTAAACATTAGTAATAATTAGTTTAACGTCCAGGATTCGATATTTCCTTCTTCGTTTGTGATTAATAAAAATTTCACTTGTGGTGTTCCTTACGGGATTAATTAAGTGCTATGAATAAGATCGTTAATTCGTATCAATTTTTACTGAGCCACTTTTTTTTATATATAAAATAAAATATAAATAATTTGTTATCAATCTAGAAATTTGAGATTTAATGAGTTAATTCTGTTATGATTTTTTTTATCTAATAACGAAAACATGAAAGTTATTTTTAGCACTTATTTTAAGTTATTGTATTCCCGGTGGACAAACAAACAGGCAAGGGGTGTGGCAAACTAGTCAGTGTGTTCTATGAGTATAAACTATAGTTATATAATATATTCTGTGTGAATGTAAATTTAATAATTAATTGAAATTATGTCTACTATTTATTGTATAGCTAGTTAATTATTTTTATAATAAAGTTTTTTTTTTTTTTATAATAAATCTCAAAAAAATAATAATATATCGATCTTTTAATTAGGAAATGTGAACTTCGAAAACTTTATATTAATTATAATAAAGAAGAGCCTTATAAAGACGAGTGATGTTTAAATTAAAAACAATCCCAATTAATTGATGAGTATTTTTTTTATCATAAAGGGGGGAAACGAACAGACGACCTACCTGTTGGAGGTAGTACCATCATCCATGGACATCCGCAAAATAATTTTGCGGATGAATTGTCACCCTTGTTTGGGGAAGAGAGAGAGGGTGGGAAAAAGGAATGGGCAACCGGCTCTCTCACTCATCGGACGAAACGCAGCCATTAAAGACTGCTTCACGCCGACCTTCTGTGAGAGGGTGGTACTTTTCCGGTAGAGCCAGCCCATGTTCGAGCTGCAGCAATTTGATCACAGCTAGGCTCTACCACCATTTTTGTAACGATGTGTTTATTGGACATTTATTTAATTTTTATCCAAATTTACTTAGCAGACTCAATTAATACTAAACGTTCACATTTTGAAACTGAACAGTTCTTCACTTATGTACCTAAGTTGATACTATGAGTGTGACGATTTATGAAGGAATCTGGAACTATACTCGTTTTTGTGAGTATGCAAACTCGTAGTAGGTGTACTTTTATTGTGATGAACCACGAGAATAAATATTTTATAAATAGTAATAATGGCTACGGGGTCAAAAGCCATGTTTAAATTTTGTACTCGGTAATATTTTTTTCCGTATTAAATAATATGTATTGTCTGAAGTAAGTTTAAAAGATTAAGAAGTTATAAGCAACAGTTGGTAAAGATTACAAAAATGTCTTCCTCCTAGTAGCGGATACCAAAATTTCCTAAACGCGGCGTCGTTACTTAAACATACATAACCCAAGAAATTATTGAATATAATATTGTAATATTAACTATTAATATAAAAATATTATCATATGTTCTCCACTCTAATTTTTTTTTATTAAAATTTCATATTAAGTATGAACTTATAATATTAATTTAATCCATAACAATTACAATAACAATCCAATCTATTTATTTTATGTTATTAACATTAACGGTATCCTTAGCATTAGTTAACATCGTGAAATAAAAAACATTAAGTTCTAAGTATTCGTTCGAAAACTTCTACTAAAAACTCCGTAATAAATAAAAGTACTTAAAAACTTTGTGAACTCCGATTTTATTTATACCAAGGGTATAAAATGTTTGTCGGATGCGTATCATACCTCAAGTTAAGCGACGAAAAGTGTGGCATACTCAAGATTTATGTCAATACAATAGATTGTGAAATAAAAAATATGGTGTGATTTAATCAGTTAAAAATTTATTTTAATTTCAAAATAATATATGGATATAGGCTTTATTTGAAATGAGTTTCCACTATATATAACTATTTATAACATTTAAAGCGTCTACTATAGCTTTTATGTTTTATATATGTGAAAATCTTTAGGGGGAAACCATGAAAAATAGTGCTATTTATGGACAAATAACTTCAACCTATCAATAAAAATATTTGTCATGTTTCCTATAAAACAATATCGTCCAGGGAGACTGTTATCTTACTTGTTAATTAACAATTTCACGAGTGAATGGTCCTGGGGATTAGGTACGACCAAGAGACTATTACCTACAGCAGAAAATATAGACTTAGTAATATATAGGAACTATATATAATACATATTGTACTCATTGATTTGCGAATAATTTATTTTCATTGTAGTTTTTTAATCAGTTTAATTTCTTCATTCTGAATTATAAAACATTTTATTTTAAGTCATTTCTATTTTTATTTGAGAATGATTGTAGAAATTAGACATGTCTTCTTGATGAGTTAATTTTTTCAAATATATCAAAGGATACCTTTTGTTATGACTCAAAATGTTATTTATTTAAATATTAATATATAAATATATCTGTTGGTTATAATGTAAATATTATATGTATATATATATATATACATTTCAGAATTAGTTTTAGTTATTAACGGGTTACATTTAATCAAATGTACTGTAATATGCACATACGCATTTTATTAGTTTGAAGATTTGACATCTTCTTCATCAGAATTCCTAAAGAAATATAATTTTATATCATGAATTTCCAATGAGAATTTAATAAAGACAAAAATATAACATTCGTGATATCATTATTTATAAATTTATTACTTTGTCCAAAGGAACAACGAGTTTTATTTAAAAAAATATACAAATATTACCATGATATTTTTTTAAAATCAAAAATATTAATACATAATATGAATTGAATCTAATTGTAATTATAATAGCCTAACATCACATGATTACCAATTGATTGTATTTCCATTTCACACTGAACTGTTTTGTTTCACGTATGTTCAGAACAAACAGTCTGTGTTTATTGTTCTTGCGGTAATCAGTGTCGGTTAATGTGGAATGGAAGTGAGGTGTCGAATTTATGGAAATTTAAATTCGACGCTGGCATTTATATTAAACAACGATCGTAATTATTATTAAAAAAACAAAATCTTTATTATTTAGTATGTATTTTTGAAAACTTAAGAGAACAAGTTATAAGTAATAATGAGCATTTGAGAACGATAATTTATAAATTACGCACAGAATAACGTTTAGCACAAGAATATCAGCAAATTTTGATACCAAAAACATTTTGTTACAGCGTAATAATGTCGATGAAATTTTTTGTAGTCAAAATCCAAAAAAAAAAAAAATAATAATAACAAATAAGAAATTACAACTATAAATATAAAATAGAATTAATATTTTTCGGATTATTTCACGCGTATTCCATTTTCAAAAACTACGTGCTCCCGACGTTTCGGTTATTTTGCAGCAAGCGTGATCACGGGCTGACGAGATGTTTCAGTATGACAACGCGTAATATAATCCTAAAAATATTATTTTAATTGAAATGTATACTTCCGAAAATCTTAGTTAAAAAAATAAATTAATTAAAAAGGTTTTTTAAAATGCCTTTCACCTACTCTTGAAGACATGTTTGCAAAAATTTAGACTCGTGTTGACATAATACTGAAGAGAATATATGACGGGAGGCGCTCAGTTCGTCCTGATACTTTGTCCTTACGATAAGTTTTATCTGACTTCATCGTTTATAGCAGTTAGTGCGTGCATTACTCAGTGTCAACAATTCGTGAAGAAACTATCTGACATACGTCAAACAGTACCTCAAGTACTAGAGCCGACTGTAAACGTCGCGTATTTTATATCTCTGCTGTCTCTGAAAAAAAAAGTATGGTTTCCATAGAAAAGTAATCAGAGAAATACATTTTTAGAAGATTTTTTCTTTCGTAAGTATAAAGTATATAAAGAATTCAGTATAGCAAAGTGGATTTGTAATTAATAAGTAAATTAATTGTCTAACGGAACCGAATACAAAATAGTCTTATACTACAGAAAATGATTTCTATTTAAGAAACTAAAACACTGAACCACAATCTTAATGAAAAAGGTCAAGACGGATTTTCAAGTTTATTTCTTTAATGATAAGATATATGTTATGATAAATTTCGCCTTCGAATTTGTATAATAATTTATAGCGTATATGTTGTTTCTATGTTACGTTAAAAAAAAACAATCTTGCATATATTTTCAAACAATACAAGCGTGTTTTGTAATGTTTGTGTAAAATTTATTTATGTATTGCAATGACGTCTTGATTATACCTTCATAGATGAATGATTTAAACAGCACTTATGTCTAATACCAACATAATATAGTTTCCATTTGCCTTATTTTCATTGAACAATGTTGCGAGTTTGGCTAGAATTTAGTTTAAAATTAAACAAATATTCCTGAAGTGATTTTATAACACGGAAGAATTTATGGATAGACGTAAAAAATATTCTACAAAATACATCAGACAGTTTTTTTTTTATTGTAAAGAGAATTTACACATTAAAGACTTGTCGATAGACTCGAACCAAAATTCATTTGCATAGCAAAACTAAACAATAAAGCGGTAAAAAAAATATTATATTAGATGTTTCAATTACTTAGTAATTCTGGTTACATCCGATTAAACCAAGATCAACTCAATTTAAATTTGTTATTATAATATTTACTTCTAAACTAAAGACAGAAAAATAAACACAACGAAATCGTTGGGAAACCAGTTAATCTTGAACTCCAAGAAAAAAAGGAGTTTTGGTGACAAAAAATGTTAATGTTAATCTTAATAGTATTATGCTAAAATAATGAAATAATTTCTTAAGAAAATTTGTTAATTATGTATCATAAATAAGTTTTCTGTTAGAGAAAATATTACTGTACAATACTATGATAATATAAAGGACAAAATAAAAATTCTAAAAACGCTGGACTACAAAATGCTATGAATTCCTGGAATATATACGGGGAATCGTAACTTTGTAATCGATAGCGACCCTTTACGGGATCAAAAACCGTGATTACAGCCCAAAATGGATTAACGGATTATACGAAACTCAGTTTAACTGAAGTCTGCGAAATTGTTTCTTATTAACAATAACGAATAATGAAGCGCATATCTTGTGTTAATTACCACAATTCAGAATATCTATTTATGTCTAATTTAAGTATAGCGTAGATAGTGCTCAAAGGGGACACGTACGCGTAGACACACACACGAACATACAATATATAAATACACTATCAAACAATCGAATCCTTAAATAGTTCGTATTATAATTTTTTTTTTTCATGAAGACACACAAAAACTAAAACCTCTCTAATAATTATTTATTACTTAAACGGTCACATAAGAAACTTTATCTAATCGTAATAAATTTTAAATATTCTGTTTTGTTTAATAATATTTCGTATCTTCTATAAAACATTATTATATTTATTTTTTGTAGAATTTAACTAGTTTAAATTATGACATGAATGTTCAGTACCGACTTACAGTTAATAACATGACTTCCTGTCTGTTTAACGACCTTGATTTAAGCATTGGGCAATTTGGCAGAAGAATCCAATAAATAATGTTTGCATTCAAGGAAATGTAAAATATCCAAATGGTCTAAATTTTTATTTTTCTCGACAACAGAAAAGGAAACGTAAAAATCGCAACTATGTATAAGCGTAGGTACAAAATTTACAGGTCGACTATTTGTATAAGTTGATATATGTGTGTATATGTAGAGACTTAATATTTTCAATTATTTTTTTGTATTGAAGAGGCTAAACTAATTTCAGTTTAGATTTTATTTTATAAGAAAAAGAGATAATAATTTTATGTTAAACAAAAATTATAAATATAAAAAGAATTAGCCGTAATAAATACCTGGTATACAATAGAAGATATATCTTAAATAATAATAACTACAATTGTACTCCTACAATTCATTCCAAGGTAATATCATGGTTTTAGCCTAAGAAAAAATATACTAAGCATTTTTCCAGTAATCAATAATTTACAATTTATTTCACTTAATTTTCATAGTTTCTGTAAAATGACAGAGACGGAACCTCTTAGTATTCAATGGATTCACCGTGCGGGTGCCGGGTCCATCGCGTTGCAGGGAGAGGAGCTTCAACAGTGCCTGGGACTTGCGACCCAGGTGTTTGTTTAAGGGGCCCCTAACTAACGCGCGTTAAACTCTCACCTCCACTGTCCAAGCTCCTCTCCCTACCTAACCAAATTTGAAAAGAACCTACTAGGACTGCCTTCGAAGTACGTTCCAAGAATGAATTGATGTGAGTTCTGGACAGGCCCAAGTCTTTTAGTAGGTTGTAGAGAGATTTAGCCGTTAAACCTCTCGCTCCCACTTTTATCGCGTATAAATCCACGACGAACCTATTTCGAGTGAGTTCGTTAGTGAGCTCGTAATATTTGTTGACCGTGATGGTATGGTCTTCGGGGATGTTGTTTTCCCAAGGAACAATAAGCTCTATTATCACAACGAGCTTAAAAATTCGCGAATACATAAAAATGTCTGGTCTGGAGGACGACGCACAAATATCCTCGGGGTTTTTGTATTGTTGTTCATACGTATGCATCATTATAGTCCAATCCGAAGCCGCTTTAAGGAATGAGTAAGGCTTGACATTTGTTTTTATAGACCTAGTTTTCTCTCTCACAAAACCTACTGATCGCTCGTTTGTGGTTATTTCCCTTTGCGCTCTGGCTACCAAAAGACTAACCACTTCACGTATGATTTCCTGAGCCCTATCGTGACTACGCGAGTATTGACCGCTTTCCGGGAGTACCTTACATCCCACTAACAAATACCTAGCAGTTCCAACTGCTTTCCCACAGATATAACAAGTCTTTTCGGTACTTTTACCCCATCTTACTAAATTACTCTGATCTGGTTGGGTCATCTGGAACGCATAGAGATAGAATTTTAGCAATGCTGAATCACTCGTTCTGCATTTCTAAACTGGATGGAATGGATCTTATATTTATCATTCTCGTCTTGCCGAATAAAAGACTTCAATATATCCGTATCTTGGACCTTCTTACTTGATCCTAACCCTACTCTGTACTTTGCGCTCCTATCATAAACTGCTTGTGGAATTGAAGCCTTGACTCTAGCTTTGGGGCATATTTGTCTTTTGAGAGCGATGTAACGACGTCATCCTGGGATTTCCCCAGCGTCTTTTGGAAACTCTCAGGTGTTTATAGAGCTCCGATGGCCTTTTTAGACTCATCCCAAAACTATTGCGATCCCTAAATAAAGCCGATGAATCAGCTGTTAGCGCGAGCCCGAGCCACAACTTCAACATCCTTATGACGCCTGCATCTAACTTTGACAAAAGGGTTTAATTAAAATCATAAACGAGGAAAGGCCAATTTAAACGTGAAGTTAGATAATTATCGTAGATCTAAGCTTTTTTAACGTTACTGATCTGTTGGCTATCTACCTTGTTGAGATCGTTTAAAAAGCTATCTACTATACCTTCTAAAGATGGAGTACGACCTATACTATCAATCTTCCGACCGAGAAATTTAAACGGTGCATTTTCTGTAACCGTAGAAATGCATCGACCGCCTAACGATAATCCCGGATCGTATGAGGTGTATCTTGTATTCCGCCTACCGAGATACAGACAGTGACATTTACTTGATTTTGTCCTCAATCCATCGGTCCACTCACAGAATTTATCCACTTCATCTAATAGTACTTGACAGTGTTTGGGGTTACGTGTCAGTATTGTGAGATCGTCAGCGAAGGCTAAAAGTTTTTGAATGGCCTTCTTTAGTTGTTATAGAAAACTTTAATTTTGAGTAATACGACGCGATCATATCACTGACTAGGGGTGGAAAGTTGTACCATCTTAACGCGAATAGCATCAATTCGTATTATATCAACCTGAACGCCTTCTTTAAGTCTATCCAACACACTGTGATTTGCCTCTCGCTTTTACTAGCATCTTTTAAACTCTCCTTCAACAAAGTGTTCTGTTCTAGGCATCTAGAAATTCCGGGTAAAATCCCTCTCTGGTGATTTGGCCTAAAATACCTGTTGTTGAGAATGAATCGCGTCATTCTCGTTTGTAGAACTGAGAAAAAGATTTTGGATATAGTATTTGTTAAGGCTCTTGGTCTAGTATCTTTCGGATCTGTAACTCGATTTTTTTTGGGAATGAGGACAAAAATTGCTTTCCCGAAGCACTCCGGGATTTGCTTCCTTGACCAGATACCGTAGATACCGTGTATATTTATGAGATGTTTACGAACCGATGGACATTTTTTAAATACTATATATGGGATACCATCCCGATGGTACCATACCATCCCATTTTTATCTTGAAAGAATGGTCTTTATTTTTGCGAGCGTAATTATTTCGAGGTGGATATTGCTCTCTAACAGAACCGCTAAATTGTCGTCGTGAACTTTCCAAGTCCATTATTTCATGTTTGGAATGCTAAGACGTGTCCGGATGTCAATGGACTCCTGGTAGTTTCCAGTTAATGGTTCACCATGGGATACATGAGGGTCAACTCTACCCGAAGTGAAAGTTGAAGAACTTACCGACGATTGTCGTGCTTCAACACCATTATGTGTTTTTAGATGTTTAATGTACCAGGCTCGTCTCTTGTAATTTTTTCCGCACGTAGGGAATTTCAAATCCGTATTCGCGCCGTTTACATCGACCGGTGGACAGATCTTTCGTCCCCCCCGCTCGGACTCGGGCTGGGCTTGCTAGGCCGTTGCCCTCGGCTGTCTTTCCAGCAGTCATCTGTCTTTCTAACGCCATCTTTTTTTTCCAGCGTCAACCCGACTCTCCGGGCAGTCGTTTTAAATGAGACGAAACCTCTTAGCATTCAATGCATTCACCGTGCGGTTGCCGGGTCCATCCCGTTGCAGGGAGAGGAGTTTCAACAGTGCCTGGGACTTGTGACCCAGGTGTAGGTTTAAGGGGCCCCTAACTAACGCGCGTTAAACGCTTCACTCAAAATTAACGTAAATTTTTATATGTTACGGCCCTAGTTAACGTGAACGAATTTACGAACTATCATGTTTAATGAAAATGTACTGGACAATGTTGATGTTCAATTTTGATTAGGTTTATCAGAATTGTTTGCTGACCCGCTTTAAATCTTCGATTTCCATTCATTTGTTGTTATGAACCAAACGATAATATAAACGATAGCTGAGTGAGCTTTATTAGGAAAAACAATACTTCTGTTTAAAATAACTAAAATATATACATATATATGTTACGACATAAAAAAATATTTGATACCTTCGCGAGTTTTTTATAAATAATTGCAAACATTTTTCATGCTGGTACTTTGTAAAGCTTTCTGCACCCAACAAATGTAACCGTTCACAATTTGTTAGAATTTGTTAGGCTGGTTTTCAATAAGGCGTGAACGTTTTATTGCTCTCGATAAAAATATTTTTTTTTTATCCTGTACTGTTATGTTAAAGATTTTGCAGTTTAAGATTTCATAAAATCGATTTTGTAAGTGCTATAATTTGGATTCGTAACAATTTGTTATAATCTTGTTAAGGTTATTATAAAATTGCTGTTTTTACTTAATCTTTTTTCATTTGATTGACATCAAGAGATCCGTCTCTCGGTTTGTTTATCATTTTATTTATAAATATATACATAAAATTCTGTCCAGTGTATGTGATCCGTAATGTAAGCGGCTATCACGTCCTAATGAAGTACCTCCTAATATCCTTGAGTATTCGCTGGTGGATTCTTGATTGAACATCTGAAAATCACGCGCCTGTTAATCAACTACCTAGTTACCTAGTTGATTAACAGGCGCGTGATTTTGAAAGTTCAGCTCCATATAAAATGAGTTGGATAATATTGTAAATGATTATTTATATTATATCCAAATAAAATATAGTGGATTTTATGTAAATAATATCAACTGTTGGTTGAATCAAAATATTATTAATGTACCAAGTAGCTCTTGAATATTTTCACATTCCTCTTAAATAGAAAATATTTGTTCGCATATTTGTTGGAGATATTCACACACGAAGAGACTAACGGCCTTTGAAATGAATTTTTTTGAGTCAGATAGAAATAACACATATATACCCAGTAGAAAAAAAATGTTTGAGTGATAAGTAACGTTGTGTAGGTTGTGCCGTGGTGCATTCTTGTCTGAACAAAGGGTTTATAGAAACTTTAACAAATAGCCAAAAGATGAAATTATACAGATATTTTGGTAAAATTAAATGTATAAGAAAATCAGGCTGTAATTTTTATGCTGCTTTGTTTGAAATAGATTTTTATAAGTATATATTTTTAATTTAATATCAATGTGATAGTACTGAGGAATACGTGTCTATAATAGGTCGTAGTAATATATCCCATGACAAAGAAATGCCTTAATATTATATAAGCTTTGTGTCTGCTATTATATTGTTTCAAGCTTGATGCCCGAGTTACTTTGGGAACACTGAAACGCAGAGAATCCTCCCCTATGGGTGTACCGTAGAGTAACATACAGCGCAAGGCGTCGGCACCCATCACCGGGATCGCCGATGTTTTGCAGGATCCGCTGGAGACTTCCAAATGCAGCCTTCAGAGTCCTATAATATATAAGTCTTTAAAACTATTTTAACGATTAAGGCGTATACTTTCAGATTCATGGATCATATCGTCTGCCTGTGATCACAGTTGCTGGAAAGTGACTTAAACGTCGGGAGTGTGTTGTTTCAAAATAATAAAATAAAACATAGTAATCCGAAAATATTAGTTTCACTTATATGAATACGTTCAATCATCACAAAGTTCTTCGGTATTTTAAGATGATAATTTCATATATATATATATTTTCGTATCAATATTATTTGTACAGTAATTTATTTAAAAATTTAAATACTACTATTCAATTTAAATATACAATACCATTAAAATTCGGAATTGTTTTTGATAGCGGTGTATAATCCTCTTATAGATAAGCTTTAATAAAACAAAAAGGTATCCTTTGCTATGCGTTTTATTGTCAATATTATTTCTCATTTGACACTAAAAATAATACTGTATCTTTAGAAATACTTCAGTACTTCAACAAAGCCGCCTTGGTTTTCATTTATAAAACTAAACAGTAAATTGTTTAAAACTCGTTTTACATATATGGGAGCGAATACCTTTTATTTACGTAATTTATTATTATGAGTGGTTAAAATTATTGGGTGTCACCTGCATGACAACCTTCGTAGCCACTTCTGCAAGTGCAGTCACAATAATGAGTGTTCGTTGGGACAGACGCGAGGGTATAGTTAAAAAACATTCTCGAGCCGTTGCAAGGATCGGACCTTTTCGATATAAAAAATTTATCAAATCGTTTACGAGGTTACCTTAAATAGCCTTAGATTGTGACGATAATCAAGATTAAAGGCATTCGTGACGTCAGTAATGTCTTTGAAAAAGTTTTTAAACTTATCAGATTAATATCATACAGTCGCTAGTAAACGTTTTGTATTAAAAATAAAATATTTTAAAGTTATATAACTGTATTTTAACACGGAAGCATTGTTATAAATGTAAGAAGTCTTTGTATTTCGTTCGTACAGACTAAAAACAATCTCAGCTTAAATTTTACTTTCAAGAGAAACAGTTCAATTCCCAGACATGTTCCTTGTACCTAAAATATTACTATCCTTTTAACTCTGTAACCGCTGCACCGAAAATTTCTATAAAGTTATTTACCTCAGAATTCACAAAGAACAACTTACGGTGAGCCAGCATATTATACGTTATATGCAGAATTCATAAGAATAACTATTAAACAGGTCATGCGGTTATTTAATTTGGAAACAGCTTTAAGTTATTAAAAGTTTCGTTAATATATGAAAAACAAGAAGCGGAATAAATGTGTTTATATTTTAAGTACCAAGTTTAGTTGTTTTTGTTACTCAAAAACGCATTGTTTAATAGACTTCATTATTTCTTTTTATTTCGTTAAGTAAAATGTGCTTGTAAAAGTTTATACTATTGGAATTTTACGTTCAGTTGATACAAGAATATGTTACAGAGGTGAAACCACTACGTGCTACCAATTTGAGTTTAACAGTTCATTATTTGCGTTATAGTTATTTAAACTATGTATAAACTTTAGTTGGTATGTATAATATAAAAATAATATTTTAATAGGACTTTTGTAGGAATAATTCAATATATTCTGAAATAGCCTTGTACATAAAGAGAAAGCAATCTGTGTTTTGAAAAACATCCAGTGTTGTCAGTGTCCTCTAAATGCAAAATATAGTCTTCTCACTGTATTTCAATATTTAAGTTTCCATTTCGTGAATATGCAGAATATTCTTTCAGAATCATTCTTCATTAGTTACCTCTGAAAGCGTTCTGTGCTCTAAAGTGCATGGAACAATTATAACAATAATGTTGCTTTAATACAAATATGAAACTATTAAAACATTGAATTCGAATTTTTTTCAAAAAAATATCACAGCTAGATTATTTCAGTGTGATTTATTTTAATCAAATTAAAGTATTTTTTATAAATATTATAAATTTTAGCTGTTAATTGTAATAATGCGTTGACTGACTATGGAAGTCAGACATGTCAGTGCATCTTATTTTAGTATAAGCTGCGTAACTCCTTTCTTTATATATCTGACGAGATAATTAGTTTCCTTTCCGCCTTCCTTAATTAGTAACGATTAGAGTTTCCAGGTATTTGTTGACTTCCGATGTTTCTACACTTATACTGCAACACATATATTTTTTATTAACAAAAAAAGTTATTTAAAATTCTGACCGATTCACAACAAAGGAATCGAGCAATTTATAACTTAAGATTGCCTTCAGGAGAATGGCTATTTAAAAGTGATAAACTTTCGTTTTATCTTGAAATAATAATAAAATTTTAGTATTGAAATAAATTGGAATGCCGCCACCGGACTTATTTCAAAAGGCATCGGATTGGCTTTTGAAATTTAAAATTCGTTGATGAATAAAATTTAAAACAAAGATAAAATACATCGAAATGTTTTATTAAAATTACATATATTTGTATTGTGAATATTGATATTGTTTTGTAAATAAAAAATCTATACAGAGAACATGTGAAAAGTTTAAACGATATAAAATTAATAATTTGTGCTTCTATTAAAGAAAGGAGAATGAAAATGAGATTTTTGAAAAATTTGTCTGCAGTTATTATATCTATTGTTTTATTTATTTTGTTTATAAAGTAAAGCTAAAGATAAGGGATTTTTAATGTTTGTTTGCACCAGAGTCCTTTATACCAACCTTTTAATTTAAGGCTACGAATGCACTACAAATCTGGACATATATCATAAAAATAGGATAACATCGTAAGAAACCTGGACTTATAATTTCAAATTATAAGTTTGAAATCGCCAATACGTCTTGAGCAAACGTGGTGATTAATGCTCTAACCTTCTCCATTTGAGAAGAGGTTTTACTGAGCAGTGGGCACGGATAGGCTGGTGGTGATGATGATGATGACAGCATAAAATTTCATTGTAGGTTTTAATTTCCTTTAAAAGGGTGACATACATTTTAGTTCCTAATATAATATTGGTATATAATAAACATTTCTTTTTGCAACAACTGCAACTTAAATGGGAAACGTCTTAAACGTCTAGCTGCTAAATAAAGTATACATAATTATTTTCGCTTATTTTGTTTCTTTGATTTCTTGATATGTAATTATTAATTATAATGGTCTAATAATAAAGTATTAAAGCGCTTTGGTGATATCAAATACATTGAGGTTTGATAAGACACTGCCAGCTTCCACTGAATAGCGGAGATTTGCAGGACAATGCAAAGTTTTGATGGGACCCTCTTGAATGTATTAAATTTTCATAAATATTCAACAAATTTAGATTGATTGAAACCAATGTATAGATATATAATAGGGCTTTCTAGGTGAAAGGATTTTGTCGTGAGTTAGAAAGTATATATATTATATATTTTTACTAATACTTCTAAATGGATAGTCTCATCTTATCTTATCTCATCTCTCAGTATGATAGTACCCGTATAACAAAGCTGTTTCTCAGCTAAACGATTGTCAGGAAAACTATATTTGAGATTATGTTAAGATAGAAACAGGTATTCCAGGTGCATACGCTAAGTAAATTTATCTTCGCTTAAAATGATGTTTTAAGGACTACTAAGTACTTAATTATAAATTAAAAAATATTCTAATTCTAATTTTCATTGTTTAAAACGTGGTTACTATTACTAGTTTTGACTCTACTGGATTGTTTGTTTGCTTTTCAGCATTCGATAAAAAATATACTGCGACAAAAATCATGTTAAAAGATTCCTTTTGTTTCAAGGAGAAAGTTTCTAACAACTTTTAATTTAAGAAAATAAAGGTAATACAGTTTCTTGAACATGCCTTTTAACTATCTAGAGAACAATAATATAATAATTGGCTAATGTTTTTCCTTTTCATTTATGTTTTAGTTAGTTTGTTCCTTATCTCAAAGAAAGTTTTCCTTTCTTGAAAAGTTAATGAAATTCTCCGAATGATTATACAACGACGCTTGTATAATTTTCTGATATTTTAATTCCAGTTTTAAGATATTGCAGGGTATTTTGGAAAAGGCAAGCAGCTAAGGACGTTTTTATTTTAGATATTTTGTGTTTTAACTACAACTGTCTCCTATTATTAAGACATAAGACTTTAATATTATAGGATATATTTTACCAGGAAGGTCTCCGAGTGGAAAGGACTAGGCTGTCTAGAATTTTTAGAAGAAACACGTAACCTGCATACTCAAATGGAAATGACTAGGACACTTTGCTGGAAGAACCTGACTCAATGGAGCCTAAATGACCTTGAATGGTGACTTTCTAAAAGTAGCAGACGTGTATCGCTGGACTTAATAGCACCAAAAGGGCATCATGGGAGACTTTGGAGGAGGTTATGTTCATTAATGATTATCCAGAGTGTTGATGATGATTTTATAAGTACACATAATTTTATTGAAATCTATTGGTATAAATCCGTTGCATATTCGAACTAACTAATATATATATTTAAGAATTTTTAACGATGGATACGTATGAGAAGCAATATTAAATCCCAGAGGATATATGTGCGTAGGCGTCCAGACCGAACATATTTCTGCATAAATAAATTGTAAAGCGCGTTGCACTAATAGAGTTTCTTTGGGAAACCAATATCCTCAAAGACCATGCACTCAAGGTCAGCAAGTATTGCGAGCTCACTACCGAACTCATTGAGTGATAGGAAGGGGTATAACAGCTAAATCTCTCAACAACCTAGTAAATGCCTGGCCCTGTCCAGAATTAACATCAATTCATTCTTAGAACTTATTTCCAAGGCAACCCTATAGGTTCGTTTCAAATTTGGTTAGGTAGAGAGAGGGAAGCTTCTACGGTGATGGTGAGTGTTTAACGATAGATAGGGACCCTTAAACCTATACCTGGTTCGCAAGACCCAGGCACTGTTAATGCTCTTCTCACTACAACGTGATGGACCGGAAACCCGCAAGTTTCATCTCTATTTTACAAAGTTAATATTTTGCAGATTAGATCTTCTCATATGTCACAATGTGGCGCTCATCTGCTGGCATCGGACACCACTTTATTTATATATTGTTATATCTTTAATATTGCTTCATAATAATTAACAAGTAATGACGTGAAGTATGTAATAGGTACGATTATTTTGCTAGGCACTCATAATATACATATGTTTATAATGTCTTTTTTAATTAAACTAAATGTATATTATTTTAAAATATAAATGCATTTTGCGCCTTAAAATAATTAGCAATTTTTAATAACCACAAATCGGGTTAAAAAAATTTCGACCAACTCAAAGTCGATTTGCGTTTGCAAATATTGTAACTTGAAACAAGTCAGCACGTTTCAGGGAGGAACATGTATCGTTTATGAATCCAGTATATCAATTTTAAGTATTGAAAATCGGAAGTGCCAAGTCAAAAATGTGTTTTCGAGAATTTTAATTTATTATGGTTAAAAAAAATATATAAATATATATTGAAATGGACGAATGAAATGCCTTCGTCTACAATTTTAATAAACTCTCTATTATTAAGTTTAAATATTACAAAGCCCATATCATAGCAAGTAAGACATGAATGAATTATTACTTTGGCAGACATTTTCAACTTCAAAAAGTTCTAAACACCGTTTTAGTCTGCTAAGGACTTTACGAAAAAATGACTGTCACTTGGCTTACAAATAATGTATATTTATCAAATTTGTTTCACGTTCTTTATAATACGACATTTATACAGAAAACCTAAGAAAAATAATCTCTACTTTCAAGGCCTGAGTTTTATTCATAAATTATGGTTGACAGAAAAAGGTCTTACTTATTACTCTAGTAATACAGTCACCGAAAAGTTTCGGATATATTTGTGATTGATTAATGAAAATGTAATATTTTAAAAAATATATAAAATATTCGATTTAGTGAAACGGTAAAACTTTAAATTACTGTACAGAAGTCTTTTTTCAAACATAAGAAGAAAGAGATTTATTTTAAAAATGAACAGAAACGTGACGACTAAAGAAAGCAGGAAACAAAACTAATTATCTCGTGAAAAAACACGCATATGTAACTTATTTACGTAAGACGTACTAAAATAGGATGCACTGACCTTGTTCACTACGATGGTAGATCGCTTGTATATGTGTGAATTTAATATAAAAATATATTGCAGTAATTATTAATGGCAACACAGAATTATGCACAGTTTGGTTAGGCGTGATCTGTTTTAATTTCATTTGATTTATAGTTTTACGGCATTAACTGTTTACCAACAGTCTTTGCGTCAAAAGATTTTTGAACCAAAAAAATAAATATGTCTCTTTTCTAATGGAAGAAAATTAATATTTTTAATAAATTATTATTTTACAGATTTGTAACTTTGGTTATCAGTTATGATATATCACATGCCATCAAAATCGGTTTAGTAGTTTTCGAGAGATCAAATTACCCGAACCAGATCAATACGCAAACGCAAACGGTAATAATTATTAGTTGCACAAGATAACAGTTCATAATATTAAAATTATTGCTCGAGAACTATTTTTAACTCTATTAAATTTTATACGCAATTACAAATGTTTGTGTGTTTAATTTTTAAAATAAATATTGTTTCGTAGTTTTACATATTAAACATTGAATTGAATACAATCAGTTGTTATGAATGACTAAAAATTGTTTTGGTTATATTGTCACTGGTTAAAATGAAGTTAAATATAATGCAACTAATAAAAATCTGTGATCGTAAAGTCTGGTGATTATTAAAAATTTGTCTGATAGTTTCTGATTTAATTTCATTTAAAGAAATAAAATTTTATCACATATATATTAACATAACAAGCGGATTAATATGATTTTATATAAAAAAAGAATAATCAGGCTCTCCTATTTTATGTCCGTCTTCACGCATATATTGTGAAAGGGTCTTTTTATGTCCTGTATAATCTAGACATTTTTTACAGCTTTCCTAATAAAGTGCAGGCTCCGTTGTATTTATGGAATCTAAATAAAAATTTTCTGTTATATGATTTAAATCATTTTTAATAAGATAAACGACCGTTCATCCTCAGACGTATCTATTATGAAGTTTTCTAGAACTTTATAGTGTTGAGTATTATCTGTGTCTCACTATTTAACTTCTCACTACCTGACACTGTGTTTGACTTGATAAAAATTCAATTATTTATTACATAACTTTATAATGAAGACAAGAATACACAATGTATTTTTGCTTACAGTCATAGTGCTGAATTTACTCTTTCATTGCATTAATGTTTGGCGTTGTACCAATGTAATTATATAATGCTGGCTAATAAAAACATTTAGACTATTTTACGATAAAACTTCAGGATATTTGTTTGTCTGTGAGTAAAGTTTATTTGATATAACTATTGCAAGTTCCTTTTTGAGGCCACAGTTGCATTCGGTCAGCATAAAACTTTGGTAGAATGCAACGAAAATACCTTTTAAAGAATTAAGATTATATTAAAATAGTTTTAATAAAAGCGGAAAGGAAATAGTATTCTAAACATATTTCACCGACAGAGTAACATTGAATTCTTTCAAATTCTCGTTCCCCGCACCAAATGTACTTGCAGATTGACTTTGATGAATGCAGCAACCGGCTGCGAGGTAGTGATAGCGAAAAATTAAACTTGGAAGCTGCATGGAAAACCTTTTAGCGCATTCTGAAACAAAGCTCGATTAAAGAACCAATTTGTCAGTTTGTCGTGGCTTGAGAATAATTTGAATTATATCAATGCTCCGTCAATTATTTCTTCAAATCGTCAACTAGATTGACAAACGTAAGAATTTTAATTGTTATAAAAATATTCATATTATATTTTATCCTGTAAATTGTTGCGAATTATTTAAATTTATACTGATAAAATCTCTCCGTTTCCCCGCTGTACAGAATAAACATTGCATAAATGTACAACTTTGTAGTTGGAAATATTTTAAATATTGAATCGCGGTAAACAATAAAATTTATTCGCTACGAAACGGCAAAGAAAAAGAATGTCATTTGCGTGCTTTGAATATTAATTTTTTTTTTTACTTAAAAGAAAAATTATTAATTGTGAAATTCTTTAACGAATCTATACGATGCGATCGTAAACAGGCGGCGCATTACACAGGAGTTAGCGATAGCGGTGTTTAGTATTCGGCATTTTTGATGGCTTTGTTTAGTCTGTATCGTAAATTTTAATAAAAAGTTTTATTTACTCTCAGTTTTATTTGAGCAATTTAAATAATATTTTATGTCGACGTTTAGTTTGTGTGTTCTCTTTATCTCTTTGAATATTCTCTATGTATACATAAATAAGGGGTTTAAAGATGCACATAATTAAAAATATGACATTTGTTGCGAATGGAATGAATGAAAGTCAGTAAATATTATGGATGATGAATGAATGATCGGGTGTAATAATGAATGAATGACTCGATCCTTTATTAGTTGTCGAATGTTTTACAGATAAAATTACTTAACAGTAATGTAAAAAAAAATCTTAATAGAATAAAGATTTTTTTTTATTTAATACATACATAAGGGTGGGTTTCTTAAAATTTTATGATATATTTCTTAAGGTCTGAAAGATGAAAAGATTTAAAGTATTTCCAGTATATTATAAATTACTTGAGTGTTAATATATTTCAATGACCGTTCCTAAATTGTTATTAAACGCTTGTGCTTACCTAATATCAGCAAGAAACAAGCGCTGCTAGGAAATTACAGGCACTAGAGTGTTCGGTTACCAATTTGAAGAACTCCAACTTGCTAGTTTGTTGGGTGTAAACTCAATATGAGGTTTGCCAGCTTTATTTAATTATATACTCGCTATAAATTAATTATTTCTTCTCCTTAACTTCGAGTCAGTCAAATTAAATTTTAATATATTTTCTATTGTCATTAAGTAAGTTATTTTCTATAACTATTTTGGAAGGAAAAGAAAAATATAAGTGACTTGTAAATAAAAAAATAACCAATGGGCATTAAATTCAATTAATTTAGTTAATAATTAAAGAGAAAATTTATTGAAATATGTTCCTCTTATGTGAAGTTGTTGTACTGGGAGAGAAAATAAGCGACGGAATAAAAATCGGAAAATTGTTGGTTTCGTATTTTAAAATAATTTCGACATGTTTGCCAACCGTAAAATAATTACTATATATATTTTATTAACTTTACATTTCTATTTACTCTAGCAGAATGACAATTTCAGTTACCAAAATACACTTTTATTTCAAAAAATATACAAAAAAAAGACGAAGGTACCCTTTATATTAAGATTTCATTTATAAAAAATATATTTTTTCAGTGCTTTTATTTAGATTTTTAATTTTTGTTTTAGATGTTTACAGATTGAGGATCAAATAAAGAAACGTGTTACATACAAGTTCAATTTTCTCCAATAGTAAAAAACCTTTCAAACTGAAAAGGTGTTTAATTTTCAGTAAGTAAAGTTCGGGATCGAGCGTAAATTTTTTAATATTAAAGGCACTGTTACCGTAGCCTGATCCATTTTTACAATTACTTACATTTGCGAACAATCAGTATCCATCGACGAACTAATAGTAAATTAATATATAACAATATTTTCAGTCTAGATCTACCCTGAATTGCATATTGCATCTGTGATTACTTGACTATTGAGACGGAAATTTTTAGAATTTATGACTTATGAGATTTTGTGTTCTCAATTTATTGCCATCATCGCGTTTGTTTCCAAAGAAGACGATGAAGAATAGCAGAGTCTTGTTAAAACTATTGTATTCGACAAATAAATGAATATTGTGCCTTGTGACACTTCATACAGTTTTCAAACTAGCACAAACACAGAAGTTTTCCACTATCATACTAATTAATTGTTAGTTCATTTGACTGTATAATAAGCAATGGCAATAAAAATTTAACCTGTTTTTATGTGAGACTAATCTGCTATTATTATTATTCAAATGTAATAACAGTTATAGATAAAAGGAGACAAATGTTATACCCTATACAAAAATTTTATATTTCATATAATTTCCTTAACCCATCGAACCGTTTTTGTTGTTGCGTCAAATACAAAATGGAATTAATTTGCATGGAACTAAATTATCATAATTTTACGTATATTATTCATAATTATAATGAAAACATCGGACGCGCCAATATAATACACATAATGATTAAAATTTTATTCACATTATAACATTAGTCTGTTAAAATTTCTCAACTAATCCGATCGTAAACAACACATCCGACGTTATTCTTGTACGTGAGACGTTCAATGGCTAACGTCATCGTGTAATATTCGCAGCCGTTTCACGATCAGCCACAATAATAAAACACGCACTAAACTTTTGATGATAAATTTTTTTAAACCTTCATGGAGTTTCGTTCTTGACACATTTCTCTATTTTAATTCATCTTTGTCTCTACGCGGATCCTTGCATGTATTTGTGGAGAATAATACAAATATTTATATTTTTTTAACGTTCCGTTGCAATATAATAAATTTAAGAACGTTTCGTTAAGAAAATCAATGATCGTATTCTAATACAAAGTTATATATATGTTTTTTATATCCCGGATGTTTTTGAACATTCCCACTACTAAAAATAGTTCAAATCAGATGCGCCACTATTAATAAATGTATAATATACTTAATATGTTAAAAATTACTTTCTGGAAGTTGAATGAAGCATCTATAGTGCGGAATTACGTTTCAGCATATCTTTGACGTAATAAAAAGTCAGTGGTATTTTAGAAAATACAACGTAATAAATTATATTTTAATTAGCACTGAGAAGCAGACAAAGTAACAAGAAGGTGTAGGTCAGAATCATTATTTAAATCTACCAAGAACTTTATAAAGAATGGACACTTTTATCTGTTATCAGATACGACATATAATGTGTCTATTAAATTAGTCTTTTACGGTCTGGCTAAAGTCGATAATTTTTGTATCAAAAATCTGTACACAAAACCATATGGTTACGTATGTAAGCAAACAGTTACTATTTATGAATCGATTAAGTTTAGGATGATATATTTAATTTTATTGAAAAAAAATGTATTGAAAAAATAATCGAAATAAAACGAAAGTACTGATCGTTGGGTTCTATGTTGACATCAATTTACGTTTAAAAAAGTATAATCACGAGTTGCTCTTGGGTTAAAAATTTATTTGTGATAATAATTCAGTGACCAGAAACAATTGGCTTATATACCAAAACGAGTTCATAAACAATATAGTTTTTTAAATTGCCAAAGTTTTTATATAAAATTTCAGTCCTATTTCCGAACTGCGGGTAATATTTCACCAATAACTGCCAATAGCTTAGCCGCCAACATAAATCAAGACTATATTTATCCCACCAATAAACATTAATGTTGGGAATGAGTTCTTTTTGTAATTTTAAGGAACAATTGTATGTATCTCATAATTTATTTATCAACATTTTTTATTTTAAATATCTGTAAATTTCGTGATAATATCGAGTTAATCGTTACTAAATTGATCTCTGGGCGTTTGGTTAAAATGTACTGATTTGATTTTTTGACTTTAATTATGCAAGAAAAAATATTTTTCATATTTATTTAGTCTACATTTAAGAAAATCGATCACATACAAAGTCAGCCATAAATAAAGGTTAAGAAAAGAAAATAGTAAAGAGCATATGACGCCGCCATTGCTGAATTTATGGAATATGACGCTTGCTTTTGACACATAATGTGCTATGATTTGCGCGGCAAGTCGAGTTATCGGTCCAGGAACCACGACAGTCGATTTCCTAACAAGTGTATTGTGGTTTAGATTTTTGATATAACGAACTGAACGTATTATTTAATGTCACGAGGAAATTGTGACAACATACATATGTATATTTTTATGTTTTTATCATGGAATTACTTTGATATATAAATATCGTTTCGCGTATAAAATATTATTTCTTAGACACTTCAAAAAGCATTGCTTTGACACAAGTACCAAAGTGTTTAATAATATGATAATTTAACAAAAACAACATTCACAGTGGAAGGTGGGAAGATTGATGTACTGTGATAATTCAAATAAATCACCAATAAAAAATAATGTCAAAGTAATATTACGTTCGAAAATATAGTGATTGCGTTATCTCCAGTTCAGAAATTTCCTACTCCATTCAAAGTGCTGCGTCCGGCGGAGCTTGTCGCCTTAGAATTTAGCTCAAACAATAAAATTATAAGCGACTTATAAATAGCCCGTGTGGAGCGCTGCCGTCGGTTCGGGGAAACGGCCAGTCTGAAGGATAAGAGGCGTGTGGTGCGCGCGCGCAGCGGTTGACGACTGTTCGCAGGTGGGTAGAACACCTGGGTCACCTCGCAATGTCATTATCACTATTATTATAATACACTCCATAGATAACAAAAGCTTCAGTCATCATGCGCGCTTTAACATTAACGCGCTGAATAGTTAAAAATGTGAGTCAACGAATGTAGAGTTACATGTATATCGAATGTCTTAATAAAGTTATTAGTTAGATTTTATTGCATAAATTTATCACTGTATTATTACTTGATCATATTACTTCGTACTAACTTAGTTTCATGTAGGTGAGCGGAACACGTGTTGAATTTAACAGCAACTTAAACTTGGTGCACGATTGATGATTAATATTTAATAGTTACGTCGGATTTTTGAGATAAATACCAAAGGGGTGACGTCAAGGAATAGTCGCGAAGAAAATTGACATTATTTTTGATGATAGTGTGGGCGTTGTGAAGAAACTTTTGCGTGTCGCAAGTCCGATGCAGTATATTTATTTTCAGTTTATTTTAAACGGCCCGGTATTGAATTTAACTGTTTTATTGATTTATGTCTATCGTTTCTAAAGTTGTAAGTCACTATACAACTAGTATTTAAATCTAGTATACTATCGTAAATGTCAATAATAGCATATAATATAAACTTTGAACGTAAAATATTAGTGATGTTAATAGTAAAAATGCATAAAAATCTATAAGGGTAAGAAAAGAATTAATGTCGTTGGACAGTTCACACGAATTCTACAGTCAGAGTAAATTTGAAGATTTTAATTTCACAAAAAATATATGGAAGTACTAAAAAGATTTATCTGAAATACATTATATAAATGTTAAACTGTTAATAATAACAACAATTTTCAAATAATAGTCATAAGAATAATACTTTTGTACGTGCAATTCATATAAAATTCTTAAGTCAACGAATCCGCATCAGGAATGAATGCGAGGTATTTGTAAATTGAGCTATTTGCGACAATATACCCAAGTAAAAGAATTTTCCTTCTTCGTGTTTGATTTATTTTCGACTTTGAATTTATCCTGAATGTTAACTAGCAAATTTACACTGTACCACATTTCGAATAACAGTTTATTGGTAAAATTAAATCCTCTTTGATGTTATGTCTATAATATTCAGAAATTAACAACGCAAAAAAAAAGTTTTATCACCACAATTTCTAATGATAAACTCGTCTTTGTATTTATTTTGCGTTTGCACGACGCTAGAGGTTTTTTATCTCATAAAGCCAGTACGTTACATGTTTTCTGTTTGAAAATACTTTACAGAAACCAAAACATCGCCACAAGATTGAATGAAATTTTACAGAAAGATATTTTATTGTCATACACATTATTTCACTTGGCGGGTGCCAAGAGATAATCAAAATAATTTAATATTACATTCCCGACCAGAATGTAATTATCTGTGATATTTAGAGTTTAACATGATTTAAATACACGTTTGAAATAACATATTTTATTTTTAAAATAACATATATACATCGGTTGTTAAATGTTTTTTTTTATAACAATAAAATATAAATTATATATAATTGAAATGTTGAAGGGATTAAGATAAAAATTTTGTAAGTCATATGCTTTTTAGCATCAAGTAGGTTACTTTTTATTCTAAGTAAACCAAGGACCTGGTATATGAATATTAGTTTTCCAGTGTCTATAGGGAATAAACACGTGATTTAAAAATTAACAGAAAAAAAAAAATCATGCGTAATCTTTTTAGCTGAAGTAATATATTCACATAGGTAAATACTTTTACAAATATCACGTTTTTTAAGATGAAATATAACTATTCAATAGTTGTAGTTTACTGATCCCATCGCAATTTTTTTTTTCAATATTTTTTTTAATGATTACTCATACAATTAATTAAAAGAGAAAAAATTTCCTGCATAATCGCTATTATGTTTCTTAAAACAAAATAGTGAGTAAGTCTTATACTGTTGATCTCTACATAATAATGTACAAAATAATAGATGTCTCTATATATTTTCCAGGCTTTTCTGCGAGGAACTTCCTTTTTATCAATTTAGCGAATCGTAAATTATTTAAAATCCAACGTAAGCACTTGCCATGACTTACGTCATACCTTCAGGTAAAGGGAAATCCCAAACATTGCGTCATTTAATGTCTCTTTTTGAATTTCATGAGATTTTTAGCATTGTCTACTGAATTTATTGTATTAGAATTCTGGAATCACAACGTTGTAGAATTTCCATTCTTTATACTGAATCCCATGTTTTGGGTTAAAGTAATAAATACATTTTTTTTTTGTATATGTTAATGTTTTACCTCAATAATTTTAACTTTATTTATCTCAAGTAAGATTTGGTAAAATATGAGTATTACATAGAGATCATATTTGTGAATTAAGTGAACATGAAAAATATTTTTATGAAAGATTTCTATCTTAGCTGACTTATACGGAACTTTTTATCAAAAGATTTTATCGGATGCTTTACCAAAGACGAGTTCTTGAAAAAGGTGAGGTGATTCTGCAACTTACATGATCTAGATTCAGTTATTTGTTATTTCTCAGTCTCGTGTAAGAATTTCATATAAAATATCTTGTCTTAGGAAAATAAGACTTTTCCACGGTTTTAATGAATATCATGCACTAGTACCAATAATTTAAACCTAATATAAAATTTCAGACAGTTGTTAAACATGTATTAATAGATTTATAGTTTTGTTGAATGGCATCTAAGATAATTGGCGATGGGCCAAAATGACGTCACAAGTGAAAGCCGATACCCACGGTTTACCTGCCAAGTGTTAATGACCTTTACTTTTTCTATTTAATTAATTCTATAGTGAAATTCAAACCATATATATAACGTATGAAGAGAATATGTTTGTTCGGTAACCATAAAAATTTACTGTTATTATTGAGATCTATATTTTGGGACGCAAGCCAAGATCACATGACCTTAAGTAATAAATGTATGCTCTCTAAATGTCATGAACACATAATGCATAGCATCATCAAAATATGTCTCAATTAAGGGTTCATCTTTAATGCATTTGTATGTTTGGTTTGATGTAGAATGTCTTAAATAACCAAGGTCATTCTGTATGGATACTGGATGGCTTTATTCAAATAGTGATAAACATAGCTCAATCTAACGTAACAATTTCAGGCCACATTCAAGTTTAACATACCTCGTTGAGATGGATGTTGGAAGCCGCATGTTGTGAAATAGTTTAAATTGAATTTTATTTAACATTATAATTTCTATTTTATTAATCCATATAATATGTTGAATATCTTTCAATATAGGTTTGATGTTTGTTCAATGTCTGCGGACAATTCTGTAAATATCATTAGCCTGTCGGTGCCCACTGCAGAGTAAAGGCCTCTTCTTACATTGAGAGCATTAATTACTAAGCTTGCTCAACGCGGATTGATGATTCTGTATTAGTTGGAGTGTAATAGAAAAAGTAAAAAAAAAACCCGCTCCAAATTTAACTGTAGATTAAGTTTTCAAAGATTATCGCAATAGAAGAATTGCTTTACAAATTCTCTACATATTAAGATAATATGTAGAGAAAACAAACAAATAAACGTTTTATGTAATTTTTGGATTGTTCAAATTTAACTGATATATTCCTAGAAAAGGCTTTTTATTACAACATCGAACCTCTATAGAAAGATTTTACTCTATTTTCTAAGTTCCTAGTAATAGTTCATAAAGAAGACATTGCTTGATACAGCTGTAACTGCAGACAACGATAATACAGGCTTCTGGAAAACGTAAACTGAGTAATCACCAAATGGAACAGTAAGAAATCCTACTTCAAAAATTCTTGCTTTCTAGTATATGGTACTGAAATGAACGAAACTCCAAAATTATTAAATATTGTGGAATTTTATTGAGTGATTACATCAATAATATCAATAATATAATAGTAAAACTTTGATAAAAAATATATATATAAATTATACTTTGGTTTTATAGCAATTTTATCTGACCCTACTATCCCCTGGTTATTGTTAAGTAACCAGACCTTCAGGTTTACCATCGTTAAAACATAAAAATGTATGTTAGTATATGATTAGCGCATCCGCATACATGCATTCACATATCTACAATACTTATCATTTATATAAAAAATATATTCTTTCCAAATATAAAATAAAAACATATGATATCTTTATCCAATTTTCTTATTGAATATTCTTTATTAAATTCATCGAGTTATAAAAGCAGTCGTTATTAAGTATACAAAGTTAAGCTTAAAAGACTGTTGCTTTAAAATATGGAAGGCTGTGTGTGGATTTGAAGAAAACTATCATTGGAACGTGTTATTTCATAAAAGTATGTTAGTTTACTGTTGCTTCCATATTAGAATAATATGAAATAAAATTTGTCTGCACACATTGCTACTCGAATGTTTAAAAAGTATGTGAAGTCAAATTTCATTATATAGGGCTTGCTTAATAATTTACTTTGGAAAACGTAATACTAATTGTTGAGACGGTGTACAAGCAATACATACATTAATGTTTTGGCCAACTAGTTTTTTATAATTATAAGAAGCCTCTTTTTGATTAAAAAAAATATATATGTGTGATTAAATTAATTTTAAAAATATTTTTGTATTGCTGGTTAGATAATAAAGATAGTTTACAAAATTATTATGATATAATCTGTGTCAAGCTATACAGTGTAAGCCTTTTTACAGACAAATAATGAAATATCTATATATTATTGTAATATATACCAGCTTCTTTGTAATTTTTCCTACTTTCGTTTATTATATTATCTTAACATTATTTATATGTTCGTTATATGAATGTGAGTTGTTGGTTTTCTAATGATACTTGTTTGGCCTCGATCATTTAAAAATATTTAAAGCTAGATTCATTCCGTTTTGAAGGTAGCAGATGTTAAATTCTAAAACGTTATTTAGATGATGATGTTTAAAAATAACGAAATCATTTTGTTTCACGAGTTGTTAATAATAAATTTTGTTTTGAAAAGAATATCAGCTTTATACCATACGTAAGAATCTAATCAAAAAGTTTTCATTTTAAAAGTAAGTGAATGTTTTATAGGTGTACCTACTGCTTTATATTTATTTTTAATTTTTATAAATCATAACACAGAGAATCATAATTAATTAAAAAAAAATCATTGAAATATTTTTGACACGTAATTTGTAACCAGTGAAGACTAGTTGTTGTTTATATTTCATTAATCTTAAAGAGCTTTTCTGGTGTACTGTTCATGTAATATCTTGTTCGACTTCGGGAAACCATTCCCTTTTAACCTAATATAGAGTCAGTTACATGATATTCTGAATTTATAAATAAATTAAATCTATATTTAAAATAAACGAGAAAAATATAGTTCCGATATAAAAATCTGGTGCAACGTCTATTTTTATATGCTCTTGTGTAGTTTATTATGACAGGCGTCATTGCATGGATGCTGAATAGCTTTGAACTGGTTACGGGCTGAGCAGTTGGATTGATGCCTAATGATTTTTTGATGTTTCGATTAAAAGCATTTCATTTATAACATGTAAATTAATTTGTTATAATTTTTCATATTAATTCAGTGAATTTAGGAAATTTTATAGACAGAATATAAAAAATATGTCATTTATAAAGAATTTAAACATTAGTAGAGGGATGATCTAATTTATATATGTACTAATAAGTTTACTTTTGAAGCGACATGTATCAAGTCATCTTACCAAAAAAATAAAAACAAAATTTTATAAAATGAATCTTATGTTTATATACATAGAGTTCATATAGGATTAGAGTATTTCGATGTTATGGCTCTTGGATGCAAATGTATACCATTGGAATTATTAGAGCTATAATTTTAGGAATTTACGTATTTTGGCACAAACGATATCTGCGTAAGTTGTTTATGGATGTATTTGTCCAATTAAATTATTTATTTGCTTGTATATTACACTATTATTATCAGTACAAAATGATTTGACTATAATTAATTGAGTAACAAGTAACTTCAATAAGTTAAGATTCGTATGTATTTAATTGCTCAACTGTAAGTTTTATTGTACATATATACAACGAATAAACATTTTAATGATTCAATAATAAACTGAAAATAAAATTATATATTATATACATAAGACGTTACATTAATTTAATAAATAATTAAACAATCTCACTGATCGTTCTTCTGTACATGAAGTATATAATTTTAATCGCAAAGCAAATTAATATTTTTGTTACATGCGAGTTAAATCTGAAAATATGATTTCATAAAAAAAATTGACATTATTTTGTTCATTTTGTTAATATATTCCATATAATGCATTTCTCAATTTCTGTTCAAGACAAACTCATAGATGATATACGGGTGTATTTTACTTGAAATATTTTCTTACTCTTCATAACATTGTATCCGAATATAAAATAATGTTGTTTTCCACTTCGCAGGATGGAGACTGAAGCCGAGATTGCAAAAACAGAAACGAAAGTAAGTTTTCAAATAAAATACAATTACATTTTATTGCGTTATCCTTTTTCTTGTTGCATTAATCCTTATAACACGGATTAGCCTGTTTTTAAAGTGAAACGGTTGACTTGAAACGACTGACTGGGTTGAAATTTAAAATTAAAATTGATCCCAGAGAAGTTGGGCCAGAATCCTAATATTACAAAAGTTTTGAAGGTTTTCGAACGATTCTTGTATGGGTGTTCATGCAAAAATTACGGAATGGTGTTAAGAAGACCTTGTTATAACCTTTATTGGAATATCTCATAGCAATGTATTGGAAAATTACTCGAATCAGCCATATCTTCTGTTTGCATCGTAAAATTTTGCTATAGGATCACAGTCGTGAGAACGTTATCATTAATTTTAAATTTCAAGAGTGCGACTATAACATTAAAATATTAATATTAAGCTATTTTCATCTTTATGACTATTAAAATTGGTATTAAATTCTTCTAATCTAACGATTTGTTATTTATTGGTCAATGCAACATATTTATACAGGATTTTTAAGTTAGAATCTTGTTCTTTTTCTTAAATTATTAGTAAAAATATCAAGGGATCTTTTAAAAGACAAGTATATTGGTGATCTCATCACTAAGAATGGCTATATCATCTGATTGACCAAATCTCCGTTAACTCCGAAGAATGTAAGGCAAAAGGAAAGTAATAGTGGCCGGGCATGAAAACAAATAAAAAATGCAAGACAAGGCATTACAGAAGTGAAATACAAGAAGACAAGACTGACAAGAAGTCTAAATATGCAAAATATATGCAGTTTCATAAGAAAAATTTTATGTGTCGGAAAAATACAGTAGTTATTATAACTAGATAGATAAACATTACATTATGAAGTTATACTCTTACGAGTATAAGTTCAATTCAGCATACGCTATGATCATAAATGATTGACATTCACAAAGTTCAAACGTATTTAAGGTGTAACAAAAAAGTTTTGTTGGCAAACTCTTTAGACGAAACCAAAGAAAATAATATCGTTTAAATATGGAAATTGAAATAAACTCGCTTAGCATGAATTATGATTGTGAATATACTTACAAAAATAAATATTTTCACAATTGGTTGATTGAATTAAAATTATAATTTTTATATGGAACGTGTGGTTAAACATAAATTCCTAACCAAATATTAAATATTTATATTTTGGACATTAGTTTTCTTATTATTTATTCAATAAATATTTGCATATTACAATACATAAAGAGTTAAGCGTGTCGCATGCATATCGAGAGAATAAACAATCGTTTCCACAATTAACATATTTAAGAATCTTGTGTCTTATTGTGCAAAATTCTTATTGTTTGGAATAGAGCCAATAAAGTTATAGAATATATGTTGTGCTTATAAAATATATATTTTAGACTGAAACTATTTTACTATCGTGTATGTTTATAAATATATATTTTTTTTATTATTTAAAAAATATAAAAAACATATTGCACCAACCGTCTACACCTATTTTATTTGTATAGAAAGGCAAATTTACGATTACATAGATAAAGTCATTATTAGAAAATGAAATGTGCTTTTAAAGTACAGATCAATGTATGATAAATATAATAAAAAAGAATTTCGAGCTAAATATGCATTGTTGTAGCTATTTAGTAAAGACAAATTGTAGACGGGACGGCCGATATTGGGGTCGCGACCAAAATACATGACGGCAGTAAGGCAGATGGCAGTAGGCGTCAGGCGGCGCACGCGCCCACCGCGCTAGACGCCTCCCGCCAACGTATGTACTGGCTCTGGCTCAGGATTTCCATGCTATAATTAACCGATGTGATCAGTTAATTTTACATCTTTAACTCATTAATCTTAAAAGATTTGTAAGTGATGTGGATAAAAGTTACGTGTTTCTCACTTCGTTAGATTAAAGTTGGTGAAATTTCAACAGTAGCCGTTCAGGAAGTTAATAATTTGATCTTACGGTTTCCAGTGAGTATTTCGTTTCTATTTTTTTACTGTTGTTGTCAATTTGCCAAATCATGTTCGAGCTTCCAACAGTATTTATACATTTGAGATAAGCTATATTTAACTGTGTTTTAAAAATCATTGGCAGTAAATTTTCGTAAAACCCCTTTCAGCAATGAATCCACCATCAGCATTGCATGGTGCCATGAGTAAAGAACGTAAACCATTTACTTATACTCCTGGAGGTCTGGATCTTTCCGAAATAAAGTCGGAACGAATGGCACAAAGGTTAATGAGAAATGCCATGAATCAAGGAGTTCCTGAACAACCAGCACAGACATTAAAATCTCCACCAGTTATGCCGTCCAACGCGATACCCAATTTCAATTGCTTACCAGTACAGGTTTTTCCTACATTTGCCTTACCAGCCAATCCGAAGTCTTTGCTAAGAACTAGAAGTAATCCAGATGGTCCTAAAGAACAGTCAAGTAATGTGCCAAAGTTAAACGCTGACAATACATCGAATGCTTCTATTTATAAAAGCGTAAATAATCCTCCGACATTTATGATAAACAACAGCATGGAGAACAATAAACAGTCTTCGTATGATATTGAAGATAAACCAAATGAATATTCGTTTCGTCTACCAGATCATGAAAAAGATGCGAGCAAATTCTTATTAACAAATAAACAGTTACATTCAGATTTACAATATAATAAAGTACAATCAACGCAAGCAAATAACATGATCAGTGTGGGGAAAAATGACAAACATGTTACTACGAATTTGTTGTCCGATGAAGAGACGCAAAACGATAATAAAAAGGATGTTTCATTTACGATCGAAAGTAACAAAACAATGCCCGTGATGCTAAACATTTCACCATTGCAAAAAAAAGCAGACAGTGATGACGAAAAGGTTGATTTGAATATATGTGCATTTATTCTACTTACGTGCCTGTTTTCTTTCTATGTTAAGCATAAATATAAATCTCTAAAACAAAGGGTTACATAGAACGATCTAACCTTTTATTGTGAGTTCAATAACTTATTTCTATATATAATATCGCTAATATGGAACGTTGAATCTGTCTTGAATTCATGTAACTAACTGTATTAAATATTAGATTCAAAATTTGCTTATGATTGTTAGTAAGAATATTATAATATATTAATAATAACAAATACATAACAAATATTTTTATATATTGATTCCAGAAGGAAGTTAGAGTTGTCAAGCAACAAACAAACACGAAAAATGAAGTAGAACATAACGGCGATACCGAAGCTGAAATTGTAATCAAATTACCATCAAAAAAATCTGCGGCTAAAACAGAAACTTCTGTGGATATTGTGAAAAAAATTTTACCGGATGGCACAGTAGAGGAAGTTAAAACTACCACAACTAAGACTACTGTTGATGGAAGAACTGAAATAACAACTAAAACTGAAACAAAAACAATACCGAAAGCTGTGACTAATTCAGAGGAATTTGAGGAAGAACAAGAAGAAGAAACGGAAGAAATTATTCAAGAAAATGGAGAGGAAGATGAAAATAATTGTGAAATTGAACAATCCGTAGAAAAGAACAAGGATGACAATGAAGAAGAATTGTCGCAAATATCAAAAAAACAAAATGGTCACATAATTGTTAGTGAAGAGAAGACTGAGAAAAATATGGTGAAAAAAGTTGTAGTAAGCCAATTGCCAGAGCAAGAATCAGAAGAGGAGATAGAAGAAGTTGAAGAAGTGGAAGAAGAGGAAGAAGCAGATGCCGAGGACGTTAGTACTGAAGAGGTAGTTATATTAAATAAAGTTTCAACTATCCAAAGCAATGACTGTAAGGCTGAAGATGAAAAGGATGTTATAAATCAAGAAGATAATATAGAAGAAGATATAGAAGAGCAAGAAATTGAAAGTAAAGAAGAAATTGTGGAAAACGACGAAACTGTTGAAGAGGAAGAGTTAGAGAATAAAGAAGAACAAGATGAAAATCAAAGTGAAAACCAAGATGAAGAAGTTGTGCACGAGGTCGAAAATCAAGATATTGAAGAAAAGGCAGTATCTGAAAATAAAGTTGAATCTGAAACTGATTTAATACAAAAGTCTGAAGAAGAAGGTGAAAAAGATCATACACAAGTTGAAGAAAATCAAGATGAAATGAAACAAAATGAAACATCTGCTAGCAATGAAGGAGTTGGTGTACCGGATGCTCAAGTTGATTTAAGTAGTAATGAAGTTCAAAATAATAATGATATTTCCTTAGAAGAAAAACAAAATGGGAATATTGAAAATGTTCCTTTAAATATTATATCTCCAAAACCATTAGAATCCAACGATCAAAATAAAGGACATGAAAGAAAAGAAGAAATTATAATTAAAACTTCTTTAGAATATGAACCCAAAATAGGATTTTTGAGAGAACCTTCTGTACCACTAGAAAAAGTAGAAGATGTTGAAATAAAACCTATTGGACCAGCACAAGAAATCTTTAAGAAGTCTCACACCGAAATTATAACAACCACAACTGGCAAGCCAATTGGAGCTAGTACTCAAACCGAATTTAATAGAATCGAAAACATAGTAACAGTAAATCGCACTTCAAAAATTTTAGACCATGCTTATGAACAGATAGCACAGCCACCAACCTTAAACACATATTTTACTCAAACTACTGACAGAGTTTTGACATCACCACAACCTGTGTCAAAACCATACCAACCTGTGTTTTCATCAGAACCTCAATCTGAAAGACGCCACAGTTTGCTCCTGGAAAGACTGAGTATGGAACGCCAAATACCTACATCAGATGTATACCACAATAATTATCAGTCTACACAACATCATGAACAATCTCCGTGGTTACAAGAACCACAATCTGAAGTTTTATCTGTGAGTAATGTTAAGCCAAGTGAAATTACGAAAAATCAACAGTGGTATCAAAATACGAGGAAAGAAGATGTAATTTCAAGCACATTGGCACCAACATTAAGTACACCAATTCCTCAGTGGAATAAACTAGAAACGCAACAATTTGTGCAGCCACAATCTCAAGTACAGCCTCAAGGGCAACCCCAATATCAAACATTGTCACAACCACAATACGCAACTAAGCCTGAATTTACGCCATCACTTACAGAAAATATTTCTCATAATAAATTTATGAATTATCAAAATAACGCTTACACTACCTACGCCCCAAAACCAAGTTGGGTGAGCAGTACATATGAACCTAAACCGACTATTCCTCAAGCTGACCATTACTCGACAATAAAGAAGGAATCAACGGAAAGTTATCAAAGTTCGAGGCAACAGTTAAGCTCTTCTTACGTACCTCCTCCTTGGGAGCAAGATTCAAGTTATGTATCTAATAATACAAATTACTACCAACCATCACCACCTGCTCCTTCTTATACTCCTAATGTAAATCCAAGTTGGAAACCTAAACCAACAAGCAAATTTTCAAAACCAGCACCTACATCTTATGTTCCTCCGGCTCCAAATCAATCTTTTGTCAAGCCTCTGACCACTGCCGATCCACCGAGACTACCTGGTCGAAAAACTTATTACAGCGAATATGAGAGGCGTTACATATCAGTCCCTGAGAGTACGTATGTTCCCGTGGAGTCAAAGTTTCAAGCTCAACCAGATCCATCTCCTCAATATTACTACGATAACAACGAACCCGCAGAAACAGTTGAGCCACAATGGAGAAGAGAGTTAAGAGAATTCACTGAGAAAACTCAATCAACGCAGTCTGAAACTACCTCTGTTAGACCTCCTTGGGAGGAGGATTCTAAGTATGCTGCGCCGGCAGATTATAACGCACCCGCGCCAACAAGCTGGACGCAGACGTTGAGACCAAGATCATGGCGTGAGAGAAGTTCCGAGCCAGAGTATGCTAGTTCAAAAGAATGGCCGAGGTCAAACACTTTAGGTCGTGGCAGACCACAAAGTTCATATGTAAAGAGCAATGTGGACACTCTGCCAAGACCACCGCGTGGAGTATCAGTTGACAGATATAATCCAAATAGCTACATGTCGCCCTCCGAGCATCCGCCCGTACAGAGCCAGACGATGAATCCCATTATTCATCCTAAGCCACATCACAATCCGAGCGTACCTGCATATCAAGCCCGAGCCTCTGCTGAACCTAGGTAGGGTATAACAATATCCCTTTTTATTTAATGTATTTCTTTGACATGTCTATTTGAATATCAATAATGAATATTGGAATCATAAATACTTTAATTATAAATATCGAAAGAGATAATACATTCTTCGAATTGAATATTGATTGAAATATATAGATAGTTTGAAATTTACAAAATTTCGTGGAATAATTTAATACGTAAATGGTTTGTTTTGTATTAATTTCGTCTGGATAGTGCTTGACTGTCATTCCACCAGTGGGAAGTTGGAAATGAAGTCGGAGGTGGTGAACGCCATATCTTAGTAATATCCTTTTACCCTTTTCTTGAAGAATCTCAAATGACAAGTCGAATATTGGAAAACAATATAAATCACATATTTAATGCAATTGCATGTAATTAAAATATTTCAGAGAGCAACCTGCATATGTTCAACCTCGTATCCACGTAGATTCGAAAGCCCCACCGGTTCAATCAAGATCTTTCAAGTATCTGCAATGGATCACTGGCACCGAAGATTAATATTACTCACTAATATAATTTTTCAAGACTCAAATTATATATAAGGGACATCGAAAATAATGAAAATTGTAATTTTACAAGTCGTATACTTTCCAAGGAGAAGGTATATTTATATTTTGAAATGTTATTTTATACTAGGTTTTTTTAAGTTCTAAATACTCACAGAATATGTTTAATTTCTTATTTTATTCTAATAATACATAATTATATCGTTTTTATTTATATTTTCTGTTAACTCAACCGTGATAATTTTATGTAAAAACTAACTTTGACTGTTTAATTTGTCTTTTCATGTCTTAATAATTAAGTAAATGTATGTTAAATTTACATTGTCATTTATTCATGTGTATATAGAGTACAGTGTTTCATGGCGTCTTTTTGTGAAAAAACACGTTACTATGTTCACCTTTGTACCCGTTCGCTTCGTTTTAACTAAACTAATTTATTGTTTATCTCAATTCTTGCAATAATAATTTCATATAAGTGCATGGGTCACATAACAATATTGTTTTTATATTCTCTTCTTTGTGGGTTATTGTTGAGTTTTATTAATAAATATAAAAGGTATGTGTCTTTGTTTTTTTTTTTTACTTAAAAAATGTTACAGTATAATTTTCGAAACAACACAATGGAATCGATGATTTACAACAAAACTTCGATTCGAGTTACTTCAAGTAAAAGTTCATGCATTCGTCTTTAGTAAACTTTTGGGTCATGGTCATATTTTACCGCAACAGAATGTAAGCACTCTGAATCTCAAAAAGTTTGCTTATAAGGTTCCCTGACCGTTTTATTTTATTTGCTGACTTATGACTAAAAAGTAACAAACAACTTTTTTTTTTGTTATTGTTGCGGTTCTATCAGCAATATTTTTTGAGTATTGATTATATAAATCCACATTATATTCGTATCCCAATGTGACCATAGAGCCATAATCTCATACGAATTTTCCGCAACACATTTAAAGCAAATGTGAAAAAAAAAAACGTAAAAATATCCGCGCATCCAACAATATTAAGCAAAAAATTGCCACGGCATAAAATTCGTCAGCATTTTTAAATCCTCTTAGTTAAATCAAATGCAGGTTCTTGGTCACGTACAGTCGCAAATAAGGATAAACGCCGGCCCCATCAACCGTAAAAATCTCTTTTTACAGCCGCGTAACAACGAAACGCTCTCTGCACCAAAACGCCCCACTTAGGGTGATAACCTAGGTCTGCTAACTGTACATTTCATTTATCATCCATTAGCCGGTTGCATGTATGTTAAGCAGTTATTTGAATTTATATACTCCCAGCCTTAATATATGATATTTTTTTTAACAGTCATATACATAAGAACGACATTTATTTAATAAACAAATTATCCATTATCGTAATATACATAAATATGAAGAGCGTAATGAAAACTAAATAACATTTACAAATTACTCAAAGGAGTTAATTTAAAACAACAGAGGAACAAAGAAACACCTCTCACGTGAACTAATGAGGGGAACGTCGTGGAAACAGTCTTTATGAGCTGAATGTATAAACAGTACCCTTAGTAAGACTTCTCCTTGTCTTCACAAACACGGACAGTTAGATAGTCACACTGACACTTCTTCACTTATAAAAGAAACGTAAGCACCTACATATCTAATATCAGATTATTTACCGATGAAAAAACGTTATAACATTCAGTTTTTAGTTGACGATGACAATACGCACTAAGAGTTAAAAGCTCGCGACATACTTTAGAACTGGTTGACACAGAAAGCTACATATGTTAGAAAGGTAAGTTTTATCTTAACTTTTATTAATTTAGTTTAAGCGTTATACAATATTGTCTTTTTCTTATACAATGCATTTTTGTTTTATATTTGTCTCAGATAAATTCTTGTAATAATTAATTATGAAGTCAAAAATGTTTATATATTTTTATTGAACGTTATGAAAGTGCAAAACTAAAAATCATACCAGGTAATATAAATAATACCAGGTAATATAAAGAATACCAGGTATTATACATAATACCAGGAAATATAAATCTATATTATATTTCTTTTATTGTGTCCATTGTATAATATATTTATTCTTTGAATAAACTCCAAACATTTTCATTCGGATATTTCAATGTGTTTAATTGAATGTAAGGAACTTTGATCAAAATATTTTAAAGGTTCACCTGAGCATTGGCGGTGGGTTTCGGAAAGCGAAACAGATTTCCCTTCCTAGAATTTCTCAATTTGTCGCATCTCTGATTTCTAAGTCGATGGTATCGTAGCTATCAGGATTTCCTTTCAAGTCAGTCGACCGCGTGTCCCAGCTTCACGACTTCGACAGCGAGTTCAATATTTCCAATGAACAATGATCCTCTAGCTTAGTATCATATCTTTTTGCAGACAGGAACAAATTACTTTTTTCATACTTTAATTAATATTTGAATTACATTACTTGCTACACTGTTTAGTTATGTTTTTAATACAATAGCTCATATTTTTATTACTATATTGGGCTGATATTTTTAATTAAAATTCAAATAGAGAATATAGTACGACAAAATTTTCTACACGAGCAGGTTTGGAAGCTCTAACCTAAACATAATAGCTTCTATAACATAAATTGTATCCGATTATATCAAAAACTATTACAAAAGAATATATTAATGTTAAAAAGAAATACTCTGAATATTCAACAAAGAGCCGTAATATAAGCTGTAAAATATTTGAAAATATGATTTAAAAATGTTTGATTGATTCCAAGATACAAAGGACTAAGTCAATTTAAAGTTTATCGGAATATTTTACGTTAATTTAAAGATGTATTGTTGCTTTTTCTTAGTAGGCTATTTAAATCATTTTGAAGTGAATTAAATAAAATATATAAATTGGTAGTATATATAGTGGTTTGCTTCGACTTCCCGTAGTTTTATCAAGTGTAGTTCTAGTAATGTTTTGTAATGTTGATGTTATTGAAAAACTCCAAAGGTCATTTAGTTACTTTACTGAAGTTTAGCACTGGGAACTGTGCTAAAGCATTGAAGAAATGTCTAATATTAATTATTATACTCATACGATTCTGATAATAATTTAAAAGAAATTTTCTCCTAGTTGTAACTACTTGAAATTTTCTCCTAGTTGGAGTAATTTTTAAAATCCCTTTCAATATCTATAAAATTACTTTACTATACTCAGTTGATCATAATGTTTTTAAAATTATTTATTGTATATCAGGCCTTTAATACATAAAAATCATCGGGACTGTAAGTGTTAAAGATTAAATTTAAAATAAGTGTTAAAAGCAGCTCAACGAATCCACCGGTGACAGTTTTCACACACCTTGATTAAATTAGTATATTCGTTGATTTTTATATCCTAACAAAATTATCTTTCTAAGTTCTAAAAATATGGCCGAGATAAGGAATTCCTTTCAAATCAGTCAACCGTCCTTTAAGAGTTCTTTACTCATGAAACTATAATATATATTCTATTTGAAGCTTCTATATAAGCCAATGCATTTTTTTTTTTAATATTACCGTGTTACTATTAGAAAAGACCATATTTTGGGAGTAATTTAATGCCTTTGTAATTTAATTTCCATAAATAATTTTCTATTTTAGAGTAAGTTATAAGAAAATAACTAAATCACCAGAATTAAATGTGAGTTCAAAACTCTTACAGCGATGTAAAGAGGAGATAAGTGAGAATGATCATTCGTGATCATGAGATATATTTGCATAAAAGTTATTGAAAAATAATAAAACCGATATTACTTTTATATATGTAGAAATTATGATAATCTTTCCTTTTATTTGATATGTTGCATTACTTTATATTACTTTTTTCACATAACATGTACTGCCATTACTTTTATACTTTTCGTTTCGTCTCACTATACCGACGGTATGCTTTGTAACACTTTAAATAAAACTAATATAAACCACAAATCCTCGCTCGGGAAGACAAGTATATACCGAGGTTAATTCGTGAGGCTATTGAAATTAAAAAACATCCCAATTTCTATAGAGAAGATGGCTGGAATCTATCAAACACCTGGAACCCCCTTCTAAAAAATATAAAATTCCATATCCGTAACTACACCGCAGGACCTCAAGACACCGTAAGCGCATTCTGCCGGCGTCCAAAGCGGTACGCCAGAAAATTAAAAAAATCGATGGCGGTAGGCGATAAATAACAAGACCAACTGACAGACATTCACATCTCGTCTGCCCGTAATCACGGTTGCTGAAAAGTAACCGAAACGTCGGGATTATGTAGTTTTTTAAAATAATAAAATCCGCGTAGTATATCCGAAATATATTAGTTTCATTTAAATGAATAAAACTCGCGAAAATCTTAGATCTCATTATATGTAACACTTTTATTAATGTTGTCTTACAAATGTCAGCTATCACGTCATTTAAAACGCAAAATTATTATGTCAATCAAATCGACTTGGCTTTTGAGAAGTGCAACTTAAGACAAGAAATATCAATATTCCAGTTCGGTTTAATTTATAAAAATCATCCTTATTTATTTTCTATTTAGACAATCGATAACACTACGTTCGTTCAATCGTGTGTGCAAATATTATGCGTCCAATTTGTATTCCTGAAACAAATGTAATATGCGATTTGTGACCAAAATTATAGAACAAAATTCGTGATTAAATTGAAAATACATGAGACAACACGCTGGCGACATCGAGTCTCAATTCAACGATTCTTCTCACAATGCTCTGATTTATGTTACAAATGATTCATTGCCAAGATAAGTGTTAGTAGTTGTCATAAAAATTTATAATAAATTGTCTTCATAGTTCGTAGGATTTATTTGAAATAAAATAATAATTTTGCTTTATGAATAGAAAATGGTAATGACACATAGTTTTAAAATATATATAAATGAGAGAATATAAACAAAATTTTTCGTATATAAAATATTAGTGATGTTTTTATAGGATAAATATATGAGTATAAATATAAATACTTTGAAGGTTACTTTTATTGAGCACAATCATATTTCAGCAGTCATTAGTAGTAATATAATAAATTTGACATTTTTATACACGTCTCTATAAAAAGCCTCCGTGTAGCTGAAGGCGGAGACTATTGATTGCTAAATTCTATAAATCTGGCACACCTCATTAGCTCCAGCCATTTTAACGTGTCCTAGATTTTTATACCTAGCATAAATAAATCAAAATCTCACCTTTTGTTGGTTATTGTGGTTGGGCAAAGAAGTGAAATAAATAAATATTGCTATAGATCGTTCCGATCATCGTTTGTTTGAAGGTGCCAATCTTGCCCTCTTTGTAATAAAATGTTTATGTTATGTTTATTTTTCGCGGAATTCAAAAGAATCTTTCACATTCAGGAAATAATTTTCTTCTCTCACGATATATGTTTTTATTGGAAAAGTACTTTTATTATAAAAGCATAATTTAACTTTGTGAAATCTACGTTACACGTTACAAGCTACAAATAGTTGACAATTATAGGCACATCTTGGTTGGTTCATAACTCAAACATACATAGGTTTATACAATATTTAGTACTTGTTCTTAAATTTGTGAATTTCAGATTAATGATTGTGCTTCTTTCCAGCTCAATTTTTGCTTTAATCAATAAAAACATATCTTGATTTAAACATTAAAAGAAAAAAAAACCAACCGAATAATAAAGGGTTTTGTACGCTTTTTTCATTGTACTAAAAGATAATTTTAAGTCTTGGGACTCAAATTCGAGTTATTTCCTAGGGCGTATCAGTACTAAGGTTAGCTCAATTAGTGGATATTTTACGGTTAATTAAAAAGTTTATTGATACTTGCGTTCGAGTTTTTATCAGATCAGAGAAGTAATTCTTTTTAGCAGCAATATCTACAAGCAAAACCCTTCGCCACCTCGCTTGTCAAGAAACTAAACTTCTCAGCATTCCATGGATTCACCGTTCGGGTGCCGAGTCCAACGCGTTGTAGGGAGAGGAGCTTCAACAATGCCTGCCAATGTTTTAGAGGAATTTAGCTGTTCTACCTCTAGCTCCAACTTCTACCGGGTACAACTTTTCCACGAACCTGTTCCTAGTGAGTTCTTTACTTACTTTAATTAACTCGTAATAGTTATTGAACTTAATGGCATGGTCTTTGGGAATTTTGGTTGCCCAAGGAACCACTTTATATTAATATGTCTGGTCGAATATATGAATATGTCTGGTCTGGAGGCCGACACATAAATATTCTCTGGGATTTATATTGTTTCTCATACGTATCCATCATTACAGTCCAATCCGGAGTCACTTTAAGGATAAAGGCATACGGCTTAACATTTGATTTTATAGCCCTAGGCCCTTCTTCCACAAAACATTCTCATACAGATAAATAAGCATTTCATCTTACTTTAATTAACATGACATAGTCTTCATAACTACGCAGTGAACGTGAGCTTTACACTTAAACGGTAATACTCGTAAGAACAATCGTGAGATAAGTTATCATTGACTTTGGGACCCATTTGAGCTTCATGTACCTGTATATGAATGAATCGGATAATCAAATAAATGAAGGAATAATAAATTCGTAACATATTCCTATGAAATCGAATAACTGATATAGTTTTTTTGCATCAAGGTGTCATAAAATTAATCAAGAACACATAAAAATATAACTTAATATAAAATATATTTTTCTGTTTATGATCTAAGTTTTAAAGTCCGTTCAAGCGTACCTCAAATGTTTGAATAAAATTAAAACAATTTTTCTTCTTTTAAAAACGAGAGCAAATTAAGCTAAAGAGTAATTGCTAATTCTTCTTTGTGATTAAAATAATTATTTGTGTACTTTTAAATGTACGACGCAGAGAAAGCTAACGTAACAATTAGTCTGCTGGTACAATTCTTTTACGTTAGTGAATAAATTAAAGTGGAAATTAAGGAAAGAGGAAATTAGAACAGAGTGTGGGTTAGAATTATTGTGAACACGCTGTTATGTTAAGGTAAAAAATTAAGTTGTTAAAGTCAGTTTACTGTTTAGAACTTTCCTCTGAAACAAGACTTTTTCTAATTTGTTTATTGATATTTTAAAAGTTTTTTTTGGATACTTTTAAGAAAGGCTGTATAAATATTAAGTATAAAGTTACTATTTTAATTTTAAATAAATGAATACACTTGTGGTGATTAGACTGAAAATAGATTTTTTTTCGTACATTGCAGAAACAAATACCTAATGTACTATATAATATAAATAAGACAAAATTAACTTGCCAAATAATTAAATTTAATTAACTATCTAAAAATAGATTATCCTATAATTGAAATTTTCAATGTCTTTAAAGTAACATTGAAAGATAAAAGATTTAAGAAATGACAGACGTCAGCTTTATCATGTAAAAATCAGTTGAACTCTCAAAAAGTTTATAATTGAATCTGAAAAAAATCAAAGTTTGAAACCCATCTTTGTAACGTCAAAGTAAAATATTATATGATTGATTTTTTTACTCTAGTTTTTACTGTAAGTACATAGGACATCGAATACATTTTAATATATAATTATCACTTCAACAAAATTAAAAATTAAAGACTACTCCCGTTCAAAATATTTAAATTATATTTATGTCATAATAAAAGAAAAACATTATAAATGTCAAAGTTTTTGTCTCTCGTTGATATATTTGTGAATAACGATTTTGATGACTGAGAGTTTTGATTGTTTGTGATAAAGTGACAAAGGCTATGTCTCATAGATTATAAAGCGTAGTATAGATCACGCCAAAAAGCAGAATCTGTTAGAATTATTGGATTTAACATTTTTTTTATTAAGAATAATATATAAAAAAAAAAATTATAAACAAACAAACAATATGAGGTGAGTCTTGTTACGTGACGGTGTCATAGTGATAGTTAAATTAGATATTAAAAGAATTACGGTGTAATCGCAGGTCGCGCTAAGCTTCTAAGTAAACTTGTTCATTCTACACGGGTCTGACTCAGCAGTTCCGTGTGAACAGACTTTTTAGTTTTATATTTCTTTTTCGAATATTTTAGAATATTGTGTCACTATTTGTTCACCCTTCGTACAATATAGTCGAACCAATTAATTGTAATTTAGATTTAAAATTAAATTAAGTCATTTAAATTTTGGTTTCATTGCATCCACCGATCGTCGAAATCATAATTGGCGCAGTCGGTAGGATACTCGCGGATAGTTCGTGATAATATCCAACTTCGATACCGTGTTCGCGAGCTACCCGGGTGGCTAAGCACCGTTTTCGAGTATCCGAAACCTATTCGGTTCGAACGGTTCGGGGGAGATCTGAAAATCGATTCCGCAATTGATACCAAAATTCAGATATGCTGTAAGTACTTTGAATCTATCTCAGTCCTTACTTTCCTAGTTCATATCCTTAATTTAGTAAGACTATAACTATTTTATTAATTAATTACTCACATATACCCTATTAGGGTTCAGTAAAAAATTAATTAATTTCTTTTATAGACGTTGTTAATCAATTTTATTTTATTTTCTAATCTTTATTTAATAAAATCGATTTATTTCATAAAGAATATAGTTTTGAATAAACTTACATTTTCACCTGACTTTCAAATCAATTAGTGTGATTTTTATTAAATTTTATGTTCGTTTCTTTCGATTGTTTAAACTTACTTTTTGAATTTTAATTGTGTATTATTTTAAATTGTGTGTGTCATTTTAAGCAACCAAGATTTTTCATCCACTCGAATATCGCAACTCTAGATTAAAGAATAGGTTAGATAAAAATAATAAGTTTAATATAATAGACGAAAATAGAAATTTAAACGTAAAAATGGCTGACATTGACAATATCTACAAATCACTAAGGTTGCTACCCGATTTCGACGGGAACACTCATGTTTTAACCCGTTTCATTAATTTATGCGATCAATTAGTATTGCAATATTTCCAACCGGGTCCTGGAAACGAGTTGTCTAATTTGGCTTTAATAAACGGAATCTTAAATAAAATTTCTGGATCCGCGGCTAGGCTAATTAATTCCAATGGAATTCCAGAAAACTGGCTAGGTATCAGGAGTGCGTTAGTGAACAATTTTGCAGATCACCGTGACGAGACCGCTCTTTATAGTGATCTTTCATTACAAACACAGGGTAATAGCACACCTCAGGAATTTTATGAGAGGTGCCAGAATTTATATAGTACCATTATGACATATATCTCTTTACATGAATCTGTCCCAACTACCATAGAAGCTAAACGAGATTTATATAAAAAGCTTACTCTTCAAGCATACTTGCGAGGTTTAAAAGACCCCTTAGGTTGTAGGATCCGCTGTATGCGACCGGAGTCTATTGAAAAGGCTCTTCAATTTGTTCAAGACGAACTTAATACTCTGTATTTACAACAAAGAAATGAAGGTGGTTCTAGGAAAGATCTTCATCAAACTCATTTGAAATCTAATGCAATCCATTTACCGCCTAACAATTTCGTACCATTTAGTATGCCCTTCAGGCACCAGAACATGCCTGGTCCATCAAGGTCATTCGCATCACCAAATAACCAAGGATGGCGTCCGAGCCAACCACAACAGATGCAACCACCCCGTGGCCCCTCTCGAACTCAACAAGTAATGCGCGCTCTGCCTCAGAATTATAATCCGCAAAGTAATCTTTTTAGATTGCCTAATAGTCCTCAGCAACCCCAACAACCATTTAAACCACGTCCGATGAGTGGTGTGAGTCACTTTATACCTAGGAATTTACCCCCTACAGGGCATGATTGGCGTAAATTTGGCAATCCACCTCCTAGTAATTATTTCAAAACCCGTGAGTTAAATTTCAATGAATTTGACGATGATTATTACTATAATGAGTATGAATATTATCCCGATTATGATCAGTATTACTATGATTATGATCAATATAATGAACATTATGAGCCATATTATACCTCCGAAGAACCCTCTGCAGTATATAACGTAGATGAACCCATTTCCACCTGTAAGGATAGTAAAGATGAAAATTTTCAGGAAGTCTTAAAACCAGAAAAGCCAAAATAGAGCTCAATTTCCTCATACAGAGGCAATTAGGTTATATTCAAATTTCAGAACCTCCACTTAAGTTGTTAATAGACACAGGCGCAAACCAGTCATTTATTAGTCCGGAATCCGTTGAAAAATACTTTAATCATATACCCTTTAATTATCAACCAGTTGAGGTCACTAATGTACACGCCACTAGTACAAATAATTATTCCATTACTTTACCATATTTTCCTGAATTTAAAGAGCAAGGCGACATGACACTATTCATATATAAATTCCATAATTACTTCGACGGACTTCTAGGTTTAGATTTATTGAGTGCGTTTGATTGTAATATTGATCTTAAAAACAGAATTCTAAAAACCCGCAGTACACATATTCCTATACACATGTATGACTCTAAAAACGTTAATCTTTATGTAGAGATTATCCCCGCTAATTCTTCTAAACTAGTTAGATTACCTATTAATACGCAGGATGGTGATGTAATAGTGGAAAATCAATGTATTTGTAATTGTATAATTCCTGAATGTCTAACTAAAGTAGTTAATAACCGCGCTTGGGTAGAAATAACTAACCCTTCATCTAATGATATCGTATTTTCCATGGACCGACCTGTAGAAGCTTCGCTTTTTAATTTTGAATGTACTAATACTGAGATTTTATCAGACCGCATAAAAAAAGTTTTATCTCGTCTCCGAACAGATCATATGAACGCAGAAGAACGCGCTAACCTGATTAATCTTTGTGCCAGCTACGCGGACGTGTTTTATCTTGAGGGTGAACCTTTAACCTTCACCAACAAAATAAAACATAAAATAAAAACTACTGATGAAATCCCCGTACATACTAAAAGCTATAGATATCCGCATGTTCATAGACAGGAAGTTAGAGATCAAATCAAAAAGATGCTCGAGCAGAATATTATCCGACCATCGGAGTCTGCTTGGAGCTCTCCTATATGGATAGTACCGAAAAAGGCTGATGCATCCAATAAAATCAAATGGCGTCTCGTCGTTGATTTTCGAAAGGTAAACGAGAAAACAGTTGATGATAAGTACCCAATTCCGAATATAACAGATGTATTAGATAAACTTGGAAAATGTCAATACTTCACAACCCTGGATTTAGCTAGTGGTTTCTATCAAGTAGAGATGGACCCCGCGGATGTTGAGAAAACCGCATTCAATGTTGATAATGGTCATTACGAATTTTTGAGAATGCCAATGGGTTTAAAAAACTCTCCATCCACATTCCAACGTGTGATGGACAATGTCCTTAAAGATCTTCAAAATCAGGTTTGCCTCGTTTACCTAGATGACATAATAGTCTTTAGTACATCATTGCAAGAGCACGTAATTAACCTTGAGAAGGTATTTAAAAAATTGAGAGAGTCTAATTTCAAAATCCAGATGGATAAATCTGAGTTTTTGAAATTGGAAACTGAATTTTTAGGTCATATAATAGGTAGAGATGGTGTTAAACCAAATCCTAACAAAATCCAGGCTATTCAAAATTATCCCCTTCCTAAAACTACAACCGAAATCAAACGTTTTCTCGGATTACTAGGCTATTACAGAAAATTCATACCTAACTTTGCACGTGTGACTAAACCTCTAACTAATTGTCTTAAAAAGGGAAACAAAATAACATTAGATCAAAATTACAAAAATTGTTTCGAGCACTGTAAAACTCTTCTTACAAATGATCCGATCCTACAATATCCTGATTTTAGTAAAGACTTTATACTGACAACAGATGCGTCTAACGTAGCCATAGGTGCCGTTCTATCTCAGGGTAATATAGGAACAGATAAACCCATAGCATATGCATCCCGTACACTTAATGACAGTGAGACTAACTATAGTACCATTGAAAAGGAGCTTTTAGCTATAGTTTGGGCTACAAAGTATTTTAGACCATATTTATTTGGGCGGAAGTTTAAAATCATTACTGATCATAGGCCTTTACAGTGGGTTATGAACTTGAAAGAACCCAACTCTCGATTAACCAGATGGCGTCTCAAACTTAGCGAATACGATTTTTCAGTTACATACAAACAAGGAAAAAATAATACCAATGCAGATGCCCTCTCCCGTATTGAACTTAATAATGAGGAACTTTCATCTATCATTGTAAATCCATCTACTTCAGATGACTCTAGAACTTTAACAGCCCCAGATGTTGATGAAAATTCATCAACTGCTACGGCTCATACTAGTGCTGAAAATCCCATACTCGAAATACCTATATCCGATTACCCATTGAATAAGTTCACAAAACAAATAGTTTTCAATATAGTTGGAGATATCAAGGGTAGACCAAGTGTAACAAAACCTTTAGATGCTTATACTAGAATTAACTTACAGGTTTCACAATCAAATTTAGAAGAAGATGTTGTAAATGCAATAAAAGAGCATGTCCTTCCAAAAATTAACACTGGCTTACTCATAAATCCAGCTTTGGCTATGTACCAAATAATACCTATTATTCAAAATAACTTCAAAAATTCTGCTATGCGGTTATTTGTAGTAAAAAGGGAAGTAGAAAATGTAAGAGAGTATCTCCAGCAACAAGACATCATTCATAAATACCACATTGGGAAAACTAATCATCGAGGCATCAATGAATGCTACCTTTCTCTCTCTCACAGATATTTTTGGCCTAAGATGAAAGAGCATATATCAAAATTTATAAACGAATGCATAATATGTGGTCAAGCAAAATATGACCGCAACCCTATCAGGCAGCCATTTCAAGTTTTAACACCTGCCACAAGGCCATTTGAATTAGTACATTTAGATCTCTTGACTATACAGAGTGAAAAATTCTTAACTATTGTAGATGCATTTTCAAAATTTGGTCAGGCTTATCATTTGAGAGATGGAACTGCAGTTAGCGTCTTACAGGGTTTACTTAACTTCTGCACTAACCATGGCGTACCGATTACTATTGTTACAGATAATGGAACTGAATTTACTAATCAGCTTATGGCAGAATTTGTTAAATTTCATAAAATTCACCATCATAGGGTTGCTCCACATACACCGAATGAAAATGGAATTGTGGAAAGATTCCATTCTACTATACTAGAACATTTACGTATTCTTAAATTGAGTCAAAAATCAGATTCAGTAAATAATATTATGCCTTACGCGATTTTAGCTTATAACAGTAGTATTCATAGTTTTACTAAGTGTAAACCTCTAGATCTTGTTACAGGACATTTCGATCCTCGTGATCCTTTTAATATAGACATTTCCGCACACTTGTTACAACAATACATGATTGATCATAAAGCTAAAATGACTATAGTATATAACACGGTTCACGAGATAGGTATCAACGAACGGACTAATATAATGGCAGGACATAATAAGGATCGCGAGCCTGAAGTTACCTATTCACCTGATCAACCCGTTTTCATTAAAAACCCAGTTGCCTCGCGTCAAAAGTTGGCTCCGCGTTACACACGTGACGAGGTGACAGCTAATCTCTCAATTCACATTTACACTAAACGAAAACAAGGCCTTATTTCCAAGTCTAGATTAAAAAGAGTACCTAAAAGTGCACAATTGTTGCAGGAAACTCCTGGTACTTCATCTCTTCCTCATACCAGCCCTAACGCAAGAGATAAAACTTGAGAGTTTGGGAAATGGACCCGGAATTTTACCATTCAAACTAGGTTTAGCTAAGATTATATCTCACTATCATTCTTTCATACAACACATAGACCTTCATGAGATACGCAGTACAATCGAATCTGTGAAAACCCAGCTAGATAGTTTTAGCCCTCAATTACATAATAGAACCAACTCATTATATCAACCTCACATGAATTACTTGGAAAATAAGCTTTATAATGTTTTAAATCAATTAAAGTCCTTTGAGACAGATCGTGTAAAGAGAGGCCTCATAAATGGACTCGGGTCAGTGATCAAAAGTATAACGGGAAATCTCGATTACACGGACGCTCAGCATTATGATGAAGCTATAAAATCCCTTCAGGCCAGTGAAAACAAATTAGTCACTGAATTCAATAGTCATGTCAGTCTCTCTAAAGAATGGTCCTCACAGTATTCAAAAATTATAAGTAATATAATAGAAAATCAGAGTCATTTGCAAACCCTTATTAATGAAATAAGTGAAAGCATTATTACGAGTGATAACGACTTAATTAAGTATGCACATTTAGCTCAGATACTTTTAATTATAACTGATAATGTAGATTCCGTTACCCAAGAGCTATATAAACTTCAAAACGTACTAGGTTTTATTAAACTGTCCACCGTGCATCATGCGGTCTTGAATTTAGAAACTATGAATTCAATGATAAGTAATGTTAGTAACCTATATGGCAGGCAGAAGGTGTTAGATTTAGATATTAGGGATTACTTTGATATAATTAAGATAGGTTCTTGTTACGTAGGAAATAAAATAGTTATAGTTTATAAAATCCCCATAGTTTTGCCTTATACTTATGATATGTATAAACTATCTATTATACCTAACCTTAATCAAGAAATCCTTATTCCACCGTTCCCTTACCTAACCTTGTATGAGAAAGATTTCATGTACATAGAGGCAGAATGCCCTAAGTCCAGTAAGTGGTATCTTTGCGAGGATAATCGCCATCTTCAAAGCCAGGAATCCAATGATTGTATCCAGCATCTCATCTTAACTCAGCAACGTGGTTCGTCGTGCAACCCTATCACCGTATCATTGAAGAAGGCAGCTTTTGAGAAACTCGACGATCTACACTACAGCATCAGTTTCCCAGCTCCGACTAAAACTCATTTATCCTGTGGACAAGATTCTTATCGCACACTACACGGCAGCTATCTCGTTACAATTCCTCAAGCATGTTATATTGAAACACCGCAGTTTACATTAACAAACGTCAATAACCGGCTAAAAGGACAAGCGGTGAGAATAATGGACCTGCCCAGCTACAACGTCACTCCAGCCTCAGCATCTAAAATTAAACTGAACTCTATCGATTTGAAGCGTCTTCATGAAATAAACACCAAGGTCGGCTTACAACCTTTGGTCTAGGGTCAGACCAGAACCGAAATTATACACTATATCACACCACTATCCCTCTCTACGTGGTACTGATGAGTGTAGGCACACTAGCCACCGCTCTATTATATCGCAAGTATTTCTACAAGCGGACATTACATTCCGGAGACAACTCTGAAGACAACCAATTGGAATTGCAAGCAGTTTATACCATTCCAACACCAACCAGAAGGGTCGATCTCAATCAACCCCAGCTCAATTCACAACTAACGTTGCCCATACTCGCTGATCTTCAGGAGGGAGGTGTTACGTGACGGTGTCATAGTGATAGTTAAATTAGATATTAAAAGAATTACGGTGTAATCGCAGGTCGCGCTAAGCTTCTAAGTAAACTTGTTCATTCTACACGGGTCTGACTCAGCAGTTCCGTGTGAACAGACTTTTTAGTTTTATATTTCTTTTTCGAATATTTTAGAATATTGTGTCACTATTTGTTCACCCTTCGTACAATATAGTCGAACCAATTAATTGTAATTTAGATTTAAAATTAAATTAAGTCATTTAAATTTTGGTTTCATTGCATCCACCGACCGTCGAAATCATAATTGTCTAGTAAATAAGAAACATTGTTGTGAATAATTTTAGTTGACATTTTTTTTTACACCATAGCAGTTACTTTAATGGACTAATAAGCCAAACGTTCTTTTATAACCCTTATAAGGCACGCACTACATTACGAATTAATTTACAAACATATATTAAATCTTAATGAAACATATAAGTTCGTTTCTATTACATTCTGTTAATGGTATTTTGATAAAGAATTAAGATTTTGACAAACTATTTAAAACACAAATGTTACTAGATCGATTTATCCGCTCTGACAACGTAATGCCACGATATTGTTACAACTTCACGGATATCACAAAGTTTGATGGAAGTTTAATACGTTTGACGGGAATATAATACGGTTTTGAATCTCTGATCTTCATTGTATTATACACAAGAATATAAAAACAATGTTGTTAGTTATTTTAAATACTATAGATTTATGTTTGTATAATTTTATTAACTTATTTAGATTCTTTTAAGAAAATACAATAGAAAAGTATTGTATGTTTCATTTTTAAATATTTTTATTTAATTTTTGTATTTTTATGTAAAAAATATATTAATTGAAACCCCATTAAAATTATCCTTTTCAACAGTTTAGAAAAATGAAATGAAATTTGCTCGTAGCGAGAAAGAAAGTATATATTTTTTTTTGTCAGTCTTTAATATACCAATATAAAAAATGCAAGTAATTTAAAACCATAAACCTTTATATATTATATAATTATGTGAAAGAAAAACGCTGTCGGGATGTATGTATTTTCCTAAATTAATGCTAGCGCTCACGCCGAGTGTGAGTTTCATACTTATGTACGCAGATTTAAACGCTAGGGACCAATCATGGGATTCGTTATCTTTCACCAAGGGAGATATTTCGTAACGAGAATTGATACATTCCTATAAATTGTAAATTGCTCTAACAAAGGTAACGATTCGTTATTACTTCTCTATACCTACTTAAAAAGGACTTACCGATTAGTTCATACATATATAGGTTATTGCTAATAGAGTAAAAGTCATATTTCTAATGTTTGTCGTAAACAAAGCATACCTTTATAGTAATTAATACATCAATACAGTTCAGTTCAGTTCAGTTCAATTGTTTGTACAAAATTGTATTATTTTAGAGATTAACAACTTCGGTAAAATACTCAGGGAGTTAGCCAAAGAAATGATTTATTTTAAAGCTTCCGCTATCAGTAGAAAATCTAATGACAATGATCTTTTTCTTTTATAAGAAAACATTTGCTGTAAAATATTTTATTTTATAAAACAGCAACATATAAAAAATCAAGTTTATTTGGACTTTTTCTCATTTTCACATTTAAATTGCTTGCTTGATTAAAAATTTTGCACATGCGAAAAGACGAATTAATTTGTTAGGTAGAAAATTTTTGTGGTTATATGAAAGAAGGAGAATTAGAACGAAATGTGAGTGAAGTTGTGAAAATTAAATTTCGGCAGGACACAAAATAGTTAACGGAATTAAACGAAGCGGACGTGAGGAAAATATAGAACAGGGTCTAATGAAGTGTTGGCCTTTAAAATAAAAGAGAAGCCTCAAAAATCCCTCTAGAAACATACTTTGTGGATATTTTTGGGAAAATGGTTCATTTGTTTAAATTTTATTATATTATTCATTAACGTTATTTTATGTTGTATAGTGATGTGAAAGATAGTGAATTTATTAGTAATTCTATATATTCAGGAGATAAAAGTAGGAGTATCATCCTTCGGGGCCGACAATACAAGCAGGCGCGGAACAAGCTCTGCGCCCAGTTGGCCCCCATCACGGAAGTGCCTCAGCCGGATTTTCTGAGGGTGATCCGCTCCTGCGGGATTTACTTAAATGGCCCGGCCGAGGCTGGAAAAGGGCGACCGCGTTCCGCCAACCGTCACGGAATCTGAAATGGAGGCGTTTCTGGCTCTCCTCCAGAGTAAGAAGAGAGCACTGGGTTCGGACGGGGTGCAATGGAGAATTCTCGCTCTCTCCCTAGTGCACCTCGGGGGAGCCCTCAGGGAGCTGTTCGACCTCTGTCTGAGGTACGGGCATTTCCCGAGGGCCTGGAAGGAAGGCCGGCTTTGCCTTCTTCATAAAGGCAGCCGGCCTCCGGACTCGGCTTCGGCGGTGGTGGCGACCAGTGGTTGTGCTGAGCGAGGGGGGAAGGCTCTGGAAAAAATAATGGCCACTCGTCTTGTTCGGCACCTGGAGGAAGGCTCAGGACCGGAACTCTCAGAGTCCCAGTTCGGGTTCCGAGCCTACCGGTCGACTGTCGAGGCCCTCAAACGCCTGAGGGCGGTGACGCAAGAGGCGGAACGCAGAGGAGAGGTATTGGTTGCTGTGTCTTTGGACATCACAAATGCCTTCAACAGCCTCCCACACAGCGCGATACAGGTGGTACTGGAGTACTTTGGAGTGCCCCTGTATCTGAGGAGGCTGATAGGCAACTACCTCTCCCAGAGGAGGGTAGCAGTCGAGAACCGGAGGGGTTCCATAGAGTGGTGGACGGTCGACAATGGCGTGCCACAGGGGTCGGTCCTGGGACCGATCCTGTGGAACGTTGGGTACGACTGGGTCCTGCGGATTCGTCTGCTCCGTGGGATGGGTGTCATCTGTTACGCCGATGACACCCTCGTCTTATCCCGGGGACGGAACTACAAGGAGGCGGCGCAGCTGGCCAAGGTCGGTACTGACCTCATGATCAGCCGCATAGAGAGGTTGGGGCTTCGGGTCAGAATAGACAAGACCGAAGCCCTCCTTTTCCACGGAACTGGGCGAATAAGAGCCACGCCGGGTGCCATCCTCCTCATAGAAGGAGGGAGGGTCACCATGAAATATCTGGTGCTCACCCTTGACAGAGGGTGGACTTTCATGCCCCATTTCAGGGAGTTGGGGCCGAAGGACATGAGGTAAATTCCTCCCGAACCTCGGAGGACCAAGCGCAGCTTGCAGGTGGCTATACTCTGGGGTCTGTCGCAGTATAGCCACGTACGGTGCTCCCATTTGGGCTGATCGCCCGATGAGCCGCGGGACCAAAGCCCTACTGCGTTCTGCGTAAAGGGCTCCTGTGGTGAGGGTGATTAGGGGGTACCGTACAGTCTCCTGAGCCGCAGCGACAGCCCTTGCCGGCGACCCACCTTGGGACTTGTGGCGTCGGTTCTTGCCGAGGTGTTCGCCTACGTCTCGGGTAGGAGGGCACTCGGCGAGAACTGAGAACAGATACTGGCTGGCGGTGTCCTCCTTCTGTGTGACGGTCATTTCCACGAAGGAGACACCTGAGCGGGAAAGGGAGGATGCGGCCGATGCGCCCTCCCTCCGCAGACGACGTACGGGGAAGCCGGAGGCGATATAAACGCCTTAAATAGCACCCCTGCACTCCGGGCTGGGGTCGGGCTGGTAACCCGGCTCCAGTGAAAGCCCAGCGTTCCTAATTGCCGGGATCTCCCCCTTTCTCCGAGGGAGTAAGTCCGGTCTTTGCCAGGACCGGCCAATCGCTGGTGTGCCTGTCGCTGACAGATCCGGGGTACACCGACATAGCGGCCGATGGCTTTCGCAGTGGTTTTAGTGAGTGGGGGCCTGCCCAGGCCGAGTCTCACACATCTCTTCCGGCCCCACCAAGGCCGGTTGGACTGCTCGCAAAAAAAGTTTCCCTGCGTCATTAAAAAAAAAAGGAGTAACATTCTTTCCGAACAATACGGTGTCAGGTTCTTATTTGTATTTCAACATAGAATTTTATAAATCCATTATAATAAAGTTCAAAACTAAAGCTCGCAGCAAAAATGTTTAAAGAGCTGGAAAGGAATATATGGTACAAATACGTATTTAGGACAGGTATATAGCAATGCTGTTTGCATATTGTTATCAGGGTATGGTTTTATTTCCTTGGGCTTTTTAGATATTTTTAGCACCTGGATGCTAGTTTTGCAATTTTATCAGTGATTTTACAGTGCTCCTGGATAAAATATGCTTTAGTCTACTACTAAGTTATAGGTTTGGGATTTTTATATGGTTTTAAGTTTATTTCTAATAATCCTTTGATAATGTTGAATTTGAAAAAGATACTTTTAATTTAAAACCCAAAGAGAATGGATATTTTAATTTAAAAAGTGAATTATAATTTATGAACAACATTTTATATCTGCAGTTTACCTTTCAATTACACTCTTGTACATGTAGTATTGCACTCTTTGTGAATTCTCTCATAGGAACTAACGAACCGTTAGGCGGAGAACGAATTAAAATACACTAACTAACAAGCAAAAAAATTGCTTTCCGTATCAACAACATTCCGTATACATGTAATAACGAATGTCTTCACCTTAAAAATGGAGTATTTTTTTTTAATAATTAAGATTAAAACAATGCCTAAAACAAAAATATCACATTGTGCAATTTTATTTTTTAAAATTTAAACGCAGAACCGATAAGGAAAGGCTACAAAGTGTCAGGCAATAGGTATTATATTGTCTCCAAAGCGGCTTTACTCTTACAGGCCATTGGATAATAATTTTAGTATAAATGGTAATATTTAACTTTAAAAAAAACCTAGTTAGCAATTTGTAAGACGAAGGTGTTATAAATTATTACTGTTTATTATACAGTTGCTATTCTTTATTTCTTTCAAAAGCAACGTTATTTTCAATTCACAATTGGTTTGGTTTCTGATGTAATATTTTTTTTATTTCACATTTTAACTTCGCTGGAAACAAAATATAACATTTGCTGCTCTCATCATACGAGTTTGTGGTGGTCTGAATACATTATTAACATGCATTACTGCCGTCAAGTGGACATATATTAATTACAGTATAGATGTAGAATTTCATCACTTATTATTTATTACTCTTTAAAATAAATATTTCTTTTTTGGTTGTTTTCATTAATTTATCATTTGGAGAAGAGTTTGAAGAAAATATTATTTTAGCATATATTAAAACCATGTGAACTTTCTGTTACTTCAGTTTTAAATTGGACATAAATTTAAATAAAATTATTTAGCTGTAAAAAGACTGTAACAAATCGTAATTGCTTATTTTTAATGTAAGATAATTCTAAGATATTGTGCGGGACAAATCGTGTCGAATAATTATAATATTTATAGTAGATATATATACCATAAATATTATATATGTCTGTCTGTCCCTGGAGCAAGACCCCCAGGACGCCCAAGAAAGCGATGGCTGGACACCGTGAAGTAGGATAGGAGAGCTAATGGACTTACCACCGAGGATGAGAAAGACCGTGTAAAGTGGAGGAGTTTGAGCAGGAAGGCAGACCCTGGCTAAAGCTGGGATAGTTGCCAGGAAGAAGAAGATGAGTCATAATCATTTACAACCAAAACAATTTAGGATGTAGGTACATTAACGGAGGATTAATATTTCTGGTATAGATTGTAAAAGAAGAAATTAGTAAATGCGTTATTATTTTTTGGGTGTCTGTATTACATAACAGGAAATTAGTATGTGTTTATGAAATAATTCTATCACTCTTAGTCACGATACCTTTAATTCATATTTTTATTTTCCATTAATGTACGCGTTTTGTGCTATATTGAACATTGAAATAGTGACTAACCATACTGTAAGAATTGAAAAATGACATGGGCTGTTAACACCTTAAAAGGAAACCCCTGGAAAGCCAGGTATTGTTTTTGTAATGGCAAATTCTGTCTATTTATTTTTCTCAGTGCAAATGTTCATATATTGAAACAGAATAAGTGACTTGTTACGCACGCGTACCGTATTAAAAACAAATGAACATCGCCGGGGTAAATTGTTGTATGGATAAAATATCATATTACGAGTGATGTTGCTGACTCTGCGGAACGAACACCAAGCCTTGTGAACCAGAAGATTCCTGATACCACACAAACAATGGAATGGGATTGTTATCCTAACTTCGGGGCAATCGTGTAGTCTTAGGTATAGGTTATGAGTTTGAATATGTAAATTTATTACAATATGTATATAAATATATATATATATATATATATATATTTATCTATTAGTAAGTTTTGAAGTTTTCCTGGGACCTCCGGTTGCCACCCTATATAATTACTTCTAGATTAGACAACTTGGGCATCTAGAATAATAAATATGCTTACGGCTGTCAAAAAGTTTTCAGTAGTAATGTTATAATGTCTCGTTCTGATTAAATTATATGAAATGGTTATAGGATCTAAAATTGCAGTTTTGGAACGACATGTTTCTGTTTTGTTTGTCAGTCAAATTTTTCATGGTGATGCTCAAAAAAACTTCATAATGGACACCTCCAAAAATGCAAATGTTTTAACTGTTTTGAAAATAGATAATCAATAATGACATAAAAATAATTTTGAAACTCTGAAAATACTGAAATTTTATTGATAAAAGCTATAAGATGGTGTGCTGGATTTACGTTATTGAGCAAAAAAAAGCACTATGATTAATTTTTGACACTTTTTCCCACTACTCAACAGATTACCTATTTACCATACCAACATAAATATGTAGTTTTTAAAACCAAAAGCAAAATATTACAATATTTAATTAAGTCACACTTTTGATACTATTAAAATATATAAAATGTTTTAATTTACTCAAAACAGAAAATGCAAGTTATTAACGAAATTGAAAGAGTAAGGAGAAAATTTAAAGGAAAACAACTTTGTTCAGAACTACAGTTACTTAAAATTATAATGTACATATATATTCATATAAAATATTAATTAAAACAAACTGTGGTCGTGAAAGTTTTAAAATTTTCATTTCGTAAACCCAATATAACTTTACTAAGCGAAATTAATTGGAGCAGACGTGACGCGAATACTGAAGACCGTCTATTGAAGCGTTGTACTGTAGCTTAGCTCACTGGCGGCACCAGCAAATGAGCTTCAAAAATATGATAAGCATGTTCCATTACAGAATATGCTTTCAATATAAACAAAACTCTAGTGATCATTATTGCCTTTATATACAGTTAATATGGGATGGACGTTTTTAAAGTTTTCTATTCAATACAATCAAACACACGGGATAGTGTTGTTTTCTGACAAGTAAATTACTCAAAGCAAAACCTATAAGGACTTGGAGTTGATATAATTGAAATAAAGAAATTAATAATAAAATAAAAGGGACTAAAAAGCTGGTATGCACTATGACATTTCTCGTAAATAGTTCGTCTCGTTTGGCCGTGATCACGTTTGCTGGAAAAAGGGACACGTATTGAAAATGTAGATAATACTTAATATTATTTAAGTTTCTTTTTTTAAGTTAATTAAACATGTATATATTGATTATTCTATGACTTATTTATACAATATGTGGAAAAGGAAACATTAAATAAAAAAGTATTACATATACCACGGCACGAAACGAATCTATTGATTTTGATCCGTTTTTTTCATTTGAAAGCTGGTTTTCTTGAGGTGTTTGTTAGCTTTATTTAGTTCACATAGGTTCAATAGTGTGTAAAGCATTTTCGATTTATCATAACTCGATTAAGAGGCTCACAGATGCCAGTTTAATCGTTAAAAGACTAGTAATGATTTGTTTATTTTTTTTTTTTATTTAATTTAATAAAATGTTACAATTAAATTACAGAATAAATTAAACATCGTTGAATCTTTTAAAAATGTCTTGAAGCTTCATTATAGCTAATGGAGAATAGTAAAAATTTTCTCACAGCTAAGAAGCGAACGTGCTCAGAATTGAGACGTTGAAATATCAAAAATAAAAAATATATTTGAATAGGTGTAATTTATAAAGATTATATATTGTAAGGTTGTGTTTATTAAATAATAAAATCCTAGGGAAAATGACAAATGTCAATAATTTATATTTAAAACAATATTGTCATCAAAACTTATTTGTAAGACCATCCAAACGTTGTAAATAATTAATTCGATTTTATTTATACAAAGATTATTGTAATATTAGCCTCTGGCAACTTGTCGGAGGAAGGGATGACTTAAGTAGGAAAACGTCAAAGGATAAGATATAAAAGGAGGTAGCAGTGGTCGGACGGGGGGAGAACTGTTTAAAAATACTTGGTGTATGCGCGTGTGAAAGTATTGTAATAAATCGAAATTGTGATGATTCACAATTTCACTACTACGCTATCACTACTATGTTGGATTTCATTCAGATCCTATACTGAGGAGGTATCTCTACAATATATAACATGTTTGTACCAACATATGTTTAAATACACATATACACATAGAGAGCAGCAAAATTATTTACTAAATAAAAATGTGCCTGTTTGTTTTTTAAAAATTTTACAAAATAATATAAAAAGAACAATTGATACCAAGTCAGCTTATCAAATCTTGTAAATTATGAAAGCATTATCTAAAATTATTTTTTCATAAAATCCAATAGACAGCATAACATTTGATTAAGGTTTTGACACAACCGGGATTCGAATCCGCAACCTCCGGGATATCGCGTACCATTTGCTTCCCTGTTCGTACATACATGAATTCATGAAATATTTTACAATTTGAATCGTAACTCAAATACAAGCTCAAAATTTAATTGTACTTATCTTTTTGTATATGACTAAACAACAGCATAGAAAATATTCATTTAAAAATTCTATATCAAATGTTTTAAAATCTCATATTTCAACTGTCAATTTTTTTTTTTATTATTATGACCAGGAATAAAATGTGTATTGATTTGAAAATCCAATCATAAGATAAGTAATATTTGAAAAAAAAAATGTATTATTCTGTTACCGTTTCGATTTAAAACTGATATGTTGCTGATTGCTTTTTATGCTCTAGTTTACACATCAGATTATGATATAGTTTTGTTTGATCAAAAAAAAATACATTCTAATGTAAATTAGTATAAATTCCTATTAAATTACCTTTTAACAATATTTATTAACAAAAAAAGTAGGATCCATAGAGATTATGATTTTAAAAGATGTGATCTACTTTGTATATGCAAAAAAAAGCAAAAAGTTTTTTGGTAGATTAATTAATGCCATATTATAATTCATTGACGTGAAATTCTTCAACATATTTATTTTTTTAAATCAAGATGATAGCAAACAGGGATACGGCCCGCCTGATTTTATGCGGTGATTGTAGTTTATGGTTTCCGGCTATGCTAGGGGTATCACTTGAGAGTTGCCGATCCTTCAATCACCTATTCACTTGTATTTTGAAGAACCTCACTCAGTAGATTTTATGAAAGTCTCGGCGAGTGTTAGATTCCATAGCGAAAGAATACGAGGAATAAAGTCTTTCTGAAACCGCATTATTTGGAACAAAAAATATTAACCAAATCAAAACTAACTGAAATGAATCATCGCGTGTTCATGTGGCTCCTTCACAAACAGGGATGAAACTTTAATATACTATATTGGTAAATAATAAGAAAATAAAATAAACATATTTTTCTTAATGGAGTTATGAACGCAAAAATATGTAACGGTCAATGAAGTGAAGTGAAGAGCACTGAAGACGTGATCAATGTTCAAAGATGCAACATATCATCATCATCATCAGTCTATAGAAGCTCACTGCTGAGCAAAGGCCGCTTCTCACATGGAGAATTTTAGAGCATTAATCACCACGCTTGCTAAAGACGGGTTGGCGATTTCAATTTTATAATTTGAAATTATAAGACCAGGTTTCCTCACGATGCAACACGCTTATCTTTAATGTGTTAGACATATACTATTATAGATAAAGTTACAGATTTCAGATGTTATCATAACTATTATGTCTTATTTTATTTTTCTAAACCAAGATAACATTACAATCATCATCCCTCGGGATTATTGATTCATGAAGCGCGTGACGTGAAAAGCAAAAATTACTAAATACATTTGTTAGTATAACTCGAACAAAAATTGGTAAGAGATGGAAGAAGTGAGTAGAATAACTTAATAGATAAGGTGATGTTTATATTCAAGTTTCATTTAATGGTGTGAAATAAATTAATACAGTGTATAAAGTTATTATTGATGTAAGAGGATATTTATTACTTTTTTTTTGTGTCAGACAGACTAAACATTCTTTAAGGTTTTAAATATGAGAAGGATATTCAAATGTCCTCTGATATATTCTTAGACATGAAACATGAAATTATGGTTATAAATAAATTTTGCGAAATTGCCTATCTAAAGTGCAAAATCAATTCCATCATCAAAGTCGTGTAATCAAAGTCGTTTTCGGTGTATCAAAAGGGAAATTTTTCTTTATGCGTAAATCTTCACACAATCAAGGCTGTGTGAGGCGTGTGCGGGTTAACACCTCAACGCGCAAAACGTCGCTAAATGATTCAACGATGTCGGCTGTAATGTAAACGATAAAAGGATTACATTATATCGTCGTCCCGCAAAATATATCTCGGTATGTGTGCCATTTTATAAATATACACATTATCAACTCATTTTCGATTTATCAATTAATAAATTATTATAATATTCTATGCATGTGGGATGATCTGTAAATCTTTATCGCAAATAAATTAAGGTCTGAATCTTATTATAATTAAATTGAAATCCGAGTTATCATACAAAACTGACTGCTAGAGGTGATTCAATGATTTCTTGAGCAATTAAGTCTTAACTCTTATTACGTATATTTTTTGATTGCCATATAAAATATAATGACAAAATAAGCTAGCATTTATTATAAAATAGTATAAATAAATCATTCCATTAAGCATAAGCGGAATGATAATGTACAAACTTTTCTTTTACATTAAAAACTTTATACTTAAGTCTCGAGTATTTTAAAAAGAAAAACAAAAATATTTTATGAAATTTAAAACTTGTGACGAAGGAATATTTTATCCGGACATAACTTATGATGATGATAGAATGTTCGAATTTACTTCGTAATATTTTGTTGAAAAAAAAAGAAGTTATAAGGCTCTAATTTGTATATACATTTCTTGTGTTATTTAAAGTTACAGTTGTATTTGATAGTTTTTCATCAGATATTTAGAGGTTACAGGAAGAAATAAATTAGGTAGTATATTTAACTGTGTAGCTTAAGATTTTGGCTTGCGTAAAAGAAACATTTCTCATGCAAAACCGGTGAAAGTTAAAAAAAAGAAAATTTTTATCTTTGTTGCAGTTAAGGTAACTTTTGAAAGGGATAAAATTAAAAAATAAATTAAATTATTATTTGATAATAATAAACGCGAAAATTAGTTTTTTATTTTCTTAAAAAGACTTTCTTTTCTAGCAAATTGATAAAATTTCAAGTGTTAAAACCGTTTACTTATCTGGATTAGTTACTAACTAAAATATATTAAATTTTTTAATTACAGTAAACTGGCTTATAAGTGAAAAAATCTCATCAAAATCGGTCTATCCGTTTGAGAGCTACGACGTTACAGACAAAGACGTACACGCACTCAAGAAAATCGACGACAAACGTATAGCACCCATCTTTTTGCGTCGGAGGTTAAAAATAGTTCACATAATAAATTGAATCGAGCGTGATGAGAATACTGATGACGTCTTACAAAGCTTTGGTGAATGACGAAATATGAGGGATTATAACAAAACTCTAGTGCCGCTATGATAAGTACGTAGCTTAATTTCGAGATGTTCTCTATAACATCATTAAAAAAATTAAGAATATTAAAGATTTAATAGGTTAATGAGTTGCTAAGTAGAATAAATTGATAATGGAAATAGTAATAGCATAGTAGTAACTACGTTTACAAAAGTATGACGTATAATAATACCTAAAAGTACATGTATGTATGGTAATTTTAAATGTACTGCATTAAATTTATCTGTCTTCCTGAATCCTAATATCATAACAGTTTTGGACGCATAACAATATGTTATTTTGCTACTTTAAATATTGAGTTCGAAATAAATATAACGGCTTTGTCAATATATCAACAGTATTTTTAAATCACCATATTGAATACTAAGTGTGAAAATTATGTAGAAAAGGTAATGTTATAAATACTTCTGCCTATTTTAGAAATCAGAACCACCACCTTAATCAAAGCACGGCATTTAAAAATAAAAATTTAATTTTAGATTTTTTAAATTAAATATCTAAAAGAGAGATATTTTTATCTTTTTTATGCTATTTATTTGATTTGACATATGTTTTAGTGACCGTAAATGGCAGGACATGAATACTTCGATGTTTTGAAGTGTGAAAAGCGTTTCATTTGTTTTAAGATAAAAGTATGGAGGTTTTATCTAAACGAACCGTCGCACTTGATCCGTTACTCGGAAGATTTACAGCCTGGGCATTATTCATCGTCACCGCATCACGTATTTCTAATTCCCTTATTCATTGTGTTGCCTAATACTATTATTACATTGCAACATACATTTTATATTATTGAATACAAACGACACTACACAAAAAGATTCTTAACAATCACCTATTTATTATTGTATATCTTGATGTCTTTTTACGTAATGAAAAAATGCATGTAAATCTTGTGAGTTACAAAAACTACTTGACATCTCTTACTTAAGAGTCAAACTCTTAGTAATTTAAAATTTTGTTGTATATTTATAAAAATTTAAAGCAATTACAGTTGTCTTATATCTGCGGAAAGGTTTACCAAATGTAATTAAGCATATATATATATATATATATGTCGAAGAGCCATGTCCAAGTTGATTATTAGGAGCTGTGACGTCAGCGATGTTATCGTCACATAACACTATTTCCACCTATCAGGTTATCCATTTTCACCCATAAAGCACTCTCACTTACTCACACCACTTTATTTTCAACTTTAACTAACACTTAGTAATTTCTCCTGGATAGCTCTCACACCACTGTGTCCTCGCCACAGATGTCTCCGAATATAAATGGTTTTCGTGGAGTCATTACATTTACTCTTAATTTTAAATAATAAGTTACAAAGATTATTCGTAGTAATTCAAATAAACAGTAATCATTACAAAAGTTTTCGTAATCAATTATTAAACCAACTAAACTTTATATTGCCATTTAAAATTTAAAGAAATCATAATTGAATAACATTGATTACAAAATGGTTACTGTTTAAGTTTGTGTTTTACTTTACTAAAACTCACAAAATAACTTATCTTTACATATTACAAATCACGATACGAATTGCCATTTACTTTCCTTCAATACAAATCATACGACGATCTATAAAACAAATAATTTTGTTAAAGTTATTACTAACGCCTTGACATTGTTTATGTCACATCTACCCTCTAAAGTGAAATACATATAAAACAACTATACATATGAAACAACTACCCTTTATAATGGTTTTTAAATGTCGTTGCGCCGACATATATACATATATATATGTATTAGATTTTAAACAAATTAAATTTCTAATAAAAACAATATTTTATTGTGAGGTTTTCATGGGACTATAAAATTATTCCTTCACGGTGACGTATTAATGTTATAAATCTAAGTTATAAATCTGAAATGAAAATTGCGCAAAGGCTTCCATAATTATATGAAAGCTATTGTAAATGATTTCGAAGTAACTTATACATATGAAATTGCTTCGAGTCACGCTAAGTCTTGATTGTATTATTTTTTAATATCATTAAAAAATAAAGACACTCATTTTTTTGTTTAAATCTAAATAAATTTTTATTTGCTGGTTAATCATCAATCATGCATTCCGAAATGTTTGGATTTTAAAGTAATATTATATATTTTTTTTATTTATAAACAAGAAAAATAACACGACGTGAATGTAAAAAACGATCTTCATGATCGCTTGAACTATTTTTGCTTTGATGTTGTAAAATTTTTTGTAAATTTTTAGGCATCTCGTAACAATTTTGGCGTCTTTGATATTTTTGACAATGAGTTATTTTAAAAATTCAAATTACAAAATGTTATTTTATTAAAACTACTATATTTTTTGTATAAATTTGTAACTATAGAAAATATACGAACGTTGGTTTGTCCGTAGTTTTCGTATTAATAGTTTTTGATTACTTTACATATAATATAGTTTTAGTGGGTTATTTCTACGCCGGCTTATAATCATGTGGGAAGCCAAGTCCTTTGTGACCAATGGGCCATTCAGCTAATCAAAACTTGGAGCGAGAGATAATTATTTCACAGAGTAGAAATTTATCAACTGTTTCTTAATTTGTTATGACTTCAACTTTACACTTCAATAAACAAAAACTATAAAATATATTCGGAACCTATAGTAGTTTATTTAAATTAAACTAATATTTTTCGGATGTAATACGCGTGCTTTATTTTTGTAAAAAACATCACATCTCGTCTGCCCGTGATCTCGGTTACTGAAAAGTAATCTACACGTCGGGAGTATGTAGTATTTACAAAAATAATGCACGCGTAGTATATCCGAAAAATATTAGTTTCATTTAAATGAATAAAAGTCGCGAAAGTCTTAGATCTCATTACCTGCAGTAGTTTGTTAACATTTTTGGGTTGGAATGGTAATTGTAATAATATCTTAACGGCTATGGATTCGTAATTATATATATATATATATATATATATATATATATATATATATATATATATATAAATATATATATATATATATATATATATATATATATATATATATATATATATATAAAATATTAAAATATATATATATATATATTTTATATAAAAATATATATATATATATATATATATATTTTATTATTTTAGATGATCCAGACAAGTCTAATGTCGTTTTCAAGATGGAAGTGAAAAGTCTATGTGGCAGAACACCAAATCGTTCGCGTGACGGAATCACGGCTCTGACGGGTCTCCCCATAACAGTGGCGTTAAGAAATGCAACTAACTTAAGGAAGTGGAAAGGTATAGTGAACAAAGCGTCAAGAACCTGTCAGGGACACGACCTTCAGTAATTAAGAAGATGACCAAAAAGAAGCATTGCTTAATATATATAAATATAAAAATATAAAAAGCCTCGTATTTCATAACTTAATACTATAACAATTTTAATTTATCAAGTTCACTTTCTATTGTATATATGTATGTCTATTTAATTTTTAAGTACAAATAATTTATATTAGCAGTTTTCTTTTTCTAATTTATTTTATTTGCTTTGCTGATTTGATTTATTACTAGTAAACCTTAAAAAAATTTTAAATCGCAAATTCCAGATACTATAAGTACTAATTTCTGTAAACCTAATTAAGTTAGAACCCCATTTCGGGTAAAGGCCTCCTCCAAAGATTGTCATTTGTCCCTGTTAAGTGCTAAAAGGCCTCAGTTTGGGCCAACAGTTCTTTCGACCTCGTCTTCCCAACGTGACTGGGGTCTTCCTCTGCCCCGGTTTTCTAACGGGCCTTTCCAGAAGGTTACTTTGTCAGTCCATCTTTGATCTGTAAGTCACGAAACGTGGCCTGCCCATTTCCATCTGAGCTTTTGCGCATAACTCAGGGCGTTAGTAGCTTTTGTATAAGATAATAGAATAATTATTTCAAATGTCGTAATATTGTGTCATATTTTATAATTTAAACTAATTCCTCAAAATAAATGTACTTTTACCAGAAAAATTATGAATTCAAATTAGAATATTATCGCTGTATTTTGAAAATTATAGGGTTGTGAGGATAATTGCTTTGTCAATATTAATAACAATAGTCATGGATTGTTTTGTGGCTCTCACTCGGGACCAAACATATCATTTGCGGGGGATAACAACTATGTATTAAGGTTTAGCTGTTATTTGAATTCACCCATTGTTTGATTTAAGAAAATATTATTCATAATATTATTTATGTAATAGACTTGAATATAGTACTAAAAATTTAAAAAGAATAAAATTATTGTTCATTCAAAAAGTTATCTAAATATAATATAGTAGTAAATTTTTTTTCTGGTATGCAAGTAACTTGTACTTTAATTTCATGTATAATTAAGTATTTTTATATTAATCTTCTAAATTAACTTCAGTATGGAATATAAAATTATTTACCAATACTGATCAATACATAATGTTTTATATATAATATTATTGTATTGAAACATTTACCTCTATCTAAGTTGAGAACTTTAATTAACTATTTTAGATTTCTGTCTTGTTTGTCATGTTAGCTCGTTCAAACCAGTTCCTTCACAAACAAGACCTCATCTAGATAAACTTGGTTCATAGTTGTTTGTATAGTATCTGAGAATATGACACAGGATCTTTGAATTGAGTTGTTTTGAAATAAGACTGGCGCATTGGCGAAGTTATGAAAAGAGATTGAATTTATTTAACAAGATAAAATTGTCTTATTTAAAATATAAGATTTGATATTGTATCATAAACTTAAAAAATAAAAAATATATATATATTTTTATAATTAACTAGACGAAAACTCCTCAGCATTCCATAGATTCACCGTGCGGGTGCTGGGTGCATCGCGTTGCAGGGAGAGGAGCTTCTACAGTGCTTGGGACTTGCGACCCAGGTGGGTCTATCTAACACGCGTCAAGCTCTCACCCCTAACATCCAGCTCCTCTCTATACCGTATATGGATGTCTAATATGTTGGACTAAACTATATAAGTAATCAGTTTACAATATTCGAGAACTGAAATTTTCAATAACTTCACGGTAAGGTAATATTGTTCTGTTCATCCTTTTGTCAACATTCTACCTCATTATTCAATTTCATCACTTTCGTGTTTCATTTTTGTAATGTAGTATTTATGACCAGCTCGTATTCAAGACTCTATTTTATATATATCCGTGAACTTAATTAAGCATGTCAAAACAAAGTTTATTTCGGTTTCGTATAATGACATGTTATTTAGTCCCTAGAGTTCACATACCATTAAATAGATATTGTATACAAAACACATGAATGGAAATGGAAGTTTTATACAGTAATTGCAAAGAACTGAGGTAGCTGGGTTGTAAGTTTGAGACGAACGTAAGTTTATACCAGTCTAGTTCAAATAGACAAACAAGAACGTATCTTGATCACAAGATCTCACAGTTATGGAACTTATTACAACTTGGAACGAAAGGTCAATGTATAATGGCTAAATTAATATGCTTGCGGATTATTCATTAATATATTTTCAAATTGAAACTATTTGAAGCATTAAATCTTGAATATTTATAACTCAGTTAATTTGGAGTTACTAGTTATATTGCAATTTACTAATAATAAAAGTTAAACGTGATTAATATTGAGCTCCGAAAGTTTGTGAGGATGTATGGATGTTTGTTTTATTGTTGTATTCAAGTGAATTTTTTTTATAGCTTAGACATTAGTTTATCATACAGGCGATAATTTGTCCTTTATTCCGTTGTGTTTGCAAAAAAATACATTATAACAGTTTTGCGTAGGGTAAAGTCACTTGAAATAGATGACAAATGCCGTTGACGGTTGGTTGAATTCTGTTACATTAAGTTAACATTATTAATTTTCTCTAAGCAAAATATTGAAGACAATGCGGATAAAGTTATTGACATTAGCAAAGTATGCAAAAATATCATTCTAATATTATAAAATAAAATATTGTTTTTGATGCGTATGTTTACCCCAATCGAGTTTACCATTTATATTGCTAAAGAGCTGAATAACATATGAGCGTTTTTTGATTTATATATCTCTGAAATAGATAAAATACAACGAGTGTTACATAGGGGCCCCTTATATCTACACCTGGATCGCAAGTCCCAGGCACTGCTAGAGCTCCTCTCTCTGCAACGTTGGAGCCGGAACCCACACGGCGACTCCATGGAATGCTGAGAAGTTTTAGTCGTGGTATTATCACGTTGTAAAAATACCAAAATGTACGAACATTACACGTGTGAACATTAACAAATATGTAAGCCATTTAAGCCAATATATATTTGGATAGAAAACTTCAACAAAATACACTGTGAAAGTATGCTTTAGGAAAACTGGCACATTAAATTAATTCAACTTCTCATTATTGAACTAAAAACATTTTTCAGAACACTTATATATGGTAAAGAAAATTTAAATCAATCAGCATATTTATTTTTCCTGTTGTATGTTCTGACGATTACTCTATATTTATATACTATGTGCTACCTTAACCTCTTTCGTTATATATATGTGTATCGGGATTTAAGGACTTTAAAATACATTTGTAAATCTAAATTTAAGTGACGTTTGATAATGTTCTATTCAATAATGCTTAACTATGATATATTTTGTTGTGACGGTTAGTGAAATTCCATTTTGCAAGTCAACCCCAACGTCACACGTTATTTAGGTGGGAACTAATGCTCTTTCCTGACATTCCCGTGCCTCTTGAGATATGAGAAAATGTTACACGCGCAAAACACATTAAACAAACGATATATTTATATAATATTAAAATATTCTAGTTACAATTTAGTGTAACATTATTCTTTACTGTTTAAAAGTACATTAAACAAAGACTTCAGGGTATCCAACAGCTGAAATTGTCTGTTTTTCGGTAATAAAAGAAACTGAACATTAAGATCTAAATTATCGATGTAGTCCGTTTAGAGTATCGGTTACAATACTAGACTATAACGATTTCACTTTTATTAGTTATTTAACTGTATAGTATTTAAATTCATTTAGACATAAAATATGTATAACATAAATATTGATATTTCTCAAGCTCTAAACAGTGAAGAAAAACACTTATCTTCTTATCTTTGTGTAAATTATATACTGAAGTCGTATTGAATCCGCCTCAAGTTCCATGTCCTTGCAATATTGGTTCCCTAAATCCAGCAGGGTTAGTTATATATACTAACTTTAAAACATTGATGCTAATAACCTGTAGAGGTCATTGGTTTTTATGTAAATTAAAATTATTCCTTCAAGGGACGCGACTAGACACTAAAATACCAATTAAATTAAAAGTCGCTATGATAACAAAGTAATAAATTCTTATCAAAATTTTATTACATTAAAGAATTATTTACAAAGTTTAAATCGAAACTGTGAATAAAAACAGAAATTTTATTAACAATATAAATGAAGTATTTTATAGACATAAATACATTATAAAAAATTTTTAAAATGTATGGCTGGGCTTTGAGAAAATCGAAATGTTTAGATTAAATTATTTCAATAGATTGTTATGTATTTATTTATATGAATTTTGTATCCATTCTCTTTTGACAAAAGATTTAAGAGTACCTCTTATTTTGAGTAAGGTTCGTTTAGTAATCGTTTGATAATTACAAAATATACATCTTCAAGCTGATCTGAGCTCCAAGAGTAGCTTTTAGGAGAAACTCAGTCTTAAGCTCAAAGGAATGTGACATGTCTGTGACAACTACCAGAGCGGAAGATGTGCAATGGTAAAATTGGATCAATAATACTGTTTTGTTCCATATACACTAAAAATCGAACTTTCTCAATTATACCCATAAACATAAAATTAGATGACCTCAAAGGACAAGTTTTTCTAAACTTGTACATTTCAGATAATCCGAATTTTATATTATACGGAGAGAAAGGAGCGTTGGTGTTATCAAAGTATGAGGAGGCGAGACTATGAGGAGATATTTATGCTTCGTACATGAAATATATGTAGCTTTTGTATTAGATATTAGATATTTTAGATATCTAATAGATATTAGATATTTTATAATGACCTCTAGTAACTTACAAAACCATCTAACGCTTTATCATTAAATTGCTGTTTCACTTTATAATTGAAGTTGATAGAAACTAAAACACAAAGTATGTTTTATGGTCACCAAACAAACTATAACTTAAGTTATGACATCAAAGCTTTTAAATTAGGCAGTCATGCCTGAGGTTTATTATCCCTGGCTTGGTTTAGCGAGACTGAAACAATATGTGTAGCGGATATTACGAGAGGTATTATAATAATTGACATATTCTAATATAATGTCAGTATTATCTACTAAATTAATATAACAAAAGCCTAAATTTGCAAATTGAAGGCCTGTTTAATCTGCTTCGCTAAAAAATTTTTATACTGTTTTGTATTTAATACTAAGTATTTTTACTGAATAATTGGAACTCTCCATTATATATATATTTATATATATAATAAGGAACCTCTTTAAAATAAAAACAAAAATAGAATCAGGGTAGGAGAGAGACGTGGACTTCACTTTTTGGGGTCCGATCGTCGAGGTGACATCGCTCAAGGATTTTAAGTGTTAATATTGTGTTAGAAATTAGTTCTAAGGCTATTTTAAGGACATTACTCTGTAAGTAGTTTATTTGTTGTTACGCTTGTGTTTGCAATGTATTATTTTGTTCATTAATTTACCTTTTATGTGTTCATTTTAATTAAAATCTCATTGTCAAATAGTTAAATGTCATATTGTTATTTTCTTTGTATAAATTCGAACGAAGTTCCTCAATATATTCCGTTTTAATTTCGTTCCGTTAATATTTTATGAACCTTTAAAAAGATTGTTTAAAGATTCATAAAATATTATGAATAACGTGTAAAATAGGATACTATTTTTTTATTGGAATAAAAAATATATTCCTAACAAAATCAATATGATTACCTTACATTATCTTTAGTTTTCCGGTATGTTTCCATAAAGTGTTTACTTTACAGGCGGTGTTGAATTTTTTAAAATTATTTTTGGTGTTAAAAATGAATGATTTCTTAAATCAGGACTATTACATCATTCTGTTATGATACTTGTTTGTATATATGTGCACTCTAGCTCTTCATCAAGTAACGACTGATAGTTTGAGTCTATAATAAAAACAATTAATTACTTTAAAATATTTAGTATACTTTATTCAGTGAATCGAATCAGGCCACGTCCGTAAAACTGCTGAAAGTCTATATTCTTGTTTACGTCAATAGTGTTGTCATTTATTTAAACGACAATTCGACTTATTTTTTTTTTAATATGAATGATATGGCAAGGTACATTACGCTAGGTACATTGGATTACAGTTTAAGTATTATATATTGGATATGTTGTTTAATCTTTTTATCTCGTTTAACCCAATTATACAGTCCACGCCGATGAAATGACATCTGACACAGTGAAATATTTACGTATGTGCGCGTTACGTATGAATATTTACAATACGGATTTGCAACATAAATAAACATTGTAATGTAATATTTGCTATGGTAATTGGGATAAATATTGTATACTTACATAAAACATAAATAAATGAAATAGTCATATTTTTTTATTGTTAAAATGATTTAATAACGCTTTACTATTAACGTTCGTAGTTTTTATTGAAGTTCTGTTCGTAGAAATCCTTTTATTTAAAATAAATATTGCTATGAGGAATACTGACTTACTTTATTAAATAGAACTTTAAACAAAAGAATGAATGCTTGAAGTTATTGAAAAGATTTTGTCTCTTACTAATACAAACAAACAATAAAGTAAAGTTTTAGAAAACTGAATAAGATCAAAATAGAATTTGAGCAATACGTGTATCCATGAGGTCGGTTTGTAGCAATAATTACTATGCAAATGTATATATATATACAGAATATTCTGTAAGTAATACAAGTGCCTGTTAAAGTATTTTGTAATAAACTAAAAAAAAAAATAGTTTCGTCGGTATATCTTGCGGTCTGTCCTTATGAAATTGTATCTGAATGTCTACCGTAACCTGACAAAACACTAACCGAAGCTCTTTCTACACTTTACATAAAATCCCCACGAGATTCAATACTTTCTCGTTCCAAGATGACGTGTGCAAATGGAATCCTTTCATTTTTGCTACAAAACTTTATTAATGTACATTATTATTTAAAAACCTTAAAATAAACAAAGGAATTATTAAAAAAAAAACTGTGACTGCAACAGTTTAAGGTTTAATATTAATAGAAATTGTTTTAGGAACTTGTAAATATTTTTTTGAAGTTCTCTATAATCTGGACAAGTAATAATAATAACAAAAATATTTTTTCTATCTAAATAACATTATTTATTTTCTTTGAAAATCGTACATCTTAGGTATTTTACAATGAACCCGCAAAAAGGGATCATGTCAGCTTAGTTTAACATAAAAATTTGATATGCAACTTGGAAATATAATATCTCAGCTATTTTTGCGAGTAAATTTTAAGTCTTCTTTAAAGTTTTACAGCTACAATATGTAGATTGTGTTAAGATAAATTGAACAGTATAGATTTATCTAATGGCGCAGTAACGGTCTATTTTCTGCCAAAAACATATAATAAATAATGTCCTATCGTTTGATTTTTTTCGTTATCCAATATATTTATATCTTGCGTGGTGGAGCTGTGTGTATTGACGTTGAATTCCATTCACTACGGTTGAGTAATTCGCTAGTCTGTATGTGTGTATGACCTATGAACAGTATAACGCTTGACTGCTGAACTCTTGGTTAGTGATCCTCCATTTTAGGGTTGGGTTTTTGCCTCAAACTAAAACCTTTGTATTATAATCCATGGAATCTTGGTCATCAAGATCGTGTGATATTTTTCTACATGTACGTATGAAACTTACATAATTTTAAAGTTTCAATACGTTTAGCGCACTTCAATGTAAAATATGAAAAAATAGAAACTTTTATTTAAGTACTTGTTTCATTCGTGTAAGTTTTATGAAAGCAGAACTACTTACTGCGAATCGATCAACGTTGATCGCCTATGTCAGAGTTGTAAAAATCTTTATTACAAATAAAACAGGGATCGGGTTTAAGTGTGATTACGACATATTGAACAAAAGGCGAGAGTGATTTGACGTAGATCATAGGTGGAATTTATACATACGAGTATATGCTATGATTCCCTTTTTTGGTTACTCAATTCAAGATCTATTTAACGAAAGGCTTTTAATTTTGAGTTAATCTTTATAAGTTGTCGTTAACTGAGGTTTTTTGTCATCATTGTTCTGACTTCATGATGATTAAGATTTGTGGTTTACTATTTTCTTATTTTAATAATATGCTAGCAAAATTATTAAAAAAATAGTATTAGTGACTAATCACTACTAGAAAAAATACTAATATTTTTCTTATTCTATTAAGATCCATCACAAGAATCTCTGAAATTAATTTTTAAATGTACCTGTACATTTTCCCGACTTTTAAAATATTAAGGGACTACTATATTGATATTACTTAAAAGTGGCACTAGACAATGGTGGAACTTTTGAAGGCTTTAAGCTATGAGTAGGACCAGATAAGAATTGGCGTATTTATTAAGCTCTTGACATTTCACTGGGAATGCTGTGTTATATTATATAATTTTAGGATTTTTCATTTCTTTAAAAAAATATTAATTAAGCAGCCTTTTGAATTAATTTTAAAACATGAAAAGGGTTGTTAACGATTTAATTTAAATTTGCTAAAAAGTAGTTTAGCAAATTGAACAAAAATTTCGCCAGACAGACGTTTTGTAAGAAATAGCATATTTTTGTAAAAATGTATGCAAAAATCATCCCATAATCGTAACCTTATCGCCTGAGAAGGAAATTTAGTAGAAAGTAAATGCTGACACAGGCCAAACTTATTCTTTGTCTATTTGGAAAAAAATATAACCTCCAACTTACGAAGTTATAGCTTCAATATCAATACTGCACCCGGTTTAAGAAAGAATAAAATTAATATAAAGATTATAAAAGACTTATTTTATTAAAATATATCTAAGTGTGTTAAAATATTTACTTTTTAATTCTTTTAGAAGAACCAAGCAATATTAAAAAGACCTAAAAATATAGAAAAAAAAAATAAAAATATTATCAGTCCTCATCATTTTTGATAAACAATGCCATTATTAACAATAGAAAATATAGAAATTATGTACATAATAAGGAAAAAAGATTTTGCGTACTTCCTGATATTTTCATCAAAGAAAATGTCATTTAAGGAAGAACTGGTACAGGACTCTTTTAGCCTCTCTCTAATATATCAAATGACTATTATTCAGTACTATCCATTCTAAGTAATTAATTAAGTTTGCTAATCCGGGAACAGTAGTTGTAGAGTAATAAAATAATTAAGTCCCCCAAGACAATAAAAGTTCCCAATAATAGCAAGCTCTCAATAAAATTAAAAATAGACTTTTTCCAGTCCACTAAATATTTTTTTTTTCCAGAAGCTGTTTGTTATTAAGGAAGTTGGGATATTTATTTTTTAAAAGACATTCATATTATAATACAGGTAACCTTAATTACTTTTCGCGTATTTTCTTAATTTAATCTTAGTATTTTTGTCAGTTCACAGACTAATTCACAATAATGTTTTATTTAATAAAATGAAGTTAATACATTTTTAATGAAAAACGAGATAGGTTTTATTGAAAAACCTCTTTGTATTTTCACATCGTGACATTATTTATGTTATATATTTTTTTAATTTTTTTGGAGATTATTTCACTTGTATTTAGATGAAAAGCATGGAGATTTTATCGGAACGAGCTGTCGTAGTCCTTGATCCGATACTCGGGAGATTTACAGCGAGAGCATTATTCATCGTCACCGCACGTTTTCTTTTGCCTTTTCTCGTGAATTTTGTTGTTACTCTAATTTAACACGTTTTTTTTTTTAATTTAATTATAAACAAGACTAGTTAAAACATATATTTTTATGTGGATATTTAAATTATTTATTATGAATGGTTTTCACTTTTATTACATACTAATTATTATAAAAAATATATCATTGTTTTTGTGATATTATTTTTTTTTATTTCCTTATTCAGGTCACATATTTATATATGCACTGTTTATAAAATAGTTAAACATAAACCGTCAGCGGGTGCAGGTATCATACGTTAACGAAGTAATTTAAGTTTTGATACAAAGTTTCAAAACTTGTCTCACCTTTAATTTTCAAAGTTACAGTTTCCTAACATCGTGGAGATACAAAGAGGAAATTGAATTAATGTCGTCGTTGCACAAGTTTTAAATTTTTACTCGTGTCACAAACATATTCTTCATACAAATTAGTTACGTGAATACAAAGTTTCAATGGCGATACAAATAATAAGTAGTTTCATATAACATTTTCTAATATATAATAACATATATACTACATTCTACTTCTCATTACTGACTAGTTACTAGTGACAAAGAAAGCCTGTAAAATAAAAACTATTATAACTCCTATGTATTTTCGGAGGAATATCATTCCCAATTTAAAACAGTTAAATACCACATATCACATAGTGTAGCATTAATTTTCTAAGTAATTAATATGTGTAGGAGGTTTTAGAAGGCGCTGATATTAGTACTTAAGTTACTGTATTAATGAAAAATTTTACAAGAAGTTTTTCGACGTAAAGCATCCGCCAATACAAACCAGAGGGAGCAGAGTGTCGCCGTGGAGCGGCAATTATTGGAACTACTCTGGTTAAGTTAAAATTCTACCAATATTTCTCACAATATTTATTGGTCAATTAATTCCTTCTTTTCTCATAAAAACATATTTATATCACACGTGACAACTTCGTATAAACTATTCCTGGTAAAATACACATAAATCACAATAAAACTCATTAAACTTTTTGAGACTCCGTACTTTTAAAATGGAAAACTAATGTCACAATATGAAAACATTTTAGTTGAAGGAAATATCTTTGTAACTTAGTAAAAATTTCGTCTCTTTTATTGTAAGCACCCAAATAAAATCAATGTCTCTAACCATTGTCATTATAGAAAAAAAGAAACTAAAACATTGACATTGATATTGATATTACAAATATTATACAAATATTATGATAGTGCTAATAGATTGATAGCATGTAATTACAATGTCGGTGTTAGTATACTCGTATGTGAATAATAATTGCGTATAAACAAATTATACTTGTGATATGCAAATGTTACAGTTTCGATGAATTATACTGAGGGGTCTCCCTCGAGGTAAAACATCACATCCGACCGTTGTAAGTTATATCAACGAAATCTATGTTTTGGTAATAACTTTGATGGTGATAAAATTAGTTTGATACTTTTCTGATGTAATAAATTCGAGAGCAAGTTTATTTTTATTTCTATTTCATATCATTTTACTTCGCCAACATGAATTAACATCCGAAAATTTTATTGCAATTAAAAATATAGTTAATAAAGTTTTGCAAGGGATAAATTAAATTTGAATCAAAGTGTACTTTTAAGACTTATAGTTTATCACTGTTCATCAATAACAAGACATAATTGCAACGGAACATTTTTAACTCGAAAGGAACTGTCAAAAGGCGTGGAAAAGTATGTTGATAGGTGTGTTGCTACCTAAAGGAGAGTCCATGTAAGTTTTTCTTTAACATCTTCTCTAAAAGTTGTGAGAAAATTTTCTATTGTAGTTATGTATACACATGTTTTAATGTTATGTAGGACAGACAGAGTTTTATATACTATAAACATTGGTTTTTGTCATATATTTTGAGAATTAATCCATTTGTATTTCCCATCATATATTAATAATTTATTATTATAGGTATTAGGCTTCAAAGAATAAAATATTTATCTTGTAGTATTAGACTTCCAATGTTGAGACACTCGACCCTTGTCCGTGCAGTAATCAATTGTAGAATCCTTTTCCATTAAAGGATTAAATTACTTTCGGGGCCAAGTTATATAGTTCATGGGATACTATTTTAAGCAATAACAAATATTCTTTTAAAGTTAAATAATAAAAATATGTTGATAGTTGAAAAGCTGTTTGACCCTATCATTATTTTTAAAATTTTAAATAATAACGTGGATTTGTTTGCAATAAATTAATATATGTATATTTATTGGCAACGTTTGTTACTATTTAATATTACAAAATATTTGCCATTAGAGAATTACGACAGTTATAAGAAAAGTATGGCAGTGACGACAGAAGTTAGATTATGAAAGGAGATTTAGTTATCCTCCAATAACCATATTAAATAGAACGATAATTAGAACCGGCATTGAGCTGATTGCATATATTGACAGCTCCAGAGATTTAAACTGATGAGAAGTTATTTAATTAGAAGCAGGATCATTTTATTATCGTGGTGGCCTGGAGGATAAGGCCCGCCTCGCATACGTGAGGGCGCGGGTTCGAAACCTGGCAAGTACCAATGTGATCTTTTCCGAGTCATATGTACTTTCTAAGAGTTTTTAGACACCACTGACACACGGTGAAGGAAAACATAGTGAGGAAACCTGGTCTTATAATTTCAAATTTTGAGATTGAAATCGCCAATCCGTCTTGAGCAAGCGTGGTGATTAATACTCTAACCTTCTCCATGCGAGAAGAGGCCTTTGCTCAGCACTGGGCTCCGATAGGCTGATGATGAATTTTATAATTATATTTTATTATTAATAAAAATTATTTACATGGTTATATTTTACAAAGACCAGTATCTTTTGATATTGATAAAAATATAGGACTCGTAACAGAAAAGTTTTAAAAGAATTGAGCAGGATAATTGTAAAGTCTACACCTTTTTCGGTTATACCCTTCTGGGAGATGAGGAACGTTGTTGAAGTATGTAGCTAGGACGAGCTCTCTTATGAGTAACTACGATGTCATTGTATTTTTTCTATTTTTTTTTTCTTTATTAGTTAGTATATTGATCGAATGCTAATTGCCGTTTGCATTAACGTATTGCATGCTTTGTAATGATACATTTAACAGGATAAAGTGATTAAGTTTTCAATATTATTCTTGTTTTTAAAGTTAAATTAGAAGAAATTTGATGAGATGTTATAAAATTTTATTACACAGAAATGTAAAACTTGACCAAAATATTTGCGTTCAAAATTAAGGACTTATTCTTTATTGCTTGTTCCACTTGAAGTTATTTTAATATCTTTTAAAAAAAATATTAATGAGATCTAAGACTTTCACGAGTATTTATTTAAATAAAACTAATATTTTCTCGGATTATACGCGCATTTTATTATTAAAAAAAAACTACATACTCCCGACGTTTCGGTTACTTCTCAGAAACCGTGATCACTAGCAGGCGAGATGTGATCTCGTCTACCAGTAAATTTTTGTAAAATAATTAAATACGCGTAGTATAATAGGAAAAAATATTAGTTTTATTTAAAATACTACTAATACAGGGATTTTGTAAAAATCAATATACGTGTTTATAAGTTAACATGATAGAAAATTATCTAAAATGATTTGTCCTGGCAACACTAAATGTAAACCTTGTCTAGGAAGTAAATAGGAATTAGAGAAGCTCCCATCCCCATGTGACAATATCAAATTACAAGTAATTGAGTTTTGCCAATCTAATTCACTACAACAGTCAATAAATAAACGAGATAATGTTTGTTGATCAGTGAACCATTGCTATTCGAATCAGGACTTGGACCCAGGAGGTCGACATTATTTAGATATATAGAGTTTTAATTAGTTATTAGGTTTATAGTTATTAGGCGCGTTTTATAATATTTGTCCTTTTTATTTGGAGAGAATGGGGTTAATGAAAACGCACTTTCATATAAATTAAAATACACTATTGCAAGGACCTAAGGCGTCTTTATATGAATTATGTATATTTTTTTGTATGACTGTATCTTTTTAAAAATTATCGTATCGGCGTAAAACTATACAAAATTTTAAACTTGAACAGATTTTTTTTTGGGTCTTGCATATAAGTAACACTTATTTTTCAATCTTAATGAATGTCATAAAAATTTTTCGAAGTTTTTTCCCATTGTATTTTTGGCGTACCCACTCACCCGATATTTTTTTTCCAACTAAATACCTAATGGGTTAGATAGGTGGTTTGTTTAATTTCAATTTCGTTTTGTTTTCTGGCCTAAATACGACCATCTATCGTTGAGCTATCAAACTTTGAATAAAAATGGATTATTCTCCCTTTTTTTCATCGATATTACAGAAATAAACGGTCGTACAGAAAATCAGCAGAGCTTAAAGAAATATTTATGAATTGGCTAGATAATACCGGCCTTATTTTTAGGACTTTTTTCATTGGTACCATGACTTTGAAATATGTTCAAAAAATATTGTTCGAGAAAAGCTCTCGTACATTGAAAATATTACATTAATTAATACAGTTTTTACAGTCTAATTTATTCTGAAAACCCCTACAAATTTACAAGCATATATAATTATACATTTATTTGATGAGATTGAATCAAAAAAAACTATTACATTTTGTGACTTGAAAATGCTCATGACATTATAGCAGACAGCGTGACCGTTAAATTTTGATAAAGTATTTAATTTATAAAATAATTTCGGAACTCTTAATGAAGTTACGGTTTGATAATCTCATTACTGTAAATAAAATTTATAAGAATGAAATTTAAAAAAATAGGTAAAAAACAAAGAATATTTCAGCAGTACTTATCAGCAACAAAAGTAATAAAAGTGGATATTATAAATTTATATAATATTAAATCAAAAACTCAAATAGATTAATACAATCTAAACTATAAATCATAATTTTGACTATTTCAAAAAAAAAAATGTAAACCTAAGTTATAAGACGACAATGTAATAAAAAAAAATTGATGCTTTAAAACTAATTTTGATGTAACCAAAGCATGTTTTACATCAAGAGATGTTCCTTTCCACGTGGTGGCTTCGAAGCTTCAAAGCTGTGCGAGGCGGGATGCAGTTTACACCCCATCGCCCAAAACGGCGCTAAATTATTCAATGTCTCAATATAAGCCATAAAAAGATTAAGAGATATTTTTTTTTAAGCTTTTCTTTCTTTCAGATTTATCTCTGTTTCTAATATATATTGTAAATGAATTTAAAACCAAAAAATACGCATGTGATTTTTTTATGTGAACAAAAAAGAAAAATCCAGGTGACATTTTTAACAAGGAGTTAATAGAATTTTTTATTTAAAACACTAGTAATAAGGTACATATTCATTTGTTTGTGTATAAATGCATTTATTCTGTAATCATGCCCAATACTATTAAATATTTTTGGACAGTCTTTCTATTTTGGTAGCTTTAGAATCAATAATATAAACCTAATTTTGTCTCCTGATTTTTTTAAATCGGCTCGGTTCAAAATAATGACTAAACGACGAGCAAAGTCCCGTAAAGAATCTTTTTTTTTTTCACGAATGTAACTAAAATATATAATGTAGGCGTTCCAATCATGTTTCTATTAAATCTTACAAGAGTAGCTAAGAGAAATTATCAAGTTGAAACTGATTCGTCCCGTGAGACAATATCTATGTATGCACATACACAGATATGATACCTTCAAACAGCTTTAACTAAGTGCGCTATTAAAGTTTAAATGTTTGGTTTATGACTTTCACGGATACATTGTTATAGTAAATGAAAATAATATATGAATCTTAACGTGCTAATATATATTTATTGCCAATAATTTACCGTTTATGCTGAACCATTCCACTTTCTCGGTGCTGATGTTGAACACTAAAATACAAAGTATTTTTTATGAAATGCTCATAGTTTTTCAATAACGTGGTCGCTATTTTATGACCTGTGTTACGAGCTCGGTCTAGAAACGCATAATGAGGAAGCACAAGGTATTGTACAGTTTATATTTTCTTTATTGTATTATGATGAGGTGCAATATTTAAAAATATATGTTTCATTATTATTAAATTCATTTCTATTATTTGGTTATGCAATTTGAATGATGTGTTATAGAAGTTTATGTTTTAAACCCAACAAAATTAGTTCGGGTTTACGGATAATTATTCGTTCTTATTCCCGTTAACATTATTATAGTGAATATAAAATATTAAAATGTATAAAGATCATAAGTTTTTGTATTTTTCGTAACCGTCAAATAGATAATAATTGAATTCAGATTTGAATTTGTGGTTTCAAGTTATGTTTGGCTAGCTGCGAATGGGAACAGACTTATTTGAGTTACAGTTCGATCGTACGTATTGACTATGAATTGAATTCAGCATTCATATGAACAGATATTCTGTTTATTTTGCCTGCCAACAATTACTCTGAGTTTATGTTCATTTAAATGAATTTATATGTAGGAATTCCGTTTAATTATAAATTGAGTATTGAAACACTCAGTGTCACTTAGAAAATGGTGATTTAAAGTTTAATAGTTAGCAAAAATTTGTAAAACTTAATGTTGAACAACGATAGTGAAATAAATTTCAATAAGTTGATTCACATAATAATAGTTTTGTGTTTCAAATATTAAGCTCAAATATATATTATTATGGAAAATTTCAAAATTATTTGAACGGAATTAATATACTATATAATATGTTTTTACTTTAAAATTTTGGATCAGTAAATTTTCTGTCACCCTTTGTAAGAAAAATCTGAGTGACAAAATCGGATCTCAATATTATCAGCGATACATCAATTATACAAAACCTCCTTAATTAATAAATCGATATAATCAAATATATTATTAACATACAAAGTTTCATAGACTTCTATCTATTCCATTAGCCAAATTATCTTTCATTGAGTATAGAGATTGTAGATTGGAATTCCGAAATACTTTGGTAAGAGTTAATACTATAAATAGTTTATATTTTTTTTATTATGACTGGATAGTGCCTGACTGCTATTCCACCAGTTAATCTGTGAAAATGTAGTCAAAGTTGGTGATCTCAGTGATAACCTATACTAAGTAGAAGGAAACATAGACGCAGGCACACTATTCAAATCCTTTGTGGTGCATATGAGGAAGATGAAAGCGCATCTTTTGGTCCGGTAGCAAGGAAGATTCACAACGAATGAATATTTAATATTATTGAATAAATATTTCGTGCATCTGATGCTCTGTATCCAAATATTGTCCTATAAAATACTGAGAGACTAGCTGCGTTACGCCTGTCATTAAGGCTGACAAGATCACTTTTCATCAAATGAGGTCCTATACAAATCATTACATCATGGAGAAGAAATTTGGTACCTCTTGCATAAATGTAACAGCAGTATTTTACTAAAAAGCTTTTCCAGTATTAAGTACTGCCATACTCTTGCAAGAACTCCGACTTTCCATCCTGCTTCCTCAGGTTTGGACTTAATGAGCCACCCAAATTTAAGGTTCTAGATAAGTCAGTACCTAATACCTAAATGAGATCGGCTTTTTATCCTATCTATATCCTGCATGGTTATCTATAATCGGTACCCTTGTAGCTTCTTTTAAATGGCTGGTATCAATGCCTGCGGCCGACGTTATGGCCACCACTTTCCCACATCAGCCTATCCTAAATATATCGTATTTGAAGGTATATCTGTCTGGTATAACCATGAACACAAAATAGGAACATATTAAAAATAATACCTAAATTAATTAGAGTGTCCCATGAGTGCTGTGCAATTTAAATTTCGAATATGTATTTTCATTGTCATATCAAAGAAAGAAAAAAATTGTTGCTATAAATTTGAAAATTAAAATTGTCACTTTCTTTATATTTAAAAAGCATTTTATGCTGCTATTATATTTTTAAGCCGCACAATACACAGTGAGTTTTATTAGCACTAAGTATCGCCATTATGGGCTTCATTGTCGTAGTTTAGTAATTAAGTACACTTTTTGGAAGCTTATGAAAAATATTTTGTACTTGTTTTAGTCTGAAGCACGTTTTGTCATTCGATTTTAATAAAACATTTTTTAATTTAATGCCTCAAAGTAAAAACCAAAAATCTAAATATCGCTTTATTAGATGCAATCAATGGGATTTTCCAATGTGGTGCTTGGTAATGGGATAGTTTTTTTGTTTTTTGATTCTAGGTTTGTATTACTTGTTCTGGTATATAGTATTCAAGGATTGTATTTTGCATAAAATTACAAAAACTTCAAACGATGTGTGTCTATATATAGCCTTGTGAAGGCCATGGCAAGGTATAGGAGTGCAGTAGTCTCTAAAATATTATTTTTGGCCAAAAACTGAGAGTATCCAAAGTTATTAAATTTTTCTCATAGTCCATTTCAATATTCCTTTCTATGTGACCACACTTTTGGAGCATAACTATCAGATATCCATGGGCTGTAACCATTTATCATCAGAACCGTTTGTTAATTTGTGGTTCTTTACCGTTAAAAAAAGATTTTTGATTATTCAAACCTCCACGAGGGACCATAATACTACTTTTATCGATTAAATATTTTATTATTACTCCTTTTTCAATTTAAATAAAGGTAATTAAAAATGTCAAATAAAAAAACTTCATTAGTGATTGAAATTGTAATTTATAGAAAATAAACATATTTTTTTTAGGAATGATCGCTTGGAGACAGTTTTATGCTATTTTGTTAACTGTTAACTATTTCTTATATTCACTATAATGGTACTAGTAACTTGCGTAAAACAACTTCTTTTTAACCAAATAATTACAAAAAATCTTGAAGAAAAATTCGAGAAGATCCATAATTTATCGTCAAGATACCTAAAACCTTAAGCTGGGACATTAATTTTGGCTTAGAAGCAAAGAAGCAGCCAGACAAAAAGGCAATAATATTTTGTAAGGCTTCTTTCATTCCTCATGAGATACTCATAAAATAAGATTCTTGTAGCAGATATCCTATTCGGACTCTTATAAAAAGTTATGCTAATAAAACCAGACGGTAATTTTATAAAAAACAAAGAGTACTTTATTTCTCAGCTGAAATATTCTAGATATTTCCGAAGAGTTTCTACATTTCGAAACGTTTAAACATGAAATTCATATTTCTCATGGAAATATACATCTCGAAGTATCAAAGAAAAGATAAGCTTTGAATATTCATCAACATGAACACCGCTGAGGACAGTTGTTTGAGTATTTTTATTTTAACATAAGTACAACAAGAGTGATTTGCAATTTCATAGTTTTATACAGATTTTGTTTGGTACAACGATTTTTTTTATATTGAAATAAATAGTTATGAATTATAAAAAAAAGGCTTAAACTAAGGCGTAGAAGAACGTGTCGTATTTTTGTTTGAGTTACTGCTATTTTTTTTTTCATACATACTTTTATCTATTCATACGCTTCTTAGTGATATTATTCTAATGAGACTTAAATATCACTAATGTAAGTTAGTTAGGAAAACAGTATAAATCGTTTTAGGAGATTCCATGGAATCTAATCTGCCGATTAATATAAGGTATGTCTTATATTAAGGGCAATAAGGTTGAAAACTGTTTCAATCAAAAGGTCTATGAGCAAAAGAAGACATTATATTTTAACACTCAATACATTGAAGCTACGAATTTCCTTTTAGTCAAATCATACGTCAAAAAGACTAAGTGACTTGAAACATAACTTGCGTATATTTTTGAAATGAACAACGACACTATTAAAATTATCCTCACATAAGTCTTTATCTGGTTGTAAAAAACCAGATAAAGGCTGGTACTGTATTGGTACTATAAAAACTGGTAGTGAAGTATATATACTACAGTTGAAGGCAAAATAAATAAGTACTTTAATTTTTTTGCCTAAGAGTACCTCTTATTTATGTATGCTTATATTAAGTCCGTGGTAATATTGTATTTGTTTTTATTCCCTAATTACTAAAAGTTTCAAAACTAACGGATAAGACTTTTTTTTCAGCAGCCTTTTATTGCAAATCAAAGTAACAAATAGTAAAGTATTTAATGGTCCTGTTTTATAAAAAAATATATATTTTTCAGAATCAAGTTATGGGTATATCAATGTGGACATTAATTAATTTATTACTAAGACGAGTTTAATCTTAAGATTTCTCTAGTTGACCTTAAAGGATATAAATAGTAATAATAGAACTTATCTAAATTAAATTATTTACTTAATTGATAAAATATAGCTCTATAATATATCTCTATAATACAAAATATTTAACCTTCTCTAAGAATTATGTATCTAATGAGATCTAAGATTTTCGCGAGTATTCATTTAAATGAAACTAGTATTATTCGGATTTACTACGCGGATTTTATTATTTAAAAACTACATTATCCCGACGTTTCGGTTACTTTGCAGCAACCGTGATCACGGGCAGACGAGGTGGTCTGCCCGTGATCCGAATAATACTAGTTTCAATTATGTATCTATATACATAAGTATATACTTGTATACATACATACTTAATTAATACAAATAAACACAGAAAATAAATAGATTACAAACCATGATTAGGAAATTTTGCGTTGTTCCAATAAATACTTCGTTAAAGTTCTCTTGGAGATCAAACTGTTTGGAGAATGTCTGATGAATTTTGGTAGGCCATTTCAGAGTTGTTTTGCGTGAACTGTGAAATAAATTAAGAGGTAACCAGCGCAATGCGAAAGAGTGAAGAGTGTGAGTCTTGCTGAGGCATGAAGATTTAAATCATGAGAATTTAAATCATTTGATCTAGAAAATAATTGACAGCCATATATTTAGAAGATCATCGTTCACAGATAGCTAGGTTTTTAAGTTGAAAATGACTTTGGGATATACGGTCGTATTTCCGAAGGCCGAAATTTAAGTGAATGCAAGAATTGAGACGGCGATTCAACTGAAGGAAAACATCGTGAGGAAACCTGGTCTTATAATTTCAAATTATAAGATTGAAATCGCCAACCCGTCTTGAGCAAGCGTGGTGATTAACACTCTAACCTTCTCCATGTGAGAAGAGGCCTTTGCTCAGCAGTGGGCTTCTATAGGCTTCTATGGGCTTCTATAGATGATGATGATGATTCAACTTATTAAAATTATTTTTGGAAATATTATGGCAATGTACATCACTAATAACATCGTTATAAAAACAACGATCTTTTCGGTTTCATTAAGCTGGATGAAACGAAGTATGTTCTGTGTAAAGCATCAAATTATCGCCAGCTGTGCGCTTCAGTTGTTTATTAATTTCCAGTTCCAAGTAGTTTATCAAGTCCGTTATGAGCTTGGTGAAGCAGAAACGACGTTATGAAACGACTTGTTAATATAAAAGTATAAGGAAGGAGATTTTTGATACGTTTAATAGATGCGTAAGGTATAATGTTGTTCTTTTCGAATGGTTTGTGTAATTTGTGTTACGAAAAATATCTTATGGAATTATATAAAATCAGCTTATGTTTAAAATATCACTGTCCATTCATATACAGTACGGATATTTGTACTATATATATCTTTTTGGAAAATTGTATTATTGTATGAATTAAAGTTCTGAGTACAGTACAAATGTCGCGCCAAGTGTTTTCAAATTTCAGACACTAACCGCTAACGTTACTGTGGTAATTATAAATAATAAAATTAAAAAAATATATTCATTTATCTATTATAATAAATCATGTCAAAAATTATAATAAGATAAATATCTTATATCCTTGTATTAAGTGAAGTTTGTTTGAAGTTAGTGTGTTTAATATTTGAAGTGAGGTTAATAAAACTATTTTGAGCATAGACGATTAATTAACAGACTCTGTAGAAAATGTAAAAAAATATTCAAAGTGCACACGAAAGTTTTAAATGCTAATGTATAGAGTTGTAAGTCAAGAGCTATTTTGTTGAATTACTTTAGCCTTTTAATTTCTTAAAAGGGGAGTATTAATTTTATTCTAGAAACTACGACAATAATGGGAACGGAACTAATTAAAATATATATATCAGATAAAGGAAACATATTTTAAGTATTATAAACATATATATACATACATATTTCATAGATCTAGTAATGAAACTACCCTCATCTTCTGATTCAAAATGAATCGTAGACGATTTTAAGATAAAAAAAATTAAAACTCATTAAATTGTGTTATACATAGATTTATTGTGGGAGTATATTTAACTATCATTTCGTTATTTCTCTCAGTACATATCATAGAGTGTTTTCTTGTATTACGTTCGAATAAAACGTTAATCTTATCTGTTTAGGTTGAAAATTTCATAAAAATAATATATTGTGACGAGTTTATAACCATTGATATAACCAGTATGGAGAGTAAAATCTCGCCAGCATTGACGTGTAATATTTTTATAAATAATGACTGATTTTTACTTAGCTTTAAATAAAAATTAAGTAGAATTATTTCATTTTTACAGATAAGGAATAGGCAAACTGAACACCGGTGCATGGTATTTCGGCAAGTTTTTAAGAAAACATAATGTATTAAGAATTAGAACCTAGGAAAAGGATTTTCCATGAATATAAAGTACAATATTAAAACAATAGTTAAGAATACTCACAATAATAATATATTGAAAAGTTTGTAATAATAAAAAAATATACTTAAAACTTTAGTACCTATATGTCTTAGGTCAGTCTATACTAAATTTTATAGAGTGTTTATGCGTTTATTTATACGTTCATACATTCATAATATGCTCTATATATATATATATATAACTATAGTCGAGTATAATTTACATTTTAAAGTGATAAACAAGCAGTTGATCGTCATAGTATTTGTGATTACAGTTTTGTTGTGATATCGAAATTAATAAAGATAATGAAAATGAATATCTTTTCATTTTCAGTTATCAGGTAACTAAGAGAGATGCAACTGGGATAACCGTAAGGATGAAGTATATTTGAGCTCAAAGATAAACTGTAGTTGACAGCTAACTAGGTTTTGGTTACTTATAATATAACCAAAGATAAGAAATATAGAGACCACAATGTTTTAAGGAAGAATAAACTAATAAGTTATTATTTCTACAATATACTTGTATGTCGACTGAAGATTATGTAAAAAAATATTATTTTCAAATTCGTCAAAGAATATTACAAAATATTATATCCATTAAAATACTGATTTTCTAAAATATTGACGGAAAAAATACAATTTTATATAATTAAAACAGTGGAGATTTTTTTTTTCTAAAAAGCAAATGGAGTGGAGTGGAGTTTCAATGGCAACACAGATGTTATAGAACTTAAAAAAAAATAATACGAGTAGATGTTTTCAGTCTAATAATGTTATGGTATAATAATTAATTGGACCGTTTTATTAAATATTGCGGAATCTTATGCAAATAATAGACTCATCAAGAGTCCAATCAAGACTTATGTTGCTTTGGATAAAAGAATTTAGTAAAGTGACTCGTAAACTCTGGATCTTTAAACAAAAAAAAAAAATATATGACAATTATGAAATACTACATAAGATACAAAACACTACATTACACACTACACAAATACGACATTAGACCATAGAAAGGACTAATTGTACATATCATTTCTTTGAATAAAAATAACAAACCAATCGCATATTTTTTTTCAATTGTATTAATGATACATATATAAAATAAGACCGATATTGGGAAATGATATAAAATTGCCTATGTAACATAAAACATTTTTAACAGACAGTGTAAACGTAATGCTAACGATCTACAGTAATCTATCGTAACTTGTATATCTTGTTGGAAATAAATTTAAAATAAGCCACTCCGGTTATTAATCTTTGAAATATTCATAACCCATTTGCAACTGGCTTCAGCAGAAGGACACTAAATCCGTCATATGTCAGATTCTATTTAAGTGTCGGAGTTGAAGCATGTCCCGGTTATTACTATTTAACTCTGAAACTACTAAACTTTGTTCTGACAAAGTACACGTCTATAATTTTAAGTAAAATGATTTATCCATATACCTTATATCTCAAGTAGCAAAAACTTTTAAAACTGCCGACACGATAGCATGGATTGTGGATATCATATCGGAAGAGATCCCGACAGTTCGATATCCACTCGTGAAAACGAACTCGACGTTGGCCACTCGTAAAAAACAATATCTACAATAGCTCGAAATGAAACCAGAGTATTGTAAATGTAGATTTTTTTTTTCCAATAAATATTCAATTCATTCAATTTTCATTTTCATAAAGCATGTTTACACAAGCCGAATTCGATTTCACGATGTGAGTTTAAATCGCTGCAGTCACGTAGTTGGAAATCGTATTTGTACACAAACACGTCCCAATAACCTGTTAACTTCGATACATCGGATGTTTGTATTGTGGTTTATTAATTTTGGCCGTTTTACTAATATTTCTGTTATTTATAGATCACACGACAGTTAAGGTAAATAAACAAATTTAAATTTAATTCTAAGATTTATGATAAACAACTACATTATGTTATTATGTTAGAATAAAACTCGATGGCAAAAATTTCCTGAAAAATATCCAACTCAAAAAGGTCAAACATAACATTGTAACAAACTTCAATGTTTTCAAAAACTTCATAATAAAAATTTAACAAAATATGATACATATATTATTTTAATGAACATATTCTAAAAACAATCCATTAAAATATTTATGCCGAAATAACTTATATATTTCAATAAAAAAATATTTAAATTCGTTAGCTTAATACTGTTGAAATGCATGAATAATAATTAATGCCGTATACAGAGCTTTCGAGAAGTCTTTAAAATATAGGTATTCAGTGCGCTTATCTAAAGCAAAGCCTTCCTCATGGGGCTTTCCTGTCTGCTGTACAATGTTAGTTGGAGTAACGCTTTCACAGCAATTAAAGCTAGCAATATTCATAGGACATTTGCAATTTGTGTTAGCAGAAGTCAGTAAATCTATCGCACGTCGAGTATAATGTACAACTATGTTATCAGCAAAAGCACATTGAAATATTTAGTTTTCAAAGCAATTTCTAAATTGGAATTGCAATATATAACACTACTATTTAATTGTATTACGACGTTATATATTAATGCTAAAGAACTTTTAGGATAACTCTATGGAATTTTACCTGTGTTTATTTCACAAAAAAAATAAGTTGATCAGTCGTATTAATAGTCACTTATTATTTATTATCAAAGTGAAACTTCGATCACCAAAAATCAAGTGCTGTCACGTAAAACTATTTATGGTATTATGACATACACTAAAACTAGTCGTTATATGAAAGGTCACTTTTAAAAGTGACGTCCTAGTCGTACAATTTGAACTAAGCTAATAATGAAAATATTTTGTGGTATAACGTATGCTCTTGTTACACGAATTCGCCAACAGACTGGGAGTTTGAAAGTAATTTAATATCGAGTCGACCACATGAAGACGACATAAAAAATAACGTAATAAAGTTTGTCATTGGAAATTTTTTCGTTGTTGGGTCTTTAAAGTATATGATTATAAAGAACTTTTCCTGCATGTACCGTTATTGCTTTTAGTCTAAAACTAAACGTACCGACCTATTTTATTTACAGGCTTTTATGTAGCTTTATTATTAAATTTTTTCAAACACAAGCCTCAAAGATTATTTTATGTATCAGCTTTACTTAAATTATGATGTTTATTAGATGTAAAAAAGTACAAAAAAATGTTGAATGACCTAACATGTTATCTTATCTAGTATTGATAAATAATACAAACATAGTACGCTTATACTAACACATATTTGAAATTGAAAATATTTCTTACTTGTGACTTGGAATGACAAAAGCATATTAACTTATAATATATTCGAAAATATAATTAATATAAAAACAATATTTATTTGTATTAAATTTTATTTACTTATTTTTATTTTAAATGATTTATATTTTTTTTCAAACATTTTTATGTTATGGTTTAAATTTTGGTGACAACTATTTTAATTAGCAGCCAATGCTTTTTACTAAGTAGTTTTGTTAAATCAATAGTCGTGGTATCCTGGAGGTTAAAGGACCGCCTCTCATTCATGAGGGCGCGGGTTCGAAACCTGGCAAGTACCAATGTGATCTCTTCCGAGTCATATGTACTTTCTAAGAGTATTTAGACACCACTGACGGACTGTGAGGGCAAACATCGTGAGGAAACCTGGTCTTATAATTTCAAATTATAGAATAGAAATCGGCAACCCGTCTTGAGCAAGCGTGGTGATTAATGCTCTAACCTTCTCCATGTGAAAAGAGGCCTTTGCTCAGCAGTGGGCTCTGATAGGCTGATGATGATGATGATGATGACGATGTTCAATCAGAGGCTTAAAACGCGGTCTGGTTATATTATGCTTAATTTATATTGGACTATTATTCATATTATATTTAAGCAAATATTTTAAAGCTTGAATATAAAAAAAACAACATTATATGAATTAATTTCAATGAGTAGTAACCATCTTTAATCAACAATAAATAAAGGTCCATCGGATTAGACTTTTACAATAAGCCATTTAGAACGGAGATCTTAAAAGCTCTCATAAGTTTTAAATACTATTTAAAATAATAATTATTTACTTCATACTGACACCAAATAAGTACTTACTTTGTAATCGAGCGAACTCGGGGTGGTTAGCTAGTGTAATTGAAAAGGCTTCGGTATTGAAGCAGTAAATACGCTGGATGGAATTCATACTTATAAACAACTTATTTACCATACCCCGGAAACACATTCAAAGAGTAAAATAAGTTGAAAATGTACATGCAATTATATTGAGGTGATTTGATAAGCAGCCCTCATAACCCTTACTTGGAATTGAATTATAAATATGATAATGTTTGATAATTAATAAAAATAATTAATTATTGGATATTTTGTTACATAATCTTATAAAAATAATTAAGTAATGGATATTTTATTAAATAAGAGACGGGACGAAACTTCTCAGCATTCCAGGGATTGACCGTGCGGGTGCCGGGTCTATCGCGTTTAGGGTGAGGAGCGTCAACAGTGACTGGGACTTGTGACCCAGGTCTAGGTTTAAGAGGCCCTTATCTCTTATCTAACACGCGACCCAAGCTCTTCTCTCTACTTGACCAAATTTGAAACGAACCTACTAGGGCTGCCTTTGAAGTACTAAGCATGAATTGATGTTAATTCTAGACAGGCCCAAGACTTTTAGTAAGTTTTAGAGAAATGTAGCTGTTATACCTCTCGCCCCACTTCTACTGCGTTCAAAATTACGACGAACCGATTCCTATTGAGTTCGTTAGCGAGCTCTTAATACTTGTCTATGGGGATGTTGGTTTCTCAAGTCTATTAATGCAGCATGCTTTAAAATATTTAAAATACAGAAATATGTTTACTTTTGACGCCGACACACAAATGTCCTCTGGAATTTTATATTATTCCTTATACGTATCTATCATTATAGTCCAATTCGGAACCGCTTTAAGAATTGAGTAAGGACTCTACATATATGTACTTTACTTTGTAATAGTTTATGTATTAATTAATTGTTATGTATATATATTGCATTGTTATTACTCAGGACATAAAATGAAATTATACATGTATATTTATTTATGACCAAGATCGAATACAAGACTAAGTACTATCAATTACTGAGAAAAATCTATTTCATTCTAAAAAGGTATTTTTTTTTTACCTACTTCAATCTGTTTTCAGAAGATTGACTATTAATGAATTTATAAGTGAAAATATACCATCTTTTCCATTTTTTTTGGTTGATAATATATCAAAAAACTAAATAAAGGAATTAAAATAGAGGCATCCAAAGTAATGTGAATAGAATAAAGCAGTTGTAACGAGCGTGTTGCTTTTAGTTCCGTGTCGTTCCATATTAGATACTTAAAATAGTTGATGTTAAACCAAACGTCCAGACGGTTTACAAATTAACATTTATTATCTAATGGGAATAAACTCTAAATATACTTGAAAATATATATGTATAACTGTGAGTAGTTTTTAGAAAGTTTCAGGTTACCGTCGAACGATTCGAAGGTTTTGTAAAAAAAAATCCTTATATTCGACATTTAATATAAATTATGAACTAAATATATGTTTATTCTGGTATGGCTATCACAATAAACATGACCTTTCTTTGTTTTTCGATTAAACATTATAATACCAGCTTAACTCGCTGCAGGTAAGTCCCCATATAATTTCAATGACTAGTGCTTAATGAAATTGCTACTGTGAGAATGAATTTTGCTTTGTTGTGCCAAATTAATATGTGACTCAATGTCTGTCAATTTTATGTGAGGCTTAGAATAGCGACATGTTTTTTTAATTTTTAAGTTTAGTTTAATATGGACCTAATAATTGATATAACTTCTTTCAATTAATCTCTCTACAATGTAAGAGGTCATATCTTGAGTATCAGGAAAATTTAAATGACAACAATAAGACATAATAATCTATATGATCTAGTTTAGAAGAAAAATTTTCAATTGGAAATTGAGTTGAGTTTGTTTGACAGTCTTTTTTGTATTTAAATAGAGCTTTGCATATCTTCAAAGATAACACTCATATGTTTCTGTACAAATAATTCTAGTCGCGTATAAAATATCATACGATGTTTATCATTGGGACGAGCTAAAGTTATAGTAAACCATACTTATGTTAAAGGAGATAGGGTTGATAATGCCGTATATGGGTATTCGTTAAATAGGGACTGGTGATTTGTCAAACCATTAGCGTCTCTACAATCTAATGTTCTCATATGTAAGCCTGGTTTACGAAACAAATATGTAACCTCAAAGTGTCACATATTGTATATGTAGTATAATTTATATTTACTTGTTCAACAGTATCGAAAATTTCATGAAAATTTTAAGAATTTCTCTTTATTTTAACGAGACGATTATTTGTTTAAAAAAACGCAACAATCCGTCTTAATCCATTGGGTGTGACTATGTAATTTGTTAATTGGTACAAAAAGTTTAACTAAAGTATGCCGTACTTTAAATTTTTTTTCAAATAAAATATTTATTTCACTTTGTTTAATAGAAACGTTTCCATATATTTACATATTATCAATAGTTCACAACAGGTGCTATTAAATTTTATATTCTGACTAATAAGAACTAAGCAAGTCTAGAGTTCTATACTAAGTAATAATATACTACTTGCAGTAACAACCAAAGGTAATGAAACGACTGGACATTCTTTTTCAGCATTTTATTACAAGTATTAATGTATATGGCGTACGTCATGTTATTGAAATGTGTAACTCTGTATGCAGTGTACAAATCTAATTGTATTGTCTAACTGTTATGTCTTAAATGAATAAGCGTAACAAATAAGTTTTTGCTCTTAGTTTTATTTTTCTTATTTTTAAATGAGTATTTTAAATGAGTAGTACCAAAATAGTAAGGAATTTGTGAAAGGACTTTCTTTTACTACGTATAAATCGGAACATGTACAGATCTATCTCATAGCAAGAAACTAAAAGTAAAGATATATATTATTAATTTATTTAATATCTTATTCTTGACCTAAGTATGTAAAAAAATCCTAGCTCTAGGACTTTTAAACTTGTTGATTGATGAAACGATGCGACCTTGTATGAACATTTCTTTTATTTAACGCAGCCATCGTCATATCTCTTTCACAAGCCACGTGTATCGTCGAGAAATTCTATTTCATGGAGTGAGTTTAAAACGGTGGAGTCACGTAGTTTGAAATCGTATTTGCTCGCAAACACGTTCCAATAACCCGTTAACTTCGATACATTGGAGGTTTGTTTTGCGGCTTGATTCCTTTAACCAAATTGTTTATGTATTGAGAGACAGTGGCTATGACCATTCATAACTTGGTAAACGTGACGTGGTGTTAAAAAGTTTTGCAACTTTTTGTTTTTAAGGTATAAAAATTAATGAATACTAAATTTAGGGATATAAGACAAGTCTCAGGGAAGAAAATGTAAAACTAAATGAACCGGAAAAGTAGAATATCTGACAGTTTTGAGCGTTTCTCTCAAAAGGCAATGCAATGACGGTATTTATTAATAACAACCTGCTTTATACGGAAAGATAACTTTTTTAGGGTTCACCATATTGCATAAGTACTCTGTTATAAGTGGAGTTATGAATATAGAGACATCTCCACGTCTTTCAAACTTTCACCATTTACATTTGTCAGAAGATTTACATTGTCTTGAAAAATAAACCTACAAAGACTTTATTTTATACAAACAACACCATTCTTTGTTAGCTATAACAAAAGCAATAAATGTATCTTTATAAATCACTTTTCTTGTCATCTTAAGTTGTAAAGTATTGTTGGTAGCATCAAATTAATCTTAATTACAAATAAATTTCTCAACAACATCAGTGTGAATATGTACATTTATAAAAGTATTAATAATTATCAAAATTTGAGGAATTCATATATGAGTATTGTTCTACTTGCCTTTTAGTTATAATCTCCTACTTGATAATGTTTTTCTAAGATATGTTAATCAACCTCAAACACATTTTAATGTCTTTGGACATCAAACATTGTCTCTAGACAATGTTTACAATACATTATTGGGTCACATTTTTAATCGATCCATTTCTAATGTATAAGATATATGTAGGACATTTACAATAGATAATTGTTTTTTATATCCAGATCCTACAATAATGTTAAATGTTTATTTACTCATATCTTTTACTAAAAGAAAGAGGATAATATTTTTTTTAAGAAAATTATTGTTTTCAAAATCATCTTCAGTAATGAATCTTCCTGTTTTAAGCTTTATTTTAATTTTAATTGTATTTTAAATTAAATTAAATAGTCTGTCAGTAAAACGTCAGTCCTCTGGGCTACTATAAGGTATATAAAACAATATGAAGATAAAAGTCCTTAATAATCTGTAATCAGTAAACAAAAGCAGAAATAACTGGTTAAATTTCATATAAGCATTAATTATGGCTGAAGTATTGAAGTATTTTTTTAATTCAATAAAAATACTTTTAGCTTATTATACACTTTACATAAGATTTGTTTGTTGGAAAGTTTTAAACAATAAAGTTAGTGGACTATTTAATTGTCGCCGTTTTATAAATTACCTATTTAAATAATTAATTTTCATTAACACGAACTCGGTAATGTTTTAGGAAATTCAATTTTCTCCGTCACATTTGCCTCTTCATAATATCATTAGCATTTCCACGAACCACTTGTAAACTTGTAAACGTTACATTATATTATTTAAGAAGTATTTAGTCATACAACTTTTCTTTTAGTCGTAAATGACTGTTAATTTTATTTTGACTGATAATGAACATATTGAACAATGAATTCGTTTTATAAATTGGCCCTTATTAAATACAGTCTATAGATACGTACTTGAAAAGTGTATGCAAATTGTTTACTGGGATTCCAACAAATGTCGCCACCGAATTAGAAGAGATGTATGGTCGGCAGTATAAAATATTTGTTCCTCAGCCAATTTTTACATTTGACTTCATTAATTAAGTATTTATCAAATCTTACTTTGCCTTAAATCCTATACTCAAAACTTAACTTACAGGAAAGCATAGTAAAGTTTTAAATTACATAAAAAAATCGATTATATCTTATCAGTTACTTAATACACTGTTTGTAATTTCTACCTGCATTATTAAATAGAAATTAAACTCAAAATATTAAGTTGCTAATAATCGATGAATTTTAACATCCTTAAACGATTATTTTTCTTTAGTAAATTTAGTGGGCGATAAATAACAAAGTTTTACTTCTTTCATAGACAGCAGAATATTGAGTAAAAACTTAATCTTAATAACTTGTAATATTCATGAAATTCACCCGGATTTTGAAATTTAATCCTTCAAAAACTAAATCACCGTCGGGGTTCCCAAATTTTACCTCAGTTTGATACTTTATTAAATATATTGTGATATGTAAAAAGTGAAATGGAGTCCTTCTAACATCTGCCTTCAAAACTTCCGTGAAAATTTAAACCCGATTAAGTAATAAGGTGATAATTTGTCGTATATGGTAAGCTTCAAGTATCTATCTATTTATTTTTAGGCATAGATACTACCGCAAATCTAGTCTAAGCTGTGACTATGAGTGCACGATTTTATTATAGGTTCTAATAACTACATTACTTGCGTGAATAACTATCTACTCCAGTATAGTTCATTAGTTCATGGACCCTCAGAATGCTATTATAATCCTAGAATATTTTTACAGAATATATATATATATATATATATATAATAGTAATAACCATTCTGTAAAAATATTATACCTCACAAAAAAGCCTTCATAGATATAGGTACTCTATATATTTGACTTAGTATTGAAACTAGAATATGATGTTTCGCGTAGTGTAACTTTTGATTTACTACCTAAACACGAAAATGTTATATAATCTAGACGTAAAAATCAACTATTATAATGTATGTATAAAGTCTGGACGTTGTTGGTGTTAAGCTGACATTAAAGCTCGCACTAAGAGTACTGCATTAATAATATTTACGATGGTAAAAATATTTGCAAAGTCCTTCCGTATTCAATGAATATACAGATGAGCGAATGAATATGAAATATTCAGTAACAGCAGTGACTCTGTTTATTTTGAAAAGCAGAAATATTTCGTTGCATAGTGATATTTTTAGACCAGTTTCGAAAAAAATTATGACGTTTACGATAAAACTCTCTTATTGTGTCACAATGAAAGAGTGCTTTAAAATTTGTAATTGTTATTTGTTCCAACAATATTTAAATAGCATTAAAAAGTAGGAATAAAATGCAAATATTGTATGATAAGTTTCTTCTGGGTAAAAATCACAGTAATGGACTTAAAAAGTATGACTAAAATTTTATTATAAACTGGACTTGTTTATAGAAAAGTAAGATCTTGAATAACAGCGGTAAATTGGTCGATAAATCTATTGACCTCCAGACGAAGGATACGGAGTTATCAAAAAATATTGTTTCTATAACAATGAAATAAAAGAAATATTAAATTTAAGGAAAGCCAAAATAATAGAATCATGTAATAAATTTAAATAAAATCGTGTCTTTAAAAAAAAAGGTAGAGAAACAAATTTCACCAGATTGCAAAAGTTGCGAGTCGCCAACTTAATCACCGTCTTGACAATTATTTAGTGAACCTCAGTGCAGATGTCGGCTGATAGCTACAACTTTGGCCTTAAAAACTCAACTAACAAATTAAGAAGAATGGTACAAGTTAAATTAAAATCTTAAGTAAGAGTATCGTGAATTATTCTTGTTGTGAACATACTTTTTTTTAACTCGGAAGCTACCTTTTTTGTATTTTGTTGAAATTTATGTGCACAAACAAATCATAAAAAAATTTTGTATTTTTCAAAGGCAATGGAGAACCATGGAGCGATATTTTTGCTATTCAGTTTTTCTATTAACAGTTTTTCTATTAATAATTTCGTAAACACTTAGTAGTTAGAAAATATTGTTTCATATTTTAATTTAAATATTACTGTAGTTCTTACTATTATTCAATATCGTTCGAAGTCAGGGATTCTATATAAGGAATTATTAATATAAGTCAAAAACATGCTAACGCTTGTTAACCCCAATTTCAAAGTTAAGAAATTTAAATATGCAAAGTATAGCAGAAGGAGTGTCGAACTAGCGCAAAGTGCTAACTGGTGTGTTCGCCACAGCAAGCTTTTCGGTTGTGTTGCAATATATAAAATTTAGCGGATATTATCATTTTTTTGAATATATAGTCTGTAACAAGATTAACTTACTCATTTTCTAACTTTTTATGTAACATTAGCAAAAGATTAAAATAATATATTAAACAGTCACTTGATCTACCATTCCTTGTTGATTAAAGATTTCATATTGACTCTATGAGCGATAACAGTATTTAATGGAACAAAGCATAATACGCGGTTTTAATAAAAAAAAAAACTTAACGAAAATCTTTAAAAGTCATTTGTTCATCTTAAAAAGTCACTTGTTAGTTGCTAGGTCCACATCATTAAAATGTTTACACAGAAAACACTAAATACTTGAGGCGTCGTACCATTTGTTTCAAGTGTAACGAATTTACAACCGTTTTTTATCTAATTGCGAACTAATGCGAGCGAACTATATGGCCAAGAAAGATTATTTCTGTCTAATATTAAAATGCAATTAACATATACACAATCAAATTTCATTTAGTTAATCAAATTCAACTGTTTTATTTGTTAAAAATGTCGTGGTGGCCTGGAGGTTAAAAGGCCCGCCTTTCATACGTGAGGGCGCGGGTTCGAAACCTGGCAAGTACCAATGTGATCTTTTCCGAGTCATATGTACTTTCTAAGAGTATTTAGACACCACTGAAGGACGGTGAAAGAAAACATAGTGAGTAAACCTGGTCTTATAATTTCTAATTATAAGATTGAAATCGCTAACCCGTCTTGAGCAAGCGTGGCGATTAATGCTCTAACCTTCTCCATGTGAGAAGAGGCCTTTGCTCAGCAGTGGGCTTCGATAGGCTGATGATGATAATGATTTGTTGATACAAAAAATATTTCTGTGAAAATATCATAATATCTCAGAATTGTACTTCATAAAATACAATTATAAAAAAATATTAAAATTATTTGCTTATACAATCCTATATATCTGCTAAAGATAAGGCGACCTCCTTGAAAGAAAATAATTAAAAACGCTTCCTCTTATACTCTAAGATTACGAACATAGCGTACTTAGCGCATTGCCCTCAAGAGTGTCTTTTATTATAAAAATAGTCGCTCTGCACACGAATACTGGGATAATGCAAACTATTTCGTTATGCTTAGCGAGTCGCCGCTTATAGCGCATAAATAATAATTTTACTTGAAACAAAATGAATTAAAATATTCTGCGGCGCCCTTCCTGAGTCCCCTTTGTTTTTTTACTAAGTAAAGTCGTATTAACATTTCTAAGTTTATTAGGTTAAAAAGTTTGCGTGTATTTTTATGTTCATTAATGCTTAGAAATTGCTTCCGAGAGCTCATAATTTTAGCATTTTGAATAGAATAATCTTAATAATATGTATGTGTGTAATGTTTTATACAATTACCTTGATGCGTTATATTAATTCTTTTTAACAAGCTTTTTAATTAAATTTGTCAAGAGCTAATTTAAAGGTAATTTATATTTAAAGGCACATCACTTAATAATTACAGTTATTTGCAATTAAAAACCCACAGCAACCTACGTCAAGTTACGCAGAAACTGTTTATCAAATCCAAGGATAAATGTCACTCAGTTGTGACGCTTAGTATTTCATTACTTAACTAATAATTTATTGTAATTTGTTTATTAGTTTTTGGGAGAATTTCTCGAAATTTTTCAGTATTTCGTTCGCATTGAAGAAATATTACATAAAAAGTAATCAAGGCATACTTAATGGTGTTTAACTTTCTATGTAGGTACAGAGGAATATTTTCAAACAAAAGCCAGTCTTACACATATGTATACTGTACATATTATAATAAAAATTCCTTAAAATATAAACAAAAAAAAAAGGGAATACACTAAGAACTTTTCTCTGTTCCTTACGAGAATTCAAATGGGTTTTTATTCGGTGTAATTATGCTGTTATGGAAATCTAATTAAATATTTACATTATGTTTTTAAGACCATTCGTTTTAGTTATTAATTTAATTTATATTATAGTTTCTTTCATCTTATAAAACCTCTTTATTTGTTTTAGGTATCTTTGTTACAAACAAGTACCCTATGTTTATCAATTATGTATTAATAAAAAAAAAATCGAACTACCCTATACTAAAACTAAGACGCGAATTTTAAGTAATAATTTTCATTTATAACTTTACAACATAGATACTAATTTCCATTCACTCGTATAGCCACAACTCACAGAGTTAGATATTTATATTTTATATTATAGAATGAATCTACATCAATACCTGAAAATAACATTTCCTCTATACATTATCTTCTATTTGAGAACAGGCATTTCGACGTAGTAACAATTTTGTATGCATGGGCACAAATCTTTTACAGTATGCGTTATTAAAGTATAACATATATAGTCCTAGCGTCCACTGTCGTAACCCACGTCAGCCATTCCATCATGCAATATTCATAGGCCACTTAGTGCCAAGCTTTGGACAAAATCCGTAACATGTTGAAAGTCATTATGACAGCGTTTCCACTAGAAACTTGGGACCAGCGAACCGATCGAAGTCCTAACTAACTATTGAAGTAAATTAAGTGATTATTTTTATTTAGTCATTGCCATTGATATGTGGTCCTGCGTTTATTACAATTGTTCTTGTAATCTATTGACCATTTTCTATACAGTTTATTTAGATTTTTCGGGTGAAAAGAGATTTGTAATCACTAGCGGAAAACGAATAAATAAGAAACCTTCATCTGTTTTAAACAACTTATATGTTAATTATCGGTGACAATATTAATTTTTTTGCTTCGAGAGATCAGCTATAAGCTATTTGATATTTATAAAAACATTAAAAATAGAACACAAAATGATCTGGAATTTAGTGACAGGAATCTCGGTCAGTTCAAAAATATATTAGTATAAATTAAAGTATATAACTTATAAATTAAATTAACACATTCCCTCTCGTATTATTATTATTGAATGTTCATATTATTAAAGAAAAGAAACTGCAACTTCCAGGTTAACATGTATCATACAAACATTCTGCTACCGTATTTCATGCCAGGCGACGCAATATCTCCGTAACTTACACATAAAATAGCACTTTATGTAGTGTATAAGTTAACATATTATGTCATAAACACACGCTGTAAAACTGTATCGTTGCGTGACGCGTGTGTCAACCATGAAATTATGACACAATGAGTTCGTTGCTCACTGAAGCCTATTATTTGGTATCTGATACATCCCATTTTAAAAGATATAAAGATTCACAGACTTCCTGTTTGGTTGACATTCGTTACGATACTTAAAAACTCGTTAAAAAGAATTCAGCAAACAAGCAATTATTTGTCATCTACACAGAAAGTCTTTGTATTTGATATCTAAATTACGAGAGTGACGTTTTATTTCGATTGATGGAGTACGTGTAAAAAAGTTTTTAGTGAATACATATTAGTATTTTTATAGACGACCTGTAATTAAAGATAATAATAAAAATAATCGGTCTTTGTTTCATAAGTAAAGTTGAGGATACATTGTTAATTGAAACAGAACTAATCTTTACATTAAGTTTATATTATTAAACATAATTCCAGCAATAACTTCTTTCTTATCGATTCTGTAAAAATTTCACAATTTATTTTATATCATTCAAAACACGACTTAAATATAAATAGGCGTTAATTTTATAAAGGCGCAATTGTTCATCACCTAATAAATTAAAAATACATGAACATCTAGGAAATTGGATTTATAAGTTTACCTACATTAACACACGAGATAGCTCACAATAACAATGTTTTAATAATATTTAAAAACTTAAACAAGACTAGTTTCAGTCGGTAGAAGTAATTATTAATATTATGTCTTCTTATTTATAATAATAACCGCATGCTTGAAGATTAGCGGCCGACGATACGAAACAATTTAGCCGACCACAGCTAATTTGAGTTTAACTTAATCCATTTGGGTCGTAATCATGAAGATTTAATCCTGCAAAGGTTCGCTGACCAATACTGTTAATTATTTTAGTGGATGGAAAAGAAATCTATTAAATGTTTAGATAAATTAATTTACTTTTATTTAAACAATGAGCGAGAGAAAAGAAATACATTTAAAATAAACGAAAATAATGTAACAATAAAACCGGACACCCAGTCTGATTGCTTTCATACACTAACTAATACAGATAAACAAATAACGGTCTTGACGCCAGGTTTTTGTAACCTTCGTGAAGGACTCCTTTTGTCATCTTATAATCTTAATACCAGACTTGGTGTTGGCTTTTCAACCTCGAATCCAGATATTTGAGCAAATATAGATATAATGTTTTCCTCACCTAGATATTTGAGCAAATATAATTTAGATATAATGTTTTCCTCACTAATTTAATATTGGAATTTGGTGTAAGTTAATAGGTTTTTGTAATATTATTTAAATTATTTGTATAATACAAAAATACAACAGTAGTAATTGTAATATGTTCTTTTAAGCCGTAGCTCCAATACTGATTGTTTTGACCTCTATCATGATAATAATTTAAATAGTCAAATAGCTTGCTTCACGATCCATTCATTAATGAGGGTGTACTTTTTTTTTTTTTTTTTTTTTTTTTTTTTTTTTTTTTTTTTGATGACGCAGGGAAACTCTTTTTACGAGCCGTCTCACCGGCCTTGGTGGGGCCGGAGAGGATGTGTGAGACTCGACCTGGGCAGGTCCCTACTCACTAAAACCACTGCGAAAGCCATCGGCCGCTATGTTGGTGCACCCCGGATCTGTCAGCGACAGGGCACACCAGCGACTGGCCGGTCCTGGCAAAGACCGGACTTACTCCCTCGGAGAAAGGGGGTGATCCCGGCAATTAGGACCGCCCCGACGACGCCGGGCTTTCACAGGAGCCGGGTTACCAGCCCGACCCCAGCCCGGAGTGCAGGGGCGCTATTGGAGGAGGCGTTGATATCGCCCCCGGCGCGCCCCCGTCCGTCGTCTGCGGAGGGAGGGTGCATCAGCCGCAACCTCCCGTTCCCGCTCAGATGCCTCCTTCGTGGACATAACCGTCTCACAGAAGGAGGACACCGCCATCCAGGACCTGTCACTCTCAAGCATCTTCTCCGCGACACTCGAAAGCGACAAGCCCACTCCGCCGAGCGCCGCCACAAGGTCTTGGCGCTGCGCAGCCCATCTCGGGCACACCTCGAGGGTGTGCTGGGCTGAGTCCACCGCAGCGCCGCACTCATGGCAGCCTCCTCCCGGCTCTCTCCTGGCCACCCGACACAAGTAGTCACCGAAACAGCCGTGCCCGGTGAAAACCTGCGTCAGACGGAAAGTAAGGGGTTTGCGTTTCCGCCTCATCCAACGCTCTAGGACCGGACGGAGCGCAGCCGTTGTACGTTTACCGTACGGCTGGCCCGCCAGGTCCTCCCCCACTCCCGCATAAGGCGCGACTCCCCCTGCCGGCGAACCGCCCGGATCTCCTCTGACGAAGGGTTCTCTCCGAGAGCCCTCCTACCCGAGACGTAAGAGAACACCTCGGCGAGAACCGACGCCACAAGATCCCAGGGCGGATCGCCAGCAAGAGCCGTCGCTGCGGCCCAGGAGACCGTACGGTACCCCCTAATCACCCTCACCGCGGGTGCCCTTTGCGCCGAGCGCAGTAGGGCCTTGACCCCGCGGCTCATCGGTCGATCAGCCCAAACGGGAGCACCGTACGTGGCTATACTCCGACAGACCCCAGAGTATAGCCGCCTGCAAGCTGCGCTGGGTCCTCCGAGGTTCGGGAGGAATTTCCCCAGCGCACCTGCCGTCCTCATGACCTTCGGCCCCAACTCCCTGAAATGGGGCACGAAGGTCCACCCTCCGTCAAGGGTGAGCCCCAGATATTTCATGGTCGGGCTCACCCTGACCCTCCCTCCTCCTATGAGAAGGGTGGCACCCGGCGGGGGTCCTTTCCGCCCAGTCCCGCGGAAGAGGAGGGCTTCGGTCTTGTCGATTCTGACCCGAAGCCCCAACCTCTCTATGCGGCTGACCACGAGATCAGTACCGACCTCGGCCAGCCGCGCCGCCTCCTTGTAGCTCCGTCCCCGGGATAAGACGAGGGTGTCATCTGCATAGCAAATGACACCCATCCCGGGGAGGAGAGGGTGTACTTCATCCTGTTAAAATGATTTTAATTCTCTTCCTTTAATTACACCTTTAAAAACCACAACAAACTCTTACTCCCCAGCTTGTTAATCTTTATATAGAATTATTTAATTACTAACCAGAAAAAGAGTTGTGAACTATTGTCATCATTATTCTTAAGGTTTGTCAATTTTGCACATAACATGTTGTTTATGACTAAGTAATGTAGAAATTTAAGAATAAAATAGGTATTTGTGTTCAATTGAAGTTGACAGATTTATATTAATGTACCCAATGCAGCTTCTTCGACTTACTGGAACTATCTGAACAGTTGGCGTCTGAATTAACAAGTATGTTCACAACAATGTTTTAATCTAACTTTCACCATTCTTCTTAATTCGTCGGTTAACATTTTTAAGTCTAAGTTTTAGCTATCAGCCCGCATCTGCACTGAGGTTTAATAAATAATTGTTAAGTTGGATAAACTCCTTCAACATAGTCTTTTTAAAATGTAGTTTTGGATGCTTATCTATAATTATTTCATATTACTTAATTGTATACTATTATTGTATTTTTTCATTAATATATTTGTTTGTAACGTATCACTTTCAGAAAATGAAAAAGATATTTTTCATATATTAATAAAAATTAATGTATACTTATTAGATTTCTATTCGCTAAAATACCATCAGTTCTGTTTATTCGGATTTATTAATTTCGTTAGTGTTTACGTTTTTTCCAACTTTCGAGCTTACTTTAACGTATAAATTGATTCTCTTCGCTTCATTGTGTTCACGGCTTTGTAAGAGTATGCTGTGCATAACGAAATTCGAATTCAAACAAATTCCTGATAAAAATAATATATTAGTATAACTTATATAAAATTATAATTTAAAGTTATGTTTTGGTAATACGAATTACACCAGAAACTTAAAAAAAAATACACATATGTATATACAGTTGCACACTTATTAAATTTATCATAAGAATGTAACATTTATTTGCTTATTACAAAAATTACGTCAGTCAGCTTTTAAAATGCCGACGGCACGATATTATAGATACTAAATTTTTTTTTTTATTTCATGCAATTTTACTTAAACTTCATAATGACTGTCAAGTACCTATTTATAAGTGTAAATTTTGTAGTCATTCGATTTGTAAATAAACGGTAATGTAATAAATTAGTTACAATAAAAAATATGTCAACAAAACTACGTAACGGCAATTAAAAATAGTCAACTATACTTCAGTAACAAATAAAAGTATTTAAACATGAACGCATACAAACCTGCATTTACCTGATTTTAAAATAAACAGAGTCACATTGAAGTTACTGAATAATTCATATTCATTCATTCCCCTGTACACTCTACCAATTTGGAAGGATTTCTGTAAATATTTTTATCAACGTAAATATTTTTACGTGCACAAGTTGCTTCTTTTAGTTGACAGTGATGCCGCAAATAAACTAATTGACATTACAATGTATATATGAGACTTATTTATATACAAAACGTGTCCTCTTAAAAACATATTTGTTTTATAAATATTTTTATGTTGAAGTCTATTTATGGATATACGGTGAAGCAAATCCAGTCTCAAGAGAGTCTCTAGTCTTGTTTCAAGAACATCTAGTCTCAAGGTTATAATCAGATAAGCGACATGGCCTTTTCAAATTCTCTCCCAATATTAATAAGGGCATTATTAATTACTGTATTTTTATTACGTAAAACTTCTTCTATAGTTAGTTCGATATTTGGATTATTTCTATAATATAAGATCCTTTCCAGTAAATATGATACTTTTTATAAGTTTTCTAAAAGCAATATTTAAAATTTTAAACTTCAAAAGCGATAAGTTATTCAAATAAGTGTAAATCGTAAAAGTTTGGCAAGTGCTTAAGTTAAGGCAGACAGAGAACTTACATTTTTTAAAAGCTCTAGAATTATACATAATAATTTATAAAATGTCTTAAAATAAGTTTTTTTTTAACAAATAGTGCTTTGTTGTTTTTCTCTCGTATCGCAAAATGAAAAAAGCCAGATAGCTAAGTTTTTTTTAACTCCAACAATAAGAAAAAATATTCTATCATTTTGTCTCAGCGTCTTAGTCCTAGCGTAATTTTTTTTAGTTCCTGAGGTATATAGGTGACAGAACGGGGGTAAACACATGCCATTCTGTGTTTTTCCAACACACAATATAATGTATAAAAACTAAGAAGTTTAGTCTTGCGATAAAACATTTTTATTTGCAACAATATGTTACAAAGAAAAATGTTTTTAATGAAAATAACACTTGTTACAATTATAGTGGATTTGTTTCATAAGTTACTATAAATCCTTTAAAATATATGACGTCTCCATCGGCTGCAATACAGTCATTTAAACGTTAAGGTCAATTAACTATAGCAGGATGCACCTTTTGTGTGGGAAATTTTTAACTGCGAATGATTTTAATCACTCAAAGTTATCATGGCAGTAGGAAAAAGCCTTAGCTGCCTTCTAAAGCGGACTTTAAATTAGCTTCAAGAGGATCAAGATCAGGGCTAGATGACTCTTCAGCATTTATGAAGTGAAGAGGAGGTTTTATTGTATCTATTAATAGCCCGGTGTGTAAAATATTTTGATCAATAACAAAACATATTTTAGGTTTAAAAATTGGGTTTGGCTCTAAACCTTTTTTTATCAAAGCGATTCGATTCTGTTTATTACTCCGCTCCATTTTGGATAACAAAAGATAATATAATTTATTATATGTTGCCACAACAATAAAGAATATAAAAACAAGCGTTTTAACATTACAGATTCTAAATTCAAAAGCAATATTTAGTCTACACTATACAGTCTCGGTGTAACAGATGTAATAAATGTAGAATATGTAATAAATAAAACGCATAACAGATAAATTATATACATTGTACACATATACATATAAGTGAAACATTCTTGGAATATTCTGGCCGTCTTCAGTTGTTAGGTTTTGAGATACCCTCGAAACTTAACTTTTTTCAGTTCATTGGGTCTAAAACTGAGGCACTTGCAAGGGTACTCAGCGTCCTTGTAAAAGTACTGCAGAACTTCCCGCTGGGGTAGCTTTTTTGTTTATACAAAACACAGATCCGGTCGTGGTAGCTTAGAGTCCCGCCCGCCTCTCATGCATGAGGGCGTGGGTTTGAAACCCGGCAAGTAAAAATGTGATTTTTCCGAGTCATATGTACTTTCTAAGAGTATTTGAACACCACTGACAGACGGCGAAGGAAAACATGGTAAAGAAACCTGGACTTATAATTTCAAATTATAATTTAAATGAAACGAATATTTTTCGGATAACTCGTCTGCCCGTGATCACAGTTGCTGAAAAGTAACCGAAATGTCGGGAGTATGTAGTTTTAACCGAAAATAAAGCACGCGTAGTATATCCCAAAAATATTAGTTTCATTTAAATGAATAAAACTCGCGAAAGTCTTAGATATCATTTCAAATTAAAAGTTTGAAATCGCCAACCCGTCTTGAGCAAGCGTGGTGATTAATGATCTAACCTTCTCCATGTGAGAAGAGGCCTTTGCTCAGCCTTGGGCTCCTATATGGGCTCACATAAAGCAGGAGATGACTAGCATTAACCCTGGAACCGTACCTCAAAGAACGGCTTATTGAATATGGTAAAATATTCTCGACTTTAAGGCGGCTGCACCATGTAGTGAGGTTGGGGCTAGTTTTAGCTCTACTTTTCCTAGAATATTCCGATTGTTAATGTATCTAAATGAATGAATATTGAAGTGATTGGATTTTTGTGTATGAAAGGGCAATGGCATCGGTTGAGAGTGAGTGTTTTTATAAAACGAAATAAAAAGCGCTATTACGCGAGATCTTAATAAAGTAAATATTTATGTTTTCTGTTTAATGCTAATGAAACTCCAGCTCGCAACAATATTATTTTGCAACGATATCTTGTAAATGCTTATAAATAATTAAGTAAATGTGATAAATAATGTTAAAATCCATAAGATTTAAAGTTAGTGTTGATGAATTTTAAATACAAAAATAAATTATATCTAAATTAGTGAATACAAAATAGTTTAACGGCTATAATGTATTGCTGATGTAGGCTGATTTTTTTATTGGACCAGTTCCAAGAAAAACGAATAGGTACTGTTTGGATTCACGTTACAATTAATTTTAATTTTTTCCTATATTTTAATAGTGTAACTAAATTGAACATAATGTTTGATTAATTTAGATGCTTACGACAATTCTGAGACAATTCATAGGATAATAATGTTTTTAACTTATCAATGAACAAAGAACAGTCTAACAAAAAAATTTTGTTTCCAAGTATTTTCAACTTTGTTTGATATTTTAAGTATGTAAAAAATATGTAATTGGTTCTGGTACAAAAATATTGAACTTAATTTGGTCCTCTAATTTTCGTGCATAATACTAGTAAAAGTAAATAGTTTTTAAATTATTTAAACTTTTTATTTTAATGTGGGAAATTAAGTTAATAAAACAAAAGTATCTTATATATGTACACGCACATAAATGATGATATTCGTTAATTACTCATAGGAAGGAAACGTTAATCTTCGTGACAAATGTTTAACAAATGATTTCCTGTCATTAACAAATTAAATGGTAAAAAACAATGTTGTGATTACATATCATATTAGTCATTATAATATTGAAAGATTAAGGAGGTATTTTTTGTAAAACAAATTACTTAAACAAGTGAGATATATATATTTCAAAGCATTTACACTAAAAAAAATCTTAATTAAACTTCCTTTCATTTTGTACAAGACAAAACTATGAAGAGGAAATAAAAAATTCAAAATTGACAAGAGCTTTCTTGTATTTTTTTTTTTAGTATTTATTATTGTTTCATATTCAAGAACATTTATTTTTAAGCCAATAAGTGTCATATGTATATAATAATATATATTTTCTTCTGTAGGTAATAGTTTATTGGTCGTACCTAATCCCCAGGACCATTCACTCGTGAAATTGTTAATTAACAAGTAAGATAACAGTCTCCCTGGACGATATTGTTTTATAGGAAACAGATAATAAGCGAAAGTAATAATTTTCTTTACGACAAGAAAAATTTGTCCAACTTCTATAAGACTAACTTTTTTGTTTTATACTATATTCAACCCCCCCATTCAGCTCCCACTTGACTAGATACAAAAAAATTAAAGATTTTGATTAAAAAAATGGAATACATAAGTTTTGTATTTTTTTGAAACAATGATTTTATATAATTTCTAAGTTTTATTTCTTACGCGATTAATTACGCCTCAGTGTCTACCGTCAATATTTTACGTTAGTCCAAAACAATTCTAAACGTCCTAAAGCGTACATAAACTGAAGACTTTAAAAGTTTAATTTAAACGATTTGGTATTTAAGTTAATTACCGTTATCTTCACTTACTAATTGAACATTCCGTTATAGTAATGCGGTCTCAATATGCAAGCATCATCAGGACAGAGCGCTTCCTCAGGAAGTGGTTGTCATTTCCGTTCCGCAAGAGAACACGACGCATGCGGTTAGTATTCTACTCTTGGGATTTGATTTTATATTGTTCGTTTTTGTTTTGTTTAGTTTACCTATAAATATTGTATAACAATATCAGAATCACCACATAAAAATTAACATCTGAATTATACTATAAGTATAAATTCTAGATTTTTTTTTATTAATGTGAATGAGTTAACTCAATGCACAACTTATAATAAGTTGTGCATTGAGTTATCTGTGTTATAAATACTAAGTTCGTTAATTTTAAAATATACATAAATTGTATCACTACAAATAAATAGCCGTATTTCAAGCCATTAGGGTGCAAATTATGCGCTAGTCACAAAAGCCCTCAGGGATTACCTACTGTTGCTATATTGCTTAAACATCTTAATTGACTCTAAGCAATTCAAAATACGAAATTAAGTGGAGTTTGATTTGTGAACATAAATATTTTGAACATTTACATTTATCGGCTCTGGTATACTTAAAAATACTTTAAGGGTTAAACTTCATTAGCAACGATTTGTATGGACAGTTAAAAAATTAATTAACTGGCTTTCATAGTAAATTCTTAATAGTACAAAGATAAGGGGAGAGATTAATATCAAAACACCCTGAATTAATAACGCTCTATCAAAGGTAATGATTAAAGCCATCATTATAATAATCGCCTATCAACTAAATGGAGCTTACTGAGGTGTTTTTGGTAAGAATAATGGGTGTCAATAAATGCTTGACATTAAAATTATTTGGATAATAAAATTACTTTCTTTTAATAATTAAATTTAAGATTCATAATGCACACATAACACACATAATTGTAAATATTTTACATTGTACAAACGAGAGGATTTATCTTGCCTGCAGCGGCCCCAACGTGAGATTTTCATGTTTATGAGGGGCCCTGCAGGTGGTGCGTGGTTTGACCAGGCCTCTTGCTAGGGCTCGCATCGTCACTTTTAAGAAATTAGTTCTGTACTGGAGCTCTTCAGAGGATATTCCATTTGAATAACATTCCTGGAGGAGCAGGACGTATCTTCCACCAAGAGTGTCTTAAGAAGTCCAAACACTGTGATGCCATCCCCAAGCTGCGTGTCGATCGCTCATCGCGTCGGGACCCCCCCCCCCCTCCTAATACAGCAACAAATGTAATTTGTACATATCCCTATTATATTCTAGTAATACGAAAAATATTTAATATTTGTAAGTTTTATCCTTTGAATATCACTTTTATAGATAAAAAATAATAATTCTTCCATATTTTTTTCAAATACCAGTATTTTTTTATAAGTGACAAAATTTCTTTTTTATTTTATTTTGATTTATTCAAATAATTTTCCTATATTAAGCCGTAATATGAAAAACGCATTTCCTAAATTGTGTCTCTAATCTTCGCATACGCTCAGTAAAATTTAATCTCTAGAAATATATGCCATCACTCTAAAGTGTTGTGTGTGATTGTCTAACAACGTAGGCTTTAGTTTTTTCACAACTCTCCGCGATTACGACAGCAATGCTTCATTTGTTTTCTACATCTTATAATATACAAAATTTTTGGTATTAAATTTTAAAAGAATTTGTAACAAAAATTTATTACAAAAATAAAAAATTAAATGTCAATTAAAAACATAGTTTTATATAAATGAAGTTGTCTCTATAAAAAAAAAATGTCCTTAAAAATTGGTTGTTAATACAGAATTTAAACTGTCTATTTGAATGAAACCTCATGAATTCATGACATCTTAAGTAGTATCTCATTAGTAATGCTTCCATAAACTTATCAGAACATGTTAAGTTTAAAGCTGAAAAGAGCTTGGCTACGCTATTTATTCTTCAAAATTAAATAGTATGTCAATATAAGTTTTACATTGAAGTTTGTAATTAATTTTGTGTGGTCGTTATAAATATAAACTTAAAACTAAATAAATTCCACAGCAACACTAACAATATAAACTTTATGATGCTAGAACAATTTTCTTTAGCGTGACCTAAATTTGAAGTCATATATCACAATGAAAAGTTTAAATTTCATAAACCGCGTTTATAAAAGAGGAATTCTATTTCACGGAGTCGATTTGAGACGGTGCAGTCACGTAGTTGGAAATCGTATTTGCTCGCAAACACGTCCCAATAACCCGTTAACTTCGATACATAGGGGTTTATATTAAGAACCGGCTTCCTATTATTTATCTTTATCATGCAATCGAAAAGAATAATTTTATATATCGTTCTAGAGACAACAGCAAAATCCATTGGTGAGCTCATTAATAGTGGTTTAATTAAGTCTTATTTAGGATAAGGATATTGATGTTACAGTAATTACATTATTTTTATTATTTCTATCCGTTGAATAATTTCCTTGAGTGTAAAACAAATTTAACAAAGTGTAAATAATTCAAACATAAAATTTCTTATAAATGTATTATTTATAATTTAAGTAACAATAAACCCTATTGATAGTATTACATACGATTTAATCATGATAATTATAACTATCTATTCTTTGTGTTATTGGTATAATTAGATTAGATAGTCTAGTTTTTTTTTGTCATAGTTTTACTTTATGCAATATATATACAATTTTGGTTAATTGATTTTGAAGGGTATTTTAATAGTGATAAGTTAATAAAAATTCATGAATATAATAATCTTGAAGTCATATAGTTTAATTTATAATGATGACGAACTGACAAGTTTGTGATATCCAATCAGGTACTGAAATACAGAAGACCTTAACAACTTAATTAAATTATTAAATCTTAAGATAAACGGAATGTTCCTATCTCTTTGTTTGAATTAAATCAACTGAATATTCTTAGTCTGGAAGATTTAGGTCTTTGTGATGAAGAGCGATTATAACAAGAATAATTTAATCCTTTGTTTATATTGATTACGTTACATTGAAAACTAATTATTGAAATGAGAGCCTATTCATTAAATCAAATCAACAAAATGTAAAATAAGATTGCGTATCTATGATTTATTTAATTAAATCGTTCTATAAACTGTGACTGTGACTTAAATCTATTAACGTATTTTTAATAAACCAGTAAGAGTTTCGTTTCATCTATTTTTCCTAGTGTTTGTCATTGCATATTTGTGCTAAGTATTTAAATTTCTAAGTGTTAATCTATGGATCGGCTAGACATTATTTAATTTTAAATTAATCCTGTCTACACTAAAGGGGTATGCAAAATATCATTATGCAGATAAGGCCCTATGTGGGTTGCTTTAAATATATCTATGTATATATATACGGGGAAAATTTAAATTCTTGAGTTTCTCTCTATCTTGCGTCGGATAACAAAGCAATCTTTTAACCTTTATAAGAAGACTTAATATTTATTTCTTATGCAAGCACATGCAATTCGTATGAATATAAAGAGCTGTATCTGTTAGATATTTCTTAGTTTATTGTCAAACAGAAAGTATGAAAACTTGGTAAAGCTTACTTAGATTAACATCATCAAAAGTGTTTTCTAATAAAATATATATATATATATATATATATATATATATCATGTTTTTATAGTAAAGGCTACAAGGGTGGATGTTATAAGTTGAAATAATATAGCTGTCGTCAGCTTATACCGGCTGATGCCATCAAGGCTTGCACGTTATATAGCTAGCTATGTAACATGTTTATGAAAATACATTTTAAAATATTAATTTATATCTTAACAGATATTGATTGAATTTTTTTTGCATTTAAAAAAGAGTACACTTGTTTACTGTATAAAGGAGAATTAAAGAGAAATAAAATTTGATCAGAAACAAAATTTCTACCTAGATTTTACTTATAATATTCTACATATGTTAACTATACATATGTACCTCACATAATGGTTAGAAGTTTGTAAATTTTCGCAACTCTACATCTGTATGTTCGTGTTAACGTTGTCATACGTTATAGGTCGAAAACTTTACAAACGTATTTTGTGAAAAAATGTGCAAGAAAATACGTAAATTTGTATCAAGCTTTAAAACTATTTAATTTACTAATAGTATGAAATTGATAGTAAAATACCCATGTATATAACACATTTACAATTATCATTACCATTTTGAATCGAGGTTCAAAACTAGGACTTATAACTTTCAGAATCAGCTGTGAAAGTATTTAATAAAAACATTCCTCTTGTTACAAATAATGACGTGTAGCTTATTTTATTAAGTCATTTAGGAAAATAATTGCGCCTGATATAGTAACCGTTTATACAAAATCCATCTCTTTCAACACGTATCGCACTTACAGTAATACATTTTTATTTACACTGTCATATACATAAGAATATAATTAAAAGTGCAATATTGCCTTAAACATAATCTTTTTTCATTTTTTACGGTTATAATAAAATTTATTTACATTTATATGTAAAGAAATTAAATATTTTAAGAGACTTTTGCTTAACATACGTAAATTATAACTTTTATTTGTTGTTATTCGTTTATAACAAATGGCATTTAATGCTAAATAAAGATTTAGCAATAATTCTTAATTCAAATAAATTCTTAATTAACTAATCTCAATTCAAAGATAGAAAGAAATCAGACATCTTGAAGTAGATTAAGATTATCAAGTAGCATCTCAGACAGCCAAGTCATAATGTCAGCAGAATCGAGGAGTGGCAATTAAGGTCAATAATTTGATTGACCAGTTGTGAAAAGAGAGAGAATTATATAAGTTATTCTTTAATTTATTAAGATAAAATGTAATAATGATCTTAACTACGGAAAATTATTTCAATGTCTTTTTGGTGACCCAACCTATAAAAAATTTCAAGATTAGTCGCACGAATATTTATAGCTTCAGTAAATAAGAATATACATATGTACGTATCTGTGGAATCTATTTTTGGCATTTTATTTTTAATATTGTATACTACTTTTTTTATTAATACTTTATTGAGATATTTTAACATTTTTAACAAATAATTAAAAAAATATATATTTTTTTTAATTTTCATTTTTTGATCATTTAATTAAAATTTAAGCTATTTGATCACATGGAAAAAGTGTTGAAATAGTAACTACAATCATTGTAATGGTTGAGATACACAAATCAGTCGGTACCTAGATATTATACTAAGATTGCAACGTTCTACTTTACCTATGTATCGTTTTAATACAATATACATTCATCTCTGACTGTAATTCTTATGCTCAGACGGACGGAGTAGCGGGCAACAACTAGTAATACATAAAGAAAATTCACATCTTTGTTTTTGAATTTTATTATTTAATTCGGTTAAGACGTCTCTTCTATCAGTATCATTTCTACCTAAATATAATACGTTACGAGTGAAGTCTTACATATCGCTATATCAAACGTACATAGATACGTTCACAAAAATAGGCATACAAATTTTATCGTAGTTTATTTTTTATTATAATCTTCTTCAAAAATTTGCCCTTATCTATAACAATACGCTAAAATTAAGGAGTCATAAGCGGTAGATGACAAAAAACCAGACTAACCAGCAAACACTTATCTCGTCTGCCAGTGATCACGGTTACTGCAAGATAGAAACGTCATATAATTACCAAAAATAACAAGTCAAAGCTATGCAATCTTTATTTATTCCTAAAAGTCATAATTTTTCTTACTGTTAAGCGTAATTAATTAAAAATGTTTAAAAAATTATTTCATTAAACATATAAAAAATATATCAAATGTTAGTCTTGGATACATTTTTAATTTAATCAATTCCTATATTAAAAAAAACAGTAAACGAAAATAAAACTAAGAAGTCAATTTCTTTAAATTTTCATTAAGTTTCCATTAGCCTCCTGCTGCTTGAGAACCACTTCGCTTTGTTGACATTTCAAAGATTTATTTCACATTCGCGAACGATGTTTGTTTTGTATCTTAGTTTGCTTTTTCATCCTAATACATCGTGTCATTGTATAATATGAAGGAATTTTCAGCAAATATTTCTATTATTTCGTATAATGTCAACCGACTAAGCTCAGTGCAGTTGTTATTTATGATGCATAAAATCACCATTCATTTGCAATAAATATCGACCAATCAAAATAAAAATTCGTTAATCGTCCTTAAGATCCTACAGTTAAAAAAACTGTCTTAGTTGTTGAGTTCATTTACTTATAACCAATCGCATATGGATACGAGTAGCTTGGATGATATAAATAGCCCAGAATTAAGCACTCAGGAAATACACATTTTCGTCAAATATAAAAGTCATATTGGGAGCAAAGTATCTTGCGGTGAATAAAGTAAACAAACGTCGGCAGTGGTTCAGTGGTTATCGTTATAAACAGATTCCATTTACTTGGAGCCTATTCCTGGCCATTGACGAAAGTGAAGTGTAGTGAGGGCGTACTTCGCTAATGGAAAAAAGGAAGTAATCTTCGTTAGAATCAGCGTGAAGTCTTTTTTCTTGAGTTTCACGTAAACATGAAGAAACCATACCTCAAAGCTTTTAGAACAACAGAATTATATAAATAGTACTAGTATAGATTTACTTATGTACGATAATAGAAGTACAATTTTGTTTTAACAAGCAAAGGAATTTTTTTTAAGCATATAATAATGTTATGACAAAATTGTTATAGAAGCTGAATTTTAGTTTTATTTTTTATCATGAGCACTATTATTAAGGTGTTTCAAAATAAAACTCTCGACATAAGATATACTATTGTTATAGAGACTTTTATTTTTTAAATATTGTTTAGTAAATTTTTCTTGTTTTATATTCGAGTACATATATTATGAGTTTTTACTCAGCAATACTGTTATTCACGTAAAAGTAAACCTATGCCTATAGTAATATCTGAAAGTGTAAAAATGCAATTTACGCAATTACTCATTTACTGAGCATCTGTAATGTAAAAACCATACTAATAAAATTGAAGTTTGCTTAGTTTAACTTCAGTGTTAAACTAAGCAAAGTAAGTAAAATAAAAATACAAATGTAAAGAAAATTCTATGTGTATTTAATAAAATCATAATAATAGAAATTAAGTTAAGTAAGGTGAGGTTAGTTTTGCAGGAAATATGATAAAATAAAGTAACCACTATATTATTTCTTATTTATTTAAATCTTCATATTTCCTGGAATTTTATTTCGAGAGTTTGATGTTTTATAAGACTTTAATTACAAATAAATGTTTTAACAACAGTAGGCAATGAAAGTAAGAGGGGCTTTGTGAATTTTAATTTGGAAGATCTTATAAGAAGATTAAGTATACAAAGTAGGCTTTTACTTCATTAAAATTCAAGTAAAAAACAAGTCAACAAAGCTTTTTAAATAGACTTTTTTGGCTTATAATATACTTAGCTTTAATATCAACGATATCCCTCCATTTATTGGTACTATTTTCTTATAAATTTTCTAACGACGAGGACACGCTAATTCATAAAAATTTGTGGCATTAAATGCTATTGTACAGTTGTAGTAAAATTTATATATAGATTAACAACATCCACTGAAAACCTAGTCAATACAGGAAGTAGTTTAAAATACTGCATTTCATTATATAATATAACAAAAAATTAAGTAATAAACAATTTAAGATCTAAAATTAAGTAGTTACAGTGAGTAAAAGTAAAACTTAAACCAAAAAGAGAGCATTTCTGTTCCTACAGTGCAGCTAAATATTAGATAGAATACTTAATTCGCCGCCTGTGATCCAAGTCTGAAACGATATGGTATTGGTGAAACAACTCATGCGATAATCCGGAAATCTTAGGTTCGAACCCTGCTCCTACCAATAAATTTTTCATTGAATACAAGAACATCTTGTAGGTATAATTATTCCGCATATTTATATTAAAAAAAAAAGTTGTTTTCTTTATATAGTTGTTTCACTTACATTGACAGGATAGGATGCGTTTAGGATCAAATTCTGTATCGGAAATCGAAATGTGTGAATTCAATAGAGTTAAAATTGGTCTTTGTTGGTAATGCAACTTCAATCAAACATTTTGATGTTATTGCAGGTTTGAGCAGTTTCCCTTACATCTGCAAAACATTAATGCCGAAAGTTATGGGAGTGCTAAGGGCTTAAGTTACAATTATAATTCAATATTTTCTATGTCCTTTCCAGCACCACTTTCCAAAATCACAACAAACCTTAACAATATAATTAAACTATACACATGATATAATATGTCTTTTTTTAGTGTTTATTTATTAAGGAAAAATTAGACACAAATATAGCTTAATTAACAAAGAATTGTTCAGTCATCATAACACGTACATATAATTAAATAGGGTAGCCAAATGAATCGTTCCCAAAACCTTTTTATAATACATATGTACATCTTAAGATTTTACAAAATAACCTTACGTTTGTTAGGCTATCTTCAGAATGAAAGCACATTTATAATAATCGCGCGCTATTAAATAAAACGAGAAAAACCATCACCCTGATAATAATAGACCATTACCTAAATGGAACTAAGTGTTAGAATAATCAATAACATTTTGAACCTCTATTTATCTTAATAAAATTGTAATGGAAGTCATTTTGTATTATTTTGTAAAATTGTTTTTAATATGAAGAAAGTGTGTTATTTTGTATGTCGGATTTATTACCACTTCTTCGCTGTTAAAAGAGAGTTACGTCAGCATAACTGACGTCACCAGTGCCTTTGTTCTTGATTAGCATCAGGCTCTCAGGATATTGAAGGTAACCTCGTAGACGGTTTGACGAATCTTTTATTTCTCTCTTTTATAGCAATCAAAACTGATTGTTGAGACTGCACTTGCACAGGTGGCTACGTAGGTGGTTATGCAGGTGACACCTGATAATTGTAACCATCCATAATAATTAATTTTGCCCACAAAAGGTATTCGCTTTGATATGTATATTTTTTCATTTTGCTTTCTTATCTTGAAAGCTTACTTGCTTTGGAACAAAATGGGGTATTATCAAATCGAAATTTTTAATGATAATTCACATTGTTTGAAATTTAATTAACTTCATGATTGTGAATCTAAAATCGTTTTATTAATATTCTAATTATACTTTTAAAAAGACTCCTATATTATTATCAAATAGTGATAAAAATTATACAAATATGTTTAACGTATTAAAATACAACACAATAAGAATATGAGAATTTAACATTGTGCGCATAAATAAAATTTGATAAATGAACAGTCTTTGATTTTTTAAACGCTACTGTAACCGGAATCGACTATTAAGTAAAAGTTATAAATAAAATTATCTGTAAGTAAAAGATAAAACCGACTCAAAAGAACAACTGAGAACATCGGAACTACTATAAGACCACTTGGGGGATGCAACCTTTCAGATAAACAAAGAGTTTCTTAAATCGTCCCGGGAGTATCGAGACATCAAGGAACATACATAAAAAAGATTCCGATGACTTGAGAACCTCGGCCAATTTTGAAGTCGATTAATAACAAGATTCCAAAATCTGTCTTTCGACAGTAAAGGTTACACATATACCTCGAGTAATGCCATTACTTAATTTGTATTGTGTATGTTTATATATTTTTACTACTAGTATTTCTTTAATTTTCACAGAATTACATAACCAGGTCTTATTAATCATCATAGGACCACCTGGGAAGATAACCTTACAAAAAAATTATCGAAATTAGTTAGCGTTGAAGTTGCTCATTCATTTGTCACACATATACTTCATGTTTATTTTAGATTTTCAGGGTTTTCTCATGGTTGCTATTGTCAGGACTGGACCATATTAAAATGAAAATTCCCGTGTAGTGGAAGCATCACTATACAAATAAGAAAAATTGTTAAAATCGCTTCACCCAGTCGGAAGTTATGAAGTAACAAATGTAAAAAAACAAATACAGACGAATTGAGACCGTCCTCTTTTTTGAAATCAGCTGAAAATTGTGTAGAAGGAAGCTTTATTTTCGACATCGTTTCTGTTGTTTCTTTGTATAAACAACTAGACAGTGTTTTAATACTTGTTTTCGGTCGCCTCTGATAGTGTGCAATATAAAGCCTAAGTGCAATAAGACGACTCTTTAACTAAACTATAAGAAGGAGCAATCTTATAGTTAAATTCTGATTCGATGATGCTCTGCAAAAAAAGGATCTGCTATTAAAGAAAAGGAAACGAAAGTTAACAGTGTTAACTGGTTAACAGGTGATGGAGGAATTAAATTTCGCAATTCCTGATCCCACTGATCCCACTTCAAAGTACATCGTATAAATTACGGAGAGAATAGATACTGTACTCTGCTGTTCGTATTTTAATCTTACACAGTGTAGAGGCAATTAAAATTTGATCTTGATGTGGCACCTTCGGGAACATGAAAGCTCTTTCGATCATCATCAAACTGTAAACAATTGGCGGGGAGGGGTTTTGAGACGAGAAGGGACACTAGTAGGGCTCTTCCTAACTGTGGAAGACCAGCAAAATACGGGTGTTCGGGTTCTGTTATCAATAACAACCGATTAATTGGTTTTTTATGGGAGTAACTAGGGCGATGGTCTATGCTATGACCTTCCACTACTTTTTTTCCTTCTTTTTTTTAATATGTGTATCCTATATATATAGGATCTATTTTAGGCTTGCAAAAAATGTGATATTCCTCAGTGTGTCGAATACTGAATACTTGGCTAGATTTAAGCGCCAAAACTTGACTAAAAACAGTATATGCTTCTTCCTAAAAATGCAAAAAAAAAATATTCCTTCTGCACCACAACCTTCCCCATCTAAATTGTGATTATGGAAATAATTTAGAGGTCTAGAAAAATTCTAAACTTTTTTAATACAGACGATGTTTGTGTACCTTCTTTAATAATTGTGAGAGACATGAGAACCTTGCGCTTTTAAATGTTCATTACGATAAGCTATGATTGAAATACCTAGAATCCTTAAATTTTTCATACAGGAGATGATTATGTACTTATGATACTTAGTACTTACTATAATGGCTATATGAAAAATTAAAATATGCATATATATACGCAATGATTTGATCTTTTTTATCATTTCATCAATTGTATCCCTATAACAACATATATAATTTAAGTATCAATAGGTAAGGTACTTGTTCGAATACTATGTAAGTGTGTAGCAACGAGATAGGCTTAATATTGAATAGCAACCGATTATTTCTTACAGACCTTATCTATCTGTCTGTCTATGTAACAATTTTTAAAGTGAGCGTGAGTTCCTGGAATATACTTTTAATAAAACGTATTGTAAAATATTGTTATGCTATAACCAAAACTTGTGAAAAATTATTGCAACTGTTTTCATACTCCATATAATTTCTTGCTGAAAAACTTCTACACGTGATAAAAATACAAATCTTTTTATGTCATAACCAAGCGTCATAAAATATCTCGGCCGTGATGTGTATGTCAACTAAGGAATTACGACGCGAAGAATTCCTAGCTGTTGGAAGACTATTATTCAGAAACTATGGCAGACATGCAATGGTTTGAGAGAACTAAAGTTGTGTGACATATATGTAGCAAGTTTAAATGTTTTGTAAACTAATGGGAAACCTTGTTTGATTTCGCTACTCGCTCTTAGCTTAGTTTGATGAATCTCTCATATAAATTTAACTGTTTATTGAAGGAGTTTTATTGTTAATAAAAAAATATTAAAATTCGTTTTTTGTTTCGTTAATTATTAAAGATAAATTAAGTAGAGGTAATATAAAATTATTATTATACTGATATTTCGTATTTGGCTTCTAATTCAAAAAAAAACATATTTTGCCAAAAACCTAAGTGAAGTGATTATTTTGATCTTCGTTATTATTCTTTTCATAGTTCAAAATGAAACTTTAGAGCCGTTTAAATATGCATATATAAATCTTATTTTGTGTGATTTCAAACTTTAAATAAAATTAAGAAAAAATTGACAATAATTGAGATTATAACTTATCTTATTTTAACCTTTTTTTATATCCTTTCTGGTAATGAAATATACCAAACTCATAATATTTTTCTTTAATCCTGTGTATTACTTTTTTCTTTAATCCTGTGTATACTATTAATTATACGAAAGCTTTATAGAAATAAAACCTCTCAGAATTCCATGGATTCTCCGTGCGGGTGCCGGGTCCATCGCGTTGCAGGGAGAAGAGCTCCAATAGTGCCTGGGAGTTACAAACCAGGTGTAGGTTATAGGGGCCCCTAACTAACGCGCGTTAAACGCTCGAATCCACTGTCCAAGCTTCTCTCTCTACCTAACCAAATTTGAAACGAACGTTGAACGCATATTGCAAGAATGAACTGATGTTAGTTCTAGACAGGCCCAAGTCTTTTAGTAGGTTGTAAAGAAATTCAAGTGTTATACCTCTCGTTCCCCCAGTGCGTATATTAAAAATAATTGTGTGAATATATAAATTATATCTTAAATAAAAATTAATATGACGATTTATAAATGTTTTACGTACTAATGAATAGTGAAACCTCGTATATTTGGAGATAATAAGAAAAGAATATTACAGTGTTCTAGACACTTTCAAAGACAGAATGTTTATTATTTCAAATAAAAATTTTATAATTGATAACTTTTTTCAAATTATTATCTTTACAAAAAATATACTTATTGAAACGGCTTGTATATCCTCGTTCAGATCCTACAAGTAAGAGAAGTAGGAAATAAAAATAATGGATGTTATTTGAAATTATCATTTAAGATAATATAAAACTTCTGTTTGTATTTAACTTGATAATTTCTATTACTTCAAAATGTTACTAATTATAAAAAGCACTGTTACTGGACTTTACAGTATACAACAGTGTGTTAATTTTAAACTAAACTTTAATACTCTAATGTTTCAGTTAGATGTACATACATAGTTTAGTTAGAGAGATAAAAAAATAATTTAAAAGATTCATTATATATATAAATATTTATTAAATTATAATTACTATACCAAATTAAATAAACACGACACGATACATATGAGATGCAAATATAATTACGCTCACAGTGATTGTTATTTTCTGAACGGGCAATAATACGATCGCACTGTTCCGCTTCTATTGAAATACATATTTATTTAATTCTACCCAAATGCTCATTTCACTAAAATATTAGATCAACATGTTGTTTTGTTCTGTAATTCGTATAAATGTGGAAAATAATCATTTACTAAGTAGAATTTATTTATTTAAACATTGAACAAAATTCATTTCTTCAATAGCTTTTTTACGTAAACGCATTCCAGATTACCTTCATATTCATTTATTTTAAATAATTTTCTGCATATTACAATCATATGGAAATTCATTTTAACTGTGCATGAATGTATGTATACATTAATACGATAACGGTTACGTTCCGTAACATGGACGGTGGATATAGGAATTTATTAATTTAGCGCATATAATGCTTAATAATTAAAAACATAACTTTTCCACGTCTTAAATCAGGTGTCATGTCACAGCTATTTAATATTAATATTGAATCTTCATTTAAACGAAGCGTTTTACGGATTAATTTTTGATTCCAGAGAACACAGAAGACACCTGCTCTGAATAATTAATCTGAAAGCAATTTGTTTTAATTACCCGCTGCTTACTTTCTCTACGAGTAATCTATATTACTCAATCGTATTAAACAATATGTATATATTTTATTCCTGAAGTAAAACAGAAAGATTATAGACGTTTCCACTATTATCAATATAATAATATTATTATGGTACTGAAGTTTTCGAGAGTTATTCCGTGAAGAATATATGAACTGCCATAGTAACAATATGGGAATGTTGATTTAATATTCGCTATACGAAAAGTTTATCTGCATATGCATTAGCTTCAATTGTTTCTGATAGTTGGACAATACCTTGTTATTTATTGTCATGAATTACATTAAAATTGTTTATTTATTATTAATGTTATTTTTATTACTTACTCTTATATCCGCGTATATAGTTTTGTCTTGTCATCAAAAAATTGAATCTTTTTTTGATAACAAATGCTTTTGTGTTCCGAAAAAAAAAAATCAACAGAATTGTATCTGCTTATTTATGAATTCATCATCAGCCTATTGGAGCCCACTGCTGAGCAAAGGCTTCTTCTCACATGGAGAAGGTTAGAGCATTAATCACCACGCTTGCTCAGGACGGGTTGGCGATTTTATAATTTGAAATTATAAGACCAGGTTTCCTCACGATGTTTTCCTTCACCGTCTGTCAGTGGTGTCTAAATACTCTTAGAAAGTACATATGATTCGGAAAAGATCACATTGGTACTTGCCAGGTTTCGAACTCGCGCCCTCACGTGTGAGAGTATTTATTTCTTTGCTTATAAAAAATAAATTGAATCATTACATCATTAATTAAAAATGAATGTTATTAAATAGTTCATAATTTGTAAGATAAAAATATTTTGAGACTTTTCTGATTTATTATTGGCTGTTAGTTTGGAGTTAAAATACGGAATCATAAAGCCTATGTACTTTCTTCACGAATTACAAAGTTCTATCTAAAAAAAAACATCTTTTATCGCTCTTAACCTATTAATTAATAATAATAAATATTACAACAGCACCATATTATCTAGTTAACGTATAACATTAATTTTGAAAACTTCTAGACATAGGGTGAGCCCAGTGCGGGTTTTGTTACGCTTTAAACATGACCTACTAGTCATGTTAGAAAGTTAACTTTGTTTGTATTGAAACCATATATTGTTGACATGTGATAAGTAATATAAAGTAAATGTTACTTACTGGAAAGCTATCACTTTAAAGTGAGTGTGACAAAAAATTAACCAGTGTAAAAAACTAAAAGTTTTAATTTATGCATATGTTACTGGAAATGTATGAAATTTATAATGATATACCGTTTATTACCGGAAATGTATACAATTACATCCTCTTATTAGCAATCGGAAATGTAAACATTCGATATATTAAAGTTTACTCAGGTTAAGCGGGGCGAAAGGAGGGTTAGGTTATTTTTTTTCATATGTCTTCATATTTATATTTTAACAACGTGTTTTATTTATCACGTGTTTACCGAAAGAGCTAGGCGATAGAGCTAGAGGTAGAGGTAGAAGAGGTGGTAGCTTTGGGGAAGTACCACCCTCTCACAAGAGATCGGTGTGAAGTAGTCTTTAATGGCTGAGTTTTGGCAGACAAGTGAGAGAGCCGGTTGCCCTCTCCTTTTCCCCATGGTCCCGGGATGTTTATATGTACAATAACCTTCTGTCTTGTATCAGCCTAAGTCTATTTTGAGTTGTTATGCGTTTTTCATTAGCATGAGGTCCAGGGAGACCATGCGCAACTGCGGCTCGGGTTGAGGGCTCTTTCGTACCCCACGCCAGAGACACATAAAAGTCAACTCTGAATTCAGACCAAGAGCAATGTCCTTTGACAGGATGATTATTGGACCATCAGCATGATAGAAGCGTCATTTCCTTCACATCAAGGTCGGCAATGCATCCGTAACACTATGTTGCAGATATCGATGGGCAACGGTAACTACCTCTCATCGGATAGGTCGTCTGCTCGTTTGCCGCCTTTGACATAAAAACAATCTTGGAGCATTTTTCCTAAAACTATGCAATTTTCCTTTTAAAATTATATACTATTCCTAGGACTTTTATATAATATATAGTTTTTAAAACAATTTTTTATATATTTCCTAAATAGCTTCGGAATTGAATGAATTTCCTAGGATTTTTATACAATTCCTATACTTCATACATTTTCGGTGACATATATAAACATATGTATTTTTGTTTTAATATAATTTAAAATAAACTGACTTCCAAAAGGCATACCCGATATACCTTGTTGAGAAATCTCTTTGCTTTAGTATGGTATCATTTCATTTTTACGAATACCTCGTGTATTCGTAAAAATGAAAATACTAAAATGCAAATATTATATGTATGATAATTTTCAAAATCGGACACAACAATCATTCGAAAAACGAAATATACTGTTATAATTTATTCAATAAATAATATATGATATAATTAAAATACATTTATATCCACAGCCACTACTTATACATAATATTCATTCATTATCACAATACTTTTATCATATACTACATAAAATATTTAGAATGTTCGAGACCGCTGAATACATAAATTAACCAATCAGGTAGGTCGATGCGTTACCACAACTCAAAGAGGCGGTTTTTTCCTTCATTAGCCGAATTCGAGCCTGTGAAATATCGGAGCTCAAAATATGTGATTTTTTCACCTACATACATACTATTAGACATTAGACTGTAAGAGCTTTTAGCCCTTACAAAATACGACGGCCGGAGCTTAAAAAAGAAATAAAGGCATACGAATACTTAAAGAAATTTTACTTCTCACATATACATTTTAAGTTTTAGATTCAATTATTTTAATTATTCTCAGCAAACCTGTCCATTTCATATTGTACAAGTGAATAATAACTAGTGTTCCATCTTAGGCTTTCCGTATTGTTAGATATAGATACTGTTTGTATAGCCTTCTATGTACGTATTGTCAAACTAAATGTTTATACAGAATTTCATTTCGACCTATTGAAGTTTAAGAATTTACTGCAATTTTGATTTGCTGGAATCCACCCATATAAATGAGATCGCAAGTTAAATAGGAGATTATAAGGAGTAAACAAATAAATGTCCGAAAAAATTACAATGAATTTCGTATAATATTTTGTAACTTAACTTAAAATGTCTTCACAGTGGTTTTGAGACATGTTTTATTGTTAATATTTCCATTTTAAACATTTTTTTTTTATAATCAACGCTTATATGATATTTTTATGGTAAGAAATTTATGTAAAAATATTGTGCTATTGTTATTTAATATCGGGTAATTTTATATATTTTTTGATTATATTCTTTCATTATAATATTTGTATAAAAAAAGTTTTTATTATAAAATATCGCTAAAGTCATAATATTTATTCTATACCATCCCTTCTTAGTCTAAAGGTAATAATATATATATATATATATATATATATATAATTACCTCTTATATTAATTATATTCTGAAAAGTATTTAAGAATATTCTATAACATAAATCTTATATTATAGAAAATATATTATAGATTTATGTTATAGAAAAAAAAACCTTGTGCTTCAGTCATTATGGTATATATCCATAATATATTTTAGCTTTATCTGCATCACCGTTTCACCAAACTCTCTCCATAATACCAATATTCAATATACAAAACGTATTGTGCTAATTAAATTAAAAGTTTACTAATCATATGGCAAGTCTTAGAACAAAATTACATTTCCTGTTGGTAACATGTGGTACAGTACAATCTTTTGCCACTTTGGAATTAAACTTTCCCGTCAGTAACGCGAATAAGTGAATACAAACACTCGGGGAAGTCACTGGAGCTTAAAACTTAAGCGGGATCTCATTCGCAACGCCTCGACATCCACAGCAAGTTGTCGTCGCTACTTTTAATCTATAAAACCAAAAAAGTCAGTGATTTGGTGCTTAGAGGGACTATATATTTGATGTTTACCATAGTTTTTTGCTGTTACATTACCAGTTTATAATACTTTGGTATATATTTTTTAGAACTGTACACTCCAATTAAGGAAATCACACACCCGTACATAAATAAATAATTTAATTTACAAACGGTTGGAGTGAAATTTAGATTTGATATTTGTTTTTCAACAAGTTCATTTGCGCGTGCATTAGTTTCAACAATTCGTGATTGTCGGACAGTTCTTGATATTGCCACGAATTATATTAAAACTGTTTTGTTGTTACTGAAAACATTATTTAATTAATTTTATTATTTTAAAATATTATTCCAGTCGGGTCACTTTTAGTTTCTATTTAGGCTTAAGAAATTTGTGTGTTAAAACCTCAAAAGTTACCATACAAATCATGTTAACTTAGTAATAACAAGATGATGAAAGTGTTTATTTCGAGTCAGTTTTTTATTAAAAAAAATAATTAAGGTATTACTTTTGTTATTCTTATAAGAGTCTTTTAAAAGTTCAAAAACCGAATGTTTATAATTTGTACTCGTACATTTGAAGCAGTAGTTGTCTTTTATTTAACTTCTAATAAATAAAACTTTTTGTTTACCTTCTTTATCATTTAATGCTTTTATATCACAGGAATCTTTGAAATACAAATATCATGCTGTAGAAATTAAAAGTAATAATATTTTTTTTATAAAATTGTTCACATTAATAATTCTGTATTGCATAGTAAGTAATGTAATTTATTGTTGTATAATAAATATGATAATTTCGATCAAATCGCATTCAATAAACTATTGAAATATCACTACCTACTGACATTATTTAAACATTAGTGTTGAAAACTTTTATATAAAGCAATAAAAATAAATGATATCCTATTTGAAAAGACTTTTTTTAGCCACCAATAAAATTTTTGTACGTTTTTTGTTAGTAATACTAACGCCAAACGAGAACTCCGAACTCGTTCATGATTTGTTTTTAAGTCTTGTAATAGCTTTACTTAATATTGAAACTGAACTCAAACACTTTAAATGTAAACGTATTAAGTAACTTTATTTTTATTGGCTGTTTAAAAATGTATTTATGTTTTAAGATTATTTTTGCCGCTCAAGAAAAAAATCGTATTCCAAGACTATCTCCATCTGATTATACCTCTTTCCAAAGTAAAACCAAACCAGAACTAGCTGAATTAACCAAGGTACAATTGGACGCACAAGACCAACGGGTACATGTCAAATCAAAAATTGTCAATGCACTTGAACATATAACCACGAAACCAACAACGAAAAAAGATTGGATGTCGGATGAGGTTTGGTCAAACATAAATTTACTGAACGATCTGAAAACTAACGCCAGGTTTCAAGAACAATTACGTTCAAATTACTAAAATAATCCCTAGGCAATGCAGAAGAGACAAAAACCGATGTATTGGGGATATCTCTTCAGAAAAGTCAAACAAATAACTCTCAAATGTAAACCGATCTCGTAGACAATAGACAACAAAAGTGGCAACTCAATACATGATGTCGCCAAAGTTATTGAGAGATGGAAAGAATATTGTGAGGAGCTTTATCAAGATCAGTCAACCTAATATTTCACATAAGCAGAAACTACATGTTTGCAAAACCTTGCATTCTACGCTCAGAAGTTGAGGATGTAATCAGGAAACTGAAATTTAATAAGGCACCAGGACCTGATCTCGTCGCATCGGAAGTTCTAAAAGGGTTAGGCGAGAATGGAATAACTTGCCTGCATAATGTTATAGAATATGGAACAGATGTAACTGCCCGTCCGACAAGGTGCACTCCTCTATTCTTTCTCTTTACAAGAAGGGTTCAGAGCAATAATTGCAATAATTATAAGACATTAGCATTGATATCGCATAGCAGGAAAATCTCAATCGCGATTACGAGCTTACGTCAACTGGCAAATGCCACAGGAGCAGGCGGGTTTTGTCAAAAGCAGAGGTTCTAGGGAGCAAATTTTAAATAACTGTAATAATATAGTGACGCACGCCATGTTATCGGCTAAAGCCTGTACTAATTTGTTTATTGCAATAAGTGTCAGTAATTTATAATTTTAAATTATACAATATTTATTACAAAAATGTGATAAAAATACGAAATTGATTTTCATTTATTAATCGATTTGTTATATTTAAGAGATACTGTTTTGATTAAGTTGTATAAGGTCTTTAGTTACAATTTGCTTTGTAAAAATTCATATTGATTGATATGTGTTTAAAAATAAACTAATAGCTCTCAATTAATATAATATGTTTAGAGCGTTATCTTAGCTTTGTTTTAAAATAATTTAATATTATTTAGTAAAGAAAACCGTCGTGCAGAGCCACCAATAAATCATGTAAGACATTTATTTTGATAATAAATAGATTTCTTTGTTATAAAATAACTTGTTAAGTTTATTGATAATATTTCTGTATATTTGCAATTAAAATTCATAATTTGTTGTATTAACCAATGATAACTATTTCCTGTTAAAAAAGAATAAGCAAGACGGTTATTCATTGTTATTTACACAACAAAATAATACTCCGAGAAGATTATTTGTGTTGGACTGAAAGAGAAATCCCTGGATTAACGCCAACATGGACTATCAAAGCCGCTCACAGGCAAAGAACTGATACTTTTGAAATGTGGTGCTGACGCCGTATGTTGCGCATACCTTGGGCGGCCCGTCGTACGAACGTCTCTATAATCAAAGAACTTAAAAATTCAAAATGGTCAGCGCTTATCTAAAACCTGTTTGTAGCTCACGCTGGTATTCTTTGGCAATGTCGCTCGCAGAACTTCGGACAGCCTTGAACGCCTGATAGTGACTGGAAAAATGCACGGTAAACGGCCTAGAGGCCGAAATCCCACAAGGTGGGCAGATCAAAAACCAGAACACCTGGAAATACCTGCCAGCGTCGAACTCCATCAAGCAACTCAACGTGCTTAATGGAAGCTGCTTACGCAGAAACTCTGGAGTCACAATTCTCAGCAGTGAAGACACAATTAAGAAGAAGAAGAAAGATGTATTTTAAATTTGAACACATTTAACCCTTTGGTTTAAGGTCAATAAATAAAAACGGGATTACTCTTTGTAATATTTCCAAAAAGAATTAATATCATAATTCATAAACAATCGTTTATATTCGTAACTACAGAGATGTATTTATTAATTAAAATTTGAACTCTTCGTCTAAACCATTTTAAACTTACACGAATTATTTAGACATTTATTATTAATGTTAATTATTGTTTTAATTAATAATAAGATGGTTCAATAAACATTTATATATTTTCTTTTAATGTAAAATAGTGTATAAATTTTAAACATTATTATTAATTCTGAGGAATTAAATAGAATATACCTTTAAAGGATCAGAACACTGAAATCGCTTTTCTGAGGATTAAATTGTATAAATAAAATATAACCAATTACTTTTTAACTTTCCTCGTAAATTTCTACGCGGTAGGAGTAAGAACGAGAGGTATAACAGCAAAATCTCTCTACAACCTGCTGAAAGACTTGGGCCTGTTCAGATTTAACAGGAATTCCTTCTTAGAACATACTTCGATGGCAACTAGAGTAGGTTGGGTTCACATTTGGTTAGGTTGAAAGAGAAACTTGGACGGTGGAGGTGAGCGTTTAACGTGCGTTACGTAGGGGCTCCTTAAACTTGCACCTGTGTCACAATTCCCAGTCACGGTTGAAGCTCCTTTTCCTGGCACCATGAATCCTTGGAATGCTGAGAAGTTTCGCTTCGAATGTAAAATTAACATATTTCTATTGTAATAAATGTTAAACAACCTCAAGTTATTTAATAAAATTTCTTAATTAACTATCAAAATAGACAAATGGTAAGTGTAACAATTTTAACTTTACTATTGCATTGAACATATTCAACACAAGCTGCTGCTACAATAGTATTTACGTGTCTATAAAATTACAATTCTTATTATCTCATAAAATGGGTTTCATAAAATTGTGTCGTCGTGACTTGTGTGTGTATCGACAAATTATTATGCGATGACTGTGTAGTTATTTGGAGCTTTTTAGCGTCATGAAAATATAAAGAGCATAAGTGTAATTTATTTATTCATATATAGATAAGTATATGAAACCAAAAATTTGGATTTATATTAACAGCTATGGAAGTCTTTCTTTTAATTAAGTTATAGTTGTTTCTGCTCACTTTATGTAAATACTTAGGTTAAGTTATCAAGATTTTCACAAACAAAATAATAGTACCTTCGGATATTTGGGACATATTATATTTTATTAAACAAATCCCACGTCAATTCCAATTTGTCAATTCTGATGATGTGATGTCTTATAACAATCATACATATAAAGTTAACTGCTAACTGAACTAACTAATTGTAAACTAAAAATATAGTTTATGAGTATCTGTGGATTTCCACAATGAATGTAATTTTTTCATTTACGGAATAACTACCTATTTATTTCAATTTAACTTAACAGTAAGTGGTTCAGATATCAGAATGACACCGAGGCTATAATTGATTCCCGAATTTCGTGTAGTTCCCGCGGGATCACGGCATAATCTCACTGTTGGGTGATTATCACATCTATTGTTGTAACACACAGCCCGAAGTATGCGCGGGTTAAGACGAGATAAAATTAATACCTATGTATGTATATGTAAAACTAGTACTATTATATGTCGAAGTAATAGGCCTTAACTATCGTCAATTACTGGGATTGTAAGCGAACTCATCATTTGTGAAATGGATGAATTCGATTTTAAAACTGAGTCTATTTTACGGTGAGCCACAAGGTGTGTTTGAAAGTTTCTCAGAGTGATACAATATGGAGTACTTTAAACGTCAAACGTACGTTACTTCTGCAGAAATATTCCAACAAAAATTGCGAATTTTTTCCTATAATATTGTATTATAGGAAAAAGACATAGCGACATCAGTATTTATTCGTACCTACTAGGTTGACCGACTAGTAATGTGCTATGAATGACTATGACTATGAATACCTCCGATTTCGTTTCTATTAAGACTGAATATAAGTGTTAATATATGTATTATGGTAGGCTTCACAAAAATTGTGTCACTCAGTAGTTCTGAAAATTACGCTAAAATATAATTACAAGTAGGCGAGCTGTTTTTAGGACTTATAGTTTTTTTGTTAGAAGTCCCTCTGACTAGAAATATTTAAAGTAGTAAAGAACAAAATTTAAATTGCGTCTTCAGCATGTCATATTTTTCTTTTATTATAAGACTACTAATGTAATAAAATCTCTTACAGATTATAAGAAAAAAATGTAATTTTATTTTACACAGTTTTATTTTATTCCTTGAGTATTTTTTTATTTATTAATAAATGTTTTAGTCAAAACTTTTTATCTCAATTCATTAATGCTTTGTTTAGAAACTTATTAAGCTCTCATATATTTCTTGTTTCAATGCAATGAAAAACTAATCAAAGAAAAATAAAGTTTTAAACATATTTCATTCACGTAATATAACAAAATTGTAACATTGTTATAACTTGATATTATTTAAAAATGGGTTGAAAGGAAAGTTAAAATAGCAGTTAATATTTTCTCTGAGGACGTCACTCACACTGTTAAGTATTACGAGATTAGCTCGAAGACCAGATGCGTCACTAGCAGCAATTCTGTTGGTTGTTTTAAAACTTTTTATCGTTTTCGTCTGCACATTTTATATATTTTTATGGCATTAAAAATTCTTTCAATAAAAAAAAAAAAAAACAAAAAAGACATTAAAATTGTTAAGTTGTCAAGTAGCAAAATCCCTTACAGTTTATATAGAATTAAGCTTATTTGACCTTTTATTCAAAAAATACTAAATATAATGAAAAAATAACAAAAATCAGATGCAATATCGGAAAATAACTAATTCATGAAAAATAGAAAGTTAAAAAAAAACTGTATATTTAACTTATAATTATAATCAATATTAAATTTTAAGGATTTCACTAAAATAAATTAATAATGACTAATTCTTGGTACAAGATAATATTCGGTTTATTTAAGGAATATTGTTCGAGTATATAATCGTTTAGTTTACGCTCACAAAACATTTAATTATAGAAACGCTTTAAAATATTAAATAAATTAAATCTGTAATTGCTCTTTAATTTTTTTAACATAATTTTGTACAACGTTATTGCTTGAAAAAATATTTTTTATGATCAATGGACTGTTGTTTGAAGACAAATCCGCTTATTACTGCGTGCATTTATTTCGGTAGTTTTAAAACAATTAAGGACGATAAAAACAGAACGATTTCCTTTCAAAATACGTCAGATTAGGTCTCCAATTAAAACTTGGATCCTTTTGTGAGAAACAATCGAAGCGGAATCTCTAACGATGACCAACTTTTTGTTTTCATTCTTCAAATAAGAACCGTTTATAAGTGAATAGATAAAATCAGTATAATTAATTTGTATTTCAGTTAGAATTATTTTCTTTGTAGCAAACCTATTTAAGCTCCCTTTTAAATGATTCTTGCATTAAATTGTTATATATGATACATGTAAAAGCTTTGTTTACATTAAATTTGGTTAAATTATAATATTGTTTCGTAGTTAAATCCTAAAATCTATTCAGTTTCCATTAATATAATCTTAATGGGTAATGAGACATTTGTAACAATGGGGCAACCACATTAGGATAGCAATAAAAGTCATTATACTAGCCTACGTGACCGGTTCGTTAACAAAGACTTATGGAACAAGAAAGCTAGAAACATATAAAAACACAAAAATTGTATAAAGTTTATTTAGTTCTGGTAACTGTTTTCGTCGTTACCCACTTACTACGTGATTACTTTGAATGAGATTTGTTGCCATATACTTACTTTGCTTAAATATTAATTCAAACAATGTAATAAAATATTAATTTTACTTTCTATAACAGTACAAAAGAAAGGGAACAAAATATGCAAAATGAAAGTATTAACAAAGCAGGATATAAGCGAAAGTGTTATTGATGTGTTTTTTTATTTCTTTAGAGAGTTGCTTTTATTGTAATTGTATTAAGAAATAGAACAAAAACTTTACTATTTTTATGTTACACTAAGATTGTATTGAAATTTAGACCTTATGAACTATAACATTGAATGCGATAAAGTACAATTTTCACAAATTAAGGCCATAGCTTAAAATTGAAACACAATTTTTTAAGCGATATATTTTTTTAAGCTTTGTTATATCGAAGCCTCATTTAATAATCAATACATATAATAAGACAGTAAAAACTGAATGTCTGTACATTGTATATTTTTCCAAAAAACTGATTGGAGGCAATTAAAGAAGAGTCATAGATACCAAAAAAACAATTTTTGGAATTTTTGTCTATCTGTCTGTCTGGTACGTTATAACTTCAAAACTACTCAACGGATTTGAACGCGGTTTTCACAGTAGGATTACTTACATATAATTAGGAGGACTGTCAACACTTTATTTCATCAAAATCGGTTAAGGCTAAAAGAAATTATGGTCAATTGAAAATTTACTTCAAGCACTGCTTCAAAACTTTTAAACACTACGACTTAATATTGATTAGTTATATATTATATATTAGTTAATAATTAATTAGCTATATTAGTTACTAAAAAAATATGTTCTAATATATGTTAATCTTAATATTAAAACTTATGAGAGGTAACAAAAATAACAAATAACGGAGTTCGCTGGCGTGGTTTAAGTGTTGAACACTGTGCTCGATAGATGGCGTTGATAAAATACGTCATCAACCTAGATCGCGGTGTTAAGATTCTCCGTTGTGTAATGAGTACCATGCGGTTCGACAGTTCATTGTCGTTTGCTGGTTATGGTTGTTTATCATTTGTTATCATCTCTTTTTTGTATTTTATTATTTAAGTTTGATATATATATATATGGTTATGTGAAAAGTGACCAACACGCGGGCGGAGCGCCGGGCAACAGCTAGTATGTAATACGTGTGTGGGAAAATAGAAATTAAATTTTTAATTATATCCGTTTTATCTAGATTTTCAGGCTGCGGTACTCTCTGAACTTAACCCAGTAGTGTGACAAACTCCTAAGTGAATTCTCTCCGGCGAGATTGAGAGGTAATTTCATTTATTCCAATATTTAGTGAGCGGTTGTACATTTTATTGACTTTAACTGACCGTTTCATACCAAAGGGATACATTTCTTGTCGTTCATTATTTAAGTAGCTACATTAATTTTAAACAATAGCTTATATTAATTGCAAACTAATACAAACCGCAGATGCTTACTATCTAATACATCATTGGTCACTAGATTTATTTTATTTCTCTTATAATTTCATTTAAAATAGGAATTGAAGAAAAAGTATTTTAACTGTTTGTAGAGACATTAAATATAGTTCTGTATTGATCAATACATGGTAAAAAACAAATGTATAGCATATAAATTTTATATTCTAAAATAATAACTTAATATATTGTAATAATTTTTAAAGGTAGGTTTTAGACTTACCGTTTAAAAATTCATATTTTTATTTACTCATAAAGATGAACGTGATATCTTTAAACTTAATTATCAGCTTAAATCTATAGAAATGTGTGTATAAATAAAATATTATTTCTTTATAAAATCGGAGACAGACGAAGAGAAAAGCATTTGAATGTACTGAATAGCATTTTTTTTAATTTACTTAAAATAATAAAATATTATATTATTGCTATTGGGATGAAGTCGGGAAAGAAATAGTTTTTACAGTACCTGTTAAAACACACAATGTAAATGGTTGTCAAAAAATTGTTACTCTACATGTGACGCAATTGTACTGTATATATCCATGAAGATCAAAATTCAAAATTCAAATTTCGAATTTGGTTTGCTGTGAATGCGGGCTTCCAAATTCAAAAAATTGCAAAAACCCATCAAGTGCTCCTTGGAAATGATAAAAATTTTATTATAATACGCTAATTACAATACATATAACACAAAAGCAATGCAGAAACTATTAAAGGAAACCAATAAAAGTATTTTAGCATCACAAACGAAGCAAATTAATTAAATTAACTTCCTACTCGTCCTTATGTCTTATCTTTTTATATTGATTAATTCAATTACAAATAAATTAAACATAGCGGTACTTCATTTGTATTTATTCGATGCACGATCCCTGAGAATTGAACCTTTAACTAAAATATTTTTTTCACATCCTCCCATTCCTAACTATTAGTGTATAAATATGTTAAGTATTGTTTTAGCTTTAAATACATTCTGAAATTATTTTCTAATGACAATCATGCGGAACACACTAAAATTGTAATAAAATTATAATGTCTTTACGTTAAGCAATACTTATATAATGGCTAAAATATAATTAGGCTCTAAATTGTAGCCTATTTTATTTCATAGTTATTGATATCACAAAGCAATCGCTTGTACTGAAATTAAATTAACAATATTTGTACTCTAATTTCATATGTATATGTATACGTAAAAGCACAAATATTTTCTTGATGAATTAAAATATTTTTTTTTATTTTAAAATAAGATTATGCTCGATTCAATAAATTTTAGTTCTATTCTTATTTGCTTAGATTTCTTTTGTCACATTAATTTGTTTTAGTGTTGTAAAATATATAAAAAATTCGTAATGCTTTGCTCAAAAACGCTAAACTTAATGTTGAGAAGAATATAATGTTCTATGTTTATATAAAATTGTAAAGGAAACGGATTTTAGCTTGAACTGACTAACCGAACGCCAGCATCGCTGTATCCGACACCCGCGGGGATATAATTACTGTGATATATATTTTTTGTAATTTTAGTAATATAGTATTTATACAATACTGATACTTTATTCGCTTGGTCATTATTATATCTTGATGTTTTTTTAGAATCGTAATACCGAAAGTACCTTTATATGAATTAAATATTACGTAATAAATATATTCATAAAGTATTTTATAGGTATATTTGTAAAGTTTCGTTGATACCAGCTTTAATTTTTATTTTTTTTTAGTGTAGTTGGTATGTTAACTTGATTTTTTTTCGTGAAAAGTCACTTGAGATCAAATATATTTTATCGTGTTTTGTTGAAATCTAACTGGTTTTAATTGAAATACTGCCTAATTCCAATTAATACGTATATAATATGGAGAAAATGTATTTTATTAAAGAATAAAATACACAAATACGTATAACAATACTGAAATTTAAGTTTTAAAATTTCTTTAATTCCATTTATTGTGTTCTAAATAATTAAAAGCTTATTTCAATCAGAATCTTTAATAGCATTACTTGATTTCGATATATATCCATTAAAAATGTCCCCAAATGTAATGTCAAAATTTATATACAAAAAGTATAAAGACAATTTTGTTGATCGTTGTATTAACTTTGTTTAAAAGAGTTTTAGAATTTTGGGATATCGAGATGAAAAGTTTTTTATCCTTAATAACTCACCACTTCTATTCCCCATTTTTGTTATATTTTCTTTTCGAGTAAGTTTCGTCCTATATATATTATTTTTGTTTGAAAAATATAAAATAAATATTATTAATTACAAATAATTGATATATTTTTTCAAACTTGAAATGATAACAACGATTTCTCCTTAATGGTATTCAATTACTCGAAATATTTAGTCATTTCCAATCAAATTTTTAACAAATATAAATAGATTGGGACATGGTGTTACAAATTTGTATGATCAAATCCTTTTTATATAATTTCAAACCTGGATTTGAGATGACACTCCATATAAGGACAAATTCGTGCTTTCTACATTAAAAACAAATCGACTAGTCTTTCTGCCCTTTGTCTTGAACTATATTTATGTTCCCAAAAGTTTTAGAGTTTATTACTATAATAATCCTAAGAACTGGTTGCCTCTTCATCTATTATGGGAAAAAAGTCGAGTACAATTCGTTGGGAGTTGAATCAGACCAAATATCTGGATAGAAGGTCCTTTTAGCTATCTCAAGTGATAGTCACTTAATTTGACGGCGTCACCTTAAGCCATTGAAGCAATTATTTACTTCGGAGTATGGACTATCGTTTATTTCTTATTCTTGCTTACAATGGATAATACTAGACATTTTTTGGGTTTCGGAATCCTAATAAGGCAACTTATTGTTATACTATCATTAAAAAATAGCATATTTAGTGATTTTATACTCGGGTGATAAATGAGGTCAGATGTTTTTAAATATTTAAATTATTCTGAAGACTTAATAGAAAATCAATTATAAAAATAATCACCTGAAATTTAGTTTACCTTTTCGCTCAGAAATTATGTTTACAGAAGCTAACAAGAGATTCCTTTTTGTTGATCAAAACCAAAATGCGGTCATGACTTAATTTCTCGCGCGTTTTCTTAACATTTCTGACAAATAGCTTGGGTTTCTATAGCCGTAACCCATTATAAGAGTACAAACGCAAAACTTTATGTGCCTTTCTAATAAACCGTCTAATAACGGCCAGTGTTTTAATATCTAATTTAATTTAGAAACTAATATATAAAATAATTTTATTATGTTTAGTGTGACAAGGGTAATACACAATACTATTCTTAAAGCAAATTACTATGAATTATTTAAATTATTGAAACAGATTTGATAACACAGAAATACTCTAGAATCATCTAAAGCATTAAAAACTAATACATTGGACTATTTTCTAGCGCATTTGAATTACATTTTTATTTCGTTTAGATGCGGATTTGTTGAAAGTTAAAAAAAAATATTCAAATATACCGAAGTTATATACGAAAATATTTTATTTAAATTTGTGCTCATGGATACCACATACAATATTATTGGTGCTAACTTTATACTGGAAATAATGTGTTTGTGTACTAAATGGAGCAACTCCTGAATACTCACCGCTTCTCTGGGGATCTCTCGCCACTCGGTTTAATGACAAATCATTAGCATATCCCAGAACTATAAATGAATCGTTATGGTATTGCCTTTGAATACAAACTTAATTATTCATTTATTTTGAATGACATTTACTAATCACTCTTTGTTCAAATCGTCTTTTAGATGCAATAGATAACGAGTATTATTAATTATATTAAATATAATCTAAATTATTCTATCAAATCTATAAACTAAAAATACTTTGAATTTCTTATTTTAGTTTAATTTCGAGCAGATAAATACGATACTACGATACAGTGAAATTATATATATAAATATATATTACTTATAATGGAGATATAAATATAAGTAGTTAGACATTGCAAAGCATTCTATCGACATAATTAATGTTCATAGAAAGATATCTCATATAATTATAATATCGTACTTCGCTCTGTTTTATTGTATTTCAATTTTTAAAATATCTATTTCAAAGAATTTCTCAAAGGCATCGTTGAAACATCTTACTTTGTAATTTTTCATTCCTATGAAGGAATTGACTGATTGCTTCCCCGTTCTCGGTAGAACGAAAATATTTCTTATCTTTTTGTTAACATTTCACCACTTGAGAGAACTGCAATCTGTTTTGAAGGGGGCTTAAAATAATAATAATAAATTTGAAAATACTCTTCTTTATTTTTAATATCACAGGAATACCTGTTGTTTATATTTTAATTATAACATTAATTGTGTTTTTATTACAGAAATTGTATTTTTTCCACAAAGAGAGCAGATTTAATAACTTTGAATACGCCGTAATATAATCCATGTTTATATCATAAATGACATGTAAAACATATTTTTGTGTGATCAAAGTAACATGAAAATATTGTATAAATCAAATGAATATTGTCACACTTTCATTATTTGAAGATTACATAACATGTATACTTATATAACTAAGTTTGATTATTTATTACTTGATGGAGTTGATCTCAGGAACTACGTCTGGGAAAGGATTTTTTTTTAGTATTTTAGTTTATTTATCGAGGAAGGCTAAGACGCTGTGATCAATATTATCGCAGTAATAAAAAAAAATTTGAACAATGGGTAAAATACTTCCTTTGAGAACATTTGTTGCTTTGCCTGCTCAAGGGTTAGTTTTGTCAAAAACCTACCATCGTAATGTAAGTAGATTTACCAAAAGGTCCTAATTATTGTACGAACGAGGTCGCGGACGAAAACTCGTATCTCTTTTATAAAACATAGTCAAGTGATGCTTTTAGATATCAGAGATTTTCAAATCTTCATGTTGAATTCTTTTATGTATTTAGCAAAAATAAATCATCTAAGTAAATAAACAGTTTTATATGTAGCAATAAAGCTAACAAGCGCCGATAATGAACCCATCGTTTAGAGAGCCTGTTACTGAAGAAAGTAAATGGTGAAGGTTTTATTTTTCTAATGGAAATAAGAAATAACATGTTACTTTATGGTGATTTCTTTGTGGTTGAGGTTCTCCGTTCGTGCGGATTCAGCGTCTTTTTGAACGGTGATGCGATGTGGTAACTTGTAACTGTAAGCTTATGAACTTTTTTATGATAGAGTGGGCAAACGAGCAGACGACCTACCTGTTGGAGGTAGTACCATCGTCGATTGACAACCGCAAAATAATTTTGCGGATGCGTGGCCACCTTTGTTAGTGGAAGAGAGAGAAGAAAGGTGAGGAAGAAGGAAAAGGCTACCGGCTCTCTCACTCATCAGACGAAACGCAACCATTAAAGACGCTTCACGCCGATCTTCTGTGAGAGGGTGGTACTTCCCCGGTTGAGCCAGCCCATGTTCGAGCTGCAGCAATTTGACCACAGCTAGGCTCTACCACCTTTTGTTTTTCTATGTTTTTTTTGTACCTACATACTTATTTCTTTATTATTTTATGCTCTTTAATGGTTACTTCATATTTGGAGACTGATAACGAGGCGGCTGTTTAATGTTCCTGACATGTTAACTAAAAATATTCTGAGGATAGTCAGATGGTCCTGCCAATGTTATGTCTCGTTGATCAACAAAAGTCAGATGAAAAAAATCCCTTGAGTTATAGTTGGATGGATCCCATACCTAACTGACTTATTATCGTAAATTTTCTCCATCTAAAAAACAAGTAATTTAATCATTGTAAACGAATTAAATAATGACTGTTGTTAAATAATGACACAGTGTGAGATATACATAAATGTTCATATTATATACAACTAGATGTTGGAAATAAATGTTACAGTTTAATTAACGATATATTAATAATGCCATAAAATTAAAGTAACTTAATAAACACGATGAAAATACAATTACGATATTAATTTAAATAACGTTTATTACATGGTTTAAATTACAGAATTTAAATTTAATACCAACTGATTGAAATGCTTGTTTAACGGAACGTATGATTTCCGTAAATGTTGTTGTTTTATTGTTATATTAATAATTAGTATTGAATTTCATTAAAAAAATACAGAATATTGAAATGAAAATTATTAATTACGCTTATTTGGTATCCAATCAAATTATTTTTAATTTGTAATTTATGTATCGTGCTCAGCAGCAAGACTGACTGACAGATCTACTAACATTATACTTGAAATCAATAATCAATACATAACATATTAATATATATATTTTGGCATAAATAATATATCACCTGTGAAAAAATCAATATGTAATATAAAAATATAATGATTTATTTAATTTATATTATTCCCTTTAAGACAAGAAGGCTCATAAAATAACATGACAAACGGTGTACTACTTTTCAAAGTTTTAAAAAATATAAAATTTTATCCTTAAAAAAACTCATTTTAAACAAAGTTATGTAACTTGCTCATAGAAACTCAAAGATTGAAAGTTCCCGTATACTAAATGATCAATATAACTAATCGTTAAAATATTGTACGTGCCACAACAGCGGGTAGGGTAGATTTAGTAGAACATTCGTTGGTTAATCCCGAACCGAAGTGTTAGGCGTTAGGATTAGAGCACTTAGATTGCGGTCAATGTATTTGAAGCCCATCTAAAAAATGCACTACCATTCACATTTATTTTATTACAAAGTTCGAATACAGTATTTGTATTTATTAAATTATTTATCAAAGATCTTATTTTATTTGTAATATAAAATAAATAATTTTAATACTTTAAGACGCACACGATTCTTACGAAATTTAATAAACGAAAATACTTTCATTGATTATTAGATTTCATATATCACGTCATTAACGTAAATGCTTTATGCTGTCACATTTTATCAAACATCAAGTGGAGATTATGAGTAAGCCTGCACAGTTTATAACAACTAGGAAATACCCGTTAAGACTACTTATAATACTTCTATAATGTACTATATAGCTTTTATTGTACTTTCGTAAGACCTATGTATTTATAACATGCACAAGAAATGTTGTGTTTGGAATTTTTTTGTCAAACCAATACAAATATTATATTAAAAAAGTAAATATAGAACGGAATTGGAATAGTGTTTTTTTTTTTGCTATTTCCTAGACCAGATGAGTGCTTTCTTCATCAAAATATTGTTATATATATGTATATGTGTATGGGGTATATAATATTGCAACGAATTTAGAGGTCTCACACATATGTAACATTTAATTTTCTACACTAATTTGAGTCGGATATTCAGTTTTCAGCAATTCAGCAAAAAAAAAATGAAAGAACTTTTAATTACACACGCCGTCGAACAAAAACAAATGAATGCATTTCTTGAAATGCTACACTAATAAAAATAATCTGACCGTTTAGTTAATCTACCGTAATTATCTACTTATGTAGCCGAACTAAATAAACTGACAAAACAACATACGTATTTTATGGTAGATAAACACTACTATAGACCATGTCTTTCTCTAGGGTTCATTCTATTGTTACTCAAAAATTCATAAAATCGGGTCAACGGTAAAGGTTTAATAACTTATCAGATACACAGACAGACAGCTAGATACAGCTTCCAGATAAACTATATTTCATGTTTTGTTATTTGCTTCGTAAATAAAAAAAAGATGATGGTTTAAAAAATTTAGTTAATTTTTTACCTAATCAGAATAATTATTTAGTTAGAAGGATATAGAAATTCTAATTAGTTATTCATTTTAAACTATTCTTTCCGTTTGATTTCTAAATGACGGGAGACATATCAAACGAAAAACTAAATTAAACCTTCTCTGCACTTGTACTAGTATTTTAATCCCAAAATTAACCACATCAATTAGTCTTTGTAAGATTTTAACAAACTTTTAGAATTAGTGACTGCAGTCACAAAGTAAAATTATCATTTTTATGTGTTAGCATGTAACATCTAATCTATCCAATCTTGCCGGCATCCTTCTTCACCTAAGGAACGGTTTAGAGAGAGGATCGTCCTTCCATTCAGAGTAAATCTCCTCCTTTCGAGAAATAACCTCCTAAAAAAATTAACCGGTTGCAACTCAGGATCTCTTATTCGAAAGCATTGCAATCAATAAGCACTCGAGAAAAAGATTCAATTCAACAACGGCCACTACCGTGGTCCTCTCGTTGGACAATATCTGGTATCTCGCCACAGCATTACTCTTCTAGCATCACAGTTATGCTAAGAGAGTAGGAATAAAACTTCGTTATTTCCAGAAAGTTCAATATTTTTTTTAATTTAATTAAAGGACTATAATTGAGCGAAAACAAAATTGTATCAATTTTATATGCGAAGATTAACGCGGACATAAAAATATTTAGGTTATAAAGATTACTGCTATTTGTTGTAAATAAATAAATTGTTTCATAATAGTTTTATAGGAAGCGAATGTTTTAAATTTAATCTTGCTAGTAAAACTTAGTATACACTAAACTCCCGCTGTGCGCTGTTATACTGAAAGCATATCCTCAAGTTATATTTTGACGTTTTAGTTTTAATAAACGTTTCTTTGTCAGTAATAAATAAAAAGTTTTATCGAAGTCACTATTATATTTTAATCAAGTGGGAGTATTTTTTTACTTTTCCAAAATTTTACTCTTTATTTCAAATTTAAAGGGATGGACTTTTCGAAGAAATCAGTTCTTTTTTGAGAAATATTACCTTTTAGGCCTCGGTTAAATTAAAATAATATGTTAAATCAAGTGTTTATTAGGGACTTTCTAAAAACACCTACATAAAATTTAAGAATCACATTCAACATGACAAATAACAGGTAGTTCTTGTTTGTCAACTGATGCGACTTATAACTAGTTATGCCCGGACTTTTAATATAGGAAGCGTAAAATAAGACGACATGAAAATATTGTTACGAAACTTTCCGAAAAGGATTCGATATTATTCTGTTGTTCCTCTGTAACATAATATCTTTTCAATTACTTCTTTCCTTATATATGAATCTTAAACATCTCGCTGATATTTGTTGATATCAAAAAAAAAGGGATTGTTCCATAAAATCCAATTTCGTTGCAAATAAAACGCTATAAAGTCGAAGCAAACTATAAGTTGATCATTTACCAGGTGGCTCCTTGTAATCATTTATTAACAGCCTACTCGACCTAAAGTCGAAAGAAATCGATCGGTGATGAATAATATAGTATATTGCACTCTAATTGATTTGCAACAATTTATGTCACGCAAACCAGTGAATGGATCAGATCTATATCTGTGTAATACAGAAAGGATATATTTTGATTAAAAAAAACTCAACATCCACTTCTGTTATTACATGTAAAATCACAATAAATTAACAGTTTTATGACCAGGATGTTACAGATGAGAGCGTTTTTTGATGTATTAGCTTCATGTTCTGGCAGACTTTAAAATAACATTACGTTCTTGGAAATAAATTTGAATATACAGATGAAAGAAAGTACTTGGAATGCACGAATTGGTTCTAACTGAAAATTTGTCACAATAGGATTTGGAACGGTGTTTCATTAATGCTTACAAGAGAAAAATCAATTTCCGTTGGAAAGTTTTCTAGGTTGAAAATTCAATTTCATAGGTTAATTTTAGCCATAAAATTATGTCATACTAATAAAAAAATGTATATACGTATTACTTACTACTTACTTACTTTACCTATCATGTTCTATTTGATTTAAGTAAATCTATAAATACAGAAATAGGCCAGTTAATAAAACGTTTGAAATTTTTAAATCCTAATTCTTGTTCCATAAAGGCAACGCTCGTTTGTCTATGACCACAATAGTCTTATTTTAATTCTTGTGTCATCCTTTTGTTTGGCAAAAAGGTAGGATTTAAAATACTTCTATTCTAAAAGCGCAGGTAAAGCCATATTAAAACTCCCGGACAATTGTATTTACTGTCCGTGTTTTAGCTCAGCCGGTTGAAGTACACAAAGACTTTTACCATCTAGCACTAGATTTTATATAAATTCAAAGGTTAGCCGTGTACAAAATCCATTTTTTTGCCCAGTTGACAAATTAAATGGGTAGTCAAAGATGTGATTTTAAATTATAATTAACTACAAATATTATGTATGTAATTTTGATGTCGATTAAGTTTCTTGATTATTGTAGCTGTAATTTGTTATAGTTCTTTGTGTCTTTATCACTGATAGATAAACAATGGATTCATAGAAAAATAAAGTAAAACCTATTAGTACGATACATCAGTGTCATGTATCATTAAGAATGATAAATGACACGTCATGCAACTCTCAAACCCTAAGTTATGTGATTTAAAATGTACTTAAATACTCACTTATATTTTTCTGGTGAAAATTTTTGAGCGATCATTTCACTTTTTTACTTCAAGCTTTTATTAAATTTACCTTTAGATACAGAAATATTTTATTATATTCTTAATTTTTAAATTATCTTATAACATAACAATTATCAAGTTTCCCTGAATCAAGAAAAGGCAAAGTTAAAAATTAATAAAACTTCAATTGGCCATAAGATTTCATCAGTTATAAAAGTGTCTACTTCGCTATATTTTCTTAGATCTCTGGCGTTGTGCTAAGAACCGTGAAGTGCCAAGCGGTGTACAAGGAGTGCATAAGCGGTCCTTTTTCGAGTTAAAAGTGCTGCAGAATATTGCTTTACTTGGTAATGTGTTCTAAGATAATTTTAAGACTCTACAAACGTAAAAGTCAATTTTAAAATAAACAATTTTTTATATTCTTATGTATTTTATATGCTTTTGATTATATTTACTATTTTGTAAATAACGGACATGTGTTATAAATTCAGAATACGTATATAAATAAGCAATAACTAATATTGCCGAAGTGTTCATAAACCATTTGCATTTTATATAAAAACGTCATTGTTTAACTTGGAGTTACTATGATCAATGCCTCAGTAGAACTAAAATTATGGGATGTGTATAAATATGTTTTTGTATACAAATACTTAAGCCTTTTAAAGAATTTTTCATATATTTTATAATTAAGTTTCAAGCTTGGGGAACGTTTATGTTGTTACTAGTATAATAAGAAAAAAATATTGATTACACGTGATGTAAATGTAAATATTCCTTAAATTTTTTATTGAATAAAAATGTCATGTCCTTTCAAGTCATTTGAATATTTAACTGCAGTCGAGTCCCGGGCTGTGTATTATTATACTATAACGTCAACCGAACATTGAACAGGTGGTTCAATATAATAATTTATTAAGGAGCCAATGCCAGTCGGAGATTGAAAGCGATCGATATACAATAATCTACGACAATTGCTTTCTAATTGATTTGCAATAGAGCTTACGTCGTTAATGTTCGATACATACAATTGTAATTATCGGTACTGGAATTTCAGTGAGGTGTAGGAGGCAAAATAATTGGTCTAGCATTCGATCTGATACATGGTTTGGACATGTTAATCAATGGACAATAAGCATTTCAGCTGTATGTATTTTCCTTGTTAGGCAGTACTGTTAATATAACAAGTAAAGATCAAAATATAATCTTTTATACGTTTCAAATAGACAAATTTATAAACCACGAGTTAGAAAGATCAAGGAGATGTATTACTTTTGAGAAAATACTGTACTTCCTGAATAATCTCTTGTATATAAACTATATAGAGCAAATGTTGCTCTATAATAAAATACAATTGGAGACATCTTAGAACTACAGATGACCGAAGGTAGAGATAGGATTCATCATTCACGTTTAAATTGTATATGCATTTGTGATAGCCATAGTTTGACCGAATTGAAATAGAAATTAAAATTTTCTAATAAATTTTTTTCTTCAAGTAACAAGGTATTTTCTAGTGTGAGCTTTTATTTTTTTTAAATGATTTATATATTGAAATAAATTTACCTTTCAGGTTCCCTTTAACGCCTATCTTGTAAAGAGCGTAAGCCATTTTCAGTTGCACATACGTGTATATTAATAATCTTTATTAAAATTTTCTCACACACTGATCTTAAATGATATAATACTTTGTTATTATGATGTGTAACAGGAATAAACCGGCTCAATTATTTACATCCTATCATATTGGAACTTACAGCTATATGTTTGAGATGGCTCGAATATATGAAATTTAATTCCTATTTTGGATTTGAGTTGTTGCTCTAATTGTTTTCAATTACAATTGATGATGAGGTTTCAGAGGACAAATTTGTAATATTGACATAGGATCTGTTCATATAATTCTACGTTATAATTGACTCATAACGGTATTTGTTATGAAAAGTGTTTTTCGTTATAATATTTACATGTTTTGATAATATGAAATCTACTATATTATAAAGTTTAATGCATTTCGTTTACTGGCAGTATGATTATCCCGAGTTCATGTCGTTTAGCTAAACACGGAGCGTTTAGACTATAAAATTTGTCATTTTTAAATCTTCACATATTACAGTATGAAATGCTTATTGAATGTGAGCCGTAAAGTATTGTATGTAGTTTTATGTTAAGTTCTATTGTGTAGATACGAATAGGCTAGCTTATAGTCTTATTCAGTAGACCCGTCCACTCATTATTATGGAGTTCTTTAAGTAAAAAATCTTAATAAATTCCTACATGCAATATGTATTTATCAATGATGAGGTCTATTTGAATAATCTTATATTTCATTAGACAAATTTGATATTTAATTAAAATCGACTTGTGTTTTATTACACTTGACCACATATCTTTTACATGCTACGGGGCGGAAGCACCCATCTGGCCCGGACGCGTTTTACAAACCCTCACATCGTAATTACTTCTAAGTGGTGGGCAAAAGAAATTCCAATTCCGAATATTCGGTTTAATGAGAGCACGCAAAGAGATCAGAATTTTATTATTAATCAACCATTTTTCGTATTCCTAAAAGATAAATTTAGCATATGAAATAAGCTGGTATTAAAATTTTTATCTGGATGTTCTTATTTCAAAAATAAATTTTTTTTAGCTATTCGTCAGTATCAAACCTCATTTCTACGTTGACATTTATTATACATATTCTTGCTTATCGTTCTTTCAACCTACAATTGATTTTAGTCAGACGGTTATACAGTTAAAAATTTAAATTAAGTTAAAAAAGATTGTGAATAAATAAACTTGTTAATATCATAATAAATAAAAATAAAAATTTTATTATAAATCCTAACATAGCTTAAGATATTTGCTACAAATTGACCGTATAAATATTAAAACACAAAATTGTATTACAATAAAAAAATTCATGAGAAGGAAATTTTAATGATGAACACTTAGAAGCCAACGACACTTATAACAGCAACTATCGGAAAACTCGCAACTTATAAATAATATTTTAATACTAAGTATGAGTTCCAATTTATAAGAGCACTTAGTACACAGTAAATGACTGTGGTTCAATAATTATTCGTATGTTATTTAAATCACTTCGTAAAGGATACTTCTTCATATGAACTCTTTATTTCAACAGGGAATTAATTCTTTATATGATATAAAAATATGTTTTAAACTTTTAAATAATTTCAAATAAATATCATATTCATGTCTCAAAATTTTCTTCTCTCTATTTTGTGGGTCCTGTATAAGAATATCACACTCGAAATAGCTTAAATGCCCGAGGAAAAACTTTACAAATTAATGGCTCACCCAGAAGACGTTAAGTTATAAATATCCTTGCATTTATCTCCAGGTTTAACTCTAATGAGATTGCCACAAAGTTTAAGATATTCTTCTTACATTCCTACTCTATTTGCTTTTTTAAATGCAATCATTGAATCAAGTGGTTTTCAGTCGTGTAATGTCTACGGTTTGTAGGTATGGATTTGTTGACATACAACTAAAATATACATTTATGTTATCACCATCGTCATTTCATATTTAATATTGCAAAGATTTATAAAATTATTAATATTTTTTATAGTCTACAACTTAAATCCAATTTCTTTCTTACGCTGTTTTTCTGTCTGGACGTAGATTGCATAGAAAAATAATCTCATACCTATTTATTTCTCAGTGCTGTGACATATATATATATATATATATATATATATATATATATATAAATATATATATATATATATATATATATATAAATAAATTAAGTTAGGAAAATTTCGTAATACTTTTAATATAAATGTACGAGTATTAATCTGTGTAATAACATATATTCTCTACGAAATTTAAGATAAGTCTTCAAAAAATTACTATCAACTTAACCTGTTTCAAAATAGTGTGAGAACATGCGCATGTATAAATATTTTCAGATATTATTTACAGCAACATGTATGGAATTTAAAAAAGTTAATATACCGTAGCTTATTCATGAATATTTTTTTCATATCATCAAATATCAAAAAGCTTTGCGGTCCAGCGGATATGATATTGTTACAGTGGGATAAAAATTTATTTCAGCTGAAAGTAATACGAGCTGGAATTTACACTTCATCAATCCTTAATAAATTCGACGGTATTGTGTAATGTGATACTACATTTTACCACATGTTTTTATTCTCATTTACATATCCGTCTCATTCAGCTTTCGACTGTGAAATAAACAGGATATATTTTGGTATTTTATCAATTATTTATTAACGTGCTACTCAAAACTGTATTTGTAATAGAGCTCCGCTTACAACAGCCGTTGAACTTACCCCGAAACTAATTACTTTTAATATGAACCTTTTTTTCTTTCGGTACTAATAAAACATGGGATAAATATATTATACTGAAAAGTACTAAGTGGCAAAAATTAGTCGAATCATAAGTTACAGATAGCTATAGCAACAGTCAAATTAATTCATAAATATACATTTCAACTTTACAAACAATACAAATATATTATTCTTATCCGAAACCTATTAATATGATGCCCATATCATCAAGCCATAAACTTATTGGATTTCAATAATTGATTTTTTTAAAGCATTCAAGATATAACCCTATCACAAGAATAATGACTATAAAATTTAAAAAAGAACTGCTACAAGTCGTATAAAGAAGCATAAAAAAAGGTTGTATATTAAATATAATTTTGTATTTAAAATTAACGAAATAAAAATTAAAACCGTATATTCACATCTGGGGCATAGTATGTTTTCCTTAGACAAACTATGTATAGGTCAAAGTTTAACAAAGCAAACAACACGTTGTCTTGTTTGAATATCATCTAGTACACTACTCAACATCTCAATTCAACACATGATGTTAATACCTAAATATTTTTTAACAATTTTCGGTTTACGCTTGTGAAAATTTAAAAAATTCCGCTATTCTTTACTTGGGTAACTAACTGGGCTGGTTATAAGTAACAAACTTAAACTATTTACCACGATTCTTACTATGTTATTGAAGCTTCATAACTAAGATTCAAAAAACATTTTATTTTGAGTTTACTTTATATTAATAACAAAATGTATGTAGCCTGCTTCTATGACCAGATGTAACTAACTGTTTAAAAACAAAAACATCTTTTAAAATCTTCTTTCTTATTTGATTGTAACACTAATATTTTAGTTATTTGTATAATAATAAAAAATAAAAAATAAAACAAGGGAGCAAATACCTTAAACTTAAAGGATTACCTTGTTAGATATATTATTTAAATGATCATTAACACTCGGTGCTCGCCTTAAAATTATTTTGTAACGACCAAAACTAACAACACTATTTTATATTAAGATCTATGTGAATAAATTTTGTTACGGTTTTGTTATGTTTACTATGAAAAAAATTATAAACAATTCCATAACAATGTAGGTATTTAAAAATTAAGTACTAATGGATAAAATGAAAAGCATTAATCAGTAATAACTTCAAGTATGTTGAGTATTCTTCGCAATACACGCCAAATGTTATCGGTTATAAATACGTATTATCTAGGTCTATGATCCTCCAAAGTGAGTTCTCATTATTTTTTCTACATGGTAATTATTAATTAAAATCTGTCTTACCTTATTAAACTTGTCTCCGGATTTCAAATCGCCGTGGGAGAGTTATTTCAAATCGAACTGCAACCAGGAATGACGCTTTAATAATTTATCGTATCAGCTCACCTGCCAAACAGTTGGTTAATGTTATTGTCTGGAGACGTAACGTCAATAAACGTGTGTATATACAGGGACACTATTAGTATATAGATTTATATACATTTCATTTACCTTATCGTTACAATTAAGAGAACACTAAACTTTTAAAACATTGTGTTGTTCCTTTAATAAGAATTGGAAGAAAAAATCCGAATAAAGGCAGAAACAGTACGGTTAAAAATCAATATTTTCAAGTCAAACAGTGGGTTGCTGATGAAATTTTGATAGTTTATTCTATCATTCTCTCTGTCACTGGTCTAAAATAAATTAGAGCGGGTCAATTTCAAAATTGTCAGTCACATACGGTGATATCACATCTACGGGCCTGGGATTGTTGACTTGTGTTTTGTCAAACTTCCATCGAGGGAATAATGTTCTAGTATATCAAGATTTTGATAAAACGTTCTAAAACATATTTTGAATATTTTCACTGCTTAATTCATTATGTTTGTTTTGCGTTAATTATATTCTAATGTTTGGAAGTGACAATTAGGAGTGATGGTCTGTGAGGTGTGCGGACAAAACTCAGATTACCGATGAAAACTAAAAGCATAGATGAAAAGACTTGAAATAAAAAAACAGAAAAGGTTTTTCGATTCAGACTTAAATAAGAGATAAAATATCTCCTTTCAGACATCAGTCTGCGATTTAATCATATTTCTGTGAGACTAAACAGACTTTTTTCCAGTGTATATACAAAACTAGAAAATGTACGTTATAAATGTTATCTAATAAAAACGTCTTTTGATGTTTTATTCATTATTAGCGTTATCTTGTTTAATGTGATAAACAGGTATATTTTTATTTTATTAGTAATATTGCCTTCCAGGTTTTGGTTGATAATTATATATTAAAACTATAAATTTAATACACTAAAGATAATATTGATACATAAGATAGGGATATAGGGATACACTTTACATTCCTTCGGTTCATCCACAAAAAAATATATTTACTGTATATGTTTATTTAAAATTCTGCATGTTAAGAATTAAACTAGTAAAAAATATATTTTGAGAGGAAAGAAAGAATATTAGAGAGTCAGAGAAATTAGTTTACAGGTAACTTATACCACATTTAAAGTCTTTTATTCAAGTGATAAAATTAATAATATAAATAAACATATTCATTTCTTTTTTTTATGTGTATATTTAATTACCTAATTAATTCTTTAACCAAATATTGTTTACAAGTATTTAAGCTGCCTTTGTTAGGTACATACTATATATTTGTGTTTTTATATTATAAGGTTCCGGTATCCTATGCTATTACATTAAGTTTTTGTAACTGTTTGTAACGATTACATAACTCACAAACCTAAGTAAGTAATGATGCATTCATATTAAGCGCCTCTGACCCAGATCGATGATTAAGTATTGATGAATTGCGTGAAAACTTTTCCTATAAGACTTTAATATTTCAACGAGCGGAATATGTGGAAGACCGTTCATATGTGTGCGTCGTTCACGTCATAAAACATTGAAAATCTCTGCGGTCACATGAGATAATATCTACAAAGTGGGTTATAAATTTATTCCAGTTCTAAGTACCACGAGTCGGCATTCACACTGCCTCATTGCTTACATTCGACTGTATTGCTTAATGGAATATTAATTTTCACTTCGTATATATCATTAATGTGAATAAAATTTCAACTTTGAACAAACGAGAAATATGTGATAGAAATAAAAAAAATGATGTTCTGTTTTTATTACCGACCTTATAGCTCTGTTCATTTAGGACAGCTTCGCTTGCAGCAAAGGTTAAGCTAAGCCTGGATTTAATTCCTTTATATGCTTCTCATTTCCATCCGGTACGAATTAGACACGTGATCAGTTTAATGTCCTTACAAAGACTTAGTGAATAATTAGATAAAGCGTCGGTAAAAGACTGCGATAATTCCTTCAATATAACAATATTTTGTTAACTTAATATTTACATACACTAAGAGAATAGCAAACTAATAAGAATATGAATCGAGACGACTATGGAATTAAAGAATATGGATTTTGTTTATTATTTGCAAATAAGCTTTTAATCGCTATTTATTTGAAGAAATGATAAACGATATTGAAAACCATTGTTATTTTTATCGTACATTTTGTGTTACATAAAACCAAATCAACATGAGTGAATTTTTTCATATCGATCCGCATACTATAACGCGTTAATAATTTATCGTATCAACTTTCCTGCCAATTGGCTCGATAGTACTAGTCTTGTGATTTGACGTTATCGTTTTTGGAAACAATACTGGCATTATATAACATAAAACCTGATAGTTATTTTTAAATGTACCTTCTTTTTCACTCACAGTGAAATCAACAAATATATCATAATATAATATTGTTCATCGTTTTTAAACATTCAATAAAATTTTCATACAGCACTTATACTTCTTCTTTCCTGAGAGTTATTTCGTCCTAATATCTTTGATACAATCATAAAGGTTTAGTCATAAATAGAATTTTCGAATGCTCTGAAATAATTTAATAATATTTTGATGTACCTCTAGCTCCACCAATAAATCCTTCACTTTTCATTGCAATCGGCTATTCCATATTCCAGTTAACTCGAATAATCATTTTAAATATGTTGGTAATATTTTGTTTCTATATTCTATTATTCCCTCTTTCACCTATTATCACGTAGAATCCAAATATTTCTCATTATCACTCACTTCATTTCTAATAACAATAATTTAACTACAAATATTTCACTTAATCACTCAATACTTTACTTCAGAACAACCAGCCTTAACAATTATTGAAGCTGAATATCTTTGACTGATCTTTTAGCACCTTAAATACTCAGTTGACAACTGACTCACTGGAGGGTAGTTTAAGTTATTGGGCGATAGGTATAAAATATAACCTCCTTATTATCTATAATTATTAACTAAGGTATTTGATTTATGTAACACACTTGTCGTATAATAATTTTTAAAAGATCACTTTCAATAATGGCGCTCACATACGGAACATCACATCCTTTGGTCCTGGGATTTGTGACAGAGGTTCGTGATTTTGTGAACTTACTTCGTGAGAATATGTTAAGAATCTAATACGACTTTATATTTTAACTCATATTTGGAATTATTTATAAATATTGTTGTTCGCTCTATATATATGTATATAGAATTTTGTTATTTAATGTTGTTATATAAAAATATTGAATTTTTTTTTACATATAATTTGATCGATAACGCATACGTGTGCGCTCTTCCAACGTGGTTTATATCTCACTATCTATTAAATTTTAAAAATAATTTTTTATCCTAAATATAAGTTTTCGGCAAAATATTCTTTACAAAGATTAGTAATAAAATGAAACAGAAAAATACTGAAGTATACACAACCTTAGCAACTTAAAATCATATTTTAATAGAAAATGTAATTAAATGTAAACTTAAATAGGAGATAAAATTACTCCTTTCAGACGTCAGACTACGATTAAATTAATTTCTATAGTACTGTCGCGAGTCTTTTTATCAAAGAAGATACAGAAAACAAGAAATTTAAAATTAATGTCATGCACAAAAACGACTTGTATTTTGTTTGTGCTTTATAAATGTTGTTTTATTTTTTTTTAAATAAGCGTCTATATTTTGTAATTTGTGTGAAAAAGCTACTAATAGCAATTGGAGTAAAAACGTTATTGATGAATAGTGCTATTAGAATGACAAAAATAAGACTATGTTTAATGATACGAAATTTAAATGCAACAAAAGTAATCCGAAATATTTTCGGATTAAAGGTTGTTAGTTAACTTTATAAATATCCGAACTAAGGAATAGTTTTGAAAAAAAATCCTTTGAAAGAATAAGAATAATTATTCATATTAAAATTGGGATTAAAACCGTGTCTTTAATGTAGAGAACATGGTAGAAAAATTAAATAAAGACGAGAATGAAGGCAAGATATCCTGAGCATAGAAAGCATAGAAGCTTATATATATATTCTATTCAATCTACTTTTAGTAGAATACGTGAAACCTAAGAAATACAATTATTTAGATGTCAGGCTTATCTTAATCTCGAAACACCGCAGAGCACTTGCTAGAAATGAGTTCATAAATCCAACACGGTCAGCTGATGCAAGCCATTGACTCCGCGAACCGGCCTTGGCAGAACTTTATTATAATAAAATATTAAACGTTAATTCACTTTAATAATACTGCGTCGAATTTTACATATATTGGGTGGAATATTTAACCACAATACTTAACAAAATTTGTATGGAATTTAACAACGAGTGTAATATACCGCAGCACATTCACATGTTTTTCATATCATCAAACATCAAAACGCTCTGCGGTACAACGGAGATAATATTGTTAAAATGGGACATAAATTTATTTCAGTTGAGAGTAATAGGGCAGTAATTTACACTTCATCAATCTTTTATAATTCAGCTCTATATGTGATGCAATACTATTTTAATTACGTGTTTTTTTGATTAGTTTCAATATCGATTTCAATCAGACCATACTGTGGAACAATCGTGAAATGTAGCAAATGCATATACTCGTTTCTATTATAAATTTAATCATAACTATGACTCTGACGTCATAGAGTACCTTCGTTTACATTAGGACTTAAACCAAGTCTGTATCTAATTCCCTGTATATACCATCATTACTACCACTACAAACTACTTAATATCTTCCGACAACAAACAATCATTTCACTAGCTGAATTTATATTAGTCGTAAGATAAGGAGTTTATCCAATAAACTTTAAATATTCACCAAAAATGAACTTATTTCACTTAACTCCCAAATTAACGTGAATATATCTCTATCAGATATGATAATACTACTTAAAAAGTATGTTTTGTCCTTTATAATATTGAAGGTTATAAAAAGCGTTACAATACTCGCACCTTAGCTAAATTATATGTTCTTTAAAAGCTAATACCTGAATTTATGTTTTGCCTCCTGTTCTATCAAATATTGTGGCTATGTTTTGGTCTTTGTTTCTGTTGTTTATACTTTATCATGAGAATTAATTCGGCTTAGACTCATTTAGTCTCTGTATTCGTTTTTAGTAACGCTGAATAAAAATGTTAATCATATCATTCAAAACAGTACGGATCACAAGTAATCCACAACTGGTTGTTTGATTTTATCTCATACCATAAAACTTTGTCATCTTAAACACTATAGTAGATTTTTTTTAATATCGCCATTTTTTATATTGGTGTCATAGCTACGTGTTTAGATTCCAAACATTCGCACAATACATATCTCAATTTGAATAAGCACAGAGAGAGACATATCTAGGTAAAATTCAGTTTCTGGTTAGTGAATAACTCAGATTCAAAAAATATTGTATCTCTAAATCTGAGGCTCTAGGTTTTGTCTACCTCCCTTCTCCATTTTTAGTCAAAATGCGATTTTTTTTTATAATTACATAAAAGATAACAAACAACAACAACATAAAAAATATTATCTTATCTTATCTTCGTTAAAGATTATTATCCTGACTTAAATGCGTTAATCTTAATATTCAAATACCTAGAATTATTTTTCTTTCTCAATATTTTCATCAATTCTATAATTTTTTACCTGTTATTTACGTAATTACTTTATTCAAAATCATTAAAATATAATCAACATGTTTTTCCAAAACATGTCAAGATGTATAATCTGTAGCTTTTAGAAGACGTTCCTTTTTTAAAATATGCGGGAAGGGATCTGTTTTATAAATAAAAATGTGATGTATACAATCATTGATAACAACTTTTATTTGCCTTACTGCAACTGCCAAGGTATTTCAAGAAAATATTAATTTCAATACTGAAACTAAAATATTACTTAAGAAGATCCTTTCAGTATAACAGCGCACAGCGGGAGCTTAGTGTATATTAAATTTTACTAGCAAGATTAAACTTAAACATTCGTGCTCTATTAAACTTTTATGAAACAAGTTATTTATCTAATATAAATAGCACTGCCAGTTTTAAATCACAAATAAATGTTACTACGGTTTATCTTCTATTATACAAAATTATTTACAGAATTAAAATTTAAGAAAATCTATTTACTTATTGCTGTGAAATCATCTATTTGAGTTATTTAGTAAGTTTTATTAGAACACTGTTATTCGTTAATTGCGTGATGATACTTTCGGATGTTTAAAGTAACAAAAGTCATTTTAAAAATTGTGTCTATATTTAATATGAAGAATGCAGAAAAATAAATGTGTTAAATTACTTGATATATACGTTTATATTCTATATTTAAACAAAACATAATTACCATAAACTTTTCATTGCATTAAAGCTATTCATTTAAATGAAACTAATATTTTTCGGATATACTACGCGCGCTTTTTTTTTGTTAAAGATATTAATATTATCCGAAAAAATATTAGTTTCATTTAAATGAATAAAACTCGCGAAAGTCTTAGATATCATCATTAAAGCCATTGCTCTAAAGCGAAATTATAACTTTTATTTACAAATATTTGTAAAATTATTTTAAATAAACTATTTACTGTTTGAACAAAAACATTATGGCTTATCTTCATAAATATATCTTTATAATAAATGCTTAGAAATATTATTTACATTTTGAATAATTTCAAGAAATAATTTACAATTCAGAATTATTAATATCCCTTATTTAATTAGATTCTCATGTAATGTAACTCTGTATAGAGTTTTCGCTATAAAACGTTACCATTCTGTATAATCATTAAAAACTAGCTGATACATTTAAAATTACACAAGTTTTTTTATTTTTTTGATATAATAACAAATTGTGGATGAGTACCGCTAATGAAAAATAATATTGTAACAGTATGAGATACAATTTAAAAGTGCTCTTAATATTACGGATAGAGATTCGTTTGACGAAAGACCATATGCTAATTAGGTCGTCTATGCACTTAAGTGCCTTACTTAGTATTTTATCAAGTGCTGTACGATAACTAATTAAAATTTTTCAATTATTCTCAATAATGTATCATATTTACTGATCTGTCAAATGGATGTGACTGAATAGTGATTGCACTTTGTTTTCAGATATAATTAAGATTAATTCTCTTAATATTCTTAAATGTGTATATAAAAAATATAACATAAAAAATATGATTAGTTAAGGTAATGTTGAACTTCTTTAAATAATTAAAATTTATTACACATTTAATTATATTTTCAATCATTTGGGAATGTTTTTTTATAAAATTTATTAAAACATTTTGACCGAATCAGTATCAAACAAAAGAGTACCACTAAATAAAACGTAAAACTATATAAGTGTAAATAAAAGTGGACCTCGCAGAATACCGTATTGCTAATTATATTTGGACGCAACGCACGTCTGTCTGTAAAGGAATTAGTCACGTGGCCAACCCTTACTTAGATAATTACGGACACAAAGATACACGCAAAGAGGATTCAAGCAACCGCATTACAATTAAAAACGAAAGATTTCTTCAATTATATAGCACTTTGTGTTCTTTTATATTTAAATAGCAAATCTAGCTATGAAAACTAAATTGTTCTTAGTGAAATTTATTTGAAATACCATCATTTTAAATGTTATTTATCTTAGCTATCGTTAGTTTCGTGCGTTTGTATAACAAACATACACGCATTCATTATAGATGTACATCGAATCCCTCCCGGTGACGCTGTAAAAGCCAATTGGGCTAACAGCTACAGTCAATTCGAAACTACATCGAATATTAAAGACGTGAAATTTTTAAGAATACATAACATCATTCCACTTTAATCTCATGATTTGTAGTTATTTAAATAAAATTTTAGTAAAGATTATATGTACGTGCTTTAACAAATGGTATTGCCATTATATTTACATTAAGTAATCCCCCATAGGTTGTATTACTTTGCAATTCCTTGGGTAGAAAAAACATAATAAAAGTTTTATTGTTTCAATTAAATAAATATTGTATTTTAAATTATTGATATATGTTGAACCAAATCAAGAGATATATTACTCATATAACTTGTAAATATTAAAGTTAAGTTTTATATATTGTAAAATATATGATCAAAAAAAAGGTTGTTAAGCTTATATGCAACCTAGGAAGCAAGGTAAAAAATGCTAAGTCGCGGATAGGTTTCTCATACTTATAAAAATATAAGTGTACTTGTCAAATTCATTTAAATATCTGCATATGTATCTTTATAATGTCTGTGTCATTATTTAAAAAAAACCTTACAAAAACTTCTATGATCCGTGATATGATAAAGTAAGTCTTTGATTTATCACTAAAATGCTACATTTGTTTTATATTCTGTAAACGATAGTTTTTTATTTCAAGTTTTAATAGATATTTATTGTACTGAACTAGAAATGCTTAAAAGTGTAAATTATTGTAGAATACGTGTTCTACAATTTTAAAGTACTTTGAGTGTCTGTTTTAACTGGAAAATAGATTCCTACTTCTTCTCCAAGTTAAAACTACCTGACACGTATTTATTAATAATTTTATAAGCATATATGTCATTGTCTGGCGAACATAAAGTGCAATTTTCTGTGGTATCCAGTTTGTATTGATATTTAATTATTTCTTGGTATTTCAAACCATAGAGAATTGCAGGTTTAATAGCATTTTTTTATTGAATCCTTTTTTTACTTATTATACGTTTTAGCAGAAAATGTACATATTTGTAAGTTTTCTTTCAGTTTTTTATGTTAAAATTTGTGGAAACCTAATTTACTAATTATTTATTTTCCATATCTTGCTTTTGTTAACAATTTTAAAATTAATAACAGTTCAAAATATTTATATTTAAAACTTAAGGATTCATTATTAAAGGTTAAATATAAAAGACGTAAAGGAATTAATAACGAACAAGTTAAAAGTCTATTGCTACATTCATAAAACAAGTAAGGATAATAATTTTACTCCTTTAAGATATTCTGCTGTGATTTAATCTTCTTATGACTTGAATATAGTAGAGAGCTTGTTTGTCGTTGTATACACAAAGAAAGCGAAATAATATCGTTTAATAAAACTGACATAATTTCACTGTTGCTGAAAATGCTTTGATGGATTAAATTTAGTTTATAAGTGTGTAGCAAATTTGAATTTTTTTTTATCAATGGGACAGAATGATAAAATTTAATTTATTTAAATCAATCTATCAAGACAGCCATATATAAGATAAGCTTCTTCCTTCTTCTTCTGCTTCTGCTGCTCCTGCTCTGCTTCTTCTGCTTCTTCTTCCGTCCTGGGCAGCCTGCCTCCAGGCGGTACTATCCATATTTCTCACATTGTAGGTTCATCATCCTCCAAGGTATCGTGCACTACACTCACCTAAACGCGGTTTTCATCCTAATAAGTATTGATTTCATGGACAGTCTGAACGTTTGGAGACACACCCTTTCCTCTTCCACCTCAGCGTGCGATTTTGGAGATTTTAGTTCCTTGGAATAATATTCTAATACGCCAGGTATTTAAGTGTCCTTGAACTAATCAACTCACCCTAGGTTTTTTTCCGCTCTATAGGTTAAGACGGTAGACAATACCATCCCCAGTCGACCAATTGTTTCGAGACCTATAAAGAACTATAAAATCCATGGTCAATTTTGTTTCACTACGATCTAGGGAAACATTCTTCAAAGCAATAATAAGACTCTGGCGTCATCTTCAGCATACTTCTGTAGAATACTTACCAGCTATACGATCTTAATGAGAATATTTAATAGAAGAAAAAGTAGAAATGTATCATAAAACCATTTTTTTTTAAATATTGAGTGTATAAAGCTTAAATTTTTTGGAAGATCTTTTAAATGTATAAATTGATTGGCTTTAAACATTTGTGCTATTTTGAGCATTATGCGACAACATCTAAAGGATCATTCTAAGAGGCTTATTGGCAGGCATTGACATCAAGGATTTGAAAATCCTAAAATAGCGATTCACATGTTCTCTGACCCATAACTCACATATTTTGTGAAACAAAATTTCCTTTTCTCAGAAAAAGGATTTTAATTTAGTTTAATAGTTGTATTATGTTCGTTTCTTATATTGTTTAAGTATTGAATTTGATAAAAAAAAATCAAATTTAAGTGCATGAATGTCTATGAATGTTAGCAAAGGTAATTATTTAATAAACATAACATACAATGCAAAGAAACTTTACAATGCAGTTTCGTGCAGCGGTGGTTGTATGAAAGACGTAATTGTTTTAAAACAATTATATATTGCTTCATTTTACACGCACATTCGAGAATATGTTGTCATAATTTCTAATGAAAAATATTGAAACACTAAGCCTTTAATAAAAAACATAATGGTTTCATTGTTTAAGATTATTCGTGAAATAATATATTTAAGAAATTTACTTTTAAAAAACCAAGCACAATAGTTTGAAGTGAATATATAGATAAAAGACATAACTCTATTAGTACATCTTATTGCATATTTTAATAGATTTTGCTTTTAAATTTTTTCACACATAAAAATGATAAGGTTACGTAAACAGTGCGGACAAAAACAGTATGAGGAATAATTGGGACATGATATAAAGTTTATGCAATTATAAATTAGTGTGTTGATCACTATCTTACACACAGCGGATTTCTATGAAATGTGATGGGAATTTGATATATTAGTTTGTAAATTGGATATTAAAATGATCAAACATAAAGCATCTCAAACGAAGATTTAAGTAAAAGCGAAATATAGATAAAATCAATAATATGTAACAATGCAAAACCATGATATTTATATTCGTAACTATAAACTATTGACAACGCCATAATCAAGCAATGCGAAACTGGTAACACATTAATATTCTCTTTCGTACTACCGAGGTACTCATCGCACTGGACCTAATTTCAGAGAGTAGCCTAGCTTACAGCAGAAATTAAACCAAGCCTGGAGGTAATTCCCTTTATATGCGATCCACGATCGTCCGGCAGGAATTAATCACGTGACTGTTCTAGTGCTCCCACAAAACCTTTACGAGTAATTAGCTGAGTTTAACCAATATCGTAATTATTATGACTGCGAAACGCTCAGTCAAAGTAGTATAATAACTCACACTTAAATCTTTAGAGGTACAGTTTAAAAAAAATAATTCAAAATATTTGTTACCCTCCATCCACATTTACAAATTCATGTAAGCATAAAACACCGTATGAAAAATATGAGACTTAACTTTCTATTGTTGGCAAACAACTGAAGTTTTTTTTTCATACCTTGCAGAATAAATTTAGCAAAATCACATGAAAAACAAATTTGCTACCTATATATTTCAGGCATAAATATAACAAAATGATGGACACAATTATGATTTAGTCGTTATTTTAGCAAATAACATTGTGAAAACAGTGTTAAAAGTAAACTTAATAATCATATAAATCAGTCATTAAAATTTACATCAGATTTTATAGAATCTCATTTGTGTCTATTGGGATATTGGAATTATTCAAACAAGTATTGAAACATCACTACTTAGTTGTATAAAACGAGTTTAGTTTAAAAGTACCCACAAAAACAAATACCTGTCCATATTATATATTATTTTCTCTTACCTAAGAATGATATGAAATATATCGATTCATATATATATAATAAGAATTAATTACTTTTATATAATCATATTGCTTACAATAAACATAACAACTTCATATTAGAACTGACAGCTGCCGACACCACTTGGTACATTCGTTGATCATATAATATTCAGGAGGAGGTCTAGTTCTGTAATATTTAATGCATCGGATACCGCACCTGGCACAAATATCGATTGAAAGGAGTTACTATTTTAGTTCTGTTCGATTTTTATCGTACGCTACTGTTTGCGCCCAGCTTTGTCTGAAAAAATTCACACACAAACGGATATAATGGCTTTTATCTCATTCATCTCCTATATATATATATTTTTATACTATATTCTTATTCCCAAATGGAAGAGTAAGGACAAAAAGGATGTTTCGTTTATACCGAAAGTGCTAATATAATACGAGTACAGATAAGAGTGCGTAAATTCTGATTTTAAATTATAGTTAACACTGGCAATTAAATATCTGTTCATAGAATTAAAATTTTCATACAATCGTGTGACCTATTTCTTGATTTCCTATGCATTAATAATCTAACTTAGATCATTAGTCATGTGGTGTAGTGTTATATTACAAATTATTAAGGTAAGTCAGGTCAACCAAAAATGGTTCGTTGCTGATATTTACTTACAAAACAAATTACTCTTATATTAATCAGATTCAATTATACTTTTATAAATTTTCGTTACATGATTATATTTCTAAAGTAAGCAGTTTTTACCAACATTTTAACGTTAAACTGAGTTATTCGGTACAGATAATAACTAATATGTTTTATGGATATCCTTTGGGAATTGTCTTTTTTGAGGAACTGCCTACAAGGCCCCACGATCAAAAAGTAATAAATAATTCGTCTTTATATTAGAAGCAAGAAATATATTTGACAAAGGAAAAATGATCGCTTAAAAATGGCGAGAACTTTTTCAGTATAAAACAAACTTTGAAACTATTTTACATGCAAATGCAAACATCATGCAAAGAAATGAATCTTTTTGTTGTTGAAATGAATTTGACAAATGACAGTATTAATTTCTTTTTTTTTTTCAGTAAGAAGATGGGAAGATGAAATAAAATAGACCCTAGAACCCTTTTGGATCAGAGTAGCAGCAGATAGGCAGCAGAAAGAACTGGAGGAGGCCTTTGCCGTAAGGCACACCGAAATAAGAGACATTATTTAGTAGGAAAATTTACTTTCCTAATTATATTTACTTTCAACGTTATTTCTATGCAAACTTTTGTAAATTATTAGTTTTCGGAAATAAAGGACTTTATTATTATTATAACTATTATTATTATTACTAATTTCTTTTTTTAATTTTTATGAAGATATTTGATTTAAAATTTACAAAATTTGTAAAAATAATGGATTTTATATTCTGGGTTTTAATTAATTATTTATTAAAGTGTAAAATAAATTTAGTTATTTTTTAAATTATTTTCTACATTTAAATATTTTATCTATATCTATAAATCATATAAGAATGTCCAATTTTTAAATCGCAGCATTCATATAGAGCAGATAATAAAATAAATATTTAATTTTAAGTAATTTATTAATAAATGCCTTCGATGCTAAATGCAACGTCAATGTTATTTATTTCAAGCATCTTATATTGTATTATCTTTCTTTTGAAAATATATTTTAAAAGTAATAAAAAAGATTGATAAATTATGCACTCATGCTTTATTAGTAGCATAATATGCAACATGACTCACAACGAAATCGACATACGAAACTTGCTTACCCACTTTCATTAACAGCCATCATTTCGTTGTATTTGAACTAGATGGCGTTGTAATCGAACACTAGATGGCATTTTTTAAACGATAACATACCGCCTGTCAAAAGTTTTGCATACATGCACCGTTTATTTCATATACTTTAAAGTTCTGATAAACAGAAACAGCAATGTAATTTTACTTAACAATCCTAGCTTATTCACTTCTCACATGTCTGGTACTTATTCTTAGTATTTAAGAAGGTTATATACACGTTTACAGAGTAATATACGGTAGTATCACAAAATTTACATGAACTTCTTTCTGTAAAAAATCTGTAATGGATTACTTTCTTATAAATGTTATATGCTTTGCTACATTACTAAACATGATTATTATTTATTCATTTAAGTAACAATATATAAAGTAGTGAAATATTATTAAAAGAAATTGTAAATTAATATATCGAGAGAAATTTCTATTTAATTTTGAAAATATTTAAAGGTAGCATTACAATAAAACAATTTATTCTCTGTCCGTTATTACACTACACAAACTCACACATGCAACGAATTGTCTCATGCGCGTGCGCAACTGCGCAGTGAACACTGAATACTTGAATAGAGCTCGCCTCACTAATCAGTATTGCTTTTTACCGGCAGCTAACAAACTGTTAGTTTTGTTGTTTGTCTATGTTTGTGATAGTTCTGTGCTCAATCGGGGATAACATTGTTCGGTGAGTCATTGAAATAACTTTAAATAATTTAGTGTTTTATTTGCCTAAAGTCTGTTCTTTACAATATATTTACACATTAATTGCTCTTCAACTGGATAATATGACGTGAGGAAATTATTATTACTTTCCTAAGTGCGAACCGTTCTGTGCTTAGTAATTTCTTCTAGGTCGTATATGTCAAATTTTTATATGAAACAAAATAAATTAATCATGTAAGAGACATAATGGAACCTCTTTTATATTTAGTTTCTGTTAGCTTCAGATGTTTGAATTGTGCTTGTAGTCAATTACTGATTGACATTTTATGAGACAATTCTATTAACCTTATATCTTACATCGGTATTTAGTGACAATTAGTGGAACAGAAAACATAGTCTATAGAAACGTCATCTTAAACAACTAATGATTCCCTTCAATCAAGTAGTCGGTCAAACATGTTCACTGCAATTGATAAGAAAAAATTCATATCCTCTACTCTATTGATTTGAAAATGTCAATTTTTTTTTTTTTTTTTTTTTTTTTTTTTTTTCGAGTTGACAGTAGCTGTTAGCCCTATTGGCTTTTACAGCGTCACCGGGAGGGGTGGGCGGCCCGATGGGACCTACCCGTTTAATTCGGGCCCAAAGGGCCCGACATAGGGATACGCCCGTCCCAAGGGTGCCTCTAAGAGGCCGGACCTCGGCTTAGGACGTCGTTGTAGTGGAGGATGATTTGGATATTGGAATACATGACGTCCCCCGACGGCAGAACGCCGGAGCGACGTGTTAGAAACGGGACCTCGTCTTCGCCGGCGAAGGCGGTGTGTTTGTGTCTTGTTGTCTTGTGTGTCTTGAGGACTTTTATGTCTGTACTGTCGGTCATATGTTTACTGTCAGGGTCTAGGAGGGGTGTCTGGGACGCCTAATCGTAAGTACTAATTGCCATTGGCTTTGAACGCTCCCACGGCACTCAACATGCCCGCGTGCTGGCACATTGCCAGCATGCGGGCCTGAGAATTGCCATCGGAGGCCCTCAGCTTGGCAGCGAACGTCTGCACCTCCGCGGGGTCTATAAGACTCGCGAAGTCACAGACTATGAAAATGTCAATGGCTACATTATGCGAATATATATATAATGATAAACTTAAATTTGTAATTTAAATCTATTGATATTGTTATTATGTAAATAATCTAGTTAATCCTTTATGAACTAGTGGAGATGATACAATATGTAGATTCTTTTGAACTGAATTTGACTACTAAATATACTCGTATATTTTTTAAATATTTTAGGTAAAATGAAAATGCCCTGGGATTCGTGTTTCAGCCTTCGCACAAAATGTTTTGTTATTGGCTATTTAAATTTGGTAAGCATCAAACATTATTTATCGTATATATTAGAATCTAAGTCAGATTTACAGTTATGATTATTATGATAACAATCTAATTAAAATAAAAATTATATCTACAATGGAACCTTTTTTATCTTAGTTTGGTTCTAGATGGTTTGGATTTTTGGTAGAAATTACGATTCCTAGAAATAAAGAATATCAATGTATCAAATATGCGAGTCATTTTCATTTATTTTATTAACAAAATATGATCTGATTTTCACAGAAAGCATCTGTTTCGTAACATTTAATAAACCTAGTATACAAAGTACAACATAATCAAAGGCAACAAAATCAAATAAATTATATCAAAAATATGTTCAAAGATAAATTTTCTGGAAATTCTATAATATATTCTCTTGAAATGTAAAAAATATTTATATTAGTACTTGTGATACAACTATGGTAATGGTATTAGGTATAGCATTTACGTATATTTGTCACGACAAATTGATAACTACGAGTATAAAATGCTTTAACTGTTGAAAATAAAGGGAATAAATGCAGCTAGTCTTCACTATTTTAATATTTATTGATTAGTTAAGACACTTTATTTCATTAAAGAAAACTTTTAAGGAATTAAAGATAAGGAATTTAGTGGGATATTTTTTTAGTAAAGAATCTGTACAAAAAGGTTTAATCCAAGTAACTCCTAACAGTAGTGCCAACCTATACACAGTTTAAGAAGTACATATTTCACTATTATTGGAGACATAAACAAAATCACTCGGACATCTAAAATGTGTGTGTACAAAATCATTTTAATATTTATTTACGGATTAGAGCTAATATAAATAAAAATGTAATAAAGCCTACATTGCTCTAGCACTAGCTAACTGATATAGTCCAGGTAAAGGTTGCAAGAAGCTGGGTGTTTTCCTATTTGGGGTTTCTCGAGCGGAACAGCACCTCATTCTAAAAGAAAATGGTATAACAGCATTTATAGCCTCATATTCTGAAATGAATTTCCTCTTTTTACATTTGGATTACAAATTTATTAATCTAAAGACAAATTTGCTGCTATAAAAAAGGTATTAGCAATTAATGTGACACCAAAGTGTTGCGGTTTCCGTTTTCTATGTAAGGTAAATTTTAAAACAGACTTCGCTATATTTTTGTTAGCGTCTAAGTACAGAGCACTGACAAAGTAAATTGATATCACATGAACATGATGCCTTTATTAATTGTCTTCTAACAACCAATTTACAAGTAAACTTACTTGGTCCCATTAGTTTCTACCTCCGATGGCACTACACGAGATACTAATTGAATGAAATTACTTACCCTTTAAAGTTGTTGTTCGGGTAACACTAAACAGAAACTGTCTCTGTGCGTGTTACGGCCACCGAAACAAGAGAAGAATTTACTAGATATGGCGATTTAAGCTGCAAATGTCAGATTCGTATCAAAACACTATCAATTCCAACATTGATCAGCTTTTTATTATCGCAGTTATTGACTGTAGTACAGTATAGAGAGACTATATATATATAGTTTTAGTCCTTAATTATGAAGCATTCGTTCAACTATTATTGTTTCGGAAGAATAAATAAAAGACTTAATGTTTGCAGCAATCAGTCATATTCTAATTAACATAATATTACATTATTAAAACAAACTCTTCTTATAAATATGAATCATTAATTTTAATGTTCTCAACTGGTTTTAAAAATTTTAATTCTATCACTGACATCTTCCCAGCTATGTAATAAAATTTGTATAGAACGTGAATTTTTAACCTTATTTTATTAATTACCTATTTATATAAGAATTATAGTTTTATTTTTGATGAATATTAAGTTACGTGTTGATTAACATGAACGTTGTAAGACCGCATGCAAAGCATTGTGCTATTTTGTAGATGCGAATAATCGTTTTAAATTACATACTTCCTTTACAAGTAGCGGATACGAAATCTAACCATAAAGTAAAACACATTCATAATAATAAACACTAATTTTGTTTATTTAATAATCATTAACTTATAATGATGTTTTTAGACATAAAGGTTTCTTACGTCTGCTGAGATTTTTGTAAAGATGTATAAAGATTATACGGTTTGAGTACTGAAATTATGTGCTATAATTAATATTAGTGAATATTTCGGTTGTAGTAATTTTCAACGTATCTTAAATGATGTACATATTGAAGTAAACCTATACAAGAAAAAAACCGTTGATCAGTCGAATTTTTTTTATCATGACAGCGTCCATTTTTATAACTTTATTATAGATTAATAAATATTCATTTCAAAACAATAAATTATATAGCATGCTAATTAAATAATCGCCATATTTGAGGGCATAACTTGTCATTCACTTTCTGTTTTAGGAAATGTTCAATGCCATACTATTTTTTATTAAGGTGTAATGTTTGAAATAAAAACTTAATTGTATGAATATTTGATGTGCAATTAGATTTTTGGGTAAACAACAAACTACCTACTGTTTATATATAGTTTTATTTTCTTCTAAGAATATTAGTTTTATGTCTCGTCACATGAATTTGTATTATATTTTAAGTATACGTACCTAATATTCTTTTTATTATAGATCAGAAAATTAATGTTTAGCCTTATAGGAAAAACATATTTTAATTTGTCAGGGTCTCGTTATCACAAAACCGATGGCAGTAATACGATAAACGTTTTGTTTTCAGTTTGTGAGCATCATAGATATCGGGGCACACCTCTTCATCGTGTCTTCAGTCACTAAAGGCTTTGAATGTGATGTTGACAAAGAAAGTGTATGTATTAACGTTTGCTACCTGTTTTTAAGTTTTGATAAACTTAAGCTAACTTTATTTTCATAGCATTTATAACAATGCATAAACAATTAATTATTATTTAAAAAGTATTAGTAGTGAGAAAAACAATAGAAAATTAATAATAATATTTATTAGTATATTATAAAATTATAACAATGAATTCAATTTTATTTTATTTATTTTCAGCTTAACTCGATAGACGTCCCGTGGTTGGAGCCGTTTCTACTTATCATTAACGTGGGCACGCATGGACTCTACCCCTTCCCGTTCATTATGCGTATCTACAAAAGTGATTTCATGATTCCAGCGAAGCCGAGATGCTATCCTGGAATGGTCCACATCAATAGAATAGATGTTCTCAACTTTTTAATTAATTTCATTTGGTTGAAGTTCGTGACATCTTACGTAGCTTCTGTACATAAGGTAAAAAAAATTACTACGTCTAAAAAAGCCTACAGGTGGGCTGGGGACGCTCTACTAAAGAAGTTTGTATAAAAAGAGCTTAGATATATTGGGGTAGATTCCTTTCTTAGCTGTTTTTTCAATAGTTTTGAAGTTCTTTCGGTCTTCTTCTTTATCAGAATCAAGATTTGCCAATTGATTATTTATTATACATGTTAACACGTTTACAGATCAGGTGAGAGTTCTAGTAATTCAGATGCTTGCTACAGTCATATTAAATATTATTAGTGAGAAGCAGCTTGTATTCAAATACGCTTAAGAAGTATTAAGAAAGTACTAACTAATTTTTATAACGTTTTTTACTTTACACTTTTAGGAAAATGCTAATGTCTGATGAAAATGGTTTATGTGATTCAATATAAACTTTTTTTGTTTCCAGCGAGATCCCGAACGCATGCGCACTTTCTTTGGCCTATCCTTGGTCAAGCTAATATTCGAAATCCTTTATCTCGCGTACCAACCAGACCTATACAGTATATTCACTACTGAGAGCTATTGGTTCCTTAAATTCATGGATATTTGTAAGTTTATAAAAGAGTTTTTCAATTCCTTATGAAGTAATCAAAGCAAATTTTTAATTTCACATCCTATAGATTAAAGACATTTTTGCAAAATATATTCCTTATATGAACTGAATTAAAATATTTCTTTACAGGCATCGGGGCTCTGTTTTTGATTGTAATAAATAAATACATTGCACAATTACGTATCGAGAACGCCCAAAGGACAAAGGACCAGCCACCATCATATATCGAATGTTTAATCAATGGCCCCATGACTCGTGTTGATGAAAAAAAAGATCTAACCTTAACCATTGAAGAGAAAAAAAATGATGAATCCGTTCCAAAAGGAGAGAGTTCTTAAATTTTTGGTATTTCACTCGACCTTAGTTACTAAGAGAAGCTTGACTTTTTTGATTACTGAAAAATTGTATTTGCAAGTATTTCTATTAAATGTAATTCTAATATAAATCATTTATTATTTCCACAACAAAAGCTCGATTTACCAGAATTAAGAAACATGTAATGGCGTATTTAATTTACTTAATATAGATACATAATTTTATAAATCTGTGTGTTTATTTTTCGCCCAGCAATTTGTATTCAAACAAGACAATCATACTTAACTGCAATAAAGTTTTTGACTTATTTTCTAATTAAATCTAAGACTCAGTTTTCTATTGAGGTTTCAAGGCTTTATGAAATTTCATTTTATCCTACTGAAATTTCTTCACGTATGTGCAGAGCTGTGTGCAAATTACGGAATAATTTGTGTGGTTTCAAATACTTGACCGCTTTCTCGCATGTGTGTGACAAATATTTTTTATTATATTCGTATCTGCATTTCTTGATCTACATACAAAACTATGCATTAATTGACTATAGCACATTTCTTACTTTTATTGATCGGAAAGTAAAATTATTTTCCTGTTGTGATATTAAGTATCTGAATATGTATTCAAAAAACAATTATCACAAGAATATGATGAATAGAAAATACTGTAATAATTTAATAAATTAATAATTTAATAAAGTTTATTACTATACTATCCTAATGTAGCAGTATACGACGGAGGTAATTTATTTTACTGACAAAAATATTTTAAGTTAACAATTAATGCGAACGAAATTATTCTTAAAAATGAACACCACTATAATGTTACACGATAAAGCTTTTCTTTTCTGTGTGTAAATAACAAAATACGGTATTAATATAACATAACATAAAAAGAGAATTCATACAGTATATTGAAAATAAGTCATCAATATATATATATATATATGTATACAAATTGTTGTTTCGTTTCACCATCTGCGTTTAGATCCCCCTGCGACTCTAATGCAGTTTTAATATTTGCTACATATATACGCTTACAATACAATATAATATTACCATTATCTTTTTCGTTTTTTGTTTTGTGCCTATGTTTTATATAAAGTGTGCATTTTATTTCAATAAAAAATTTAAATAATATTAAAATAAACTTGGCCCTTGACAGACATTATTGGGTAAGTGTAGCTCGATGAGACTACCTTTGGAGGAAAGATAATTTTTTATACCTGAACTGAACAGTTTTCTTATTCCAAATTCAAATTTACCTAGAGAAAATATCTTTTATATATAAAACATTGGGTTATTTTTTTTATTTTAAGAGAACTTTCTCATTCCCTAATTGACCAGACATATTTCATATCTTTTACTTCGATTGGCGGTCATGTACTTCTTGATCTCTAAAAACATTATAAAAGATATAAAATTAAAAAAAAAACACCAATATCTTTGAATTTAAAAGAGTTACTTCAACAAGTATAAAGTAAAGTGCCTATACAACTTTCCAAATTATAAGGCAAAAACGAATTACAGTTGGTTACATATTTTATGAATGTCCCCAAGGATTCCTCAAAAAAATTTAAGAAAAATTAATCTAAAAGGATTTATACATAATTCAGTAAATTAAATATCATGATTCTGGTCTTATTAAACTATTTTCTAGTATGTATGTCTTTCGGTCGGTAAGTTTATTTCAGTTCACTTCATATGTTCCATAGTATGTAGTTTTTTATAGGTGGAAAGACCAATAAACATGGCTGCACTTTTTACTTTTAAATTATTCGATGAATTTATGTTTTATAATTTTTGTATTTAAATAAAAGCTTTTAAACCATTATTTAAAATGACGTTGCAACGGAAATTTATATTTTAACCCGATAAATTTGCACCAATACAATTCTTGGCTTAGTTATATTAATTAATGAAAAATATTTTAATTCTAAAACCATTTTAAGAACTAGAATGCAACAGCAAAGTATTCTATAGTAACAAATTTCGTGACATAAAACAATATGTTAAGTAATTCAGTTTTCCTCCTTCATAATTCTACTGTTAAATCCAACGGGTTATTCTTTGTGTAAATATTTATTTATACATGATTTTAAATCGCTGCCTGAAAAATTTTTGCCAGATATGATATCAAAACTTTCTGATTCATTGAGAGATAATAAAATGATTTCATAACATACTTACACAAATCAAATAGAACTCTTATTAACATAAAGGGCAATAAGACAAGTTCTTTTCATCTAAGTGTTATGGACACAAATTCTTAACAAGTTTACTGGAACTAATCTGAGTTTACGTGATCTTTTAAATAAGAATACCCCTATAGAATCACAGTTAAAATAATTACCTCATTAATGCCGTCGAACGCTAAGATAATATATTTCAATATTATTGTGTCATCAACAATTATAAATCATATAATATATGAGCCAGATATTGTTTGCCTTATATGTAAAAAAAAAAAGTGCATAATATATGAAAATTACCATTTTAAATAGTCTAAAGTCGAGAAGAGCATGTGTCTGCGTCGTGTCAAGTAGCAGCTTAGATTATTAAATCCAAAGAGCCAACAAAGGCAGGTCAACCAGTTCGTAATGAGTTCTTGCTTCATTTTTCATTCTTATAAAGTTTAATTTATATTTATGACATTCTGTCGTATTAATGAAAGGACTGATATTTTTAAAAAGATAATTTTGTGTATGTTATTATTAAATTAAAAAAAATATATATAACAATGAAAAAGAAACAATCAATGAGTCAAAAATAATGAGTAATTAACATCCGGTGGTGATTTTTGACCGCAAGCTTTATTACTAAAAATATTAATATTATTGTGGTAGATAGTTGTAGATTGTATAAGAATAATAAGTGAAAAAAATACAAACAAGGACATATAAAAAATATATTAAATAAATATAAAACACATATTTTATAAATACTCTACTGAAACAACAATCGAATAGAGAATAAAATAAATTATTTTACCTGAATTTCTTCGAAATCTCTTAAAGATAGGGTGCCATACAGAAAGAGGCAGAGCAATCCACAATAAAGCAGCTTAAATTGTGGAAGACTGTTCATAAAACTTTATTGCATTAACAGGAATAGATAAAATTAATAATTGTGAATCTTTAGATTCCTGAGGAAAAAACATTAATTTTTTTTTAAATAAAAGGATGACTTGGGGTCAAATAACACAACACAGATGAGAAAAGACTTGTAAATCCCAGCGGTGACGTGTGGAGACCTACTTGAGCTTATGATAATGTTTTGGAGATGTTGAAATTTCACTTTACTCTCTGACAAATAAATGTAGCTTGAGTCAGCAAACTAAATGTAGAAAGAAATACCAAATTTGGCAGTATGATATTAGTGAGAATTGGGAGAAAATGTAAAAATTTAACTCAATAATTTAAAGATTTTCCGTTAATTTTAATAATCACATAATGTGCTGGAGAACATTATATGGAGAATAAGCAAAGAGTAGTACTATATACAATCACACTGGCTGGAAAGCGGCATTAGTATCGGCCAGCTCAAACTATTTTTATTTTGGATACATGATACTTTTAACAATTTCATCAAATCGTAGACCAAACAACTACTAATCTCTGTAAACAATCGTAATAAGCGATGTATTAGTAAATGTATGTAAGTTAGAATATAACAATGCAAATTCAACTGTGTTACGTGTGTGGTATGCAGTACTTCTTTGCATTTACGGAGTGCACGCAACTGACTGAATTGTTCAAGAAACGAATTCATAAAAAAAATACTTCGTATTACTAGTAAAAATGTAATGATTAATTTTTTAATTAAAAACAATATTAAATTTTGTTTCTTCATAGTTAATTTACTAATATACAATTATTATGATACGTGTATATTGAATCACCTCGTTCATTATGAAACATACGTTTTGCAACAAAGTAGCTTAAAGAGAATAAGACCAGGTTCGACGCATACTCTGTAATCAAGGATTGACGATGTATTGTCATTTAATACGGTTACTAATAACGAAGACTTTTGATAGAAGCTTTAATTTGAAATCTTTTTTAAAATAACGAGTACGTAAATAGTTCGTTTATTTTTTTACTATATTTGCTTAATGTAATGAAGTCGGTTAAAGAGGATTGCTTTTAAACGAATTTTAGTTTTTAGTCATATGTTTATAAAAATAAAAGGAGCGATCTTCTAGTATTAATATTTGTGATTTTTATAGTATTAAAAATATATAATTGAAACGATAATCATTTATACGTATAAGATAATGAGTAATATTTTATAGAACATGTATCTCTTATATTATGTTCTTAAACGTTAATATAGGTTAAATTTCAGGAGGGTTCATCTGAGGGTACTTACCCTTGCCGCAACGGATTTGAAACATTTGGACGTCTTCCAAGTGGAGACAGAATCCGAAATACTAACCCAAAGCAATATCAGAACAAAAGAGGTTTCAATCGTAAAACCGAATGCTATTATCATACAATAGTTGGTTTTTAAATATGCAAGATAAAGATATTATTTTTTCTAAAATTGATTTTGCTCACAACGAATTTAGGATAATATCTAAAAAATTAATCAGCAATTTTATGTTAATGTCCTCAAAATTTTCTAGAAATTCGTCTCGAAATATGCGTAACATATTGCGAGCTTAGCTTACGGAATAAAGATTTTTGATTTCTGAATTATTTTTGTAATGTTTTTTTTTTGTTATGAATTACAGTTTTAGAAGAGATCTAATTTAACTGTTTTACTAAACCTTTCGTATTTTTTGGACACGATTGTACCTCCCCTCTTTAATGACTGAATCAGTCTTTGGTTTTCGTACCGAAGAAGGGAGTCGTGAAGATTTTACTAATTATGAGCGTGCTAATTTCACACTTTGAGTCCTCGAATATGGCATTGCCGGTTACGTAAAATTTAACGCCACCAAAAATCAGGCGTGCCCACTGAACACCAGAAGGATACACTGGCACACCTTAGAGAGTGTTAAATTTGGAGAGATCTTGTTATATTTATCAATTATTTTACGACTAGGTACAATCGATTAATAATAACAACATCTTACAATACTAAAATGATATTAAAACAATTTTTGGACATTTACTAATTTACATAGAAAATTATTTCTTTGACACACTCAATATAAATTGTGTTGTAAGTGGGTCTTAAAAAAGTAATCCTCATAAAACAGACAACTCATTCGAAATTATTTTTTTGTGCTACTCACATAGCGTTGATTTACATAAAAATTTTCGACTTTAAATAAATATGTATTATGTATCAAAATTCAATGGTATATGTAATTAATTAATTAAAATTTATAAATATTTTTACTTGTATTTAATATCCAGTTACTTGGAACTTAACGAGCTATTTCCACTACAACTCTAACAATATTATATTAAACATAAAAAAAATGTTTAGCCGCCATTCATTAGTTGAGACTCAGTTTTTTATTGAGGTTTCTCGGTTTAATAGAATTTAAATTCATTCTACAGAAATTTCCTTACATACGTGCTGTATGGAAATTAAAGAAGAATTTGCGTGGTTTAAAATACTAAACCGCTTTCCCGCTTGTTTGATGATATATTTTTTTTTGGTCTCCATTTCTGGTTTTCACACATACGATATACTTTTTTGCAATTAGCGATACGATTTAATGAAATCCAGATACGAAAATAACATACTTAATTTATACGTTATAAATACATATATATTTCTTTTATTAACCTAATATGTGGTAATATTGGTTGCAGAGGTAATTATCAGCTTAGTGATAAAAAATTCTTAAACTAGGAAATAAAATTTATAGCTATAATGTCAAGTAATTACCTAAAACAAATGTTTTTATTCGTGTAAATAATATAACGAAAAGATTCTACTTCTAGATAAAACATAAACAATATATATACTACATAAAATTATAATTAAATCAAAAATCACTACAAAAAGTAACATAGGAAAACAGGAACTATAACAAAAAAATAATTTAACACCTCAATACTTTTTTGTAACATATCCTATCTAATAATGAATTCTGAATATCTCTAGAAAAATCAACTATATACTGAATTTGGATAAACACTATTTTTTATTCACTTCCCAATAATTTAATTTAAAACATAACTAAATATATGCAATTTCATAAAATGTTCACCTTTGTTTTCTAATGTAATTATAAAATAGATACGTAGAATAGTTGTTTAAAGATGGGGTGACCTTCCTTACGTGCATCTTATAAGAGAAAAGACAAACACTGAAGTCTGAAATTGCCAAAAATGAATGTCTAAAGCCTAATTAAGAAAGGAATACAGCGTGACCTCTTCAAGAATCATGATAAAAACGTATTTTAGATTTCAGGCCTTGTAACCATCACATAACCATTTGTAAAGTCTTATAAATAAATAAATCGAAATCGGTTTGTGACGAAGCTACTCGTTTATTTGTCGCACACATCATCATCATCATCATCAGCCTATTGGAGCCCACTGCTGAGCAAAGGCCTCTTCTCATATGGAGAAGGTTAGAGCATTAATCACCACGCTTGCTTGTCGCACACATACTTAATGCTAATTTTCGGATTATATGGTTTTCTGAAGGATGTCATTGTCAAAACTGGTCGAAATTGAAATGCACCGGCAAGCACCAAATTAAAAAGAAAAAATACAGACGATTTGCCTTAACCTTATTAACTTCTCCCTTTTGAAGTCGGTTAAAAATCAAGAGCAATATATTTCAAAATTAGGTAAGTGGTGTAGGTGGACTGATAGGTCCTTTATATTTTACTATCAATTATCAAAATGAAACATTTATATGGATTTTATTTTAAAAATGTTGAACAAAAATAATAGTTAAATAGAATTGAATAGTTATGTCATATTATGTTGTTAACTCGTGTAGCCCATTAAAGTATTTAATTAGTTGCATATTTTTATAAACTTAAAGTTGTATTTTAACACGTATACTTGAACAAAATGGAAGGTTGACATACATTAGCAGTGTGTTGGCCAGGTTAGCGTAACCTGATATAAATTTGAGCAAAAGATACTCCAAAACCTTCAACCTCCTACACGCGCACATCCTCATGAAGATATCCAAGTCGTAGATAAAAACGTGGCAAACATTGTGTCTTGTACCAACACTTTTACATGATTGTTGTGGTAGACTTTACTCCCAAAGTCAGAATATGTGAAGATATGGAGTAAGGAGTAGGAACATTCTACTTTGGGAGAAGAATTAAGCGAAGAGTCTTTTCTGATCTACTTCTTCTTTCTAAAAAAAAGCCTCAATGGAAATGGACTCTGCTTTATCAGAGAATCTAAAATCATGAATTTATTTTAACTTTTGGTTCCCTGTGAAAAATAAAAAGTAATAAGTGGGATTCAGACATTAATTGCTTCTTTACTTCCTTCAAAACTCTTACGAAAATAGTAATGTTTGTATTGTTTAGTAACCACTAATGAGAAATAGGTTGAAAGAGATTTCAATCGTAGTTCTGAACTGCTTTTATTGTTTAATTAAATGGGCAATATGCCAATGTTGGTTTTTATTTAGTTGCATTTTTCAGGAGCGAAGTCGAAGTAAAAGAAATTAAATCGTTATTAACCGTTAACCTTTCTTCCTAATCTTTAAGATATTTACACCAAATTATTCTTTAGATATTTTCTAAAGTATATAATATAATATTTTCTAAACTAAAAAAATATGAAATAAATATATCTGCTTTGATTTAAGATTAATTTTTTTTACAATACTGCTTTTTTGTCGTTTTTTTTGCCAATTTAACAATATTTAGATCAAACCTGGCGTTAACAAAATTTTGGGTTTTTATACTTAGTAAGAACATTCAATTACGAATTTTTTGCAGAAATGGAATTTAAATGTTCTAACTTCTAAGCATCTTATATACGAGTATCGTTATAGTATTATTTAAAAACGAAGCCATAAACGACCAATGAATAGATAAGAAGTTGTTTTAAATTTATTTTCTACCCAGTGGATATTATTGTTAAAACAATAGAATAAAATTGACTTATATGGTGGAAATTATATGTAATAAAGAGCCAGAATCACAGGAGCAAGAGGTATGAGATGAGCTAACCTCGATTAAAAAAGGGAAAAAGCGGATCAAATAAACGGTTTTACATCCGGCTTTCTAGCGTCATCGGTGATTGAAGTGTTAATTTAGAACATATAGCCTATATGTGTTGTCTTTCAAACACTGCGCCGCTTTTAATTAATGATCAAAAAATAAATTTCAATGTTGTTTATTTGTCTGTTTATAAAATATATTTCTTTCGCACATTCTAAACAAACTGTACAATAATTAATACGCTAATGTATGTATATTTTTTCACTCACAAATTCAATGTCATATTTAATATGTGAAGCATAAAAGTAATTAATTTCGTGTGTGTTATACTTTTACTAAATATACTTACTTACATTCGAAATATTTCCCAATAAAATAGAATTATCATTTTCTGATAACAGAATTTTCGGTAATTTCACTAATTAGAAAAATATTCATTTTGGTAAATTTTTGTTACAATCAATTAGTATGAGTAAAATTTTATTTAAATAAACAGAATTGTATGAAGTTAATGTGTAGGATTTACCTTGTTCCTGTTTAGGATTCCTGTTTTCTTCTTCATCACGCCAATCATCATTCGACTCGTAGGCTGTATTTGTGTCCAACGATAATGATGACACGACCACTTACTGTTTATAATAATTACATCACTGAGTATTTTATACCTTTGCAAAGTCGTCTATAATTTCAAGAGAGGGTAATTAGCGGATCGAGCGGTGCGCGACAGATTACTATGACCATTTTTCTGCAAGGTTAAAAAACGACTGACAGGACGGATTTGAAATCTAGTAGTAGAAATATGTTGAATATATTTGTGATTGTATATGTATAATTACAAAAACCAATAATTAAAGTTCTTATTTTAGTTACATAACAAACATAATAATAAAAAAAAAAATATCTTCTTATGGCACATAAAGAAAAAATTTTCGATAAAATAACCAAAACGAAACGATATTCATAAATAATACAAACGAAGTATACTCGTATTACAGCACCTTACGTTACTAATTACTTTAAATACGAACTATTGCTATAAATGAATATAAAAGAAATCTTTATTTCATTGATTATCGAAAATATTATACCTACCCTTTTATATTCAACTATTTTATATTACACGTTTTTAGATAAGAAATATTGCAACATATTTAAGTAAAATTTATTTTATTACAGAGACTGCTTATTCGTTTTCTAAATCATGCCATATTCGAGAAAATTTATTGTGTGTCTTTATATTTTAGTACCTACTTAAACAATGTTTTTTTTTATTTCTTAATATTTGTATATAAGCACATTGACAGAAATAAATAATTTAAAGCTGAGAATATCAAAATTTTATTGTTATATATTTTTATGTTAACGTACTATTTATAATATGTGACAATAACAGTTATCGCCGTCGATATTGAAATTTAAAACAATAGCAGCTTCACATAAACACAAAAAATATTTCTTCAATATACCGTGTTTTTAAATTGTGTTTTATTTTACGATATAAAGAAAGCCATTTTTATGATTTTAAGCCGATTTAAGCAGGAAATAAAACAACTAGAAATCATCCTCACTAAACAGTTTAGCTTCTTAGCTAAACACTCGAGTGTCCATTCATTGCGTTGCTCCAAGGAGCACATAGTAGACATCCAAATATGACGAGTTTTTGATGTGGTGAAAGTGTTTGACAAAGTCTGGCACAACGACTTTATTGTTGGGCTTGTTGAGTTTGAGCTGTTCGAACGAAAGGCATCAGAAAGGCTCGTGCTCACCATACGGTTCTACTTTTCGCTATCGAGTGGAGAGCATCCTCCCCTGTCCCCAGCCCATAAAGACGGAGTCATTCAGAACTCAGTCTTATGGCGTTATGATTGTAGTGTGTAAAGTTCATTTCATAGAACAATAAAATCTCGTTATAGCAAAAGGTAAAGTCCTAGACTATCTAAGTCATTAATTTGTCTTATAACACGAGTGATACAAATAATGTTTACCAATAGATATCAGATAACAAACTTATCAGATCTCTTACGTATCTCACATCAGCATTTATAAAATTTATTGAAATTGATATACTATTTTTCCACTGGAATTTCTAAAGTCTGTGTTTTTTTTATAAATTATAATCACAACCTATTTGAGAAAAATTTATATGTGTACGTCCACTTAAACTTATAATCATATATAATTAAGCGTTTTGTTTTGTTATATTTTTTTCCATCTAGTAATAAAGAGTGTATAATGAAATGTATAAAAGGGGAATTTAATTCAATGAACATAATTTTAAAACACACTGCATTCATTTTTGTTCTATTAATTTAAATATAAATGAGATGCATTCGTAATGAACATTAAAAATGAGTCTTCGCCTAGCCATTCATAAAACGCGAGTCTCTTCTATTGAATAACTTTTCATGGAATAAGTTTTATGTGGTGAATGAACAGATCTGTTCCTGTGGCCTAAAACACTAGACCGACCGAGCTTTAGTTATCTTTGTAATCCGATGTTAATTGAAATTAAAATCAAAGGTTTATAAAATATATATAAATACATACATACAATGAAACAATAATACGGTTTAAAGTTTCAAGAAACGTCTTATACACGAATTTTCATCCTGTGTTTTTTAAAATTTTATTATTTTTTTAAGTAACTACTTGGGTAGACGTAAATTATCTTCCCCATGTTTTAAGATAGAACATAAACGAGTAACCTTATGCCAATAAATAATCTACTCTAATTTGTGAGTATAAAAATAATTCTATAATTCATTTTTGTATTCAGTAATAGACAGTTTTAATTTATTACGCGAGGGACGACATTTTCGATATGTGATAATCGGAATTAATAGGTACATATTATTTTAAAAGCCAAAGTTTATTATATTAATAATAAATTTTTGTGTAAACAAATTTTATTAAATTTTAACTTGCTTTACATAAAATTCACTACTAACCTAAATAGAGGATTATTTCCTTTCAAGTGAACTAACCGGCTTTGTCGGCGAAATGCAACTTTACCCAAAGAAAATATCTCCAATGTACATAACAGCCGAGGCTGGCATATTACCTACTTAACTCCATAATAATGGCATTCGCGGTACAACGAGGATTATAAAATGACACCACAAAATTTCACTCCAACTTGAAAATGAACCTTCTTTTTATGATACACGGTCGAAATTCCTTTTATAATACTCTTCCAGGTTAGTGTTTCTGATCCTGTATTCACCTGGAACATTTCCAAACGTTCTAAATCCGCTGTGGTAAGTGCGCTTAGACGATATCAGTAATAATGCAAACTCATTAATATCTAAATATATTGATGAGTGAATTGTTTATACATAGATCAATGAAAACCCTTATTTCTCTTTATTATAGTATTGAGATTAAATAACGAATTTGTATACTTTCTGCTACTCCAAATTTGCAATTTATTAATAAACTCCTACGCGTCATTGAATACGGCTTAAAAAGGCAAAAATATTTTTCGCCATTCTAATGTTTATTTAATGCCAATACCAAGCCAATCCTTCACAATAAATACTTGCATTTAATATGTTTTTTTTTTTTATAATATAAAACTTTATGAATTAATTATTAATTTTTACATAATATAAAAACAGTACATATTAAATAATTCAACTCTTATTAAATTGAGACGTTATTTTTTTCCTTGCTATTTTTTAATTTACAATTTATTTGCTTTCGAATTGTTAGAAATGTATCTGTTAAGTAGGGTTACGGTTTATACTGTCCTCCTGCAATTTGTAAGTGTCAGTACAAGTTACTTGCTGTGTACTCGGAAAAGAGAAAAGCCTGTCACTACCGCAGTCGGACTTACAACCTCATTACAGCGATTTAAAGATTTTTATTCTTTAAATATCACAATACTTACAACAGTTCAAACTATATAATAGAATATTTATTTTATTTAAATATTATTCATACTTAAAATAGTTTTTGTGAAGTGCGTCTGTCGCATTGTTATAAAGGTAACCAAAATAGTAAACAAAGACTTGCTCACAATAATCTAATTACTTTTTTCTCGACTGTCATTCTTATTAAATTAAATACAAACTTTATAACACTGTTTTATTTATGAACCGACTGAATATCTAACGGTCAAATGTTCGCTTAAGATATATCTTATATAAGAATACGATATAATTGTACTCTGATTCAAAAATCTTTGAATCTTTACAAAAACGTTTTATATATATATATATATATATATATATATATATATGTATATATAAGTTTAGATGCTTCTCTGATATGTTAAATTTAAGCATATATTAAAGTTAATAAAGAAGTTGTCTTAAATAAATATGTAGCTACTTTAAAATTCTTCATGCTTAAGTTTTAAGTATATCCATAGCCTTTGTTACCTCAATTTTCAATGTAATTTTAATTTTGTAATAAAAATTTCAAGAAACCACACTTTCTTATATGTATTTAAATCCCTTTTTTTAAATACGGCCCAAATGATTGTAGGGTAAATTTCAAAATCACGGCATCATTCCTGACATTATGCTGTTTAAATTCATCTGTACATACGTTGTGGGATAAATAATTTTTATATAAAACATTTTTTTACGTATAAATATAAAACATCGTATTCACAATTTTTTAAAAGCAGAGAAAAAAGGTTAATAATGCCAATTTAATAATTGGCCTCCACGTCCGTCCTTCAATTAAGAACGAATTTACTTATTCGTACTCCGATCATTGTACTTTCAAGGCTTCCAGAGATACAAATATTATTACTAGGAATTGCAAGTGTCTAAAAGCTGACAGCTATTATAACGTCCGTACACATAAATCAGACTGTTATTTGTACCATTTATGATATCTAATGTCATCTACAACTACGAATTACCAACCAATTTCATGAATTTACAATTATAATATTAGATTAAACTAATCTTAATATAGATAGTATTGTGAAATAGTTATTAGTCATGATTATAACGATATTGTGCTTATATTATTAAATTATATTACGATTTTTTAATACTATTTTGTACCATTAATCTTATGTTTATGTAAAATGTTTTGATAAAAATGATAATTTACTTCTAGTGATATATTATATAGTATGTCTTATTATATGTTGTTATAAAGTTAGATGGTATATTATCTTATTTTTTTGAATTCTTGAACTTTCCTAACGTCCAGTTATTTCGTTAACAAAATTTAATTACTATAGTCATTCTTTTTTCCGATTTAAAAGTTATTAGTAACGAATATCATAAAATTTATATTATTATAAAATATGAAATTCTAAACTACAATATTTTAATTCTTACGTTACTACACTCGCGTAGTGCAGGAACCAATGGTCATTATAACCGTAACGGCTATTTCTCTTTCCGAACACGATCATTAGATAAAGATTGTATCGTAATAAAAATTTTAAAGACAGGATTTTATACACAGTATCCTTTACAACGCATTTTTATAATTAGTAAAACAAATGTACTATTTCAAAACAAAGTGTCTGAGATCTACTGAAGCCAAATACGTCATGACTCCATGTTTAATGAGTCTATGTTTCAATAATTCATTATTACTTATAGACGAAATATCTCTTCTAAAAGACTCCATTTTTGAATCATAATTTAACCAGTCAAATTCATATCCGTCTACAACACGACTATATACAAACATATATTTTGCGTCACCAGCACTTTGAAACACTTAACAATTAAGTACTGTGCTCGATCTTAGAAGTTTTATTATACTTACGTGTAATAATAATAATTTTGGTTGATTTTAATTAAAAAAATATGAAATCAGAAATAGTGGGTTAAAATTAAAGCAGGTCAATTGAAGCTTAAAAGCAATTTATATAATATTTTCTATTTATGTAAATAAATTATCTTATTTTTAAATAACAGTTACATTTATGAAATCACTTTGATGTTATCTCCCCACCATGGTGTCTGTTTATGGGATTAATTACGATTTACTCATATTTATTTTCGACAAGTAATAATTTAATATGTGTATATATTTAAATATGTTTTGTAATGGAAAGTTGAATGAATGGTGGTATTATCTGTACGAATGAATTTAATGGGCAACTTAAACATTCAGGTAGATACGCAAAACTGCTAATATACCAGAATAATTAATATAATTTCGTTTTTATCTATGAATAATTAAATTCAGAGCACTTAATTATATTAAAATCTAAGGATTTATAAGCAAGATTGGATATAATAATTCTTTAGAAATGGAAAATCTTAATATGGAAATAAAAATTCCTTTCTTAAAACAAACACTAAGATGTTTTTAGGCGTCTCTTAAACAGTTAAGGAAATGCATATATGTGTAATGAATTCTTCATCTTATAGAGTCATATAGCCGTTATATGATTTTGAAAATAAAATGTTCATTTTATTTTTTTCCCAGACTCTAAGATAAGTTTATTTCCTCTCTATTATAAATACTATCACCGTTTCCGTAATCTTTTTTACATAATTTTAATTTTTTTATTCATAGAGATGTAAAAGAATATAAATCGTGTTAAAATAATTCATATATGATTAAAAACGTCACGCTTGCTACATGAACAAGTCGTGCCGCTGTCCCGTCAAAGTCGTATTTACGTCTACTGTGTGGTGACACCGTTAATCTGCGTTGCATAAAATTTTAAATACATTGTATAAATTTTACAATTATAAACATAAATTATAAAAAAGACTATTTTTTTTTTACAAATAAGAAAAACTGTGAATTAGTTAAGATTATTACAGAGAACGTTATTAATTAATTTCACTGCTCAGTCCAAAGTACAAATTCGCATAAAGAAAATTGATGTCGTGAGTTAAATGTGGAATTTAAAATTTAAAAGAATATTTTATATCTAATTGTATCACTTTTAAAATTTTATTTAAAGCATGAAACAAAAAAAAATACGAAAAACCCACGGACGAATATCTTAACAGTCATAAAGTAAAATACACTATCCTTACTAAAATGTAGGAACTAAACTTCGATGTAAGCTCACACGGAGGTTAAATTCGGTGATAGAGTGTCTCTTCGCAACCCTAAAAGTCCTAAGTTCAAATCCCATTATCCAAGTGTTGTTGTTTTTTCAATATTTTTATTTTTTGTCCCGTTAAAACTAAAAAAAATAATATGTATGTAGATTTTCAATTATATTTCGTTTTATAGTAATTTATTAGCATTACAAGCAATTATATTATACTAACAATATGGATTAAAATGAACAACAATAATTAAAACCAAACTATGAAATTCAAAAACTTGTACTTATTTAATTGGTAATATTTTTTTTGTGGCTTACATATGTCACCACCGTGTGTTTTAAGTTTCAAAGTGTGTAAAGCTGTGAAGGAAAATGAAAACTCCCTTTTCATAGCATACTTTCAGCAAGCCAAAATTAAAATGTTCTTTCTGAGTATACAACACAGCACTACAATAATATTTGGAGTCTGTTTTCAAATACGTAATACATGGAAAGTAAGATGCTTTTTGCAATGGGTGTGAATTATTAGTACTATGATTTATGGTTTAATTAAGTAAAACCATTATGTACTAATTAAGGTTTAATACTGAAATTTAATGCGCCATTAATTTAAGTCTAAACCTGGTTTAGCTCACGCAAGAATTATGTTAAAAATGGGTTCGTATATAAGGTTTTTGATAATAGACATAGTTCAGGAAAGAGATGGTGTCAGTGATTTACTCAGTTCTATATCATTTTATTCTTTAAATTTAATATATTATTATAAAATCTTAAAGTATCTCTTACTGCTCTCAACTGATGTCTATAAAATTAAATTTTTGAAAAAAAAAACTACAGACATTATATTACATTGTATTTAAAACGCAAAGTTATTGTATTTACAATATAAAGTTATTTTGTGCCTCATATTTTTCATGAAGGAGTGTTACTGGAAGACCGAAAGCTACTTACGGTTTTAGTTTTCCGTATCTAAAAATGTTTACGAGGTATTGGACCTTGTCGCGGAGAATGTTTATTGTTTGATTATATCGATACAGTTGGAACGGACACAGAGAAGCATTTACAATGAAATAAAGAACCGATTCGAGAATAAATTAATATTTTAATAGAAAATACAGAATGCAAACATTGAAACGAGCAGGGTTCGCAATTGCAACTTCCGGAAAATTGGGTTTCAGTTAGGTTTTTGAGTTATTATCTCACACGGCCAGACTGATAAGACCTTCACTCTGGGGGAATCTATTCTGGAAAATACGCTGGAGCCGCTGCAGTTAGGTTCCTCTGTCTTAATCATTAATTTAAATTTGAAAAGGCAAATAAAAATCTGTTTTCTAACTTCTATCCCAAATAACTACCCTTTGAATTCTGGAATTTCATTGCGTTGGCTTACTGATATTCAAATTTACAACTATTACTTTTACGTTAAAGTTGTTGATATTTTTTTTGTACTTATTTATTTCGCAATGTAATGATATTGTTAACACGAGTATAAAAAAAAAAATTAACAAGAATAATAAAGAAACGTTTTGACAGTTAAGTTATGAAATGAAGATCGCTTTTAATTTTTATTCACTACTAACTGAAAACATAGGATTACTCCCTTTCAAGTGAACCAACCGGCTTTGTCAACGAAATGTAACTAGCCGGACAAAATATCTCAAATGTCTAAAGCAGCCGAAACTGGCAGACCCACTTAATTTTCTAATAATTGCATTCGCTATACAAAGAGGGTTATAAAACGGAGGGCCACAAACTTTCTCTACCACCTGAAAATGGGTCTGAGTTTTATGATACAGGTCTGAAGTTTCTTTTATAATACTCTTTCAGATTAGTATTTCAGATCCCCTATTCACCTGGAAAATTACAAAATGTTCAAAATCCATTGTGGTAAACGCCCCAGACGATATGAGCAATAATAAATTTTTAAGTGTACTCTATTGTATTCGTGTTAACAATGTAGCTCGCGAATATAAAAATATTAAATTTATCTCTAATAACTATAAGGCATAACGAGGCTAAGAGTACTTATTCAACAAGAACCTTTTTTATATTATAAAACAATATCATAACATAAGATTGCTTGTACTGATACATATGCTTGTACATATACCTACTTGACTTTTAGTAGACTTAGCTTAATTAGAGTCTTTTACTAAAACTCTTGAAACAACAAAAATATTAAGGCCTTTTATATGAATAAAGTAGTGAAATATTGTGTACTATGTTTCCGTTTTATGCTCTGTTCGTAGCATGGTACAATTAAATTGATATTTCTAAATTAAAAAAATATCACATCTCTAACATTAATTCAGATTTGATGTCTTTTGTTTGTTTAAACTAACCGAAAACCATAACACAGAAGAGTGTATTTTTGTTTTAGAATAAAGTTAAAAATGTGTATAAATACTCTTAAGCTATCATCCCACAATTTGTAAAAGTCAGTTCAAGTTACTGGCTGTAACTCGGGAAAGAGAAAAATCTGTCAATACCGCGTTCGGACTTACAAGCTCATTATAACGATCTCCAGATGAATAAAGGGTATATTTTCCAAGAAATATTTTTCATAAATATATATCTGTTATAGAAAATAAACATCATAAATACATCATTTGAAAGAGAGTAAAAATGTTATGAAGACCCAGTATCGTGTTAAGCTAATAATAAATACGACGAGATTATATAACAAAGAGATCTCGACCAGGTCGTTATGAGTTGTTGCTACGTTTTTCAATCTTATGAAATTTAATAGTAACTTCACACACTAGTTTTTTAATTAACTGGCTGCGATTTTGAAAGTTAAGTTTTTTTTTTTCGAGATACATTCCTATGTATGTATGTATATCTATATTTAAATATTCTTATATATGTATATTTCAGTAGTAGTTCGTTTAAAAAAAATGTTACTTATTAAAAATGTGAAACATTTTAACGTTTTTTTTTTATGAAATTAAAATTTATTTTAAATCAGAATAGAAAAAAAAATAGGAATAATAAAAACTCACCTATAGTTATAATTTTACGTGAAGCAATATAATAACAATTTTTTATTATTTTAATTCTACGTCAGTTTTAATCTATAATATAAAAGATAGTGTGTTATAGCGCTCAACCATTGTAGGTTCGAGAGCGTGGCAGAGTCTGCTCAAAAATGGGCAGAATCACAAAAAATTCTTGCTTAGTGATTTTAAAAAACCAATATAAAACTCATAATAAAAAGCTTAAATTATTAGAACTGGTATATGTGAACTTGGCAATTCTTATTTTATAGTTTATCCAAATTTTATTTCTTTTACGAGGTCATAAAAGTAGTAGAAATATATATTTTTTTCAATTTTCAATTTTCTATTTACTCTACTCAGTTCCATTATAATCATATTTATTTTTGGCTTACATTCATAGCACAAACATTGCACTTGTTCCATAATGTTATATCACCTATAGTCTATATCACCGATAGACTATAACAACAACCTACCATTTTCATGAATTTACAATAATGTTAAACTAATCTAAATATATATAGTATTATAAAACAGATATTAGTCTTAATCACTATTAGTCATGATTATTTTATCATTGTATTTGTAAATGCTTTAAATTATTAAAAACGAAATTTTATAATATTTATTGTATTGTATGTTGTATACACATTTATACAATCTAGATTTTAATTTATTTCTAACGTTGTTTGTGACGTTGTGCCTTTTTAAACATTAAAAATATAAGTGCTCAGTAACTTTTTATTGTTTCCCGGGTAATTGTTTTATCATTATGTTCAACTTTCCTTGCAAAGGGAATCGTGAAAACTCTTCTAATGATATGGATCAGTACTTTAATTATCTATAGCTCAAGTACTTTCTAAAGCAATGTGTGATAAACGTTAAAAATTATAAAAAGTTAGTGATTTTGCAATTCAAATTCCATTCTGTTCACATTCACGTAGTTCTGATGGCAATAGGAAATTTCCTCAACCGTACACGAACGGGAAATAAATGATCTAAACACTTAGGGTTTTTTTTATTCAATACATTGTCAGTATGACATGTTTGTCATGATTCACATGACAACAATATAGATGAGATCAAAAAAGAATAATGCTACTTCATATATTTTTTCATTTATCTCTCATTTAACATCTTTCAGTTACTTACACTCTTACTTATTTGTTACAATACAAGCAAGCTTGGTAACAAAACTTTGATATCAGTACTAATGTTAAGTACCTCTTTAGCGTTAGCATCGGAACATTAAATACAGATAGTCTAATCTCTATATAAACATTCTACTAGAAGAGTTTTTTAGATCTAAACAAGTAAGTAACTGACTAGATTATAACTTTTATATATCCAAAAGGTGGCAATCGTCTACATGAAATTGAAGCATTATTCAAAAGAAATCAAATGTAGAATTTCCAGGGATAGCATATATAAAAGCAGGAAATTCGTTATACTGACTTGTAGTTCTACATTCACTGCTCGTTAATAGGGAGCAGGTGCCCGACTTGATAGTCGGATGACCCAACAGGAGTACCGATATTCCTATCATAACAAAATTATGATGTTCGTTGAAGGTACCTAAAATCACAGCCCTGATACTTGGATATCACGGGAATGTACAGTTTTTAGCCCGCTAGACGTGACAATAAACAACCACTTCCATTTCACTACTACGGCACCTGTAAATACATTTATATTAACAATAGTGTATTTGTATAAAGGATAATAACTTTTCTCCCCGACATTTATATATCTCCTCTAGGAGCAGAAATTAAGAATGATAACAGCTTGCCGTTTAAGAAAGGTAGTGAACAGTTTTAAAAAAATGATGAAGATTCTCAATTTTACAGTAATTTTCACAGTTGAAGCCAATATCACACTTCGACATTTTAAACTTTTCTCAAACGAACAATTTTCCCCTGAACAGGGGAGAAAATGAAACTGTAACTTCTTTTAAAATTCTAGTTCTAATTCTAGTTCTAGTCCGAAACCGCAATCATAAGGTAAATTTTTGTCGAGACTCACTCTAAAGCACTGCCAACACTTAGTGACTTTTTTCCAAAATTTTGACGGTTTACGTTCGATACCCGAAACATAAGTTAGAGCCCAGCAAAACACCTTATTCTTAAATGTCTTTAAGATTTTCCAATGCCAATAAGCAATCAAAGTCATTCAAAATGGAGAAAGGCTGGCACAGAATTTAGAATGATAAAAAAAAGGAGGATAAAAAACGACAGTCAATTCAGACAAAACACAATTCAGACAAAACGCTTTTCATAAAACGATTTTTTTTCTATTACTGGAAGATAGTTCTACTACTCCTTGCATAATTACCAATTATCGGATCTCATATACATGAAAACTGAATAAAAAGAAGTATATTCATTAAATTTTATCTAAATCTTTTAGTATCATCTAATCTACTCAAAGAATATCGTAGAGAAGCAGATTCTTCCAATATCAGTGTTGGACCATTTTGAAACGTATATCCTTATTAATAAAGTTTTGAATCTCTAGTTTCACTTTTATGGTATATATACCTACAACTATAGTAGTAATGTTTATTTATTTATCGTATCAAGTGCAATTTAAGTACTTTAATATTATTGTCGTGGAAATCTCTACTAATATGATTGAATGACGAATTTACAGACCAATATGAAGTCAAAAAAGATAACTAATCGGAATGGATATAGGAATGTCTAATATTTCTTTCTCAACACTAACAATTCCTGTAGCTAATCGCTAACTTTCCTGTATGGCGACACGATTAATTGATATATTATAAAATGCATAGTACATTTGTTCTGAAATTTTACAAATTTTTTAACTAAGTTGCCTTTATAAACTGTCTAAAAAAGCAGAAACAGCCTTTATTTAATACAAGATAGAGCATATTCATGAATTTTGACAAGAAAATTACGGTTTTATTTCCTATTTTATATACCACGTTTTTGTTAACAATACAATAATTACCTACAACAGAATGCATTTATACAAGACACAACGTCTGTGAATTAGTTAAGGTTGTTACAGAGAGCGTTATTAATTAATTTCACTGCTCAGTCCAGAGTACAAATTGCATGAAGAAGATTGCTGTTTACCAGAGAATGTTGTAGGTTAAATGGGTAAATTTGAAATGTAAAACAGATAGATGATTACGTTAAAATTTTGTGTTTTAAATATTATTTAATGTAGAAAAACAAAGACACTTTAATAACTCTGATGATACAGATTTATGACGATATGTAATAACGGAATAAATGTGTGTTCAAAATAATCTAAGATCATTAATATTAACAATCATGCAGTAAAACGCTTGTTAAAATACAGAAGCGAAATTCGTTTAGGGTTCTCACGGGGGGTGTAACTCAGTGGTAGAGTGTCTGCTTCGCATGCTGAAAGTCCTGGGTTCAAGTCCCAGCACCTCCAAATCATTATCTTTTTCAATTTTTATTATTTTCTCTTCTTTTCTTTCTTTTTTCCATCATTAATCAATTAATAATGTTACTGAAATATAACGGTACTTCGTTAGATATTCTATATCTAACTTTATCTCGCGAAGCAAAGGTTTTAAGTAAATTTAACGTTATCTAAGTTTTTATTAAGAAAAATGTATGTAAGACAATAATTTAGTCGATATATTTTCGTGACAATAACTATTTTCTGCTATTAACATAAGGCAAAAGTGGATAATACTAATATGGAGGCAGTGGTGGAGAAAAATTTTCTAAATATATACCTGAAATACATTAAGGCGTATTTTATTTTAACGATTTATATCAATGTATAATGTTTTTAAAATCAAAAATTTTTTAACGTAAATGATTGAATTGTTATTGAAGATTTATTGATTGTGTTATTTTTCTTTTTTTTCAGCGTACAGTATACACGTAGATGGAAAAAGAATAAGCCCGAAACGGAATAAATAAAAAACTATCACCATATTCATTTTGTAAAAACATTTTTTCTTCTTTTTTTTTTAAATAGTAGAAAAAATATTTTCGGTCGTAACATTTGTCACCGCAGTGTATTTTAAGTGTCAAAGTGAAAATACTGAAAGGTCGTAATCAAAATGAAAAGCTTTCTGTACATAGCATATTTTCAAGCAAGCTGAAATTAAAACCATAATTTCGAATTTTTATAGGAATAAATTAATATGAAATAGATTCATACATATTATATTACTGACAGGAATTTATGAGACTACTATCAAAATAATGTCGAAGTATATGAATAATTTAACTTGTCATAAGAAAAGTGTGATCTAAGGTTTAATTAACTATTAAGTAACAGCTACTGGAACTATTGAGCTAGAACATGGGAATATATGCAGATAGAACTCATATTTTTAATTCATTACTTCCTTATAACTTCATAAGTGGACCTCTGACCACATTGGATGAAACGAGTTAAATCAATCAACAAAAAGTATTATAGGCTTAAGTATATACATATATAATCTCTTCATGGTAAGAGTTTATGTTGAATGAATTAAATAAATATATATATATTTATTGAATATATATATATATATATATATATATATATATATATATATATATATATATATATATATATATATATATATATATATTAAATACCTTCTTCAAATGAGTCACTTCTTTCTAACTACAATAATATTCGTACTAAAAAGCATTGAATTTGAAATATATATATATTTCATTGAATTAAAAATATAATTCCAAGCTTCATTTTAACCTACACGAATACTATGTTCTTCTTGAACTGTTATACAGTAATATACAGTTAGGAGTATGCACTGAGCCAACGGAGCCAACAAAGATCAGTTCGAATAAGATTTAAATAAAACAATATGTACTGCAGCCAACAGACACTACTTCTAAAAAGTGTCAAATAATTTTGAAGGTTCTATATTATTTTTTTATAGTAATAGTAATAAATGTTACGTACATTAAAAAATGACAGTTTTTTTTTGTATGAATATTTTTGGCAAGATTATGTATTTATTCGAAAGATCTGAAGATAAGGATTTTCTGGAATACTGTGCCTGGAAGTTTGGAGTTAATTCAATGGACATCTCCAAATGTGGAATACTCTTGACTCAATACTGGCGACATGGAAATGAAGGAACCGTTAGGAACCTTATTTTTATCAGGCGTACTAATAACATGTTCATTATGAATCCTTATAACTCATTCCCTGGGCAAGTCTTTACTAGCAAATTGAACTAAGTCCACACGACTGACAACAAATATCTATTCTAAATTAAATCATATATTATTGCTAACAGTAGATATATTGTAATATTGAACAACAGTAACTGTAAGGCGTGTATACAAATTTATTTAGTCGATAAATATGATGGAAAAATATTATAACCTAGGCAAGTTTTCTTAAAATACAATACAATACAGTTTTATTCGTAAAAAAGAAGGTGGGACAGTTCAGAAATGAGTATTGTTTACCCTAAGATAAAACAATTTGACTCTTATGGCAAATGTTGTTCCATTATTGAAAATGCATTTGACCTTAAACATTGTATTCTCGAGGGAAACTGTGGTGATAGTAGTAACAGTTTGTTTGTGGATTTTTTTCATTTTCAATTTATATTTAAAGCGAAATTTAAGTGTCGTATACACGCGTATACAGATTTAGTATAATTTAATTTTGTAATATCTACAATTTTGCAACATTAATGCTTATCATATGAACATAAAAATATATAGCAAAAGACAGGTTCAGACAAATAGTTCGCATTTTCATTTGAAAAACAAAGTTTGCCCGAATTCTATAACTTCCAAGGTACCCAATTTGACATCAAATTCACTCCTTTCTCAAAATTGGAAACAAAAAGTATTCCTGGGTGAAATTGGACAAAATAATAGCAATCTATTTGACACGGCAAAACAGTTTGTGAGCAAATTGCTAGCTGTTGTTATTATTGCATAGCGTCTGTTCAATATGTCGGTGACAAAGGACTTGGATGGGCTGTGATGTGAACGGAAAAACATAAATTCTACTTTCTTGTGAAAATATATTAAATAACATAACATTTTCGGAATTGGAAGAATGAATTAAAATCAAAAAAAAATATTTTTCATTTCCGAAAATATAAATTTAGAATGACAAAATTATTATTGGCAAGACTATGTTTATGTCGCTTTAAAAAAAATTAAAACTTATGTATTGTTAAGAATTATCGAATTAATTACCTATAAAATTATTTTTTAAAGTACACACAATATTATATATTTATTATTAAAGCACTTACAATAACAGAAACTGTAAATCGTGGACGATTATGATTAACAATTAATCTACTTAATAAAATGTTTAATATAAAATAAACAAAATAAAAACACATTTTTATTAACATAGAAATACTATAAACCTGTAAAGGTTTTTTAAGTGTTCAACTAAGTAAAAAAATTATTCTTAATCTTATAAAAAGTATAAATACTCACTAATACACACAATTCAAATTACCAATAAATTTCTTTCAAAGAATTACACTATTCTAATAAATCAAGTCTCATCGTAAAGAACTTCAGTGTCCAAACTAAAAGTATATTTCTTCACATACATATAAAGAAATTAATCATGCAAATAAATACACACTTTGAAAAATATTTAATTAAAAATCAATTAATAACAAGCAGAATCAATAAAAAAATAAATTTAGATATAAAATATGAAATCTAGATATAAAATATGAAATCTAGATTTTAATCATATTCACGAAACTGGTAACACTCAATAAAGTGTCGTGTCGTTCGAGCCGGACGCTGTGTTCCCTCGAGACAAAACTTTTAATTAAAGGATTTTCAGTATCATAATGATTGTACTTATACAAAGAGTGCTGTACTGGTGTAAAACACTTTTGAAATTGGCGAAAACAAAGCTTCAAACATTATTTACTCGGACAGCGTAAATCCTTGATTTACGAACAGATCGTATGCGGCCGTGTTTTAGTACCAAGATTATAAGGATTATTGGTTTTAAAAGAAAACAATAAACAATTTGTCCAAGTACAGAGTATTTTATGATAAATACAAACGGGGTGATACTGTTTCTATTAAGTTTCAATTAAAGTCTTTATTAATTTTTTCATTTTATTGCTCGTATTCCCGATAATAAGTTAAAGTTTTAAATTAGTTTTAGTTGGTTTATCTTGGGAATCTTACTTCTGATATCAAAAGCAATAAACGTTACTCATAAATCGTCACACTTATTTATGAATACATTTATCTTTCTGTACATCTCTTTATATAATATTCGATCCTAATACATTTGTTTACTCTTTACTTTATCAATTGAATTTTTAGTATTTACTTAAAATTTTTACAACACACTCATATGTACGTCAGAATGCGGTTTTAAAGCTTCTGGTATTCTTGAAAATAACTTTATTTGATATTTGACGGCTATCAGTTACTAAAAATATAAAACCTTTAAGATTATTATACGAAAATTATGCCACAGTTAAAAATAATAACCGTCGTAAACCCTCGTCCTTCCATCTTTTACGATTTCATTAAATAAATACCTTGAAACTTTAACGATCTCATTAGCTTCGGTGAACATCAAATTTTGTTCATAAAGCAAACTTGACAATGCAAATGCCCCGAGTTCCATTATATTCGGTGTTCTCAAAACTCTTTTCATACTTTGTTGCTTCAACTTTTCTAAGAAAGGAAAAATGTCCATAAAACCTGCAAAACCAAGAGTTATTTTGTCCTTTTTGTCTAAAATGCATTTCATAAAATAGTTTTTTTTTTTGCTGTTTTTTCCCTGATACGGCTCGTTATAGATAATCAACTACTTTCATAGGCTTATCAATAGAAAAATATGTTTTATATAAAATTCTGTTTTAATATACTAATCGCAAATAGCACCATCGGTAACGAGACCTATAAGCTCTTGATATTAATGTTCTACTACATTAATAATTTATAAAAATTCTCGACGGATGAATTTTGAACTATTATGAATGAGATAGGACCCTTAAACCTACACCTGGGTCGCAAGTTCCAGGCACAGTTGAAACTCCTCTCCCTGCAACAAGATGGACCCGGCACCCGCACGGTGAGGCCATGGAATGTTGAGAAGAGTTCGTCGTTTTAAAGAATTTTTTTGCAGCTGCTTACCTTAACTATGCCTTTATGTTTCTGTGGATTGTTTTCTGAAGTATAATTTACATTGATTTGTGTGTGTCAAAGAATATGTCATACAGTTTTTGCGTAAAAAACTAAAACGCTTCATACAACCACTTATTTATTCTTATAAAACTTTCGTTTTATACCAATAGATACTCAGATAGCACGAGGCTGGACAAAAACGTTCTGTATGAGTGTTCCAGTAAAAAAAACATATCGATAAATAAAATTTATGTTACAGTATTAAATATTGATAGATACAGGTAACTAACACAATAACTGCGAGTGGTATAACAGTTAGTAACTTATTTTTAATACTAAGAATTTTTGATACCATACTATTTAGAAATAACTTGGTAAAATAATTTTATAGCGGGTGAAAATCTTTAATGAATCTTGCACTTAGTAAAATTCATGTTAAGTTTAAATTAAATGTAGATTACAAAGATATTGTTATATTTATTGTTTAACTTATATATTCTGACAAATTTAAGCTATTTTTTTTTAAACTCATTTGTCGTATTTGTATGGAGATCGTCTTCATATGATTATATATTAACATTTCAGTCAAGTATGCCATATTAGAAATATAAGAAAATTCAAATAAAAGCGGCTTCACTATATAATGTACTTAAATTTAGGCGGACTCTTTGTCAACAAGCACTACACACTATACTGCACTGCAGTCTCATATTAAAAATGTAGAGGATTCTTTGTAAGGAGGTTACATATAATCTTAAATAAGAATGTTATACTGGCAGTTTTTTAATATAGTACTAATAGTATCATTCATGTGATGGTTGTTGACAGAATCTTTGATAAACATATCCTTAATATAAAAGGCGTTTTGGAAGTGATACTTCGTATGCGACCTTTAACAAGGTTGCGTTAAACGTTAAACGCTCCTTATAAAGGAGCAAGAAGGAATTCGTAGCGCTCGAGAGCATGCGCGTACTATACCCGTTAGAAGCCAGCGCGCGTCAGCAACGCGTAGCGTCCGGTATTCTAACGCAAGAGGGACAGAGAAAGAAAGATATATAAATGTAAAAAGTAGGAGAGAGAAACAGAGTGAGTTAGTGGATTCCATGAATATGCGCATGGTATTCTTGCTATGCAACGAAATAAACAAAGTGAGCTAGAGTTGTTCTGTATTAATATATATTTATAATATTATTTATGCTCACTTTGTTTTGTTACAAATATAATTTATTTTCATTTCCACATTACGAAGTTACATTTCTTTCGTACGGGGGGGGGGGACTCCACGCTCTATTTTTTTTTACCTAAACTCTTAAACGCTGGAATATAAAAATAATTTATCTTAAGTATAAATACACTTACAGAGCTTAACAAATTCAACAAAAAGAAGTTTCTGTACTTTTTCTATGTCCATGTATGAATGAATATTATGTGCGTATAAAACTCTGATATTTACACACCGACTTTCGTCTTAATTGAAATCGAATATCTGTTTGGGAATGTTTTACTGAAAACACATGATTTAAAAAGTTATTCGGCTCAATCCCTTGAACGCTTCAATTAAAGTACGATAGCAGAAATAGTACTTACTTTTAATTTGTCATTTATAAAAAATTAAAGTTAAAAAACTGCATATTGTTATTTTGCAGTGTGACATTTTATACTCTTTTATTTCTCTATTTTTCTAAGAGTATTTAGACACCACTGACGGACGCTGAAGGAAAACATCGTGAGGAAACCTGGTCTTATAATTTCGAGTTATAAAATCGCCAACCAATCTTGAGCAAGCGTGGTGATTAATGCTCTAACCTTCTCCATGTGAGAAGAGGCCTTTGCTCAGCAGTGGGTTCCTATAGGCTGATGATGATGATGATGATGATTTTATACTCATTACCATGGCATAAATTCCGGGAACGTTATGGAGCGTCGTTGATAATACAGCAAAATCTTCCACTATGTACATATCACATTGGAAACATTTTCCTCGTGATATTGCTATGCATCATGAACACAGCTAGTGTCTGATTGAATGAAGCATTGTTTTCATTAAGAGCAAATTACGATCTTGTTTCTATATTTTCTATAATGACCAAACAAGCGGACCGAGGCCGCTTTAAATAATTTAACTTTGTAAGTGACAATCTTACTGTTAAATCTCGTCCGCTTGATTTAAATACGAAATTCGTTTTATATATTTTGTGAATATTAATTTTATTCAAACATTTACATTTGAGTCGCTCATATACAACGTTATGTCCAATTTCACTCATCCAGTGGTTCCCAAAATTAAATTACCAATTTAGAGTTAGCATTCATATCTACATTTTAGAAATGTTGCGTTGTAATTATTTCTGATATAATATAAAAATGTTTTTATAAAATTAGTTAAACTGTTTCTTTATTATTTTAATCTAATATTATAATAATTCAATAAGACCAGCGACCGTGTGACAACCTTATTTAATAACTATAGATGGAATGCATTTATTTTATTTGTTCGTTGATTTAATTTTAAAATAATAAAAAACATTAATATTTTTCTACTTTACTTTTGATATTTTAGACTAGAAATAGCATTTAAAAGTATAATTATTTTTGTTTAAGATTTCCATTCACAACTTTCTATTATTTCAGTAACTCGACAACGTGACCGCAGCTTCATGTTTGTATATAATAGGTCAGTTACGCCACCGTATTTGTTATATATTACGTCTACCGATTTTCTAAATGTCACCTTTTAAATCCATCTTATTTAATAATTATATCCTTTTCTTTTCATGCAACAAAGTTCAACATGTTTTAATAAAAAACCCTTAATGCCCCTTTTTCAAAAAACAACTTCTATTTCAAACAAATATCTACAAAAAGCAGGTAGTTTTACAACGTTTGTTTTACCCAATATCCAGTGGACAATACTGAACTAAAATATCACTTGTTCTTAGGTTGAAATATAGCCCGAGGTTGTGAGCGTACTATCTTAGCATTGGTCTATACACTACGGACATGAATACGTCCAAATTATAAGTAGAAAAAAGCATAGTTGCAGGAAAACTCTAACAAACCTTTGCCGTGCTAATGTCGAAGATGGAAGAATATTTTGTCTTCCGGATATTTGAGTGCGTAAACTAGGTATGTTATATATGCCTTATCTGTGGGACTTGGTATCTGCGAATCCGTTAAAAAAAACTAACTTTGGCTTATTGGTCGTAGAGTTTTTGGAGTTTGTGGGCTGGTAGAAGATTTAAGTGGTTGCTTCCTTTTACTATCTAAAATTTTTGTATAACTGAATATTCATTCAGAAAGATGTAAGTCGAACAAGGCTTTGGCAGTACAAAAACACAATTTGACTTGTGTGTAGTTATCATCCTCCCCCCTCCCCCGAGGATCACCATAGGGTTGTCTCCTTCAGGCGGTATAAACCGATGGATATAGTCACAAACCTCGGGGGCGTCTTGCATAAGTGACTAGGTCAATTAATAGATTCCCTACTGGCTGCAGAAAGTCAGCGGAGCACAGGCCTTTGACTCCCACTACCCATTATGGCCCAGAACACTACACAATAAAAATCGGTGCATCGTAATCAGGCCAAATGTTTAGGCCACTACTCAGAACCATACTCCATACAGCTTCATCAAATAACAATTCGACGAGTCTGTTGGCGGAAAGGCTTTCGGTAATGGATGATATTCACATCAATTTAAATGATTTATTATAATAATCGTAAATATTAGAGTATTTGTATCCGTATATTGACAATCCTCAACCGCCTTCAAAAAGAAATTATTAGTATATAATATGTATCTATATAACATCCGTCTATTCAGAATCTGCGGGAAGCTGCTAGTTAGCGTATAAATATTCTCATTCATATAATTTAGTTCATATATAAATTAGTTTCTGTTGACACAATGGGTCCATAATCAAATAATTAACTAAATTATTTATTCAGCTATTAATGAAACCGCATCATTACCACATCAGGTACAGTCTTCATGAGCAAACCGCTGTGGATTTAGAGTATTTGGAAACTGTCCAAGCGCATACAAATTCTAAAACGTAATAATTTCTCGTGAAGAAATTGTTTATAAAATTATGTTATTGGATGTACGAATTATAAGCTATTAAACGCAAACATAAATTAATTTTTTTTTTAATTTTTTAAATGTTTTATAAAATAAATAACTAAATAACTTTAATACAAATAAATAACTTTAATATAAAATTAAAATAATAATATATCTGAATGCATTCTAATTGATCACATATATCATATGTATCTAGGACACCCACTTAATTCTGGACCATATCTCATATTCTATTTGTACTCGCTAACTCAAGTGTTAACGTAATTAACAGAGACCGACCAAAATAAGCATTCACTAAAGCTCAAGGTATATAAATATTGTTGTATAGTTATGGTGATATGATCAAAGTTATACAATGCGGTAACAGCCATGATTAATGTTTGTAATTAAGATTACACTCGATATTAATAAATATTTATATGAAACTAAGTTTTTAGAATACAACGCATTTTTATTATTTTATAACAGCATAATTTCAAAGTTTCCATTCATTTAGAGACAGTGGGCTGACGAAATGAAAGTGTCTGTCACACTTAGTAACAGCGACGCGTACTATTCATATCCGTATATATATAATATTAAAATATATTTTTTTACATTGTAATCACCTCCTAGGCATTTTTTGTAATACTGGCACGGGTGAATCAATTGAGTGATCATACGCCAGTAATGATTGTTATAATTTTTGAAAAGAACTTTTACACTGTTACTCTTACGCTGCTGCACCGATAGTAGTCAAACACAGATAAGTGCAACCGGATTGTAACTGGCGTTCAAAAAAAAATACCCACTTCTAAATTGGTCGATCCGTATGACAACAGCGGTGCCACAGACCAACACAAACACACACACACATAAATTTTAAAGTTATACAACGATTATTTTTGTGTCCAAGAATATATTAAAGGACTAAGATTTGATGGCTAATATTAAAAAAAACATTATCCTTAACCTCTCCAACACAGAATCATTTCAATTTTACGTATTTTTTTATTACTAACATATATCACTCAACCGTCCAAATCGTAAAACTTTTTTTTATAGATATTAAAATTAAAGCGGTCCTTTTGTGATTTGATCGTCGTACTATAACAAGAAGTCTTTTTAAATTAAGAATTTAAATCATATACCACACTACCACAATCCAAACCGATAACATATCTACTATTACTTAGAAAAAGACAATACAAAAATATCAAGATGATAGTATACAATTAATCATAATAATACCATCGAAGCCCTGCTATGTGAATGTTACTTCGCACAACTTCCATGTAATTATTAAAAAAAAAAACCTCGCCCATATACTTGGGTATATTTTTGTGATCTCAAATGACTACTATTGTTTCGTACAATACAATCATGGGTAAGTTTTTGTTTCCATTTACATATGAATTCTGTGTGTTAATTTTTCTGTACAATGAAAGATGCTTGTGAAAATCTTAACTTTTTCAACCTTTATTATATTTTTACATTCGTTGTTTTAATTTTTAATAAAAAAAAATAAGAAACAAAGAAATTATCGGTTGTTTTACATGAAGCCACTTGTTTTTATTTATTTTACATTCATATTATTCGATATTTTTAATTAAATAAAATATTTTATTACAAAAAGACGTTATATTCACTGTAGGAAGGTAAGTGCGAATTTTATTTGAGTTGTATAAAATTACAATTAACTTACGCATTTTATTACTTGTTATTTGGATGACATATTTTAATTTCAGAATTCAATAAAATAGATTTTATGGTAATATACAACTATTTAATAATTTTACGATGCTATATTTGTTAAAAGTTCATAAAGATTTTATTTAAAAAATTCAATTTCGGAAATAGAAAGAAGATAAAAAATATACACAAATAACACTTAAAATTTTATTCCAAGACCTAATAAAGGATGTACATTAAAAATATTACATAAAAATCATACTCACTGACTGAATCACTTTTTGTTCTTAGCACTGTTGTAATTTAGTTGACCGGTTGGATAATTTTATGAATGACAAATACTATAAAAAACTAAAAATTATTTTTCAATAACTTCCTAGTCGTGGTGGCCTAGAGGTTAAAGGCCTGCCGCTCACACGTGAGGGCGCCGGTTCGAAACCTGGCAAGTACCAATGTGATCTTTTCATATGTACTTTCTAAGAGTATTTAGACACCACTGACAGACGGTGAAGGAAAACATCGTGAGGAAACCTGGTCTTATAACTTCAAATTATAAGACTGAAATCGCCAACCCGTCTCGAGCAAGCGTGGTGATTAATGCTCTAAACTTCTCCATGTGAGAAGAGGCCTTTGCTCAGCAGTGGGCTCCATTAGGTTGATGATGATGATGATGAACTTCCTACTTACTTAGTCTCCAGTATTATTTAACTATTTACTACGTAAATATCTGAGATATGTATCTGTAGGCGGTTACGTATTTCATTATTTTCACAGGCAGCCAGCCTAGGAAAACAATTCGGATTTCCTCGACTACAACAGTATTTAAAGTCGTTAATATTATCCGAGTAATTAGGAAAACTCTGTTTCATTTTAACTTTCAATAATGTAACTTCATATCTCAATCTTCCGTTTTATATTCAGATCGTTTATTTTTTAAGTAGAACCAACAAAATAACGTTGGAAAAAAATGATTCGTTGACACAAACATTATTCAGAACGTCACGTCTGTTGAAACATACATGTGCTTTCGGTAATTGTCTAAGAATAAATAAACACTACTCATTTGAAAACATAGGTTTAGTTAAAATGTGAACAGAGTCACACCGTTTTTTGTTTTCTATTTCAAAAAATATCTAAACATTTCGGTCATGATGATTACGAAAATCGTCCGTCTATAAAAAAAATTACTGAAACAGTTATTGAAATTTAGATGGATTACTATTTATAATTCCAGCTAAAAATACAATTGATAGAAAAAAGAAAAACATGCTCGAATTGAAAGAGCAAACATAAATAAATAAAGGGTTCACTGACCTCTACAAGCTTATAATGTTACGTGACGTTGAATGTGACATTTCGGTGAAAAATAAATTGAATAAAGTGAAATTTAAAGAAAATTTTCCCCTTTTTTAAGGCAGTATTAATAATGGACATACTGTATTTTAAGTTTTTTTTTAATATGGAATAAAGTCCTTTCCTTCTTTCCTTTGGTTTCAAAAGGTCTTGTATTCAATCGTTAAATTATTTCTAAGACGTTTTACATGTATTTACTAAAAATTGACACGTGGATATATAAACATTCTATTTGTGGTTAATGTATGTTTTTGTGAGTGTTATTTAATAGAAAAGTAACTGGCTAGACGTGTTTGTTATATTTCTTTGGACATTAACTAAACTAGTCAATCAACACTAATATATAGGTACTGCAAAGAAAAAAAATAATGAAGTGAACGCGTCCAAACTGTTGATGATGAGAGTCAATTAAAATTATTCTGAGTCGAGTTTTACGTGTCGCTGGCACGGAGGACGGAAGCGTCCCCAATACAAGCCGCAGTCACAGGGTCTCCCCGGACTTCATGCATATGAAACACTTTCAACACCTCAAAACAGACTCATGCTGATGCAGGATATAAGGTTTTTGCACATATCAACATGCCGGGCGTTGAAAGGATGGGAAAAAGAAGAGGCAGCCGGCTCACCCACTCATCGGTCAAAACGAAGCCATTAAAGACTACTTTACGTATATCTTCTATGAGAAGGTGGTACCTCTCCGGTCGAGCAAGCAAATGTTCAAGATTTAGTTACTTAACCGCTGCTAAGCTCTACCACATCTAAAAAATTTTATAACCTTCTAGTTTTACACGTATATTTCAAAGGCATGCACGTTAAGCATACACGCAGACATACAAACACGTAAATTGTCATTTATTTCATTCGTAAACTTACTACTTGAAGTGCTATTTACAAATTATCCAATTATCTATCTCGGTTTCTAAAACAAGCCATTCTAAAGTTGAAACTTTGTAAAGTCAAAAACAGTTCCTGAATGGGAGTCGCGGTTCATTCGGAATTGAATTTGGACGCGAAAATCATATTCCATGAAATTAACTTAGTATTATCGTTGAACTCAAGCTCTTTCTTGTCTTAATTTTAAAATAATAATCTTCTATGATCAAAAGGCTAAATTAATCATATAAAAAGATTAATAACCGAGTCTGCCTTTTCAAACAAAATTGTTATTTCAAATGGACAAAGAAATATAATTATAAAATAAAAATATATTTTTATCTTTTTATTACGTAAGGTTAAAACTTTCCAATTAGAAAAATAAATATTTTTACCTCATCTATATATGAAATAATAATTCTCTGGTAATGTTAACTGGATAAAATTGGGTAAAGGTCAGCTTTCTAAAAATAAAATATATTATATTTATGTACCAACATTACAAAGACGGCATCGATAAGTTTTTTTGCCTTATATATTAAGTGTTATGAGGTGGTCTAAAATTCCATTCACTTGAAGACATTAACCTTAAAGATTACTCTGTGCTTTAAATGAATACAAAGACGCAAAAAAAAAGGAAATAGCAGACAGATAAAACTTTGAAGATTCCTGTTCGCCATAGGGGTACCTGGTCTTTTGTAACAGCACAAAAAAAGATCATATATGAAACGTTAAGGATGTATACTTTATATAGAATTATATAGAAGGAAAAGTTACAATTGTATGTTTATTACGAAGTATAAAGCTTTGGCAGCACAAAGTATTAACTAAGTACTTCAATTGTTTTGCTGGTGGTAAATTCCTGAATTAATTGTAGTTGTTTGCTTCAGGAGTGGTGAATCCTGGATTTATAATATTACAACAATTTCACCTACTCATAAGTTATTCATAAAGCAGGAATACAGGAGCTATAGAATTTTGTAAGCAGCTCTACACAGACTAACTCGTCCGGAGTTTCAGTTTCCTCAGAGCAACGGCATGTAATGGCTTTTATGCGGCACTGTACAACGGCACTGGGACAAAATGAAATGTTAATATTTTGAAGAGGGCTGTACAAAAATATTTCTTTTTAAATCAACAATTATTCCTCATATCAAACGTATAATGACTGGCCATTTTTAAATGTGAAAAGTTTTATTTTTATATTATTGATCAAGTTATTTTTGGTCGCAGACTCGTCAGCACTTGCTGTAGGGCTTATTGTTGGATAATTCACATCCCTCCTCTCCGTCCGCACTTATGACGTAAGCGCTCAAACTAAATTAAAATATTATGTATTTTTGTATGTTACATACACAAACACCCTTTCTTATTTTTGTTCATTTAATAGTTAATATTAAACTATTGTATATTAATAAACCTGTATAGTACTGCGATTACTATTTTTCACAGAACTTATAAAAACGCTTCTGTGTCAATTTAATGACCAGTCGAAACATTTATAATATTTTATGCTTAGATAGGAAAATAATAACATTTTAATACTGATCAAGGAATAGTTTTAGTGACAATATAAGTCGTCAAGTGTTAAAAAAGACTCCACACTCAATGAACCCGATGATTTGTTCAGAATAAAGTAGGCACGTCTTGAATTTGAAACACTAACTACATCAAGCGTCACGAGGTGGCTCTTTTCGTTCCAAGGAAATCGATTGTGATAAATTATAATTATTTATATAGTATGAAATAAATATAGCAACCCTATTTATACACTATAAATATTTACGGCGTTGTAAAAATGTTTTCATTATTTTATACAAAATTAAATTTTATATGTAATTTGAATTCAATTTACACGGACTATTATACGAATATCGATTGTCGATGCAATATCGTTGTAATAATAAGTGTTGTAATTGTTATTTTAATATAAAACGGTATAATGTTATGATTATTGAATTTAAAATGCCAATTTAAATTGAAATAAACAATAATGGTTTTGTATTGTAATTTTGTTTGTTGTATTTTTTTTTTAATTTCCTTCAACCATGAATAAAGGAAGCAAATGTGGTTAATTAAATTGAGAGTACAAAAGTTGGATTTTCATAAGTTTTCATAAGTTTATTGAAATAACGTTTCATGAAACAATAATAAAGATTGATCTTAGTTGCGTTAGCTACAGGTGGAGACAGAAAAACAAAACACAAACTACTGTATTTTTTACTTAAAGTGATTTATTGATTTAGAAGCAAATTTTTCTAAATTTCAAAGTGGGCAAATGTGCATACAGCCTACCCGATGGAAGGTAGTCACCGTGTCCCATCTGCAACATAAGGGACGTTGCAAATGCGTTGCCGACCTTGATTGTTGGAGAGAGAGAGGAAAGGGAGGGAAAAGGGAAATGGCAATGTAGCTATCAAATACTATTTCACGAAGACCTTCTGTGCGAGGGTGGTACTTTTCCGGTCTAGCCAGCCCATGTTCGAGCTGTAGTTTCTTGAAATAACACCTACAAAAATGTGATGTAAGCTTATTCAATCCAATGGCTTATATATATATATATATATATATATATATATATATATATCATACCAAAGTTAAAATTTAGCATTCCCCATGTTTTTGGACATTGTGCTTTGGTTCGAAAGAAACTTAAATAAGCTAATCGTCTAGCAGTATGTGTGAGTAATTTAATTTCTTTATTCCTTAAAGATGTTTAAATGGTGATAAATAATTTTTTAATCTGTTATAATGTTGGTAGATACAATTTAATTTTGTTAACATCTGAGGAATTCTTGAGAGATTATTCTTGCTTTTTATGTATAATATTTATTTTTATCAGATACTCGACCTGTTAGGACTTGTTTAAGTTTCTGATAAATGAATTTGTCGAATAGTGATATACTCGTATTTCTATGGCACATACTTTACATTTCCGTAAACACTATTTCCTCTCTTCTTTAAACGAGAAACATAAAAAAAATATACACAGAATTAATTGTTCTTCTCGGTATATTTTAGTCTTTTCTTTTTATTAGTAATTTATGATACAATTGTAATGATTTAGTTATTTGGCTTGCGAACTTAACACCCACAGACCCACACTTGCTTTCCTACAGTCGGATATATGGCATCACCTGTCTCCGTATGTGTAGTAACTACATAAATTACAATCTCAATAATAACAAATTTATAATATATTATTAATAATAATTTATATTTTAATCAAAAGCCCATTTTATTATGTTAATAAATTGATTAAATTGAATAAATTAAATAATTAATTATATGAATAAATTATGAAAATTACAACAATGTATATATTAACTATAATAAAATATGGGTTTAATTTAACTACAGTTTTGAATTGTAGTATTTTATAAACAGTTATTTAATTTTAAAAATTAGATTAGTATTTCGAACCATATGAATTAAGAACTTTACATTATCAGCCTTACAATGTAATCATATATAAAAAAAATTAAACAAAAATCTTCGAAGAAAAAAAAATTTCCCTTACGAAATTCAAATTATATATCTATATTCAATAAAGCTCATACACTTTGATATACAATTGTGAAATAAATGTATGAACAGTATTTTTTTAAGTCAATTTCTTCGAATCATCAAACTTTGACAAAACTATATGCAATATTCTTGGTAATAAAATCATTATGTAGTTAGTGACAAATTAAATTTAAATACCGCGTATTTTAATAATAAAAAAGTTAACTACCGCGTTGAATCACAGATCATGAACTGTTCAACTGTCATTCAGTTTGCATAGTTAATATTGCAAATATTCTAATTTAATGGTTCTTGTACTTTTTTCCTCAAGAGAATTTACTAATAAATGTAAAATTTAAATATTACTCTTACAAAAAAGTAAGCAGTAAGTTTGAAAGGGCTGAATGAAACCAAAAATGATTTATATATTGAATAAAGTGGGAGGCCCAATCATAAATTCATATTGGCAGTGTTTTATTTCGCCAAAACTCAATGTAAGTTTATGCTGCGCTTGCAACTCGCACTAAATTACTCTTTTATTAGGAAATTAACATCAAACACAATTAATGAAAACATTAATGTTATACATATAATAATGTCTGAATGTTTTTTTTGTTTTGTAATAGTTTATACTTTGTTTTATATGTTTAAAGATTACGGTGACACTTGTCCCGAACTGTTGTTATATAAAAATAAATAATTTAAATTACATTTCAACAGTGATTTTAACAAAGTAACCCTTGCTTATTACACGAATAGCGATTAACTTTGAGAACTGTTGTAGAACAGAGTAATCTTAGAACTTATAGCCTTTGTGAAAGGAAACCTCAATAAACTTCTTAAAGAAAATTTACACAGAACGATTTCTAACAATTTTATATAACCTCTTATTCAGGGTGTCAATAATCAAACTGGTTAATCTGTACCAACTATCGGTAATTAAAACGTTTCAGGTCTCTTACATATTAATTATATTAGGAGTATGTTATTAAATTTCAATTATTATACTTAAGAAAGTAAGAAAAAGTCGTATCGTATCTTGTAAAAAGGTCTTCAACCCAAACATTGAAGTAAGCTGGTAAACGGGGAACTTCAATTATTATTATAGGGATCGCATCGCTTTGTAAAGAAATGTCTAAGAAAAACCGGAATTCTTCTCAGACCCCATCCCGACTATTTTTTAACTTTTACTATTTTTTTAACGAATTCCATTCCATTCTGAGCTACATTCATTAAATGCTTTTAAGGCATTTCAAAACTTTCATTTCATCTTTATCAGGATAATGGATTAAAATATTGAAACATTATTTTTCATTTAATGGATAAATCCAGTCTTATTTTATAGTAGAATCGTTATTGCACTTGCTAGATTATAAATAAGGAATTCTTAATTAATACATTAAAAAATATAAAAAAAAAATTGTAATATTCATGCTTAAATTCGTATAACTCAAATTTCTTTAAAATAGACTGAGACCTGTTCTGAGAAAGCTAATAAAGTAACCGGCGAATAAAAAAGGATTCTCAATGTAATTTAAAATAAAAATAATAATGACTTTTACGTATTTTTAAATGAATGAACATATAATCCAATTTTAATAAGCTCATAAGCCTCGTTAATCCTTAAAGCTCAGCGTTTGTGAAGTTTATAACCAAATACTTTTGGTTTGTTAAAACTTTATACTTTTGAATTTTAATAACAAATATATAAAAATAAATTTGACTGTTAAGACAATTAAGGCTCCAAGCAGTACACATGAAGCAGCCCCCACCGACGTCGCTATTTATGACAAACAGTAAGCCAGCCAGTTGTGCTTTCGTAACGACCATTTCATTAGTATTAGCATAAAGATGCTCCTACGTGACTCCCAAAAAGCTACGTACATAAAGCATGTGGAGAGCTTTGTTTCTGTTTAGCGTGAGATGTAGGTCTCGTCTCCGCGTGATTGGGTTGTTAGTTTAATTTACCGACAATTTGGTCAGCACTGTGAGATGTATTAACACACTGGTGTATCCCGTATTTTTTACGTAGCTTATCAGACACAGTCGCTATTTACCTATGCGAGAATTAAATTCCTCATTAAACGAAATAGTCTTAATGCCTTAATAGAAAACTTTGAGGCAAACAACACAATTGTTCTTCTGAATGTGTTGGATGAGTTTAAGCTACGTAATGACCTACATTGTGTATGAACTCTGACTTTGCTTTATCAGCATGATTCATGACAGTCGCATTCGAGTGGCGATTTAAGGCAACAGGGCGGATCTGCTTAAGCAGAAATTGTAGACGTCCAATATTTTTTATAAACGTATGCTTTGTATTTTTTTTTTTTTTGTATCTACAAGTTTAAATTTAATTTTCTAACCAGGTTTTCCTGACTGGTTCGTTTGTTGTTTTGAAGACTGAATCTTTTTTCAGACAAAAGCTTTCTTGGGTACTACACAAGAATAGTCCGTGTAGTGATCAGCGGTTTTATAAGATAGTGTAAAGAGATCAAAGCTAAGTTTTTCCATGGTCCAGAACAAATTCAGTCAGTGATCAGAACATAATACTTACATACTTCCAGGATATTTTATGTGCACTCTTGCATCTAAAGTAAGTGTTGATAATACACAGTTTGTGGAAGGAACCGAAATAGAGTAAGTCTAGTCTATTTATCGGCCGCCCCTATTATTAAAGTTTCCTAATCCTATTAATATGGTAGCTTTGAGACACCACTTTCAAGGCTGCCAATAGTTGTTCGTAGAATTTATTGGTATTTTCCGTGACAGACTCTAATATGAAATATGCTTAAACGACCGTAACAAACCGTACAGATTGGAGAACCGCATAGTCATTGTGTGCTTCTATATATCTCGAGACATTTTGACGAAATCCAAGAGATCATTGCGAACAGCAATACCAACGTGTTCACAACCCGCATTTACGTCTTTTCCGATTCCGAAAAAGGTGTTGTTAGCTTCTTTGAGTGACTAGTTTTTCTTGGGAGCTTAGTAAGAGATATTTGACCACATAAACTCAGTGTCTATGGCAAAAGTTGCGAATATTTTTTATGCCCAGCAGGTGTTTTGATTAAGTTTTCGGGAAGTCTGTCTTTATAGTCAAAATATTCTCAGTCGTGGAGCGTAAGGAGGGGGAGTTCTACTTTTATCTTCTGTTTTTGCGCATATTTTAGAATTCATAGAATATATTATCTATGATAGTTTCTTCAAAGTCCAATATAGACAAAATAGTGTTACAGCGGACCCGTACTTCTTGTCCGGGGTCCGCTATGTTAGAGCAAACGTAAGTGGTTAGTAAGCCCGGGAAGGACTATTTCACTCTCAAAAATGACTTTTCATGCTTCCATGTCATTGACTTATCCCTGGCTTACTAGTGATAACTGCCATTCTATTTATTAATTTCTGGTTTTTCCAATATTTCTATTAATATCGATTTGTGTTACCGAAGTCTGTAAGTTTATTAAATATTATAGAGTCTGATTATTTTTCCTAATTAAGTTTTATCAAAGCCTTTATCATTTAAATGTTGTTGTTTAAACCTATTTAGTGGTTATCCACAGATTAAGCTGTTTAGGTACTTTGCAACGTTTGACCTTTCAAGTATCTGACGACCTGGAACCACCGAAAATGAAGCCTTATGACTAAGATAAGGATTTTTCAAACTACTATATACTACTACTATATAATCTATAGTGGTCAAAAATACAAATCTGTTTCAAATCTTTATTTTCTCTTTTTTTTTTTCAAGAAATAGCCGTGTACGTAACAAATCAATTTGCTTCGGTACATTAAAATATTACTCCGAATATTTATTCCTCCAACCAAAAAATAGAGAATATTATTTTAAATAATTATTTATCCACAAATATAAAGAAAACGGCAAAAAAGGTCTAACAAAGATATCTACGATGAGGATCAAAGGCTGTATCCGAATAAATAAGGTTTTAAGCCCCGCTCTCGCTGACTTCAAAAGACTTTTTACTGCAAACTCTCTGTTTGAGAACAATATCTGTAAAACGGAATATTCATTAATTAAAAGTTAGTATCTTTAAAAATTTAAAACACTTTTTATATCAAATAAGATAGTATAAATTATCTATTATCTGAACTATTTTGCTTTAAACTTATTGAAGCATGGAAATGAATATTTGGATCTTGAAAGCTGTTAATCGATGCGTCAAGAAAAGAGTTTGGTTATTTCCTCGCAAAATAAGTTACTCTACAATTTTACTACCGATATTCTGAGTGGTATGAACCATTAAACATTTTTTATATACATATTTTAATATCGCTGTATAATATAATCGTTCCTTTATTACGTTCCCTCCCACAGCACAGGATAAAACGAAGAAACACATTCGCAAACAAAAACGAATGTACCTACTAATGATTTTTGATACAAGTGTAATATTTGAATACTATTATCCTTAATAATAACTTAGAGTATAATATTATAAAAGGAGTCAATACTTCTAAATAATTGCATTTATTATTTTCGGTAGTTTAGGCTGTGTTAAAATAAACACTTTAAGGTTTAAGACGGAGAATGACAATTCAAGATGAAGATGGCTTCAGATGGAAGGTATAAAACAAGAAATCAGATTTTTCTTATTTGAATTAAATTTCATTTAATTAAACATATCTATTAATATTATTAAGTGTTTAACGTTTTTTCGTGATTAAGTTACAAGAAAAAATACATGAATAAAGATATTTGGTAGAAGTTTCTCGCTCGTGAGATTCTTAATTCAAAATTTAATGAAAATCTTTGTCTGTCTGTTGAAAGACTGCAAATCATTTTTGTAATTTTTTATATTTTAAAAAAAACAACAATCAAAGATTATGAAATTTAAATATATATATTATATATATTCGAAAGATCTGTCCGCATATTCAAGTTTGTGTGATTGAACGATCTTTCCGAAGCTGACGGAACCGCTTTAGATTATATATTAGTATTTACTGCGTTTTGAATTTTATTTTTTTTATATTGTCAAATAATAGCAATCTACAATAAATCGAACACAATTTTTTACTGAATGGTAAAATTATACTTCGCAGAAACTTACAAGGTGGAAATCCCAGCACAATTATACTTGTCGAAGAATCATGTCTAAGTTGATTATTAGGAGCTGTGACGTCAGCGATGCTATCGTCACTTACACTGTTTCCACCTGTCAGGTTATCCATTTTCACCAATAAAGCACTCTCACTTACTCGCACCACTTTATTTTCAACTTTAACTAACACTTAGTAATTTCTCCTGGATGACTCTCACACCACTGTGTCCTCGCCACCAACTTCTCCGAATATAAATGGTTTTCGTGGAGTCATTACATTTACTCTTAATTCTTTACATATTACAAATAACGATAAGAATTGACATTTATTATCCTTCAATACAAAACATACAACGATCTATAAAACAAATAATTTTGTTAAAGTAATTACTAACGCCTTGACATTGTTTATGTCACATCTACCCTCTAAAGTGAAATACATATGAAACAACTAACCTTTATAATGGTTTTTAAATGTCGTTGCGCCGACATACAGTTGTCTTTTTATATAAAACTAGTAGGTATATTGTCGCGGAAATGGCAATTATAATTTCATTAATTTTAACACTCTTTGAAAAATAACTTCCACTTAAAATTTCCAATTAAGCATTATTAGTAATATCTACGACAATATTTTTACTTATTAATTTAAGAAAACCATGATTACGTTTTATTTTTATTTGCTTAATAAAATTGAGATCGTCAATAAATGCAGCGAGATTTTACCCGGTTCATTTAATTACAATTGAACCCAAATGATAAAATAATAATAACAATAAATGCTAAAAAAAATATCAAAGAGCGAAATAATAATTCACAAATAGAAGAAACGGACTGGCATTTTATAAAGACCTGTACTCATTAAAAAACATAAAATAATTAAATCAATCAAATTCTTTTTACGGTAAAGTACAAAATAGCATTATATTCATGAAGCCAAAGAACTAAATAAATAAATAATTTATGTTTAAAATTAATTTCTTCTTATAAAAAGTAAAATGAGATTATTCATAAATAAAACGTATCTTTTATAAAATAATTTACAACTAGTAAGTAAGTAAATATTTAGATATAAATATACGAAGCCTCTTGAATTATATAATGGTTAAGAGTCAAATGTTTACTGTTTACTCAAACAGATGGCGTTTTCAAAAGTTTAACTTTGATTTAATTATGCCGACGGTTGCGTCAAAGTTGCCTCCTACTGAAACTTTCTTACCGTGTTCAGTGTGAAAGATTGTATTTGACTGAATTAAATATTTATTGCTCCCGATTTGTTTACGTACTTCTAGGTTTCACAGAAATATTCATATTATTCGTACTTTAGCAGGAGAAGATCTGCTGATTCATAAACTTACGCGGTCGACAATTTAAATATAAAAAGTAGTAAATATTTTTATTGTTATAATATGTAATATACATTCCTTTCGATTACGCTCAGGAACCGTATTTGGGAGTATATTATTCTAATAGCGCTTTGACTAGCACTTGGTAGGCTATATCCTGATGAGTCGATTACAAGAAAACACCTTGATACTTTAAAATGATTTTATATTTTCAAGTACTACCGTCTCGATCGGTATTTAACAGCGAGTGACCGATCGAGTTCCGTTTAAAAATCATACCATACACAAAAACCAAAAAAAATAATACCCTACGTAATAAAAAACTATCACTTTACAAAAATGAATCGATAAAACATTTCCTTTTAATCGATATAAGTTAAATAGTCATAATTTAATACATTTAGAAGTTTTAATAAATATTAACGTCATTTAACAAACAAAATGTGATATTCCATATCAAGGATTAATATGTCGGTAACAAATAAGACGTAAAGGAATTCTTGATCTAAATACCTAAATAATTTTTAAATATAACATAAACTCATTTATGAATAAATCAATGAAAAATTCATAAACACGATCTGCTCGTGCAAACCTGAGTAGTCTGGAATATACCTATCCAGATGCTTTGAGAATTTTTATTTCCTTTTTAAATTTTGAATTGTATATATTTGTTTGTGATTAAATAAAAAGAAATAATATTCTTACTCTGTTTTAAATCAGTTAAAATACATCAATAAAGCATTTTGATTAATATCGGTTTGAAAACAACTTATTTCAAATATCTATTCAATAACGTGTCAAAGTATATACAAATCGTGTGGTTACTCTGATTCAAGTCCTTGAACGGTAATTTTAGGTGGTTGCACTGTGGCCAGAGACGAACAATACAATCTGTCACAATGTCCCCTGCTTCGTTCCCAGGTGATGACCTAAGTCTATCATTGAAATGCTGTTAAAATTTAAAAATAATAAAATTTTACTTCTTGTAATGTGAATGCATAATTTTGTAATATAACTTTTTTACCGTTAGTCTCATTTGGAACAGGAAAATATTTTTGTTTTGTAGATATAGCTAATTTTATTTGTATCTTGAAAGATACGAACACATAAAAATATTCGTTTAATCCCCAACAACACTAATAATTTTAAGATACATAATACAGATTTCTGTATTTAGCCCTACACAGAATTGATATTCAATACTTCTAAATTGCTTATAATAGTGAGCTAGTTTGCTGATTTAACATACTGTTATTGACATAAGTGCAGTGAAGGTAAAGTAAATAAAATAATATTCGAATACCCATTGCCTTAGCTATGAAACGGTACACAAATATAATGGGAATATTTAACAATAACAATGTTTCAGTATATAATTTGAAATTTTATTTATTTCATGAAAATCAGGAAACATGTTGGTTACTATTGTTTTCTTCCTCACACAATTCCCCACTTTACTGCGGGCGCCTGAAATTACTATCCCAAGTACTCAAATTAAGGTAACCACACAATTTGTCTCTAATTCAACAATCCCTTGAAATTGAAATAAGGGAGTTTTGAAATAAGGAATATTCTGGTACGTTGTACTGCTGTTATAATTAAAATAAAACAGAGCCTCAATTTTTAAATAACTTTGAACATGTTCAGATGAGAATTATATGGTCAAAAAAAAACAAATTTCCTATACAGAAAAATGATGTGTTTTGTAGCTAGTGATTACACACACACACACACACACAATATATATATATATATATATATATATATATATATATATATATATATATATATATATATATATATACACACACACACACACACACTGAACTTATCACAAGATTTGTATCTTAGGAAGCTTAAAGTGTTATGACAAAACATTAGGTCCCTAAAAATCAAATGCACATCGCAATTACATTTGGATTCAAAAATATAAAAATCACAACATAAATATCGACTAAATAAGACGCGACCAAATTCCGTAATCTTCATTATTTTTTATCTATTTCTGACTGTTTTCATTGTTCTATTAATAATTTTGTTTTTAAATTATTATATTTCATATTTAACATGACATAAAAAAACCTTTGAAGTTGAAGGCGTTTTAAAATTTATGTTTCTAACAGATGCTAGCTGTTTTAATAACGGTAGTAAAAATGTGTAATATAACTTCTTATTTATAACAATAAATACGTAATTAAAACAAATTTATGTTCTTAAGATTTTTGTTATGATAATGTGCTTTATCGTTACAGGAAACACGAATATAACTTAAAGGTTTCTTTAGAGTATCTACTCATAATTCTAGTACATTTTTTAGTACCTGCGACAGTTTTAGTCTCATAAAAATAAAATTTAGAGCTTTTCTGATGATTTATTAAATTTTATATGAAGTGTTATTTGCACAGTAATATAGTTTATTCTGTGAAAATGATTAAAAAAACAGTAAAGGAATTCGTCCATCTATTTTTATAAGACACTCTATATAATATCTGTTTATTTAAATGTTATATGTATTTTATGTTTACGAAAAAGTTGAATATGCATAGCCGTGTATATTATATTGCAGAGCTTTTTTGATCAGAAGTAAATTATGTTCTAATTTTGTCTAAATTTTTTGTAGTTTTCAACCTATTTTTTGGTTTTTGATTTTATAATAGAATAACTTCTCAAAGTTCATGACATTTCGAAACCAAGGATTTTGATTTTCCGAAGAATTTCATCATATACGGATTTCAACTGTCTTTTAGTGAATTTTCATAAACAATTATGTAATTGTTGGACTGCGGAAAGCTGTTCATACTGCTCAATAGCTACTTATTAAGATCTCACTACTCATAGACGTCCTTAGTTAATATATTTAAGGAACATCTTAAGCAGAGGCTACCTTTAATCTAGTTGAGTTAATGCTTTCGCAAAATCAATTCATTAATACCACGTAGAATATGTCAGAATTGTAGGTCGAATATGTTAAATTTATGAAGAGGATCGTCTCCGTGTTTAAATATAATGTTTGAGTAAATGTTTAATTTTAATTATACAGCATTATGGCAAACTACGTCTAAATTAAATGTTTATAAAAAAAACGTTGGTTGGACATAAAAAATGCGGGATTAGGGGTGATTGAACTTATTGCACGCTGTTTAAATAATATAAATATAATAAATGTAACTAGCTTATAAATTAATCTAAAAATGTTAATGTGCAATAAAATACGAAGTAAATTTTTAATTTAAGTGCAAGGAAAATTTATAAAATTATATTCCATATCAAGTTTCATAGTTAACATCTGTGACATATTGTGACGGAAACTTAGTCGGATGCAAAGAATATAAAGTGCGAGTTGTCGGCTCGGCTCGTAAATTTGTAGCTTCAGAAAAGTTTAACTTACTCCTTTCAAGGAATTTCATACAGACAGCTCGTACGTGAGACATACTCGGAAGGTCTATAACATATCCGACAACACGGTATACAGGGTGTACATAAAGTAACATGTTCTAGAAATATATATCGGCGCTATCAGCATTAATGACGGATGCAACATGAAAATAACTGGAGGCTGTCATCAATTATTATAAAAACTCATTCATAATTATTGTTAAAAGTAAAACGAAATCAAAGACTGTTTAAAAGCAGAATAGGACTATGTTTGAATTCTGGTACAAATACGTCATCTGGACGCACGACAGCAGAGTTCAGTGAGTGCGGACCATTGAGCAATGTGACTATGAAGAATCTTCGAGAAATACAAGAACATTTAGAAGAATTAAAGTTTCATTTTAAAATATCATGGAACGTACTGGTAAAGGTGACATTAGTGACGTCAGCGAGGCTGGCGTCTCTCTCTCTTTAAACCACGAATTTGTACTAAATCCGATATATACAATATAAAATTATCCTTTAATCGAGTAGTTTGTTTGATAAAATTAATTGTAAATATTGATAATGATTAATAAATTTCAAACAGCTTAGTTGAACTAACAAAATGACAATGTATGTATCTTTATGATCAATAGAATCATTACTATTGCAGTTATTTTATCATAATAAACTTTTAATATTCTGTTATAAAAACAGGAAACATTAATGTGGTTATATGAAAAATTATATTCGCATGTCCATGACAAAAACATTCCTTAGGAAAATTATAATTCGCCTCTGAAAATTAAAACAGGAAACGTAAAATGTTTTTAATACAGTATCTTAAACATGGTAAGTACTTAGGAAACTAAGGGAGCATATATACAACTTTGCTTTTAGAAACACTCTTGAATAGTCATTTAAGTAGCAATGTTGTTAGTATGGTGCTAGCGAAATTATTATTAGTAGTAGCATTACAAGTTAAGAAGCAGATAAATATTTTATTGCCAAATAATTATCTAGTAAGATATAATTAATTCTTAGTCTATAGGAAATGACAAAAACTATGTAAATATTGTAATTACATTTAAAACAAAAAAAAACATTTTATTTACGTGAAAACCTCCCCAGGATGCGGCGTGGTGAGTAACAATTATGTCATTAAAATTTCTTGCAATTCTGATTGCTGTAAATTCTTTTTAGAGCAAACATAAAGATCAGATCAGATTTAAAATATTAAGTGCTTTCAACCATAAAAATTCTCTTGGATATTCTCAGATAGGTTATAGTTCAGACCTTTTATATTTTCGTCATATTCAAATATTTACGTCGCCGTAAACAATACCTGTTTATTTTATTTTTATTATCATCTATCTGGAAAACCATAAAACATAAACGGTTCTCAAAATTTTATGAATTTCGATACATACCAAAACATATCTGAACATTTCGAACGCATAGCCTTTTATTGTTGGAAAATATAGAAAGTACCTATAGTAGGTATTACTTTTATATACTGTGTTTATTTTCCTTTACAATTGTTATATAATAAAAAATATAAATCGCAAACGACGAGATAAGATGATCAGATAAAATAAAAAAAAAATTAAATTCCATTGACAGTACCAGTGCCATTTATGTACATACATACTCATGACAATTTTTCCCATATATAAATTGTCAAAAGTGGTTGTTTTATAAAGGGGTAGCAATTTAAATTTAAATCCTAATTACAAAAAATGGTTTACTTGCCGATTTAAATAAACATAAAATTAAAACATTTTTTTAATAATTTCATTCATTATAATTTTTTTTATGTTTTTTGACGGAATATAACAGCATATTCAACGTCCAATAAGGTTGAAGAAAAAAAAAACGACCTATACTAAGGGTTATGTTTAATAATCACACATTTTGTATTGACAATATCCAATTATATTCTCTTTCTGCTAACTATTTGTCATATTTTTTTGTTTTTAGCACAGCCTCATACTTTGATTTATTTTTCTTCTATATCAATAAAGTTATCTGGTAAAGATGGTGAAGAAAAAAATCATTTGTGAACCATTCGTATGTGTTCAAACAAAATAATTAAATATTAGACATAAAAGCATACAAAATTATCAAATATGCTAACATTAAAAAATATTCCAAAGCAAGCCACTACATAACACAATAGTCCCAATGAAATTTCATATATAGTCACAGCACAACCGGGACATCGAATTGGGAACAATTGAGAGCCTTAACAGCTGAGGTACTGGCATTTATATGATAATAGGATTTTGTAAGGCTCAATGTAGATAGTACTGTCGGCAGTGAAAATATTTTTTTAACAACTCTTAGGTCTTAGTAATTTCAACATATCCTATAGTTTATAGACAGATTGTAATATTGTTATTAAAATGTGAAACAGTTAGGTATTTTTTTTTAATAAGTTCAAACAATAAGTCACAAAAAAGTAGATAAGCTTGTTAAAGTGATTTAAAAATTTTTAATTAAAAGAAAAAATGATACTGAATGTGAGTTCCAATCATGTTGGTTATGTGGTTGTCTCCTAAGTTTCGTCTATGAATAGACATCGGCATCGGTTTATAAATATTTTATAAACTACAGATGTTTTCTATGGACAAGTAGAAAAAAAAATACATTTCAAACTACTTTGTTACGAGGGATGAAACAAAATCTTGAGGATAAGACACAACTCAATATTATTCCAAATAAGACATAAGGGGCCAGTCATTTACATTGTTCTACCCAAATAATGAAATGCTATGTGAGATCAAAACCTAACTCAGCATTGGAGTGTAAGCTTTACCAAAGTTCAAGGCTTACATTGAGAACAGAGATGGGTTATATTTAATTTTATACCTAAATTCAAATGTCATAATCATCATCATCATCAGCGTATCTCTTCTCACATGGAGAAGGTTAGAGCATTAATCACCACGCTAGCTTAAGACGAGTTGCCGATTTCAATCTTATAATTCGTAATTATGAGACCAGGTTTCCTCACGATGTTTTCCTTCACCGTCTGTCAGTGGTGTCCAAAATACTCCTACAATTAGAAAGTACATATGACTCAGAAAAGATCACATTGGTACTTGCCAGGTTTCGAACCCGCGACCTCACCTATGAAAGGCGGGCCTTTAACCTCCACCACGACTTTTTTTTATAAATTAAAAATAGTAGTTTTATTTAAATGACTCGCGAAAGTCTTAGTTCTCATTATCTTATAGTCTTGTTGAAAATTACAATTAAATATCATAAACAGTTTCTAAGAAGTGTATTTGTCACTGAGAACAGTTTTGAAGATAGTTAATACTAACATTACACCTGTATACACTTGACATAATGTTACGTTCACAATTTCTTGAAACATTTATTATTAAGAACGTGTAAGTTTATTTTGAATACAAATACAATGTTATATATTGAAGGAACTTTTCCTATAATATTATATAATATTTTTAAAAATTTTGAACAAGAGAAAATGACTACAAAAAATAAAACTAAATTAAAACCTGTTTTATTTATTTTAAATCAATACTTTTTCAAAACATCGAGAATTTTTTTTTTTTACTGTGTTGTTATTTTTCTAAAGAAATCGAATAATAGCAAAGATCGCAAAACACAATGTTGAAGTCTATATAAATTTGTTTTAATTTATTTTCAATCAAATTACTATTAGCAATTATCTTCCATTAAATAATAAAGAATTTTTAATATTTCTTTGTATTAAGATAACCATCGCCCGGTTTCTAATAGTACATCTTGTCAGGAGCTCGGTATAGAACAATTTTTTTTTTACGCTATGAAGCCATAAGCTCATACTGGATTCGTGGAATATTTTTCCAATGTCAACGTTGTTATTTATAGAACGATTTATATTATAATTTTGAATACTGTGTAGAGAAAATATATCGGAGTGTGTTTGGTGGAATAATCATGTTTCTTTAAATATAGAACGCTTATGAGCTAAAGAAGGTTTGGGCGAATGTTTATTAATCATGTAACAGTGTGATCTTGTCATTATAAATGGAAAAAATAAAAAAAAATAGTGTTCTTAAAAGATATAGGTAACGTTTTTTATTATGATATATTCTGAAACTCGATTTTGTTTTAAATGCAATTTAAACAAGCGATCCCACTATTACTCACGCCAATTGATTAACCTCATTTCAAACGAATTTTCTTTTCCTGTTAATGGTCTAGTAAGTTCATTTCCTTAGTCTGATAAGTGATTTTGTGTATAAGTAAATAAAAAATCGTCATCAAATAGGTTTTCTTACGAGAATTCTAGTAAGGGATTTCGAACTTTATATACAGAAGAAAGTTACTAAGTGCCGCACTCGGTGGACATTAAATTTTAATCGTTCTGTTTATAACTCTGAATTTATAATTGGAACCGAAATTATAAAGAATAAATTTAACAAAAAAATTTTTATGACGTCAGAGGCTTTTTGGTCAAAAAAATATATTGATTCTTAAAAATTCACTGAGTACAGGAATATATTTTTATATACGAAATTCTAAAGTATATTGTCTCTTATAAACAATTACATTACATCACACATGTGATGTGATTTATATCCACATTTTTTTTCCGTTCGAAACTTATTATTAAATGTTTATAAGAAAAAATCACTGTCTGATTAGAATACGTGATAATTGAATAATCAATATCTTTTAACAGTCAAGCTTGCTAAATTCTTATGAAATTGAATCACCGAAGTGTGTTTGAGTTTTTTGTTTATTGTTTCATATACGTAAAAACAAACAAACTCAAATACATATATATATGTAGTCGTATTTGGATTATTTCGTTTAAGAATCGTTACAAATGAACCAAAGAAATTTTATACAGAGAGTTGTATGTGGAATTATTGACTTATATGCAACATCCTTTTGTTGTTTGACAACTGACTTTTGATAGATTGAATTCTCATAGTCTGACGAATTTTCAGTTTCTGGATTGGTTATTGGATGTCCCGTTTTGATGGTTGTAGACGTTTCAAAGTGAAACGGGTATAATCTCAATATTTATCCTAAAAACATGAAAGCTATAGTAATCGGTGAAATTTAATTACTTAATTTAATTGCAAATAGGTCTCTAATAATTTATAATTGTTCGATAGAAAAATAATAAAAAGAATAACTTCATGTAGCAATGAAAATATGTCCAGACTATAGTTTAAAATTAACGTATGAAGTTTTAAACGAGAGCCACTCTTCTTGTCCCTAAAAAAGTACCCAGACAATTATTTGTCATGTCGTTTCATGTAACCGAAACAAAGGCGGACATAATGAAAGCAAAATATACTTATAATTAAATAAAATTTAAAACATTCATTATAATTTGAAAATCCCTACTAAAAAGTTCCAGTTAAATACCTAAGCTGTAAAATCCATGCCGCTATTTTAATAGCTAGGGGCATGGAAGGGAGTAATGTCAATATTACCATAAATACCAGCACACTGGGTCCGTAAACGAACTAAAAAACATAAGTGGAAAAAGATGGTTTAATATTTTAACTACTTTTACGTCGAAATCCTAGCTAATTAAATTACTATATAGCAATTGTATTTTGGTAAACGATAAAATTCTAACCAATTAACATTCAGCTTAATCTTTTTACATTTTTACTTCATAAACTTTGACACAAATTTTCGTTAAAACTAGGAAAGTCGCTTTTGGATTTCGGAAAGGACTGGTTGCGTTTGAGTGACCCAATTTACACATTTCAGCTTCATTTGAAAACAAAACAATCTAATTTGTGAGACCTCATGAATGTATATTATTTTTCTTTAGCCACGTCACAAATGTTAGGAAGCGACTTTATAATTACAATATAAATGGAAAACTAAATGTTAAAAAGTATAGCTACAACTTTCCATAGCTAGCATTCGCTCCGATTTCAAATAGCAATTCATTTTGCAAACAAAACAATTAATTTAGATCACTTTATGTAAGATTTCAGTAAACTCTGAAGTATTACGTTTCAAAGGTAAATGGTAAAAATCTTATTTCTTTTTTTATAAATTTTGTATTATCACATTTAAAAATATTTTGTGAAACATATAACATTAAAGAGCAGAACATTCTGTCGATAAAACAAGCTGATTAAAACTCAACACACAGTAATAACTTAACCATGTTTTAGTTTTCAATATTCACAGTTAAACTATTTACCCTGAATGAAAATAATAATAGTATTAAAAGCCCCAACCGATGTTTAATCATCTTACCCAATCATCTCTAAATTGCTATTATAATTTCGTTAACGCCTCCATTTAACTGGTTTTGTTTTGTTTACTTAAATTTTAAACAATCTATCTCCGGTGAATTTTGCTTGGCTTGATTTATTATAGAGTTTATCTATTGTAGAGGTTATTGTGACAAGCTATAGAATCGATATCACACAATCATTGTAAGTCTCGACTTGAACGTCGTTTTTTGTTGAAATCATAATAAAGGGATAAGGTTTAAAATGACGCAGTAGAAGTATTATCATCACACAAAAAAAAAATGAAAGAAAAATCAAGTATTGTTTGGTAACACAAAAAAATGGGAGGTATATTTTACGGTGAATAGAAAAAAAATAATATTGTGGAGTCAATAAAATCGGCTATTTAAATGTAAAACGATCAAAAAATTATTTAGTGACAGTTTGTAAAATACATACCTATTTTGTTTATGTTTCATTTTAAACTTTCAAAGAACTTTGTATTGAAAATAATCTAAATTTGCATAAAGTTGTTAATATCGTTATTAAATAACTAGCAACTTGCAATCTATTAAAATTTTATTAAAATTGTGGTAATTATATCGAGTTATTGCTATTAATTGATCTTGGTTAGATAATGATGTGTAAAATTGGGTGACTTGAGCTCGAACGTAACTTAGTGGTTTGGCAAAGCGTCAAAAGTATAACATTGGGTACGTTTTTTGTTGTTTGTTAGATGCTAGTTTTAAAAGTGAAAAGTTATCAGGAAAGAACATGGCGGTTTAAAGCCCTGTTCTAGTAGAAAGCAAGAAAATAATCCGTTGTCGTTCAATAAAGTGACGTCTTTTATAAAACACAAGGGAGAAGCAAAACTCCTTGTTTGGATACGCTGGGATTTAAACCTAGAATTTCTCATGACGAGAATATTTATTTTTATCAAGCTCAAAAACATCTATACTTTTGAGTTTATATAAGTAATGAGACTTATTTTTTCTTTATATATGTACATATACAATTACACATTACAGTTACGGTTAATCTCAATTATTTAATATAATTTAAATTTTTACATAGACCTAATAATTACTTAATATGTCTGCAAGATAACGTTTCGTATCCGTGGCTTATCATATTTGACGAATAATCCTGTTAGCATGTTATTTGCTACTCAATCTTGTCTTCATTGATGTAACACAAACGTGCCTAATGCACCAAAAAGTTCTTTACCCTAGATACGTGATAATAGCATTAACCCAAAAGCATTTTAAAGCAATAATTTTGTTCAAACTATCAATTGAAAAGTAAGGGAAGTAATTTAGTAATCGTTAAACAAAGTTGTTTAAATATTATGAATTAGGGAATTAATTCTTCACTCAAAAACTCAACGTGATACCTCTTGTCATAATATTATCCAAAAATCGATTATTATTCATAATAGCTAATAAAAGGTTTGATTAAGGAAACACGGATCTTATTAGGAACGAGAATATTTTAAGAATTCGTTCAATCGACAAAATCAAATAAATTATTTAAGTAATAAATCTGATTTAGTTCTACGCTAGTGAGAAATCAGTTTAATTTAAGAAAGCATTAACAGTTGATTGACTTTTAATTGGCGCCATTATTGCAAGGCAATATTGCTTTTATAGTGTTTGGCTCCAATTCGAAGAACGATCACATCTAATTTTTCTACTAATGGCTGCTTTATTTCTTGAAAATCTCTGTAGAAACGATAGATTCTTCAAATATGTAAACACTAAAAGGTTTTTTATAAAAAAAAGGATACAGGCCCAATATTAAAGCTTCAATTTTTCAAGATAAAGTAGCGTACGTCTTGCAATTAAATTTTAATACTTTTTAAAGTATTATTTTTAATCAATTATTGTTCGGAATACTTCAAATGTAATAGATATGTGTAATCATTACTCACCGTGGCATTGTGAAATTACTTTCCGATAATTCAAATAGTCTTTAAGAATTAGGTCCTAGCACTCAAATATTTTAAAAGGACGTAAAAACAACATTTCTTAACAATTTTATTCAATAAAAGACAAAATGATATTTACAAACGTGGAGGTGGTTTTTAACCTAGGATTTTGAGCAAGAAGATGTCTTCTTTGAGATACAGCTGTAGTAAGTTTTAGGTTCAAAAATATATACTTACATTTGCCTCTCCATAAGACTGTATTTGAATTTAAGATAACTATAGATTGAAAATAATTTCCTTTAAAATTTTTATCAAAGACATTTATATTCAACATTTATTTTATTAAATGCAAACTATTTCTGCTGTTCACGCAACTATAAAATAAAAACTATTAATTAACATCGCTACAATTCAACATACGTGTATCTGACAATTATATTAGTAACTTTATATTTTAATAATAAGTTATCATTTCGTTTTATATTGAATTCAGTATACCGTGGTATGTCATTGTTCCCGAGGATATGTTACTCTATAGTGACAGATATTTGTTTTGTTGGATTGTATTTTCTGAACAGAGACTTTTGTTTTTTTTTTATTTTATTTTTTTTGCATAAAAATTCTCACAATTCGTTATTTGACCAACAAAAATTACAGATTTTGAGAACCAAAAGAGCTTGATGTTATATCTTTGTTGCTGACTTCACGCTCAAATGGATGTCCATCCTCAGCAGACGCTTCGCTAGAAAGATTCGACATTTGTATCCAATACGTAAGCAGACTGGCTCACATAGCGTGGTGTTATATAACATAGCAGATTAGCAAGGATTGATTGAGTTTTAAAGATCGTACATGATGGAGGCTTTTGCAGGACTTATGAAATGACGATGGTACTACACCGTTAACTATCATACGGTGTGGATACTAAATATCTGAGATTAGCATTTCGTAAAATGATTGTTTGCAAAATCAGTTTTCTATAAATCTTCTTAATTCGAGTGGTCCTAACAATTTGCCGTTTGCTCATAACCATTTGCTCTGGAATTATGCCCTATCTTAATGCATCTCTTCACACTTCCGTACAATATAAAGCAAGTTCCGTCTTTGTGGAAGATTTCTTATGAGCAACCCCTTTTTATAAAGGGGGATAGATCAGTTGCCTTGATGTGTTTACCGATCAATATAGTTACCGCCACGGTTGACCACCATCATTGACTAGGGCTACCACCGTTGAGACTCAAAGACTCTATCCAGGGTCTCCAAAAGTGTTTGGACTTGGGAGGATTTAATAACATCCAGGCACAAGTAATTCCCTCACCTCTACGAAAACCCAAATCACTGTGGTCACACTGTTCCGAGACATTCCTTTAACTATCCCTGAGAGCAATGGGATTCTTGATATCGAAATCTTCATTGATGTCAAAAATCGGAATTTAATTTTCTAACAAGCCCAGGTTGAAAACACTTTAAAGAAAGTTTGAGACATTTATTGTTTAAGTTTTAATAATTGTATAATGACATGAATGATAAATTTGTCAGTTCCTTGATACATCAAAATTGTGTCATAATAAAGTAAAACAATCACAATCTGTAATACTTTCATTCGACATCATCAATTAATAAATTGTAGCAAACGGATTTCTTTGATTGCTTTAAGTGAGAATGAAAATAGAAAATTTCACATAATTTCTTAGTCTGGGTAAGCTATCAGATGTTTTAATTTTTTTGCATATACGATCTTCTTAATGAACTTTATATTCTCTGCTTAGTAAGAAGTATAGTATTTGTATTGATTGAAAAATATTCAAGGACCTGCAATTATATTCTTTACCAGTTGTGTTGATGGTTTTTTTTTTTTATATTTTTAATAATGAAGTGTTCAATTCTCTAAAATATATTAAGACTTTATTATGTTTTAACCAATCCGAATATTCTATTTTGCGTTTTGGGCCTTTGTAGAATTGATTACATACATATTATCTCAGTTTTTAGTCTCGACTTGACTCTAGTTGTTAGCCCTATGGCTTTGACAGCGTCCCCGGGAGGTATTATCTCGGGTTCGTATGTAATAAAGAAGAAAGTCTCAACACCTTCTGAACGATGTTGTGCTATGCACAGTTTCGTGAGATTAATTTAAATTCTTAGCCGTCATCGAGGAATGCTGCCAACCAAAAACGTAACTCGAAAATTAATTTGTAACGTTGAATCACATAACAATCTAATAATTTTCCCTAAGTTAATGTCTTACATTTAGTCAATGATGTGAGAAAGCTTTCGAAATCCGAGTTTCAGTAGTTTGGCAATACTCCAAAAGGAATTAGTATGTGGGATGAACGTAAATAGTTCCACTGAGATGCATTTTTATATTTCGCAGTGTAAGGTGAAACGTTAATTTTCTATTTATTCTTAGGTTCTTTAACAACTTAATATAATTATACATTTATTCTCATGTACAAAATTATATTGAATAATAGCTTGGTCACAAATGGTTGTACTTAAAAGAAATGTTTGCTGTAAAACTATATAGGTAAATGAAACTAGTATTATTCGGATATACTACGCGGATTTTATTATTTAAAAACTACATAAACGAGGCACCTCGTCTGCCCGTGATCACGGTTGCTGCAAAGTAACCGAAACGTCGGGATTATGTAGTTTTTAAATAATAAAATCCGCGTAGTAAATCCGAATAATACTAGTTTCATTTAAATGAATACTCGCGAAAATCTTAGATCTAACTTTATAGGTAGTTTTTGTACTAGTTAAGTTTGTGATAAGTCCCATAAATTAAACCCATTTTAATCGAGATTTTAATTAATGAATTCTTAAACAAATATAACATTAACTTTATTTAATTCTCTCTGAAAATTATAAAAGCTTTCCATAGTTAAAGTTTATGATTCGAATGTTCTAGTTTAAAAATATACGCATGTTAAAATCAAAATTTACTTACACAATGTTATTTGAAATAATGTAATTTTTTTATACTATAAATAATTGTTTTATATTCGATCATTAGCTGTGAAAAACATGGGTTCTTAATAGTCTGTATTAAATCAATACGGTAAAGTTATCAAAGATATTTGAAGTGGGTGGGGTATAGAAAAATCCACCAAGTTTTGTTGAAATCCCGTAAATGAATGAATTTTCTGAGAGTAAGATTGTAACTATACCAATACACATGTTCATAGTTCAATTGTAAAAGAAATAGTCTATGAAATTATATTACCACTTACTCTTTAAAATTTTTATAATTTATGATAGGTATAAATTCCAAATTATTATATCGCAAGTAACATGACGTCGTATGATAATGCATTTGTCGCTTCAATATAACTGGAACAGAAAAATTTATTTCATATCCCCAACATTCACGCGAGAGACATTCTGTCAATTTTATGAATTATTTTTAACGTCTGAACGGATAGACATTACACTCTTCTTCTGTATACCATAGTTATCATAAACTGTTTGATATTTTATCTTGAAGATCCTCTCGAAGTTAAAATAATAAAAAAACGGACTATATCAGCGGTAAAACACAATATACTTACGTAATATGCATTTAGTAACAACCATCGAGGTCGTGTGTCCATCACGCGTCATTCGCTGCCCGTGTTCGACAGTTCTTTGCAAAATTAATGTAGTCTAAAAATAACTGCTTATACAAGTTACATCAATTACGTATCAATAACTATGTTAAAACCCTCCCTTTAGTGAAGTAACAATTTTATTTTCCGTTTTATAATTCAAGATCATAATATTTTGGAACAGTTTTGATGTTAGGTTCAATACTTTCTTTCTTCATTTTGTAGAAAACAAATTACTAAATTTTAAAAGTTAATATCTAGAAGATTTATTTGGGATGCCCTCGTAAGTATGACAATAATAAATAAAGAGTCGCGTACTACCAAACATACGAAACAAAACATAGTTCAGTTGAGTAGTAGTTTTTCGAAGCCGGTAAAATTCTTCAAACCCAAATGAATGTTACTGAAAAATATAATTCATTTAGATTGACAAAATAGAAATATGTTCAGATTTTTATCTAAAACCTCAATTTTAATTTATTTTCAAAGTTCTAAAAATAATCCTATATTTTGATCAGCCTAAAGTTACGTCGAATCCTCTGAAGTCATCAAACGAGTGTTTTGGTTCATGAGGACACGTAGTTAGTCCCATTCACAATTGTTTGCTCGTTAAAATTTCTTGCTCGACCTCTCGCAGAGTGCCTCAAACTCTGGGTCTCAAATAAGGGAGGTTATACACTTTGTTTCTAGGATATTGTTTTAGACTTGAAAAGGGTAACGTAAAACTAAATAAAAGAAAAATATGTATAAAAAAAAAGATGTCAGCTAATGTTAGGAAAGGACCAAAGGAATGCATATAAGATAGAATAATACGATCAGTGTATCTCAGAATTCCAACTTGTAACTGTACTGAAATGATTTTGATTTTAAAATATCACTTGGTACATGATATATGAAAACTGCCTTATTGAGTAAGAATATAAAAATTCTTTAATATTTTTCCCCGTCAACAAATGTAACGTATAAATTTTAAAATACTATGTACGTATTTATTCAAAACAATAAGAAAAACGACAAGTTCGTACACAAAAAGTATTCGGAATTAGAGAACTAAATATCACCGGAAGTAATTAACTTTTTATTCACGCCATTAACTGCAGACCAATATTGCCTTTATTGTGGTCGCCTTCGTTTCAGGAACAAATACGTCTAATTTTCTGGTAATACCAGTTTTATTTCTCAGAAGCTTGAACTAGAGGTGGCGAGGCATTAATCACAATTACGTCCTGTGACACGCAAACAGCGAAGTTTTTTGCAATTCAAGTGTTTAGCATAAATATATTTTCTTAATAACACAGAAGTATATTTTTGCATTTATGAGAGTTGAAATACTTCACGTTAAGCTAATTACAGTTTATACTCTAGAAAGGTGCTGAAAACGTTGCTCGTTGCGTGAACAAGACGGTCTGTTTGTGTAAATGATATATCGAGTTATTGTACTTACCGAGAGAGAAATTGTACAAACTTCAGCAATCTTCATAATGTTGCGGAAAACATTATTTTTTGTCGACAAAAAGTTAATTTAAATTGTTATTGTTTATAGGCGACTTCTTCATCTTTGAGGATCATTAAAATCTGGTTGGTCGTAGTCTTTTTAACAAATTTTTAAACATCGCTACAGAAAATGCAAAAGAATTTTTAGTAACTTTAGAGTTGTAATTTCGTATTTAAGATTCCTAACTAAGAATAGTAATATTAAAAGAAAAAAAAACACAACTATTCAAAAGAAACTACGTCAAATGATGCTTTGTGCTTTTTTTTAGCTGAACAAAGTTACAAAAAATGTTATTTCAATAAGGGATAAACGTTAGGCGTTTTTTCCCTAAACCCGTCGGGAACCAATATGAAGCTATTGTTGGCAATCTTAATCACTTATATATGAGATGTTTCGAGCGTAAATAATAAAAGATTAGAATGGAAAAAATATACCAGTTAAGAATGGACTGCTTAGTACAAAAAGGTAAATACTTCCCTTACTCCGGGTGAGTTTTTCAAATGAACTCTTTACGGGTAATATGATTATAATAAAAAAAATAAGGCAAAGGTTTTTGATAAGTTGGCGCATAAAGAAAACGAATTCAATTTCATCACTTTATTTCAATGAATTGAATATTTTATATCTATATAAACAATTTAAAAATGTACGGCACTTAATCTAATTATACAATTAATATGACAATCTTCAGTCGGACTCTTCCTCCGTCTACACTTAGACCACTTAAATACTTTCCGCTTTAAACCCATTTATTACAATTTAAACATTTCAATACACACTACGTTGTTACCTCCACTCACACATGTACGTATCTTGAATATACATGTGTGAGTAGGCGGCAACCTGTTATTATATTTACTAATACATTCATAGAGCAACACACGCGTTTATAAAATACTTACACACACATAGATAGGTCCTATCTGTAGTTATATTCTCAAACCGATAATGTTTTTGTTTAAAATCGATTTGAGACTACAAATAGATTAACTCTGAAGAATTCAATGGCAGTGTCCGCGTCTGATAGTGTTTGTACCATCCGTTTATTATAGTGGTACTAGTAATTATCGAGCTAAGTACGAATAATTGTTCCAATAACTCTATTAAATCACACACCATAAGTAACTTCAATGGAATGTAGGAGTGTATCTTATAGACATTTCTTCTTATTCGAACCGTCCTTATAATACCTTAAGCTATTTGTACGCAAAATATAGGGCTGAGATATTCTACTGTATGCGTAAAGAAAACGTAAATTGAATGTTTGGTTAATACGCTGATTATCGACGTTGGACAAATGTTTGGACAAGTGTTTGCACGAATGTTTGCGCAAGGGCGAGTTTACCACGTGTGCTGGTATGTGATCAAGATTAATTTGGATAACATTGGATGTTGTATTGAACAAGTTTCATATTGTCCGAAAAGTTTCCAATTATCATATTCTGGAAATCACTCGTTGGAAACAATTAGTGAAATTAATCCAAATTAATTACATATAAAGTAATCACTGCTTTGTACGGAATAATACATTATTTTTTTTAAATAAATTGCAATAAAAAATGTGTTTTCGAATCACCGATATATATTTTCGTAATATTTTTTTATAAGAACAAAATCATTTGTATTAATTCGCGTAAAAACTTTATAAGCTCATGGATCCTAAGTTACAAGCCTAAAATTAAACTATGCCTATACTCTCAAGGTTTAACGGACTGTAATAAATCAGAAAGATTGATTGTTCGTTCATCCCCGTGCTACATCTCGCGGGATATCACGATGTAAACTAGAGGCGGGCTTCATAACACTAACAGTGTACACCTACCCTTATCTTCGAATCCATTAAAACATATTTTTAATCTGTGATGAATATCATACTTTCATGAATAAAAAATGTCATTTTATTCAATATATTTATACCATTTAACAGATGAAGTAATGAACTGTTCATTAGAATTCGTTGATATGCATAATAATAAGACACCTTGTATTATAATTACGATACAAAAAGTTTAAATTTACGTTAAACAACGCTATGTACTAGTTTACATATTTACATTTAGTTCTAAACATCGACGAAATTTGAAATATTCATGATATAGATAAATAGCTTTGTATGTTATATATACTAAATAGGCTATTAAAAAACTACAGACATTAAAATAATCAAAACATTTATTTATTTGTATGTATAACAAAATATTAAACGAACGGACTCGTCGTACATGGGAATTGTAAAAAAGGCTTAACACTAACTATAAAGCGCGGTTCACATATAGCTTACAATGGGCGGGATCTATTAATTTGACTGAACGCGAGTGGTTTACGAGCAAAGAAAAAATTTATTCTTCGGATAATCACACATAAACCAAAGTAATGGCACTAATACACTAACCGTCCCTCGCTGTCATAAATGCTGCCAATCATAATACTAGATTCGCTAATAATTTACAATCATACATAAAAAAAAAAAAAAATCTTAATATAAAAAATATAATAGGTACATATGTCCTAGACTTAGGTTTATCCAAGTTGCTTAATATAAAAATTACATACAAGTAATTCAGGCGTATCTACAACGATGCCTAGAGTGATACGAATCAGTCATTTCTTAAAACATTAAACGTCCCATACGAGATAAAACATTACACATTACCGTACTATGTAAGCCGTGTTACTATTACAATGGAAACGTTGGAACGGACGTTAAAAACAACTGGTATGCGATATCAAATACAGAGGATGAGTTAAAACCGTTCAACGAAAGCTAAACCAAACGATTATCACAGGCGACCGACCGGTGGGTTTCAAATTAAGGCATCAAAGCTTGGTCTCACATGTCCAATGTAAACTCCACCTTAATTGGTGCACATTAGGTTGTTTTTTGGCTACACGAGCCAGGCGTGGCGCTAGCACCAGGACTCCTCGTGCTGGCGGTCTTCACCATCGTCTCCATACATGTCCGCCAACTTACGGAAACGAGGCCCGAATGTAGATAGGTAGTTGAATTTGAGATCTTCGTCGTCGGTACCTGAGAAATACATGGGTCAATAACGAGATTCATATCATATCATATCATATCATAACATAACATATCATAACATACACTAAAATACAGGGTACATCGCACCCTACACTAAAACACAACGGACAAGAATTGTCGTAAAATATATTACTAGTTAGAATGAAACTATACTAATTGTAATCTTTACATTATTCACAAAGTATCTAATGTAAGATTTTCTCATACATTCTATGCTATAGGCAGAGTGTTATTCTAAGTATTCAATTCTTATCTCCGTGTTATCATAATTATCTACATATTTCGTTGATGCCATTTCCGTAGATAAACAGATTAAATCTATTGAAAATCTAATTATACGGCCTTTACAATATCAGTCTTGGCAATAAGTTTACACAAAGAGCTTTTAAAATAGTACGATAAATGAAATAGATAGCGTAATTTATATGTGCCACCATTTAGCACTGTAATCAGGGTAAAGAATTGGTTAGACAGAAGAAAGTACAGAACGACACTTTTTCAGATACACTTAGCCCCGTTCGGGAACAGATAAGTAAAATACAATTTATATATATATCTAGTTTAAAATGGTTCAGTGTGACCATTAATTAAAATAATAGCGTTTTAAGTTTCAAAGATAAAATTTGTGGTGGAAATTCGTTTGCGAAATTCCTGTTGACTTTTTTACAGATCTGGCATATTTTTTTTTTTTGTATTTTATGCTCGGCGCTACGAGTTCGTCATCGTTTTAACGGAAGGAGGAACGTAGTTTCTGTCAATTAGCCATGTTAATTTGGCGTCCGTCGATACAATCCGATTTGTCTGTGAGGCTTTAAAATGTATGTTTATCGACATCTGTTTAAATTGATTGTCCTCGTTATTTTGTCTCTATAAAGAAATGTGAGCCCGTATGTTTTGTAGCCACGCTATACTCGAGACGTTTTTTTTATCTATTTCAAACATTTTAAACCCTCGTTAAATCTCAATTACAGTTAACTAAAATCTTACACGAAATAGAATTGGTGTAAACTGAAAATTTTAGAAAATTTAACGATTTTACTATGAATAACTTTGGTGTGCTGTTTGTTTAGCGCGTTTAATATAGCTGTCGGTTTTTTTGACAGTTGTCTGAGCAGAGATTAAGACAGATCGAACAATTCTCGTATCCCTTATCGCGTAATCTAAAATTAACGCCACATTATGTTTTCGTTAATTAGTTGAAGGAATCAAGGACTTTGTCATAGAAATTAAGGTATTGGAAACGACTCACGAACGAAAATTACGTCCCACGTCCCTGGTTATAATATAAGCCATAACAAAGTACACAAAATCCTATGATCAAAATAGAAAATTATACACCGCAGTATATTTTATATTGAATCTGGGTATTGATAGTTTAAATTAAGTTATAATATAATGGAATAATTCAAATTGAATACCAAAAAAGTGTGCCCTAAAATGTAATTTATAAATAGGTTACGAGAAGCCATTATGATCGGGGACGGCGGACCCAATGAAGACTGTGATGATATAATTTTTATAGCGTAAGAAAATGCTCCTTAAAAACTATTTTTCATCAAGTTAGTCAGTTGACTGTCTTATTTATGACAACTTATATCATGTTTAATTCTTGATAAAACACGGGACTCTATATGATTTAAAAAGAAAGAATATAATAATGAATAAGTTATTACAATTAAATCTATTTAAGAATTTTAAGACGGTCGTGTCAATAGTATCCACTCTAGAAAACTCTGTTTTTACTCGAGGTCTTGGATTGAGTATCAGTATACCGGAACTGAATCTCAGACTTTGCTATCTTAAAATATCTGAAACGCGGAATTAGTTGTTGTTTTCCTATCGGTTATTGTTTCGTATATTCTTATAATATAACACTTACAGCTTGCCAACGAGGATAGCGATCCACTAGTGTTCCCGTCGCCTTCATAAGCGTAGTGACGCACGTCGTCGTACGGATTGATATCTGGATCCCGATCCAGGACTGATTTTTTGTCGTCCAAGAATCCTGATATATCGGGAGCTGCGCCAACCACTGTGAGAGATTTAGTGTTGGTCAAAAAACTGTTTGTAATAGTTTTGTTTAAGCGTTGATTTAAACAGGTTTTTACGTTCCATCATTGGAATAATTATAATAAATCGATTATTTATAGTAATTTTGTCTAACAAACAATAAAGTAGTAATCACGAAATAATCTATTTAAAATTTCATCGTAAATTTTTATATGAGACAAACAAAGTGCGGGATATCCATTCTAAAGGTCAATTTTGGTCCAAAATTCATTTCGCTGTTGCAAAAAACAGTCCTAAGTTATAATGAAACACCAAAACTACTCAAGATTTATCTGAATGATACAAGACTGTCTGATGTCTCCTGCAAAAAAAATTCCTATGAATTACCTGGTACATGCATGAACGCTGGTTCATTATCTGGTGGAGGGCCATCGTACATCTGCCTTAGAACGTGTAAGTCGTAGCCAGCGTCTCCTTCACCACCACCTTCATCTTCATAAGCGATGATGTTCTCTCTTATATCATCTAACTCTTTCTCCGCCCATGCATCAGCTCGCTTCCGATGAACGACCACAGCCAAGAGGAGAACTGAGAAAGAAGTTTAGGTATAGCCTTTTTTGTATATGAACAAAACTAATGTTTTTGGACACTACGCGTTTTTAACTATTTTAACTAAATACTCCCGACGTTAAGGTAACTTTGCAGCAGCCGTGATCACGGACAGACGAGATGTGAATTTCGGTCAGTTGGTCTTATCATTTATCATCTATCAGCACTGGACCGCGAATGTCTTAGATGTCATTGCTTTTTTTGTATTTATTTTCAATTATTCAGATGGGTGAAATGTTTACACATGATTAATCCCGAGATAGTTATAGCTCTAGAGATGTGGTGCTAGGAACTAATATGTATTGTTTGGTAAAGGAAGCCACTTAACTGAGAGCTCAACAGCAAATGTGTCAATAGAAACGCTGTGTCAATTGACAGATTTATATTTTGACTCTCAATCAGTAACTAATTATATATACTCGTATAAGACATTTTTAGTGGGAAGTATTAAAATATAAAATCACATATATACAATGAATAAGATATTTTCCTATCCAACCTTATAAACAGAGTATTTGAACAAACTTTAATGCATGTGATAAATTTTGCTAAAACATTTATTTATTTAAATGTTCCACTTACTTATTAATATCGCGATGCACACGAGTATAGCGACCAGGAAGTTGGTGTCGATGCCAAATGTAACGGCTGTGAACACACTCTTCTGACATCCGGGATCTGCGTTCCGTTCAACGGATGGCTTTCCCAAATTGTACATCTAGAACAAAAGTATATAACAAATAGTTACACTGCGACAATATTCTACTTGGCTTAATGGCATAAGCCACATATTTCAGTCTGATCGAATGCGACACAGTAATCGAGTTTGTACAGCAAAATAAAAAGTAATACTCACGTAGTCGTTGTACGTAAAATTGCTGATGCAGCCCATAAAGTGCTGATTTGTGGGCACGTAACGCCATCCGAACGATCTAGCTAGACTTTGTAAATCTACGCTCGCCCCACCCAACTGGAGGGGGCCGTTGACTGAAAATATTTATGTTATGAATTATGTTGTATATCTCTTATATACTAACACACATTGATGCAGAGATGTATTCTTTTTTTGTATTTAGATATAATATGTTATACCATATAATATGTTCAAAGAAGAAATCTATGAATTGAAAGTGAAGTCACAAATGAAAATTGTTATAAAATTGAAATGTCTTCCATATCTGCGAGTCGGGGATCCGAATAAGTTGATCGCAAAGACGCTTGTAACCAAATACTTTCTCATATTTTATGATTTATGCTCAGCTATTGAGTGTACCGATGAAAAACGAATTTAAAGGAATCCTGTTATACATTGGATTCATAAGGAAAGAAGTAAATTACTAACAGCAAAGGTTTCGTGATAAATATTTCTTTTAAATTTAAATATCCACCTCCATACAGACATATTCAAAAAAAGTTTTAAAGCATTCCAAATACTATATTAGGTTTCCACGGATGCGAGATACGGAAATAAACCTAGACATATTATTTCCACTTAAATATCAAGCAACGGAGACTTTTAATATGTGCTATAGAAAATTTTTCTTCGCACAGAATATGGCTCGAGTTAACGTGCATTTTCAAATTCTAATTTTATCATTCTATAATTACTATGTGACTATCTCGTTTATATTCAACGTATGGGCATGATGAAGTATATTTTAACCTACCATTCAGTATTTCTCTCGGTCCTGTAGGGGCTGCCAGGCTCATGCACGTAGATAGCTTACACCTATCCACAAACATTTCAATGGAACTCCTCATGAGTACTATCTCTATCAAATGTGGTTTGCCATCAGCTACATGTACAACACTGTTATTAAGACGTGTCGTACCAGAACCGTAGTTCACTAATAGTATCGGATAACCATCTACCAGTTCTAAGGACATGAAATCTGTAACAAGGATTATTGGATAAGAGATTACGTTGATTTAAATTTTCATAACATTATTTACAAAGACATCTATAGAGTTTAAAATATTCTTATTCTTACTTAACAAAAATTATGATTTTAACCCACGATTATATAAAAACGCTTGTATCAATTTAGGCCAACCCAGTGTATTTCTGTAACCCATTTCGCATTGTTGCCAAATAATACTTCTATTTAATTAGCACGATTATGCGTTTCTTAGAAGTTGTAACGCCATAATGGAGTGGCTATGTTAATGTGCAAATAACCTTAACATCAACAATCTTGGCCGAAGTTCAAGGATTATAAGGCTCTTACTGTTTGACTCAGAAATGGACTTAGTAGCTCATTACAAGACTACATTACAGATGTTGATAACTTATGATAGAAGTTATAAGATTTTCGTTACCAGCGAATGAGATATAGTTTTAAGTTCTGGTGATATTAGGAATTATATTATATGGTCTACCTTTATACATAAATTTCTTCATCATTGTTTATTTTCAAGCAAAAAAAACTTACTGTTTTACTGAACTTTTGATATAAATACAATAATGTAGAAATGTTTCTAGAGTCAGAGTTAATGGGATTATATTTGATATGTTTGTATTTATATGAACTTGAAAATATTAGAAGCGAATCTTTTATAACACAATAGCTTAATTGGTAAATATTCCATTACTGTAATATTTTAAGATATAACAGGACGGGACACGAAACGTCAATTTCAAGTGTTATCTTTCTGAAGTTATGATAATACCACAAAACCAGGGCATCGTAAACAACAAACGAGGCTAAAATAATTATGTTATCCACGAATTGAAACTAACTGTGGGGAAAAAAGGTACTCTATCACGCTAGCATCGCTTGTATATTTCATAGCGGCACAGCGCTGTCAGTTATTACATGATCGTTAAAAAATCATTACAGCAGCTAAGGTCGGCTTATGTAATATTAATATATAAGACTACATACAAGTGTTCCGCTACAACTAAATGGAAATAAATTCTAGAACAAAACCCTTATTACGTCATGAAATCGATAAAAATCAATTTTAGTTTTATATGTCTGACATTTAAGTGTGATCACGACACCGATCACGTTATCAGAATGCGCGCAATAAATCAAATCCCTCTTTGTGCCGTACTCAAGAAAGAACAATCGTGTTTTTGTAGGAAATCATTATTCAAGCTGTTACGCCAATCAAGCCAGACGTATTTATTGCTGAGCGACATTGTTGCTTCAAGTCGCTTTTTGTTGAAAACTCACTCGCAACTTGTGAATACTTTCATTGTAAACGTCAAAAAAAGACAATGGTTCGATTTTAGTCTAGATTGAAATGCTCTGCTTTTAGTTTTCTATTTTCATTATAAAACTAGGATTATTCTATGATTTAGATTTGAATTTTCTGTAAGAATTTTGTCATATATTACTTCAATGACGATAATTTAAAAACCTAAATCGATAAATAGCGTCTGATCATCAAATATCTCAATCTACACGTGCATTCGACACAAATTACCTTCATATCTGCGACAAGTGTGTGCAATCCACTTAACAGTATTGCCAATTTGGCAGCGCGAGAAGAAATATTTGCTCTGGCGGAAGCCGTGCCAAAGTGCAAGTATATTACTCTTAAGATATTTATCATGTTTATGGTTTCTTTACTTTTATTTGACGTTTTAAAAATATTTAAGAGCATTGTTTTTAAATAAGCACGAAAGTTCCTACAAACTTTTCAAAATCAGAATATTTTTGTACCAAAGACTTAACTATCTATTCATTATATACTATGGACTACGTATTATATATGTCTTTTGTAGTTAGCTCTCGCAAAATCCTGTTTAGTGACCTACATAGATTCATCCACACGATAGAATTACTGGATTACTTAAAACCATTAATCATAGGCATAAATTTGAACACGAAAGGCGCCGCCTTATACATAACAATCCAGTGACATAGCCTCTGTACGTTTTGATAGATCGACCCAATCAACACGAAGACTTCATTGAGCTATTCGTATATTTAAGAATTTCTTTTAATTGGTTTATGTGGGAACGGATTTAATGCCTGCATTGTGACATTTATACAACATAACATTGTATGTTGCGGAATGTTAAACTTAAAGCTCATTGCATTTGAAAACCAGGTCAGCATACTGCGAGGATTATTCCGACGTGGTGTATATGGGATTTTTGCCATTAACACCGCGGTATGAGACGTCGACGATAAGTTTAAGCCGGTCTTAGTTTGTGATGTATGAATATAATGAAAGATATAATTAATTACATCTTTGATACCAGACGTCTTAATGTGCCTGTTTATTAATAACTCGATAATGAACTTAATGTTATATACAATATCATTGTCATAGAATAATTTCCTTATTTGATCACTCTCGTCAAACGACGCGTAATAAAATGACTAATATCTAAACTAAAGAGAACATTAGGGATGAAATTTAACTGATGTATGTTGGGTATTAATACTGGTCGGTAATGTTAAGAAATGATAAGGTCTAGTATAATGTAGGTACATAATAAGATCAGTTTATTAGGTTCAGTCAGTCTGATACCTAAGTATGTGCAACTTACCTTGGACATCTAAAAGCGGGTTGAATTTCAACGGTCCAAGATAGAAGACCAGAGCGTTGCTAGTGTGTGACGTCACTGTGAGGGTCACGTGACCCTCATGGCAGGCTGGTGGGGAGGGGTACATGGCCCAGCCGTCGCCATGGAAACCGATACTGGTCTGCTCGCAATGCGGACCATTCCAGCCTTCAGGACATTCGCATTTATCAGCGAATGGAGTCCCTAGTAGAAGAAAATTGTACGATTTTTTATGCGTTCCGATTTCTAATTGATATGATTTTGGGTATGTTGTTTTTTTATACGCAAAAAATATTTATTCTTTATAAAAGTTTTACAGTATTGATTCCTAACAAATTTCTAAATGAAGGAATTTAAGTCATACAAAAATATATGTAGCTGAATTTTTAAAATCTGCACGTTCAATTCAAAAGGTTAGTAGGTTTATATATCAGAAATAGTATCATATGTAACCTGTAAGTTACGTCTAGGTCAAAAGTTAATATTTAGAATTGTACTATAATTTCTTTCATACAGAAGACAATTTCTCGATATTAGTACAAGAATTAATATATATTCGACTAATAATGTCATACTGACCTCCGTTCAAACAAATGAGCGGTTCTTCCACGTCACAAGTGCATTCAGATTCCACCCTCGCTGATACCCCGACGAAGCTGGTGGTGTTCGTATAAACGGAGAGCGGCACATTATTTTTGATGAGGACATTGCGACAGGAATCTTCGCACTGTTCCTTCTCTATCAGGCATTCGTCAATTTTCACCATATATATCCTGACTCCGAGCTCATCTTCCAGCTATTTGTAAGAAATTCAATTTCAGTGCTAAATTTATATCCCATAACCCCAACAGTTATTTGCAAGACACTAAATCCTCTTCAGTCTCAATTGGTATTGAAAACGAATGTTCAATAATCCCCTGATCTAAACTAACCTAACTCACACAAACTTCGGAACCGCTGTGTAGTCCCGGAGTATAAATTGCATTTCATTCAGGCCACGATATAAATAGATGTAGAGACTTAGTCATTACTAAATATTGTGATGCTAGTCTATTTAAGTTATACAAAATAATCAGTATCATTGATTGGGAAAATTAGTATGTATTATAATAGAAAACTGGGACGTATTTTTAGCTAATATAGTACGTGTGAGATATATTTTTATTGTAATAAATCATAATCAAATAAGTAGGTCTTGTAATGATGAAAAATATATTTTCTTTTTTTTATAATAACTATTCGTTTGATTTTATTTATTTTTTCAGCCAGAATTAAATTTCCTTTTGAAGAAAATTTAAATAAGATAACACATACGGCTTCATTTCTTTCGTAACGAGGTCATTAGACGCTTCGACGCCAGCGACGCTATTTGCTCTCAAGGTGAATTCTGTGTATGGAATTCTTTATGTGTTGGAAAAATATGTCACGAATCATGATTTTAAAATATCTTTACTTATCTTTGTGTATTTTTATTAAAATGGGTGACATAATATCAATAGCTTGCTCCTATGATAAATATTTTAAGTTCGCATATTATATATGATTAACAAAATAAATAAAAAAGTTACTCGGTTAAACACAAAATATTATGGCTACAGAGTTATTTTAACTTAATTCGAATAATATTCTAATCATCCTTATTTTTAAGCGATTTCAAAAAGGTTCCTCAATTCGACCGTATATATATATATATATATATATATGCTTTTTAAAACGATCATTTTTGATAACTCTATATCATCGGATTACGGTGTATAATTTAATTTTAGAAAAATCTTCACGAACGCAACGGATCTCATGCATTATTAAGGTCTAATAACCGTCAACCCATTTGAATCGCGCCATGAATAGCAAACGATTGGTTTAACAGCATACTGAACGTACCTTTTCTTGTATCCCCACAACCATACTGTCCAATTTCTCGGCTTCGAAGTACGGGGACCCGTGTGCTGAGAACCTTACATCCAGGAAGGCGTCTTTAACGGTCAGTTTGGTAAAAACGGTGAACACATCAACATTGTCCATAGATTTGTTGTATAGTTCTGCTAAACGACGATGAAGTTTGTCTTTCTTACTAGTGCCCTGTGAAGAAAATTGTTTGAGATATTTATTTATATGTTAAAAGATTTAAGAAAAAAATAATTTTAATGTATTCATATGTCAATAATATTTTCGACAAATAGTTTCGGCCCATCTATATTATATAGTACCTAATAAGGAAACAATTTCCTGTATATATAATAGAATGAGTGTATTATTTTACATAACTGTGGCATTTTTTTTTTGCAATGATTTTAGAGGAATAAATAACATATTAATATTATTTTGTATCGGACAGCTGAAAGTCATGATGTCGATACATGTATGTACTCGTCTATATATAGATGTAGACGAGAAATCACAAGACATGTGTGATGCAGAATTAAGATATTACTTCTAGTCGTATTCGGATCACTGGTTATCCTTATTCGGACACTGAATATATGTATAAACCCATAATAATAAAATATAAATAGCTCCCAACAACCCATTTCTATTTCCTATTATCTATGCAACAATTTTTTAGAGACTATTAAGAAGTTTCTGACCAAATTTCCATATAATTTTGGAATTAATTTGAGTATTAATAATTATTCATGTTTTTTAATTAGATTTCTGTGTAAACGAGGTTAAAATCAGGCCCACTGGAGTCTAACTTTTCGGCTTGACCTTGGTTTGCTTTCCGCAACACAAATTAAACTTCGTGCAAAGTTTGCGTCAATAGGTTACATCGGTTAGGCCGTGGACCATACATTGTAATACAAAACTAATTTTAGAACTATTTGGTTTTGGAAGCAATTAACTGTATTTTTTTAAGGTTCACTGAACCTATAATATAATATTAGTTTACCGTTTTAATTATTTTCTATAATGTTTATGTTATAACAAAATCGCTAGTATTCATTTAGAATTTAAATAAAAATGATATTTTCGTATCACTACGCGTTTTATATTACTTTGAACTACATATTCCTTACGTTTGGGTTATTTGCAGCAACCGTAATCACGGGCAGATGAGATGTGAATGAGAATTTTCATTCTCTATGAGGATCTACTATTGATACTATATAGTACTATTGATATGTTTAGATATATATATATTTAGGGAACAGACATTTAATTAGAACCGAACATTTACATTTCTGAACGCATCCAATGTGATGTTAAAGCGATGACATTTGGTTTGTTGACTTTTTTTTAACTGCGACGCGGGAAAGTAGTTGTCGACGCGATTTGTGAGTGTTTTTGTAAATTAAATTTAAGTTGTTTAAGGTGTTCGTATTATTCTGTAAGTACGTTAGTTTTGTTTAAATAATGTGATTTGTTTTCTTTTTAAATAACAAATAGTTAAAACTCTCTAAGATAAGTCTGTTAACGTTAAGGTTTGTTTTGTTACTTAAAAGTACTGGCAACTATAAGACAACTATATGTTTTAATGATTTTGTTAGAAACCTAAATATAATACATATAATAATATTTTTCATTTATTATCAGACTAAGCTTTTAGTATTGCAATATCATGTGATTACATGACATAGACATACTAACATTACATTGGTTTAAGCAATGATATGGCGAACCGCGACGTTCTTTGAAGTACTCATGTAAATGCACTCCCCGCAAAGATTACTTGGCATCAGCGATACATTTTAGCTTAATATATACAGAATATAAAGGGAGCTGGATATAAGCTTGATAAAGCATTTTTATATCAGCTATTCATTGAAATTTTTATTAAAAATGGCAAAGGTGTTCGCAGTGATGACCTAACAGATACAAAAAAAGCATGAAAACGGGACGCGTATCGAGTGGTTATGCGAAAATTATTTTTTTATTCAGTGTTGTTCAACTAAATGGGCTCAAAGGATGTAAATATTGTGGCATTTCAATCACCCCGTCCGAGTTCTGTATACCCATTGTATTTTAAGTACGATATGAGTACCACTTAACGTAAATTGCAGCTTGAATTCACTTCAAAAGCATTAAATATATTCGAACAAGAGTTCATAACAAACGGATATACGTCCGAAATGAAAAACGTATACGTAGCAGATAGTACCATTCACAACAATAGGTTTTTCCTTTTAAGGGCATCGAACCCTGAAAATTTCCGAGACAAACCCTCGAAGGTTCGGAGAGGCTGATAACAACTCAATCGAGTTTTGACATTCACAATAACAAGCTCCTCGATGACGTAAAGGAAATTACAATAGAAAATAATTATAGGGACGAAAGAATCCAAGAAACTAAGTACTCACATCAGCCTCCGGTATGATAAACTCCTCAGCTGTGATGTTCAGGAACCGGATTGAGCCGGATTTGTCTACAGCCTCTTCCGGTATTTCTTTTATGGTCACATTCACTGTAGCCTCCACCCAGTGGAAGGGCACTAACGGCTCGTTAACTTCCGTCACCTATGAAACAATTTTAATTACACATTAAAAAATACACGGAATCTTTAGTGCCAATAATATATAAAGACCAAACAAATCCGGTATAAATTACGCACCAGCATAAACTGAATCGGGTTAAATGATAACATAGCTTTGAATAACATCGGATAATACAAATATTATAAGAGGATTAGTTCCTGTATATAACAACAACTAACAACGTATTACATCTCGTTAGTTAAACTTATTAAATTAATTGATTTTATTACACATATACAAGTATGTATGTATGTGTGTGTTTGTTTATACATATGTGAATGCAGATGTATAAATTGAATATCAATTGTAGACACGTAAAGTCGCGGTAACAAACTAAATGTTTGTAAATATAATTCTCTACAAAATTATGTGAAAACTAAGTTACTGTTTTTCTATCATTAAGTTGTTATAAAAGAAAAGCGCATCATTATTTTTTATTAAAAACTACTTGTATGTAGGGTTGTGGAAACGTATTCACAATAGATTGGCTGGACTGTTTTTGGTGAAACTATTAATCGCAACATTAGTGTTACTGTTGTGGGTGAAGTAAAGTTATGAAGTAGTAGTCAAAACGTATCAATAAGTGCATTTGATCAGAAGTAATGTATATAAGATGAATGTGATGCCGGCATAGAAATATGTCGGACTAGAGCCGGCCGGGGCAAATGCCTTACATTTAAGAATTAAGATCTAAAAACCTGAGAGAGCTGCAAATAAAAAGAGGAACGTGCTGTTCTTAAAACTTTATTAATATTCCAACAACACGGATAACGCTCAAAGATTTGAAACATTTTTAACGTGAATCAGACATAAATGAGATTTCCACAAAAGGCTTAAACTTTATTCAGAGTTTTTAGAATCGAGGTCGTTTCATAAATAAAAAAAATAATAATATAAAATTCTTTAGAATAAATCCTCTTCGTGCAATTATTAATATGAAACGTTGAATTAATGTTTTTTTTATTATTATTATTATTTAATTTAAAGCATTCAGTTCTTTAGGAACTTCAGTGCGGCACTAATTTCATTCGCCTTTGATTATAACATGGAACATACATATGTGGGAGACGAAAGAAAAGTTTCACATAAACGTCAAAATAAATTCGGTCACCCATCCCATGATTACCCTGGACGTATTGTGTAACAAACGGCGCAGTCGGTGCCGTACTAATTATAATATACTATATCATAGAATTATTTCTATGACCAATTATAATAGTGAACCATAGTTTTTGCACTGGCAACATTTAAGTGTCATGTATTTGAAAACTATAAATAGGCTTCAGCCTTTTGTAAGACATTACTGGTAGTAACGCTGAACATTGTAAAACAAAATCTATAATCGAACATTGCGCCACATATACTTACATTGAATCGCAGCATGTAAGTCCCGTTAGGGGTTCCCTCCTTCATAGTGATCATGCCAGTATTACTATGGACGTCGAAGTAAGGACTCCTTTGCTCGTACGAGGGCAGCCACATGAACCGTTTGTCGGGTAGGTCCCAATCGTCAGGGTCATTTACAAACACGCGGCCGATTTCCGTATCTGGTGCTTCCCCCTACAGGAAATAAGTATGTAATACAATTTTGATTGAGAATAATTATGTATCCTAATAAACATTAAATAAAATAAAGAAAAAAATACAATATATATAGTGTTAAATTACAAATAATAATAAATAGAAATAAATAATAGATTTAAAACCACGACTATCCTTAAACTTCATAACTTAATAACAATGATGTAGGTAGTATCTTAGTTGCGCTAAATTTTATTCTGTTATATTTAATTAATGCGAGAACTTCAAATTATAGCCGCGTTTTAGAATTCAGCAATAAATTTAAAGCAAAGTTCTGTTAAACTGAGATTAACATGAAAGCTATTTGCTTGGTAACGAGTCTTTTAGTTGACTTCATTAGTACCGTCTGTCGTTTGCGGGTGACTCCTCCGGTTTAATGTTTACCAGACATTATATTATAATATCAATCCCGCAATACTGTATCGACGTTTCGTCAGCTTGTTTATTATAAGTTTTTCGTGTGTAAAAATATGACACTTAACGCTACGTACGTAGTGTGAACATGCAAACGTAGGGTAAGCATAATGTTGCGCTGTGACACAAAGTCATAAAATTTTAAGAATCATACACAGGTTATTAATACTAATACAATTAAATTTGTATAAATATTTTTTTTCTTAATATTCATGAACGTAAATTTCACTTCATCGATATTATTAAATTTGGTTATAATTTTACATTTGATCATCTTATTAATGTTCGAAATTTTTCCTCTTTTATAAAACATAGACAATGATCTAAGTGTTTGCTAAAAGTATCAGACAGCTTCCACAAATGTTCGACAAAACAACCAAGTTTATTTAACCGTCTAGCCATACTGAGGGGAGAATGGGATGTCAAATAATTCTATTTAAATATTAATTTAATAAGGAAAATGAGATAACGGAAAATGTTTTTCAATTATATATATATGGAATGAAAAATTTCGATATCATTTAATAGATTCCAAGCAAGAAATAGTCAAGGGTTTCAAAATTCTAGTTCGATTTAATATTGACAGTATATTGTTCAAATGTTAAAACGTGGGTAGTTTAAGGTACAGAATGTCTTAAACGTTATCAGAACACTAAAGCCATTTTCATTAAATTTTAATTATTATTAATAGCCATATATTATAAAATCGAATGCGGTTATTATATGAAAGGTTGTATAAGCTTATTGAATCCATAGTCCTGCTTGATGCGCGGTTTGCTCGCTCGGATTGAGTTCAATTTGTACAAAGCGGTTAACTGATTTAACGTTAGAAAATTGTTCTACAATATTTCCGTTTTCTTCCATGTTTGTGGCGTCGATTTATGTAAGTGTGGCTTTATTTTTATCTGAAACTGTTATTCTAGAGGAATCTACAGAGACGTTTATATTACCTTTATAATTTGTTACCGGCGAAAATCACGCGAGTTGCTATATGTATTGCAATTTTATATTAGCGCGTAATAAATGTTTTATTTATAAAATGTGATGAATTTTTTATACAAGACCTTTATAATATATATATATATATATGAATGTTTAATTGACTTAAATTAAAGGTCGCTTTATCTTAATATTGTGTAATGGCAACACACGAAATCCGATTACACTGGTATTTTATTCCGAAACAGTTTATTGCCAATAATTTATAAGAGTAAAAATTATGGCTGCTGAGTTTGACGCAAATTTTTATGTAGTCGGAACTTTTTTTTCGCATTAATTTATACTTACAAAAAAAAAACTTTAGAAAAAAGAAGGAATAAACATAAATGTATAATTGAAGTATTTATAAAAGTTATCAAATAATAAAGATGTCACAGAAGTAACAAATTCAACCATCCAGTACGACAGATAAAATTGAAGGTAAAAAGTTAAGAAATAACTTAAAAAAAATATATTTACTTATTGCGTGCTCAGATTAAATTGCGTGAAGTTATATATGCAGGTCAAAACAAAGTCACATTGTACCAGAAGTCTTGTTTAGTACCGAGCTAAGTTTAGTTAGGGAATATTGACAACACAAAGCCACAGTCTACTCTATACCATACTTACATAATATCTCCAGCTGTATATTTCGTTGAAGTACGTTTCCGTCTGATAGCATATTAGACAAATATATTATTATTATAGTAACATATAAATATATATTAAAAATATATGTACATATTATGTGTAAATATATTAGATGTAAGCTTTACAATAATTACTATCGTAAAAGTTCAATGTACTTTTGTTAATCTTATTGTTGTCGAATTTTTATTAAGAAAAATTCTAAATAATAACTATTGTGGTGTTAAGGATGTTAAGGTGTAAGGATTCATACAAATATTATATACTTACCTATATTATTAATATAAAAATTATAATATTTTTATTTATTTTAGTGTACTGGATGGTTTTTCGATGATATTTAGTGTGAATGTCTCTTAGATGATTGCATCTATAGAAATATATTTTGTCGTATATGTAGATAGTGGAATTAAAGTGCTTGTAGACGTATTGGCTTACCTTGTAGTTGTAGACAAAGATGTCACTGTGGCCAGGTTCCATGGAATTATCGTTTCTATCTCCGATGACAATATGAAGAATGGAAACGCCCGTTAATCTTGGTGTTCCAGAATCTGTGATAGCTACTGGGATTTTGTACTCCTTGCGCTGCTCACGGTCGAAGGAAACCAACGTAGACAGTATGTTTCCTGATGCGAAACAAATATATATATATATATAACATTAAATTGTAAGACGAACTGAGAGCACAAAGTTTATGTAAATTAAATTAAGCCAACAACAGAGAAGATTTCAATACATTATCTCTTCGATAAGAATTAATTTCCAACTTCGTTTGAAGTTTGAAAGTACCAGCCCTAATAGCTATCTAAATAGCTATAACACCCAAGTGAACACACACTGGCGCGTTTAACTTAGCGGAGCTTAAACACAGAAGAAAGTCTACTTAAACGAAAAAGTTTGTGCCAGTTTTGTACTAAATAATTTCCGCAGACAAGAGTTACAATTATCAACACGCGAACTTGAATGGGAAAATGACTAAAATTGAATTGGCACTCCAGAAACAAAGTTAACGATTGGGGTTGGAGCATTTATTGCAATTTAACAAGATTAATTGATTGGAAACCCTATTCAGCCTCATACAGATTTTATTCAGCTGACATTGTCTCTAATAATATACATTTATTTAACAAGCGGGTTAAATAGTTACTGTATTATAACCATTCGTCCGTGAGAAGTCAAAACCAAAGATTATCTCTCAATGTATTAATGGATAAATAAGTTTTGTAATTTTAATAAATCTCAAATCCTATTATAAACTCCAGAGCACTGAATTGTTGAGTAAATAACCGTCTTAATATTTCCTTCCAGCTCCAATTTCATCACAGAATTTTCCATCTCCGCAGAGATCGTAAAATTTCCAAATCTGTGGCAACTTAACAGCACTTATCAAATTAGATTTCTAGCAAATTAATTAAAATTGACCGTGATTCACATTTTCATTAAGAAATAGAGACAGTTTTATTGAATTAATTAATTCTAAAACGTCATTTTAATCGCGTTGGCACCTAAAGTATTTATCGACCATGAGAAGTGGCACCTGGTGAAAAAAAAAATGAGACAATTGCATTACCTTGTATGTGGAATTTGGATCGTATATCGAAGCTGGCGGACTCGTTAAGAGCGAATGTAAAAGGTGGTCCATTTTCAGCTGAGTCGTAATCTTTAGCTGTTAGAATAACAACTTGACCAGGCGGTTCGTTCTCGTACCATATGATTGGTTGAGTCTGAAATTTATATAGTAATATAAAATCTCATTAAACATTAATAATTAATTATACTTAATAGTAATATTCCTTTCTTAAAAAGTAAAAAAAAAAAACAGATATAACGATATCATTAATAAAAAACTAAGGTTATGTCAACCGAAATTATGGTATTGGTGAAAGTCTTTCAAATTAGTTTTCTTCAAACAAAGCAACTGAGATTAAGATGTCGCTGAAATAGCATGATACACCAATTGTCTCTCCTTACAAAGGGGGCATATCCGCTGGGCTTTCAAGCTAACCTACGGAGTACTACTGTAATCTAATATCCCATACAAACCAAGTACGTTCTACTGGATAAGGCGTAGACTAAACTAGCCGTTCTGTTTATTCCGATTGCAATTTTTTATAACAACTTTCGAGTATTCACGAGAAATGTTTTTTTTTTTAATTTAGCATCTGGTCTTAACATACGATTTTACGATATTATGAATACAATATTATCTTTAAGATTTAGTTCACAGACGTAAAGATATATTTGAATAATTCAGTGTAGCCTTAGGTGATAGTAAATTCTTTAACAAATTTATTTTATAAATATTGATCATACAATCCGTGTAACAAAAACAACAAAAATATTAAGCCGAAATAAAATACGGTTATCCAAACAAAATGGACTGAAGATAAAACATGTCCGCAGGTAAGCTATTTGCATTAAAAATTGAAAAGTGGGTATACCTCAGGAGATTTACCGTAAAAGGAAACTTATAAGGACATGAGACTAGACCCTTTGAAACTGACGCATAATGGAATCCCTATACAAGTTATTTACAACAACATTTTTTATATGTTTCCAATATATTATTTTCAGGAGATATTACGAACTTTAGAATAGCAGTATTTAATATTACAAACGATTCATAAATGTGTTAATATGTTGTCTGCGTGGGCCGTCAAACGTCACACAACAGCCCTGTTAATTTGTTATTCGAACCCTCGTCAAAAGGATTTCGTCAATAGTTTTGATAGACAAGCAATAACATGGTCCAATTACGTAATTGTACTGTATCCCTAAATATCGACGAGCGTGTAATTTTTTTATTTGGTTTGTACACACTGTCTATTTTCGTTCGGTGGTTAAGATTTTAATCGACCCACATAACCCATCCAAATGTTATTTACGTCAGTGATTGCTGCGGGTTTCTATGGCTGTTTTTATAGTTATAAATCAGATGAATGGGATTTATGAAATAAATTCGTGTAAGTCATATTTCAGAATTATATACGATAATAGTTAAGATGTGTTTATTTTAATAACCCTCATGAAAAGGCACGAGAGAGTTCCCTAAGCCAGCTAGCTAAAAACAAATTTATTAAATGTAGATACAAACATATTTGAATATAAATAGAATAATTCTTAAGTACTCGTGCAGTATACAATAGAAGGTTTTTTTATAGTTTCTCCATATCATATGACACGAGTACAAACGGATCCTCGTTAACGAGCGAATTTTTCACGATTCAATAAATATTACACATGGGAAGAGAGCAAATACTTCGCAGTATAAAGAAAAACTGAAGGATACAGCTATAGAGAATATAATAATAGAGCTATTATTTGAAATGAAAGTAAATACTAGAAGATAAAGTTACCCAGTAATAGAAATATATATATATATATGTATATTTGTTGTTCGAAATAAATTGGTGCTTTACTAAATTTTTATTGAGAGTTATGTCATTATTTTAAGAAAGGACAGAGTTCAAATTTTAAGATATTCCACGTTGCGTTTGACGGAAGGTTTCGCGCCATAATGAAACCGCAGATAAGAAATTAAATGCCAAAAAACCTGCCAGATAAACAAAGGCGTTCACAGACAATCGTTTTTAATCAAGATATTCGAGTCGTTTTGAAACGAGACACTGGACGGTGTTGTATTTCAGGTTTTACCTCGGGCTTTTCACTTTAATTTATAGAGGGATAGACAAAACAAATGCAACTTTAAACTAAAGGACATGCTTTAGTATTTTATTGGCTGGACAATAAAATAAATTGCATATTATTGCTCGCGTACATTACCAACACAGTTCATGGTGATAAAATATTCAAGAATAGTTTGTAGTGGAAAATATATTTTCATATCAAGCGGCGAAAAAATATGTATTTTTTTTATCATTCCGAGTAGAAATATCGTAGAAGCCTTTATGTTATAATTTAAAGGATAAAGCGTAATATCTGGAAACAGACCCTCTGGGTAGAAGGTTTAGTTTGGATAGCTTTATTTAAATTTATTGATAGACCTTTAAAACGGTCTATAAAACGGATTTCATAAGGAAATTGCATGTCCGTCTTTTAAGATTTAAATGCTGTAATTATTTTTGATACGAGAGCAAGTAACGTTATAAATGTAATGCTATTAAGGAAGCAGTTATTGAGCGCTTCTATTCTCCACGCCATTTACGATTAAAACTGATCATTTGATAAGACTTTCAGATAATAAATAGTTCATATATATTAAGTTACGTAGAAAATTAGGGTCACTTATTTGGTCTATAACTCCTTGATGTATAATGAGATCTAAGATTTTCGCGAGTTATATTCATTTAAATGAAACTAGTAATATTCGGATAAACTACGCGTGATTTATTTTTGTAAAAAACTACATAATCCCGACGTTTCGGTTACTTTGCAGCAACCGTGATCACGGTTGTTATGTAGTTTTTTAAATAATAAAATCCGCGTAGTATATCCGAATAATACTAGTTTCTTGATATATATCTTGCCTAAGATTAATTTATTTAGGAATAAATTTTAAGACAAAGTAAATAGATTTAATTCGTATCATATTAAAGCTATGATATGGAAACTTATATATATTATGAAATAATTTTTTGCGAAAATATGTGCTTTTATTACTTACATTAGTCAAGAAAGGTGCGTTATCATTGATGTCAGTCAGTTCCAATATGACCTCTGTGGTCGATCGCAGACTATCAGAACCGAGTCTACCCCCGTGGTCGGCGGCCATGATAAGGATCTGCCATCTCGTGAAACCTGAAGGCTGATCTCTATCCAAGGGTTTCGTGAGTCGCAGACAACCGTCATTGTCTATTTGGAGGAACTCCTTTTGTTCGTGCTTCACCAGTGAATAGACTATGTTCTGAGGTTCGTTTCGGTCTAAATCTGGATCGTAGGCTTCAACCTGTTGGGTAAATTAGTTTTTGGTTCGCGTTACTATATTATAGTTGTTTTAAAGTAATTTTTTTAAGGGTTATTTTTGTATAGAGACGTACCAAACAAAAAAAAATATTAAATGGTCTGACATGTTGAAATAAATTCTCAATCATTCTTATATTATACAGTTTCGTCTAATCATAACATCGAAATGAAGAGTTGTCTAATATAAAATGATCTTTATCCATGTTACCTTTACAATGCATCCTTCATATAACTTTTCTTCTTCGATGGTCTTCGTGTAATTGGCCAAGAAGACCGGAGGATTGTCGTTGAGGTTTTCAATCTTTATGAGGACCTTCGCGTAGTCTTCATACAAGCCGTCGAAAGCTCTCACGTCTAAGCTGTAGCTGGTTATATTTTCGTAGTCGAGTTCATTGTTGACCCGAATTTCACCAGTGAAATTACGTATCACAAACGCGTCGTATGTGTTACCGGCTACTATGCTGTATGTTACCACGGACGCTAAAAATATATAATATTATTTTACAATCGATAGATATATAAGGAGAGGCTTTTGCTCAGCAGTGGGCTCTGATAGGCTGATGATGATGATGATGATGAGAGATATAAAATGACAAAAACACTTTCATCTCAAAGTAATACTGTTTAGTCCACGTTAATGTGATTTCTGAATCAGTTCTATAATGGCATTTTTAATTGCACGGAAATGGCAAAGACATTAATTAATTTGTAACAACCTACCTGTATCTATATCCAGCGCGGTAACCTGTGTGACGAGCTCGTTAATGTTAGCGTTCTCAGCTATCGACTCCGCTACATACGTGTCCTGTGTGAAATGTGGCGGATTGTCGTTTTTATCAGCTATCTCTATAAGAAAAACCTGTTGGCCGGCGTTATGCTTGCCAGGGATGAGAGCTGATTCGGAATTGTCAGTGGCTATAATTTTTATGTTGTAGAAACTCCTCTCTTCTCTGTCGAACATTTTTAGTGTTGTGATGTTTCCCGTGATGCTGTCTATAGCGAATGGGTCTGATGGGTCTCCTAATTCATAAGTGACTTGATTATTGGCTGAAGTCCCATCAGCATCGAAAGCCCTAACCTGCATCACAGGTGTACCGGGCGGTTCGTTTTCTAACACGCTGCCAGATCTTATCTCACTGAATATAGGAATATTATCATTGACGTCCTCAATTTCTATTTGAATTATAGTTTCAGCTGCTAATTTATAGTTATTCTGAAAGAAAATTTTTACATTGAGACTAATATTAATTTTATAAATATTTCAGATGTGACATAAACTCACTTGAATTCTAACAGTCAATGTGTAATCTGTTATTTTCTCGTAGTCCAAATGGTTACCGAGTTTTATGTATGCGGAATCCGCCTCTGGTTCCAAGACAAACGTGTGCCATTTATTCGTTTGTTCCGTCTGACCCATAACCAATTCAAACTGTAATTTCTTTTCTTCCGGAATGTTTGATCTGAATAAAAATGAAGCTTTAATAATAATTTATCATAATACAAATTTACTCTTTTGATAACCAGACCACGGGGTCGAAGAAATGAAAAGATAAAGTTCAAAGGATTTTATGAAAACCTGGTTATTTTAAAAACTTCCCTGTTAATTTCGAACGCTTTGATAATTCGGTAGAGCAAATTAAATTTTGTTACTCACACTGCTCTCACAGTAGCGATCGGGGTGTTGAAGTCAGCATAATTTTCTTTTAATCTTATCGGTTCATCGGGCACTTCGATGAAAGACGGGCTTTTCTTGTTAGATTCAACGACTTGGATGTCTAAAGTAATCGAACTTTGTTGCGGCGGATCACCCATGTCTTTTACTATCGCGCTCAACTTGAATTTGTAGCCTGGCACTTTCTGCATAAATTTGCCAAGAAATTAGTGAAGCAATTTATTTTTAAACTTTTTCAACTTAGCGTCTTTTGAATATATTTTTAGTTTGTGTTGTATAAAAAAGTGACATAACATAAAACAAATATGACAATATAAAAAGTTATGTGTACAAGTATATTTAGAAGAAATTATAAAATAAATATTTATATGTCTAATAGATTAATATTTATAAATACACAATAGTACCAATATTTAGAAGATACAGATATAACTTACATCAATTGTCTTATTCAGAAATATGACCCCGTTATCAGGATCGATGTAGAAATAGGCCTGATCCGGCGAATTTGAATCGAGACTGTAATGTACGATCGAGTTATTGCCATCATCTATATCCGTGGCAGATATCCGCATCACCTCACGACCGCTCGGCAGATCTTGGGGCACCGACTCCGAATACGACTGCATACAAAACAATACAATAAGACAAACACTGGTCACAATACGTCGGAATAATGTCACTTCTAACATTCAAAGGTACATTAAATGGTTGTATTGTCGATATAACATTTTCGATTCTGTTCCCTTAATTTACTTGTCGTAATTAAATCATGAAAATTGTATTCAACGTAAAATTTTGATCCGGGTTAGCGTGTTCACTTTGACATGTTCTACGCGAAGCATGCCTAAAGCTTAGAGAAAGTTTTCCAAAATAATTATAATCGTGCAGTGTGATAAAATGCGTTTAGGGGAAAATTGAGCAGCCTAGCTAAAGAAAACACATCTACTACAAATGTGCAAAAAAAGTGAATTCACACACAATACAAAAGGTTTACCGATAATGCCTTGAGTGGCGGCTTACGATCCTAAATCATGCAGCAACATGCAAGTAAAGAAATATATCTGTTCATATAATCACGTAATATTCGACTGTTATCACAGCTCCAGACGAATAAAATCTGATGGCAGCGTGAGTAACACTCGATTATTAGCAATTAATATTTTAAGTGTTAAAACAAGTTTTTGTGCGCAACTCTGCCATTTTGTGATATTCTCTGTTCTTTATGACAAACCTTCCAAACGTCTCCTCGGAAGACCTTCGAAAAACAGGCAAGTGTTAATAAAGTCTGCGCCACGGTTTGAGGCTAAATGATAATGTTGAGTTAATTACAATAAACATATAACATAACATGAATAAATTAAAATCCCGTTAGCAAGACCTAGAAGTGAAATGTGATGAGTATGGGGCCCATGGGGGCATAATTTTGAAAAATGCGTTGCATTCAGGTTAGCCGAAAAACCAATTAAGATCTTACCCGTCTATTGTCAGTTCGTATAGCTATGCTAAATAAGAAGTGTAGCGAGATTATATGTCCTATATCACCGAGCAAATTATTTGCGCTTCTACCATATTGAGTTAAGTCTGCGATTACTCACCACTTTATCGAAGACCGGCTGATTGTCATTGATGTCTTCTATAAGTATTTTAATAGTACACGCGTCGTCTAATTGGGGCTGGCCATTATCACTTGCCCGCACTGTTATATAGGCTTCCTTCTCACGTGACGGTTCATCGTGGTCAAATATCTGTACAATATTGGATGTTTTATTGAAATATTACAAAGGCTGTTACCTACCTTCGATCCTTATAAGGACAGCTATTTATTGATACAGTTAAATGCTACATATAAAAGTACAATTATACAAATAAGACAATGCAAGAAGAAAGGAAGGCACAAAAATTATACCTAGTTAGAAAGAAGGAATTTAAAACCTAAAAAACGTACATACATAGTATATACATGTGATTTATAATAGAATATATACTGACATCAGCTGTAGTAATTCTTCCGGTCTCAGGGTCAACATGAAATCTCTCCTTCTCACCAGGAGTTGAGACGAATTTGTAAGTAACCGTACCACCCATTTCGGGTGGATCCCGGTCTTCGGCATGAACCTGGCAACATAATATTCATTAACAAAAACCAGAATTTCTCGATCATAAATAAAAGCTTGTAACATTAGCGTTATACCTGCGTTTATAATAAAAGAAGTTGTTAATTACGACTTATCATTTAGAACTTTTTAAGTGATTTTTATTGGTTTAGAGTGTTTTGCGTACCGTGAATACATATGTTCCTACAGGCTGCTCTTCTTTCAGCGTGGGCCTATAGTTTAGGCACTCAGTGAAGAGAGGCTTGTGATTGTCCTTCACAGCCAGCTTCGGAGACGCAGGGGTAAACTGAAACCGGGGTCGGAAGTACGGCTATATAAATACAAAGCTAAAACTAAACTCACCATCACCAAATAGAGTAACTATGATATGATGCTAATAACTAATCCACAGAAAGTACAGTCATGCACGATTTGATATAACAGAAAATATTAATTATATTACTATGATATTAATTTTATACAGAACTTACGTTGCAGCCTTAGTTCTGTAGCGAGATACATCAAAGAAAATTATTAAGACAAATTTGTGTATAATTGGACATCGTGTTGTATACAGACTGTTTACTTACGTATTTCCTTGGAAGCTTTAATTTAATCAAACGTCATTATCACACAATCGATATTTAAATATATAATTTAAACATGCACACTAATTTTAAAATTTTACAAAAGAAGCAATAAATCAATATAAACTCTATAGGGAAAAAGCTTCGAGGGCAAAATTAATGTGACGATGGGGAATGGATGATCTTTGACTTTGGAATGGTATCATAATTCTTATACTCACGGATGAATGTAAAGGCAGGTACCCATCGAGATGCCTTGAATGTCGTAACCTTGTGACATGATGTGAAGGATGGTCTCGTACTGTAAAGAGAAAAGAATATTGTCTTTTAATATTATATGTATATGTATTGATTTTAATAATACAATAATATACTGGGTTATAGTTAATTGCTATTAATTGTGGTCAGTCCAAACGTTATTGAATCCTTTACAAAATATTGAGCTATAATATTTACAATATAGAAATTATCTACAAAATTCATATTAAAATTTCAGTTTTGTTATTTTTTGTTATAGGTGTACATATATATATAAAGATTTATTTCATTAAATTTGAATACGATTTATTGGCCTGTCAGTTAGCCACATTATATAACTATTAAAATTTTTGATAAATCTAATGACGGCTGTTTAAACAAAAAATCATTTTGCGCAATAAGTGATACAATGTTAGATTTGTTTAAATAATTATCAACAAATACAAAGAGACTTAGTAAGGAGTGATTGCGGAAGTCTCTTTCAGAACGTGTGGCTTTTTGATGTGCTTTTATTAACATTTTAATTGCTCGCTTCAACTCAAAGAGGAACTTGAATTACAATTGCCATTTTATCTTTGAGTTTCCTTTGAATTATTCTAGCAAGAATACATAAATTTATTAAATAGTGTTCATGATTTTAATAAAGTTATATATTTTTTTGCAATGTATTTTTTAGTAGGAAAACGTCCCTATATCTGATTACAAAGGCCAGATCTAGACGGAAGTTTTAAAAATAAATTTCATATACAGAATTACGTCAAAACAGAGAAAGATAGTTTAAAAGATTTTTTATGTCAGGACTATATATATAAAAAATATAGTGATTTTTTGACGTAAAATTCATATTTGGTGTATACTTTTTATGTAGGTACTAACCTACAATGGAAATCTCTTTGCGAGTTTTTTTTGTATAAGTATAAAGGGTTTTACCATTAGATAAGAATAATTTTGAAATGATCTATTTTGGAGAGGGTTTATGTAAATTAATTGAAAGCGGTACTGGCTTTTTTTTTCGTTAATATATACATTTTCATTACTGGCTTTATAGTATGACTTTTTGTATATAAAAAATAAAACAGGTAATGTTTAAGTTTGATAATCTTTACTCAGTGCTTTAACTTAATAAAAATATTTTACAGAAACTTGCCTTAGAAATAGTAGGTACTAAATGTGAATTTAATTGAATTATATATCAAATATTAATAAATTTTTAATGTAATAGATTAACTCAGTAATAATAATTATAATATATAAGGAATTAAGAGTTTCATTTTGCGCTCATTCCTGTACAGTCTTTTTAATTGTACGTCCATGAAAAGCTTACTTAAATTTGCTTTTCGTTCTGTAAATGATAAATGTACAGTAACTAAGTTCACAGAAGCATATCTTGGCGACACTAAAGACGGTGATAACACTAATTTACAGAAGCGTTATAATTGTTTAAATGACCTAAATATTAATGGTGTAAGAACTTAAGTAATGATCACATTATCTCCAGCCTTAAATGTAAAACGTATCTTGAATGAACAAGATTTTGTCCGCGACTTCACATTTTTAAATATTTCTGCTATTTTTCTCCACAAAAAGCATCCCGAGTCCCTTGTTCACATCTTTGACAATATGTATGCTAATCTTCATGACAATCATCTACTTGGTTCAAGCGAAAAAAAAAATCGTTTCCTCTTTTATAATATTAAGAATATTATTCTCATTATAACGAGTAATATAAATAATAGATTTAACAATGATAATTGCTCACAACGATATAGAAATATATGATAGTTATAATTGAACGATAGACATAAATAACTTTAATTATAGATTGTCGTTCGTGAAGTTCTGAAGATATTTTAAATTATGTGAAACGATAGCCGTCTGTGGAGGATTCATTATAGGGAAATCTAAGCGTTATTATTTCCTGAGATATTCTTTTACTTTGCAATAACAATGAATATTGAATCCGAGGCAACGATTTAAGTGGAATTTTCTCTTCGTAATCTCTATGCAAGTAACCGGGGAAATCTAATTTTCCGATGTTATTGATATCGAGATGAAGACCCAATTTAATAGAATGAATATTATATTTTTATAAGCATTATGTTTTTACAGCTAGTATAATAAGCGATATTTATAACGTACAAGGTTTTTCTAAAGGCTTTCCTCATTCGTTTTATATATTTACAATCTTTAATTCAAATTTCGGCCTTAATTTAAATGCATCTAATACTATAATTGTTAGCTATTACTAATATTACATAGTTCCCGTTACGAGTTTCAAGATGTATGTTATATATAAAGTCTAATGACATAACATTGGAATCCCATTATTTGATATATTAAAACGCTTTCACTGAGAACCCATGACCTGATCAGTGGTGGGCATCGAACCGAAACTGGGAACTTCTAACCGTTGAGACCGACCACCTCATGGGTTATACATTATATTGTATATATAACTTATCTGTCAAAATTGCTTGTTTGTTTTTACTGTGGGAAAATTCGTCTTTTCTCTACAAAATTATTTATTAAATTTCGATTTCATTTCAGATAGAAATATTGTTTCTTAACATAGTCTCTCTTATTCGAACGAAATTAGTACATAGTGATTTAAATTTAAATAAAAACTATATATTTCATGGAATTAATTTAATTAAAATTTAAAAAAAAATATGAAATGTTTCCTACATATAATAAAAGTTTCTATAATTTTTATCACACACATGTCTTTAGGAACAGACCACTTGAGCGATTTTTACATAATATTATAGTGTTAATTAAAACATATTAATATTGTTAGTTAAACACAATCTTGTATATAGATCTATTGATAGACGAATATTTTACAGGCTAATATTATATCAACATTATTATAAAATATTAATGTTTCAAACACATAGGATATTTTATAGTTGGATAAATAAGCAATTATCCAGATACGGGTTTGAGTAAAGTTAGCATTAATAAATTCACTCTATAATCCGAATGGCTTTATGAAAATTTATTTGATATAAATTTTCATAAAGCCTTTGAGATAACTGAGCTATCTCGTGTCACATTCATAAAAGTACGGCAAATTGAACTATTATAATTACCATTCTTATTCTTATTCACGTAAGGTCTATAATGGCGGGTGGAACGAGAGGCAATAAATCCTAACGAAAGCCTATTTTCCATGACAAATTAATTTAACCGATAAAGGGTTAAAACCTTTCTTGGGCCATTCCTTTTGTTGCCTAATTGTCTGGCGTTTTAAAAACGATTCATATAAAGTTAAAAGGTGAAACAATACAAGTATCGCATATTATGTGACTTTTTCTAACTAAACTTATAAAAGATCCCTGTTTCAGCAATATTTTTGATTACTCAGACACATAAATCTATTTGGTTCACACAAATAGCGTATAGTACGATAAGTATTATATATGTTACAGTCCGTAATATCTTGGTGTACCATAAAGATAAACGCACCATGAAATCTTACCCACATACATTAGGGCACGAATAGTCCAGGATTATGTATTTAAGGTATATGAGATCTTTGGATACATACAAAAGTAACATTTTAATGTAACATAATTATTTCCGTCTATTGTCGTTTCATTAAGCCAAATGAAACGCAAACGGCCGTTTAAGGAAATTAAATTTTATATAACGCGTCGTAAAGCAGCTTCTTAAACACTCACATCCCTGGGGTGTTAACAGTATTCTCGAAACTATAAAATAAATTTATATACACAATGTCCATAATCAAGGGGTAATTTTTTAGTAAATAACTCGATATAAAAACTTTTTAAGGTTACCTCTTTTATTCGTCCAATACATATGTAGTTTACTTTTACGTTCCAGAACGATTTAAAAAAATAAATAAAAGAACAATATCAAAGCTAATAGCTTTACCATTTCCATATACATTGTTTGTTCCTAATATTTTTTTAATTGCCTTAGTTTCTTTTTTAGCGTCTCTCTTAGTGCTAATTTGCTTTCATTGTTGAAAATTGTGTTGAAGAAAATTACTACACCCTCTATAATTAATGTTTGTGATTTAGTGTTTGTACTGAAATGTGCAATTTAGAAGTTAAACGTTCCGTTTTAATTTGTACGAACAAAACTATTTTAAATGTATACAGAGAAATATATTCAAAATGTGAAAATGGCTGTCGGTATATTTTCTTAAAGGTCAAATTATTTTCATAAGCATCCAAGGGATAAAAAATCATTTATATTATTTTTTGACTAGCATAAAAAAAAACATTTTTTATATTAATCTGGCTACAACTTTCGCCAAGGAGATTTCGATCTAAAGCAACAGAACCATATTTTTTCCCGACTCGTTATCTGTCCGTGATTATAGCAAGTCCCTTTTCACCTCTTGCTTGTTATCTAGCTAAAATGTTCAGGGATGTCCCGCCCTTTATCGACTGACAATAAAGTGTTAAATAAATATATACGATTGGACAAATCAAAGGCGAGAAATGTTTGGAGATATCTTAATATTATGTGAGATATATATAAAAAAATAGCTTCCATTTATATAAAGAATTACATACATAATATGTGCTTGTAGGACTATTGGTGATATTTTTAGGAACTGAATAACACAAAGTCAAACTTTACAAAAGTTATTGGTAAAGCCATAGAATTTGAGTCTGAGAGTTATGGTATGTATATAGTTAGTCGATTAAGAAATTGAATAAGTAATTCTTACACACATATATCTAATTTTATTTTCCTGAGTAACTGAGTATTAGCATTGTATTGCAAATTATGTATGTGTAAACCGGCCTCTGCAGACGCTATTATGCGAATGGCTATTGTAAAATGATCTCATAAAAGAACATTAATTGTATGTCGATAAGTTTTTTCGTTTTTATATCTATGTGTAAATAGGATGTTTGTTTAATGTAAGACATACATACGGCATTTAAAATAAAACTAAAATTAAATAATCTGTATTTGATTGATGTATGAGCATTATTTTATTGAATGAACCGATTTAACTAGACCACTTATCGCGTGAAATAAATTACCGATTGATAATTTAAGTAAATAAATATCCAACCTTAAATATTTAATACAACGAAGCCTTTGGTAACAAATAAAACAAAACTAATTACTTAACTCGACTACGCTAAACCACAAAAAACTTATCCCTCAGCGACCATCGACATCGCTTACGGAGCGTGCCCACACTTGAATATTCAAATTGGCCGGCACAATGGGCCCCCAGTCCCTATCTCGGGGAGGGGAGGGAGGCAGGAGGGCCCGCAAAAGGAAGTATAACAAAGAATTGAGAAAAAAGCTGAGTTCCGGTGTCAGGAACACGCAATACCTTGTCAAGACAGGTAGGTTAAATAGAATCTTACGAAGTAAATAATTTGTATTTAGTTCTTAATGTATTTGTTTGGCTGTAACGTTATTTAGAAGGGTGAAATACAAAGCACTTGAATTATTTATATCGCTGTAACTAAGTGTTATTCCATTTATTTTACAAGCTCCGCTCACACAAACCGCTTAGTGAATAGTTCATTTCACACTGAAATCAACGTACCAATGCTAAAATTTTATATCAATACGTGGAAAGTCGACGAATTTATTGGGATCCATCAAATGTTGACAAAAAACTCTAAAGAAACTTTAAATTACTTTTTCCAGACCATTACAATTTTATTTCTTATACAACAACTCACTTGACATTCGAAAGTTGAAAGTTTATGTGCGAGTTCTTTTATCTGATAAATAAATAGATCCAACAATAAATATTTACGACATTGACTCTAAATAAGGTCGGACAGCATTGAGTGCCTTACACTGGAGTTGAACAACATATGAACGACTCTCGTCTATCATGAAACCTGACTTGAACCGTTTTAATAGGAATTGTTATACATGTACATACATAACAAGGAAAATTTCTTAGAAAATCTAATATATATGAATATTGCTCCTAACTGGTTTATTTTTCTATATTTCGGATAAAGGACAAGCAGTCTATTCCAAATCTTCTGAGAACGTTGTTTGTACTTTTGATAAGTTTTTGAAATAAAATTATCATTAGTGCTCATCATATATAATTGTAGGTAATAGGCTATTTTTAATCCGCTATTTTAGAATTTTCGATTAAGCATTCTTGGATACATCAAAGCGGTTATCCCTTTGAGATAAGATCAGCAATTCGTATTTATGAAATAATTGTAATACGAATCCCGTCGTATTGAGAGTTATGGAAACAAAATTGGATTACAGCCTCCTGTTGCCTGAAGTTAAATTATTCTTGGCATGTTAAAATCGGATTTATAAAGATTTTTTTAGTATAATAGTAAATTATATTACTTTTGTCTCGGTAAATAGCGCAGTGATTTGTTAGACCACTAACTCGAAATTCATTTACGTTTTAAAATTTAACACCAATATTAGTGTGTCCAGATATCATATTTCTATTAAGTTTCTACAAAAAGGAAAAAATATTAATTACTTATATTTCATTATTTGCAACAATAATAATTTAAAAACCTATTTGAATATGAAACTTATTTTATTTGATCGATAGTATATAGCTAAAATGCTCTCATATTAGTAAGATGCATAGGTAACATTCATTTATAAGATTAAGAGGAAAGAAGGCCTAATTTATTATATCAATAGCGTTATCAATCAGGCTTTGCAGGAATAGAGCTAACCTTTACATCTTCCCCACTACGTTATCGAAACATGCCTGCGCAAGATTTGTGGTTATTGATACAAAGACACTCTGAAAAGTAAATATTATCTGTATAATATATATAAAAAATAATTTTACTATATTGTTATATAATATTATTCCAGACGTAAGAAAAATATAAAATTAACCAAAATAGGTGCCTTACCTTTGAAGTCAGTTTGAAAGAAATTTTTCTGGTTTTTAAACTTGCTTTGTTTGTGGACAAATGTTTTAGACAACTCAATGTATTTATTGTATATTTACAGTTATCTAACCGGGACGTTTCTTTATTTTAAGATGTGAATAAAGTGGGACATCGAGGACTAAGATTGTTTAAATCAGTGAGCTATTTTCAAGCTTATCTCACGAAATGGGTTGAAAATATGCACACTTAAGTGTCAAATATCAGTTATAAAGTACTAAATGGGTGTAAACAAGTAATCTAAGCTATCGAACTAAACGAATTCCATAACAAGTGAACTCTTTACGATTTCAAATTATATACAAACAAAATAAGAAGTGATTAGTTCAAACCTGACAAACGGCTAACTTCGTCTTAATACATTTAAAATGACACACCCCACCTTTCGAGTACCACTTGAAATACTAATGGCCTCAAATATATTGCTTTTACAATTAGTTAATTATCTCATAAATTAATCTTAATATACGTCTCCAGTTCCAAATATAATATCCTTATTCATGTTTTAAAGATAAAATAGATGATTAAACAAATCTTGAGACGAAAAAGCCTATTTAACAATTATGTATATATATATACATACATGGACATATTATACATATGTAATACAACATTATTCTGTTATTATGATTTCATTAAAAAGGATACGGCTGTTTGAGTAAATGAGTAACAATAATCCATACTTTCGCATTTATTAGTATAAACAGGATTGGGGATAAAATTAAAATTTACAATAAAACTCAAGTTTAAAATCAGTAAGCTCGCAGCGGAAATATTTTCGGTTGCGTAATAAATTTATGTTCAATTTATGAGAACAAAACTTTAATTAAGAGAAAATAAAATCAGGAGCAAATAATGTACAAGAACATTTTTAAAATTGTATTTTATGTATACACTTTTTATTACTAAATGTAAATGATTTTTTTTACAAATTAGAAAACGAAATAGTTATGTAGGTATCTGAAATTAATTGGTTTACTAGAATATTTATGAATGTTATAACATAGCTATGTGATAATATTATGTTAGGTGTATCTTAATCTTCCTCGTCATGCTAACTAACTGAACCCACCTCAAAGTTCAGTAAAAGACAATTAGGACATAAATTCAACACCAATTTTAGTACAAGTGCAGTACTTTTGAAAATTTCGTAACTAAGATTAATTGTGGGGCGGTTAATGATAATGAAAACAGAGCGTTACATTGGTACGGGGGAATTTCAATTCGCGTTGTTTTAATTAAATTTCTGTAGACAAACGTCCGGCCGAGGGAGTACGGATAGTAATAAACTATAAAACTGTTTCTATATGATGTTAATTTTATTTATGTACTTATATATGAATCTGTAAACAAGCTACTAATAGCGTGATAAGATAATTATCTCGGTAACAGAATACTATATCTAACAATTTGGCGAAACTAATCCGAGCCCATTAATGAATTCCTTTGAGATCTATTAAATTCTTGCTCCATGTGTAACGTGAACCGCCTCAAGCTTTCTTATTAATGACTGTGAAATCAATTTGGTATAAACAAAGGATAATATCAATAAAACAATTATGTTATATCTTATTGAATCTATATCTATGGAAAATAACATACAGTAATAAAAATCTGGTATTACTAGAACTTATAAGAAATACAAAGGTAGTTATGTAAAATAATTAATAATTGTTGCGGTTGTTTGTGACGAAAAAGCTACCCACGGATGGTTGTAAAGTTCTCGATAAATTTGATCACGATTGTAGCAGGCATGACAGGTATAAAATCACGAGTGAAGACGCGGTGAAGCTAAGTCTAGCACATATAATATGAAAGTATTACTGTAAGCTAATTAATGTAATGAATGATAAAAATGATATCATTACTAACTCAATTATCATTGAAATCCTTTAAGCACATTTCCTGTCGTCTAGTTATAACGACGGAAGCCTTACTGTTAACTCGATACGACCTAAATAACAAAAAAAAAAACAGGCAATTATCTACAATATGTTATAGTTGTGTAGGAAAAACAAACATTTAAAATTAACCGTATTCCATGTTTCGTTATTCTAATAGTTGAAAAACAAGTAATATCTACTAAAAATATATATAAAATTCGTGATATTTTTATCAAAGGACCTCAATAACAAACTGCAATGGGAAAAAAATTCCCTTTTCCAGTATCAACAATTCGAACGCAAAGCGCGCGAAAGCAATTTACGTTATTTTAGCTGCATTTTTTTTTTCTCCTAAAAAAATGTACAAAAACACAATGAAAAAATGTATGTGACAAAATCGTTTGTAGTCCGCCGTGTTATGAATCTTTCTGGTTGTTTTTACACCAATATGGAATGTATGCGAAATTCCCGACACGTCTCCCGCCAGACTCAATCATTGTTTCATTATATATGACATTACTTCATTGAAACACGGGTTTCCGTTAAAAGGTTTTGTATGTGTATACCGCGTATCAGAAAGTTAATTTGAATCGTTTCAAAATATTTTATCGAAACATATAACAATTTTAGTTGAATAAAAATGTTCTAAATGAAAGTTTAGAATTCAGTTATATTTTTCGTCCGCTATAAATAGAGTTCTATTCACACAAACAAAGAACTCGAAGTATAAATAAGAAGCAACTATAAAAATAATCCAATTTCAGAAGACCCCATACATCGTTTGAGGTGAATGGGATGTGGTACACCGATTACATACAATGGGAAGTGGAAACGGAAACGGGAGATCATTAAACCATACCTATAAATCTATGAGACGATGTTCACTGACGGCCCCAACTCTGACAGTAAGAATATCGTTTTTTAAATTTCATCTTAATAGAAAAAAAACATTATTTAACGTAAAGTTTAAAGTAAAATAACGCAAGCCCTAATTAAAATGAAGCTTAATATTGTGTCTCCGGTTCAATTTAAAATGTCTACAGTAATTAATTTTCTGCTTCCTTTGTAATTTTAGGCCGGCAACACCAACTCGAACGGGATTCATACACATTTTATAAGTTCGTATCTTTGACGCAATATGACTATAAATTGATGAGGTACACACGGTTATTGTATTGCGCTGTGAAATGCGTGTTAAAGTTGTATTCAACTGCGGTTCTGTTGACTTTTGAAGTAATTTCATTTTATGTTAGTCGCGTGATGATCTTTTAAGCGATGTGGACGCGGGTTGGCTTAATGGCATTCGATGTGAATGTGCCCTGGAGAGCAGTTAAAAATGTTGGTCCAGAATATTGTTATTATTACTCAGCGGTTGAGCATTAAGGATTTCTTTGATTTTATTGCTATTGACAGTTCTCGTTTTAGTTTTTTCATTGGCACAAACAAAATGGCCATGTAATATATATATATTTTAAGTAACATTTTGATTACAATACATTTTAACAGAGCCATTTTTATATAGCTCAATGCAAAAAAAAAAACCACTAAGAACTGAATAAAAAAAAAACACTAATATATATTTAATAGATCAATATCAACAGCATTACATAAATATCATTAAAAATATTTATAATTCAAATATCTTTTACTATACAGATAAAACCTGGAAATAAAAAATTGTAGGTAGTCATTAATTTATTTCGACAGGTGATCGTAGGGATGCTAATAATGATGAAATGAGATTGAGGAACGTCGGACGTAACGAGCTTGACTGGACATCTGGTCGTTGGCATTATCATAAGAATTTATTTAACTAACAAAGTTTTATAAACAATTTTTTTAGCAGTTTTGCGTGTTATATGCTTATTAAAAATATCTATAATTGTTAATTATATTTGGTGAACCTGACGAGCGTTTCACATGTTCAGAATTTTATATATACTTACTTTAAGTTTTACAGTATTCTCTTCATATAAAAACTTTAGGAATAAAGCAATTTTGCTTTACATTGACGTCGTATTATAGAAGCAAGAATATATACAATTGAATATTGCCTCTATATATCGCTGATCTAATAATATAATTCCAAGAAATATATATACATTTTATATAAACATTTTTTTATTTAAAAAATCGTCACCGTAAAGTAATAACTGCGTACAACTTATAGTTACAGAAACTGTTTATTAAACTTGTAACCATTTAATTGATATTATGATATTTACATCATAAATATAGTTTAACAAATAGCATAATTATTATAATGTCAGCACCGACCATAACGTGACGGAAACCAGATGGCGATCGTTCTGTGTTAAAAGTTGTGAGCTGTCAAATTAAGTAACCTGTTCAAGATTCATTTAAAAATTAAGGAATAACTTATTCATTATAACTTTACTGGAATGCGGCGCTATATAGAAGGGTTATGTTTATCCTTTGTGAACAAGAAGAGCAACTAAAATATGCATACGATGAACTCTATGCTAATTATAGTTGAATACAACTTATATATCTTGAGTTTGTTTATACGAACGGTCTTTTAAAATGTAGGAATAAAAAAAGTTCTTTATTTCTAAGCCCAGCTGTTTTTGCCTGGAGATTAAAAGCACTCAAATTTCAATAGCAGCACTACAAAAGGTTTTACCGATAGTGGACTCACAATACTTGACCTAGTATGACTTCAACTGTCTGAATAAGGAGCTTACGAAATATGCGTCGGCGTTAGCTATTCGTAGTTATAAAAAACTTTTTGTGTTTTATATATAAACGTTTTATTATTGATAATATTTATTATATTCATGTTTGTTGAATTGTTCGCTTGTGTGAGGCACATTTTTTTACAAATTCAAAGCCAACGCAATAGAAATAGAATAAAACAAGGAAGTAAGGAAAAATTTTTAAGTAACTTTTAAACACCCACCAGGATAGTTTTATATAAGTCACATAAACAAAATAAATATTTTTAAAATCTATTCAATTTTACATTATTTATACATATAATTCTTTAAAGCTAAAACATCAAGTCGATACGCGAAAACTTAAAGTTCACTAATTCAGTCTTGATTTGAATCTTTTCTATAACGTACGATTTTTAAATAAAAGCTATATTTCGTCCATCCGGCCGATTCTCAAACCACCTGTCTACCTGAACCTTTTTAACTCCAACCTTTTTGCCTCACTTACCGATATGAAGCTTTATTCCTTTTAGGTTAATTTAAAATTCATTGTAGGGTACTTATTGTTTCAGACTGTATCTCTTGTACACACAGGAACACCGTTTAATGTAAACTTTGGTTTGGTTAACAGCATACTGTGCTATCAATCAAAACTACACACGTAACTTGGTTCGACTGCGATAAAATAAGATATGCGTAATGGAATTAAATAACAATAAACAAATTGACAGCCATATAAGGCTGGACACTCAACAATAGGAACTTCAAATCACCTTTGTTTGCAAATGGCTAACTATAAGGCTAACTTCACATTACATACCTCATACGCTTAATGTATCCGTTAAGGAGCGTGACTGAAAACACCAATGCGATTAACCTACTCATGTTATCGAAGATATTTCGAGAATATTCTAAAACAATTTATCCTAATTCAGAATTTAGTAAACGAACATAAATACATTCAAGCATAGCGGGGACAATAAATTTTAATAGGCATTAGGGATCTGGTTAATATTTTATAATGTTTAGCAATAATAAAGTAATCGCTATATCGGAGCCCTAACAAAGAGCTTTGTGGTGTGTATTAAGAACCGATCACGTGAACTCAAGAACAATGGCTGACAATGAGGCTTTCTGGGTAGATAGTTGTAGCTGGTATGCACTTCAAGCTATGTTATATATAGTTAATATATCACTGAACACATGCAAACAAAGGGATATAACCATATATAAGTAAAGATTTTATGATATTTTATTTATTATGGTTTATTAGAAGGAAACTTGATTTTTTTGCAGTAGGTATATGATAGTATAAAATAACAAGAATATCCATATAATTAATTATAGCTTATTTAAATGTAAGTTTCATTTAATGATATAATAAATATATACGTACTTAGTCCCACTTAAAATTTCCGGTTATTTAACCGCATTCAGTAATTAAACCTGATATTAGGTGATCTATGAATAAAACAGTTAATATAAAATTAATATTCAACGCTTCAGAAATCCTTTATAATTTAAACGTGTATTTAAAAATATATAATTTGTATATAACATATATTTATTATGAAAATAACATCGAAGTCAAGAGATTACATAAAGGATGAGAGAGAAAATATAAGTATACTTTCATTTTGATACGATTAAATTCCTAGACAGAAACAACAGAGTTAAAGGATTTGTTTTCCTTGAATATCAGCTTTAGTACGGCCCCAATTAAATCAATAATAGATACTGATAATAGATATTTGGCGTTCACACAATCTCAAGTTGTACACTTCATATTGATTTAGACATAATCTGTTCCTTATGGTCATAACAATTGGTCATTTATTTTACGATCAGCATAATAATTGTATTTGGATGTTTATCGTTATTAAAACTAGCTTTTGCCGCCGGTGTCACCTGCTTAAAAAAATTCTAGTGTATTATAATTGCTCCTTACGTTTTTAATAAGATTAATATTACATAATGATTAGTTATTAATTAACTAAGATGTATACAACGCATTATTTAGTTAAGGAAATAAGGATTTATTTATGGTTATTAGATATTTTTTATGACTGTATAAAAAAAATAAGATTTCGGGATTATATCCTGTTCACATTATTTATTAAACTTCACTAAGTATAAATTTAATGAAAATCATTTGATTCGTGAAAATCAGGGAAAAATATAACAAAGGCAGACCAAGTTATAAATATATATACAAATCAGTTTAAAATAGTTAGTGTTTTGATATTAGAATTATATTATTAACATGGAAGTATAATATTAATACATAATTCTTAGCTTTTATAACCTTAATTCTTAGCTTTTATAACCTTAATAATATTTAAAAGTTTCTAAAACAGAAACAATCTCGACATGGAACATTTTCTATAAAATCGTATCCTGATAAGGCTACATGGTTTTCTCAGCTATTAGAGGGAGCTGCGTCGTTTGCATCTATGTTAATAGCACTTGGCTCGTAAGCACCTAATAGATGCTTATCAATAAACGTTGCATGTTTAAATTCAAAATCATTATGGTTTGTAAGATATTTTTTTTCCGGACACGTTTAGTGGTATTTTTGTATTTAAATTCATTTAATTTTATTTTAACATTTATGCTGTATGATAATTCAAATGGGAAATATAGAAGGTGAAATTTTTAGAGACGAGCAGGAATTAAACCTGCAGCCTCCAGTATATCGCATTGCTGTCGTTTTGCCGACTGAGCTATACTTATATAAGTTGCATAATCAAAAGTGAATTACGCATTGAATAATTTATTAATATAAAAGTGCTGCAGAGCTTCGTTTTTAGAGCACCAGCTGCTAACGTACAAGCTTTATTCAGTATTTTAGTCGTTAAATAAAATATAACTTTGAGTCTTTAGATATTGGAATAACTAAGACGTAGATTATGAAAGGTATATCGACATTCCTCTTACGCTGACTCACTCCCTGATGACGCACTCATACCTGGAACAAAGAAGTATCTCATGAGATTCTAGACCATACAATATATTCTAAGATATGTGCCTCATATATATTATGAAATGTATGATTATATCATTGAAACATTTATTTTTAAGACAGAAGAGAATGCTATTGTACTATAGAGAGAATAAAATTGACGATTCTAAAAAAAAAAAAAGTATACTACCTAATCTGAATATATATATAAATTATAATTTCAATGAGATTTTTTTGTTCCCAATTCCAGCTGAAACAATTTTAATTGTATTATTATTATCTTTTATAACATCTCATTCCAATATTATATATAAAATAACAAAGTATTTTTAAAAATAAGACATTTATTTTAAAATGATCGTCGAACTTGTATTCATTGTTAGAATGGTGCAATCGGAAAGCTTAAAAGCTGTTCGAACGTCCAAAAAGCTATGCCACAAATGGCGGTACTTCTCCCTACCACCTGATCGTTTTCGACAGGTGGTACCTATCGTGTACAGTGGATTCTGTATCGAGCAGATGGTCGGATACCACTTTATCTTCGTTACAACCGACTGAACTTTTTTGGCAAAAGTTTTTGTGCCACATGTTCCAGATATTAAAGACCTGCTTTTAAAACAAGATGGTTTCGGATACTTTTCATGTTTCAATTACAATTGTAAATTTACGTTTTATATAAGTTTTTTAAGGGACACTCATCCAAATTTAATTGTTTCAGTAACTATTTCTAACATCTTTATCAATTTCATTTTTTTATATATATAGTTCCAAAGTTTGCATGAACACTTTGTTTGATTTTTTTTTTTCAGAATATCGATCATTATAAACTAAAAAGACACAAAAGATAACATAAACTTAACCTTACAATATAAAGGATTTGGTGAGAAATATGTTGAAACAAAACAGATTATTATCACTTTTTTACTTTATAAAATAAATCGTATTTTAAAATATCTAATACACCTAAAACATTACATTCTAAAGCAGCATATTACGGATGTTTTGTTCCAAGTCTATCAGAGTTTTCAGCTCTGAAACTACAAATGAAACAAAGGACGAGCTAACAAATTGAATCATCGGAACATCAAAGAAAAACATTTATATTCTCTTTAAATCTTGAAACACAAAATATCAACCATAAAAAAAATTACAAATTCATAACTGTATTGGAAAAGCACAAACAGTAGATAGAGAGAATATGTCGAAATTGCTAGTAAAATAAATAGCTGTAAATGTTTTAAATTCAGTGCGAATGCATCAAAATAGGAATAACATTGGAACTACACAAACATATCTAGAGGAATACTCGATAGAAATAACTATACAGTTCAAATGGACTTTATCAATTTCTTCCATATTTATAAGGCCGTCTAAATACTCTAAAACATGAAAATAATAGTGACAGATCTTATACATAAGAAGTAGATATGTATAACTTGATTAAAAAGATTTAAGATTTGAGTTTTTTTTTCATCATATTTTCTTTAATAACTTATCGATAAATTAATTGATTAAAAAAAGATAAAAATTTTGCTAAAACCTTAATTGTAACATCCGCGATATAGTACATACACATAGTACAGTCATATATGTATATTTAAATTCGGGTCAGCTAGTATTTTAGTTTATGCGTCACGAAATAGAGTAGCTATAATAATATACAACAGTAAAAACCCATACCATATAGGTTTTATAGTCGCGGACAATAAATCGGAAAAGACCAAAACTACAAATATTCTCGCCGACCGTCCATATAATCCGACTATAGTCTTTATATACGTTGTATCAAAGATAATTTCGCTGTGTACTGTATTTGATAAGGTCATAAGTTAAAAAGTGAATCAGCAGTATAAGCATCTGCCCCACTTTTTACATCAGGACCATTCATAAAAGAGTATGGACCCTGACTAATCTTAACCTTTAATGGTTTTCGTGATGACCCAAAAGTTCACTCACGTTCCAGTATTTTTTATATCTTACAATATTGTCCCTAAGAAACTTAAACCCCATGTAGCTGGAAAGCTTTTAAATCGAATTTATAATCAATACTATAATATATTTGTAAGGCGGAAACCCGAAATAAGTTTTTTATTTTACTTTTTATTTGTAACAATATCGACTTCCGCTTACCTTTAAAACCCGCCTTAAAGGCCTCTGCAGAGCAAACGGTGCGTATTAAGTTACCTTTTTAAGAGCACAGATTCCTAAAACCGAATGAGTCACGTTTCAAAATACCATATCAATTATACCGGTTTGAATGTGGAATGCAAATAACACAGTGTTTACATTTTAAAGTAGGTTAGATACGAAGTTGGTAACATTTGTGGAAGTAGGTAATAAAACTATGGACATATACAAAAAATACTTTCTGAGTACTAGGAATTAATACACAAACGCCAGACGTTTAATAAAACGTCTTCATGATATTATGTAAGAATTTATCACATCGCGTTTCTGACGAAGCTGTATCCATAATCTGTTTTTGCTCATTGAACTTTGAATTCTTTCTTGAGCGTGCTAGATATTCTCGCAATTATATGGACGAGTAAGTTTCTTTTAAGCTCGAACTTTGCTGTATCCGTTTTAAAAACGGTTTTCTTCATCCGAGTTTTTATAAAAATAAAACCTATTATTTCAAGAAGCGCTTAAGTTTGATGCACAAAGTTGTAGTTGCATTATAAAGATCGAAAATCCTTTGAGGCGTTGTGGACGGTTCGTTGCATATAATTTGCAAATGCCTTTCCGTTTTCGACAAGTTCAATGTTGCTTCAGTGGTTTCATATCTGTGGAACCGATCTGCTGACATGTTGAGCTTCACAAAACACAACCGATATTTACAGGGTTATTCAGCGTATATAATGATATATATCTTGATGTCGTATACCAACAGGCGATAATTCAGCCTTTCTTTATACTTCGTCGTAAGCAGTAAATAAAATGACGTCCAAACGCCATGTCATAGATTTCCTAGGTTTATGGGCCACTAAATTTATAATTCTGTAGACTGGCGGTTCATGTTTTTATACGCTTACCCCTTTGTTTGGATTAATTAAACGTTTTTACCTGTGTACCTCGTCCTTTGACGTTTTATTACTATTTTCATTGCCTATTAAATAACTAAGGTATAACAGCAAATTCTTTATTTATTTAAAAACTATACTTTCTTTGATATCAACCGTCAATATTTATTTGTCAAATATTAAACAGACCTACACACGTGTCGATGACCCCGATAAGAATTCAATAACCTTTAACACTATCTATCGGTGCTAAGCAAATAAATGAGATTGAAGTCAAATAATTCATGTAGATAAACCAAGTGACCTTATATGTGGAATGTGATACTAAATATATTAAGTATATAGATAGACTTCAATTCAAAAGATATATTAATTTCTAATTGATATAAATATATAAAATATATAATTAAGTATAGTAACACTATATCCTACACTGGCCATAGATAATCCGATCTTAACAAGTCAATATATTTTAATTTCTTTATTTCTAAGCAGCTCTGTTTGAATTAGTCAGACTAAGAAATATGTAAGCAAAGAAATTCTAAACTCTATTTCTATTAGAATAGAGTTTAGTATTAAGACATGTCTATTGCACGCATCGATGAAAGGCGCCAAGGCGATCATTTAGATAAATTAAAACCAGATCACGTATTATCGAACAAACATACATAGCTACATAGTTCATATTTATTTTATATATTTATAATAAAAATATAAACAGGCCATGGAAATATACAGGTAGGAGTGAAAGAAATGAATATTAGACATCTATTTTATATATTTGATAACATTCTTAAGAAATCAAAAACTTCTGAGACTTTAAGACGGCCACGAACCGCTGTAAGGATCAAGCAGGGTCGAAATAAAAACTCAGCTTTCCAAAACATTTTTAAGTTGGCTATGTAATGTTAATGCAAATCCGAGTTGGATTCTACGAAGTAGTTCTGACTGAGGTAGTCTCTTTATGCTATATATTAATACACTGTTTATTTAAAAATACCTATATATCTTGCATTTGCAACAACACAATTTTATTATTCGCGTAAACGAAGTCATGACTTAATATGACCTTTACGAAGCTCGATGTGGGTTGAGAGAATTGCATTCAAAAAGGACAAGGTAACATATAAGTGACACATACATTTGTTTACATATTTTTAATTTAATATGTATTCTTAATACTAAATTACAATAATCCAAACGAATGTAATCGTTAAACATAGACATTTTTCATAATTGCAAAATGACTATCAGGAAAAATCTTGTTAGCTCTCAAGATAAATAAAAAACGAAAACGAAAAAAGAGGGGAGGATAAAGAGTCTTCAAACGCTTTGTTAACCAACGAGGATGGCACTTAACGAAAGCAACCTGACCTTCATCTTCATACGGATAACAAAAGATCACAAAAAGCTGGTCATAATACTAACACAAGCAGAAATGTATAATTCCAGTTTAGTCAATATTAACATGATACCCGGCTCGCACCCGCAAAAAGTATCAAAGACACAAACCATTACGAGGTGGTTAAGAAAATTTGATAAATTGCGACATTGAGAGTTTTGAGCTGAAGATTATACGGGGGATCCTTAAGGACATTATATATTCAATTCGTGAAATGGAGAGAACATAAATCTTGAGAGGTATACGTAAATCAAAGTTTTTGTCTCCAAATCTATAATTCAGGAATTGTGCGCGTGCTCAAGTACTCTTTTATGTACCTTTAAGTGTTTCGCAACTGAAATTGGGACGATCGTGATAAACCTAGTTAGCGAGATAAATTATTAATAGTACTGCATATATTTTATTGGATTTCACCAATGATGTTCGAATAAAATGTCCTTTTGGATTTCATTATTTTAGCTGCCTCGTTAATCTGAAAAGTCAATCGTATAATTTCATTATACATTTGTACGCGAGTTTAAACTTAAATATATTTAATTGATGTTGTGTATAAAATGTCCTACCGGTTTTATTATTATACCGCTGTTTTCTGTTAGCCTGTATTAATTGCTGCGATGGAAACAAATAAACTGAAACGAATTTTAAAAATTAAAAAAAAAAAAATGTTTTTTATCCTCAACAATAAAAAGTACTTTTTAGTTAACGTTTATTATTTGTCTCAGGATGGAAATAAATATCTCCATTTTAAACTAGAAAAGCAAAGGTGAACGGGGACTTTGTTTTAGAATGGCTTGAATTTATGCCAAAAAACATAATGTACAGTTTATGACGCAATAAATAGCGGAATACACTTTTAACACAGGCAAGATTTTGAGCTCCAAGAATATCCAAGCGTTCATAATACCGACGTTGATTTCCTGTAAATTTACAATACTAAGAATTCCTGTCGATGAAACGCTTCAGTGTTTTGAATTGAAGCTTCAGTTTCAGAGTTTTTAAAATATTCTACTTATAGATAGTTATAGGAAGGTCTACGAAATTCTTTGAGATTGAATGATTTATTTGCGCCGTGGACGGGGCTCGACGTCGAAAGGGTGTATTTTATTTGTCGTAAAGGAATTTACGATTTTTCCTCGTTCCTATGAGTCAGCCCTACCTGCCCATCGCGGACTCCATCTATACAGCCAATAAACCCAATCTTTACATTGTGCGAACGTATTTCTTTTCATCGCAGCCCAGGATGTTTTCAATTTTGTCGCGAAAAATAAGTACAAGAGGTTTGGTAAAATTTAATAATGTAAAAGCAATAACACCTTGATATACGACGAAATTGAAAATTTAAGGAGAAATTCACCTTTATTGAATAAAGACTTGCTTACATCACGCCGAGTGAAATTTTCTTGTCCATTACATGAATATGGGTCATACGACAAAAGTCTGTATGATTATTGCAAAAAATATATTTTCATTTCGTTATCTTAAGCATTATATATCACGAGATAGATTCTTCTTCAGTTTTTCTTAAATAAGATGTCTTAATAATATTTCCTATAAACATAATTTTATCCACATATAATTTTAACACTCTGACTCTATGTATTCCGTTAAATATAAACTTTGTCAGTACTTTATAAATATTAATAATAAAGGTCAAGCGTAATTACCGTCCTGGCGATGCTGTAATCAACACGTCTGGACCAGTCGGGCTTGAATGTTTAGATGTTTTTGTTGCACATGATAAATAACGTGGAAAATTAAAATTCGCTAGCTGACAGCGGTTATACGGATTTTGTATAAGCGCTGGCACAGTCTGGAAATTCTGTTGAGAGCTACAATTTATGACTGGCGTTTTGTTTTTATGATATATAATAGGACATGTGTTCGTAATATTTAATATTTTTCTAGGTTTAACATAAACTAAGTTGAAGCTCACGAAATATTAGTCGATTTGAACTAAGATTAATCCATATTTTGAAAAGAGCCAGGCAACCGTAAGAAATTTTGCGGTGATCTAGAGAATATAGAATATTTTAGTCCCATTTTTATATTTTCCGAACGTGTATTTTACTAAGATATATCTACATCTTCATATCTCATACTGATTATATTCATGCATTGGTAGGACGTCTTTATTAAAAACTGCTCACTTGCCCACTCAGACATCCGTAAGCAATTTAATATCATTTTAATAAAATTACGACTACGGGAAAAAGATTATTATAATTCTAAGACGGTCGAAAATAAAAACATACCAATGTACAGTGCGATAAGAAGCACAGCTAAGTAGTCAAGTTTCTAATTGAGGGGCGAATTCTCAGAAGTCTATGCAATTATATTATACATCGCCTAAAGTTGAAACAAGAGAAGGGGATTATGTGAACAGAGAATTTTTTTTTTATTAAATATTTATAAAAACAGTTTTATTATCAAATCTCGCTCAAAAGCAGTATATGTGATTGTGAACTGATATGCTTATATAAGATATAACGTTAGTTTATACTGCTGTATGATCGTCTATCATACATTTGTTTACGTTATTAATATTACCAATACGATGTATGTAAATAGATTTACGGTTCATTGTAAACATAGATTTAACTAAACTAACACATTATTAATTACTGTATAACCCTTTTATTAAATAGTTCCGTTTTCCTTACACTTTCATAATATGATAAATGTCGACTTTATAAATCACAAAATGAGCTTTACGGTTCACAATATACGGCTAATTTCGCTTGTGTACTCCTAATATTATAGCATGTTCTTTTTTGTTGTTTTCTACTGTAAAGTACTGAACTTAATTGAACAAGCTGTAATGCATCATGGCTATATTGCTATGCACTGTTGATTTTCTATGTCGCTTCTTGTTTAACCGTTTTAACTGTAATGGATTAACCATAATCGATTTTAAGTTAGCTGTCATTCGGATCCAACTATGACGAAAGGAAGGTTATGTTTTTCAAGTGTGCATGTGTGGCTGTGATTTCATTACTATTGGTGGTATAGGTTTATAAAATTTTAAGGTATTTTTTTTTCATAAAACCCTCTTCTAGTCCATTATGTATCAAAAAGAAGAAAATATCATTAAAATACATTTTAATATTAATGACTAACCGTGTATGATAAATTAATTGTTATAAATTTAATGACCAAGGTATATATTTATATTATATTTAGCGGTATATATATAATTATAAACATAAATTAATTGAAATGCATATCCGTTCTAATATGATACAACGTGAATTTTTATTGCGTTAATGAATTCAGCTATCATTTTATTTACAATCAGGATACATTAATATTAATTGACATTGTTCGTGGGGTCACGAGTTTTTGTTGTAGGCGACAGCTGAATAAAATACGTAATACTTAATTCTCTAATGAATTAATGTTGTCGGTGTATAAAACCTTCGAAAAATAACCAAACAGGTCACATATGAAGCCTTTCAGAGTAAATGGATACACGGAATACTTCCATCAATCACGAGATTTAAATGAATAACTTTGGGACTAAGAGGTTTAGGCAAATTAATAAAAGAAAAACACGTAGCCCTAAGTGGAAGCCTGTGTACTAGAACTGAACTGCACCATTTCAACCCGACTTGATGTCATACAATTCAACGAATTTTTACCCAAAACTTTGTTATAAACATGCCGTGTATGAAGGATTTCGGGGTTAAGCTGTTGCGAAATATTCAAGCCAAACATCTGCGAATACAAATCATACAATATATTATATACTACACAATTATGTATTATAATAGATGTATTTAAAAATGCAATTTAATTATAACTATATAATTATCCTTGACTTTTATTAAATGTAGAAGCAGTCTATATAAGTATGCTATCACGTGATTCGGTAAATACAACAAAATTACCAAAATAGCATCGTATTTACGTTCACGGTATAAATAAAATCGCTTTTAGCCTACATCGCTGTGGTTTTCTGTTAAATAACCCATTTTATCTTAACCGTCGTATTTGGATAATGCGAAATAAAATAACTGCTTTTAATAACTACCATTCGTTGTTTTAAAAGAAATGTTATTTCGGAATAATGGTTCGTTGACGAAATTATGATTTAAACTAACTAGCTCCGAAGCGCTTATAAAATTTTCAGTATTTTCTTCACAAATAATGGTGCGGAAAGATATTATCATATTACGTGATAAGTTTGTTATTTATCAAAGAAAATGTAGATATAAAAAAATATTTCGCAATAACAAACGCGTCTATTTTACAAAGGTCGAATTCTTTCAGAGATCTATTTTTGTGTGATATTCAAAACATTGTTTGTTTTTTTTATAGAACCCGAACATTAAAAGCAGATACGGTATCCGGAGATCATCTACATAACGGGTCGGTAATGTCATAATATGTATGAGACAGATTATATACATACATATAACTTAGATAATATATATATTTAAAGAAAGACTAAACGTTGAGCCTGTTTGTAAATATATTAAATGCACATGAAATTAAAGTACTATTTTCATAACAAGTCGTCTATATACTGTTTGTTTCAACTAAACTACGAAGCGGCTGTAGTGTTTTGTCTGGACTATTATTAAACAACTGTTAAATTTAATTTCGGCAACAAACAACGAAACGCTCTAAAATTTTTAACAAAACCTAAACGAAGTCGTGTGTTCCATTTAGTGTTTGTCTATAGGCAAGTTCTCATAATTTATACACTTCACATTTAAATCTACAGCTGGCATTTACATAAAAAAGGTACATTCGTATCCTGGGTGCTGTTTTAATTGAATTCAAATCCATGTATCCCTTTAACCCCGAAAGATACCCGTAATTTTTATAAAACATCCGTACAACAGATAAATTCAGTCGGAAGCGATGATTGAATGTACAAGCATTCTCACTTCTATAATGTCAATAATCGTAATCAATATCACTGCATGATCTATAGTTGGAACTCATCACGTATGACGTATATGACCCTAACGAAATAAATTGCTGTGTGGGATTTATTAAAAGAAGCAGTGGAAATGTTCGCGTGTATTAAATGTACGCTACTATCACGATGATTACTTGTGAAGGTTTAGTTATTACAAGTAAATATGAGCAATAGTTTCGTTCAAATTATTTTTGCGAACTATGCGAAGTTTTCGTATTTCTAAGATATTAAAAAGATATCTATTTAATAATTTTGTTGAATATAATCGTATGTTGAGCATAACCGTTGTTCAGACCCATCTTCATTATTATTTACATCTAGTAATAGCTTTACATGAAAAACGTGATTTCTAAAATCAATTCTGATGTATAAGTTATTGTATTGATAAAGAAAAACTCACTGGATTTTTATTTCGAATCTTATTGATACATGAATTATTCCTCTCGCTCGCTTATTTCGAAATGTTCACAAGTATAAAGGATATACAAATTTAACATACGTAATTAATATAAAATCGGTCCACATAACGTTCTAGGTATTAGAGGAAATTGATCTCGAGGGCTAATGCAGGGTACATTTAGAGCACTTAATGCGAAACACTCCCTTTCAATTGATTGCTTCACTGACAGATGGTCGCTCAGCGCTCGGACATAAAAATAATACGGAAAACTCTTGTTTTGTTTAGAAATAAAATACGAACGTGAACAAATTTATGTTTATAATGATAACATTTATATGTTACAGTTTACATATGATTGTTCTGTTATTTTGATAACATTAAACATATGTATATACAATCTATGTATTTAAATTATTGTTTTCTGTTTGACAACATTGTTTTGTCTTTGTACTACAAGTGATCGGCACTAGGTACTTATATTGAGGTAATTTTATATTCGATTAAAGTATTATCGGATTCTTCAAAAATCAAATGTGATAAAAGTGTTGTTTTCTGTCTGTTCGCAATAAAAATTAGAACAGTTTTGTTGAAATTCAATATCTATTACGTTAGCTACACCGCTGGATATAGACAATTTGTTCTATAAATACACAAACTGGAAAAACACGATAGCAAACGCTAGGACGCCGGTAAGAAGGTTGTTAATGATGAACAAAGACAACGAAAATCAAAAGGAAAAATAATAGAGCACTATTCAATTCATTGTATTGTTAAAATAACAGGAGACAAAGGTAACTGTAGACTCGTAAGATGTTGTATTCCTATAAGAAATATAAAATCCACTGTTACATAACTCTCGTCTTCACATTTCTCTCACGTCTAGTATGTATATTGTGTGCGCTGGCTTTGCATGCGTTTCGTTCAATTTTATACGATATTTTATTCCAGTTCTGGATGGATTTTTTCAAAATGTCACTAATAATCATGTTGATACATGACTATTAATTGCATTTGAATTTTTTTGTTTGTAAGTCGATACGCTTAAACCGCATATTGGTTTTCTGTAATTCAAGAGCTATTAAATTAGTCTGTACATATGTCGAATAGTATATGTAACTTTTAACTAAGCCACACCACAGAACCATGTCAATTAAGTATCGGCCGGATTTGTAATTGATACGGCGAACCTATCTCAAACGTTCCTTAATAACTACCACATTAAACCCTAACAGCATTCGGTGCTGTTGAATAAAAGCTAATTTCCAAAACCCAAAACCCTAAATAAATTAAGTAATTCCTGTTAATAGGTTCCGTAGAAATATCAAAGTGCCAGTGAGCCGTAGGATAGGGTACTGAATTAGGGTGGGCTAATTGCAAAATTATCTGGATCTCGGGACGAGTGCGTCATCGCTCACCAAACAGCCCTGACTGATCCCTATTAATCCAAGTGCTAGCTCTTTTTGCAACCCACTCAACCTTTACACATTTGTATGTTCCGCTTTAGATTTTGTTTGATCAGCCCAACGTTCTCTACGAGATTGAAATTAAATAGGTATATGTAATGAAACAATACATTTTAAAACAATAAAGATATAATGATATTCACAAATTACAGGCGTTACAATTTTTTTTAATATATTAGTTTTTAAATAACCTATTAGTATACATTATTAAATAGGAATATAGTTTCAACAGAATGATTATATTAAACAAAACTATTACAGAAAAATATGAGGCCTATAAATAATTTTAATACAATGTTAGCAAATAAAATATACAATTCGTTACATAAAGAAACGTATTCACGAATGATGTAAGGCCGAAGCGTTTTTGCGAGCCCTATATTTGCGGCGAAGATAAGCTCCGCACACATTACACTGAGTTCCAATTACGAATTTTGATACGATATGTCACATTTATGCTTCCCCAGTAAATTCTTTTGATATATTGAAACGATTCACTGTTATATGCTCCCATACCCCTGTATTTGTATCTAAATTGTTTACGTGTCCTTTTAATTAAAATGGTATTTTTTTTTTCCATTGATACGAAAGCGAGATTTGGGACGATAACGATTCTATCATTTTGATTCGTACCAATTGTAATCAAAGTATATTTTATTTTTAGTATACAAATTCAATATAAGCGTGAACATAACAGAACTTTGGTGTTTTAATTGAATGTAGTAAAACTAAATTAGAGTTCTATTCGCAATAATACAAAGACAATTGATTTCATCTGTTAGATTTTAATCCAATTTCTACTGAGAAAGGGTAATAAATCTACAAAGAGCCTGTACCTGTCCGAGACAATCTATTTCACGTGCTTTATCTTATATTCTTGGTTAGGACTTTCGAGCCCTCTGGAGAGAGCCAGAAAAATATTCTTTTATATATGTTGTAATCACATACGCACTCACATTTACTAGATCTCTAATATGATTATATATTTAAACATAATATAATTATTTGAAAACGTCCATCTTACATTATTTAAATGAATTCCATATTAAAAAACTAATAAAATACTCCAGTTTGACTTTATCTAAATGAAACTAGTATTATTCGGATTTACTACGCGGATTTTAATTATTTAAAAACTACATAATCCCGACGTTTCGGTTACTTTGCAGCAACCGTGATCACGAGCAGACGAGGTACTTTATCTCTCAGATATTTGATATAAATAAGTTAATACAAGTTTTGAGACATTTTTTTTATAATATTACCGATATTCACACAACCAATTCATTCTGAATATATCATTTATAAGTCTGTTTACATTCGACGATACATTTATCCGGACCGCTGTGAAATGGTTAGGGTGTTTTGTAATAATATTTTTTCATAATCCTAGCATTTTATTTATAGTTTCAATAACTTTTACGATGCAGTTGCACCCGAAATGACCCCAAGTAAATTAATCATTTTTCCCTTCGCCCTTCAACATCTTTCGAAATTAATATTTCATGTGAATGATAACATCAATAAAATTATACTTCCTACGGCTATGAAAAACTTATTTACACACACAAGCGCACACACACATATATATTATTGTGTCTAATAACTTATAAATCTAATTTATAAACATTTTAAAGTAGCAAGTATGAAGTAGAACCTACCCAATTATTGATTAATATATATACATGGTAGAACAAAAGGCTTTGGAGTGGGACAGTCCCGATACAAACGAAATTGTATATCTTGGAAGTGATTGCATTTCCAGTTAAATTCAGTCCACACCAGTTGTCAGTTTGTCGTGTACAGATACAGTTCTCAACTTTCCGTTTTCGAGCTACTATGTGACGCCTTAATGAATCAGTTAATTGGGGTCCACGTGTCCGTTTCAAACTGCCTCAGATGAGCACGAAATTGAATGCCTTAATTAGAAGGTGTCAACTTGTAAGGGATAATGATCATGTTCTTTAGTTCGCCGTATCCTGGATATGTTTAAATCAATCAAGACTCTTTTTTTTTTGATTTATTTGCTGAAAATCAAACATTTTATTTTTTATGTTGGCTGGATGTTTGTGTCCCAGATAACCTTTGGAACGGTTGATTGATTTGATTGCGATCCGAAGACATCACAAAGTAATCTCTTAAGATACTTCATATAAGTTGGATGTACTTAACCATATTTAAGATACCATAATTGTAATTTAACTTTAAAAAATTAACAAAATGACACTTTCGTTCTAGAAACTGAAATGATTTAAATCAAGAAAGTATTAAACGTATGAATTTAATAAAAAAAATTTTGATATAGTTACAAAGCTACCGAATTCACAACATTCATAATAAACGACACAAATGAAATACCTTTTAATAAAAGTAACGAAACTTATTCGGTAAAGCCCCCAAATAAATCACCATTTGCAATATACATAAAGGGGAGTCCTCTGTAAGAAGTCCTAATCAAATAGTGGCTATTGTATAGAAAATATATAACTACCAAGGCAGGGGTGGACCCCCATCTTAAATCCACTTTTCACCCTCCGGATAAAGACTAATAAGAATTTTATAAGAACAGGGTAACAAATATAAGATAATAGGATTAAATACCTAATTAACTTCCATTTAACAAACAGCATAGCAAGTCAAAGTATTCTGCTCAGTTCTTCCCAGAAGAATAGATTTATATTTTAATGAGATTAAAATATTACTCAAGTTAAAAATATGCCAGGTTTTTGGATGATAATAGATTAATCAGAAATATTGATTTTAATTTCAATGAATATGAAACCTTAACAGAAATTTAATATTAAATAAGACAAGCTTTTACCTTGGTAATAAGAAAACTTCCGGCTAAATAGTAAGTAAGAAAATTCTATTCAATTAAATAAAAAGCATTAAAATTTTTCTTGCCTCTAAGCTATCTTAATGATATACTTAAATAAAATTCGGATTAGACACTCTAATTTAGTATAGTATATAATACATTTGCAAAAATCTTTAATATTACCATAAATTTTGATTGACAACGTATATAAAACTGTTTTTTTTTTTGTCCAACATAAGAATCATACTTACATTTCTTTAATTAAATGAATCTAACGTTTAAGCTTATAAGTAATCCAGAGCACATGGGCTGTATGGAATTAATTTCACCGTTGGAACAATACAGCACAGTTGCCAATAGTTTTGATAGTGCGATCACGTAAATCCATAACGTTAGACGCGAGAGTAAACTCCGTGAAACCACGTCGTCACCACTTCAGAGATTGCTCCATCTACCGGACGCGCGCGAAATTTGAAAGCATTGCGGTGCATTTCAGAAATGCAATTCTGAAATTTTAAATTTTACGTTCAAAGATTACACGGCACATTCAATTTTCTCTGCCAATTACTTAGAACCTTACTTAGAACTTTATATTTATGTATTCTACGAATATTTATACTTTTTGTTGCTTAATGCGTGTCAGTAATCGAACTTGTGTGTTATTTTAAATATGTTTACAATATAAGCCATAGTAATCTCTATATATGTATCTCTACATTTTTGGAAATTCGTTAAGAATGTTGATAATGATATGGATAAGGAATAAATTCGAGGGCGAAACCCTACACCCTGCGGTCTGCTCGTCATTAATCAGTCCCTCATGTCAGGGTTGACAGTTAATGTAATTTTTATCATACATTACATACACGCATTACGTCCCGTGACGTGACAGCATCAGCCCTGACCTAAACCAAGGTTAGTCGCTCACCTTAATTAACATTGCATATTATGTTAACAACCATTAGGGTTGGCGCGCTTTAATCATTGTTTATATACAGTCGTTTTATACGAATGTAAATTAAAAACCGGGCAACGTTTGAAAACGAAAGTGAAAATTGTATATTTTGTAGATCCATACTAAATTTATATCGGCAAATTCTTAAAACGATATGATTTTGTATAAAACAATAACATAAAAAAAAATATTTTGCCACTGCGGTGTTATTTTTGATATTGATTTTTCACACTGCAGATGGAAATGCGCCCACTACTTCCAACATTTATTTTTATAATGTTCTTTTATATAAAAATATGTGTTGCATTTATGAACGATGAGTGTATTGTGAGAGTGCATTTTATTATTTAAACAATACAATTAAAAGACGCAAAAAGTACAATATTAACAGAACTACAGTGTAGAGGTATTAATATAAAAATATTACATATTATTACGAAATCGTCATAATTTTTGTAGTATGTAAATTAAAAAAATTAATATTGAATATTTGCAAAATTTTATATTGCAACTTATCTCGCAGATGTCCAAAGGAACGGTAAGCACTTAAAATCAAGTGGAACATCTGCTTGTTTGACCCCTAAAGTAAAAATAAAAAAAAATAAAAAATGTAGATACAAATGGATAACAGTATGCTCGTATAGGCTAAGCTAGTATATATGACTTATTGTATATAATCATATATATTTCTTTGTTTTGTCCACATCAAAACCAGTAAACTACTGCAGTAAATACATCATGCCATCCTTACAGTACATACGCGGATACCAAATAGCTCTCATTGATAATTTACTACAATGCGTTACAACGCTAAATTTCCCCTGTCACGCGTAACTTTAACTGATCTAATGCGTCACTATATTTGTCATATAATACTACAGCTAATTGGCACGTTTGAGATCCCCTTATTGCGTAACGTGGAATTTGGTTAATAGTTGTATAAAAGGCGTGACGTCAGAGCATATGTTGCTTCTGACCCGACGGGATTCCCTTTGCTAGCCGGGGTAATAATAATGTTTTATTCATTGGGGTAATTTCGGACTATATGGATCGCGTTAAAATGTTAGACCGCGTATACAGGATGTTTCGTTTCAAAACTATCCGGAATATTGTTTATATTATTATAACATACGAATAATTAATGTTCTGTACATATTATTATTTGAGTTTTGTTTGGGTGTATATATATTACATACATATTTGTTAATATGGCTGTACATATTACAATCAATAGAATATGCATGTTTTATGAAACATAAGAATGAAAAAAATCGTAATCACATCAAGGCATCAAAAGGCAACGTGGAGAATAACTTCAGGCGTTGCTTAAAAATGGGTGAATACGAAATTAATTTTTCATAACATGATGAGGAGGGTCCTTATAAAGCAGTGTTAATGTCAATCAAGCCCAACGCCATCGGGTTTTATGCCCCGAGGCTTGTCAATTATATTCACAGCACTGTTACTTATTCAAACAAAATTCAATTACATTTCCAGGGTTCTTAAAAATATGGCCCTTTTATTATTAGATAACGAGCTATTGGGTGTACACACGGAGGCAGAATAAACACTCCATAAGGCGTAGCGCGTGAAAGCAATTGTTTTGCAATATTGGCAGCATTGGACGATAATTGCATTTCTTTACAAATATTATATAGCCCCAGGGGCATTATGTGAAGCTGCAGGGGCACTTATATAGGGTACACCGTTTACACGCGATGCACACCTGCTTGTTAACCCATTTTCCCTAACCTGTACTTAAAGAAATTCTTATTATGAGTATCTGGTTTCAGAATTAATTGCGGAAATAAAACCAAATGAAATGACATTCATATTTCATAATAAAAAATAGCTAGTACATAATGTATTGAAACCAGAAAAGCTACTTGACATAGAGAATATATAGAGGTGTAATTAATATTAATAGGCCAATATAAATATGATAAATTTAGGTTTTACATTACCTTATAGTCTTGATAAATTTATTAAGTAGAAACAACTTTAACGTTTAAATTATAACATCATTACATGCAATTATTTACATAATATTGTTAAATACATTCCGCATAAAATATTTATACATTGAACAATATTTTGAATTGCCAAAAACTTCGTGATCATAGTTTGAATAAAAGCGAACTTTCAAGCAGGTCAAGTATTATTTCCAGCACAATGTTTTCTTTCGTTCACGGTTCACTAAGTGGTGATAAGTGTTTAACAGGCCTCCTAAAACTATCCCGCAGTTCTAAACTGGCTCGAACTCACCGTTAACCTATTTTTTTGTTAATCTTAGTTTTATTTATTTCTATTCTATATAAAAAAAATATTTTCTCCATAATATTTTAAATACGAAAATAATTACGAGATACCAAAACGTAAAAGCTTTGCTAGAAATTCCAGTTTGAATAAAAAAAGCAGTGATACTTATAAAGAAAGCATTTCATCAGGAGATTTGGCAACGGTATCAAAATCGCAGTGTGTAACAAACGCCTTTAGTTGTTATGCACTGATTGTTTGTAGCCAACGATAAGAACTTAACAGTAAAGTCGGGACAAAAGAGTAAATGATCTCTCAAAGGAAATTCTAGGCGAGAGCTGACGTTTTATTTAGAAAAACAGTTATAAGCTGAAAGCTTTCATCATTTTTATAAAAACTATTTTCTATCAACACGGTTTTGAAACTTATAGATTTATAATAACATAATGGGATCGAAGACTTTCGCGAATATTTATTTATAATATATATATATTTCAGTA